>NC_059533.1:603349-1889906 GCF_905147795.1 Pieris rapae | reverse complement strand
TCAAGGGATCCCCTCACTTCCTCAGCAGCACCGAAGACAAAGCGGAAGAAGGCAACCGTGCAGACGCAAGCTACTAGAAAGGAAGAGCAAAACAGCTTGGCAAAAGTGCCGAGAAAGGAAATGTTTGGAGGAAATACCCCTGCCTCCTCTCCTGCAAGTGCCATTGTATTACCACCCACTCGACCCTCTTTGGCTACCAACAATGAAGAAGGTTGGACGATGGTTACCAAAAAAAGGCGAAAACCGGCAACGGTAACACAAAAAAATGTGACAGCTTCAAAGTCTGAAAAGCCCCCGGCCAGGTCGCTGCCCAAGCTTAAAGTACCTCGCACCGCTGCAATTGTGCTGACTCTGCCTAAAGACGCCGAAGCTAAGGGTGTAACCTATGCCGCTGCCCTTAAAGAAGCGCGCGCTCAAATATATCTGAAGGAGGCTGGCATTGAGGGTGTTAAGTTTCGCCGAGCGGCAACCGGAGCCACTATAATTCAGATCCCTGGAGCTGGTAGCGGGGAAAAGGCTGACATTCTTGCCAAGCGCCTCAAAACAGTACTGAGTGACAGTGGAGTCAAGATTAGTCGGCCCATCCGATGCGCCGATGTCCGAATCTCTGGCCTGGACGACTCTATCACAGCGGACGAACTGCGCGAAGCGATTGCGGCAAAAGGAGAGTGCCTGGCTGATCAAATTAGGATCAGCAACATACGGCAGGACAGATCGGGTCTTGGTGCAGCCTGGGTTAACTGCCCGATAACGGCCACTAAGAAACTCTTAGCGGGGAGATTCCTCGTCGGCTGGGTGGCGGCAAATATTAGTGTTGCAAAGCCAAGAGAGCTACGGTGCTATCGATGCCTACAAGTCGGGCACGTAGCTAGCCGCTGCATGTCCGACACTGATCGTAGCCAACTATGTTTTCGCTGCGGTCAAGCAGACCATAGAGCAGCCTCCTGCAGTGCAAAACCCAAGTGCCTACTCTGCGACGAGGCCGGTAGGAAAGCGGATCACAGGCTAGGGGGAAATAGTTGCACGGCTCCCAGTGTGAAATTTTCCAGACGCCACCCTTCACTTAAAAAGAAGTCGCCCGCAAAGTCTCCGCGTAACAATGCGCGCATGGAGGTTATTTAAACCGCAGTAAATTATCATGGCCTTACGGATTCTCCAGAGCAACTTAAACCATTGCGCTGCTGCGCAAGACCTACTGTATCAGAGTCTGGCGCAGTGGAACATCAACATTGGCATTATTTCCGAGCCTTACTCAATACCCGAAAAAACGAACTGCATTGGCGACCTCGACGGTCTGGCCGCAATTATCGTTACTCCGGCAGACAGCTCGCCCTACATTGGCCCAGTCCGAAAAGGCCACGGCTATGTGGCAGCAAAGTTGGGTAGCGACATGTGTATCGTGAGCACTTACTTCTCCCCCAATCGCTCCCTAGCTGAATTTGAGGCCTTCCTAAACGAACTGGAAACCCTGGTGCAATGGAGTCACCCGAGACATTTAGTCATCGCTGGGGATCTGAACGCGAAGTCCGCGGCCTGGGGTTCGCCGGTGACCAGGCCACGGGGAAATGCGTTGATGGATTGGGCAGCAGCGCACTGTATGGTAGTGGCTAACAAAGGCTCTGATGCTACGTGTGTTCGAGCAAATGGTGAGTCGATTGTGGATGTCACGTTCACGAGCACCCAACTCTCATGCTGTATCCAGGACTGGGAGGTCCTGACGGAGGTTGAGACGCTTTCGGACCACCGGTATATCCGTTTCTGCATCCTCCCTCCGTCGGCAAATCCTGTTCCGGTTTCGACAGAACTGGGCCCAAAATGGGCACTTAAGAGTCTGAACAAGGAGCAGGCGGAGTTGGCAACGATTGTGCAGGCCTGGTGCCCCAGCCCAGCCTCCGTAGAGCCTGAAAAAGAAGCAGAGTGGTTTCGTGGCGCACTGACGAACATCGCGGATGCTGCGATGCGAAGAAGCCGCCCTGGACCTCACCGGACCAGTGTATTCTGGTGGTCGGCAGAACTCGCCCAGTTGCGGTTTGCTTGTGTTGCAGCTCGCCGAGGCTACACGAGGACTCGCAGAAGGCGACCCATTCCCGCAGTAGAGGAACGGCAAGCATATAGCGCATACCGAGCTGCAAAACTGGCGCTGCGAACAGGTATCGCCGAAGCAAAAAAGAAAGCATGGCAAGAACTGCTGGACACTCTCGAGCGGGATCCATGGGGGCGCCCGTACCAAATAGTTACAAACAAGCTACGCTCGCGAGCCCCACCCCTCACGACACACATGGAGCCGGATCTGCTCAGTACAGTGGTGACAGAACTCTTTCCTAAACGTGACGCCTCGAGCACCCCACATGATACGACTTTGGACCACGGAGAAATAGTGTCTGAAGTGTCTCCTTCGGAGCTTAAGACGGCAATAGCACGCATGTCCTCTAAGAAGACCGCACCCGGCCCCGATGGCATGCACGGACGAGTGTTGGCTCTGGCCCTCGACGCTGGTCTTGACATGCGCTTTCGAAACCTCCTCACGGAATGTCTTAAAAGGGGCCTTTTTCCGTCGACATGGAAGACAGGTCTGTTAGTTCTTCTAAAAAAGGGTGGAAAACCTCCGGAGTCACCATCGGCGTATCGTCCTATAGTTCTTCTAGATGAAGCCGGTAAGCTTTTCGAGCGTATCATTGCCGGCCGAATTTATAACCATTTGGAAACTATAGGACCGAACATACATGAGGCTCAATTCGGTTTCCGAAAAAACAGGTCAACGATCGATGCAATTGCGCAACTGCGAGGAGTGTGCGAGGAGCAGGTGTCACGGGGCAGAGTAGTTCTAGCGGTGTCGTTAGACATTGCGAACGCCTTCAATTCCTTGCCCTGGGACTGTATCCTGGATGGCCTGCGCCACCACGGCTTACCGGCCCATATAAGAAGATGTGTAGCATCGTACCTTAACGGCCGTCGTGTCATCTTCCCGAAACAAAATAGCATAGGGAGCCACCTCATCAAGTGCGGCGTTCCACAAGGTTCGGTTCTTGGCCCCCTCCTTTGGAACATAGGTTACGATAGAGTGCTGCGAGGGGAACTGGTTCCGGGAGTGTCAACGATATGCTATGCAGACGACACCCTCGTGGTCGCTATTGGACAAGATTTTAAGGAGGCGCGCCTTCGAGCGACAGCTGGAGTAGCTCGGGTGGTTTCTGAAATCAAAAAGATCGGCCTCGAGGTCGCCCTTCAGAAATCAGAAGCTATATGCTTCTACGGACACAGAAAAGCTCCACCCCAAGGCGCAGACATAATTGTCAGTGGAGTAGTCATCCGGGTTGGTACCACGCTTAAATACCTAGGGCTGATTCTCGACCCACGGTGGACTTTCAGACCACATTTCGCAGCACTTGCCCCTAAGCTCACCGCCACCGCAAACATGCTCTCGCGCATAATGCCGAACCTCGGCGGGCCGAATGGGGGGTGTCGCCACCTTTACGCAAATGCGATCCGGGCGAAAGCACTCTACGGGTGCCCAATATGGGCCGACAAACTTACCAGGCACAATCGCACGATTCTCAGGCAGTCGCAGCGAGTGATCGCAGCCAGGGTTGCGAGGGCGTACCGCACTGTGTCCTATGA
Source organism: Pieris rapae (assembly GCF_905147795.1). Classification (NCBI taxonomy): domain Eukaryota; kingdom Metazoa; phylum Arthropoda; class Insecta; order Lepidoptera; family Pieridae; genus Pieris; species Pieris rapae. The sequence continues at coordinate 1,886,288 of NC_059533.1, read as the reverse complement.
CGCAGTGTGTGTCATAGCCGGTACCGCACCCTGGCATCTCGACGCGGTTGCTTTTAGCGAAGTATATTGGCGGAGAGCCGAAACCAGGGAAAGAGGAAGCAACCCCACACTGGAAGAAATAAACGCTTGGCGAGCCCTGGAAGCCCAAGAAATGCTAGCAGAGTGGGAAAAGGAGCTGGCGGGAGCGACTGCCGGTAAATATACTATAGAAGCCCTCAGACCCCTGCTCCAACACTGGGTAAGGAGGCGCTGGGGCCAGCTCAGCTATCGTCTTGTGCAGATCCTGTCCGGACACGGATGTTTCGGTAGTTATCTGCACAGAGTAGTAGGGTGTGAGGAGGCACCAACCTGCCACCACTGTGTCGGAGACAGCCCGGATGACGCCCAGCATACGCTGAGAGACTGCCCAGCATGGGACGTGGAAAGGGGACCGTTGCTGGATGCACTCCAGGGCGAGGACGCAACACTTCCAAATGTATTGAAGGTTTTAGTGAGCGCGAGAAATGACGGCCCGTGGAAAATATTTTATAATTTCTGCGAGGCGGTCATGAAAATAAAAGAAGAGTCGGAAAGGACCAGGGAGCTTTGTCCCGATGCCCATCCGCGACGGCGAAGAAAACCGCAGGCCCGTCGCATAAACGCGCGACGCGCTCACCAAATTCTCGCCGCCTAAAAAGTGCCTAAGCGGGGAGCAGGGGTCCATGCGTCTAAAAGAAGGGATGATGACCCATCCCTGCAAGTACTGGACCCGATCTCCCCTAGCTATTTGTAAATGCGTATGGCCCGGTCTGTGAAAGATGCTTGCTGTGTCAAGCATCCTCACAAATCAACAATGGGCGGGAAGAGGCGGACGCAACCGCCGCATCGCGTGTTGGGAAGCGGATAAGGCTCTGCTGTTACCGCATCCCGCATAAGGCGATTGTTGGTGGCACCTTGGGGTTTTAGTGGGTATGCACAATGGCGAGTCCCACATAATCCTTCTGCACCAAGCAGTCGCGCCGCGGAAGGGTATGCGCAAAGCATTTCCCCAAGTAAAAAAAAAAAAAAAAAAAAAAAAAAAAACATACCTATGTACTTGTCTATTTCTATTCAAAACTTACACGGATTTAGTTATGAATTATTGGCAAACCAAACGAAGATATAATAAATATTTGACTTATAGATATAAGTGTAATCTGCGTGTTTATTAGACACACGTGTATCCTCAAAGACTCACTTTCATCATCCAATGTCAACATCAAAATCAACACGGACAAAATACCATTTATTGTCCCGAAAATATACCTATTCCGCCCAGATATAAACTGAACACCAATTTGAATTTAAAAATAAGGCATTTATAAACGCATAACGGACCAAATTGGCGTCTAAGTATGGAAACTGAATTCATATTACATTAGTTATTTATATAAAATCGATTCAAAGAGTAAAGAGCAAAACTCTGACGTCATACCAACACGATGACCATAATAAATGAGCAGAGGTTCATTACTGTATATACTTTTGGACTCATCTTAAATAATATTACTGACCCGGAGGGTGACGTCATAGAGGTAATTTCGGTTGTTATTGGCAAGGATCACAAACTCTTATGTAATTGCGGTCGTAGACGACCTAATTATTCGGAAAACATGTATGACTGTATTTATTTATCAATAAGTTATATAAAGGCCGCAATGTATTTAAAAACAGCTGCCTAATTTGACTGTTGGTAAAACTATAATTTAATATTGTGGACTAAAAATGAACAATTTGTGTTCAATCGTCACATAAATTTGTGTATTCTATATTGCGTTCATTAAATAAATGAAATATAAAAGAAAAATATAAAGTGTTTTCTACATCATATAGAAAATGATTGTAAATGAAAATATCTTTTATGATCGTTTGAAGGGACCTCTGCACGAGCTACAATTTTAATGAAATAAATGACATGTTAATGCAGCAGATGTCTGAAAAATGTATTTCTCGGCAATATTTCTGCAACAGTAAATGGCTTATTATTTTGTCTTTACACGGTCTACAAACATGGCTTGGCTAGAACCTATGGCTGCAATGGCGGACGAACTCATACGCGTTGCAGCAGTTTATATTGTTTTGAGTAAAGTCAAAAAAAATGTCCTCATTTCAGTAGGCGTGATACATTAGACATTTAAACGCTTAAAAATTACACAAAGAAAAGTTAACATTAGAAAAGCTATACCTGTTGTTACAAGATTAGCTATAATTCTACGAATTTTAGAACATTGAAAAAGGGATGCACTTAGGACAATGATACCATTCGTTGTCAAATCCGGGACATAAGCATACGCGTCTGTGCAGTTGTTTGTTATATCCACTGTTATTGATGCAAGGCCTAGAATAGAGTTCATGTTATTTATTTATTAAATAAATCAATCTCAAAAAAAAATTACAATTGAAACGAATCACTGATGGCGGCTACAAAATATTTTCAAAAAAGTTACGTATCTCTTTAAAAACTATATAATATAACTACATACATAATAGCGTATTGATAATAGAGTGAGTTATTTACTACAGTTATAAAGGCCACATCAACAAAAATTATCAAGTCATTTTTAATACAATACAATTAATAAATATTATTACAAATACCGGCAAACTCCCCCCATATCTCCCCCCGTGATACCCGAATATCGCTTCTGCGAATCAAATGCCATCTGTTCAAGATGTTTGCCGGTATCTGTAGTTTGTTACACACCTGTTGGAGTGCTTGCTGAAGGGATATCTGATTCCTTGAAGGTATATCTAAAGGTATACCTGGTCCGTCTTCAGGTCGTATACAACTATGGCTGGCGGCTGCAACTGTCGACGATTAACTGAAAGTGTAAAATGCCTAAGCGGTTTTAAAATAGGAGGATATTGATTCTACTCTCTCGGAAAGTAATATCCAGATTTTTTATATCCGGAAAGTAATATCATTACTTTATACCATGTCCAGCTTTAACTCGAAGTAGCGTAAATATATTTTTCAAATAAAACGAATTTTCTGTTAAATATAGAAAACAAAGAGTCGGCAAAGCATTGTTAAAAATATATTTAGGAAGCTCCCAAATATCTTATAAGATTCGTAATAAGCTACTGAAGTGTTTGTAACAGAGTCATATATCATACAATAATTGAAAAAAAAGCAATGTTGATTGTTGAAGCGTCTTCGGTTGCTCATATAAACAGTGCAACATTATATGTTTAATTTGTAATTAGATAAAAAAAGGTTTCTTGAGAATAAAAGAATGCCAACATTCATCTCTGGGTGCAATTGTAATACCAATATTTTGCTCTTTTCATTAGTTTCATTATTTTTTCAATTTCAAAGATATGTAGAGAGTTAAGAGAATATGGAAGGTATAATCTGAAATGCCAGATCGTGGAATTGATTTCACCAAGACATTAAGCAGCAGAAAAGGCTTAGGGAACTAAAGGTTCATGTATTTTTAATACAAAAGAATCATTTATGACCAGTTCTATTTGAATTGGTTGGTATGAAGTAGCTCCTATGATCACGTTGTATATTTTCTTTTCACCAATTGCTATTTTCTTAACTGCCAAAATAATGGTATTTCTAAGACCTATGTTTATGTATTGCAATGCTGTATATATTTAGTGGTTGGTACGAATGTTTGCTATTGTTTTGTGACAAACTATAGTCACGTATTCTTGCTCAATATTCAGTATGTTTAAGATTTTATTTAATTCTGCTAAAAGTCACTGCCGTACTCTGTAAATATTTCAATATTAAAACAATGAATAAAAATAAATTTATTCGAGGTTTGAGTTTTTTTATAGAACAGGGGCAAACGGGCTGGAGGCTCACCCGATATTAAGTGATACCGCCGCCCATGAACACTCTCAATGCCCGAGGCTCCCGAGTGCGTTGCCGTCCTTTTAAGAATTGGTACGCCCTTTTCTTGAAGGACCCTGAATCGAATTGGTTCGGAAATACTTCAGTGGGCAGCTGGTTCCTCAAAGTGGTGGTGCGCGGCAAAAACTGCCTGGAAAAACGCGCAGTTGTGGAACGGCGGACGTCGAGGTGACACGGGTGGAATTTCGTATTCTGCCTCGACGCCCGATGATGAAACTCAATTTAATTTAATGAGTTAATATTGTTTATCCATCTATCATATTTCCTCTGTGACTTACATGTTGTGAGTCTCGCTCTTCTATTCTTAACTAACAAACTTGATTTACGTAGTAAGCAAAACAGATTTACCACCTCTTAAATTTTATTGTTTAAAATAATATTACTAAAAAAGACAGAATGTTCTATTTTCCATTAAGGTACCCATTAGTTGTGTATACCACCACATGCCTGCTTATTTCATAATTTAAGAATGAACGCATTAAAAACTTACTTTATTCAAATTAAACGATAAGAACTAGCAACAGAACATCGTAACGAACCCGGCAAGATCCAACAAAGTTTGTCTATATGTCGGGCAAAAAAGATGACATCGATAAATGAATAGTCATTAAATCCTTCAAAATTATTATAATGTCAATATTTATTAAATGAAATTAAATCCTTCAGAATTAATGTCAATACTCACACATGCTTCTATTTTAGCTAGAATTATCGTGCCATTATAAACTTAACAACGTTTTAAAAGAAAAAGTTGGTTTGGGTTCATTTTGAGTGGCCCTCGCTACCGTGATGAGTGGAACGGACGAAGACTTATTGGTTACTTGCTACGTCCCTATAGATACAAACCATTGGCTATATGCTTGCATCAATATTATTCTGTCCATTTATTTATTTTATTTTATTTATTAACACTTATTTACATTACAATATAAAAATTGAACATAGTTAAATGAAAAGAAGACCAACTGGCGGCCTTATCGCTTTCGAGCGATCTCTTCCAGGCAACCACTGTGAGTGAAGAAAAAAAATGTATTACATAGGGTAGGCAAGAAGTGCAAAAATGCATATTACATATTATTATATATTACATTAAGAAGAAACTAAACAGGAACAAAAAAAATTACTAAACTGATACTGGATCCCAGAAAAACAAATTATATAGCTTATACTAAGTATATGTATTAACAAACAAACAAAGTAAACAATACTTTAAAGGGCAAATCATATGTTTATACTTATAATAGTGAAATCAATGTATGTAAACCTTTTTGCTGAACAGGAAACAGGATCTTTGAATAGGAAAAAGCATATTTTAGTATTTTAGAGCTTAATTAGCAAGATTATTCGCTTTTTTGCTTAACATACCTATTAACTGAAAACATACCTTATATAAATGAATTATGTTTTGTTTATAAGAATGAACATATAAAACAGCATTTATACTTTCTAAGTTCCAGGAAAATTCCATCGTACGTGAAATCTTTATGTTATATTTATAAGTAAGTATTTCTAAATTAATATACTATACTAGCTGCCTCGGTGAACTTCGTTTCTCTTTAATGTGATTTTACTTAGCTTATCTTTTAGTTCATAACAACATAGAATACTGCTATACCCCAGAGACTGTTAGGTTTTCCGGAATAAAAGGTTTAAATAACTAATCAACAAAGAAAAAAGGTATTGATCGTAGAGAGGTGAAAATTAAGGGTTTTATTTATGTATTTTTGTATATTGTGTAAAAACCAAAACCAGAAGCATTGCCTAAAAAAAATTGGGTTGTACCACCCTTAACATTTAGGGGTATGAAAAATTCCGTGTCCCATTCTAACCTAACCATATAGGTAAGGTTATGCACACAACATTTCATGTTCTCTATCGTTTCGGTAGAGCCATTGTGGAGAAGTTTCATTACAAAACCGTGAAACGAGAATTTTATATATTGTATTAAGTAGCATATATATATTCAGAAATTAATCACTGGGATATAAAACCGAAAGACACCTTAATTAAAAATGTTTATTGACAATTATTGAATTAATAAACGTAGATAAGAAACGAAACAAAACCATTTAATATTTAAAACAGTAAAATTTTGATTTTAAATTAGAAATTAATGAGTCTCCTAATCAGCAATTGGTAATCAGCAAAGCAATTAATACGAGCTGACCTAGTCTGCCTGCTGAAATGTTATTGGCAGTTGAGGTCGGACGGTTCCGTCGCCTCTTCCTTGTTCAAGTGACACTTATCTCATCAATCTACAACATGTCCCGCGTTCAACGGTCTGTTGCTGCAATTTTAAGTTTAACTTTTTCATGTAATTACAGTATTGTGGTCTTAGAACTATACGGAAGTACTTCGTTACACACACATATATATTGTGAAAGCCGTTGGTCAAATGATTTTTTTTTTACAAAGCCACCTCCGTCAGAGTAACGTTGTTGACTAATTAAACCATCCTCTATGGCATCTCAGACGTTCACTGTTTTTTTTTGGTTATGGGCTACTTCATTCTCAACAATATTATAATTATAAAGTTGACCTAACTTTAGATTATTGTATCAAAAACTTATTAGTAAAAAAGACAGAATTTTCTACTTTCCATTAAGGTACACGGCCAGAGCTTATACATAGTAACTTGTTTCATCATTTAAGATTGAACGCATTAAAAACACACTTCTTTAATTCGAACTTAACAATAAGTACAAGGGTCGTTTTCAAATTTGGGGCCAAAAAGTGATGATTTCACTATAATTATTTTTTTAAAATTTTCCATATTTTTTGTTCTTAGGTGTGTTCAGAATAAAAAATACTTCATACCAATCAATTCAAACACTCATTTATTCCCATAATACGCAATATTCACCAATTTAAGTGACACAAATGAGTCACATAATTTGACTAATGATATTTTTAGATATACTGTTGAGAAACTGACGATTATTTAAAATATGTTTATAAAACATTATAGATTTAACAAAATGATCAATCAACAATATTTTCTTAACTATTATCACTCTCGCTATCAAAAAAAAACCTACATGCTTCTAATTCCTCTAAAATTATATATCTTAGAGACACAATAATTAAATAAGACATATTAATTCGGTAACGTGTACCTACTAATAAATGGTTTTAATTTCAGTCTTTATGATTAATTGAATTACTATTTTAGGAACTTTGACAACAATTACTAAATAATTAAAAACTCAACGATCAAATTAACAAAAACAAAAAAATATTAATCAGACATAGAATCGTCCTCATCTTTGGATTTTCTAATAAATTTAAGACTAATAACAAAAAACTTTGTTTTTGTTTTCTATTTTGCATTTTTAATGTTTTTATTCTTTTTTATCAGTATTAGCTCTGTATTACTTGGATTCGACTTCTTTTCTTTTTCTGCGTCTTTTAACGGATCTGCACTAATGTTGCCTTGCACATCTTCACTATCTACTTCTCTAACCGTAACAGTTTCAATGATTTTCCATTTTCTTCTTTGAATGCGTTGATCCCGCACTCACTCGACTAAATTAAAAGCATTAACGAATGGACTCATTTCGTTAATGCTTTTAATTTGTTCACTTTCTTTTCTTTTCAAGTAGTTCTGTCGCTTTTTTCCTGTTCAGTGGCGTATAACTCAGGATTATTCTTAATTCTGTTATATTTCTCTCTTCTGGCTACTCTTCGTCTTTCTAACTCTTCCTCGCTCTGTTGTTTCTTTGGTTTGGCCATTGTTAATAATCGATAGTTTCCCTATAAAGTAAAATAACATACTTTTATAATGTTTATCATTCGTGCGAATAGCAAATAGTTTCGATCGCGAAATTATATTATTATCTTAATATATATAAATCTCCTGTCAAGGTGTTGGTCCGCGATGGACTCCTAAACTACTTAACCAATTTTAAATTAAATTGGCACAACGTGAGCAGTCTGGTCCAACTTAAGAGATATGATAGCTTAGATCTTTAATTATAGTCGCAATTTTATTTTATTGCAAATTATTTGTCTATAATTAATTGAGTCACAATTATCGGTTAACTCCAAAAGATTCTAACGGATGTCGATACATTTCAACTTGATTGAGTAAGTAATCAATAGATGGCACTGCTATGGTAAACCGACAAACGTGTCATATAAGCTTCAATTCAATATCATGATTACCACGTGTTATTGAGGCTTAAGTATAAATTCAAATTTATTTTGTGAAACGAAGGACAAACGAAGTTTGCCGGGGCAGCTAGTTTATTATATAATATTTTTCACGTCAAGTCGGAAACAAGACGCTAATTATTTATCGCTTACAAGTAGAAAATATATATAAATGTTCGGTATATTTCCTTGATTTCGAATCTTGATTATATCATGAGATAACATTATTGCTATTAATAACTCGCAGGCGATATAAATTCTTGTTTTCTACTAAGGGTAATTAAAATTTTGGTTAATAAAAGTTTCTGCACGTGTCTTCAATGTCTTAATTTTATATAAATAGATCTCCTATACATCGAATCAAACTAAGTGGTGTATGTAAATACTAAATAAAACAATAATCTAAACTGTTCAGTGAAAAATAAATGAGCAGCGAAATAAATTTGAAAATATATTATTTTTGAAGTGAAACTTCTAAAATTTTTAAGGTTGAAATGGGATAATAATTATATAGCGTCACGAAGATGTGCAGCGTTTTTGTTGAAGAAAAGGGAGAGAGCGAATGAGACCGATTGAGAGAGAGTGAGAAAGGGTTAACGTAAGCATGAAGCAAATAGCCATGGAGCAAGAGTAGGAGTAAGCAAAATAAAGAGAGAAATAGAGTGAACGTGGAACATCACGCACAGTGGAGCAAGAGATGGGAGAGAAAGATTGAGAGAGAGAGTAAGGGAGATCGAGAAAAAATACACGCTTCAACAATATTGGTTGATGTATTACATATCAGAACTTTAGAAGGCAATTCTGTCGCACAACGTCTGTGCTTACTTCACGCAGATTTTATTATCTATACTAATATTATAAAGAGGAAAGGTTTGATTTTTTGTTTGTTTGTATGAATTGAATAGGCTCCGAAACTACTTGGCAGATTTGAAAAATTCTTTCACTGTTGGAAAGCTACATCATTCCTGAGTGACATAGGCTATATTTCATTTTCAAAAAAAATAGGCATCCTTACTAAAATTACGATAACATTAACATTTGTTTATTATTTGATACAATTCTAACAGATGGCGCTGAGTTAAAGGTAGTTTAGTTTAGGTCCGTGTCGTGGTACCAACGTTTCACATAAGTTCTCCTACGGTTTCCCTTGATTAATTTACTACTATGTAATATAACAAAAACCTTAGCCACAGCAACGCTTGGCCGAGTCTGCTAGTTTATTTATACAATCATTAGCATGTATACAGTGTGTAAACAGTGTAAATATAGATATACAAATACATGGAGTGATCATATACTGGTACATGATCATCCATTGGGGTTTTTTCCTTAGTAATATAGTAAGTAGTAATAAAAGATGCAGTGGGAGCGTACATTTTTATGCAATTCCAAAGATTCTAGCCGATTAGAAAGACCAAGGCGGTCAACAGGTAATGGGCGGGCCATATCTTCGCTTTATAGAGTTAGTAAAGTACTGAAAAAAAATATTTTTTTTAAACAAGTGGCAACTGGTGGCAACCCCTGATAGACACTGCCAAGGAGATCGCGAGTGCGTTGCCGGAGTTTTAAGAATTAGTACGTTTCTTTATTCGTGGGCAACCGGTATCCCATGTTGGGGTGATGAAGGTGAGGTGAAAACCTGGTCACCTGCCTAATTCTACATTCAACGTGTTGCTTTAATTATGTATAAATAACATATAACATAGTATGATAACTGCGTTATATTGAATATATTTTAGCTATTTATTGGCATGTGCAAATGTTTATATTATCAAAAGCATCTGAAGACAGCATTTGAATGATATTGAACAGTATATCGACATATTATTTAACCTGCTCTGGCATTACGAAGCGAGTTCTGTATATATACTAATATTATAAATAGGTAGTGTGTGAGTTTCTTTTTTTTATGAAATAGCAGGCAAATGGACAAGAAGCTCATCTGTATTAAGTGATACCGCCGCCTATAGACATTAGGTCACAAGTGTGTTGCCAGCCTTTTTAGAATTTGTACGCTCTTTACTTGAAGGACCACAGGAATAATGTATGTATTTGTATAATAAATAAATAAATTAATAAAATATTTTATTTCAATTGTACAAGTAACAAAAACTATATTATCATGTGTTTTTGAGTTTTTATCGCAATTATTTAAGCCTAAAACTGAATTTTCTAGATAATAGTATACATTGTTTTATCAAGACATTCAAAGATTTTAAATTACCCCGCTTATAAAGGTTAAATTTTAAATACTGCCAATACTAATATCTCATCAGTACTATAATCTAAAAGTACAGGTAAAGGTAACAAAATTAACTTAACGCATCATTTAATACGGTAATCAATAAATCAGACTCCCTGACACTCCCAATTAATCAACCCATTTCCATTAGTACCGGTAGTAGTAGGGATTCACGGGTTCTGCCTCACTCGCTGCCTCAGTCAACCTAACCCCCCGTGCCGGGGACTGCCTCACTCGCTGCCTCAGTCAACCTCCCCCCCCCCCCCCGTGTGTTTCTGGCTCAGCGGCAGTCCCCGCCTACAAAAAAATAAAAAAAAAAAAGTTTGGTCTCTTTCCCCACTAAACAGACCGTGCTGAGTCGATAGCACTCACTCCCGAAGCGATATTTCTCTCTGTTTCAAAGTTAGGTTTTGCTATACGTTGCAAATTAATCGATTTACTAATCACCTCATAATAAGAATGTAACGTCTCGTCCAAATCCTCATTTACTAATCACCGAGTCAGTTTCGTATCCATAATTAGCAAATTACCATGCGCATTTACCTGCAAATGCACCAGGACAGATGGGAAAAGGATTTACTGAACATTAAAAATATGATTTCCGTGTTTTATGTGTTTATTTGCATTATGTTACAATACAACTTTACTAGTGTCATGTCATTTCTTGGTGAGTCATACGAAAAATTTCTGAGGTAATCTTCCAAGCTGAAACCCCAGAACTTGTAGTACAAATATACTACACAATACTCCCCACAAAAGGCAGAATAGATGTCCTGAACGCTAGCTGTATTATAGCTCCATACCCGACAATTTCTTCTTAAAAAATCCGCTATTACTCTAATAGGCTTACGTCCAAATGAATCAAAATATTCTCCAACTTTTTCGTGGTTGATATGAATAGCTACCCAATGAGATCCTGGTTGTGAGTCAGGATCGAGATTGCATATAATAAATGTGGGTAAGTGTACGTGCATTGGTAGGCGATTCGAGGGGTACACGCTATACTGGATGCTGGGATGTATTTTATGGAGACTCATTTGCAGGTTTAATGTATTCATTTTTATTCCAACGCGTTTGACCTTCTACTCTTATATATTGCACTAAATACAATTCCAATTCCTATCAATCATCCACCTCAACTAACATCTCGTTGTATTGTCATCCCAATATATGTGATATCTTATATGCATTTATTTAGAAAAGTAGGGAAACTATTAATGAGAAACCATATTTTTATTTATTATATTTCATTCCGTTTATTATTCTCAATTTAATCATAAGTACATAAAAGTCATTTCTTAACTACTATAATCCACACATACATTTCTGTTCTTATCTATTTCTATAATGTTTGAAAACTCTGCATAAACTACACAGTTAATTGTTTCAGTCAATGCGTTCTCGAATCTTACTTCCATTCTCATACTACCATGACGAATGAGATTCCAGTGAATATTAGAGTTAGCTGATAAGTCGGGGGTTAAATCAAAGGCTAGTAAACAGTATCCATCTGAGTATTGCTCCCTCGATATCCCATTACCTTCGTTAAGAAAATGTATACCGGTACCTGAGTACAGTGTGTGGTATGCGCTGGCAAATACATCGTTTGGGAATGATGGTTGTAATGATTTTGATGGTATTTGTTGACCGTCTATATATAAACTAAAGGAGCAAATACCGAAGTTTTCAAAGTTGAATGGGTTTTTATTATAACTACCATTGAAGGCGGTATTATTAACAAAACCAATGATACATCTCTTAGGAACCTGTCCTAAAAATATATTGTCCAGTGTCTTACCCTGCACACCAGATGGTATGGTCAGGACTTTCACTTCGCCTCTTGTTATAGGATATTTAGCTGTAGTAGTGGCAAGAACCTTTTGATGGGCTATTAGTATTGATGGATTAATTTTTGCTCTGCGTATTATTAAAGTTGCATCTGTGATACAGACTTTGTATTCTAAAATTATTACTAAGGCGAAGGGTGTTAACAAATGTGTCACAAAAAAATTAACGTTAGACAATTATAAGTCATGTTTATTTAATAAATTTAATATTCAATTTTGTAAAATGTATCGATTTAAATCGTTAAAACATACAATTTTCACCCAAGAAATTAATAAAACATGTTTATCTTTTAATGATACCAAACGACACATTCTACCAAATAATATAGATACGATACCACTGGGCCATTATAAACTCGTTAGCAATTCCAAGTAAAAAAAATAAAAGAAAAATGTGAACTAAATTATTAATAATATGTTTATGAAATTTAGTTGTAGATAATTTCATTACTCATTATTATTTATTTATGTGTTTTATAATATTTTGTAAGATAATGTTTTCATATTATTATTTTATTTAGATATTACCTTATTTATATTTTAGAGTAACTTTAATGTATAAATAAAATCTTTTAAAGAAAAATATTCAGTTTTATTTGAATACCCAAAGAAGAAAGAAGTATAAAAAAATGATTCATTTTATTCATCCTTTTGCTGCAATCATAGCAGGTCCAACAGGATGTGGAAAATCAAACTTTGTAGCACAATTCATTAAACATAGGGGTAGTGCATGTAATGAGTCTTTTTCTGAAATAACATGGTGTTATGATGAAATGCAGCCACTATATAATATACCTGGAGTGAATTATCATCAAGGGTTGCCTGATTTGCATATGTTCGATGGTAAAAATCCTCATTTGATAATAATAGATGATTTAATGAGAGAATCTGACGGTAGAGTTGTTGATATATTTACAAAAGGAAGTCACCATAGAAATTTAAGTGTTTTTTATATAACACAAAACTTATTTCATCAAGGAAGAGGACAACGTGACATTTCCCTTAATTCAAGTTACATCATTTATTTCAAAAATCCCCGTGATAAAACACAAATTAAATTTCTAGCCAGACAGGTTTCGCCTGAGAACACTAAATTTATCGAAGAATCATATGCAGATGCTACAAAAGTTGCTCACGGATATTTGATGATTGATTTAAAACAAAATACTGATGATACACACCGGATAAAATCAAACATTTTTGAAAACACTCACTATTGTACAATATATATCACCATGAAAGCATATAAATATCTTTGTAATCAACGATTTTGAGTCAGTTTTAAACTATCTATCATCGAGTAACAACACATAAAGATTTATTGTCAGCTCTACACACATTAAAACCAAGACATCGGAAGGTATTACTGAAAACCTGCAATAATCAAGAAATAAACTGTCTTTGTGAGTGTATTTATAACGTTTTGAAAGGAAAAGTACCATTGAAAGGAGCAGAGAAGTCTAAACTTAAAAACCTAAAAAATACCTTACGTAAGCTAGTAAGCAGAGGAAAAAGTTTTGAATATAGAAAAAATATATTAATTCAAAAAGGAGGTTCCTTTCTTCCAATAATATTAGGTACTGTTCTAAGTAGTCTTATAAGTTGTTTTACTAATAAACCACTATGAATACTAAAAAAATGCTGATTATTGAACACGATTTTGTTGATAAAATAACACATCAACAAAATGAAAATAAAGTTACACCACGAAGTCGATTAGACAGTGAAATGGAAAAAATAATGTCAAGCAAATTAGGAGATCGTGAGAAATGGGCCCTTTACCAACAAATTTTACAAAGATACCTTCATTTTTCTATGGTAGAACGTCAACCTCAAGAAATAATATTTACTGAAAAAACAGTAAATAATAAAACTTATGAAGATGGTAAAATTAATTTCACTGATAACGAAAATGAAAATGAAAATGAAAAAGTGGTAGGTGGTGAACAACCGTCGTTGGGTAAAGACGTCTCGTTTCAGTTGTCAACACAGGACATATTAAATTTGATTCCGAAAACTTATATAAAGAAAGGAGAATTATTGATGGAATCCATTCAAAACCATAGTGATAAATTACAATGGAATAAATATGGTACAGTGGTAATTAGTGGAAAAGAAATTCCTGGAAGTAATATTATTGATTTAGTAAATGATGCATTAAGACCCTCAAAGAAAGCAGATCCCATCGGTTGGGAAACATTCTCAAAATTTTTAAATGATATAAATATACCACTGACATACATTGGTAATCTCAAAAGACTTAAATATATTGGCAATCTTAAAAAACATCACACACTACCGATCCAAGAATCAAGCATCGATTACACTTCTCCGACTCAATCAAATCATAACAGTAAAATAAAAAACAAAATTGATTGGGATAAATGGACCCCATATTAAAGCTTCATCAAATATATTATGATATTTCACATTCTGCCGGTTACAGTAATGTGAATACATTAACAAAAGCGATGAATGGAAAACTTTCTAAAACAGATGTAGAGACGTGGTTGCAGTCTCAAGAAACATATACGTTACATAAGCCAGTTCGAAAAAGATTTCTGCGAAATAAGTACATTTTATCAAATTTTAATGAGTTGTGGCAAGCTGACTTGAGTGATTTAAGAACTTACGAACAGGATAATGATGGATATAAGTATATTTTATGTGTCATTGATGTTTTTAGCAAATATGCGTATGTTAGAGCAATAAAAAAGAATGATTCTGTTACAATAAAACAGTGTTTTACTAGCATTTTTGATGAAGCTAAAACTGTTCCTAGACATATACAATCAGATAAAGGTACAGAATTTGTATCTAAAGATGTCCAAAGTTATTTAAAAAATAAAAATATAAATTATTATACTACAAATAATCCGGATATTAAAGCAAGTATAGTAGAAAGATTTCAGAGAACTTTAAAAATGAAAATGTGGCGTTATTTTACATATAAAAATACACATCGCTATATAGATATCTTACAAGATTTAGTTAGTTCATATAATCACAGTGTGCATTCTAGTATAAAAATGAGACCATGTGATGTTAATAACCAAAACATTATGAAAGTTTGGAGGAATCTATATTTTGATGGAATTTCATGTAACTCAAATTTGAAAAAGTTACCCAAGTTTAAAGTCGGTGACCATGTAAGAATTACTAAACAAAAACATACATTTCAAAAAGGTTATGAAAGTAATTGGAGTGATGAAATATTTATTATAACTTCAGTTATAGATCGCTCACCATGTGTTGTATACACTTTGATGGATTTGGAAAATGAATCTATAACAGGCACATTTTATGAGAAAGAATTACAAAAAGTTACATTTTCCCCCACTTCTGATTATAAAATTGATAAAATCTTAAGGTATCGTAACTCTGGACTCAGAAAAGAAGCATTAGTCAAGTGGAAAGGGTACCCAAACAAATTTAATTCTTGGGTATTATTATCTTCTATCAAAACTTTACAATGAAGGAAAGTTTTTATTTAACTTTACTCAGCAATAGTTCCACACAATATTTTCCGGGAAATATGACTTCAAATTTTTCTACAAAACTACCTAAGCCCATTACATTAGAAGGAGAATGGATGGTAGGTATAGTTGAGTTCCAATATCCCTCTACTATGTTCTCCGTGCAAGAGCATGAAAATATTATGTACATAAGTAAAAAAACTACCATCAATAACGAAGAGACCACACTAATGTATAAGAACCATATACCGGCCACCAACTATGATAATATACAAAATATTCTTATAGCTTTAAATTCGAAAGAGAAAGTTAGTTTTCGCCAGGACACCGTGTCAAAGTTTGTCTCTGTTGCAGTAAAGGATCCATCAATAATTTCATTATCTCTATCACCTAATTTGAGTTTTCAACTTGGGTTTGAGCCAGATACCAATCTAGTAAATCAAAATATCAGTAAACGCCCTGCTAATCTACATTTAGGGTTACCATCACAATTATTTGTGTATTGTGATATTATAGAACCACAAATTGTTGGTGATGTCATGACACCCCTGTTGAGAATTATACCCTTAGATCCTGCTAAATACATATATGGTTCAAATAAAATGCATATATTTTCACCACCACATTATTTACCTGTTATGAGAAGAGAATTTGATGTTATTGAGGTAGATATAAGAACAACCACGGGAAATGCGGTACCATTTCAATACGGTACATCGTGTGTGAAACTTCATTTTAAAAAAATATAATCTTTATATCTTTTTTGAAATGTATACACCTCAAGATACTATTATATGTCCTTATGAACATTATTATTCGCAACAAGCTGGATCTGGTATTAATGTAATCTACAAAGGAGCCTTACATCAACGTGGTCATGGTATCGGCAGTTTTCTTGGGGGGTTATTTCGAAGTGTGCTACCTTTACTCACTAGTGGTGCTAAGGTGATTGGAAAAGAAGCACTTAACAGTGGTTTTGGGCTTTTGTCAGATGTTGTAGCTAGTCGCCCCATTAAAGAATCAATTAAAAATCGTTTGAAAAGTGCTAGTTCTAACCTTAAACACAAAGTTGATACCAAAATTGATGAACTTATGACTGGATCGGGTGTAAATAAAAGACGAAAATATAGAAATGAGCTCATTCGAGTTTCACCTCTTAAGAAGAAAGACGCTTTAAGGAAAACAAGGAACAAAAATATTAATATTTCCAAAGATATATTTTCAAACTAATCATAATGTCATTTATTCATAATCATTCATGTGAGTGTGTTAAATCTGAATTGGACCTATTTGCTCTTCCTTCCACACAAACAAGTATCGAATATGGGCACTGGATACACTACAAACCAATTTCTTCATTAAGCGATGATGGACCCATCGAATTCCAAGTACCTGGTACAGGAGACGACTACATAGACCTTTCGCATACACTACTCCATCTCAAGGCTCAAATTAAAAATCAAGACGGTTCTGTAGTTAATGCAGCTAATGTAGTGGCACCAGTCAATAATTGGTTACATTCTTTATTTAACCAATTGGATGTTTACCTAAACCAAAAACTTGTGTCACCCCCAAATAATACTTATGCATATCGTGCTTTCATAGAAACTCTATTAAATTATTCATCATCTGCCAAAAAATCACATTTGACATGTGGTTTATGGTACGAGGATACAGCTGGTAAAATGAATGAAACTAATGAGGCAAATAAGGGCTTTTACAAAAGACAACAACTTTCAAAGGATGGTAAGGATGTCGAAATGATTGGGCATTTACATGGGGATATATTCAATCAAGATAAATTCCTCATTAACGGGGTCGAATTATCTATAAAATTAGTGAGATCGAGAGAAACATTTAACCTCATGTCACAGAATGCAGATAATAAGTACAAAGTCTGTATCACAGATGCAACTTTAATAATACGCAGAGCAAAAATTAATCCATCAATACTAATAGCCCATCAAAAGGTTCTTGCCACTACTACAGCTAAATATCCTATAACAAGAGGCGAAGTGAAAGTCCTGACCATACCATCTGGTGTGCAAGGTAAGACACTGGACAATATATTTTTAGGACAGGTTCCTAAGAGATGTATCATTGGTTTTGTTAATAATACCGCCTTCAATGGTAGTTATAATAAAAACCCATTCAACTTTGAAAGCTTCGGTATTTGCTCCTTTAGTTTATATATAGACGGTCAACAAATACCATCAAAATCATTACAACCATCATTCCCAAACGATGTATTTGCCAGCGCATACCACACACTGTACTCAGGTACCGGTATACATTTTCTTAACGAAGGTAATGGGATATCGAGGGAGCAATACTCAGATGGATACTGTTTACTAGCCTTTGATTTAACCCCCGACTTATCAGCTAACTCTAATATTCACTGGAATCTCATTCGTCATGGTAGTGTGAGAATGGAAGTAAGATTCGAGAACGCATTGACTGAAACAATTAACTGTGTAGTTTATGCAGAGTTTTCAAACATTATAGAAATAGATAAGAACAGAAATGTATGTGTGGATTATAGTAGTTAAGAAATGACTTTTATGTACTTATGATTAAATTGAGAATAATAAACGAAATGAAATATAATAAATAAAAATATGGTTTCTCATTAATAGTTTCCCTACTTTTCTAAATAAATGCATATAAGATATCACATATATTGGGATGACAATACAACGAGATGTTAGTTGAGGTGGATGATTGATAGGAATTGGAATTGTATTTAGTGCAATATATAAGAGTAGAAGGTCAAACGCGTTGGAATAAAAATGAATACATTAAACCTGCAAATGAGTCTCCATAAAATACATCCCAGCATCCAGTATAGCGTGTACCCCTCGAATCGCCTACCAATGCACGTACACTTACCCACATTTATTATATGCAATCTCGATCCTGACTCACAACCAGGATCTCATTGGGTAGCTATTCATATCAACCACGAAAAAGTTGGAGAATATTTTGATTCATTTGGACGTAAGCCTAT
The DNA here is from genome assembly GCF_905147795.1 of Pieris rapae. Lineage (NCBI taxonomy): Eukaryota > Metazoa > Arthropoda > Insecta > Lepidoptera > Pieridae > Pieris > Pieris rapae. The sequence goes on along the minus strand of NC_059533.1, from coordinate 1,867,681 downwards.
TAGAGTAATAGCGGATTTTTTAAGAAGAAATTGTCGGGTATGGAGCTATAATACAGCTAGCGTTCAGGACATCTATTCTGCCTTTTGTGGGGAGTATTGTGTAGTATATTTGTACTACAAGTTCTGGGGTTTCAGCTTGGAAGATTACCTCAGAAATTTTTCGTATGACTCACCAAGAAATGACATGACACTAGTAAAGTTGTATTGTAACATAATGCAAATAAACACATAAAACACGGAAATCATATTTTTAATGTTCAGTAAATCCTTTTCCCATCTGTCCTGGTGCATTTGCAGGTAAATGCGCATGGTAATTTGCTAATTATGGATACGAAACTGACTCGGTGATTAGTAAATGAGGATTTGGACGAGACGTTACATTCTTATTATGAGGTGATTAGTAAATCGATTAATTTGCAACGTATAGCAAAACCTAACTTTGAAACAGAGAGAAATATCGCTTCGGGAGTGAGTGCTATCGACTCAGCACGGTCTGTTTAGTGGGGAAAGAGACCAAACTTTTTTTTTTTTTTTTTTTTTTAGGCGGGGACTGCCGCTGAGCCAGAAACACACGGGGGGGGGGGTTAGGTTGACTGAGGCAGCGAGTGAGGCAGTCCCCGGCACGGGGGGTTAGGTTGACTGAGGCAGCGAGTGAGGCAGAACCCGTGAATCCCTACTACTACCGGTGTAACCTATACACCATTCACTTTACTAAATATAATTACCTATTATTTATAAGCCAGCAAAATAACTTACGCACAAGTACGCAACTCCAATATACTTTTTATGAACTTTGCAGTTGCTTGCTTATCTCTTCTGCTACAAACGGATTTTTCTTTTAAACTTTATTTTACGATGAAGAACATCTTGTCTTGTTCTAACATTATTTTCAAGGGTAGGCTGTGGTATATAATATGTGGTCAAAGGCTGTGAAGTTTTTGCCTCCTTTGCCTCTACAATTGCCATATCCAAGATTTTACAATCCAATAATTTCGTTGACATTGCATGTAAAATAATGTTGGCTTTGATTTTAGATACTGTACTATACAATAAATAGTATCTAAAATAAACCAACTAGAAGGCAAGTATACTATACCATAATATGGTACTTACTATACACAAGCCATCCACTTTCCAGCCGCCACTAAAATATGGAAGTATGCTACACCAATTGTACAAGTGAGAGTGGAAAGTCATAGGCAAGATTTGTTCTATCTGTAAAGTACATAATAGAAAACCGCAGATTTTTTTATTTATAGCTAGAAAATTTTCCGCCCCCAAAATTGTGCCGCCCTAGGCTTCTATCTACTCAAGCTGCTGGTGAATCCGCCACTGCGTGTTAGGCATTGATCCTGGTTTCAATCTTTGATAAAACAGATCCAAAAAATTATTGTACTTATACTTTAAAAAATTAAATAACTCTTGTTTTTGTTTTTGCTGCGTTTTTAGGTTTTTTTAACGTTTCCATTTTTATCACTATACACAATTCACTCTCTACAATATAATATATTATATATAAACATGTACACTGAACAAACATCAATCATGTGTTAATGTCAAGAAGTTACGACAAATTTTAAGCAATGAAATATCAAGGAATTATTCGGTGGGATGAAAATAAACTGATACTTTAGAGTTGTTTTATACGGATAACTATATTAAAAATCTTTAAAAACGTATAATTATAGTATAAATTAATTTTTTTAATCGATTAAATATTGATTTTAATATCATATCACATAGTTGAATAGTTGTGTCTCCTCCTCATAATCTTGGAGTTATATTTCATCGGAGATTTGTTTTATCTGTGTATAATATGTGTATTTGTGTAATTTAAAACAAAACAAACACGAGTAATCGTGACGTTTGTTTGTTAACAAGCATGGTACTTGTTCATTTCCTGGGTGTTTTTAACAATAGAGGATTTTAGTTTTACTCTTAATTAACTTGCGTACAAAAATAGAATATAAAGGATAATTTGTTATGTAATTAATGAATGCAATGCAAAGAGAGTGCCTACGTCTAGCTATACAGGTAGTAACTTTGACGATTTAGGTAAATTACCAGGCTTATAAAACTAAGAAAGCCTGAGTGAGCAAAATGTACAGCCTTGGCCCGTATAATACAAATGCGACGCCATCTTGCGCCTCGGATTTTTGAATTTACAAATGTTAAATGGAATTATAATATACAAATGCCAATACTTTAATTAAAAACAACCATTTGTTTAGGTTTTATTTATTGGTCCTAATAAAAATCTAAAATGATTTTTCAATATCTTGTAAAATAGCCTATATTCATGAAGCCCCGTTTCCATGGCGGACCATGTATTTGGCTCTGGGCTATTACGGGGGATATCCCACATCCGCACACGCGAATAAAAGCGAAGCGACGGGGAATTCCCCGCGCAGGAGTTGTTTGATCTCAGGATTCCAACCTTCCAATTGGATGTTTCTGAATTTCCGGTTTTTCTAATTTAAAATATCTTTTGTATTTAGTGAAATAAATATAGAGAAACTATATTTATTATTGTTGAGTTACTATAAATTGCGAACGCAGGTAGCTAAGCATATACGCAGATAAAATATTGTATTGTGTGCACTGGCAGTGACATTAATTATTGCCCGACGACTCAGTTTCTATACATTCAAGTGACAAAATGCGGAAAGTCTCATAGTCATTTACAATGAATAAGTTGTAAGCAATGGTAATAAATCGTAAACTTTATCGCTTAAGAATGGTCATTCGAGTTAATTTTATTATTGTCTGTGGCTGACATACATTTGAGATGAATGATCCCTCGGGAATTCCTACTATTTGGCACGCAGTATAGGATACCTTTAAATCTCATTGCCAGGAATCACTCTACAAATGTATTCCGTAAAGCTATTACAATGTAGCAGATAGTGTTGTGAAATAGGAAATGTCGTAGTCAACTAGTTTCATTAGCCGTTTAATTATTAGCCGAGCATCTCAACTAAATAGCGACGGTTAACATATGGCCTAAAAAATATTCAGCTAGTTGATCTAAAAGCTAGGTAAATGATAAGGATCGATGACGTTTCATTATTTGCCTAGCGTATTGACTGATAATTAAATTTAGTTCCACTTTCTGCCACTCGCAAAATCGAAACAAAGCTATTCAAACTGTCAATATTTTCCAAAGTTTTATATAAAAACATCAAGAAAAATGGAAGAGTAGCAACAATAATAACGTTCATACATACATACATACATTAATAAATAATTTTTGAATTTGAATTTGGCTGTGACTATCTCAAGCAATTTATTATTAAAATACTTATATATTTTTTATGTCAGATGTTTCATCGTTTATTTCTGCCACATGATCTCTCTATCGTACAAATGGCCTAGGCATAAGCAGGCCAGTTTATTAAATGTAACAAACCCTACGCTGAATATCTTTCAGCCTCAAAAGCGCTATTTATAAATCTAGGCTGCTGATTGAACGGCATATTAAACTAGTTGGACTAGTATAGACAATAAAATAAATATTGAATAATTATTCAATATTAAATGAACGTATCTTCTGTAATTTATGTTCCTATTTAATTATTAGCGTACCAATTCTTAAAAGCAACCGGCAACGCACTCGCGAGCCCTCTGGCATTGACAGTGTCCATGGGCGGCGGTATCACTTAACATTAGGTGAGCCTCCTGCCCGTTTGCCCCCTGTTCTATTAAAAAAAAAATTACAAACAACATCACTGCTATGGACGTTGCTGTAGCTGTAACAAATTAAGCGCTGTCAGATATCGCTTTAAGAATCCTTCCAGGCACTCTGACACCGGGCGAGGTTGCCAATCTTTCAAAACGGATGCGTGCGGCAACGTCGCAAATTTTATCATACGGGATGCCGGATGTGATGCTACTATAATTCTTTAATTGAAATTCAAAAATCAAAGAGTGTTTTATAATAAAGACTACAATCGGAAACCTTTATAACTGTTATCAATGGATGACCATTCTGAAGTATTAAAATCGTCTACTTCGTTAAATTTGACACTCGGCATCGACTCCCATAAATACCCTTAAATGATCATCAAAACAAAATAATTACTTAAATCTGTGGCGCCACAACCTTTTCATGCCCTCATATTTATGTATCTGTTTCATAATCATTTGTCATTCTAATAAGTAGGTAGCCGCCTGTGCCAGATAAACACTTCGACTTTTTGATTCTAATGCCAGCCAGTTTATTCACATGTTTTCCTTCATAGTTCGAGGAAATCTATTCGAGGAGGTCTATTGGTGCACAGTTGGGGGTCGAACTCATAACCTCAGGGCTGAGATTCACTCGCTGAAGGCAGAAGGAACGCTAATATCCTCTCTTTATTTATTTAAAAATGAGAAGATGAATCACTAGTTGCTAAAAGACAATATCAGTTTAGATTAGTTTCTTTAAGTATTAGAAATCTTTTTGTTTATAATATAACAGCTCACTGTTTATATTCAATATGTCTTTAATATAACGAGGAAAAATGTTATCTCGTTCTTATTAGGGTTTTATCACACGTAAAATAAGAAACCCTCATCAGTTTCCACCCCTCTAGGCGCATAATAGAGATCATACATATGCCTTATTACATAATATAACAACCATCGTTGTATGCGTGATAAAATTTGTATTTTGTACACTGATTCTCTTCCACATATCAAATGCTTCAAGATTTTGGTATACCTTAGGTAAATGGTATTGGTAACCCCAATGATTAAACAGTACTGCCTATTTCTTTAAACAACTTTTAAATGACGTTTGCAGCAAATCCCAAAATGATGCCTCTGAACGTAATAGAATATTTCCTTTAAATTCGTCTCTGTTAGTTATATGCCCATAGCTTGTTAAGTGTTGTCCTTGTCGTAGGTATAAATTGGATAGTCGGTCAGAACAAGTAACACCGTATCTTTAGCTGTATTGCTACAAGTAGCGGCACAAAACTCTAGCGCTGACCGTTATTGCGCAGAAGTAAATAATAAGGTACATGAAGAGGGCTAGCGGAATAAAGAGCGTCGATTGGCTCTCCAGTCGCCTTCCGGCCCCCGCACCACAGTACACATGCGCAGCAATCCCCTCCACGTATCGGCCAGCGCTAGACTTACGTGCCGCTGCTATAGGAAACATCAACTGTTAATTTTCCTAAATAAAAATTGGATTGGCCACATAGTTTTATATAAAAGGTGTCTCAAAAGAAAGTTTACATTTAGTTTCAGAGCGTTATGTTTGCCTTCAAGAAAAAGCGTACTAATTCTTAAAAGGCCGGCAACGCGTTTGTTCGCCTTCTTGCAGTGCGAGTGTCCATGGGTATCACTTATCATCAGGTGAGACACCAACCCGTTTGCAATCTGTAAAAAAACCTGCATACTCGTCAATTGTTGTTGTTGTTGGCTCTGTTATCGCTATTGGAATACGGCGCAGCTTTGTGTGTGTATTTATAATAAAAATAAAAATAAAAATAGCCTTTATTACTGATTAACCTGATACAAATATACATTAGATTTATTTCAATTTTCGGTATCAGTTTGCCTTTTGGCATAGGCCTCCCCTAGGCTTTCCCATCCTTGAAGAATTTAGGTTTATTTAACAATATGAAATCAATCTCATTTTTCACGTTCCCGTCTGGAGAAATCCAGGTCCATTTTTTATTTTTGTTTTTCTTATATAAACTATTTAATATCCTAAGGTTATGTGCCTGTGCCAGGTGTATTAGTCTTTGTCCGTTATCATTTCTTTTTCCTGTGCTGAATTGGCCTAGTATGTTATTTTCGTTTGTTAATCTTTTACCAATCTGGCCATTGAAATCTCCCATCAGTATGATTGCCTTGTGTGCATCTGCCAGAGTCCTGTCCAGGTCTTCGTAGAAATTATCCTTTATGTCTTTTGGTGTCAGCTCTGTCGGTGCATATACTTGAATTATTGACACAGTTGCATACCCAGGCAAGTTGATATTTAGTTGTGCAATTCGTTCTGATAATCCAATGAAGGACTGTATGTATTGACTGTAGCATTTTCTAATAAGGAAACCGACACCGTGTAGGCCTGGTGTGGTTCCTATATGGTATAATATGTAGTTTTCATGTTGTTCAATCTTTTCTCCCATTCTCCTCACTTCGCTTAGGCCAATAATGTCCCACTTTATAAAACCTAAGGCATATTCCAGTTCTTGTAAAGATTCGTCTGTTCTTAGAGTCCTGGTGTTAAGCGTTGCTATGTAAATACTATTTCTCTTATATTTTTTGACATTTATTTCTTTTCCGTTGTTTTCGTGTGTATTGTCTTGTTTCTGTATGTTGTGTTTTTTGTATGTTGTGTTTTTTGGGAGGGGGCAATCCTAGGGGGTATTGGTCTCTTGCCCCACGGTGACCAGCCGGGTTGGGGCGATTTTCCTTTTCCAAATGTTCTGTGCTTGTAATTGTTGTTTTTGTCCGGTTACCGATGTCTCGAGATTGCTATGCTTTTGGTTTTGTTGTTTCAGTCAAAGAATGTGATCTAGACCTCATGCCTGCGAATGGGTCAGTTCTTTGCAGTTTTGCAGGGGCTACTATATTTTTGTTGTTATCTCCTGACACTTGTTGATGTTGCTGTGTGGGTGATAGTCTTGCCCTCATATACTCAAATGCGTTCGTTTTGTGCAGTTTAGAAGGAGCAATGATCTTTTTCGAGCCATCGAAGTGTATGTTGTCAGGTGACGTCGAGTTTTCTTTCTTTCTTTTTTCTGTATCTGAAGTTTCTCTTATTACAATTTTGTTGTTTCGAATGAATGCGTCTTTTCCATTTTGTTTTTCTTGTTTTAATTTTTCTTGCAGGTTTTTACGCAATTCCATCGTTTCCTTCGAAAAATCTTCAGTTATATAAGTATGTTTAGACATTTTCATTTTATTTTTCAATATTGTTATCTTTTTTTGGAATGACGTAAAAGTTATAAGTATTGGTCTTACTTTTTTCTCGTCTTGTTTCCTTCCCAGTCTATAGTAGTTATTTATTTCGTAGTTATCGATGTTAATATCTAGATTTTTCAAGGTTTCTTTTATTGTGTTAAGTAATTCTTGGTGATTTTTTTTGTTTCTTTAATACCGTGTAAGATCAAATTATTTTTCTTATTTTTATCTTCTAAATGTCTAACCTTTTCGTTCAATTTTTGTATCTCAGTTTTTAGGCATTTGTTTTCTTCTAAAATTGGTTGTAATTTTTCATCTATGGTGCGCATGATACCTTCAGTTACGTTCTTGGTAATAGTTGCGGTTTGTTCATGGAGTTCTAGTTTCATCATTTCAAATAACCTCACCATATCTTCTTGCATTCCTGTAGTATTCATGTTGCAACAAAACGTTTTACTTTGCGTATATCTATCCTTCTATCGTCTATTGGAACGTAATTCAACCGTTGGCTAGTGCGCAAATGACGTGTTGGTTGTATCAGTATTGTTATAATGTATATTACTGTTCAGCGACGTTAAACTTTATAATAGAATTTGCACATCACCTCTTCACTTACAGTTGATTATGTACAGATAATTTCAGAATGTCCACTTCTTTTTCTTTTGTTTATTAAGTAATAGTGTTTCAAATGATTTAATTTGACAGTTTTGCTAATAGTAACAATACTACACTATTCCTGTTAATTTCATACATGAATAACTGTTACTGCCAGTTGCTTAGTCAGGTTTCTTTTAGACAATTTATGTAATTTACAAATGTTTAAAACAGACAGTTGAAGTTTGAAGGTGTAACAACTTTATACTTACACAATTCAACCTTTTACTTTTTACACAGTAATTATTATCAATTTAAAAAGTGAGATGGATTAATACAACTTCATTCAATTCGTGTGTTAAAAATCTGGACTCTAATTTGGAAACCTCACAACAATACAATACCTAACATATTGCTATTTACAACCAACAGGGTTATGACCTAGCTTCCTGTACAATATTTTATATTTACATTTATATTACATAAACTTATAAACATAAAGTAACAACTTTATACTTACACAATTCAACCTTTTACTTTTTGCACAGTAATTATCAATTTTGAAGTGAGATGGATTAATACACCTTCATTCAATCTATGTGTTAAAATCTGGACTCTAATTTGGAAACCTCACAACAATACAATAACTAATATATTGCTATTTATAACCAACAGGGCTATGACCTAGCTTCCTGTACAATATTTATATTTACATTTATATTATATAAAGTTATAAGCATAAAGTAACAACTTTATACTTACACAATTCAACCTTTTACTTTTTGCACAGTAATTATCAATTTAAAAGTGAGATGGATTAATTACAGCATCATTCAATCCATGAGTTAAAAATATGGACTCTACTTTGGAAACCTCACGACAATACAATAACTAATATATTGCTATTTATAACTGTACACTATATATATTTACATTTATATTACATAAAGTTATAAACATAAAGTCTTACTAAAACATAAAATTTCACAATTCTGCAGTGGTGTTGTCGTCACTGGCTTGTTGTCTTATTATTTCGGTTGAATTGTGTTTGAGTTTTCCTTTCAGCCACCAGTTAGTTACGATTTCCAAGTTTGTGGTTTGGTCCGGACCCTCTCTCTTTTCGCAATCTTGAGTTGGGCGTAGCTTAATCCTAGTCAGTATGAAAAAGTATTTTTGAGTTTATGCTGACATCAATAGGGTCACCGTTCTTTTGTTCTGGTAGTTTTTGTACTACCGCCAAAGTTCACTTTAGCAGCAATTTTATTTTTGGTCTAATTCCAACTTACATATGCTATTTGTACTTCCAATTACATACGTATAGTGTTTTAGTGAATAAGGACTAATTTATAAGCTCGCAGTTTCTTATGACGCTGACTTACGCGTAAAATTTTTCGTCTCCAAAACAATAACGGTGAGGGTATTTTTGTAATATAAATTGTTCACTGTATATTTATTTCATATTTCACTAATTTCTCAATAAATCGGGGTGTATGGGAAAGATCTCCAATGTATGTTATTTACAGTACCTTTATATAGTAAGGGATACACTTTTTAATAGGATTCACTTTGTATTTACTAGGTTATTTTAGTAAAAACTTCACACAACCGCTTGCTTTGCGTCAAGGTATCCGGTGTATTTATAACTCGTTACTATGTTGGTAAGTGTTTTGAAGGTTGAGATTTAAGAGAACAGCACAATAAAATAGTTAAGATCACATAAATCACGTTACGAATATATAGTGCTTTTATTTCATGAAAGCGTATTTTATTATTATTATACACAACATTTCCTGAAGGTGATTATTTAGTCTACAACTTCCTACTATGTAATTTAGCTTTGAGTTTATATACAATTCTTCTTTTATTGAGAATCATAAGTCAAATTAGTTAAACTAAACTAAGATTATTTTTTTAAAGAATATTAAAAAAAAACAATATTTTAAAGACCTTAATTTAACCAACATAACTTAGAGGCCCAAACTCAAGATTACTTTATTGATATAGGTAACCAGCGACACTTATCACTAGTCAACAGATAAGATGATAAATTGATTCTTAATTTACTTTTACTACTAGTTCCCAAGTCAAACGCGTAGAGCGGGCAAGAAACTCTATGCCACTCTTTTTAATCCCCAAATATGAGTCACAATTTTTTTTCCAACTGGAGCAAAAAAATCCTAAGGATTTGGATCATTTAAATAAACATTCACATTTATAAAAAAAACTTTATTGATTAATTTACGTTTAGCGAGTGTTTTAAATTTATTCAGTAAAAATTCTCTTATTTCGATTGAGAGTTTCTTGCAAAAACGAACACAATTTCCATATAAAGAGTGGTTTATCTTCTGGAGCCTGGTTGGTCGTACGTTTAGATTTGTTATGTATAAGATAATTAAAAAACAGATTCACATTGTATTTATTTATTTATAAAATATTAGCAACTTAACCTATGTGCAAATGCTTCATCGTACGCAAATTCTAAACTTTGGTTTAATAGCAGGATCTTTAAACTTAAAAAGCTTAAAGCTTCGAAACAGGAAATGAAAACTATACGGAAGACTCATATATAACTATTTGAACTATTGGCGGTTTTTGCTGAGTTGGTGATGGGCTATTTATGTTTCGTATGACAGTCTCCAGTGCAGCCTCCCATTCCAACTGTCGCTTATCAGAGAGGGAATTTCGACCCCCACCCATTCGTGGCATTGTTACCTGTAAAAAACATTTTATAATTTAAGAGTGCAGTGCAGTAGTGGCTTAAGACATGCTTAAGTCTTGGGTTCAAATCCTGGATGCAATTACCCATACTCGTACTGTTAAGGTAAACATTTTACGGGGTCTGCCTAAAAAGGCATAAATATGTACGGAATAAATTAGAAGGCTGTCAGTTGTATTAACTAGGTCATGCTATTTAAAAAAAAGGAATAAAGAAAGCCTTTATTTACATATTAACGTAAAAAGAATGTACTCTAGCCCCCGCACTAGAATAATAATAATATAATAATAATAAGCGAAGAATAACTTAAAAATAGAAAAATATGGATGAGGCATTTCTAAGGGTCCATACAATATACATACAGATACTTGACCATCTAAACTAACCTTAATTTTTTGATACCTATAGTACTGCTTAAACAACTTTCTTATTACAAAAATGTATTTGATTTACATAAAAAACTTAATATGTGGTTGCGCCAAATTCGCATTTTTTTTATCTTAATGGTTGCTCAATATATCCATCCTTAATGTCCTTCCCTATGACGGCACTAGTACCGGAACGGGCTGTAGGTGACGCACAATAATGCGTCGACATTTAAGAAAAAGGGAAATTGAGCAGCGGGTAGTATTAATTTGGTCGCCTCGCAGTGTGTTGATTTTTTTGTTTCGGACTCCGCACGCTCGTATCGTTTCATTTAAACTTATTAATTATTTATTTTTTACTGTCTATTGTAATAATTGTTTTGTGATATATATATCGTTACATACTTTTTCGGTGTCTGTGATAAAATTAGTGGAAGAAGCCAAATCCAGCAGCAAGAAGCCACATCCAGCCATAAGACAGGAAGCCAAGAAGGTTGAAGGTACTGTGCCGTGTCCTTTCTTTCTTTCTCCAATATAAGACCCAAATATTGAGCAACCAAACTTTAGAAAATTACAGTCGACTTTAAATTGCAATAGATATAAATAATATAATCAGCAACCAGCGCCGCCATATCGTATATACGAGCGAGATACACGTCGCCATTAGCCGTCCCAATTTTAGTCTTCACTCTAACATGCATCTTTAATGCCTTTTTTAATTTGTCAAACAAACCAATATTGCAAATTTAAGACGACAATTGATTAAATTCTAAGAAATATTAACTAAGGAATTAATTAAACTTTAATAATAATATGATGAGTGTTGGCCTAGTGGCTTCAGCGTGCGACTGTCATCCCTGAGAACGTAGGTTCGATCCCCGGCTGTGCAGAAATAGATACTCGCTCGATCGGTGAAGGAAAACATCGTGCGGAAACCGGCTTGCCTTAGACCCAAAAAAGAAAGTCTATGGCGTAAATGAGGCTTTTGATGAAGATTATTAAGTTGGATTATTAAGTTGGATTATTAAGTGAAGATTATTTTGTGGTAAATTTTATAATTGTACTAGCAGACTCAGCCAAGCGTTGCTGTGGCTAAGGTTTTTGTTATATTACATAGTAGTAACCTATTCAAGGGAAACGGTAGGAGAACTTATGTGAAAGTTACAACTTATGCTTATGTGAAACGTTGGTACTTTTAACACAGCGCCATCTGTTAGAATTCTATCAAATAATAAACAAATAATTTGCAATAAAATAAAATTGCGACTATAATTAAAGATCTAAACTATCCTATCTCTTAAGTTGGACCAGACTGCTCAATCTGTGTCAATTTAATTTTAAATCGGTTAAGTTGTTTAGGAGTCCATCGCGGACAAACATCGTGACAGGAGATTTATATATTTTAAGATATGTCACACTGACAAGAGTAAACATTACTAATATATTAATCATAATACTTATATATTGTTTTATTCAATTGTCAAATAAAACTACTTAATTACATGCCGCTCGCAAAGTATTAGTGTAATATACCTACTCATAACACAGAACATTCCTAGGAGGTTAGTGATTTATGTTTTATATTAATGAATATATTATTTTATAATAAAATAAAATAATAAATCAGTGTATCTCAGATTTCCGTATCTGTTTCATGATCATTCGTTGTGTTCAATGTAATAGATGCCTGTACCTAACACAAGTCGGCAAGTAGGGTTTCTCAAGATCTTTTCCTTTACCGTTCGAGCGACTGTTAACGCCCAAACCTAATAACCTATCTCTATCCAACTGAAATAGACATCTTAATCCAAATATTGATAAAAGTGTGCCAATAACCAATCGATGGATTGTAACAGCCATCTGTCGTTACAAGTTATCCATGGTAGGTTGGATCAGTGTATTGAACTGTTTTTTTTTTAAACACTAAAAAAACAGTTCAACTATACCAGTTTTTAAAATAATTAAAAAGCTATTTGATATGTTTTAAACATATGCATGTATATATTTAAAACATATCAAATATTATACGGTTTTATATAGTTTATTTGGTTTATATTGATTATCAAATATAAGTGTAAAAATGAGCGAAAAGATTGCATTCTATCCGTCGCCATAAATGTATTGTCTTCGTAGGGTTTGGTTATTGGGTTGCAGATAGGAGATCGATCGATTGAAAACAATCTGAGATCTGGATCAATTGTGGATTAATTATTTGGTTCGGGCATAAATGTGCACTGACGACAACCGAACCCACATCATGGAGTCTAAGCTGATGCTGCTAGACCTACGCATTTTGTTACATACCTGCTGATATGGACATCATCAGTCGTGACTGCTCAGCTTCCACCTCGTAAACGACACATTTCGGCTCTTCTACAAAAATCACATCAATATCGGCACCACTTTTTTTTGCCGTTTCAGCCTGTCTTTTAGTATCCTAAAATTTAAAAAAAAATTGTAATTTGCGGGTTTCCATTGGATAGCAGTTTTTATATTCCTATTTAGTACCACTAACTTAGTTGTAATCTTTTTGTAAATTTTTTTATAGAACAGGAGGCAAACGGGCAGGAAGAAAAGAGCGTACCAATTTTTAAAAGGCCGGCAACGCACTCGCGAGCCCTCTGGCGTTGAGAGTGTCTATGGGCGGCGGTCCTGTCTGTGTGCCCCCTGTTCTATAAAAAAAATACCACTAAAACTCCGAGCCAGAGGACTCGCTTCGGTGGTCAGCTGGTGCCAGATAGTAGTGATCACTCTTATCCTTTTATTGTGTAAATAAAAATCAGTGGCGCTACAACCTCTTTAGGTCTTGGCCTCAGATTTCTGAATCTGTTTCATCATCATTTTTAAATCTATCTAATAGGCAAGTAAGTGATAAGCCTCCATTGCCTGACACCGTCGTTGACTTTTTGGGTCTAAGAGATGTCGGTTTCCTCACGATGTTTTCCTTCAGCGTTCGAGCAAATGTTAAATGCGCACATAGAAATACATTTCATTGGTGCACAGCCGGGGATCGAACCTACGACCTCAGGGATGAGAGTCGCACGCTGAAGCCACTAGGCCAACACTGCTCCTTGTGTAAATAATCATAAAAAAACCAGTAACCTTCTTTGCTTCTTCAAAGTCAAAAATCATTTATTCATATAAATAACACAATGTACACTTATGAACTCCAAAGAAGAAACATTGTACTCCTATTTTCCATTCCGTATTTTGACATTTCATTTGCTACTAAAAAGTTCTCCACCAAAAAGGGACAAATTAGGCCCATTTGAGGGCAATAAAAAATAAAATGCTACGTATGTGTGTGTTTTACCTACAAAGAGGTAAATCTAAATAATTACTTACTCAAGTGACCTTATACAAAAATAACAAATATTTCAATATCACGAACATTATATTGAATTAACTTTAATTACTTAATTTTATTCATTAGCTGGCATCACTGCACTCTAATTCTAGGTAGTAAACCTTTTTAATAAAATAAAATGTTATCTTAACATGGGTTTTTTACTGTTGTTTTGTTGTTGTTTTTTTACTGTGTGTGGTCACGGTTACTAAAGACAAAATGTGTTGAATATCAAAAAGTATCTCAACTGTATAAAATATCATATTATCGGTATTTATTTCCCCGGAGTTGATATCGTCTAGTCACACGACTAGCACGCTGTAAAGCACGCGAATCGTCGGGAAAATTTAAAATTATTTATAATAATACATAGCTTCAATCCGTTAAAAAAGTGTTTTCTTTAAATGTGTAAAAGTTAAGTTAATAAAAGACAATACTAGGGGCGTATCTATCACTCTCCGTTAAACCACTTTAAATGTGGAGCACCGCACTTAATAAATGGATACATTTACTAACAAATAAAATGTATTTATAGAATTAGATGTTCAGACTCGTATTGAAATTGAAAAATGTGCCCGGTCAAAAAGGTTTGCCATCTCTGATATGTGAATGATATCTGTCAGAATTCTATAGAATTAAAAATCGAAATACATGCTTCTAATTTACTGCCAGTTGTCAAATCAAGGGCGTAGACCGGAAGAGAAGAACTGGCAATAAACTCTCCGCCACGTGAAACACGCTGTAGATTTTTGGTAATAATATTATACAGTCAAAATCAACAACAATCATCAATAACAACATCACAGGAACTACTCATATTTGGTCGTAAAATCCAAGAGTCGTAACAGTCAATGACGTTCTTGTCATGTCTCTATTTTTTAGTTACATTTATAACGAATTAATTATTAAATTTTAAACCGCGGTTTTTCTATTAAATGCGGTGTCCTTGTTCATCAAAACATTTCATATCTTAAGTATCTTTGGGCACATCAGTGGAAAAGCCGCACTCATCAAATTCATAAATGAATTATGATATAATATTAAGATAGAAAAATGTAGTGAAAATAAATAAATGAAATAAAAAAATAGTCTATAAACACCGCTACAACATAAAATCAATTTGTAGGTCTTTCAAAACAGTATCGCTACAAATAAATATACAATAAAATTTCTACGGTTGATAAAAAATCTTAAAAACTTCTAAAAATAAACCTCTATAGGTCAAATTTATATTATTTTATTTATGAAATAGCTGAAAGCGACTTACAAGCAGGATAGGCAACCATGCATGGTGAAGTCAAGTTGGGTAGGCGTCGTCATATATAACCTAATAAACTCTAGAAGAGGGACAAGACAAAAGTTCCCATAACCGACGAGTAAGCATGGTAAATGTTATGAAACTAGATAAAGCGAGTGATATACATCAGGACCGTAGTAATTGGAGATTGTTAGAAAAAGGTGTGAATGTATAAATAAAGTATATATACTAATATAGATTAAATGAGGACTATAACACGGTAAGTGGATACAATGTTACTAATGTAGCATTGTAAATGGTGATTGCTTTTAAATTATTTAATAAGCGTATTTTTTAATTTTTATATAAAAACTGAGAACCCTGACAGAACAAAATTAATTTTTTTCTTTCTTGGCATAATTACTACAAGACTTTATAAAATCTATGTATTAAAAGAAGCCGTAAAAGTGACATCGTATATGGTCGATGTTATAAAAAAGTCGAGGCATTTCATAATATGCAATTTGATTATTTCAATACTTTGTCACTGCCTTATGGTATTTTTCAATAATGCCTTGATCCATAAAATCAAAGTCAAAGTCAAAAAGAATTTATTCATATAGGTAACATAATGTACAGTTATGAACATCAAAAAAAGAATTTTGATTTGTAACTACCAGTTGTTAAATCAAGAGAGTAGAACGGTAGAGAAGAACTGGCAATAAACGCTCCGCCGCTTTCTTTATTCGCCTAGTTTTTTTTTCTTGTTTTACACAACATTTCTAAGGAGCGGCAACCATTAGACCATGTTCCACATCTTAATAATATAATAAAATAAAAATAATAATAATAAAATAATTAAAAACAAAGATTTGTCTCAGATTGTCAAAGTTCCTCAATCAGCAGGACGCATGGTGAAATAGGAGCACGCATTTTAATTCTCGTGGGAACAACACAGAAATATAAAGTCGAAATAACTAAGATCACCGCATTCACGAATTCAAGTACGACCAGTCACCACAAGTATTACCCGTTCACAGGTATGACGCATGGCCAGCCATCGGCCCCATCGCTATATTTTAGAACTCCTCTTAAACGGCTGGAATTCACATGCCCGATAGATGGCGCTGCAGTCGATATCTAGGGCATTTATCTAAATAGCAATAACCACCAAGTATGTACATAAATTTTCTATGTATGTCTCCGTAATAAAACTCCTAATCGGCTGTATAGATTTTTTGTACGTAAGACAACGTCTGTCGGATCCTCTAGTATCTTATAAAATCCATGGCAGCCCTTCTTATTAAAACCTATAGTATTACTACCAAAATTATGGTAAATATCAAAGCTTTAGTAGAGTTTATTATTTATATTCTATACCATCATATGCGATTATTCAAGCTGTATCTAGCTGCCATCCACAACTAATGACATCAATTTTTTACATTATCCTATACGGATAAGTATACATCATACCTTACAACTCATTAAACAACCAAAAAAGAAGTGTAATTAGGCGAACACTTTACACTATTATGATCCTAAACTCACTAACAACAGCGAGAATTGCTATAACACAACTTATCCCGTATGAGGTAAACTTGAACTTTCGACCTCAAACACAATACGTTTTGTTCGGGTCCACGTAAGAGCTTTTATTAATAAGTACTTTACTTACATAGAAAGTTTTTGATAACTAAAATGTTCAATAGTGGTTATTATAAAGATAAGCAGATTATGACTTAATAAATACTGCTATTGATCGTGTAGATTGGGTGACACTACTAGCCTCGTCCCATTCTAAAGACGCTGTTGCCATCTTTTACTCAAAAATAAATGAAATTATTGCTGCTAGCGTGCCATTCTCTAGACCTAAATCCCGTAAGCATCCAGTTTGGTTTAGCAGAGGGCTGATAAGAGCTCTTAATCGTAAGAAGAAACTTTGGTGTCGTTGGAAGACCTACAAAAAGTTGCTCGACTATCAAGAATTTTCTTTATTAAGGGCGCGCATTAAGGGTCTTATGAAACTCTGCTATAATCGTTACATACAAGGGATTGAACTATCGTTAAAAACAAATATCAAATATTTTTGGAAGTACACGTCTACGCTAAAACAGACTAACTTAGGATACCCTAAACTAATAAAATATGGCAGTATTTCATCTGACGACCCTAAATAAATAGTTGAGCTGTTTTCAAACTATTTTCAGTCAGTATTTGAATCTCAAACTGACTTAGGTGGAGGCACTATGTACACCGTTGATGAGAGCCTTTCCAGTAACTCTCAGATCCTTCTGAATAATTTATTTTTCGACAAAGATGAAATCAGCAAAGAATTATTTTTGCTTGATCCAAATAAAGGTCCTGGTCCAGATCAAATTAGACCAGTTTTTCTTAAGCGTACATATCGGTCATTATGTGCCCCCTTACAGATTATTTTCAATAAGTGTATGTCCAGTGGCACATTCCCTGACTGCTGGAAATTATCTTACATAACGCCTATCTTTAAGGGTGGTTGGTGAAAGGAGCGATGTCGAAAATTACCGACCGATTTCAATACTCTCTGCAATCCCTAAAGTTCTGGAAAGATTAGTTCACCAACGCATTTATTCCAGTCTAAGGCATGTTATTATAGACCAACAGCACGGATTCGCAGCTGGTAAATCTACTCTCTCAAACCTCCTTGTTTTCAGTAATTATATTTTTAACGGTTTAGATAATAACCACCAGATAGACACAATCTACACAGACTTTCAGAAGGCTTTCAGACTTTTTTGATAAAGTTGACCATATGATGCTTTTACAAAAGCTGTCTTTTAATGGTATTAAGGGCAATCTTTTAAGATGGTTTACAGCATATCTACATAATCGTGTTCAATCGGTGGTTATAAATGGGTTTACTTCTTCTCAAATAGTAGTGACATCCGGCGTCCCCCAGGTCTCCATTCTTGGGCCGTTGCTCTTTTCCTTATATATTAATGACATATCCAAATGTTTCTTACACTGCAATTACTTGCTCTATGCAGACGATTTAAAGTTATACAGAAAGGTAGTTACACTTTCTGACGTGAAACTTATCCAGGAGGATCTCGATAGGCTTGATGACTACTGCCAAATAAACAAATTATTCTTGAAATATAGTAAGTGTCAGCATATCGTGTTTACAAGAAAAACACATAACACAATCACCGCCAACTTCACCCTTGGATACCATGCCCTCGAACGTGTGCGGTCTGTAAGGGATCTTGGTGTCCTTTTTGACTCCAAATTAACCCTAGATAAGCACATAGGCTTAATTATTAATAAAGCCTACCGCATGTTAGGTTTCATAACACGAGTCACTAGACCCTTCAAAGACAAAACCACATACATCCACCTTTATAAGATGCTCGTGCAATCCCAGTTGGAGTACGCCTGTCCCATCTGGAATCCGCATTACGCTATATATGTCGCACAACTGGAGGCTGTACAAAAGAAATTTTTACGAATTATCGGATGAATAGTGGTAGGGCTAATTACAAGGAACTTTTAAAAAAATATAAATTACCTTCTCTGAGTACTAGGCGTAATCTAATAGATTGTGTCACAGTGAGAAAAATATGCGTAAATAAAATAAGTTGTTCAGATCTTCTTGAACTCATACCATTTAATGTTCCTGCCAGGTCTCTACGCTTACATAGAACTTTTAATTTTCAGACTCCCAGAACCAACATTGGGTTCCGCGAGCCTCTTCACAGGATGTGTTCTTCTCTAGATTCAATCAAAAACATTGACCCTTTTTCGCACTCCACTACTGCTTTGTTTAAGAATAAAATAAAGCAGCTCTTAATGTCTTAACTCTCTACTATTATTATGTGTGTTGTTGTCATGTGTTATTTTTGTGTTGTATAAGTGTAACCTGTTGTGGATGCATCCAATGTGTTTGTATTGTGTTTTATTTTTGACTTTGTTTTTATTATAAGGATGTATCTGTCTGGTTTCCCAATAAATAAATAAATAAATAAGACAGAGATAATAGCATTTATTTAAAAGCAGTTACGAGATTTGTTAAGAATATGTATAAAGACGCAATTGTATAATCCGATCATACACATGACTAGCACCCTTGTTACCAATACAATAGTTCTGTCTGGTATTTAATGTATTGTCACATTGCCAACACATTCGTTTTCATTTATTTAGAGTAGTTTGATTTGATTCAAGAAATATATTCGAACGAATTATGTTCAGTTCTAAATATTATGTATAACCTAGGTTAATAAAATATGTAAGGTATAGGTTAATATATAAACGTTGTTAAGTTTATGATGGTATCCTAATTCTAGCTAAAATGTGAGCATATATTGACATTCTGAAGGATTTAATCATTTTTCATGTATCGATGTCACCTTTTTTGTCCGACACATAGACAAGCTTTGTTGGAACTTGCCGGGTTCGTTACGATGTTCTGCTTGTACTTATTGTTAAGTTTGAATTAAAGAAGTAAGTTTTTAATGCGTTCATTCTTAAATGATGAAACAAGTTACTATGTATAAGCTCTGGCCGTGTACCTTAATGGAAAGTAGAAAATTCTGTCTTTTTTACTAATAAGTTTTTGATACAATAATCTAAAGTTAGGGTCAACTATATAATTATAATATTGTTGAGAATGAAGTAGCCCATAACCAAACTAAACAGTAAAGGTCTAAGATGCCATAGAGGATGGTTTAATTAGTAAACAACGTTACAAAAAAAATCTTTTGACCAACGGCTTTCACAATATATGTGTGTGTGTGTACCGAAGTACTTCCGTATAGTTCTAAGACCACAATGCTGTAATTACATGAAAAAGTTAAACTTAAAATTGCAGCAACAGACCGTTGAACGCGGGACATGTTGTAGATTGATGAGATAAGTGTCACTTGAACAAGGAAGAGGCGACGGAACCGTCCGATCTCAACTGCCAATAACATTTCAGCAGGCAGACTAGGTCAGCTCGTATTAATTGCTTTGCTGATTACCAATTGCTGATTAGGAGACTCATTAATTTCTAATTTTAAAATCAAAATTTTACACTTGTTTTAAATATTAAATGGTTTTGTTTCGCTTCTTATCTACGTTTATTAATTCAATAATTGTCAATAAACATTTTTAATTGAGGTGTCTTTCGCGTTAGCAAAGTGGAAATAAGAAGGTTTTATATCCCAGTAATTAATTTCTGAATATATATATGCTACTTAATACAATATATAAAATTCTCGTGTCACGGTTTTGTAATAAAACTTCTCCACAATGGCTCTACCGAAACGACAAAATTTCATGAAAATCATGAAATGTTGTGTGCATAACCTTACCTATATGGTTAGGTTAGAATGGGACACGGAATTTTTCATACCCCTAAATGTTAAGGGTAGTACAACCCAAATTTTTTTTAGGCAATTATTCTGGTTTTGGTTTTTACACAATATACAAAAATACATAAATAAAACCCTTAATTTTCACCTCTCTACGATCCTTTTTTCTTTTTTAATTAGTTATTTAAACATTTTATTCCGGATAACCTAACAGTCTCTGGGTTATAGCAGTATTCTATGTTGTTATGAACTAAAAGATAAGCTAAGTAAAATCACATTAAAGAGAAACGAAGTTCACCGAGGCAGCTAGTATAGTATATTAATTTTGAAATACTTACTTATAAATATAACATAAAGATTTTACGTACGATGGAATTTTCCTGGAACTGCGCTTAGAAGTTATAAATGCTGTTTTATATGTTCATTTATAGAAACAAAACATTTTATTCATTTATATAAGGTATGTTTTCAGTTAATAGGTATGTTAAGCAAAAAAGCGAATAATCTTGCTAATTAAGCTCTAAAATACTAAAATATGCTTTTTCCTATTCAAAGATCCTGTTTCCTGTTCAGCAAAAAGGTTTACATACATTGATTTCACTATTATAAGTATAAACATATGATTTGCCCTTTAAAGTATTGTTTACTTTGTTTGTTTGTTAATACATATACTTAGTATAAGCTATATAATTTGTTTTTCTGGGATCCAGTATCAGTTTAGTAATTTTTTTTGTTCCTGTTTAGTTTCTTCTTAATGTAATATATAATAATATGTAATATGCATTTTTGCACTTCTTGCCTACCCTATGTAATACATTTTTTTTCTTCACTCACAGTGGTTGCCTGGAAGAGATCGCTCGAAAACGATAAGGCCGCCAGTTGGTCTTCTTTTCATTTAACTATGTTCAATTTTTATATTGTAATGTAAATAAGTGTTAATAAATAAAATAAAATAAATAAATGGACAGAATAATATTGATGCAAGCATATAGCCAATGGTTTGTATCTATAGGGACGTAGCAAGTAACCAATAAGTCTTCGTCCGTTCCACTCATCACGGTAGCGAGGGCCACTCAATATGAACCCAAACCAACTTTTTCTTTTAAAACGTTGTTAAGTTTATAATGGCACGATAATTCTAGCTAAAATAGAAGCATGTGTGAGTATTGACATTAATTCTGAAGGATTTAATTTCATTTAATAAATATTGACATTATAATAATTTTGAAGGATTTAATGACTATTCATTTATCGATGTCATCTTTTTTGCCCGACATATAGACAAACTTTGTTGGATCTTGCCGGGTTCGTTACGATGTTCTGTTGCTAGTTCTTATCGTTTAATTTGAATAAAGTAAGTTTTTAATGCGTTCATTCTTAAATGATGAAATAAGCAGGCATGTGGTGGTATACACAACTAATGGGTACCTTAATGGAAAATAGAACATTCTGTCTTTTTTAGTAATATTATTTTAAACAATAAAATTTAAGAGGTGGTAAATCTGTTTTGCTTACTACGTAAATCAAGTTTGTTAGTTAAGAATAGAAGAGCGAGACTCACAACATGTAAGTCACAGAGGAAATATGATAGATGGATAAACAATATTAACTCATTAAATTAAATTGAGTTTCATCATCGGGCGTCGAGGCAGAATACGAAATTCCACCCGTGTCACCTCGACGTCCGCCGTTCCACAACTGCGCGTTTTTCGAGACAGTTTTTGCCGCGCACCACCACTTTGAGGAACCAGCTGCCCACTGAAGTATTTCCGAACCAATTCGATTCAGGGTCCTTCAAGAAAAGGGCGTACCAATTCTTAAAAGGACGGCAACGCACTCGGGAGCCTCGGGCATTGAGAGTGTTCATGGGCGGCGGTATCACTTAATATCGGGTGAGCCTCCAGCCCGTTTGCCCCTGTTCTATAAAAAAAACTCAAACCTCGAATAAATTTATTTTTATTCATTGTTTTAATATTGAAATATTTACAGAGTACGGCAGTGACTTTTAGCAGAATTAAATAAAATCTTAAACATACTGAATATTGAGCAAGAATACGTGACTATAGTTTGTCACAAAACAATAGCAAACATTCGTACCAACCACTAAATATATACAGCATTGCAATACATAAACATAGGTCCTATAAATACCATTATTTTGGCAGTTAAGAAAATAGCAACTGGTGAAAAGAAAATATACAACGTGATCATAAGAGCTACTTCATAAACGATTCTTTTGTATTAAAAATACATGAACCTTTAGTTCCCTAAGCCTTTTCTTCTGCTTAATGTCTTGGTGAAATCAATTCCACGATCTGGCATTTCAGATTATACCTTCCATATTCTCTTACCTCTCTACACATCTTTGAAATTGAAAAAATTCAAACTAATGAAAAGAGCAAAATATTGGTATTACAATTGCACCCAGAGATGAAAGTTGGCATTCTTTTATTATCAAGAAAATTTTCTAAAAGAATTTTTTTATCTAATTACAAATGAAACATATAATGTTGCACGGTTTATATGATATATTTATCTTATATGAGCAACCGAAGACGCTTCAACAATAAACATTGCTTTTTTTTCAATTATTTTATGACATATGACTCTGTTATAAACACTTCAGTAGCTCATTACGAATCTTATAAGATATTTGGGAGCTTCCTAAATATATTTTTAACAATGCTTTGCCGACTCTTTGTTTTCTATATTTAACAGAAAATTCGTTTTATTTGAAAAATATATTTACGCAACTTCAAGTTAAAGCTGGACATGGTATAAAGTATCGGAAAACTGTGCCCTGACGAATACTGTGTGAACACTAGATATATAATATGTACATAGATGTTTTTATGTACGCAGCTTGAATTCTGAGTACATTACATCTTACAGACATAATTTAACATCAAAATAAAGCACTTTTGTAGCTCAGACCGACCTTAGAAATATAAAATTATTAACAATAGGAAAATGATTCAGACACGATTATAAGTTTTGATTTAATACATGAAGCATTTCAGCAATAGGAACGAGATTCTCTAGCCCTGTGGTAAGGGAATGCTGGTAGTGAAATTACCAGTATACATAATATATTATATACACTATATTAACCACCAGATATTATTCATATATACACAAAATTGTATCTTTGAGTCTGCTTTCATTTTCTTACAAAATTTATTACCAACGCCATCTCTGGGTTATTACAAAAAACATTTGTGCAGTTTTAAATTTGATTTATAATACAGCTATCTCATAGATTTCCTAAATTACAAACACCTATGGCGGCGCTGATTGCTAATTATATTGTTTATATCTAATGAAATTTTAAGTGGACTGTAATTTTCTAAGTATGGTTGCTCAATATTTGGTTGAGTTACTAACTCATTAAATTCACTACGAAGTACTTGTATATTAAACGTTTTAATTTGGAAATTTTTTTCGTCTTCCTTACTATTAATATTTAACGACAAATCGTATAATGATTGCATCTTAGAAAAATACGAATTTTGTCGGGCTTGTAATAATAATATGGAACTTTGAACATGTTCTAACTCGATTGGTGAACATTCACCGGCCTTTGTTCTTGTTCTTTTGTCCATATTATCTACAAATAATTATTAATCGTTTCAAAATTAACTTTATAAAATAAAAAATAAAAAAATTAAATATGAACAATACGATTAAATTAAACTATAAACAGATTTATTTCGATTGTTAACTATGAAACAATTTTTAGAAACAAGTGATGTAGGTACTAATGTTACGCATGATCATTCTCACCAAATCAGGCACAATATATTATTAAATACGTAAATACGTAATACGGGATATGAAATACGGATAATAGATTTATAAATACATGTAATATTTAAAATCTATATTAAAATTGTCGTTATACAGGTAATAAAAAATGCCCACCGGCAATTTCACCTAACGAACAAAATTGAAAGAAAATATACGAAAATAAATATGCCTAACTAAGAGATATGATACATATCCGGCTCGAAGGACCAACTTAATGGCGGCGCTGGTTGCTAATTATATTGTTTATATCTAATGAAATTTTAAGTGGACTGTAATTTTCTAAGTATGGTTGCTCAATATTTGGGTCTTATATTGGAGAAAGAAAGAAAGGACACGGCACAGTACCTTCAACCTTCTTGGCTTCCTTTCTTATGGCTGGATGTGGCTTCTTGCTGCTGGATTTGGCTTCTTCCACTAATTTTATCACAGACACCAAAAAAGTATGTAACGATATATATATATATCCCAAAACAATTATTACAATAGACAGTAAAAGATAAATAATTAATAAGTTTAAATGAAACGATACGAGCGTGCGGAGTCCGAAAAAAAATATCAACACAATGCGAGGCGACCAAATTAAAACTACCCGCTGCTCAATTTCCCTTTTTCTTAAATGTCGACGCATTATTGTGCGTCACCTACAGCCCGTTCCGGTACTAGTGCCGTCATAGGGAAGGACATTAAGGATATATTGAGCAACCATTAAGATAAAAAAAATGCGAATTTGGCGCAACCAACATATGTATGAAAAAAATATTTAGAAAATTTACAATTTTGATTTATTTTATCGATGACACATTCATCTTCATAATATCCAAATAGGCCGCGAATAATTCGAGTCAATTATAAAAATTATATTAAATATCTTTAAAAATTAAGATTAAATTGTCCATATATCTACTAACAGTTATAATTTATCTCTAATTGCTTGTAGCAGTCTTTATTGTCTTAATTAAACGTGTATTGTAAAATCCCTTCTTTCTTGCTCTTGTCGCTGAGGGTATCTGTAATTAAAATAATAGTCAAACAGTCGAATTAGGTTCCTAGTGTAAAATAATTTATTAACTAAGTGACATACGCCCATGGAAAATTATTTAAGAGTACAATTCACTCAAGTTTATGCTAGTTTTGAATAGATACAATAGATAGCGCAACAATAAGTTTAAAAGAAATAATAATTATCCAAAGGAATTGATAGCGACATCTATTGCAATTTTCATAAATATAATAGCATAGCAGGAAAATCACATCTACCGTAACCCTAGATTAATAAAGTCCAAAATTAGCGCCATCTATTGTGTTTTACTGACAATAGGTGAAGATAAAAGAGTACGGAACTATTTTCAGATAGATACAGATTTCGCTTGATTATCATTAAAAAAAACTAATAATACTTTTTTTCTGAAATTGTTCCATTAATCAATTAATATTTTTGTATGTATAATATTTACTTAGTGCGTAAAATCAACTCGAACTCAACTTTTGAAATGCAGGAATCTTTCTGATTAAAAATAAAATATTTACAAGTAAGCCTGCAAACCAATATAAGACTGCGTTTGCGCTATAGACAATATTTGAACAAAAGTTACTGCTGGTACTAAATACTACCTGGCAGAAGTAGGTGTGTGTCGGCGTGGTCTCCTGCGAGCCTTGTCCCTTGAGCCTGAAGTGCAGGATTCAGCGCTGGAATCCGTCACACCACGAAATACTTCCTCTGTAACACATTTTTGAAGTTATAATTCTTTTGGTGCGTTAGGGTAAAACGATGAGAGTAAATTTTTACTAGTTTTTTTTTAAATTTTAACCCTGAAGTTAGATAGGCAGTCAATTTTGTGATTATACAACTTTCAATGTATTAAATACCTTTTTTCTATTGTTAGTATCCTAAACCCAAAAAGTCGACGGCGTGAGTCTGGCACAGGAGACTGATCACCTACTTGCCTTTTAGATTTTCAAATGATCATGAAACATAAATCTGAGGACCACACCTAAAAAGGTTCTAACACCACTGATAATAATAATAATAATTAAATTTATTTTAGTTAGGCATTCAATTATACTTACTAACAAGCATACCTTTGTTAGGCACGGCGCAATGTATCCGGTAGGCAGCGCTAGACGTACACTCGGCGCATGGTTCGGGTGACCCGGATGAATCCGAGTCAGATTCACCTCGACGCACCATCAGCGTCATCGCTCGGGATAGCGTATACTCGTCTGCAGATACGTTTAATTTAATGTCATAATATTTTTTATAAGAAAGTGAAAGTCTATTATTTATTTGTTATACATGGCCCATACATGGCCAAGTTTTAACTAAAAATAATATAAAACTAAACAATTCAGTTATTTCACAAAATCCTGCTAACCACTAGTATTTTTGAAGTATATTTATAAATCACAGTATATTACGCCCACTCACGCTTCACAAAAAGCTAAAGAAACGACGAGAAACCCATTTAGCAGCGAGAGTAACCGGGTAATGGGAGGTTTTTGACTCTGGACAGTTCAAGCCGTTTCTGCCAGAAACATAACCTTCTTTTGCACCCTTTCAATTTCCCATAATATCTTTCATCAGGGGATCATATAATGTTGCTGGTTTCAAGCTATATAATGATGAATAAAGCGCCGAGGGGGAAGAAGAAGAGGGCGCCCCAAGAAAAGGTGGATAAGAAAATAGAAGTGGTAACAGGTAATAGAGAAAGAAAGCCTCGGACAGAGTCAGTTGAAAAAAGCTAGAGGAGGCCTTTACCCACGAATAGGTTCCGATGGACGGTACTAACATATAGGATACTAGCGACCACCCCGGCTTCGCACGGGTGCAATGCTGATACTAAATACACTACAGAAAATCTGTGAACGTTGTATATAAAAATGTGGGTTATCCATAAGAGATAGACATAATATACCATCACGGACTTTTCTGTAGACTTTTTCATGGCATTTTTGTTTATGACATTTTCTTTTGAATTATTGTATGTAAAAGGAGGATAAAACTTGCTGAGTTTCTTGCCCGTTCTTCTCAGAACAAGACCTCCTGGTAGTCTTGCGAACGGATGGCGTAGTTTTGCTCTTTCGCGAATTTTGTAAACGTTTTTGACATTCATAAGCATGCCTTAAGTCGCATCTAAACTGAATAAATAAATTTTGATTGATTGATTGATTGAATGTGTACAATACTTAGTGCATTATTTTGATGCCTGCGTTTGCAATGTAAGCGGAAAAAATGTAATTATTTACGACAACACATTAGAAACCTGAAAAATAACAGTACTTCTCTACTATTTAATGGATGTTATTATACATATAAACCTTCCTCTTGAATCACTCTATCTATTAAAAAAACCGCATCAAAATCCGTTGCGTAGTAGCAAAGATTTAAGCATACAAAAGGACATAGGGACAGAGAAAGCGACTTTGTTTTATAATATGTAGTGATAGTGATTTAACAGTGTATTATCTTTTTTGTCACGATCAGAAATTAAACGGGCTTTATACCTATTATTATTATTATATTATTAAACTTAAATTTTTATTATCTACTTTTTTTAACTTACCCGAATCAACAGGATCTCGGTGCATATGCGAGCGATGAGGAGGTACTGCACTTAAGGGCGCGGGTTCAGCACGACCGAACGTTCTAAGTGTCCCACTAGCACCCGTCCCCACTGACCCCACAGTTCCAACAGGACCCACTGACTTCACTGAGCCTGCTGTATCTACACTTTCACTGCAAACGGCGCCGCTTGACATGCTAAATGTTGCATATGGACTTATTTCATACATTTCTGAAATAAAATTGCATGCATGAGTACTATACATATAACATAGTTTATGTAAAGGTCGAAAGGACATTGATATTTCAATTATTTGATTACGTTACAAACTACACATTATGTTAAAATATATGAAGTATGATTTTTAAAACATTTAATGTAACTTGCACTTTTGTAATACTAATATTTTTTATTTTATATAGCTTACTTTTAAATGATTTTATTACGATGAACATTCCTAACCTACTCAAAAATATCTCACTAATGAAATAATTCTTTGAGAAATGAAGTATCTTTGAACCAATCGTGGTGTTTTATACATTTTACATTCAACCGCTCGCACATTCTAATTTGGTTAGCAAAGCGCCACTCACGGGAGAAATACAAATTATTAACAAAATTTCTGTTGAGGTACACCTATTTGTTTTAACACTGGCTGAGCTCACAAGAGTTGCTTGCTATATTGTTAGTTATAAGATTTAGGCATATAAGTTTAATTTTATAATGTTTTTTTATGTAGGATAATTGGTGTGGGTATTGTTTTGGAGTTCTAACGTATTAGTGGTAACTGTTAAGGTAGAATAATGTAGTGGATTAAATAAATAAATTTTCATATATTTGTTTTAAGTTTGTAATACCTTATCAAATTGGAAGAATTTATTCTAAATTAGTTTACCTTGCTGGTCTTTCTTGCTAGTTTTTATAGGTGATGACATATAGACTTGTAGACAGTTGCGCCGATTGTCTCTTTTCTCTACTGATTTCTCATCTTCAGATACACTGCTCGAAACATTTTACTCGGCTACTGAAATAAAATAAAAAAAATATTTTCTCTTTATCAGTCAGATGAAACAACTGTTTTCCTGATTTATACTTACTTATAATACAAGTACAGCATCATAAAAACATAATAAATAATAAATGAACATTATTAAATTAAAATTGTAAGAATATTTATTTTAAATATCTATGTAAATCAAAATGAATTGCAAAATATTGTTACGAAGACGGGTCAACTGCAATGTTTTTAGATTTTTCCACTACTTAGAGAACTTTTCAGCAGGCTGAAATATGATTTATGACCGTTTCAGGAGAGGGTCAATCACATATTAGAAAATCAAAATTTACATAATGTTGCCGTAGTTTTCAGGAGGCTGAAACATTTTTTCAGTCGGTTTCAGAACACGTATAGATGAATGGTACACTTTTCAGCAGACCCGTTTTCAGGCGTTTTCAGGCCTGGTTATAACCCTTTGATGAAGGAATATTCTAGAACGAATTTTCTAGGTGTGGGACAAGCACTGTTTGATACGCGAAAGAGAGAAAAGACAAGAACCTTCTCGAAGCTAGACCGAGAACTCTAGAACGTCGTACGACAAGCACGTAGCAATGTGCGAAAGAGATAGCAAGTACGCGCGTTCTAGAATTAGGCGATCGCTACTCAGTAGCGCTCCCGCCTAGAAAGTTCTCGTAAACATCGGAAACATCGTTCGAGATTCTTCCCAGGGATATATAAGCGAGCCAAAACGCGATCACTCAGTTCAGTTTTGAATGCGATTCCAAGCGATAAACAGCGAAGAGAAAAAGTGCGAATAAGTGCGAACCAGTGATAAAATACTGAGTGATTTAAGTGATTAGTGACAGTGTTTCATTGTGTGTGTTATTAGTGCTTTTTTTTGTGCGTAATTTCAAGATATTAGTGTTAACGAATTCCTCATAGATTTTATTGAAATAAACCCTTGAATAATTCGACGGCGTTTTCTATCCGATCCCCTAGCTCGTAACATTTTGGTGTCAGAATTGGGGATAGAAAAATGCCAATTACTCCAAGGGAGAATCCAGAGGAGTTTGTAGCAGAGTCTCCAGCTGCGGAGGGAGTGCAGACAAGGGCACAAGCAGCACGTGACGCCGCCCGGAGACAGAGTTTTGATGCGAACCGCGGAATGGGCGAAAGCAGCGACGCCAACATCCTCCTTGCTCTGCGCCAAATGATGGAAGAACAGGCACGCCGTCAGGAGGAGCAGGCACGCCGTCAGGAGGAGCAGGCACGCCGTCAGGAGGAGCAGGCACGCCGTCAGGAGGAACAGGCCCGGCATCAGGAGGAACAAGTTCGACAAATGATGGAAGAACAGGCACGACGTCAAGAGGAACAGACACGCCAAATGGTGGAAGAACAGGCTCAGACACGTCGTATGATGGAGGAACAGGCTCGTCATATAGGAGAAAAATTAGGAGATCTTAAACAAGAAGTTGATAAAAAAATTGAAAATTTGGAATCTGACGTGGATAGCAAGCTAGCGAAACAGGACAAACGGATTCTCGGATTGGAACATGAAATGCAGTGCTTGAAGACCACGGGTGTCGTAACGTCTGTAGCACCATCTGGAAATCTAAAAGTGCCTCCCTTTGATGGTAAATCTTCTTGGGGCGCGTACAAGGTACAGTTTGAGACTGTAGTAGAGTCAAACGGGTGGAATGACGATCAAGCTGTCACCGCCCTTATTATGGGACTGCGAGATGAAGCCCTCAACATACTAGATACCAAGACAGGTAAAGTGACGTTGAAGCAACTGCTGGATGCCCTGGAATCACGGTACGGAGATGCACACTTAGAGCACGTCTATAGGGCTCAATTAAAGGATAGGATACAGCAATCAAATGAAAGCTTGCAAAAATGGGGAGTAGAAATAGAGACGCTGGTTAGGAAAGCCTACGCATCCTCACCAGACGTTGCAGACAAGATGCTGGTTCAAGCTTTCGTCGACGGTATTCGTGACCGTGAAATTCGAATGGCTGTGAACCTAGGACATCATAAGGACCTCAAGAATGCTCTTGCCCATGCGTTGGAAGTGGAAACATTTTGCAAGGATTCTCGACCTAACCGTATTAGGGTTGTCACGGAAAAACGTACTTCCCAACGTGGACCCACTTGTTACCTCTGTGGAGAAGTAGGGCATATGAGGTTTTCATGCCCTAAGAGAAATCTCCAAAGTGAAATGAAGACAAGACGTGGGGAGCCCGAAGAAGTGGATGTGACTGCCGCTGAACAGCGGCAGGGAAACGAATAGAAGCCAGGACCACGGGGCGGGTGCTGGCCGGATCTGTAAGGAAGGCCCCAAAAGTTATGATCTCTCAAACTCAGGATGGGAATACCATTGTCATCGACGGAGAAGTTAACGGAACTAGGTGTGAGTTAAATCTTGATACTGGAGCTTCCCGGACAGTTATCAGATACCAACTTCTGAAATCATTTTACAAAAGTCTTTCTGGTGAAAATGTACAGCTCCTTACAGCTACTGGCCAGCACATAACCGTTCGAGGAGAAGGTATCGCTACCTTCAAGATTGGTGGGAGATCATACAGACACAAGGTGGTAATTGCTGACATTGTGGATGACTGTATTATCGGTTTAGACTTCATGAAGCATTACAACTGTAAGATTGATCTGAAGAACGGCACATTCAAGCATAGAGATGAGGTAGTTTCTCTAAAGGGCAACACGTTGAAAAGTGGTTACGACGTCTATAGAGCTATCACTGCAGATGATACAGTCAGTAAACAACGCGAGATAGTTCAAGCAGTATTGGAGGACTGTAAGGAAACTTTGACGAAAGAAGAAATTGCGAAAGCAAAGAAACTATTGAATACATTTTCAAACATGTTTGCTACACACGATGGAGATTTAGGAAGAACAGGAGTAGTCAAACATCAAATTGAGACTGGAAGTGAATCACCAATACGTTTGCGACCGCGACGAGTACCTGTCGCATATGAAAAGAATATAGACAAGATGATTGCGGAAATGTCAAACCATAATGTCATTGAATCATCTTCTAGCCCTTGGTGTTCTCCAGTAGTTTTAGTCAAGAAAAAGGATAACAGTTTAAGGTTCTGCGTCGACTACCGTCGTCTTAATGATATCACGAAGAAGGACAGTTATCCCTTACCTAGAATTGATGACACCTTGGATACTTTAAGTGGGGCCAAATGGTTTACAACTTTAGACTTGAAAAGTGGCTACTGGCAAGTGGAGATAGACCCAAGTCATAAAGAGAAGACAGCGTTCTCAACTGGAAAAGGACTATGGCAATTTAAAGTTATGCCGTTTGGGCTTTGCAATGCACCTGCCACTTTCGAAAGACTAATGGAGAAAGTACTGTCAGGGCTGATAGGAGAAGCCTGCTTAGTGTACTTGGATGATGTAGTCATCGTTGGGAAAGACTTCGATGATCACATACGGAATCTTCAACGGGTGCTCACCAGACTGCAGGAAGCCAACTTGAAACTTAGTGCTAAGAAATGTTTATTTTTCAAAAGAGAAGTCAGCTACTTGGGTCACATTATATCGCAGGATGGTGTTCGAACAGACCCCAATAAGATAGTTGCGGTAAAGGAGTGGCCAGTACCTAAAGATAAAACTGAAGTCCGCGCTTTCTTAGGCTTATGTTCTTACTACCGACGATTCGTGAAAAATTTCGCGGATATTGCAAAACCACTTCACAGACTCACCGAAGAAAAGAGGCGATTCACATGGGACAAAGAGTGCGAAGATGCGTTCAATGAGCTCAAGAACCACCTATGTGAGACTCCGATACTAGGCTACCCGGATCCAGATGGCGAATTTGTGGTAGATACAGATGCCAGTGGAATTGGCATTGGAGGTGTACTATCACAAGTAAAAGGTGAGCACGAGCAAGTAATAGCCTACTTCAGCAAGTCGTTGTCGAAACCAGAACGGAACTACTGTGTCACTCGGAGGGAACTACTGGCTGTTGTGAAGACGCTGCAGCACTTCAGCAAATACTTGTTAGGTCGGAAGTTCCGTCTTAGAACAGATCATGCTGCATTAAAATGGCTACTTCAGTTCAAGAATCCGGAAGGACAAGTGGCTCGATGGATCGAACAACTGCAAGAGTATGACTTTGCTACCGAACATCGCAAGGGCAGAGCCCACGGGAACGCAGATGCATTGTCTCGAAGGCCATGTGAGGACGATTGCAAACATTGTACAAGACACGAAGGTAGAGAGGTTGCCCGTATAAGGATACTAAGGACAGACACCATTAGTCCAGATTGGTGTGGGAAATTAATTCAGGAAGAGCAACAACAAGATTCTGACATTAAACCAATTCTGGACTGGATGCAATTTTCAGCTATCAAGCCGCGATGGAATGACGTTGCATCTACTAGCACCACGACCAAGAGTTACTGGGCTCAATGGGATAGCTTAGTTCTTCACAATGGAGTATTATGTCGCAAATGGGAAAATACTCGAGGGGATGCATCTCATCTGCAGTTAGTTGTGCCAAGATCCAAGGTTCGCAACATATTGGAAATGTATCATGATGGCTCGTCAGGCGGGCACTTAGGAGTGAAAAGGACTCTTCTGAAAATTAAAGAGAGATTTTATTGGATACATTGCCGCGAAGATGTAGAAGACTGGATTCGGAAATGTAAAGCTTGTGCAGCTGTTAAAGGCCCACAGACGAGAACTAGAGTGAGTATGAAGCAATACAATGTCGGAGCACCATGGGAGAGGATAGCAGTTGACATAGCCGGACCATTTCCATTAACAGAAAAAGGAAATAAGTACATCATGGTTGTTATGGATTATTTTACAAAGTGGCCCGAAGTATTCGCTATTCCTAATCAAGAGGCAGCTACAGTAGCTGAGATACTTGTAAAATAAAATAAAAATAAAATACGTTTATTTTGGAACATAAGATCTTCTAGGTATCACTTATTCCACGTCAATCAATTCAAACTTGTAGGCATCCCTACTCATCGGCAAAGACAGAGGGTGTAGGCCGAGAGAAAAAGCCGGCGTAAAAAACTCTCGGTACTCTTTTAAAAAAGCAAATCATCAAACAATATTTAAAACAAATATATCAAATTAATTAGAGGCAGCCTGCCCAGCACTAGTCCCAGGCCCTTTTATCAACTAGATAATCAATAACTTTATAGTAAGCCTTTTTACACAGCTTTTCTTTAATACATTTCTTAAATTTATTAAAAGGCAGAGATAAGAGAGAAGAGCCTCTGGGATTTTATTAAAGAAGAGTATCCCTTTCCCCAAAAAAGAATTACTAACTTTACATAGTCTAGTACGGGGAAATTGCAGCCTGCGTTTGTTCCGAGTATTGACATTGTGCGTATGTTCTAATCTAGTATATTTATCACTATTTTTGTATACAAACATAATATTTTCATAAATATATTGCGAGGGAAAGGTAAGTATATTAATTTCCTTGAATTGATCTCTGAGAGATTCCCTACATTTTAAATTATAGATTGCACGAATAGCCCTCTTCTGCAGAATGAAAACAGATTCGACATCAGCAGCGTGACCCCATAACAATAAGCCATAAGTCATTAAGCTGTGAAAGTAACTAAAATAAACAAGTTTAGCTGTATCGACATCAGTCAGTGAGCGAATTTTTTTAACCGCGTAAGCTGCAGAGCTAAGTCTCTTCGCCAATCCGTTGATATGAGGGGACCACTGAAGTTTTGAATCCAAGGTGATCCCAAGAAATACAGTTGTATCATCCAGATTCAATTCCTCATTATTTATAATTGGTCTAGTACCCATAACCCTCGCATTTCTTGCACAAAATTTAATGCATTTCGTTTTTTTAGCATTAAGCAGAAGGTTATTCATACTAAACCAATGGACAATCGAAGAGAGAGCGTTGTTCACATCGTCAAAATTGGTCATTTGTCTTTTGATTTTAAAAATCAAGGACGTATCATCTGCAAACAAAACTATCTGATGTTTTTTCTCTACCATGAATGGTAGATCATTTATATAAACAAGAAAGAGGAAAGGGCCAAGAATTGAGCCCTGTGGTACCCCCATATCCACTGCCGACCCAGAGGACCTCTTACCATTCACTTCGACCTTCTGAGTTCTACCATGTAAATACGAAGTCAGAAGATTCAGTGCGGTATTCTTGATGCCATAGTGGCGGAGTTTCCCGATTAAGGTCTCGTGTTGGACACAATCAAATGCTTTGGATAAGTCGCAGAAAACACCTAAGGCGTCATGCGACTCCTCCCAAGCCTTAACTATATATCTATATAACTCAACGCCGGCATCGGCTGTCGAGCGACCCTTGGTAAAACCGAACTGATTATTGTGTAATAATTTGTTTGCGTTAAAATGACTTACAAGTTGATTTAATATAGTTTTTTCAAAGATTTTACTACAGGTAGGTAGTACGGAAATAGGTCTAAAGTTACTGGGGTCGGACATATTACCTGCTTTAAATAAAGGAATTACTTTACTATGTTTCATAAGATCGGGAAACTCCCCACTTTCGATACAATTGTTGAAAATTATAGCTAGATGGGGGGCAATTATATCAATTATGCTACTAATTATTTTTACAGAAATACCCCAAAGATCGGTAGTGTTCTTAATATCAATAGTTCTAAATATTCTAACTATATCGTCGGCACCAATGGGTCGGAATGTAAAACTGACCTTGCACTCGTTTACATTATCTTTGAGCAGCGTAAAATGTAAATGACGTATTCTCTAGATTTGGAGTACCCTTGGAGATGCACAGTGATCAGGGTAGAAATTTTGAGTCTCAACTGTTTCAAGAAGTATGCAGGCTAATGGGAATTCATAAGACGCGGACTACTCCATATCACCCACAGTCAGATGGAATGGTGGAACGTTTTAATCAAACCTTGGAAAGGCATTTGGCAAAATTGGTGGACAGCCAACAAAAGGACTGGGACAAGTATATTCCGTTATTTTTAATGTCATACCGGTCTGCGGTTCATGAAACAACGAACGTTACACCTGCTTTAGCCATGTTTGGGAGACAACTTAGATTACCAGCGGATATTGTAACTGGACGACCACCTGACACCCCGGAGACTGTTACAGAATATGCGGCGGATCTGCGTAATAGACTGTATGAAATCCATGAACACGTACGAGCATCACAGAGCAAAATAAGTGAGACTACGAAGATAAGGTATGACAGGAAGACGAATCACATAGAATTTAAAGAAGGCTCGCAGGTATGGCTCCATAACCCGACAAAACGCAAAGGAAAATCACCAAAGCTTCAAGCCGACTGGGACGGTCCATACACGATAGTCACGAAGATTAATGACGTTACTTACCGGATAAAGAAAATGAGTGGTTTAAGGAGCAAACCGAAAGTCGTTCACATAAATCGATTGGCGCTCTATAAAGGAAGTAATGATGCTCGGGACGAGCATGTCTAAGGAGAGGGTAGTGTTACGAAGACGGGTCAACTGCAATGTTTTTAGATTTTTCCACTACTTAGAGAACTTTTCAGCAGGCTGAAATATGATTTATGACCGTTTCAGGAGAGGGTCAATCACATATTAGAAAATCAAAATTTACATAATGTTGCCGTAGTTTTCAGGAGGCTGAAACATTTTTTCAGTCGGTTTCAGAACACGTATAGATGAATGGTACACTTTTCAGCAGACCCGTTTTCAGGCGTTTTCAGGCCTGGTTATAACCCTTTGATGAAGGAATATTCTAGAACGAATTTTCTAGGTGTGGGACAAGCACTGTTTGATACGCGAAAGAGAGAAAAGACAAGAACCTTCTCGAAGCTAGACCGAGAACTCTAGAACGTCGTACGACAAGCACGTAGCAATGTGCGAAAGAGATAGCAAGTACGCGCGTTCTAGAATTAGGCGATCGCTACTCAGTAGCGCTCCCGCCTAGAAAGTTCTCGTAAACATCGGAAACATCGTTCGAGATTCTTCCCAGGGATATATAAGCGAGCCAAAACGCGATCACTCAGTTCAGTTTTGAATGCGATTCCAAGCGATAAACAGCGAAGAGAAAAAGTGCGAATAAGTGCGAACCTGTGATAAAATACTGAGTGATTTAAGTGATTAGTGACAGTGTTTCATTGTGTGTGTTATTAGTGCTTTTTTTTGTGCGTAATTTCAAGATATTAGTGTTAACGAATTCCTCATAGATTTTATTGAAATAAACCCTTGAATAATTCGACGGCGTTTTCTATCCGATCCCCTAGCTCGTAACAATATATTGCCAAGTGCAAAACGCGAGAACGACTGGGCCAGTTCGAGTATTTTTATCTGATTACTGAGGAAGGTTTTTATGGAGAGAATACTCCAGTATTAATAAGCACTATATTTTTATTCTGAAAAAGGTTGCATAGCAAAATGTTCCATATATTGGATTGTTCCATACAACCACTAAAGAGATAGGCTAAGTAAAAAAAATAAGTTCACAGTGGCAGTATTCTATAATTATATTTTCTTAATAATTGTGCCAAGCGTATATACATATACATTAATTATATCGTATGGAAGTTTATTTTTGTTTTCTTCATGAATTCGTTAAGATGAAGATGCATATTTCATCTGTCAGCACTTACCTTCGCTTATACGCAACTACGGCGAGTAGCATGAGAGCTGTGACAAATGCGGCTACAGCTGCCAACAAAGCCGCTCCACCGCCATTGCTAACAATGTCTTCCCCACCAGATGGAAATTGCGCTGGTGCTGGTATGCGATCTAGTATAAAGCATTCACATAGTTATGGTGATTACTTATGTTTTAATTGTACTTACAAATTGTAAACTTTGAGAGGCAAAATAATCTTACACAGGTAATCCAATATATTGAAGATTAATTTGTAATATGAAACAGAAAAGAAGAAAAAAATCTGTTGATTATGTGATTACACAAATTCCAGAGAACGTTTAGAAACCATAATACACGATGATTTGTAATAATTTGTATGAGATTAATTTGCTTTTATTATTTGAGATTCCTTACGATCTTAAACGTGCTTACCTCCTCCCTCCGTAAGTGTAGCGAAGTAATATGTTGCTGTAGTGACTCCAGCTGTGGTAGTTGCAACGATCCTCAAATGGTACCAGGTAGCTGGTCGAAGAGTACAGAAAGTTACTGGACTAGCCTCCAATTCTACGCTCTCCGACTTCCAGGAAAACTCCTCAAACCCTCGGATGGATATAATGAAATGAATCAGCGGACAGCCATTACAGTCCCAGGTCAGCATGTTCAATTTAACACAGGTGCTATTTGTGCTGATCAGCTGCTTCTCAAGTGCTGCTTTTGATACTGAAAAATATAAACTCTATATGATGAGGCTGGAGGCATTACGAAATTCCCAGAAATGTTGGCATTCAAGAGAGTCGCTTAATAGAAAAAGTTGATGTTATATGACTAAGGGCCTGTTTCACAATGTATGGATAAAGTGCCAAATAGCTATGCAACACATAAATTATTTGAATGATAAAAGTTCCAAATAAGATACTTCACATTTCATGACGTATAGCGCTATCTGACAGTCGTGAAACGCAAAAATACTATTTATCCTAACAAAAAGTAATAAATAGCTTATTTGGAACTTATCCGGACATACATAATTTATATGCAACTACAACTTATAGGATCATGAAACACTTTCCTAAAAAAAAGCTATATTGTAAAAAAAATGCCTTGAAAGTTGTCGTCTTATTTATAATATAATAAATGGCCATACTTACATCCACCAGGTGTTGCAGTACGTAGTATGTCACTAACTGCCACTCCAGCATCTCCCATAGCTCGCAGTCTCACTCGGTAGGAGGCTCCACAAGCCAGTCCACGTAGTGACGTACTTCGTGCTTCGCCCCAAACCCAACGATACTGCCATGGAGCTTCACCTCGCGCGTATTCTAAGCTATAACCTTAAAAATAGTCAAATTGGCATTTTTTGTACAATAATGACAGCTTATATTATTAATACATTAAAACACAAAAATATAATTAATATGTATAAGATGAAGATTATATATTTAGGTTTAAAAGGAGGAGTAATTATCATTAATATTTTCGTATTCTTAACTTTCTAGCATTCATTATTAAGTAATACAAAGCTTATTACTTATGTGACCGAAATAACCAGGGGTAACAAATTAAACCATTTTTCAAATTATTTTATATTAAGAGTCCCCAGACAACATAACATAAACTGAATACTTTACTATGAGCTCTAGAAGAGTCCCACGCAAGAAGTAGAACGGTTGGTGATGCGCTTGAAAGGGTAAGACGTGGTGGGGATGGTGGAGCCAATGCCATCAACTCCCAAGTACCGTGATCTTCACCCCAACGATTCCGAACTGTGCAGGTGTAGTTGTCTGTTAGACTTGGCTCGACTTCTGTAAAAAACGTTTATCAACGTTTATAAATAATTTAAAATGAATTATTGTAACAATAGATATATTATGGTACAGTTTATTTAGGTAATAAATAGAATTACAAAATATGTATCTAGCAAGAAAGCTTTGTGTTATCATATCCTCAAAATTGTTTTTACAATGACTCTGTTATTGTAGGGATGTTAAAATATATCTTTGTTTGAAGCTTAGTGTTCTTTTCGCACAAGAGTCTTATACGAATCGGTAACGTTGCATATATTGGTTGTCAACTATCGATTGTATTTTAAAACGAATATAAGTAATTGGGACTACACCAGCCCTCATAATAAATATAGGAAACGGTATTACCTATGTTTCAGAATGTATAGGTTTATTAAACATTTAAATTATAGTGTTCGTACAGAGGTTTCTCTGTGAGAAATGAAAGATTATTAAGAAAAGAAACGTATAATTTCTTAAGGCGTCTTTTATTCTATTAGTATAACACTCTCAATGTGAAAAGGCTATTTCATAAGAAAGTGGTATATTTCTTACATATGACTTAGGGTGCCTTATCAGCCTCCTCTTGTAGCTCTTAGATATTTAATCATTTTAATTCTTATGAAATGTATAAAACATCTCATGTCATACTGTAGACATACTTCTGCCGTTTCGA
Organism: Pieris rapae; assembly: GCF_905147795.1. Classification (NCBI taxonomy): domain Eukaryota; kingdom Metazoa; phylum Arthropoda; class Insecta; order Lepidoptera; family Pieridae; genus Pieris; species Pieris rapae. Next base: position 1,827,760 of record NC_059533.1, on the reverse strand, counting down.
TTGTAGCCTACAGTATTGTTTAATGTTTATCTATGCTTTTTTGTGTCATTTACCATATTAATTAAAAAAACATGTACGCTTACTGTTAAAAACAAGAATATGCCAAGCGAAAAACCAAATATGTACTGTGTTAGGCTTTCCTTCATTTACTTTAACTGACTTCAAAAAAAAGGCTAATAGTTAGTCAGAACCTTCCTTCCTCGACCATTCATATTAATTTAATTTCCATGGCATGATCTTAATTAAATTGAGGTGTACGCTGCACTTACCAATAACATTATTAAAAAAAAATTTTATTTGTTACAGTACCTGATGCACCCCCTCAACATGTACGCTGTGAGCCACTTTCATCACAATCACTCCGTGTCTGGTGGGAATCACCTCCACTAGACAAACGAGGAGGAATGCTTATAGGATATGAGATATCCTACAGAGTAAGAATTTGTAGTTGACAGTTCTTAATAATAATCTAAAAAAATTTTTAAGTATTGAGAAATAAGATATTATCTATCGTCGCTCGTTATTAGTAAAGGAAGAAGGCTTATGTCATTTGTTTGAGATTGTTTTAGACAGAAAATGACTATCTCAAATTTAATATGTTTAAAGTACTGGTAGCTTAAGGCTCTAAATCATAATAAAGCCTTTATGTATTCAGAGAGTACATCTGTTTATTTAATTACATTATTTTAAAGCTGTCTTATGTGCCTGACACACATCGTCACATTTTAAATAATTCGATATATGTATCCAGTCGGTAGAACGTGCATCAGGCGTGTGGGAACGCCGGCGTGCTGGAAGTGGTGAGGCGCAGTTGTCCGGACTGCGAGCGGGAAACTACTCGGTGCGAATTGCTGCTAGGTCCACTGCTGGCTTAAGAATCCCAGCACATATATACTGCGCTACGCTCGATGACAGTACGTACATACAGAGCCAATTAAAATCTAATCATTACGTAAACAGATTTAATGAGATCCATAGGATAAATTAAACTAGGTGACAAATTATTGTTCTTAATTTACATCGTTCTACAGTTCCAGGCCCTCCTGCAGATGTAAAGGTGTTCCCGCATACAGAAGACTCGGTTATATTGAGCTGGTTACCGCCAATGCAAAAGAATGGACAAATACTTCACTATCGTGTGTACACTCGTCCGCAAAGGTGTGTGTAGTTCTATAATACTGGGGCTATTTAGGCAAATGATCAGGGCCATGGCGCAGACAGATGTCCGGAAGTATTTAGTTTAAAAATGTATGTCTTTACCTTTTACAGGATAGAACGATAGATTTTTTCGTGAATAATTCGTTAAAGCAGTTAAAAATAGAGTATAGAATGATGTCGCAGTTGATACTGCGGCCCACTTTGCGTATTAACAGTGCCTGTGCTAACAGGACTTACCAGCACTTCGACTTTCAGTAAGCAGATATTATGTTGAATATCCAGTGCCAAAATTAGGTTACAATACATATGATTTAAATTTTTAAAGGCGTGATGCCTTTGTAAATATATTAATTGCAAATAAACGAACAAACCGCCTGTGCACTGAACCCCATGGCCATCCTCCAAAGATAACAAAAAAGCGAAGTAATCCATTTTTTATTTTTATTAATAATAATATGACAAATTCAGAAGCTATAGAAGGCTTTTTATAAACACACTTTTAAACTTTAATTACATTTACAAAAGCTTTTTCTCCTGAATTGCCCAGTGCGTTCGAATCCCATTGGAATTTCTGATCATCTATAAATCAATTATTAACCAAGAAAAAATTACAGAGTTTTTAAGGTCAACTTGTATGTACGTAAATCTTAATATATATAAATTACTTGTTTGTCCGCTATGGACTCCTAAACTACCGAACGATATCAATCAAATTTGCACACCGTGTGCAGTTTGATCTAACTTAAAAGATAGGATAGCTTACATCTTAATTTATACCATGCAAATATTTGTTTATTATTTGATACAATTATAACAGATGGCGTTGTGTTAAAAGTACCAACGTTTCACATAAGCTATCTACCTTTCACAAAGGTTCTTCTACCGTTTCCCTTGAATAGTTTACTACCATGTTATATAACAAAAACCTTAGCCACAACAAAGCTTGACAGAGTCTGCTAGTTAAATATAAATTTCATAGTAAACTCAAGCGGATGTTTACAAATTAGTACAATATTTGGTTTGTTTAAGGTCAGACAGAACATGATGCAACAAGATTAGCCAGTCGGTGATTTACCGCGTCGATAAAAACTCAAGATACACACATCTGACAAAATCACACATACGCATACAGTATTTTATTTTAAGTCTGTCATGTAAAATTTTTCTTTTTTTTTATATATATAAAAATAATTTGTATTATTTTACGTAAAATATTTGACTCTGTATACTGACTTGTATAATTTTGATTTTGCATATTTTTATTTACTTAAGAGTTCAATGATATAAAAAAAAAATGGGAATGAAATCCCAAATTGTTTTTAATTGTATAGAAATCTTACGAGCAGTCTTGAGTTAAGCCACCTATGGACATCTGCGACACCAAGTTTGCGTTGTCGGCTCTTTAATGGTACCTTTCTTAAAGTCCTCTAAGTAGTAACGGAAATACAAACAAATCTGGATAAAATTTTACTATATTTTGTTTTAGTCATAGTTAAAATATGTTATTTTGGGTTTTTTTTTGTTAATATCTATGCACTTTTTGTACTTTACCTTCTGTAGGTTTTCCATTTTTATTGTTCCATATTAGGGTTGCCTGGAAGTAATCGCTTGTTATCGATAAGACCGCCCGTGGCCTAATAACTTATGTAACCATTTTTTATATCTATATTTTTGTAAAAGGCAACGAAGTGTAAATAAATAAATGACCTAAGGCCAGTGACATATACACTATGACATTATACCCATTAAACCATTAAAAATTAATTAATTACACGTGAAAAGTTACAAACCAATTGAAACATTGACGATCCATAAATAGACGATGCAAGAAACCTGTTCTTGACGAGAATTCTCATTCGAATACAGGATGCATTCCTGTACTGGAATAAGAATTAAATGTAGATGATGTCTGATTAGCATATTTTTTGTTATGCATAATTATAATTGTTTGATTTATGTAATATTTTTTTAATAAAAATTTAATATTGTGCAGCAGGTAGCGAGTTTAATTAATTTGCAATAAGATAGTTGACTTTTTATATATAATGTATTTGGGTAATAGAAATTCGTTTTTTAATTTTTTATGTGTTGAATAGTGATTGATAGTTTTCATTGTTGAAGTTATACTTCTTTTGGCGCGATGGAGAAAAATGATGAGAGTGAATTTTTATTGCGCGCGCACACCGACACCTAAATTTGACATCGTAAAGTTAGGTCTAGGTGGCATGGAAATCGATAACTATGTTCAAGTTGTATATTCTAGTAACAGTACAATTAAACAGTGTGAATAAATAAATATTATTTTGGTGTTTTTAAATTAATTTCATATACGATGGTGATAGGGTATTTACTAATAATTTATTTATTTAAATAAAATCTTTTTGATTTATTTTAATATTTATCGTTAATCACTACTGCATTTTAGTTATTTTTTTCCATACACCACAGAAGTATATCTTCTAACGCGTGTACATAAGTAAGTACACACACTCTTTTTTTAGGTAGTTTTCTGTAAAGTAGTCATTAGTAGTTAATTTTTAGATTACAATTTGTTCTACTTTTAAAATCTATTTATAATTCTTAACTGGCCTTTTACGGTTTTCATTTCATTTACACACAAAACAATTCTTATTTACTTAAAAAAATAATAAATAATAAACCTTTTATTTCATGCAATTTTTTCAGGTTACATGTGTAGTTTTAAGAAAGAAAGAAATAACAGTAAAGACATTAATTACACTTGTTTCCAATTAATTTAGAAAATAGTTTAAATGTATAACTAGGTTTGTTTTGCATGAACCCCTCCTCAAGTGAAGGTGAAGGCCTCCTCTAAAGAACTCCATGAGTCTCTATCTTGAGCTATTTGCGGCCAGCAGGTACCAGCTGTTTTAGTTCTGACGTTGTAAGATAATATGTAGAGCTGGTCTTTCTTCTTTTTAGTTGAGTTAAGTATTTCTAGGGATTTAGTTTCTTTCGTTGAAGAATGTTGAGGTTTTTTCTTTAGAGGGTTTTGGTCTTGATCTTCCACGGTGACCAGCCGGGTTGGAAGATGGTTTTCGTCGTTTAGTTGAAATTTATTAGATGTTGTATCTTTGAGGGAGGGGATTGTTAATTGCTATGAGTGTAAGCTACTGGCTGTTTTGTCGTTGATTTGTTTATTGGCGTTATTTTTCGCTAGGTAGCTTAGTATGCTTGGTTTTAGAATTCCTTCTGAGACACTGTTTGATCGAGGTAAAGATGGGTTGGATTGGTTTATTTTGTTTTTCTTGGTGGCTCTCGTGTTGTTACCAACTAGTCCTTGAGACTTGGGATCTGACTCTGGTGAATTCGCCAGTGATCTTTTGTTGTTTGATTTTAGTACAATGAGTTTATCGTATTTTATTGTGACTTTATTTCCTTTCTCACGCTCTTTATTCGCTTCTTCTTGTAATTCTTTCCTTTTTTCCAATATGTATTTAGGGTAGTCTTCGTTCAAATAGTATTGGGTATCTTTCAATAATCTTTTTTGCTTGAGAATACTGACCTTTAAACCAAGGGTAGAAAAAGTCACCTTTATTGGCCGGGGTTTATCACCTTTCTTTCCCAGTCTCTTTGTTTCCTGAATATCTCGGCAATTCAGTTTTAAGGACAGTTTTTCATTTATAAAGTGCAATATATTGTTCTCCAAGCTATGGTACGACGTCTCGTCCTCTTCAATACCGAAGAAAATTATATTTCTTTGTCTTGCTTGTTTTTCCATAAATTGAATTCTTTTTTCTTGTTGTTCAACTTTTTCATTCAAGATCTGGTGTTTTCCTTCCAGAATTGTAAATTTTTCTTCTAGTTTGTTGGTTATGTTATGTGTTATTTGTTCTGTCACCCTTTCACCATTTTTCTGAATTTCAATTTTTTGTGCGTTCAGTTCTTTTTGGATATTTTCTAAAGCTTTCATAATTTCCTCCATGGTGACTATTTTTGTTTTGATACTCGTGGCGCCCTCTAGTAGGACTGGGTAGTATTATTTGATCTGTTGTACGCTCTGTAGCGAACAAGTCTAGTCGAAGGTAGTGCGTTCCTTTTCAAATAGATGGCGCTGTACTACAATTCTTTATTCTATGACAAGGGAAGTTGCAGATTCATTCAGGTGTGAGGTTATGTTTCTCAAAAAACGAGATAATTTTCACCATCCACTATTTATTTGCACTCCGGGTCTTCGGCACTTTCATAAGTTAGCACTGGTACAGTTTAAGTTCTTGGATTAGCGAGAGTAGACTTGAAGAGCTTCGAAATTGTTGTTTCTTTACACTTCAGATTTTTGTGGATTTTTCTGTATTATTCGTTAACTTAGAGTCTTGCCTTCACTATATAGACTTAATCACTAGTTTATAGTCATTTGTACGATTTTGTTATCACTAAATTCACTTTTATTATAATTTTTAGTAACTTTTTATACGGACTGTGTTGTTTACCGCGTCTCAGTAGCGCCCTCCCTCCTTATCCCTTATCCCTCTTATTTACTTAAATCAACATTTAATTGAACTTATTGAAGATTGCAGAGAAGAGAACTTCTGAAAGAGATAGCAAATGGAGTATAACTAAGAAAAGTCTCTCAGGTCACAAGGAGTCCAAAGATCCGGCAAGACCAATGCAACGCTGTTTGTGTTAAAGCTTTTGAATGTCAAACATTTCTGATGAAATTGTTCTTTACAGTATTGCAAGATCGATACGGTGATGTTGATGATGAGCGTATGAAGAGAGAGACAGACAGACTGGTTTTCTCCACTGCGGAGGAGCAGAACTCGAATCATGGTAAGTCCAGACATCAGAAGAGTATTCAGCAGTCACCAAAAGTAAGCAATGCTCTCAAAAATAATAGTACATAAATGTATTAATAGTTTGTATGAATCCTCGAAAATGCTTTTCGTCTTCAATCATAGACAATGTGTGGGTAATGTGTGGAAAAGTAAATAATTACTGACCCCCCAGAAGACCCCCTATGGTGCTTACGTAAAACTTGCACGACCCCAGGGCAGCAGCCATTGCACAAAACAAGAGCTATTTTAGAAATACACAATACAAACTATTTAATTAGTAATCATTTGAATAATATTCTTGCATCGGTGAAATCAAGAACATCTTTCAAAATCAAAAATTATTTAATATCGATTTAGTTTAAGTCTCTTTTAAGAAATTAGTATTTTTTATTTTCACAATTTTTAAGAGAAAAATTCAGGTAATTTTAAACTCGTCTCTAACTAAGAAATAAGGGGTGAGGTAGTACCCGGTTACATAATATACTACTTATATATTAATAGTTCTGTCTGTGTATGTGTACTGTAATGTCTTTTTGTAAGGACCTGTGACAACTCCGCCTGATACAAATGGTAAGCAATTATTTTTATCTTATTCATTTTATATAATATAATATAATTAGCATTCGGCAAACTGATTTTTTGCTACGTAAAGGGAGAGAAGGTTAAATGTGAAAATCACAAACAAAACACAACAAAACTAAAGGAAGATTTATTTCAAATTGTGGTGGCGGCTGTCCAAACATACATCGTTTATTTTGATCTGGATATCGGTCCATCAGGCTGAGGAACGGCCACATGATATTTTCCATTTTGTTGGGTATTGTAATTTATTTATTTATTTATTTATATTGTACTCCTACAACTAACACAAAAAACAAATACACCGAGAACATAGCCACAGATGGAAAACATGATACATTATAATAAAAAGATTTACAAAAGGGAACAAACAAACAAAGTATTTAATACAATAAACTGATTTAATACAAGTAATAATAATAATAAAATCAGATTTTGAATCACAGCATAATCGAGCAACAAGCGAGGTATATCATGTAATGAAGATTCAAATTTATTTATTTATTTATTGGGAAACCAGACAGATACATCCTTATAATAAAAACAAAGTCAAAAATAAAACACAATACAAACACATTGGATGCATCCACAACAGGTTACACTTATACAACCATAAAAATAACACATGACAACAACACACATAATAATAGTAGAGAGTTAAGACATTAAGAGCTGCTTTATTTTATTCTTAAACAAAGCAGTAGTGGAGTGCGAAAAAGGGTCAATGTTTTTGATTGAATCTAGAGAAGAACACATCCTGTGAAGAGGCTCACGGAACCCAATGTTGGTTCTGGGAGTCTGAAAATTAAAAGTTCTATGTAAGCGTAGAGACCTGGCAGGAACATTAAATGGTATGAGTTCAAGAAGATCTGAACAACTTATTTCATTTACGCATATTTTTCTCACTGTGACACAATCTATTAGATTACGCCTAGTACTCAGAGAAGGTAATTTATATTTTTTTAAAAGTTCCTTGTAATTAGCCCTACCACTATTCATCCGATAATTTAAAATGCGTAAAAATTTCTTTTGTACAGCCTCCAGTTGTGCGACATATAAAGCGTAATGCGGATTCCAGATGGGACAGGCGTACTCCAACTGGGATTGCACGAGCGTCTTATAAAGGTGGATGTATGTGGTTTTGTCTTTGAAGGGTCTGGTGACTCGTGTTATGAAACCTAACATGCGGTAGGCTTTATTTATAATTAAGCCTATGTGCTTATCTAGGGTTAATTTGGAGTCAAAAAGGACACCAAGATCCCTTACAGACCGCACACGTTCGAGGGCATGGTATCCAAGGGTGAAGTTGGCGGTGATTGTGTTATGTGTTTTTCTTGTAAACACGATATGCTGACACTTACTATATTTCAAGAATAATTTGTTTATTTGGCAGTAGTCATCAAGCCTATCGAGATCCTCCTGGATAAGTTTCACGTCAGAAAGTGTAACTACCTTTCTGTATAACTTTAAATCGTCTGCATAGAGCAAGTAATTGCAGTGTAAGAAACATTTGGATATGTCATTAATATATAAGGAAAAGAGCAACGGCCCAAGAATGGAGCCCTGGGGGACGCCGGATGTCACTACTATTTGAGAAGAAGTAAACCCATTTATAACCACCGATTGAACACGATTATGTAGATATGCTGTAAACCATCTTAAAAGATTGCCCTTAATACCATTAAAAGACAGCTTTTGTAAAAGCATCATATGGTCAACTTTATCAAAAAAGTCTGAAAGCCTTCTGAAAGTCTGTGTAGATTGTGTCTATCTGGTGGTTATTATCTAAACCGTTAAAAATATAATTACTGAAAACAAGGAGGTTTGAGAGAGTAGATTTACCAGCTGCGAATCCGTGCTGTTGGTCTATAATAACATGCCTTAGACTGGAATAAATGCGTTGGTGAACTAATCTTTCCAGAACTTTAGGGATTGCAGAGAGTATTGAAATCGGTCGGTAATTTTCGACATCGCTCCTTTCACCACCCTTAAAGATAGGCGTTATGTAAGATAATTTCCAGCAGTCAGGGAATGTGCCACTGGACATACACTTATTGAAAATAATCTGTAAGGGGGCACATAATGACCGATATGTACGCTTAAGAAAAACTGGTCTAATTTGATCTGGACCAGGACCTTTATTTGGATCAAGCAAAAATAATTCTTTGCTGATTTCATCTTTGTCGAAAAATAAATTATTCAGAAGGATCTGAGAGTTACTGGAAAGGCTCTCATCAACGGTGTACATAGTGCCTCCAACTAAGTCAGTTTGAGATTCAAATACTGACTGAAAATAGTTTGAAAACAGCTCAACTATTTGTTTAGGGTCGTCAGAAGAAATACTGCCATATTTTATTAGTTTAGGGTATCCTAAGTTAGTCTGTTTTAGCGTAGACGTGTACTTCCAAAAATATTTGATATTTGTTTTTAACGATAGTTCAATCCCTTGAATGTAACGATTATAGCAGAGTTTCATAAGACCCTTAATGCGCGCCCTTAATAATGAAAATTCTTGATAGTCGAGCAAGTTTTTGTAGGTCTTCCAACGACACCAAAGTTTCTTCTTACGATTAAGAGCTCTTATCAGCCCTCTGCTAAACCAAACTGGATGCTTACGGGATTTAGGTCTAGAGAATGGCACGCTAGCAGCAATAATTTCATTTATTTTTGAGTAAAAGATGGCAACAGCGTCTTTAGAATGGGACGAGGCTAGTAGTGTCACCCAATCTACACGATCAATAGCAGTATTTATTAAGTCATAATCTGCTTTAAAGAAATTTCTTTGATTGAAAATAATTGATGTCATGACAGTTGACCTATCAACAGTGCTAAGTATATCTAAAGGCGGATGATGAGGAACAGGATTAAGCAACGGATCATCAGAGCAATCAACACGCCCAGGAAGTGTTGTTAGGACTAGGTCTAAGAGCCGCGCATTGTTATTGTAGACTACATTAATTTGTTTTAAATTCATAAAAGACATAGTATGCAACAATAATTTTGATGACTCAGTATTTGCAGATTGTAGTAGGGTATCTGGAGAGGATGACCAGATGAGATGAGGTAAATTAAAGTCACCTGTAATTATGTAATTAGAAAATCGAGCACTAGCGTGTATGTCATGCAGTTTTTGAAAGAATTTTATGTATGCAGAGGTATGAGTTACGGGGGGAAAGTAACAAGCATTGAGGAGGAGACGAGCGTGAGATGGCAGGTGAATGTATATTTCCTCCAAATCCGGGGCCTCAAACTCAGTCAATCTGATAGATTTAATTCCTCTTTTCACCATGACCAAGACACCGCCGCCACTCTTTTTATGAGAGAGCTGGAGGTTTCTGTCCCGTCGAAATATATCATAACCGCCCGAGTGCAACTCTCCATCAAAGATAGAATCCACTAACCAAGTCTCTACCAAAACAATAATATCAAAGTTGCTAAGAAGAATACTATTTTTGAGTTTATTTATTTTACTCTTTATGCCTCCACAGTTCTGATAGTAAATTGATAAGGCATTAAGAGCCATTACCCATACTCAAAAATATGAAAGAAGAAAATGAAGATTATAAAAAAATCCAGTTTCGCACTCCGTACCGCAATAAAAGAACAAAAAAAGAGCAAGATACCAACTAAACATATAGAACACTCGAACACAATACAAAAAATATACAAAATGTAAATAGGGGAATATAGTCATATTAATTTGGCTAGATCATCACTGGATCGCACTTGGATGGCTTTAGCTTCATCAGTTTTTCTAACAAAAATACAACAATTTTTTATCCAAACATACTTATACCCTCTTTCCCTTGCAAGTTGCCTGACCTTACTGAAGAGTATTTTGTTTTTCAAGGTAAGGTGTTCATTGACGTAGAATCGATTGTTGCCAGAGGCAGCCACAGATCCAACCAGCAATTTATCAACTGTTAGAGAGCCACGCACACGTGCAGCAGCGATAAAATCATCACGTTTTCTGCGAGTTGTCAACTGCAGTATAATATTTCTCGGGCGACCCGTAGGTACTCCTGGCGCAACGCGGTGAACAGTTTTTATGTCTGAGTCTTTTAATTCGACGTTTAAAATGTTGCTTAGTGTAAAAGAGAGTTGCATAAGGTTTTCACCTTTAATTTCGGGCACATTTTGAATCTCGACATTGCAGTTTCTAGAGGCTTGATCGAAGTTGTCGAGCCTGTTACTCAAGGTTTCAAGCTCGTGACGTAGTGACGCATTTTCTTCTATGAGGTTGGACGGCAGGGAAGAGGAGTTTGTCACTGCCGCTGATTCCACTTGAGCAACTCTTTCTTCGCATGTGTTTATGCGATTTTCTAAGGCAATTATATCATTCCGAAATGTTCGCGAAACCTCTAAGATTGCCGAGTTGAGATCATCGCGCCACTGTTGACTTAAGTTCGCAAACTTTGAGTCCATATATTTAGTTAACACCTCCGTGTCCACGTTCAAGGGCGAAGCCGAACTAAGGGTAGGTGAGTTGGTCGTCGAGAGCGTTGTTTTCTTTTTAGACTTACATGCAGAACACTTCCATTTTATTCTGTTCATAGGTAAAATCTTTTTAAACTCTGATTCCGACAGTTCCGCACAATAGAAATGTAGCCATGCTAGGCAGGAGGTACATTTGATACTCTCTGCATCAGGCGCAATTTTTAAACACTTACGGCAATCCATTATTATTCTTTCTGCTCAAAACCGTATGTAGGAATAATCGAAAGAGTATGTTATAATAATTAGGTCCAAAATCCTTGTATCCAGCCGACAGCTCCACTAAGATGGCAATAATGCCGGTGTCAGATGTCAAACGCCAATAATAAAATTAACCAATGGCGTTGACTGACGTGTTTGGATGTATGTATTTATTGTGGACAAAAAATATGAGGGTATTTAAAAAATTATTTATATGATGTTTCGCAAAGGTTTTTCTAGTTAATTCAGCAGTTCTGGATGTGTCAGAAGAATCTCCAATATATATGGTTAACAATACCTTTATAAAGTAACGGATGCACTTTTTGTTGAGACTCACTCGGTATTTACTAGATAATATAATAAATATGCACACACAATGATACTGCTGTCATGTCACAAAGATAACCCTATTTAAAAGATGTAATAAGTGATACCTATATATCTTATGTTACATAGAAAGAAACAACTTTATGAGACACAATATACAGGAATATTTCGATAAAGTAGAGTGCACTGGCCCCCACACTAGGATTCCCTGTGTTGTGGGCAGCCAGTCTGTTCCTTTTCACATCTTAACAGTAATGCTTAATTATTTCTAAGTAACACATTTATATTTATACTATTTTTGTTCAATAAGAATATTTTCTGTATCAGTATAGGACAGCTTAACAAGATATTGTTTGAGATTTTTAGTAAATGTATGTAATGTGATTTTTGTAATGTTAGTGATAATTTTGTTATAAGTATAACATACTAAACATATTTTGTTTATAATGTGAATTTTATTACAGCTGACGCGAACAAATTCTTCATACAATACAACAATGTGCCCATGGGTGCCGAGAAAGTTGGGCATAGATTATTCATCGCATTACCTCGACGTAGATATGGTATAATAAGCTGTAAAAAGTCAAGTGACGTGTAGCAGTGGGGTATACTGGACTAAACTGGTTTTCAGGCTATATAAGCACGGCGCGCTGTATGGTCGGGTGGACTTCTTCGACGCTCGCATTAGATGTAGGACGTTACTATTGTCGTTGAATTTGTGGTTATTCGTTGTGTAATCTAATTTGGTTATGTTTAGTCATTTTATTTGTTAATTTCTTACTTCAGTAGTGGGATTCGTTCTCATTTCTGATTAGTTTAAATTAACGCCCACGTGGTTTTATTTTAGTCAGTTTGAAACGCGAGTGTTATACGTTTAATAAAAATAATGGAGGGTAGGCGGCGAACACGTAAAATAAGACGGTGTGCTCGTCTCTAAGCTTGAAGAAACGTTACAGTCGATATTAAACCGTCAACCGACGAAAGCGACTGAGCTATGTCCACCAGTGGTGTCACCACAACAGTGCTCAGCAACACCACCGCGAGGGGATCGGCCCTTTGCACCGACATGCGCAACACCATCGGATTTGCTGCTTTCTTCCGTAAGCGACACTCGTTACCACCTGGTACTGACGGTTCGCACAATGGTACTGAGAACGCTCCGGTGCCAAGTTCAAGCAGCGCATGCGAGTCAAGCACCGATCTGGTACTTAATCAGGTGACCGACAAACTAGTAAGTGCGTTGAGCACAATTCTGGTAAGATCTAACTCCATTTATATTTCTAATTTTGATCCGTCTTTCAAATATTTCGATATATGGTGTGAGGAGGAAGACTGCGCGGTTGTCTAATTATTGGGATGACCGTGAGTGTGTATCTCTGATTGGATATTGTTTGAAAGGGGAGGCTAAAGTGTGGCTAAATGAGTGGCTTAGTAATGATCATAGTTGAGAGAATTTAAATAGCTTTTTCCGTAGCGAGTAGACATAGCAAATATTTTATTCGACGTAATGACAACAGACTCTTATAGTTATCTCACGTATTGCGTGTTGTACGAGTAATGAGTGAAGAGTTAATTGTCGCAGTAGTTATTTGGGGTATTAAGGACCCACAAGTTCGCGCCGCAGCGACTAGAGCTAATTTATCATCGGAAGGCTTAGTTAAATTCCTCTCATTATATACCAAGCCCCTAGAACCGCGCTCTATAATACAAAATCACTTTAAAAGGCCAAATTTGCGAGATAATTCAGTCTAATATTAAATGTTTTTCATGTGGGGAAATTGGTCATATACAAATTTTGTGTCCTAAAAAAAAAAAACTAAGTATGAAACCGCTCCAGAGTGGGTCTCTACATCAACTCAGTCATCTACAAACAATTCAAGTTTAGATAAAAGGCAGTTTTCTAATATCAAAATTATTTGCACATTTTGTAAGAAGGTAGGACATAAAACGGAGGACTGTTTTGTTCGACAGCGTTCCGAGTCGAGCGGTAGGCTAAATTAGTTATAGTTTACCGCCCTTATAAAATGTCGTATGATGAAAAATTACGCGTTAGAGATATCATAAAAGATGTGTTAAATCAATAAATAATTAGAGATAGAGATTTGTAAAGAAAAAAAGGGATTCAGATAGGCTTTGTGTCGACTTTAAACTTAAAACTCAAAGACAGTTGGAATACCCGCTTCCGTTAATTGAGGACCATATTGATTGGCTAGATAAAGCTACCTATTATATTTGCCTTGATATGGCTACTGGCTTTCACCAGATAAAATTAAATAAAAAATCGACACCACTCCCGAGATTCGTAACACCTGAGGGTCATTATGAGTACATAAAGATGCCATAAGAATTAGGTAATGCTCAGGTTGTATATCAACGAATTATATCAAATACGTTACGATTTTACATAGATTAGGCAGAGCCCTTGTGTGTTGTAATTGTGTATATGACGTATACCTAGTAAAACAATAGAAGAGGGTTTAGGTACATTACATGATGTGTCAGAGATGGGGGTAAGGGTAAGGGACCCAGGCAGGCTTTTCCATTAATTTAAAAAAAAAATGTAACTTTCAGACTACGGAGATCGAGTATCTATGCCGAGTCATTAGCAATGGTCAAGATATGAAGACATCGTGCATTGCGAGGTTGACTCGCAAGGGTGTGCATTTCAATGGCGGCGATTTTGCATTTGTGCCAAGCTGTTGGTAAGCTAGACTCCTGTATGCGCGGACCATATGTGGTTTTAGCGACGTTGTCGCAGGACAGATATGAACTAAAATTAGTCGTTGGTTCTTATGGTAAAGCTGCCGCGGAATACATGTTGCCCTGGCGCGGGGAATGAACCCCTGATGTGTGTGCCGCATTCTTTGAGAGTAAGTAATTTTTACTTGCCTTTTCAAAACTTATGTATGTTGATAAATGTTTGTGAGAACTGTAATTTTATTAGGACTGCTTATCATATAGGTAGTACCTATTTTGGTAAAGACCTGCGGGAGTCTTGTGTGATAGTAATGGAGTCGCTCTTACTATCAATAGCAATGGATTCGCTCTTGCTTAGTGTGATGTACAGTAATGGAGTCGCTCTTACTGTTAAAGCAATGGAGTCGCTCTTGCTTAGTGTGATGTACAGTAATGGAGTCGCTCTTACTGTTAAAGCAATGGAGTCGCTCTTGCTTAGTGTGATGTACAGTAATGGAGTCGCTCTTACTGTTAAAGCAATGGAGTCGCTCTTGCTTAGTGTGATGTACAGTAATGGAGTCGCTCTTACTGTTAAAGCAATGGAGTCGCTCTTGCTTAGTGTGATGTACAGTAATGGAGTCGCTCTTACTGTTAAAGCAATGGAGTCGCTCTTGCTTAGTGTGATGTACAGTAATGGAGTCGCTCTTACTGTTAAAGCAATGGAGTCGCTCTTGCTTAGTGTGATGTCCAGTAATGGAGTCACTCTTACTGTTGAAAGCAATGGAGACGCTCTTGCTTAGTGTGATGTACAGTAATGGAGTCACTCTTACTGTTGATAGCAATGGAGACGCTCTTGCTATGTAAAAAAAAATGAACTAATGTTAATTTAACGTGATAATAACAAAAATGATGTAATTTTTAGGTGGCGCTGATGATGACAATAGTCCTTCACCACAACCACCGCACGTGATACAAGAGTCATCAGCAGGTCAAGTTTCAACATGCCAACCTGCCTATCATCACACGGGCGAGGACGCACCGTCGTCAGGAGAGGCCGAATAAGCTGTAAAAAGTCAAGTGACGTGTAGCAGTGGGGTATACTGGACTAAACTGGTTTTCAGGCTATATAAGCACGGCGCGCTGTATGGTCGGGTGGACTTCTTCGACGCTCGCATTAGATGTAGGACGTTACTATTGTCGTTGAATTTGTGGTTATTCGTTGTGTAATCTAATTTGGTTATGTTTAGTCATTTTATTTGTTAATTTCTTACTGTATAGTAATTTTTTTTTAAAGATTGTGTTTTGGTAGAGTCAAGGGCGGATCGTGGTCAAGTCAAGAACTTATACGTTTGCCATCATAAATTAAATTAATTAAATATTGAAGGTATGTAGTTACATAAAATCTGTATGGTGACAAAATATCGAAATGAAAACATTATGTTCAATTAGTGATCCACCTAATCCCATTAATAAATGCTAATCGCAGCGAATCATAGCTTTGTTGTTGAGTAAGCCCTCAATCAAAGTCGGGTTAAATCATTGCAGGAAATTATCTCGAGTTAGGTTCATTTTCACGTGTAACAAGAGTTTTAGATTTGCCGCCAATTCACAAAAAACAAATGACAAATGAAGCAATATACTTAATTATGTTTCCAAAGAGTTCTAAAATTGAAATTCAAAAAAGTTTTAATTAGCAATGTTTCTAACTGGCCAGTTCTAAACATTTTCAGTGTGAATTGTTAATTTCAGGAATACCAGCCACGTTGAACTACATAGATCAAAATGGCCGATGACCCGCCCTGAAACCCTATCCAAATATATATTCAGGTAGATCCCTTATATCTGTTTATCGAACACGAGCAGATACATGCGGAAGGCTGTGGATGGTGGATACTGGATTACTGGAGTTGCCGGGTAAGTTGAACCGCCTTTGTCAACGTTATATAACCCGATAACCCGGTAAACTTCTGTTTGTTCAAGACTCAAGACCGCCTAATTAGACCGACTTTTTTTATAGAACAGGGGGCAAACGGGCAGGAGGCTCACCTGATGTTAGGTGATACCGCCGCCCATGGACACTCTCGATGCTAGAGGGTTCGCGAGTGCGTTGCCGGCCTTTTAAGAATTGGCACTCTCTTTTCTTGAAGGACCCTTAGTCCTTCCTTCTTCCATTTGGTTCGGAAATACTTCGGTGGGCAGCTGGTTCCACAAAGTTACTTGACTTCCATTATGTATCATGTCCACTTTATTTATTTTGGTAATAAATATCTCCTCTAGAAATGCATGGTTAAATTTAGAACTAATGAGCCGCTGAACTTTAACGCCTGAGGCTCTAGGTAAGTAGATGGAGTTCAGACCTGAATGTGAGTGTCACCATCGGACGTCGAGGCATAAACGAAATTCCATCTGTTTTGTCTTAACCTCCATTGTTCTACACCTTTTTAAGACAGTTTTTGCCGCGCAACTACACTATGTGGTACCCATTGAAGTATTTCTAAACCAATACGATACGGGTCCTTCAAGAGGACAGCAATGTACAATGTACAAGTTTATGGACGTCAATAAAGAAATACATATAAAAAGTTAAATTTACGTTTACTGCCAGTTCCCAAATCAAGGGAACGGAAGAGAAGAACTGACAATAAACTCTCGGCCACTCTTTTTAATCACCAAGATTTTGTTTTACATATTGTTTGTAACGATTTGCAACCGTCACGCGATGTTCCCATATCATCTTAATTAACAATTAATTTATAACTGAAAAAAATTAAAAGCAAAGATTGCCAGTGGTATTACTCAAATGAGCCTTCTGCCCGTTTCTCCTTGTTCTATAATAAAAAATCTGGATATTACTTTCCGAGAGAGTAGAATCAATATCCTCCTATTTTAAAACCGCTTAGGCATTTTACACTTGCAGTTAATCGTCGACAGTTGCAGCCGCCAGCCATAGTTGTATATGACCTGAAGACGGACCAGGTGATCTTTAGGTATACCTTCAAGGAATCGGATATCCCTTCAGCAAGCACTCCAACAGGTGTGTAACAAACTACAGATACCGGCAAACATCTTGAACAGATGGCATTGGATTCGCAGAAGCGATTTTCGGGTATCGGGGAGATATGGGGGGAGTTTGCCGGTATTTGTAATAATATTTATTAATTAGCGGTCAATATTTTATTAAAAATGACATGTAGTTTTTGTTGATATTGATGTCGCCTTTATAACTGTAGTACATAACTCACTCTATTATCAATACGCTATTATGTAGTTATATTATTAAAGTTTTTAACGTAACGTTTTTGAAAATATTTTGTTGCCGCCATCAGTGATTCGTACCAATTGTATTTTTTTTTATTTTGAGATTGATTGATTTAATATATAAATAAATAAAATTAACTCTCTAGGCCTTGCATCAATAACAGTGGATATAAGAAACAACTGCGCAGACGCGTATGCTTATGTCCCGGATTTGACAACAAATGGTATCATTGTGTATTCGCTGAGAGATAACGATATTTTTATTTTTATTTTTTTTATAGAATAGGGGGCAAACGGGCAGGAGGCTCACCTGATGTTAAGTGATATCGCCGCCCATGGACACCCTCAATGCCAGAGGGCTCGCGAGTGCGTTGCCGGCCTTTTAAGAATTGGTACGCTCTTTTCTTGAAGGACCCTAAGTCGAATTGGTTCGGAAATACTTCAGTTGGCAGCTGGTTCCACAGAGTGGTGGTGCGCGGCAAAAACTGCCTAGAAAAACGCGCAGTTGTGGAACGGCGGACGTCGAGGTGATACGGGTGGAATTTCGTATTCTGCCTCGACGTCCGATGATGAAACTCAGCTGCAGGTATTAATCCGAACAACTCCTCTGAACACTCTCCATGGTAGATGCGGTAGAAGATGCAGAGAGACCCCACATCTCTACGCAACGCCAAAGGATCAAGCCGCTTGGAGAGATTTGGTCGTCAACGATTCGAACCGCTCTTCGTTGAATACGGTCAAGTGGAAGAAGCTGGTACTGGGGAGCATCCGCCCAAAGGTGGGAACAGTACTCCATGTGGGGCCGAATTTGCGCTTTATATAGTTGCAAGCGGTGGCCCGGAGTGAAGTACCGTCTCGCCCTGCTGAGCACACCGAGCTTTTTGGAGGCTAATTTTGCCTTTCCCTCCAAGTGACCGCGGAACTGAACGTCGTTCGATATGTCAACGCCAAGTATTCCAATGCTGGCTGTGGCTTTAAGGAGAGTGTTTTCGAAAAGAGGAGTAGCGACAAAGGGTGTTTTTTTAGCGGAAAACGCGCAAACTTGTGTCTTTTTGGGGTTAAATTGGACTAGGTTTAGTCTGCCCCAGTCAGAGACTCCACGTAGTAGGGTTTCTACTTCAGACACAAGTTTGTTCCGGTACTCATCGACATCTGCCCGAGAAATACTTGCCCGGCCAGGGTAAAGAGTGTCCCCAGTGCTGTCATCCGCATAGCAGTGAATGTTGCTAAGTTGCAACATATCATTGATATGCAGAAGAAACAGGGTCGGGGATAAAACACAGCCTTGTGGGACCCCAGCGTTCACGGGTTTAAGGTCGGAACATGCTCCGTCGATGACGATCTTGATGCTCCGATCGGCTAGAAAGCTGGAGATCCAATCGCATAATTTCTCGGGAAGCCCATAGGCTGGAAGCTTCGAGAGCAGTGCTCTGTGCCACACCCGATCGAAGGCTTTCGCTATGTCCAAACTAACCGCTAGAGCCTCCCCCTTGGACTCAATTGCCTCCGCCCATCTATGCGTAAGGTATACAAAAAGGTCACCAGCCGAACGACCACGACGAAAGCCGTACTGAGAGTCACTTATCAGCTGGTGGCCCTCCAGATACTCCAGGAGCTGGCAATTAATAATGGATTCCATTATTTTGGAGAACAAGGAGGTTATCGCTATTGGGCGATAGTTGGACGGATCGGAGCGATCGCCTTTTTTAGGGATCGGATGTATCGAAGCGATCTTCCAGCACTCCGGGACAGTGCCAAGCGAGTACAGGTACCGGAAAAGGCGCGTTAAGACCGGAGCCAACTCAGGAGCACAAGTACGCAGCACAATTGGAGGAATACCATCCGGCCCGCTCGACTTATGTATGTCCAAGGAAGATAATGCTTTACGGACAGCACGTTGCCGGAATGTAACTTCCGGCATCGAAGAATCACACCGTGAAATGCTCGGTGGTGATCTCCCTCGGTCATCCAAAGTCGAGTTGGACGCGAAGAGACAGCCTAAAAGGTCGGCCTTCTCCTTCGCAGTGTGGGCCAGCGAGTCATCCTCCCTGTGCAATGGTGGAATGGAGGGCTGACAAAAATTCCCTTGGACAGCTTTGGCTAGAGACCAGAAGGCTCGAGTCCCTGAAGGGAGTTGGGCCAATCTCTCGCCAAATCTGGCAATGTGCTCTGACTTCGCTTTAGTGATTTCCCGTTTGAAGGACCTGGAGGCTGAGTTATATGCTTTTTTGAGTTCGCTGGTATTAGCATCACGAGATTTTGCCGCTTCTGCCCATGCCTTAAAGCATTCTCGCTTTCGACGCGAGGCTGCCTTGCAAGAACGCTTAAACCAGGGCTGAGACTTGCCACCGATCGGCACCGCAGAAAAAGGAATAAAGAGTTCCATTCCCTGCAGAACCACTTCGGCGACAGAGGCAGCGACGGAATCTGGAGCTTCAGACGAAAAGCAAATAGGCCCCCAAGGGTAGGACGCAAAGAAAGACCGCATCCCGTCCCAATCTGCTGACTTGTAGTGCCAAATACGGCGAAAACCCAAAAAGCGTGACCGCGAAGGGCGCGTAGATGGCACAGTACTCCGGACCACACAATGATCCGATGAACCCAATGGCGGGTCAACGGAGTCTTGATAGTTCTCCGGATGCGAAGTCAGCAGAAGGTCCAACAAAGAGGGTTTATGACCGTCCACATCTGGTATTCGCGTAATCGCAGGGACCAATTGTGTCAGGTCGTAGGCTAAAGCAAAGGAAAAGGATCTTCCCGCGTGATCGGTGGTTTCAGAGCCGAGCCAATCGGCATGGTGGGCGTTAAAATCGCCAAGTATCACGATTTCGGCGGTAGGAACCCTTTCAAGCAGGGAATCTGTAGCCATTTGGATGTGCTCGATGAGTCGGTCAGTTTCGTCATTTCCGCTATGGGACCTATACAGGCACGCATAGAATCGCGGATGGTCATCGCAGTCTACGCGGAGCCAGAGGTTAGATAGGTCCCTTCCTTCAAGCGTCCCAAGGCGACGAGAACAGATATCCTCTCTGACGTACACGCAAACTCCCGCCCGCGACACAAATGAATGTTCCAATTTGTACCCCGGGTAGGAGAGGTAAGAAGTATCAGCCGGGGAGGATATCTGAGTCTCAGTGAGGAAGAATAAGGCTGGCTTCGCAGATTCAAGGTGAAAGTGAACCGCGTTTAGGTTTGAGTTGAGCCCCCTAACATTGGTAAAGTCCACTGTGAGCGTGGAAGGGGTTACCTTCGGCGAATTCTTCCGTTTGCCCCGAGATCGAAACCTAAAACTAGAACTGGATGTTTTGTTTAGAGCGCAGTTTTTGCCCACCCCAGAATACGAAGGGCAGCCTGTGCATCCACCACCGGATACTGATTGTTCCGATGATGGACGCCCAGAGGGGGATTCTCCACGTGTGGTACCCCCCTGGGGTAATCTTTCTTTAAACTGCACCGTCATACTCTGGGGAAGGGGGGGGATGGTCTCCGGGAGTCTCACTCACCGAACGAAACGCGAGTACAATAAGATAAACCTATTGCATCACTTCACGCCGGTTTTCTGTGAGACAGTGGTACTGCCCCGGTCGTGCCTGCCCATTTGGCTGAAGCCCGAAAGCAACAGCATGGCACTCCCACTAGGAAGGGGGTTGACTGATTGCACTGGTGAAATAACCTCTTTCACAGGTTATTTCACCAGTGGGCGATGGGGTCGTCAGGTCCCTACGCCTAAATTAATTGCCTACGATAGCTGGCGAATCACCCATAATTACTTCAATTTCAACCCACTGTCTGAGAATTTGAGGGTTTCTGGTGAGTATATCCGAATAAAGGATTTGTGTTATTTTTAATATTATTTTCTACAATGTCCGTTTGAAAGTAGCTTATTTAAACAAATCCATATTAAATACTTTTTCGTTTTGTACATATAAGGATTTAAATATTATGACACTATCTGTTCAATATATTTTTAAAGCCTTGTGAGTACAAAAAAATAAAAACAATTTTAAGCAAATGGTGGCTTTTACCAGTATAATACTTACTCGAAACAGAAATAATCTAAGCGTATGACCAACCAGACTCCAGAAGATGAACTACTTCTTATGGGATTGAATCCGTTTTTACAACAACTTATATATATATTGATTTCCAAGCCAAAGTAGAGAAAATTAAATTATTCTAATCCTTGGGATTGATCTGCTCAAATACATCAATATTTATGGCTTCTCTTACAAACAATTTGTACGACTCAAACCTTGTACGATTTACTTGATTTTATTCAACCATTTTATGGTATGATTTGTCTTTAGTCTCAAAATAGGCTATTGTATAAACAAAAAAAGTTCCTTCACAACACAAACTAAAAATTACATTAAAATAATACACGTAGCGCCATCTATGTGTCGGCGTATCAACTATGTTTCAATCGAATGAAATTCTGTCTCACAGATATTTCGATACAGCGAGAAAATATTTGATATTAATTATTATTTTAGTAATACTAATATTATATAAGTATATTAGCGATTTCTATATATTTAATATATCAATATGTATATAATGTTTACATACGTCATCATTAAAAAATAATAAAACAAGTGTAAAGAAAAAAACTTTTCCGTCAGGCGAATATTTTCAATGGAGCGACGGCATATTCAGCATCGCCCTGTCACCAGCCGGGTCTGGATGCAGGACAGCATATTTCCACCCTCTCATCAGCACACAAGAGTTCTCTATTTCCACCTGCCTTTTGCAGAATAAAACTGCGAGCAGCGATCGTTACTTCTTCGATAAATTAACTGTAAGTTCAAACAAGAGTTTCTCATCCAAATTAATTCAATGCGTCTTATAAATATGGTTTCTATTATTATTTGTCTGTCTTCGATTTTTACTAAGTACTTAGATCGTCTTTTTTAATGTATAAACATTATGCTGTGTATGAGTCGCAGCCTAGCTTTTTTAGCCGTTCAATTAACACCCTAGCGGTTTAGATGGCTAATAGTTTAGTTTAAAGGCTGTGAATTGAACAGCTAATTGAGCTAGTTAGCTGAGAGATGTAAAAAACATTTAAGGGTTGGGTTTGTAGTCCGTTTTACAGAATAGGAGGGAAACAGGAAGGAGGACAATCACTACCAGAAGGCTCGCAAATGCATTGCCAATTATTAAAATAACACAAATTCAAAGGCGAAAGTTTTTTTAATTGATATCATTTTGTGTTTTAGTACTTAGGCGAGCGAGGTCCAAACAGTCAATCCACAATGCATGACTATCATGAGCCATCGAGAGTTCTGTTCTTCGCTGACATAGGAAGGGACGCCGTCTCGTGTTGGAATACGCAAAGAAAGTTGGAACCGCAAAATGTTGCTATTTTGGCGCAGGATAGCGAAAGATTGAGTTATCCCTCTGGTAAGTTTTTACTATTTCCCTCTTAGTGAGTTGTTCTCTGTTTTTTATTAGATTTTGGAGTATTTAATTATTTTTTTATTAATTCATAATATTCCTCTTAAAAAGTTTGACCTGATTAAAGAAATCGAAAACGTGTTACTGACAAGGGACAAATATATTTCTTTTAATGTTTTCCATTCTAAGTATATGTCGGCGCGAAGCGCCTGTAAATAACGAATCCAGATTAATTAAAGGTGTCATTAAATTATTGAAGATAATGACGTCAGTAATACTGGTGTCATAGATTAGTTTGTTGGCATCTGCCATTTAATTTCGACATTAGAGTCTACACTTTAAAGGCTTCTGCTTGGTTCGACCGCTCAATCGAACTGAGGCTCGCACCAATCAGTTCCTGTATTTATAACAACCCGCATTTGTAATAAACAAGCTTCGTAACATTTCGGGTACTCGTTCCACGACCGAACCCGAATAGACCACAGAGTCAAACAGAGTCATAAGAACGAGTGTCAAAGATAACTTTAATATTTATTGTTATCTAGTCTCCAATATTTAAAATTATGATAAATAACTTTCCATAATAATAATTATGACTATGGAGTCAGAATTATTATCGATCATTGAATAGTGATTAATTATAAGATCTAACAACATTGACAAGTTAAATGAACTAGTCATATTAACGGTTTTAAAGAGATTTGACTTCGATGTCATTAAATGATAATGACAGTGGCAGCTGACACTAACACGCCATTGCTGTAACATAAATAATAAAGAATATAAAATTACTACAGACTTTCATAAAATATGAATCCCAAACATTATTAATATTTTTCGTAACAATATATAAATTTGCGCCGATATATACATATGAAATTGTACTCAAATCTATTCTGTATAAGTAGGTACCTATTATTGAGATGTTTGAAGAGAAACGTCTAATGCGACTTCCAACAAGGTTTCGTTATGTGTTTAACGTTTCTTGGCCCTCCCAAGGAATAGAAAGAGACAGAGCAATAGTGTGGCACTCAAACGCATACGCGTAGTATACCTGTTACATACCAGTGCGAGCGGTAGCAACGAGTATCGTCCAATATTCCAACGCAAGTTTGAGAAAGAAAGAAAGATACACAAAGTTAGAAAGTAGGAGAGAGAAAGAGAGTGAGGTAGATCCCAATCACATGCGCGTAGTATTCTTGCTACAGCGAAGTAAACAGTAACAGTACTTTTTGTTCTATTTTTTATAATATTCATTATTTCATTTACAAAGACGCGATCAATTGTGAATTGTAAGCTTTATATCTGTGATATATCCTTTATTTATACTTTTTAGATTTGCATATTACGGACAACGAAGTTTGGGTGATAGCGAATAAACTACCAAGATTTGGCTACACTGCATTAGATACAAATGAGTATAACTTTTATATTTACAAGTAAGTATTGCATATTCGTTATCGCATTGACTCTGATATTCTTATAAACGCATTTGACTAAAAAAGTATTAAAATTCATCTTAAATGTGTTAAAAAAAACCAGAATTTCAAGTCGTACTCAAGTTCTTGTTTTGCGTTTTTTAGTCTGCAGGCCCTAAGAAAAACTGATCCATTACTTATATGGTACATAGAATAAGCACAAAATGAGTTTTTGAGTCAAATAAAGTATGTTTTATTAAAAAAAATATAGTATAATATTATATTTCTGTTGACTAAAACAATTGGAAAAATGCGTTTATTCATATAGATAAGATAGAAACAATGGCGCGAAAAACTGAGTTGACAAGTCGAATTGCGCCATCTTTATTTTATTTTTTTCAATTTATCCCTAATGGGAAAGGCAAAAGACTGCGCCATCTTTAATTATAATTATTTAATTCTAGAGGACTAACGGTTTATTTATGGCTAACGGTTCACTTCTCAATGAAATAACTTACAATGGGCTAAAATTCACCGAAGGTCACTCAGGCATATAAATTATCTTAAAACAGCAATAAATAGGCATCTAAAAATATTATTTACAGAAGATTCTACAACTTTTTCAAAATATTGTAGATGTCTTATTAAATATTAACTTTATTAACTTATTTGTTTGTTAATTATAGAAGTATATTTTAATTTGCATTTTTTTCGTTTATCAATGAAACATGAAATCTTACGTTTTTTGAGTAATTAAAGTGTAAATTTTAATAAATACCTCAAAATTGTACATAATTAAAAGAAAATTTTCGAATTTGAGGTTTTTTCAATTTTTTTCATTTTCTAATAATATTTCCTATAGTAATGTATATATTTTTTTACATTATCCGAAAGTAGATATTTCAACGAACAAAAAGCCCCCAAACTTTTTGAAAAAAGCTGAAATTTTGACGTCAGAATTTTCGATTGAAAATTAGGGTGTTTTTTTGATATTAAGTTAAAATGAGGCGAAAAAATAAATATTTTTAATCAAATAAATTACAGTATATTTGGGACATAATAAGGTAAGTTTTCACCAAATTTCGTAGAAAAAAAGAACTTTTTAAAAAAGATATAAATAAAAAAACCAAAAACTTGGTTTTTTGAATTTTTCACCTAAATTTTGAGGTTATGTGAAAAAATTGTAAATACCAAAGTTGTAGATCTTTTTATGACCTACAACTTTGCCATTTAACTTTTTTCCATAGGACTGGTAGTTTCGCCGGAAATCAAGATAAACCATTTTTCCCCCTTAAAACTCACGCCCCCCCCACTTCCCGAACTCGGATCGACCGTAATTTATTTTTCCTTTCATTTTGATCATATTCCCCTGCATTTCTAATGGGTTTCATCCTACTGTATTTTTTTTTTTGGTTTCAAAAATTATCGACACTGGTCTACATGTCGCAGTAAAGAAGTTAAATCAGAGAGTTAATTGAATCTCTAGAAAGTTAATTAAAGAATGATATTCAATTAGATTTAAAAAAGCAGCATCGAAAACGTTTAACTGTCTGTCTGACCGAAGCCAGCATGTTGATTAATAATGTAAAACAATATGGCGGTCACGACAACAGCTGATTACTTTTAGAGTCTTTCTTTTGGCAAACGTTGGTTTGCTGTGTGACTGGTTTTTTGTTACAAATTGTGGTCTTTGGTGAAATTGTAAACATGTTGTCGACTCCGCCAAGATTATTTCGGTGTAATCGCGAAGAACTGAAGGCTTGGAAATTCTGTGTTTTGTTTTATTGTAAATGGTTAGAATAGGTTAGTCTTGATACCTAGGAACGTTTAGGAAACTCGTCAAACGTTTCCTTATGTCACTTGTCTGACGGAACGTTAGCGACTTGATTGAATATCGATCTTTAATTAACTGTCTAGAGATTCAATTAACTCTCTGATCTAATTACATACTTTACTACGACATACACATTTGAAGTGGGATGTTTTTACTGTGCAGAATATTTCGTATAGGAGGTAGAAAGATTAATCCGAAAGCTTTCTCATGAGTAACAGCATCAAAAAGTAAATACTTAGTTCATGTTATATACGAAAGTCACATTTAAACAAAACTTTAATTCCTGATAATATTATTATTATTAAATTTATTTCCATTCCCAAGATCTTATCAGTAATGGTCAGCGAGTCTCTAAAATTAAAGTACTTCATATATAAAACTGTGTACTTGTATTATCATTGAGGCATTATCAGTGCTAGCATCATTAGCATGTGTTTAGTGTTAGACACTTGAACATAATGGAGGCATTATCTTACTAGCAATGATAAATTAGATTTCTTTAATCAAGACACTATTTATTATTATAGACTATTAAAGATCAGATACTCCAAGGATTTAGTAACATTTAACCAATTAGAGAACATATACTTGTATTATTTTATTAAATTATGAATAGTTTATCTTACGCTTTATTTATGACAAAAACATGGGATTTATAGGCGAAATTTTTATTTTACGTGTTAGGCTCCACGTGATCTTCTACGATGTATGTTATGTAGCTATGTGCAGTCAAACGCCCTCTACTACTGTTTTGACGGACCATGTCTATGAACACAATTTCTGTTCGCCCGTTCATCGATATGACCCCATGCACCACCATGCACGCACCGCCTCCAAAAGGAACACGGACCTCAATGCAACTTTGAGCATATCGCTCCCCATGTCGACGATACTCTTCTGCGACCATCTGCACCATACAAACGTCCTATATTCGTTTGAACAATACGGAGGCCCATTGCTGATTAGCTATTGTCAACATTTTAGTTTATTGCAATCATCATCTCCTATATTTGCTTTAAAAAAATATATGAACACTTTATTATCACTTACTTGCTACAAAAAATAATTTATTTTTTATGAAACTGTGGTATTTTTAGTTATTGAATTCCCTTTAGCAAAACGTTAATTAAATCGCGACATCCATTGCCATGAATAATGCGTGAAGGACGCTGGCTTGTTGTAGTTCAATTGTTTAATTAGACTATTTCATTATATATTAATTTAAACTTTGTTAGATGTAAAAAAAACATATAACAAAAAAATTATAAGGGTACAAAGGGCTGCCCAAACTCTATCAAGTTATCTCTTCCAGGCTACCCTAGTAAGGAAAAAAACTATAAAATAATACAAATAAAATTAAATAAAATTAACTAAAAACTAAAAAGCTTATCTCACGGATTCACGAATTGCGATGCAATACGAAAGAATAATAATTCTTTATAATTTAATAATAATTCTTAATAGTATTATTAGTTTTTACATTCGATGATCCAGTCTAATTAATTTACGATATTTGTTTTAAAATAAGTGTTATTTGATGATTTCCTAGTTCAAAAGAGTTCCGAGAGTTTTTTACGCCAGCTGTTTCTCTCGGCCTCTGTCTTCTTGACCGATGAGTAGGGATGCCAACAGGTTCGACTTTAATGACGTGGAATAAGTGATATCGGTATCATATATTCAAAATAAACATATTTTATTTTACTATTAAGAGGTGCATCATTAAGACGTGCATTTGACCCTTAATGTTACCCTTCAATTTCTTACTGAATGCATTTCTGATTTGTAGAATCTTCCGTCGGAAGAAACGAGTTACACTTCCGTCTGGAGTGTCGGAAATTTTTAATCATATTTTAATTTCATTCGCGTCCGTAACGCTGTCGTGAGCGGATGTGTGTCATTTTAAGTCGAGGGCAATGGCCTCCAGTGTTGTAAAATGTAAAAGTTGTAATATAGTGATATGTGAGCTGTTAGCATTTATACAAAACAAGGTAGATGTGATGGACGAAGAAAGCCTGGTGAGATTGTGTACATCATCATTCTCGGCTGGTGACATCGAAGCAGCAAAGAACTTATTATTTGACTCGATTACGACAACACAAAGAAATGTGACAAGAAAACGAAGTGGCAAATCCCAACGAGATCTCTACGATGTCATATCTGTTTTCAAACAGACTGATCCCGAGTTCGTACCCATATTTGTAGCAAAAGATTTGCAAAAACTTCCACCGGTTACTTTTGACCACATAGATGCGACGAGATTATTAAAGGACATTTTAATTCTGCAGAACGAGCTTAGAAACATTAAGAATTCATACGTAACGGAAACACAGTTCAAGGAGCTACAATGTGAAATAAAGAATCTAAAGCAAGCATCAATCGTTAATAATTTTGATTTTAACGTTAATCGAAAAAGAGGAGGTGTTTACTTATTAGATAGTGAATGCTTAGATAGTGGACACATGGGACTACCTCCAATTTCAAATAAATCTCCAAATTCGGCGCCAGCGGCTGAGAGTTTCGAATTTGAATCGAGTGCGCCTGCGCGCATAGTATCGCCGTCTCCCTCACCATCTAGGGAGCGAGTGAAACAACAAAACCCGATCATTGACGCAACAGACCGAGTGCAGCGATCGGATTCACTCGTTGTGACAGCTGGAACAGAACAAGTCGACACTAGGAGAGTGAGCGAGATGAAAGATAAACAAAACGAAATTGGATTGTCTACTATGTCAACGCAATCCGCGTCAAGGTCGTGCGCAGAGGTTGTTAAAGTAAACAAAACTTCGTGCAATAAATGTGATATGCCTACTCAGGAAGACCAATGGCTCCTAGTGCAGAAAAAACGATTAAGAAACCGCTTTATAGGTGCAAAAGGAAAAGCAACGACATTACCAGATGTGAAGTTTAAAGCTGCCGACCTCAAAATTCCGCTTTTCGTAAACAAAGTTCATAAGGAGACTAGCGAGGGTGATATAATTGAGTACATAAAGCAAAAAACAAATGTGTCTGTTTTAATTAAAAAGATAAACATGAAGGTTGAAAAGCACTATGACTCGTATAAAATATTTGTACCAGAAAATAAATTAGGATTATTTTTGGACGATACGACGTGGCCGGAAGGCATTCAATTTCGTAGATTTGTTTACTTAAATAGAAGTAATTATTATTCTAAGAGTAATTATAAGAAAAGTGATGAGGTGACACAGAATGACAAGACCAGGCATAACCAAGTTGTTTAATGGATTCAAGTGGAAAAAATAAGCTGAAATTCATAAGTTTCAACTGTAAATCTGTGACTCGGTCGGTGGACGGCATCAGGGATTTATGTCAAAACGCAGATATAGTGGCACTTCAAGAAACTTGGTTGATGCCACATGATATTCCGTTCCTGGGCAGTATTCACGAAGATTTTGAATACACGGGAAAGTCTGCAGTGGATACTAGTGCGGGTATTGTGCGAGGTAGGCCGTATGGTGGTGTCGCTATTCTCTGGCGTAAAAGCTTATGTTCATCTGTGTCAGTGATTCAGTGTAAAAGCGATCGTCTAGCGGCCATAAAATTAGCGTTACCTGAGCATTCGCTTCTAGTGTTTTCGGTATATATGCCTACGGACTCGGCTGAAAATCTTATTGAGTATACCGAATGCCTAGGTGAGATTGCTGCTATTGTGGAGGTATGTAATATTGACTCTGTATTTGCTTTGGGCGATTATAATGCTCATCCTGGTGAACGTTTTGGTTTGGAACTTGATGATTTTTGTTTAGAACAAAAGTGGCGATGTGCAGATTTAGAGCTGCTAGGTCGTGATTCTAACAACTACACATATGTAAGTGATGTACATGGCACAACAAGGTGGTTAGATCACTGTGTGGTGTCAGAGGTTGCGCGGAAGGCTGTAAAAAATGTTAAAATTTGTTATGACATTTATTGGTCTGACCATATCCCATTTGAAATTCATTGTGACATTAATGTATTAGGTTCTAAAATGATGAGCAATATAGAAACCTATAATCATATTAAGTGGGGCGATAGAAACCCCCAACAAATAGCTTGTTATAAAGAATATTGTAATAGTAAATTAAGAGATCTTGACTTCCCGATTGAGTTAAGAGAATGCAGTGACAAATTTTGTGACAATTCTGAGCATTTAAAAATTATTGACAATTTATATGACAAAATTATTAGTATATTATTGGAGTCATCAAAACTTAGTTACAACATTCGGTCCAATAAGAAACATGTGATAGGATGGAATAAGCACGTTAGACAGGCTCATATGCAGGCTCGGTTAAGTTTTCAAAATTGGGACTTACAAGGTAAGCCCAAGGTTGGTCCAGTCTATGAAACAATGTTGGCAACAAGAAAAGAGTTTAAAAGTAAGTTAAAATGGTGTCAGAATAATAAAGAACAGATAAAGATGGATATCATAGCATCACATCATTCAAATAAAAATTTTGCAAAATTTTGGAAAGAAGCTAATAAATTTAATCTTAAGCCGGGCTTGCCTGTGAGCGTGGGAGGTGTTAGTGATCCTAAACAAATTGCAGAACTTTTTAGAGGTCATTTCAAAGTAGAGTCCACGCTGAAATCATTTAAGGAACTGTCATACTCTAGAGATTGCACTAATAAGCCTCAAGTCCTCTTCACTAGTAGTCAGGTCGATGCTGCAGTGAAAGGTATGGCACGTGGCAGGTCGCCGGGCCATGACTCTCTTAGCATTGAACATCTACAGCATGCGGGTGTTCATTTGCCTCGAGTGCTTTCCATGCTTTTCAACTTCTGTCTGCGGCACACATATTTACCTAGTAGTATGATGAGAACTTTGGTGGTGCCAATTGTAAAAAATCGTACGGGTGATATGTCCGATATCAATAATTACAGACCCATTTCATTGGCCACCATTGTTGCTCGGGTGCTGGATAGTGTGCTGGACAAACACCTTAATAAACATCTTTGTCTCCATGATGCGCAGTTTGGCTTTAAGACAGGACTTTCCACTGAAACAGCTGTGCTTTGTCTTAAGCACACTGTCAGGTATTATACAGACAGGAAAACACTCAAGAAAATGTTGTGCGGTGGGCAGGATCACTATCACAAACATACAGAATGGAGTGTGGAGTAAGACAGGGGGGATAACGTCAACAAAGCTCTTCAATCTGTATATGGACAGGCTGATTGGTGAGCTCAATGACTCCATGGTAGGATGCTCTATAGATGGGATGATCATCAACAATATAAGCTACGCTGATGATATGGTGTTGTTGAGCCCATCAATCAGTGCCCTAAGAAAACTTTTGAGCATTTGTGAGCGTTATGCGGAGGCCCATGGTCTCAGATACAACGCTGCTAAGAGTGAGTTGCTTATATTTAAGGCGGGAACTAAACAGCACCAACAAATACCGCCTGTCTCTCTTGGAGGCAGAGTACTCAAAGTAGTTTCTAGTTTTAAGTATCTGGGACACTGGGTCACTGATTCACTGAGTGACGATATGGATGTTGAAAGGGAGCGAAGGGCGCTGGCTGTCAGGAGTAACATGTTGATTCGTAGGTTTGCTAAATGCTCTAAAAATGTCAAGCTTACACTATTTAGGGCCTATTGCCAGAGCTTTTACACATGCAGCTTGTGGACCGACTATACTCAACGGGCATTCAGCGCTCTTCGCATACAGTATAATAATGCTTTCAGAATGCTGCTGGGGCTGCCGCGTTTTTGTAGCGCATCAGGCATGTTTGCGGAAGCGCGAATAGATGATTTTCCATCTATAATTCGTAAACGAGTGGCGTCTCTGATGTGCCGTGTGCGTGGCAGTGTGAGCAGCATTCTGCAAGTTGTCGCTCAAAGAATGGACGGTTCGATTCTCAAGCATTGGATCTCATCTCATGTTATGGCGTCGAACCGCTGTGCTAAGTAGTTTTAATTTATAATTAAAATATGGGATATGGTTGAACATAAATTTTTAATTAATTAATTAATTAAAATAAAAATAGAAATTGTTATAATCTGTGTAGGATGGCTGGTGTATAGTGCATCCAACCTAATGGAAGCATCTTCGACAAGTCTTATGATTGGCTGTCCCGAAAGCACCAGTGGTTACGCCTCACTGATGCGTGGGGTTCGTGCGAGTACCAACAATATCCTGATGGTTATAGCAAATAAGCCTGAATGTGCTGTTTTGAGACACTGGGTTCATATACATGCCCGTGTGCCGGGTGTCTCAAATCAACGTAGACTAATGAACTAAATGTTTTTAATAATTTTACTAACATAGTTATAAGTCTTATAAGTTTTACTATACTAACAACATATGGACTTGTTGATTGGTCTGAAATAAATGATTTTATTATTATTATTATTATTATAAATTAACTAACAATGAACAGCTAAAGTTCGACATCGCTACTAAATTAGGTTATTCATAAGTTTGTTTATATAACAAACATTTATTTGTTTAACCAGTAACATAGTTAACATTTTTATCGCTTTATCTATTGTTTGCATGTGAAAATATTGAGTCAATTCCAACTATTTTTGTTTGTAACAGTTTGAGGAGTAATATTTATTAGTTTAGATAATATTTAGCTTAAATCTACAAAGTATGTTGTTACAGTATTAAATATAACGAAACTACGAGGATAAAGTTAAAAAATATCAATTAATTATTTTATTTAATTTATTTTTAGCCTTAATATATTTTCTGATACACTAATATCTAGTTATCCTATGTAAATATTTTTAACAGTTAGTATGTATGAGGAACTTCCTTCTAAGACTTGCTATCTTTCTCCATCCCGAACCTTTTACATCCATTGAAGACCCACGATTTTGATACTCAATAAATGCGATGTAGAAAAATAAAATAAAAATGTTTTATTGTTTTATTTATTTATTTATTATTCCAGTATATTTGTATTTTAGAAAAAATATATATTAATAACTTAGAATGGAATGAATAATTTAAAATTTTCTTTACGACCGAGTAGCCATCATTTTTATCAGTTAAAAATAATAAAACAATATACACATAATGATTACACTTGCTGTATTTTTTCGGTGATCGTATACCATTGATTCAGAATGCCAGTATTGCATCACGCGTTTGAAAATGCCGGTAAATCTGCGGGCTTGGAGATTTGGAGAGTAGAGGAATGTCAACAAATCACATTTGTTTTATCTGTTCTTGCTATTTTCTTAGTAATGTAGAACATAGTGTAATGGTTGCAGCTCCTTACAAACGTTGTGTAAAACAAAATCTTGGCGATTAAAAAGAGTGGCGGAGCGTTTATTGCCAGTTCTTCCCTTCCGTTCTACGCCTTTAATGTGCGAAGTGGCAGTAAATGTAAAATTAGAAGCATTTCATATACATTTCTGTTATTGACGTTCATAAGTGTACATTGTGTTACCTATATGAATAAATGATTTTGAATTTCGAATTATTATCTGGAAATAAAACGAAGAATTGTACTGAATCTGTAACCATGGTAACAATACTCTTTATTACTTTTTGTGGAATCAGCTGCCTACTGAAGTCTTTTTTTTCTTTTATCCCAATCTTTTGTCTTAGCTACAAGTGCACAAGAGTAACTGAATTGGAAAACAGCCAAAAAATACTAGTATCAGTACTAGCAGTAGTCGTTTTAATAGATAATATTTCATTTTCTATTTAAAAAAAATTGTCCCCATGGCAGTGAACCTTTAATGGTAGCATTGCGATACTTATTCGTTGAGCGATACAAGCACCAGTTCTGAGGTCATTGGTAGATTCCTATATAGATCTAGTTTTTATATACTTTATTCTCATAAAGCTGCAAGAGCGTTGAGAGTACATTCGATTTCCTCGTTGCGAACTCAATAAACCTAATTATATCTTTGAAAGTTTACGTCAACACATTGAAATCGTTATTTCGTTTGCATCTTGTCTTACAGTTTTATGTGGTTTATTTCGGGACGTGTAGGCGTGTAACAAGAAATCTAAGACTTAACCAATATTATTACATACTATAATTTTAATTATACGTTATTTAGCTACATTTTTGCAAGGAAAATGTTTTAGGTTAAGGTTACGGAACACCGTAGATCGTAATTCATGTATTATCTAGATATTTATCTCTTCCACCTAAAAAGGGAGAAAGTACTTGCAGAAGCGGGAAGACTAATATGTTTTAAGTAGTAATTTGAAATTTAATGTATTATTTGTTGTTTCAAATGTTACATTTCTGTTTTGCTGTATCTGGGTCTATTAATGTATGTTGTTTTCTGTTTCATATATACCTACTGTTTATAAATGTAATCTGTTTTGGCTTTCTGAATTATTTTTGTGTTTTATCTTATAATACGTATATAAACTGTAATATTACTTATAATTAAATAAATAATTATTCAAAATCAATTTTTGACATATTACTCGTATTTCTTGTTACGTACATACAAACTAGAATGGTTTTAA
This sequence comes from Pieris rapae, assembly GCF_905147795.1. Lineage (NCBI taxonomy): Eukaryota > Metazoa > Arthropoda > Insecta > Lepidoptera > Pieridae > Pieris > Pieris rapae. The sequence goes on along the minus strand of NC_059533.1, from coordinate 1,793,181 downwards.
TATGCCTATAATATGTCAATCTGAGTTGTCCATATATAGATAATTATGATATATATAATACAAAATCTCAATGTAAATGTGGAATGTATGTAATGTAGATAATTAAATATTATCTCTATAAGACGAAGGAATTTGACACATGTTGCAAGGTTTAAATCACTGCATACTGCTATGAAGGATAACATCGTGAAGATGCTTCAGGTCTGAGGCTTAGGCCCAAAAAACGATGTATCAGATACAGAAGGCTCTACTTGCCTATTAAGAAAAACATCAAGAACCTTTGTTCTTAGAAATCAGTTTTCGCTATTGGAATTTACGTAGTAACAATACAATAGTTCTATTTCAATATCCATACCGCTGCTACTGCTGGGATCGCATAGGAAGAGAGTGAGATTTTTGTATCGCTATTGAAATTACAGTCATGGTCCAGATACAGTATTCTGACAGGACTCAATACGTAATACGCCACGACAGTTTTTTTTTAATAAACATTTTTTTATTCTCAGGACTTCGAACCCGTTGCCGTTCCGAAGCCTCAGTATGGAAACTTCTATTCGAGGGATTCCTACATTGTTCTAAAGGTATTTTAATATAATTATTTGTTTTAACTGGTAGTTGAGTAGGCAAAAACCTGACCAAAATGTATAAGTATACATGTCGATTTTTTTTATATAGAACAGGGGGCAAACGGGCAGGAGGCTCACCTGATGTTAAGTGATACCACCGCCCATGAACACTCTCGATGCTAGAGGGCTCGCGAGTGCGTTGCCGGCCTTTTAAAAATAGGTAATTGTAAACTTAGAAATTCAATAGTAGGCTTGTAGTGTATTAATAATAATAACCTATTTCGTTAACGAAGGCAGGTTTAACGTAACTCAAAAAAATACAATCTCCTTTAAGTAATCTATCTGATTCGCTAGCATGAGCTAGACCGCTGGCGCAACGACCCAAAGTGAGCCTTGCCTTTATAAATCTAACTTACTAAAAAACCGTGCACTTATGTACATGAGTTAGTTATACTTCTTTGGCGTAACAAGATTAAAAAAAATCAAAAATTGTATTCTACGTTTATAGAAATAGAAGAGAACGATAGTTTGATACTCGAAGAAAAACGCTTATCTGTTCAAAGTTACATAACGTTTATTTAAATATCTCAATAAAAACTCAAATGTTTCGCGCGTCGTGAAAATTTACTCTCATCATGTCTCCCGAACGCGCAAAAGAAGTATACTACAACTGTATTAAAAGATTTGCTCCAGATGACTTCATAGTTTACTGAGGACGTTTAGGTATTTTATTCATTCTTCAGAAGCAAGTAAATTATTCGTTGAGTCAGAAGTTAATTGTTAAGTATTATTTTTAATTGTTACTTTAATAGAAAACGTTTGGAATGAGTCAGTTCCGTCCCTGATTACTTAAATATAGTCGTTGTAAATTATAATAGATTAAGCTTATTGTTAGAAAAAACGATCATGTTAGTGAAATAGTTCTTTAAAAAGAAACATAGGAATTATAATAAACGTCCGCGTCGCTAAGAGCCGAGCAACATCAAACCTTTGATGTGTGAAATAGACTAATAGGTAAAATATGAAGAAAGGAAATAAAAACAAATGACTGTATAAGTGTATGACGTGATGTTCTCTATGATGCATACGCTAAAATATTTTAATTTTCGCGCGCATTTGCCTAGTTTGCGCCATTTTGAAATATTGTCACCTCCGTGACAGTTGACGACGACAACTCATGTCATCAAATGAGATAAGCACAGATAGTGTTTACATATTTATTAAACGCTTGCTTATTGACACCCGCACCCCGAACGGACGAAAATGACAGTTCGCGTCGATAAATTTTCATACAAATTTAGTTTTCGACATTCTGCATACAGTCAATGTTTTTATTTGTGTGTCATACACTACTGTTAAGGCATCTTGACTAAACCAGCAGTCTATAAACGCACGTAAAATAGGCAATAAAAATTTAATAACCAAATTATAACTATTAAAAATTCGAGCGTACCCTCAAAGGTCGGCAGCGCACCCTCTATAAATGGGTGTCTATGGGCGGCGATGACTGCCCTTTTTGGGCGTCCTGCAGGCTCTTTTTCACACCTATTATATAAAACAATAATAAAACTACATCGCTTCTTAAATATACTTAAATTTATAATGTAGAAAAAAGGATAAATTTGTTGAATTATGGTTCCACCTCAAAACTGCTCCAAATTATTTTCTATCATTTTTTCCGACTTAATATAATTAAACAGGCGGATCGCTTTGGATCTTAAAAAAATTAATAATATACATGCATATGTACATGCATGATGTAAATGCTATTATCGCAGTTCCCAGTTGGCCCAAGTGATTTTCGTTAGGTTAGGTTAGGTTAATGCCAAAAATTTGTACATATTATTTTCATTTATTTCACAAATCACGATGTTTTAATTGATTTCTATGGGGTTAAAGAGCTTGCATGAGACACATGGCCGAGTGATGAAAATATTCAGAAAAAAATTGTTGCTTTTTTAAGATGGAGCCGTGATTACGGAAAATAGGACCAATCGAAAAAAAAATACGATAACTTCATACATAAAAACTAGATTCAAGACTATAATATAATATTATTATAGATGTTTATAAGTTCTTTTTACAACAGGTAAATTATTTATTGAGTCAGAAAGAAGATTGTCCTAATAAGATTATAAGGCAATTATTTAACAAGTGATTCACTACATATATATGTTGCTTTGTATATGAAATTCTTAATCACATAAAGTAATGATGGATGTGATGATTTATTTTGATTAAATCAGGCTTGCCATCAACTGGTGGATCGCAGAAGCTAATCTACATAGATAAAAAACAATCGCAAATATATTGCTAAGCACAAAACAAGAAGACTGTTGGTCACTTCATCAAACTCTGAAGAAAATTTTTATGGAGAGGAAACATTGGTTTAGTACTTAGTTTTTTATTCCCGAAAAGCAAACAGTTTCTATTGGGTAGCATAGCAAAAACTTCTATATGTTGGTAGGCACGAGTAGATATGAAATTGATAGACTAAGTAAAAAAATCATGTTAAAGCGAAACGAAGTTCGCGGGGGATAGTGAATCATAATAATTATATATTAAATTAAAAGGCGGGCAACGCACTCGCGAGCGTTCGGACAAAAATAGACGGTTCAGAGGCGTTGTTCGGCCCTGCAGCTAAGTTTCATCATCGAATATCAAGGCAGAATCCAAAATACCATCCGTATCACCTCAAAGGTCTTTCCACAACTTTTTCAATAAAAGAGTGGTCCAATTCTTAAAATACTCCCAAAATAGAGTGTCCATGGGCGGCGGTATCTCTTAACATTACATGAGTTTGCTCGTTTATATGGAGCTATTTTAAACTCGCTCCCTAATATTTATAAAACTCACATACTTTTTGAAAGCTTCAGCCGAGTTTTTCAATTACAAAACAAAAGCTCATCTATTTACATTTACAAATTAGTTTATACACATATTAACAGACCACTGGTTCATCAAATCTATCTTGGGACGTTCACTTCTGGCTGGGATCCAAAACAAGCCAAGATGAAGCCGGTGCGGCAGCTATTTTAACAGTCAACCTGGATGATGAGCGGTTCCAAGGTCTGGCGATACAGCACAGGGAGACGCAAGGCCACGAATCCAGGCAGTTCTTGGGATATTTTGAACCAGGTATGGTGGAGTGGATAATGCGTATAATTTTTGTAGGTAAACAGTAGTTATATATAAGAAAGGAAGTAATAATCTTCCTTCAACTTTAAAGCTTCTAGACCAACATAAGATACTTAAAGAAAACGAATTGAATTTTCCAATAAAAATTGTTCCTAGCTGGGAAATATATGATGTCTTTATATAAATAAAATGTTCACTCCGATATCATATAATAATTATAGATCCAAAAATTTGTGTTTCATATTTGTAGGGCCGATCTCCTTGGTCTGTTTTAACAATTTTGACACAAACATATGTTCACCAAGTATATAATATAAATGTGTGTGTCACCTTTTAGCGTAAAGCAATAGATATAATAAAACACAAATCACAAGGCGAGAAAACTCGCCTTTATGCTGCATACATATTAATTATTGAATATGATTTAGACAAACAAATATTCTATATTGTAATTACCAATTCCAGCAATTCGGTATTTGGAAGGCGGTCACGCGTCAGGCTTCAACCATGTCAGCGTTAACGCAGGCGCAGAGAAGCGATTGTTCCAGATCAAGGGAAAGAGGAATGTGAGAGTAAGACAGGTGAGACAAAACATTTATTTTAATGCAATAAAATCTTTGAAGAAAGATATATTAGATAGAAATTTCACAATTAAATAAAAATATTATAATCGACAAAGCAGCTTGAAAAGCCCAAAATTGATTTCTTTAGTTCGTATGGCCTACGAACATTCCAGCACATATATTTTATTTATTTATTTATTTATTTATTTATTTATTTATTTATTGGGAAACCAGACAGATACATCCTTATAATAAAAACAAAGTCAAAAATAAAACACAATACAAACACATTGGATGCATCCTCAACAGGTTACACTTATACAACCATAAAAATAACACATGACAACAACACACATAATAATAGTAGAGAGTTAAGACATTAAGAGCTGCTTTATTTTATTCTTAAACAAAGCAGTAGTGGAGTGCGAAAAAGGGTCAATGTTTTTGATTGAATCTAGAGAAGAACACATCCTGTGAAGAGGCTCGCGGAACCCAATGTTGGTTCTGGGAGTCTGAAAATTAAAAGTTCTATGTAAGCGTAGAGACCTGGCAGGAACATTAAATGGTATGAGTTCAAGAAGATCTGAACAACTTATTTCATTTACGCATATTTTTCTCACTGTGACACAATCTATTAGATTACGCCTAGTACTCAGAGAAGGTAATTTATATTTTTTTAAAAGTTCCTTGTAATTAGCCCTACCACTATTCATCCGATAATTTAAAATGCGTAAAATTTTCTTTTGTACAGCCTCCAGTTGTGCGACATATATAGCGTAATGCGGATTCCAGATGGGACAGGCGTACTCCAACTGGGATTGCACGAGCGTCTTATAAAGGTGGATGTATGTGGTTTTGTCTTTGAAGGGTCTGGTGACTCGTGTTATGAAACCTAACATGCGGTAGGCTTTATTAATAATTAAGCCTATGTGCTTATCTAGGGTTAATTTGGAGTCAAAAAGGACACCAAGATCCCTTACAGACCGCACACGTTCGAGGGCATGGTATCCAAGGGTGAAGTTGGCGGTGATTGTGTTATGTGTTTTTCTTGTAAACACGATATGCTGACACTTACTATATTTCAAGAATAATTTGTTTATTTGGCAGTAGTCATCAAGCCTATCGAGATCCTCCTGGATAAGTTTCACGTCAGAAAGTGTAACTACCTTTCTGTATAACTTTAAATCGTCTGCATAGAGCAAGTAATTGCAGTGTAAGAAACATTTGGATATGTCATTAATATATAAGGAAAAGAGCAACGGCCCAAGAATGGAGCCCTGGGGGACGCCGGATGTCACTACTATTTGAGAAGAAGTAAACCCATTTATAACCACCGATTGAACACGATTATGTAGATATGCTGTAAACCATCTTAAAAGATTGCCCTTAATACCATTAAAAGACAGCTTTTGTAAAAGCATCATATGGTCAACTTTATCAAAAAAGTCTGAAAGCCTTCTGAAAGTCTGTGTAGATTGTGTCTATCTGGTGGTTATTATCTAAACCGTTAAAAATATAATTACTGAAAACAAGGAGGTTTGAGAGAGTAGATTTACCAGCTGCGAATCCGTGCTGTTGGTCTATAATAACATGCCTTAGACTGGAATAAATGCGTTGGTGAACTAATCTTTCCAGAACTTTAGGGATTGCAGAGAGTATTGAAATCGGTCGGTAATTTTCGACATCGCTCCTTTCACCACCCTTAAAGATAGGCGTTATGTAAGATAATTTCCAGCAGTCAGGGAATGTGCCACTGGACATACACTTATTGAAAATAATCTGTAAGGGGGCACATAATGACCGATATGTACGCTTAAGAAAAACTGGTCTAATTTGATCTGGACCAGGACCTTTATTTGGATCAAGCAAAAATAATTCTTTGCTGATTTCATCTTTGTCGAAAAATAAATTATTCAGAAGGATCTGAGAGTTACTGGAAAGGCTCTCATCAACGGTGTACATAGTGCCTCCAACTAAGTCAGTTTGAGATTCAAATACTGACTGAAAATAGTTTGAAAACAGCTCAACTATTTGTTTAGGGTCGTCAGAAGAAATACTGCCATATTTTATTAGTTTAGGGTATCCTAAGTTAGTCTGTTTTAGCGTAGACGTGTACTTCCAAAAATATTTGATATTTGTTTTTAACGATAGTTCAATCCCTTGAATGTAACGATTATAGCAGAGTTTCATAAGACCCTTAATGCGCGCCCTTAATAATGAAAATTCTTGATAGTCGAGCAAGTTTTTGTAGGTCTTCCAACGACACCAAAGTTTCTTCTTACGATTAAGAGCTCTTATCAGCCCTCTGCTAAACCAAACTGGATGCTTACGGGATTTAGGTCTAGAGAATGGCACGCTAGCAGCAATAATTTCATTTATTTTTGAGTAAAAGATGGCAACAGCGTCTTTAGAATGGGACGAGGCTAGTAGTGTCACCCAATCTACACGATCAATAGCAGTATTTATTAAGTCATAATCTGCTTTAAAGAAATTTCTTTGATTGAAAATAATTGATGTCATGACAGTTGACCTATCAACAGTGCTAAGTATATCTAAAGGCGGATGATGAGGAACAGGATTAAGCAACGGATCATCAGAGCAATCAACACGCCCAGGAAGTGTTGTTAGGACTAGGTCTAAGAGCCGCGCATTGTTATTGTAGACTACATTAATTTGTTTTAAATTCATAAAAGACATAGTATGCAACAATAATTTTGATGACTCAGTATTTGCAGATTGTAGTAGGGTATCTGGAGAGGATGACCAGATGAGATGAGGTAAATTAAAGTCACCTGTAATTATGTAATTAGAAAATCGAGCACTAGCGTGTATGTCATGCAGTTTTTGAAAGAATTTTATGTATGCAGAGGTATGAGTTACGGGGGGAAAGTAACAAGCATTGAGGAGGAGACGAGCGTGAGATGGCAGGTGAATGTATATTTCCTCCAAATCCGGGGCCTCAAACTCAGTCAATCTGATAGATTTAATTCCTCTTTTCACCATGACCAAGACACCGCCGCCACTCTTTTTATGAGAGAGCTGGAGGTTTCTGTCCCGTCGAAATATATCATAACCGCCCGAGTGCAACTCTCCATCAAAGATAGAATCCACTAACCAAGTCTCTACCAAAACAATAATACAGTCCGAGTCACTTGAATAGCCTCACCCCTAAATTTTGGAATTTCTGTATAAATATGAACGAATATTATTTTCATACTAGTATTAATTAGACTTCATGCGCAGTGCATTACGATACAAAACAAAACACGTACGAACCTGCACTGGAATACCGCGCCCCGCGTCGGTGCGACATTTCGTCCGCGTCACATGATTAGCCTCAGTGCTATTCGAACATTACTCGCGTGCGTTTGTTTTGGTTTTTTGGTAGCAATTCTTTATTTAAGCGTCGAATATTACGTATATATTTTTTTCGAAGTCTTATTCAAATGTTTAGCTATCATGGGTCGTGGTCGAAAAATAAAAAAAACCGAAAGAGAAAAAGTGAATTTTTATTTGGATCAAAAACTATCTCACCGTGAAATTGCAATAAAAATTGGTCGCAGTCCTAAGGTTGTTAATAATTATGTGAAAAATAAAGAAAACTATGGGAAAAACTATAAAGGTCGTACAAAATTGGCTACTTCGTCAAGTGAACGTCGGCTTATTTTACGTGCAGCATCTAATTCTTCCAAGACAGCGCGACAAATTGCGAATGAAGTAAACACCAGCGCATCACTGTCTACCGTGCGATGCATTATAAAGTCATCACCAAACCTTAAACGGCAGAAAATCAAGAGGAAACCTCATTTGCGCGATCAATATCTAAAAGCCCGTTGTTATTTGCTAAAATACATATGTCTTAGAAAAATCAAAGGCATAATGTTGTTTTTAGTGATGAAAAAAAATTCAATTTAGATGGTCCAGATGGTTATTCATATTATTTTCACGATCTAAGAAAAGAAGAGCGGGTGTTATCACGTCGTCATTTGGGAGGTCGCTCAGTAATGGTATGGGGGGCGGTTTCTTATAAGGGGCCTATTCCAATTTCAATTTTCCGAGACAAACAAATTCAGCATTGTATACTAATCTATTAGAAGAAAAGAAAAAAAATATTTAAAAAATTTTAAAACACCGGAACTGGATTTTCCAACACGATAATGCCTCTATACATGCGTCATAGGAAACAAAAGCTTGGTTTCAAAAAAGTAAAATTGAAGTTTTAGATTGGCCATCGAACTCTCCGGACTTGAATATTATGGAAAATATTTAGGGCTATCTATCTCGCCAGATATTTGCCGGTGGACGCCAGTTTAATAGCAGCGCAGATCTTGAACAAGTAATTCATAAAATTTAAATAATTTGGATCAAAATTACATTCATTGATTATATAGGTCTATTCCCGAACGTATTTTTGAAGTTATTAAAAGCAATGGAAAGTATACAAAGTATTAAAAACAAATTATAGCCTTATTTATTTGTGTTTTATTTCACTGATGCTATTCAAGTGACGCACCATTTTCACTACTTTAGTGTGCAGTTAGTACTATTTATTTATCTTATTTTTACTTTTTATGATTAAGCTATAGTACGACGCTAATTAAGTTTACTTATGAAGTAAAACAGGCAACATTGAATATACAACAGAATTTATATTAATTTTGGGGGTGAGGCTATTCAAGTGACTCGGACTGTATCAAAGTTGCTAAGAAGAATACTATTTTTGAGTTTATTTATTTTACTCTTTATGCCTCCACAGTTCTGATAGTAAATTGATAAGGCATTAAGAGCCATTACCCATACTCAAAAATATGAAAGAAGAAAATGAAGATTATAAAAAAATCCAGTTTCGCACTCCGTACCGCAATAAAAGAACAAAAAAAGAGCAAGATACCAACTAAACATATAGAACACTCGAACACAATACAAAAAATATACAAAATGTAAATAGGGGAATATAGTCATATTAATTTGGCTAGATCATCACTGGATCGCACTTGGATGGCTTTAGCTTCATCAGTTTTTCTAACAAAAATACAACAATTTTTTATCCAAACATACTTATACCCTCTTTCCCTTGCAAGTTGCCTGACCTTACTGAAGAGTATTTTGTTTTTCAAGGTAAGGTGTTCATTGACGTAGAATCGATTGTTGCCAGAGGCAGCCACAGATCCAACCAGCAATTTATCAACTGTTAGAGAGCCACGCACACGTGCAGCAGCGATAAAATCATCACGTTTTCTGCGAGTTGTCAACTGCAGTATAATATTTCTCGGGCGACCCGTAGGTACTCCTGGCGCAACGCGGTGAACAGTTTTTATGTCTGAGTCTTTTAATTCGACGTTTAAAATGTTGCTTAGTGTAAAAGAGAGTTGCATAAGGTTTTCACCTTTAATTTCGGGCACATTTTGAATCTCGACATTGCAGTTTCTAGAGGCTTGATCGAAGTTGTCGAGCCTGTTACTCAAGGTTTCAAGCTCGTGACGTAGTGACGCATTTTCTTCTATGAGGTTGGACGGCAGGGAAGAGGAGTTTGTCACTGCCGCTGATTCCACTTGAGCAACTCTTTCTTCGCATGTGTTTATGCGATTTTCTAAGGCAATTATATCATTCCGAAATGTTCGCGAAACCTCTAAGATTGCCGAGTTGAGATCATCGCGCCACTGTTGACTTAAGTTCGCAAACTTTGAGTCCATATATTTAGTTAACACCTCCGTGTCCACGTTCAAGGGCGAAGCCGAACTAAGGGTAGGTGAGTTGGTCGTCGAGAGCGTTGTTTTCTTTTTAGACTTACATGCAGAACACTTCCATTTTATTCTGTTCATAGGTAAAATCTTTTTAAACTCTGATTCCGACAGTTCCGCACAATAGAAATGTAGCCATGCTAGGCAGGAGGTACATTTGATACTCTCTGCATCAGGCGCAATTTTTAAACACTTACGGCAATCCATTATTATTATTTCTGCTCAAAACCGTATGTAGGAATAATCGAAAGAGTATGTTATAATAATTAGGTCCAAAATCCTTGTATCCAGCCGACAGCTCCACTAAGATGGCAATAATGCCGGTGTCAGATGTCAAACGCCAATAATAAAATTAACCAATGGTGTTGACTGACGTGTTTGGATGTATGTATTTATTGTGGACAAAAAATATGAGGGTATTTAAAAAATTATTTATATGATGTATCGCAAAGGTTTTTCTAGTTAATTCAGAACAATCTCCAATATATATGGTTCACAATACCTTTATAAAGTAACGGATGCACTTTTTGTTGAGACTCACTCGGTATTTACTAGATAATATAATAAATATGCACACACAATGATACTGCTGTCATGTCACAAAGATGTGTTTTGATGTATTTTGGATTACACATTAGGTGAGATGGAAAGGCTGACATAGAAAAAAAAGATGTGTGAAATTCACATTTTGTAGAAGTGAATCCTTCAAAAATTTTGAGTACTCGTACTCATTCGTCTCATTATCGAGATAATTATAATGAATGTAATTATAATCTTAAACATTTCTATCATATCATATAATTCTGTAACATTAAAAGCCCCTGATGGTCTGAGAACGGTATTTCAGGAATGTAGAATTCCAGTTATATTAATTGGGTAGTAATTTGTATTGAGAATGACAACAATATAAATAAATAAGATTTATATGTATTATAATGATGCTTTGATGACATGCGAGGATAATCTAGTCTTCAAGCGTAAGGTGGTTTGACATATTTTTTCAAATTTACATCGATTTTTGCTATTTTATGCTTTGATCTGACATTTTCAATGTGTTTCACTTACTGTACGTATTATAAACAAATAAATAAAAACATACAAACAAAAACAAACACTAAAAACAACAAAAAATATCCATCATATTATGTAAGCCAGTTTTAATTTTCAGGTGGAACCATCAGTTACATCAATGAACAAAGGCGACTGTTTTATTCTGGATGTAGATAGGATATCCTCCTGTACGTCGGAGACCAGGCCAAGAGTGTGGAGAGGCTGAAGGCCATCTCCGTGGCCAACCAGATCAGAGACCAGGATCATAGTGGACGGGGAAATATCGAGATTATTGGTAAGGATATAGACTAGAATTAAGTTGATCACTTTCAATACACTCATTAATATATTGGATTAATAAGGTAATCATAGTGGGCATACATTTTGTTTTGATGTTAGACTGCACAGTTGTGTATTTTCAGTTCCGGTTACATATATCATAGAGAAGTCATATCGAGCATAATTCCGCGATTTGGGCTCCATATGAAATTAAGTATAAGATGTCAGATAACAAATCCCCCCCCCCATTAGGTATATGATTAAACACATAATATGATTGACCAATTTGTAAGATGTCAAAAAAGGGGAGAGAAATACGATTTATTTATAAAAGGAACATATGCAATAGATGTCCATAAAAGTTGGAAAAAAACCTCTGATCTGATTTTGATTGCAGATCCATACTCAAGCGAAGGTGATGTGAATAAATTCTTCTCAGCACTCGGTTCTGGTGATCAAGATTCTGTTCCTGATGCTGAAGATGGTGGCGATGATGAGGTACTTACTTTTTTATAAGTTTTAATATAATGAACGAAATGTAAAAAAGGCTGAGAGACTGATCTCATTTTGTTAAAATTTTCTATATCCAATATCTAACTGCAACTAAAAAAAATCAGCTACAACTTTAGGTCTTGGCCTCAGATTTCTGTATCTATTTCATGATCATTTTTAAATCTAATAGGCAAGTAGGTGATCAGGCTCCAGTGCCTGACACACATCGTCGAATTTTTAGGTCTAAGACATGTCGGTTTCCTCACGACGTTCTTCACCGTTCGGGCAAATGTTAAATGCGCACATAGACAGAAAGTCCATTGATGCACAGCCCGGGATCGAACCTACGATCTCAGGTATGAGAGTCGCACGCTGAAGCCACTAGGCCAACACTGCTCCTACTGCTGTATTATTGTAAACTTATAATTATTTAACATAATTTTTAATTTATCCGACGTTTCGCGTGCTTTACAGCGTGCGTGGTTATGTTAACGAATTTTATAATTATGTTCCTTTGTGTTATACTAAACATTTTTTTTTTCAGGACTTCGAACGCGGTGTCACTAAGGAGGTTATCCTAAATGAAATATCTGACAGTACTGGCTCCATTCAGATAAAGAAATTGTCTCCTCCTTACACGCAAGATTTGCTTAGTACCAAGGTAAAATCAAATATAATAGTGATTTTCAGGGTTTATAAATATTTCTTGTAAAATCTTATATATAAAATTCTTGTGTCACGGGGTTAGTAACCGAATTCCTCCGAAACGGCTCGACCGATTCTCATGAAATTTTGTGTGCGTATTGGGTAAGTCTGAGAATCGAACAACATCTATTTTTCATCCCCCTAAATGTTAAGGGTGGTCCACCCCTAAACTTTTTTTTTATTTTTTAGACAAAATTTTTCGTTTTTATTTTTTTGCGATACACCATACAAACATACATGCAACCCTAAATTTTCAACCCCTCATGTTTTTTTTCACAATCATCCCTTATGTTTTTTTTTGTTAATTATAAACTTTAATTTTTTGGCACAAAAACATGGCAAAACAACGTTTGCCGGGTCAGCTAGTATGCATTATAAAGATGGTTGCGCCAAATTCGCATTTTTTTTATCTTAATGGTTGCTCAATATATCCTTAATGTCCTTCCCTATGACGGCACTAGTACCGGAACGGGCTGTAGGTGACGCACAATAATGCGTCGACATTTAAGAAAAAGGGAAATTGAGCAGCGGGTAGTTTTAATTTGGTCGCCTCGCAATGTGTTGATATTTGTTTCGGACTCCGCACGCTCGTATCGTTTCATTTAACCTTATTAATTATTTATCTTGTTTATTGTAATAATTGTTTTGTGATATATATCGTTACATACTTTTTCGTGATAAAGCGTGTCTGTGATAAAGTTAGTGAAGAAGCTCAAATCCAGCAGCAAGAAGCCACATCCAGACATAAGAAAGGAAGCCAAGAAGGTTCAAGGTACTGTGCCGTGTCCTTTCTTTCTTTCACCAATATAAGACCCAAATATTGAGCAACCGTATTAAGAAAATTACAGTCCACTTTAAATTGCAATAAATATAAATAATATAATCAACAACCAGCGCCGCCATTTTTTTTTGGTCCTTTTCGAGCCGTATATGTATCATATCTCTTAGTTAGGCATATATATTTTCGTATATTTTCTTTCAATTTTGTTCGTTAGGTGAAATTGCCGGTGGGCATTTTTTATTACCTGTATAACGACAATTTTAATATAGATTTTAAATATTATATGTATTTATAAATCTATTATCCGTATTTCATATCCCGTATTACGTATTTACGTATTTAATAATATATTGTGCCTGATTTGGTGAGAATGATCATGCGTAAAATTAGTACCTACATCACTTTTTTCTAAAAATTGTTTCATAGTTAACAATCGAAATAAATCTGTTTATAGTTTAATTTAATCGTATTGTTCATATTTTAATTTTTTTTATTTATTTTATAAAGTTAATTTTGAAACGATTAATAATTATTTGTAGATAATATGGACAAAAGAACAAGAACAAAGGCCGGTGAATGTTCACCAATCGAGTTAGAACATGTTCAAAGTTCCATATTATTATTACAAGCCCGACAAAATTCGTATTTTTCTAAGATGCAATCATTATACGATTTGTCGTTAAATATTAATAGTAAAGAAGACGAAAAAAAATTCCAAATTAAAACGTTTAATATACAAGTACTTCGTAGTGAATTGAATGAGTTAGTAACTCAATTAAATATTGAACAAATGAAGCATAACCCTCAGTTCACTCCTTCTTTTCAAACATGGGAGTCCTTTGAGGACCTGTACGCAACCATACAAAGTAAGCTGCAGGAAATTAAAAATACTTCACCTGAGGAGAAATTAGATCACCCGAAATTGAAATTGCCTCCAATTAAATTACCACAGTTTAATGGCGACCCAAATAATTGGACGTCGTTTTATGAAGCCTTTAACCATTTAGTGCATAATAATGGGTCAATTTCGAACTCAGAAAAGGTGTTTTATCTTTGTGGGCAACTAACAGGTAAGGCCCTAACTGTGATCGCTGGCATAAATCCAACCGCGAATAATTATAATTTAATTTATTCTACCTTGGTTGATAAATATCAAGATATACGGTCTCTCGGCTTTCAGTATTTAGATAATATATATAATTTCAAAACATTAACTAGTTCTTCTACAGAGGGTTTAAATAATTTTCTTGATAATTTTGTTACATCAATCGCAGCATTTGAAAAACTAGAAATACCTAATAAATTGAATTTTTTATTTTTATTTTTGGCACTTAAAAAATTAGATAACGAAACAATTATTTCATTTGAGAATTCCGTTAGAAAAGAAAAATTACCCTGTTACACGCAATTAGTTATGTTTTTAAGAGAACAGTGTAAAGTTTTGGATCGAACAAATTCTATTATTATTAAACCGGCTAATAATAAATATGCCAAAACGTGAAAAATTGTAACTTCTAACTCTGATCAAACTAATTTTAAATGTCCTTTATGTCATAGTAAAAATCATGATCAGTTATACGGTTGTCCTGATTTTTTAAAATTAAATGCAAAACAACGATTCAATATCATTAAAAAACGAAATTATTGTGTGAAGTGTTTAAGCGTAAAACATAAAACCACAAATTGTAATTCTGTTAAAAGTTGTAAAACATGTAATTCTAATACGCACAATACATTGCTGCATTTTTCGTTAAATTCCAGTTTGTTCAATAAACAGGAGAAACCGTTCGAACCTGCTATCGATGGACTGCGATCAAACGCGCAAGCCATTGAGTCGCAGCGTGAGTCATTGCTAGTCGATAGTACCCCGCGCGTCGCGTCTGGCTCCTTTGACGAACCTAATAACAATCACGCGCCGATTTCTCTGTGTTCATTGCAGAATGAAGCGAATACTTTAATATCACAACCGTCAACGGTTTTACTTGGTACTGCCCGCGTATGTACTCTTGATATGCGTGGTAACCCGCATATTTTGCGTTGTCTTATAGACAACGGCTCTCAAAATCATTTTATAACGACTGAGTGTTGTAAAAAGTTACTATTAAATTACAATACGTTTTCCGAACCTTTGTTTGTGAACGGGTTTGGTGGCTGATCGAATGATATAATAGGAGCAACCAATATTGTTATATCCTCTCGTTTTGATAAAAATATTAAATATTCTATTAATTCTTTAATCGTGAAACGCATTACGGATTATTTACCCACTTCTAAGGTTGATAGATCGAAGTTGGAGTATTTGTTTAACGTACCGCTCGCCGATGATATATTTCATGAACCCGGTCAGATTTATATGTTAATCGGTGCGCAGCTGTTTTCGAAACTACTCAAGCAGGGTCGTATCCAGGGACCGCCTGGTATGCCTGATGCTGTTCAAACCACATTTGGTTTTATTTTAATGGGTGAAGCGCCTATTTTGTCTACAAATTTTAATATAAAAAGTTCATCGGTTTTATGCGCTTACTCGAGTATCCCTTTAGAAAACATTTTGCGAAGATTCTGGGAGCTTGAGGAGCCGTCATCTAAGTCTTCCGCTTTCCTTAGTGAGGAAGAGGAAGAGTGTGAACGCATATATAAGACTACCACGTATCGTGAATTGTCAGGTCGATATGTTGTTGCACTTCCATTCAAGAAAAGCCCTCTTAATCTGGGTTCATCTATGGACATAGCTAAAAAGCGGTTTATGTCACTCGAACGTAAATTACAGTCATCGCCTAGTTATCGTGAGGCATACGACAAAATATTCATTGAATATCTGGAAAAAGATTATATTTCTCCTGTAGTAGATCAGTGCGACAATATAGGTTACATTATTCCACATCACGGTGTAATTCGTGAGTCATCTATAAGCACCAAAGTTAGAATGGTGCTCGATTCCAGCGCGAAGACTGATAATAACATATCGATTAATGATATTTTACATGTCGGTCCTAACTTACAGCCTGACTTATTTGCAGTTCTACTTCGGTTTAGAACGTTCCCTATCACCTTTTGCGCTGACGTTAAACAGATGTATCTACAACTGAAAACCCTTCCTGAACATAATAAATATCAACGCGTTTATTATAGATTTGATCCGTCTGATCCGTTACAATTATTTGAATTTAAGCGCGTTTGTTTTGGATTTTCTTCAAGCCCATATTTAGCGCTTCGGACTTTGAAACAACTAGCCGATGATGAAAGGGCCAAATGTCCTTTGGCTGCTGACGTTATTGATCGTGGTAATTATTATATGGACGATATTTGCTGTAGTTGCGATTCGATTCCCGAAGCAGTTGAAATATCCTCTCAACTTATTAAAATGTTTTCAGCTGGTGGATTTGATCTTTTAAAATGGTCTAGTAATTCTGAAAAGTTACTTTCTTCTTTACCTTCCCATCATTTGCATCCGCAAGCAGTTCATTTTGACTCAAATGAGTTTCATAAAGTTTTAAGTGTAAAATGGGATTCAAAATCAGATACCTTCTCGTTCGAAGTAAGTAACTTAACTAATGTCACAGCAACTAAGCGTAATATGCTTTCTATCATTGCCCGTTTATGGGACGTGCTAGGTTTTGCCGCACCTTTCATACTATACGTAAAACTTCTAATAAAGGAGCTTTGGCTTTTAAAACAGGATTGGGATGAGATTGCTCCTCCTCATATTATTAAAGCATGGAAGAAATTCTATAGTGATTTAATATATACCCCTATTCGTAGACGGGGTAGTAAAAGTGAAAAGATTTATATCTGCGTATTTATATGTCTTGTGACAAGAGCGATTCACATAGAAACCGCAACTGATTTAAGTACTAACTCATTTCTGAATGCTTTAAAACGATTCATGTCGCGCAGAGGTTCAATCCAAGTCATTTATTCTGATAATGGAACTAATTTTATTGGTGCACGTTCCTATTTAAGCGAACTTCAAAATTTCATTTTTTCTAACGCATTCAGTGAGGACTTTCGCTGCGTATTAAACGAAAATCGTATTACATCGCAAATGATTCCGCCTAACGCTCCACATTTTGGTGGTAGTTGGGAAGCGGCAATCAAAAGTGTAAAGACTCATTTATACCGGGTGATAGGTGATCAAATTCTAACGTTCGAGGAGTTCAGCACGGTACTTGCACAGATCGAGGCAGTGATGAACTCGCGGCCACTGTGTCGCACGCTATCCAATGATCCTTCGGAACCTCTCGCGTTAACACCCGCTCATTTTTTAAACTTAACACCGCTTAAGTATCTACCAGCTAGAGAAATCGAAGAAGATAGGTTACATTTGCTTTCACGCCATGAGTTAGTTGATAAGCTAGTGCAGTCCTTCTGGAAGCGCTGGAAGGCTGACTACCTTCATACATTGCAAATGCGGAACAAGTGGAACACGCCAGTTAACCCAATTTCTAACGGTGATGTTGTTATTGTTGACAATGCACCGCCGCTTCACTGGCCGTTAGGAATAGTGGAGGAAGTTTTTCCTGGTTCAAACGGTGTCACACGTGTGGTCCGCGTTCGTACGGCTACAGGTTCCTACATACGTCCTGTAGTACGTCTCTGTCCCTTACCTCGAGAATAGTTAGTTTACATTTGTATAGATTAGATTAATAGATCACTAGGTAGATTAGTAAGCTTAATTAACTTTTCGATTATTGTATTCTAGTTTATTTTATTTTATTTTATTTTTTTTTTTTGAAGGCCACCCTTCAAGCCCGGGGGAATGGTTGCGCCAAATTCGCATTTTTTTATATTAATGGTTGCTCAATATACCCATCCTTAATGTCCTTCCCTATGACGGCACTAGTACCGGAACGGGCTGTAGGTGACGCACAATAATGCGTCGACATTTAAGAAAAAGGGAAATTGAGCAGCGGGTAGTATTAATTTGGTCGCCTCGCATTGTGTTGATTTTTGTTTCGGACTCCGCACGCTCGTATCGTTTCGTTTAACCTTATTAATTATTTACTGTTTATTGTAATAATTGTTTGTGATATATATATCTTTACATACTTTTTCGGTGTCTGTGATAAAGTTAGTGGAAGAAGCCAAATCCAGCAGCAAGAAGCCACATCCAGACATAAGAAAGGAAGCCAAGAAGGTTCAAGGTACTGTGCCGTGTCCTTTCTTTCTTTCTCCAATATAAGATCCAAATATTGAGCAACCGTATTTAGAAAATTACAGTCCACTTTAAATTGCAATAAATATAAATAATATAATCAGCAACCAGCGCCGCCAGAACTAATTTTATTGGTGCACGTTCCTATTTAAGCGAACTTCAAAATTTCATTTTTTCTAACGCATTCAGTGAGGACTTTCGCTGCGTATTAAACGAAAATCGTATTACATCGCAAATGATTCCGCCTAACGCTCCACATTTTGGTGGTAGTTGGGAAGCGGCAATCAAAAGTGTAAAGACTCATTTATACCGGGTGATAGGTGATCAAATTCTAACGTTCGAGGAGTTCAGCACGGTACTTGCACAGATCGAGGCAGTGATGAACTCGCGGCCACTGTGTCGCACGCTATCCAATGATCCTTCGGAACCTCTCGCGTTAACACCCGCTCATTTTTTAAACTTAACACCGCTTAAGTATCTACCAGCTAGAGAAATCGAAGAAGATAGGTTACATTTGCTTTCACGCCATGAGTTAGTTGATAAGCTAGTGCAGTCCTTCTGGAAGCGCTGGAAGGCTGACTACCTTCATACATTGCAAATGCGGAACAAGTGGAACACGCCAGTTAACCCAATTTCTAACGGTGATGTTGTTATTGTTGACAATGCACCGCCGCTTCACTGGCCGTTAGGAATAGTGGAGGAAGTTTTTCCTGGTTCAAACGGTGTCACACGTGTGGTCCGCGTTCGTACGGCTACAGGTTCCTACATACGTCCTGTAGTACGTCTCTGTCCCTTACCTCGAGAATAGTTAGTTTACATTTGTATAGATTAGATTAATAGATCATTAGGTAGATTAGTAGGCTTAATGAACTTTTCGATTATTGTATTCTAGTTTATTTTATTGTTTTTTTTTTTTTTTGAAGGCCACCCTTCAAGCCCGGGGGAATGGTTGCGCCAAATTCGCATTTTTTTTTATCTTAATGGTTGCTCAATATATCCATCCTTAATGTCCTTCCCTATGACGGCACTAGTACCGGAACGGGCTGTAGGTGACGCACAATAATGCGTCGACATTTAAGAAAAAGGGAAATTGAGCAGCGGGTAGTATTAATTTGGTCGCCTCGCATTGTGTTGATTTTTGTTTCGGACTCCGCACGCTCGTATCGTTTCGCTTAACCTTATTAATTATTTACTGTTTATTGTAATAATTGTTTGTGATATATATATCTTTACATACTGGTGATTCAGTTTTTAGTTGTCATTATACATTCAAAAGTTAAAGACGTGTTTCTCTAATTGATCCGCCGGCACTAGCAAAACTAAACCTTGCGACCCTACCATTTGGTCGACTTCGAGCCACATAAAAATTGAATAACATTGTATCGAGAACCGGTTTACGCAAACAAAAGAACTGCATTCCTGAGCGATGAGCGAGCGCCCGGTTGAAGCTAAGTGTAATTTAAAAGACATTTAAGTATTTTCGCGCCGACGAATCATTAATTTACAAGTTTTAGTGTGAGATTTTCGACTGATACGTATGAAAAATGGCCACAGAATCCGAAAAGGCAATTAATATACTCGAAAATATAGCCCTATTCATCGAGAATGAAGAATTTTTTATACAAGAAGATCTATACTTGTGTATGTTGGGAGATTTAAAAGACATGTTGGCGGCAGTCGAGTCTGACAACAGTACACAATCGCCGCCAGAAGAACAGCAAAATAAGAAAGTTCACCTCCCGGCTATACATTTACCTCTTTTTTCGGGCGAGTACGAACTCTGGCCTAGTTTTAAGGATTTGTTTTCATCACTCGTCCATAATTGTACAACACTAAGCGACGTCGAAAAACTCCATTACGTAAAAAGCAGTGTGACAGGTGAAGCAGCGACTTTATTGAAGCACATTCCAGTAACCAGCGCTAGCTACATTCAAGCATGGGGAACGCTGAACCATCGATATGGGAACAAGCGTCTAATAGTGAATGCATTGTTGAAGCGACTTTTTGCCCAGAAGAAATGTACCAGCCAAGCCGCAACACCACTGAAATCTCTACTCGACACCACCAACGAAGTATTACAAAGTCTAGAAAATTTGGAGGTGTCGACGGAGTCTTGGGATCCAGTAATTATATTTCTGTTCGCACAGAAGTTGGACCCAGAATCCCAGAAGGAGTGGGAACAAAATTCTTACTCAGAGAACTCTCAGGATTTGTCGACTTGGAGGGATCTGCGCAAGTTTTTGGAGGTAAAGTTCAGAACATTGGAATTAGTCAATTCCACCACTACTTCAAAGCTTGCCAAGGAACGAGTCCTTCACGTTATAGCCACAGAAAGACCAAAGCAAAGAAATTGTGCTTTATGTACAGATGCGCACACGTTATGTCATTGTAACGTTTTCACCAAGATGTCACCAAACGAACGTAGAGAACATGTCAAAACAAACAAGCTCTGTTTCAACTGCCTCGGGGTTGGACATTCGGTGTTTAGGTGCCGTTTGCCAACATTATGCCGTGTATGTAAGAGACGTCACCACACTCTTCTACATCTATCTAATTACGGGGAGGCATCGGCTTTTCGTGTTGTAGCTTTTTTTTTTTTTTTTTTTTTTTTTTTTTTTAATGAGGTGGAAATGCACTTCTGCAGGCCCGCATCAAGAATCGAACTTAACGCGGGGACTGTGGGGCTGGATCTACACTCAAAACCCTCTGCTATTCAGAGGGGTAGCGAGACCCTACCCACTAAAACCACCTCAGCCCATCACACGCCCTTAAGATGGGCCCTCGGGGTTCGCTTTAGGCATTCTACCCAAGGGACCCGGGCTTATATCCGACATAGAGAGCTAATCATGACCTGCGGTTCCGGGCTACTCGAGGTCGAGCCCCCAACCTTGAACTACCGGTCCTTCTACAATCATCCCCAGACCTCTCCCTCAGTCGCTCAGCTGCCTCCTTCTGCAGCATTACATGCTCACAGAAGGAGACCATTGCACTCCAGGCCTCCTCGCTCCCTAGCATGGCTATTATAATTCCCGGTAAAGTGAGGTCCGCCCCTATAACCGATACCAGGTCATGACGCTCCCTTGTCCAGGTGACACACTCAGCCACAGTATGCTCCGCCGTGTCATTTGGAGCGCCGCAGTGGTGGCACAACGGATGCATCTCCCTTCTAGGCACCTTATGTAAATACCGACCAAAGCATCCATGCCCAGACAATATCTGCGATAGCCGAAACGTCACAGCACCCCAATGTCTATTCACCCAGTCTTTTAGGACTGGGCGGATTGCCCCTACCGTCAATGCACCAGCGCGGGGCGTAGCAAGATCGTCAGACCACCTTTTAAAAAGAATGTCTCTGGCATGACGCCTCACATGCCCCGCTATTTCCCCCCATGTGACGTTCCCGCTATCCATTACCTCGGCCTTCGCGCGGTATGAGGCAGCAATCACTTCTACCTCCCGCTCCCAAGGAGGAGTACCAGCTAACACACAGGCCGCCTCAAACGATACTGTACGGTAGCAGCGAGCTGCCCGAGTCGCGATCACTCGCTGCGGCCTCCGTATAAGCATACGGTTCGTCCGCCTGCTCAGCGCGTCGTCCCAAATGGGGGCCCCGTACAGGGCCATACTGCGAATGATTCCGCAGTACAGCCGGCGCACGCTCTGGCATGGGCCTCCAAGGTTAGGCAAGAGCGTGCCAAGTGCTCCTGCCGCCCTCACAAGTCTCCCCTCGAGAGATTTGAAATGGGGCTCGAAATTCCAGCGACCATCTAAAACAAGACCAAGATATTTCATGGAGGGGGCCACCGGAATCCTAAGGCCTTCAATCACCAATGCCGCCCCCGAAGGAGGACCCATCTTTGGGCCATGAAATAGCAGGGCTTCCGTTTTGTCAAGGGACACCTTGAGACCCAGGGCCTGGATCCGCCTAACAACAAGCCTTGTACCGGCCATCGCAAGCTGAGCCACCTCCCCAAATGACCCTCCGCTCGCTACGACTAGAGTGTCGTCTGCATAGCAGAAGAGGCGCATCCCAGGAAGCAGTGCACCTCGCAGCACCCAATCATAGCTAATATTCCACAGAAACGGTCCAAGAACTGATCCCTGTGGAACTCCGCACATCACCGGATAGCGAACGATTTCTCCCTGTCCGTTCACAATAGCGACCTGTCGTCCTTCCAGATAGCTCCCTACTATTCGGCGCAAGTACAGGGGAACCTCGAAAAATTTAAGGGCCTCTCTGATCACGCCAAATGGAAGGCTATTAAAGGCATTGGCAATGTCGAGAGACACTGCTAACGCCCTCCCACCCCGCTCGACTACACTCTTGGTGTGCTGTTTTAGGTCCGTGAGAGCATCGATTGTAGAGCGACCAGCCCGGAAGCCATATTGGGCTTCGTCCAGGTCCGGCCCGACGATCGAGAGGTGACGGCCCAAACGAGAGGCAATAATCCATTCCAACGCCTTACCAGCTTCGTCTAAGAGAATTATGGGCCGGTAAGCTCCAGGGCTGTTCGGCGCACGACCTTCCTTTCGGATGAGACACAAAAGCCCCGAGATCACATTATCAAGCAAGGTGGGCTCAAGAGTCTCTGTTAGTGGAGCCCCTGCGCCCTTCAGCCTTTTCCGAGCTGCTCGGTAAGGGCGCCCCCAGGGATCACTGTCTAACTCCTTTAAGAACATTTTATGTGCCTCGTTCTTGGCGTCTAAGATGGCCACCTGAAGAACCTTCTTGTGTCTACAGTAGGCCAACCGCAATCCCTCTCTGACCTGCGGATCATCACTTCTTCGTCGGCAACTCCTAAGATAAGTCCTCCTTGCACTACTACATACCCTGCGAAGCTCTTCGATTTCCCGAGTCCACCAGTAGACTGCCTTCCGTAGAGGTGGCGGTCTCCACTTAGGCATGGAGGCGTTGCACACCTCAGTCATGTTCCGTTGGAGTCTGCGGACGCCTTTTTCTACGCATTCAACCGGGGTTGAATCCGCACACCACGCCTGAACAATGGCAACCTCTTCCGCTCGCTCCCGGTTAAGTCGACCAACAGTCCAACGCGGAAAAGTCCGACGACTGGTCCGCGACCTCAGAGGTGGTCCTAAAGAAGCATTTACGACAAACCTAATGTAACGGTGATCTGAAAACGTCTCCAAATCCCTCATTACCTCCCATCCAGACAACCTCCATGCGAAGTTTGAGGAAGCAAGCGTGACATCTACCCGTGACACTCCCTGTGGTCGTACACATGTAGGCTCCGTCCCCCTATTTATAAATATAAGCCCTAACTCCGCCGCCCACTCCTCCAGAAGCGGCCCCCTTGGGTTTACAGAAGTGTCACCCCAGGCGGTGGACCTAGCATTTAAATCTCCCATCAGGATAACTGGCCTGGGCAAGGCCCGCTGGATCGCACGACCCAAGTCACCAATAAAGCTTTCGAAATCTCTAAGCGGCTTGTTAGGGGAGAAATAAGTGCCTATTACCGAACAAAGCCCCCAGTCAACCATGACAAACCCAGGCCCCCTTTCTCTAAGGGTAATAGCCATATCCATCGGACTTACGATAACAGCCACCACCCCCAAAGTGTCTCCCATCCAGTGGCTCCGCTGAGCCACGTAGTATGGTTCAGAAACAACCGCAACTTTCGCCCCCAGCTCCGCCATGGACTGCAAGAACAAGTCTTGCGCCGCAGCGCAATGGTTTAGGTTCCCTTGTAGGAAGCTGGTGCAATTTCTATCCATATTAATCAGACATTGCACCAGACTCCCCAGGGATGAACACCTCCGGCGAAGAATGCTCCGCAGCCACAATAAAACCCCCTTTGCTAGTCGGTGGAGGCTTGCAAGCCCGTCCACCCATTTTATGCCCCGCTGGTACTCCAGCCGAAGCACAGACCACGCAATGTGCCTGCAAACCGCAATCACCAGCCTTATGTCCAACCTTCCCGCACCTATAACAGGCCATTCCTAAATCCACTTCTGATGTACACACTTCTCTTGTATGCCCCAGTCGCATGCATTTAAAACATCTTAGAGGTCGTTCTTCGCGTATCTCTACTCTGGCCGAGCTCCACCCAATAAGAAGCCTCCCTTCGGCTACCTTCTTGGCAGCAGAGATGGGACATAAGATAAATATGTCCCCCATACCATTGTCACGCCTAAGAATTTGCCCGGGCTTTATTTGGTGAGCAGAGCAACCACCCTTAGCTGCCACGGCTGCCACCACCTCCTCAACGGTAATGCTGTCGTCGAGGTTTCGGATGTAAAGATCCGCACATTTGACGGGTCTCTCCACTCGAGCCACGTCCGCCAGCACCTCCCGAAGGCTCGCCGCGAGGCGGTCGGCCTTTTCCCCCCTCTGGGAACCCGGGATTTCTAGCATCCGCGCCCCTGTAGCAGTTGTACGCACGCTCACCCTTTCAATGCCCAAACCTGTCAGGCTGATGTCCTGCTTGGCTCTGGACAGAAGGGCGGCGTACGTGTGGCCCCTTTCTGCCGCCTCCTTCCGCAACGTTAGAACAACAGCAGCAGTAGTAGGCTCCACGAGCGTCCGCGTAGTATTGCGCTCAGCCTGCCCATACTTTACACCCCCAAGACCATTTTGCCTCAGACCAGGTTTTGCTTGGGATAGTCCTCCAACTGGCAGCCTCAATGGTTCAGGAGGCACGGCCTTCACCAGGGGCGTTGCAGAGGATGCCACACCAGATGTCCCGCAAGTGTGTTTAGATGTGGAAACCGCCTTTGATTTCTTTCCCTTTTTCCCCGTCACCGTCGACCAATTCTCAGTCACCTCCATGACAACATTGCCTACCTCAGATGTCTCCCGCCGCGCTGCAGGCCCCTCGACTCCACCAAAAGAACCCACATCTACTACCCGCGAAGCCGCCAGTGGAGGACGAATGGTCGGCCTCGGGAGGAGGCGATCTCCAATTCCAGCTAGCTTAGCATCCATCATGCCTCCCACCGCCCGCATCATGTCCGCCAACAACTCCCCTTTAACTTCCGATACAAACCCCGCCATAATTTCGCGGAGTCCATTCACCGATAGACCCGCTAATTCGTCCGACTGCTTGTTTCCTCTCGACATCTCCATTCTTAGAGCGACCATTTGCTTTTCCTGTTCTACAGAACGGGCTGTACGCTCGGTAAAGTCCCGTCTAAGGGCACAAATTTCCGACTCAAGGTCAGACACTCGGGCCCTCAGCCGGTTATTATCTCTTTCGAGACGCCTCCCCTCATCACCCTCCAAGCACCGTTCTGCAAGGTTTTCCACAATCTCGCCCAGGTCTTTTGCTGCGACCTTGAGGTCACGGACAAAGTCCCCTTTTAGGTTCTTCGACTTCGCCGCAATCTCCACAATACGACGAACCTGGGCCACCATCCGTTCCCTCAGTTCAGGCACCTCTTTAAAAATCACGTCATTAATGTCACTAGACATTAATGACGTGGTTCCCGTCCTCTCAGCCTCTAAGGCAGCGCCTGAGGCGCCCTCAGAAACATCCGCCTCTTCCTTGCGCCTAGCCTCCCTACGAGCACTCCGCAATTGGCGTTCCAAAGCTGAACGAGCCACTTGCTCCACCATCTCCCGCTCAGCCTCCCCGAGACCAACTGCGTGTTTCGCAGCCTTCTTCTTACTCGCCTTCACCACAACAGAGGGGGGCGACAGGTCACGTATAAATTCCCGCCTCCGGGATCCAGAGCGAGACCTACTCCTTCTGTCACTCTCGGCCATCTTGCCGCCAAAAATTGGTCCAGGCCCCTTATGGAGACCTGGCCTTGCCCGTCCAGTAATGTGGCTTTCACTATCACACCAAAATTAGTGTAAGACCCATTACCAAGAGAAAGAAAGAAGAAAAAGCTTACTATCTAAACAATATAAATACTATAAACTTAAATTCTAAAATCTTAATCTATACACACTTAGAATTCATACGCTTAAACTGAAATCACCGCCGCTAGTCGAGATTACGTAATCACACACAAATGGGGTACCGCCAATTCCTCCCAGCCGCAACTGACACACACAATGGGTCTCTATCCCTTATACAAATATATATACACACACAGCTTATTACGCCACGCCCTTGGATGACGCAATACGCGCAGATGGCGTAATTCACCCCCGGTTCCACCAGGCCGCCAACGACTAATCCAATGACCAATCGCTTCAACAGTAGTGGTTATTTCTTAATAAGGACCAATACTCGCACACAGTGGGTCACTGTCCCTTACACAAAGTGTAGATACCACACAACTTATTATAAATCTTCGCGCTTCAAGACACTATCGTCACGCGCAGACACAGATATAATATTTATTGTGTCCAGCTCCATCCAGACACCAAGGTCTTAATAAATTCCTTGCAATGATTTAATCTGGACCATACAGACACATAGAATGGTCACTCCAGCACGTAAATAACACATAAAACACATCACGCGCTTACGCATTCACAAATAACTAAGCGCATGCAGAGCGCGTACCACACGTGCATTCTGTAGGCGCGTTGGACGCGACTCTTCGTGTTGTAGCTAATCAACCGATGTCATCCAATCAAGCAAATGTAGAAGAAAAGGAAGTTCAAGCAATGGTTGCGTCACACTATCACGCAGGGCGGAAACAGACAATTTCACTATTAGCCACTTCAATAGTAATTTTAAAGAATGAACGTGGATATACTACTACATTGAAGGCGCTAATAGACTCAGGATCTCAAGCATGTTTTATAAGTGAGAAGGCAACTCAGATCCTGAAACTACAGAAGAGAGCAGTAGATCTTATCGTGTCCGGACTTGAGTCCACGAAGGTCAGAGTGAGGCATGAAGTTAATGTTAATGTATCATCACGATGGAACAATTTCATTTTACCTATTAAAGCCTACGTGATGACGAAGCCCTTAACGTCTAACATACATTCGGGCACAATAATAAGAAGAGATTGGCCGCACCTTGCTGGCATTCAACTGGCAGATGAAACATATTCCGCCTCCTGTAACATTGATCTGCTGTTGGGTGTCAATGAGTATGTAAACATTATGAAGAAGGGATTAATCAAAGGTCCACCAGGTACACCATGCGCACAAGATACATACCTGGGATGGATCCTTATGGGTGGAATTGACATCAAGGTCAATCATGAGCAATCCTTAACGGTCATGAAACAAGAAGTTGATATAGAAGATTTACTGAAAACAATATGGGAAGTTGATGAAGATACGAAAAGAAACCTAACACAAAACGAACAGTTATGTGAAGATATATACACTAAGACACAGAAGCGAGATAAATGTGGAAGATACGTTGTCAAATTACCATTCAACATTGAAGAACCTAAATCAACAGACGGAAACACGAGAGAAATAGCAATGAAAAGACTAATGCAATTAGAAAGAAGGTTCAATCAAAATAAAGAATTAAAGCAAGAATATAAGAAAGTAATTCAAGACTACATAGATCTAAAACATATCGAAGAAATACCTAAAGAAGAAATAAATAATAAATCAGTCTACCTACCTCACCATGCCGTGATCCGTAATGATAAAGAAACTACGAAGACTCGTGTCGTATTTGACGCCTCGTGCAAGGGCTCTAACGGTGTCTCTCTCAATGACGAACTGTTGACGGGTCCTGTACTGCAAGACGATCTGAGAAACCTGATAATGAGGTGGAGAACTCACGCCATTTGTTTTGTTGCTGATATCCAGAAAATGTACCGTATGATATGGGTTGACCAAGAAGACACAGATTATCAAAGAATTTTGTGGAGAAACGACCAATCTGAAGAAGTTAAAGACTACAGATTGTTGACTGTTACATTTGGAACAGCTGCTGCTCCCTATCTCGCCGTAAGAACCCTTATGAAATTGGCAGAAGATGAAGGCGACCGGTATCCAGAAGCTGCCAAGATATTGCGTGAAGATTTCTACGTGGATGACGTAATGTCTGGAAGTGACAGTCTGCAACAAGCAATAAAGAATAGTCAAGATCTTAGAGAACTTCTTCATTTGGGCGGATTTGAACTAAAGAAATGGTCGTCCAATAGCCGAGAATTCTTGGAAACAGTTGATCCTAGCAATAGATCGTCTAATGCTAATCTGGAACTAAAGATTGATGGAACAATAAAGGCACTTGGCGTACAATGGAATTTAGGAAAAGACAGATTCGAGTACAATTTAAACTTACCTTCAATCAATGAAGTGATCACGAAGCGAAGCATTCTTTCTGACATCCAAAAGCTGTTTGACCCACTCGGCTGGATTGCGCCTAGCATCGTTCTGACAAAAATACTAATGCAAGAACTATGGCTGGAAAAGATAACCTGGGACGATGCATTGAATTCAAAAATAGCCAGCAAGTGGATCACATTGCGATCTGACCTTGAACATGTGAATGGAATCTACATAGAAAGATGGGTAGGTACGACGTGCGCCAACAGAGAGTCCATCGAACTCCACGGTTTCAACGATGCATCCATTCAAGCATATAGCGCTGTAGTATATTGCAGAGTGACGTACCCAGATGGTACGAACAAAACGACGCTTATCGCAGCAAGAACAAGAGTGGCTCCGTTGAAGACAATATCATTACCTCGTTTGGAGCTCTGCGGCGCGTTGTTACTCTCAAGATTGCTTAAGCAAGTTGGTCAAGCAATGAGAATACCTGCAACTCAAATTTATGCTTGGACAGATTCGTCCATTGTCCTGGCATGGTTATTTGGAGAGCCAAACAACTGGAAGGTGTTTGTGGCAAACAGAGTTGTTGAGATTACAACCAATGTATCTTGCAGTCAGTGGTATCACGTTCAAAGTCAAGATAATCCAGCTGATGTTGGTTCCAGGGGGATGCTAGTAGAAAATCTTAAAAAATGTGATTTATGGTGGCATGGGCCAGACTGGTTACAACAATCGAAGATACAGTTCACTCAACCCAACATAATACAAACAGATATTGAAAGGAAAAATAATAAAATACAAAATTTTAAAATAACTTACAACAAAAATGAACAAGAGAAGAGACTACTCACACAATTTGAAGAATTACACTATTAGAGCTACTTAGAACAATCACATACTGCCGAAGATTCCTGAAACAAAAAACATTAAGGACAGAATAGATAGTAAAATCACGACTGAAGAACTACACATATCGATGCAAATCTGTATAAAAAGAGCACAAGAAGAAGAATTTACAGAAGATATAGATTCGTTAAAAACAAAGAAAAGAGTTAAGAAAACAAGCAAACTAAAAGCACTAGATCCTTACCTTGACAAAGATGGAACCCTTAAGGTGGGCGGTCGGCTCAGGAACTCTGAACTGGCTAATGAAGTGAAGCACCCAACCATTTTGGGTCACGCAAGTAGACTTACCTATTTAGTGGTCGCAGAAGCACATTTGAAGACGCTGCATGGAGGAGTGCAACTGATGGTCTTTCCAGAGTCTATAGTGTAAAGAATGGAGATCATATAACAAAGAGATGCGTAACCAAACTATGTGCGTTGCCCATCGAAATCGATTAGTGCTATATAGTTGATAACATTTATTATTTTACTATTTTTCTTGTATAAATTCATTCTGACGCATCATATGCCTATACGTAATAACTTAATGATTGTTGTAGAAGCAAACTCAGAACATGTGATTAATTACAGATAAATTTTGTTAATCTTGCTTGTTTTGAAAGGACTTTAGTAGTCCTTTGGTGGGCGGCTTATGGTGATTCAGTTTTTAGTTGTCATTATACATTCAAAAGTTAAAGACGTGTTTCTCTAATTGATCCGCCGGCACTAGCAAAACTAAACCTTGCGACCTCACCACATACTTTTTCGGTGTCTGTGATAAAGTTAGTGGAAGAAGCCAAATCCAGCAGCAAGAAGCCACATCCAGACATACGAAAGGAAGCCAAGAAGGTTCAAGGTACTGTGCCGTGTCCTTTCTTTCTTTCTCCAATATAAGATCCAAATATTGAGCAACCGTATTTAGAAAATTACAGTCCACTTTAAATTGCAATAAATATAAATAATATAATCAGCAACCAGCGCCGCCAGAACTAATTTTATTGGTGCACGTTCCTATTTAAGCGTGGAATAGGAATAGTGGAGGAAGTTTTTCCTGGTTCAAACGGTGTCACACGTGTGGTCCGCGTTCGTACGGCTACAGGTTCCTACATACGTCCTGTAGTACGTCTCTGTCCCTTACCTCGAGAATAGTTAGTTTACATTTGTATAGATTAGATTAATAGATCATTAGGTAGATAAGTAGGCTTAATGAACTTTTCGATTATTGTATTCTAGTTTATTTTATTGTTTTTTTTTTTTTGCAAGCCCGGGGGAATGGTTGCGCCAAATTCGCATTTTTTTTTATCTTAATGGTTGCTCAATATATCCATCCTTAATGTCCTTCCCTACGACGGCACTAGTACCGGAACGGGCTGTAGGTGACGCACAATAATGCGTCGACATTTAAGAAAAAGGGAAATTGAGCAGCGGGTAGTATTAATTTGGTCGCCTCGCAATGTGTTGATATTTGTTTCGGACTCCGCACACTCGTATCGTTTCATTTAACCTTATTAATTATTTATCTTGTCTATTGTAATAATTGTTTTGAGATATATATATCGTTACATACTTTTTCGGTGTCTGTGATAAAATTAGTGGAAGAAGCCAAATCCAGCAGCAAGAAGCCACATCCAGCCATAAGAAAGGAAGCCAAGAAGGTTGAAGGTACTGTGCCGTGTCCTTTCTTTCTTTCTCCAATATAAGACCCAAATATTGAGCAACCATATTTAGAAAATTACAGTCCACTTTAAATTGCAATAGATATAAATAATATAATCAGCAACCAGCGCCGCCATGTATCGTAGTGAGATTGTTTCGGCAATATTAAATCTTTAATTTGATATATATTTCCAAATTATCATCGGTTTTAATGTTTTATGTTAGTTTTTTATATTTTGGTCAGACATTTTAGTGTATCACAGACACTGACTGTGTGTATTATAAACAAATAAATGAAAACATACAAACAACAACAAAAAATATCCATCATATTATGTAAGCCATTTTTAATTTTCAGGTGGAACCATCAGTTACATGAATGAACAAAGGCGACTGTTTTATTCTGGATGTAGATAGGATATCCTCCTGTACGTCGGAGACCAGGCCAAGAGTGTGGAGAGGCTGAAGGCCATCTCCGTGGCCAACCAGATCAGAGACCAGGATCATAGTGGACGGGGAAATATCGAGATTATTGGTAAGGATATAGACTAGAATTAAGTTGATCACTTTCAATACACTCATTAATATATTGGATTAATAAGGTAATCATAGTGGGCATACATTTTGTTTTGATGTTAGACTGCACAGTTGTGTATTTTCAGTTCCGGTTACATATATCATAGAGAAGTCATATCGAGCATAATTCCGCGATTTGGGCTCCATATGAAATTAAGTATAAGATGTCAGATAACAAACCCCCCCCCCCCCATTAGGTATATGATTAAACACATAATATGATTGACCAATTTGTAAGATGTCAAAAAAGGGGAGAGAAATACGATTTATTTATAAAAGGAACATATGCAATAGATGTCCATAAAAGTTGGAAAAAAACCTCTGATCTGATTTTGATTGCAGATCCATACTCAAGCGAAGGTGATGTGAATAAATTCTTCTCAGCACTCGGTTCTGGTGATCAAGATTCTGTTCCTGATGCTGAAGATGGTGGCGATGATGAGGTACTTACTTTTTTATAAGTTTTAATATAATGAACGAAATGTAAAAAAGGCTGAGAGACTGATCTCATTTTGTTAAAATTTTCTATATCCAATATCTAACTGCAACTAAAAAAAAATCAGCTACAACTTTAGGTCTTGGCCTCAGATTTCTGTATCTATTTCATGATCATTTTTAAATCTAATAGGCAAGTAGGTGATCAGGCTCCAGTGCCTGACACACATCGTCGAATTTTTAGCTCTAAGACATGTCGGTTTCCTCACGACGTTCTTCACCGTTCGGGCAAATGTTAAATGCGCACATAGACAGAAAGTCCATTGATGCACAGCCCGGGATCGAACCTACGATCTCAGGTATGAGAGTCGCACGCTGAAGCCACTAGGCCAACACTGCTCCTACTGCTGTATTATTGTAAACTTATAATTATTTAACATAATTTTTAATTTATCCGACGTTTCGCGTGCTTTACAGCGTGCGTGGTTATGTTAACGAATTTTATAATTATGTTCCTTTGTGTTATACTAAACATTTTTTTTTTCAGGACTTCGAACGCGGTGTCACTAAGGAGGTTATCCTAAATGAAATATCTGACAGTACTGGCTCCATTCAGATAAAGAAATTGTCTCCTCCTTACACGCAAGATTTGCTTAGTACCAAGGTAAAATCAAATATAATAGTGATTTTCAGGGTTTATAAATATTTCTTGTAAAATCTTATATATAAAATTCTTGTGTCACGGGGTTAGTAACCGAATTCCTCCGAAACGGCTCGACCGATTCTCATGAAATTTTGTGTGCGTATTGGGTAAGTCTGAGAATCGAACAACATCTATTTTTCATCCCCCTAAATGTTAAGGGTGGTCCATCCCTAAACTTTTTTTTTATTTTTTAGACAAAATTTTTCGTTTTTATTTTTTTGCGATACACCATACAAACATACATGCAACCCTAAATTTTCAACCCCTCATGTTTTTTTTCACAATCATCCCTTATGTTTTTTTTTGTTAATTATAAACTTTAATTTTTTGGCACAAAAACATGGCAAAACAACGTTTGCCGGGTCAGCTAGTATGCATTATAAAGATGGTTGCGCCAAATTCGCATTTTTTTTATCTTAATGGTTGCTCAATATATCCTTAATGTCCTTCCCTATGACGGCACTAGTACCGGAACGGGCTGTAGGTGACGCACAATAATGCGTCGACATTTAAGAAAAAGGGAAATTGAGCAGCGGGTAGTTTTAATTTGGTCGCCTCGCAATGTGTTGATATTTGTTTCGGACTCCGCACGCTCGTATCGTTTCATTTAACCTTATTAATTATTTATCTTGTCTATTGTAATAATTGTTTTGAGATATATATATCGTTACATACTTTTTCGGTGTCTGTGATAAAATTAGTGGAAGAAGCCAAATCCAGCAGCAAGAAGCCACATCCAGCCATGTTCGGAATAGAATCATTTTTAGTTTATAAAATTAATTGAGGGCCATGAGGGTGATCCCAAAAATATTTTAACTCGGCTGATCCGCGCATACGCATTGTTAATGAGTCGTGGTTGAACATTCGTTGCGTAAAGTTAGATGCAATTTTATAGTGTTTTTTTGTGAATTTCTTGTCAATAGTTACGTCCTCCATTTAGACTATTATAGTGAGTGTTTTTGTGCGTATTCGTGAACTATTATTGTAAGGCAAGGTACAGCATCAGTCCTAACATTTCTTGTTCCCAAAACTAACAATCTATCCATCCTTACGGCTGACGTGTTTTTTGTGCCTTTCGCCCTAATAAGAAGCAATGCCTTGAGGTATGTACTCAGGACTTATTTTAGTATAAGATTACGTATCGACGGCCACCAAACCGTTCTTTGTGATACATAATTTTTTGGTAGCAGAGCGTGGTTTCATTTTAGTTAATGATTTTTCGGTATATAAGTCCTGGGTTCATAACTTATTAATGCATATATCTTGTTATGTTTGTAGGGATTATAGTGTTTTGATAGTGTTATAAATCGTTTTTTGTAGTAAGTTATTAGCCGCTTATTATAATTTGCTTTTTATTTGATTTTTGTGCTATTGTTTGTACTTTTATACTTTTATATAATGGCGGTTTCGCACATGGCACAAATAGCTGGTGTATTGCGGTGGCTAGGATCGGCCGTTTTAAATATTTCGCGAAAAGATCGCGTTCAGGCCCTTCTATCAAGAAGTGACGCGTTAGAGGATAGGATGAAAGATTTATTTAGATCGTATCAGGCATTACTTGAATTGGGTTTGGAACCGGAGGTGATGGACAAGGTTTGTGCAGACATGGATCAGGCTGAGGATTTGGCTGATCAAATCAGGGAAGCCGTTGGTATTATTAAATTAAATTCGGCTACTCAGTCAAATAACCTTCAATCGAAGGATAGTTTAACTTTTTCAAGTGGTATTATAGGTAGGTTACCCAAATTAGATTTGCCCCATTTTAGTGGCGACTTAAGCCAATGGGTGGCGTTTATACATTTATTTGATAGTTTAGTGCACTCAAGGGGTGATTTAACATCTGCGCAAAAGTTGGCATATTTGTTGGCTAGTCTCACCGGGGAGGCTAAAGGGTTAGTCCAACATTTAGCACTTGTGGACAACAATTATGATATAGCCAGAGATTTACTAATGAGGCGTTATCAAAATATACGTAGGCTAGCGGATAGCCACGTAGATGTCATTTTAAATTTACATAGTAATGTGCAGAGCCACAACTTAAGAATTCAAGTTTTAAATCCTTTATTAGTGGCAATTAATGGCTTAAGGGGTTTAAATTTGCCTGTAGATAGTTGGTTTTTTTATTTTGTTGCATATTACATTACAAAAACTAAATTTAGATATGCGCACCCGATTTGAACAGGCGTATGGTGGAGATTCAACCACTCATCTTCCCACGTTTGATGAATTGATCTTGTTTTTAGAGGATGAGTGTCGCAGACAGGATAATGTTCCAGCGCCGTCCACGACGCCGGCCCCAATTTCTACTAGGCCGCGACAACAGCATATGCGCTTAATGCGACGCCCTGACCAGCGAGTTTTATAACGTGGCAACTCAACATCCAGGCAAATGTTGTGTTTATTGTCGAGTCCCTGATCACACCGTAGTGTCATGTCAAAAGTTTTTAGCATTACGTTTTCAAGCACGGCGAAATATTGCCCGACAGCGGAAGTGGTGTTATGGTTGTTTAGGTAAGCACCTGGCATCACAATGCCAAGTGTCACGACCATGCAAACAATGTAATGGCAATCATCACATTATACTTTGTGGTAATATGAATGGTTCACCCCAATCAGCTGCACCGGCACGGGAGTTTGTTGAAGATATGCAAAATACAGGTGATCAGTGGAATGGTGGTGTGAAGGTTAGACACTGTAGTTTTGGTCATGCTTCCAGGCACCGTACAGGATCAGGTTATTATGATTATCATCGGAGGCAGCCACCACCCTGCAGGGGCGGGGGAAACTTATGGTCTCATGACAGGACTCGTGTCACCTCTGATCAGCAACAACTTCCTAAGAGCAAAGATAATTATGACTCTTGTGCATCACCTGTTATTGAACAGCAACGTCGTGATTTTGTTAGGCCTTTGCCCTTTTCTGAGTGGCCTCGTTTAGGCCAGCGGGTCCCTGAACCAGAAGGATATTGACTAGGTCACGTCCCTACTAGAACTCCTACATCTCCTATTACTGTTTTGTTACCCACCGCACAGATTTGTGTTGGTTCTCCATCAGGTGAGCAGGTAACCACGCGTGCGATTTTGGATTCTGGAGCACAGGGAAGTTTGGTGTCAATGGATTTGGTGGATAGGTTACAGTTGCGTATTTTCCCTGCTAGCGGGAGTATATTTGGTGTAGGTGGCTCTAAGGTTGCTGGTTTGCGGGGACAAGTTACACTTACTTTTTCTCCTGTTCAATGCTCTCAGCCACAGATTACAATTTCTGCCATAATTTTAGATAATGTTATGGGCAGACACCCACTTGTTAAATTACCATCGGAGATATTAGATTTTACACGTAGTCTAAACTTAGCGGATTGTACATTTCATATTCCAGGTCACATTTGCTACTCGGAGCAGAAGTTTTGGGAATGCTGCGGCTAAGTAAAAGCACACTTTTACAACCAGCGGGTTTAGTAGCAGTCACAACTGATTTTGGTGATGTCATTATGGGTCCTGTGTTTCCAATAGAATCTCTTAGCGTTGAAGATGGTAACTTGTGTGTGGGACTCTCACTTGCTGAAGCCATTCAACAGTTTTGGGAAGTCGAAGAGCCTCCCACAGCGGCTCGTGAAAATCCGGAGCACCAAGAATGTGAATTGTTTTTTCAGAATAACACTGGTCGTCTCCGTTCGGGTAGGTTTGTCACGAGGTTACCTTTTTTACCATCCCGACCACCTTTGGGTCACTCCAGGTCTTTAGCTGAGAAAAGGTCAACATCCATGGAGAGACAAATGAAGAGAGATTCTACTTTTCGTGCTAAGTATATAGAGTTTATGGATGAGTACTTTAAGCTCGGACATATGTCAGTTTCTGATTATGATTGGCGCACACAGGAGCACTACTTCATTCCACATCATGCTGTGTTTAAAAGTGGTAAAATAAGAGTGGTTTTTGATGGCTCAGCGCCTACTTCCAATGGAGTTTCTTTAAATCAATGTTTGCATTCGGGCCCAAAGTTACATCGTGACATTGGTGATATTTTAACAAATTTTAGAAGACATCAGATTGTATTTGTTGCAGATATTAAAATGATGTTTAGGCAAACCGTAATTCATACTGATGACCGTTGCTATCAACTTATCTTGTGGCGTGAGAAGGAATCCGATCCAGTTACAGTATTTGAATTAAATACCAATACATACGGACTCAGATCAAGTCCTTATATTGCTATTCGTACATTGTTAGAATTGGCTGAGCGAGAACGTTTGCAATTTCCAAGAGCAGCTGATGTTTTGAATAGTGATGTTTTCGTTGATGACATTTGCACTGGAGCTGCAAATGAGAAAGAAGCCTTGATACTACGCGATGAGCTAATTGGGATTCTTAAGGCTGGTGGATATGAGTTAAGGAAATGGGTGTCTAACTCACAAGCTTTTCTTGCTGGTTTACCCGAGGATCATCAACAACATCCTTATATTTTTCAGAACGTGGACAACCCTGACGCTGTTGCAGTATTAGGTATTCAGTATCAACCGTTAGGTGATATATTTACCTTTCGAGTGCAAGACATAGATGTAATTAAATCTTGGACAAAGCGTGTAGTACTTTCAACTGTAGCCAGGATATACGATCCTAATGGATGGTTAGCTCCAGTTGTTTTTTGGGCAAAAGTTTTTTGGTTGGTTGTTTTATACAAAAGCTTTGGTTACAAGGATTAACATGGGATGCCCCTTTAGTTGGTGAATTGTTAAGTGTTTGGGTTAGGTTTGTTTCGTAGCTTCCTGAAATTCAATTGATTAAAATTGATAGGTCTTTATTGCCACCAGGGAAATGCATAGTGGATATTCATGGTTTTTGTGATGCATCGGAAAGTGGTTATGCTGCTGCAGTTTATATTCGTTCTGTCAATCAATCTGGTGTTGTAACGGTTAAACTAGTTATGGCAAAGAGTAAGGTTGCACCGGTAAGAACACGCTTAACAATTCCTAAATTAGAGTTATCAGGTGCTGTTTTATTGACACGTTTGATAAACCATGTTAAATCCATGTTTGGCCAAAAAATGAATATTCAGAAGTGTTTTGCTTGGACTGATAGTCAGATAGTTCTTGCATGGCTGCAAGCGTCAGTTCACGTTTTGGAAGTATTTGTGGCCAATAGGGTTTGTCAAATTCAGCAATCTGTCGTGACCTTGGATTGGAGGCATGTACCGGGAGAATTTAATCCGGCAGACTGTGCATCTCGAGGTTGTGAGGCTCCAGTAATATTAGACCATCCCTTATGGTGGGCTCCAGGTTGGCTGTACCAACCCGAAAATTGTTGGCCTCGCACTAAAACGGAACTTGTTGAGCCTCTTCCGGGTTTAAGAGTTATTTCTCTTGTCGTTCAGGAATCGATAGAAAACTTAGACCCGTTACTCGCAAGGTTTAGTTCATTAGACAAATTGATTGGAGTGACCGCCTGGATTAGGAGGTTTATTTATAATTCAAGGAATCCAACAATTAAGAATATGTCAAATGTATTATCACCAGATGAAAGAAATGAATCCTTATTATTCTGGGTTCGTTATATCCAAGCTAAGCATTTTGAAACAGTCTTTGCTACTCTAAAAGGACAAGGTAAATTAAAGGGATCTGTTGCTCAGCTGAATCCATTTATTGATGATAAGGGTTTGTTACGCGTAGGTGGGAGATTACGCCATTCAGAACTACCTTATAATCATAAACATCCGCTTCTCCTTCCTAATCGAACTCCATTGGGAGATTTGATAATTACTGACAGACACGAAAAGAATGCACATGTTGGCTTAAATACACTTTTGGCTTTTTTTATTATTCATCAACAATTTTGGATTTTGTCAGCCAGGAGGGCTATTCGAAATGTTATTTTTAAGTGTATTCCTTGTTAAGCATCCTTGACTCAACCACAAATGGGAGATTTGCCTCCAGATCGCATTACTGCTGCTAGACCCTTCTCTGGTGTAGGCACCGATTTTGCTGGGCCATTTTCCATCAAGGTTTCATCATTGCGAAACGCCAAGATCGTAAAAGGGTACCTCTGTGTCTTTGTCTGTCTTGTTACAAAATCCGTACATCTGGAGGTGGTGTCATCACTTAGTACTGAAGCTTTTATCGCTTGTTTGTCTCGTTTTGTTAGTCGTCGAGGATTACCAAACTTGATTCGCTCCGACTGTGGGACAAATTTTAAGGGCAGTGAACGTTACCTCGGAGAAGTTTATAAGTTTTTGACTGAAAACCAACTGCCTATCGAAAGTTCACTTTCTCGTCGTGGAATTAAATGGAAATTTAGTCCGGCTGGATATCCATCTTGGGGTGGAATATTTGAGGCTGTAGTGAAGGTGGCCAAAACACATATACGACGAATTATAGGAGAATCAGTTCTTACATATGAAGAACTAGCCACAGTCTTTTGTAACATTGAATCTGTTTTGAACTCACGACCACTTTGTCCTATATCTTCGGACCCAAATGATCTAGAAGCTTTAACTCCTGGACATTTTTTGATTGGGGCTCCTCTCAATGCGTTACCTGAATATCCATTTGTGGACACACCAATTAATCGGCTCTCACGTTTCCAACTGCTACAACAATTATCTCAGAGTTTTTGGAAACGTTTTAATATAGAATATCTCCATTTATTGCAGCAACGAGTTCGTTGGATAGATAAAACAGATCCGCCTAAGGTTGGGGACTTGGTTCTTATCAAAGAACCAAATATGCCACCATTATCTTGGAGACGCGGTCGCATTATTAAACTATTCCCGGGTGCAGATGGTACCCCACGAGTCGCCGAGGTCCGCGTTGGGGAATCGGTTTTAAAAAGAGCCGTGGCCTGCTTGTCACGTCTTCCAGTGGCATAACCTTTGCTACCAGCCTCCGGTTTTGGACTCAGTCATGTTAAGCCTGACTGGGACGGGGGACTGTTCGGAATAGAATCATTTTTAGTTTATAAAATTAATTGAGGGCCATTAGGGTGATCCCAAAAATATTTTAACTCGGCTGATCCGCGCATACGCATTGTTAATGAGTCGTGGTTGAACATTCGTTGCGTAAAGTTAGATGCAATTTTATAGTGTTTTTTTTTGAATTTCTTGTCAATAGTTACGTCCTCCATTTAGACTATTATAGTGATTGTTTTTGTGCGTATTCGTGAACTATTATTGTAAGGCAAGGTACAGCATCAGTCCTAACATTTCTTGTTCCCAAAACTAACAATCTATCCATCCTTACGGCTGACGTGTTTTTTTGTGCCTTTCGCCCTAATAAGAAGCAATGCCTTGAGGTATGTACTCAGGACTTATTTTAGTATAAGATTACGTATCGACGGCCACCGAACCGTTCTTTGTGATACAAGCCATAAGAAAGGAAGCCAAGAAGGTTGAAGGTACTGTGCCGTGTCCTTTCTTTCTTTCTCCAATATAAGACCCAAATATTGAGCAACCATACTTTAGAAAAATACAGTCCACTCAAAATTTCATTAGATATAAATTATATAATCAGCAACCAGCGCCGCCATTAAGTTGGTCCTTTTCGAGCCGTATATGTATAATAAGCTGTAAAAAGTCAAGTGACGTGTAGCAGCGGGGAATACTGGACTAAACTGGTTTTCAGGCTATATAAGCACGGCGCGCTGTATGGTCGGGCGCACTTCTTCGACGCTCGCACTAGATATAGGACGTTACTATTGTTGTTAAATTTGTGGTTAATTTCGTGTAATTTAATTTGGTTATTTTTAGTAATTTTATTTGTTAATTTCTAACTTCAGTAGTGGGATTCGTTCTCATTTCTGATTAGTTTAAATTAACGCCCACGTGGTTTTATTTTAGTCAGTTTGAAACGCGAGTGATATACGTTTAATAAAAATAATGGAGGGTAGGCGGCGAACACGTAAAAAGAGACGGTGTGCTCGTCTCTGGGCTTGAAGAAACGTTACAGTCGATATTAAACCGTCAACCGACGCAAGCGACTGAGCTATGTCCACCAGTGGTGTCACCACAACAGTGCTCAGCAACACCACCGCGAGGGGATCGGCCCTTTGCACCGACATGCGCAACACCATCGGATTTGCTGCTTTCTTCCTTAAGCGACACTCGTTACCACCTGGTACTGACGGAAACGAGAACGCTCCGGTGCCAAGTTCAAGCAGCGCATGCGAGTCAAGCACTGATCTGGTACTTAATCAGGTGACCGACAAACTAGTAAGTGCGTTGAGCACAATTCTGGTAAGATCTAACTCCATTTATATTTCTAATTTTGATCCGTCTTTCAAATATTTCGATATATGGTGTGAGCAGAAAGACTGCGCGGTTGTCTAATTATTGGGATGACCGTGAGTGTGTATCTCTGATTGGATATTGTTTGAAAGTGGATGCTAAAGTGTGGCTAAATGAGTGGCTTAGTAATGATCATAGTTGAGAGAATTTAAATAGCTTTTTCCGTAGCGAGTAGACTTAGCAAATATTTTATTCGACGTAATGACAACAGACTCTGATAGTTATCTCACGTATTGCGTGTTGTACGAGGAATGAGTAAAGAGTTAAATGTCGCAGTAGTTATTTGGGGTATTAAGGACCCACAAGTTCGCGCCGCCGCGACTAGTGCTAATTTATCATCGGTAGGCTTAGTTAAAATCCTCTCATTTTATACCAAGCCCCTAGAACCGCGCTCTATAATACAAAATCACGTTAAAAGGCCAAATTTGCGAGATAATTCCCGAAAACGAGATAATTTTCAGTCTAATATTAACTGTTTTTCATCTGGGGAAATTGGTCATATACAAATTTTGTGTTCTAAAAAAAAACTAAATATGGAACCGCACCAGAGACCCAATCTACAAACAATTCAAGTTTAGATAAAAGGCAGTTTTCTAATATCAAAATTATTTGCACATTTTGAAAGAAGGTAGGACATAAAACGGAGGACTGTTTTGTTCGACAGCGTTCCGAGTCGAGCGGTAGGCTAAATTAGTTATAGTTTACCGCCCTTATAAAATGTCGTATGATGAAAAATTACGCGTTAGAGATATCATAAAAGATGTGTTAAATCAATAAATAATAAGAGATAGAGATTTGTAAAGAAAAAAAGCGATTCAGATAGGCTTTGTGTCGACTTTAAACTTAAAACTCAAAGACAGTTAAAATACCCGCTTCCGTTAATTGAGGACCATATTGTTTGGCTAGGTAAAGCTACCTATTATATTTACCTTGATATGGCTACTGGCTTTCACCAGATAAAATTAAATAAAAAACATCGACACCACTCCCGAGATTCGTAACACCTGAGGGTCACTATGAGTACATAAAGATGCCATAAGAATTAGGCAATGCACAGGTTGTATATCAACGAATTATATCAAATACGTTACGATTTTACATAGATTCAGGCAGAGCCCTTGTGTGTTGTAATTGTGTATATGACGTATTATTACCTAGTAAAACAATAGAAGAGGATTTAGGTACATTACATGATGTGTCAGAGATGGGGGTAAGGGTAAGGGACCCAGGCAGGCTTTTTCATTAATTAAAAAAAAAAAATGTAACTTTCAGACTACGGAGATCGAGTATCTATGCCGAGTCATTAGCAATGGTCAAGATATGAAGACATCGTGCTTTGCGAGGTTGACTCGCAAGGGTGTGCATTTCAATGGCGGCGATTTTGCATTTGTGCCAAGCTGTTGGTAAGCTAGACTCCTGTATGCGCGGACCATATGTGGTTTTAGCGACGTTGTCGCAGGACAGATATGAACTAAAATTAGTCGCTGGTTCTTATGGTAAAGCTGCCGCGGAATACATGTTGCCCTGGCGCGGGGAATGGACCCCTGATGTGTGTGCCGCATTCTTTGAGAGTAAGTAATTTTTACTTGCCTTTTCAAAACTTATGTATGTTGATAAATGTTTGTGAAAACTGTCATTTTATTAGAACTGCTTATCATATAGGTAGTACCTATTTTGGTAAAGACCTGCGGGAGTCTTGAGTGATAGTAATGGAGTCGCTCTTACTATCAAAAGCAATGGAGTCGCTCTTGCTTAGTGTGATGTACAGTAATGGAGTCGCTCTTGCTTAGTGTGATGTACAGTAATGGAGTCGCTCTTGCTTAGTGTGATGTACAGTAATGGAGTCGCTCTTACTGTTAAAGCAATGGAGTCGCTCTTGCTATGTAAAAAAAAAATGAACTAATGTTGTGTCGAGAGTAATGGATGCGCTCTTACTTTCGATGAAGTTATGTTAATTTAACGTTATAATAACAAAAATGATGTAATTTTTAGGTGGCGCTGATGATGACGATAGTCCTTCACCACAACCACCGCACGTGATACAAGAGTCATCAGCAGGTCAAGTTTCAACATGCCAACCTGCCTATCATCACACGGGCGAGGACGCACCGTCGTCAGGAGAGGCCGAATAAGCTGTAAAAAGTCAAGTGACGTGTAGCAGCGGGGAATACTGGACTAAACTGGTTTTCAGGCTATATAAGCACGGCGCGCTGTATGGTCGGGCGCACTTCTTCGACGCTCGCACTAGATATAGGACGTTACTATTGTTGTTAAATTTGTGGTTAATTTCGTGTAATTTAATTTGGTTATTTTTAGTAATTTTATTTGTTAATTTCTAACTGTATCATATCTCTTAGTTAGGCATATTTATTTTCGTATATTTTCTTTCAATTTTGTTCGTTAGGTGAAATTGCCGGTGGGCATTTTTTATTACCTGTATAACGACAATTTTAATATAGATTTTAAATATTATATGTATTTATAAATCTATTATCCGTATTTCATATCCCGTATTACGTATTTACGTATTTAATAATATATTGTGCCTGATTTGGTGAGAATGATCATGCGTAACATTAGTACCTACATCACTTTTTTCTAAAAATTGTTTCATAGTTAACAATCGAAATAAATCTGTTTATAGTTTAATTTAATCGTATTGTTCATATTTTAATTTTTTTATTTATTTTATAAAGTTAATTTTGAAACGATTAATAATTATTTGTAGATGATATG
Organism: Pieris rapae; assembly: GCF_905147795.1. Taxonomy (NCBI): domain Eukaryota; kingdom Metazoa; phylum Arthropoda; class Insecta; order Lepidoptera; family Pieridae; genus Pieris; species Pieris rapae. The sequence continues at coordinate 1,749,290 of NC_059533.1, read as the reverse complement.
GACAAAAGAACAAGAACAAAGGCCGGTGAATGTTCACCAATCGAGTTAGAACATGTTCAAAGTTCCATATTATTATTACAAGCCCGACAAAATTCGTATTTTTCTAAGATGCAATCATTATACGATTTGTCGTTAAATATTAATAGTAAAGAAGACGAAAAAAAATTCCAAATTAAAACGTTTAATATACAAGTACTTCGTAGTGAATTGAATGAGTTAGTAACTCAATTAAATATTGAACAAATGAAGCATAACCCTCAGTTCACTCCTTCTTTTCAAACATGGGAGTCCTTTGAGGACCTGTACGCAACCATACAAAGTAAGCTGCAGGAAATTAAAAATACTTCACCTGAGGAGAAATTAGATCACCCGAAATTGAAATTGCCTCCAATTAAATTACCACAGTTTAATGGCGACCCAAATAATTGGACGTCGTTTTATGAAGCCTTTAACCATTTAGTGCATAATAATGGGTCAATTTCGAACTCAGAAAAGGTGTTTTATCTTTGTGGGCAACTAACAGGTAAGGCCCTAACTGTGATCGCTGGCATAAATCCAACCGCGAATAATTATAATTTAATTTATTCTACCTTGGTTGATAAATATCAAGATATACGGTCTCTCGGCTTTCAGTATTTAGATAATATATATAATTTCAAAACATTAACTAGTTCTTCTACAGAGGGTTTAAATAATTTTCTTGATAATTTTGTTACATCAATCGCAGCATTTGAAAAACTAGAAATACCTAATAAATTGAATTTTTTATTTTTATTTTTGGCACTTAAAAAATTAGATAACGAAACAATTATTTCATTTGAGAATTCCGTTAGAAAAGAAAAATTACCCTGTTACACGCAATTAGTTATGTTTTTAAGAGAACAGTGTAAAGTTTTGGATCGAACAAATTCTATTATTATTAAACCGGCTAATAATAAATATGCCAAAACGTGAAATCTTTTGTAACTTCTAACTCTGATCAAACTAATTTTAAATGTCCTTTATGTCATAGTAAAAATCATGATCAGTTATACGGTTGTCCTGATTTTTTAAAATTAAATGCAAAACAACGATTCAATATCATTAAAAAACGAAATTATTGTGTGAAGTGTTTAAGCGTAAAACATAAAACCACAAATTGTAATTCTGTTAAAAGTTGTAAAACATGTAATTCTAATACGCACAATACATTGCTGCATTTTTCGTTAAATTCCAGTTTGTTCAATAAACAGGAGAAACCGTTCGAACCTGCTATCGATGGACTGCGATCAAACGCGCAAGCCATTGAGTCGCAGCGTGAGTCATTGCTAGTCGATAGTACCCCGCGCGTCGCGTCTGGCTCCTTTGACGAACCTAATAACAATCACGCGCCGATTTCTCTGTGTTCATTGCAGAATGAAGCGAATACTTTAATATCACAACCGTCAACGGTTTTACTTGGTACTGCCCGCGTATGTACTCTTGATATGCGTGGTAACCCGCATATTTTGCGTTGTCTTATAGACAACGGCTCTCAAAATCATTTTATAACGACTGAGTGTTGTAAAAAGTTACTATTAAATTACAATACGTTTTCCGAACCTTTGTTTGTGAACGGGTTTGGTGGCTGATCGAATGATATAATAGGAGCAACCAATATTGTTATATCCTCTCGTTTTGATAAAAATATTAAATATTCTATTAATTCTTTAATCGTGAAACGCATTACGGATTATTTACCCACTTCTAAGGTTGATAGATCGAAGTTGGAGTATTTGTTTAACGTACCGCTCGCCGATGATATATTTCATGAACCCGGTCAGATTGATATGTTAATCGGTGCGCAGCTGTTTTCGAAACTACTCAAGCAGGGTCGTATCCAGGGACCGCCTGGTATGCCTGATGCTGTTCAAACCACATTTGGTTTTATTTTAATGGGTGAAGCGCCTATTTTGTCTACAAATTTTAATATAAAAAGTTCATCGGTTTTATGCGCTTACTCGAGTATCCCTTTAGAAAACATTTTGCGAAGATTCTGGGAGCTTGAGGAGCCGTCATCTAAGTCTTCCGCTTTCCTTAGTGAGGAAGAGGAAGAGTGTGAACGCATATATAAGACTACCACGTATCGTGAATTGTCAGGTCGATATGTTGTTGCACTTCCATTCAAGAAAAGCCCTCTTAATCTGGGTTCATCTATGGACATAGCTAAAAAGCGGTTTATGTCACTCGAACGTAAATTACAGTCATCGCCTAGTTATCGTGAGGCATACGACAAAATATTCATTGAATATCTGGAAAAAGATTATATTTCTCCTGTAGTAGATCAGTGCGACAATATAGGTTACATTATTCCACATCACGGTGTAATTCGTGAGTCATCTATAAGCACCAAAGTTGGTGCTCGATTCCAGCGCGAAGACTGATAATAACATATCGATTAATGATACTTACATGTCGGTCCTAACTTACAGCCTGACTTATTTGCAGTTCAACTTCGGTTTAGAACGTTCCCTATCACCTTTTGCGCTGATGTTAAACAGATGTATCTACAACTGAAAACCCTTCCTGAACATAATAAATATCAACGCGTGCACGTTCCTATTTAAGCGAACTTCAAAATTTCATTTTTTCTAACGCATTCAGTGAGGACTTTCGCTGCGTATTAAACGAAAATCGTATTACATCGCAAATGATTCCGCCTAACGCTCCACATTTTGGTGGTAGTTGGGAAGCGGCAATTAAAAGTGTAAAGACTCATTTATACCGGGTGATAGGTGATCAAATTCTAACGTTCGAGGAGTTCAGCACGGTACTTGCACAGATCGAGGCAGTGATGAACTCGCGGCCACTGTGTCGCACGCTATCCAATGATCCTTCGGAACCTCTCGCGTTAACACCCGCTCATTTTTTAAACTTAACACCGCTTAAGTATCTACCAGCTAGAGAAATCGAAGAAGATAGGTTACATTTGCTTTCACGCCATGAGTTAGTTGATAAGCTAGTGCAGTCCTTCTGGAAGCGCTGGAAGGCTGACTACCTTCATACATTGCAAATGCGGAACAAGTGGAACACGGCAGTTAACCCAATTTCTAACGGTGATGTTGTTATTGTTGACAATGCACCGCCGCTTCACTGGCCGTTAGGAATAGTGGAGGAAGTTTTCCCTGGTTCAAACGGTGTCACACGTGTGGTCCGCGTTCGTACGGCTACAGGTTCCTACATGCGTCCTGTAGTACGTCTCTGTCCCTTACCTCGAGAATAGTTAGTTTACATTTGTATAGATTAGATTAATAGATCATTAGGTAGATTAGTAAGCTTAATGAACTTTTCGATTATTGTATTCTAGTTTATTTTATTGTATTTTTTTTTTTGAAGGCCACCCTTCAAGCCCGGGGGAATGGTTGCGCCAAATTCGCATTTTTTTTATGTTAATGGTTGCTCAATATATCCATCCTTAATGTCCTTCCCTATGACGGCACTAGTACCGGAACGGGCTGTGGGTGACGCACAATAATGCGTCGACATTTAAGAAAAAGGGAAATTGAGCAGCGGGTAGTTTTAATTTGGTCGCCTCGCAATGTGTTGATATTTGTTTCGGACTCCGCACGCTCGTATCGTTTCATTTAAACTTATTACTTATTTATCTTTTACTGTCTATTGTAATATTTTTTTTTGGGATATATATATCGTTACATACTTTTCGGTGTCTGTGATAAAATTAGTGGAAGAAGCCAAATCCAGCAGCAAGAAGCCACATCCAGCCATAAGAAAGGAAGCCAAGAAGGTTGAAGGTACTATGCCGTGTCCTTTCTTTCTTTCTCCAATATAAGACCCAAATATTGAGCAACCATACTTAGAAAAATACAGTCCACTTAAAATTTCATTAGATATAAATAATATAATCAGCAACGAGCGCCGCCAGTGTGGAAAAGTAAATAATTACTGTTGACGTAATCAGCATATAAGAAAATCACAGCCCCCTATGGTGCTTACGTAAAACTTGCACGGCCCCAGGCAGCAGCCATTGCACAAAACAAGAGCTATTTTAGGAATACACAATACAAACTATTTAATAGTATCATTTCAATAATATTCTTACATCGGTGAAATCAAGAGCATCTTTCAAAATCAACAATTATTTAATATCGATTTAGTTTAAGTCTCTTTTAAGAAATTAGTATTTTTAATTTCTACAAATTTTAAAAGGAAAATTCAGGTTATTTTAAACTCGTCTCTAACTAAGAAATAAGGGGTGAGGTAGTACCCGGTTATACATACTACTTATATATTAATAGTTCTGTCTGTGTATGTGTACTTTTATGTCTTTTTTAAGGACCTGTGACAACTCCGCCTGATACAAATGGTAAGCAATTATTTTTATCTTATTCATTTTAAATAAAATAATATAATTAGCACTCGGCAAACTGATACATTACTACATTACTATTACTACGTAAAGGAAGAAAGGTTTGTGAAAATCACAAACAAAACACTACAAAACTAAAGGATGATTTATTTCAAATTGTGGTGGCGGCTATCCAGACATACTTCGTTTATTTTGATCTGGTTATCGGTCCATCAGGCTGAGGAACGGCCACATGATATTTTCCATTTTGTTGGGTATTGTAATAATGAAATAAAATCAGATTTTAAATCACGGCATAATCGAGCAACAAGCGAGGCATATCATGTAATTAAAATGGAAGGCAAATCCACAAACTCAACACACCCATGTAAGGGGCTACAACACCCTACAACCCACGGACATTCTCGTCCCCACTTAGTAGGGTTGCTGTACTTGGAAGACTCTCCTTGGGACAACCTCCACAGCTCCAATTGACATATGTAAGACATATATAGGTCCCTTCAGAAATTTGATTGATTCAGATATTTATTTATAATGTATTTTAGGAAAAGCTGTATATAAAGGCTTACTATAAAGTTAGCGATTATCTAGTTGATAAAAGGGCCTGGGATTTGCTTTTTTAAAAGAGTATCGAGAGTTTTTTACGCTGTCTTTTTCGGACAAAACCAACTGTCTTCTTTGCCGATCAGAAGGGATACCTACAGATTCAAATTTAATAAGTGATTAAAGTATATCTTATGTAACATAGAAAGAAAGAAGAAAGAAATAACTTTATTAGACACAATATACAGGAATATTTCGATAAAGTAGAGTGCACTGGCCCCCACACTAGGATTCCCTGTGTTGTGGGCAGCCAGTCTCTTCCTTTTCACATCTAAACAGTAATGCTTAATAATAATTATTTCTACATAACACATTTATATTTATACTATTTTTTGTACAATAAGAATATTTTCTGTATCAGTATAGGACAGCTTAACAAGATATTGTTTGAGATTTTTAGTAAATGTATGTAATGTGATTTTTGTAATGTTAGTGATAATTTTGTTATATAACATAATAAACATATTTTATTTATAATGTGAATTTTAATTACAGCTGACGCGAACAAATTCTTCATACAATACAACAATGTGCCCATGGGTGCCGAGAAAGTTGGACATCGATTATTCATCGCATTACCTCGACGTAGATATGGTATAGTAATTTTTTTTTAAGATTGTGTTTTGGTAGAGTCAAGGGCGGATCCAGCTTTGGCGCCAGGTCACATAACTCAAACTCAAAATATCTTTATTCATATAGGTAAACATGTACACTTATGAATGTCAAAAATACAAATTAAACTTACATTTACTACCAGTTCGTAAGTCAAGGGCGTAGAGCGGGTAGTCGTGGTCAAGTCAAGAACTTACGTTTGTCATAATACATAGTTATCATAATATATTAAATTAATTAGATATTGAACCCGAAATGTTTTATTGCGTTCCTCACGCGGAACAACATTGAGTTTGCTACGTCCACACAACTCGTTAAACTAATTGTAAATAGTGGCACGAGATGGGGCTTCATTAAGAAATGCTAATCACAGCCAATCATAGCTTTGTTGTTGAGTAAGCCCTCAATGAAAGTCGGGTTAAATCATTGACAGAAAATTATCTCGAGTTAGGTTCATTTTCACGTGTAACAAGAGTTTTAGATTTGCCGCCAATTCACAAAAAAACAAATGACAAATGAAGCAATATACTAAATTATGTTTCCAAAGAGTTCTAAAATTGAAATTCAAAAAAGTTTTAATTAGCAATGTTTCTAACTGGCCAGTTCTAAACATTTTCAGTGTGAATTATTAATTACAGGAATACCAGCCACGTTGAACTACATAGATTTGAACGATCAAAATGGCCGATCGCCAGCCCTGAAACCCTATCCGAATATATATTCAGGTAGATCCCTTATATCTGTTTATCGAACACGAGCAGATACATGCGGAAGGCTGTGGATGGTGGATACTGGATTACTGGAGTTACCGGGTAAGTTGAACCGCCTTTGTCAACTTTATATACCGTTATAACCCGATAACCTGGTAAACTGCTGTTTAGTCAAGACTCAAGACCGCCTAATTAAACCAATTTTTTTATAGAGCAGGGGGCAAATGGGCAGGAGGCTCAGCTAATGTTAAGTGATACCGCCGCCCATGGACACTCTCGATGCTAGAGAGCTCGCGAGTGCGTTGCTGTACGCTCTTTTCTTGAAGGACCCTAAGTCGAATTGGTTCGGAAATACTTCGGTGGGCAGCTGTTTCCACAAAGTTACTTGACTTCTATTATTTATTTATTTATTTATTTATTACAGACATGGCTAAACTCACAATAAAATAGACTATAATATATACAATAATTAATATATAATTATAATATATAAATTAATTAAAATAACATAAAACACAGTTTATTCTAACCCCTAATACTCTCCAAGTATACCCTCAAATCAGAGTACACTGCCGCCATACACTCACCAAATAGGTCACTCTCCGGTGAAGAGTCGAGAAACCCATTTAGCATCGAGAGTAGTCGAGGAATGGGAGCTTGTTGACGCTGGACAGTGCGAGCCGAACGCACAGCAAAGAGGTTATGCCTCCGGCAGCGGTAATAATTGTCCGGAACGTACAATCTGATGATTTCCTCCATCAAGTATGCGCTTTCCGTTTCGTTTTTAATAACGTTTAGACCAAACCTTACCACAGCCAAATCCCTACGAAGCTCTAACGAATTGTACCCCAATACCCCCATCAGGAACTTAGTAGGGTAGAGGTAAGGAAAAAAATTGTACCTTCGTTTGTACAGGATTCTAAGGAACTTCTTTTGCACCCTTTCAACCATATCCCCATAATACTTTTCATAAGGGGACCATATGACGCAACTGGTTTCAAGAATTGGCCTTACCAAAGATGAATATAGTACCCTAGTGGCAGTGTTCGATAGACTAACTGAATTTCTCAGGACAAACCCCAACCTTCTAAATGCAGCATCCGTTATCATCCGAATATGCTCCGCAAATGAAAGGTCAGGAACAAACAAAACACCCAAATCGCGGACTCTGTCTACGCGCCTAATAACTTGAGATCCTATGCTATAGTCGCAGAGTATTTTATTCAGAGAGGCACTAAAGGTTATCACTTCACATTTGTCATAGTTGAGGTGGAGGTTATTTAATTATGTATCCTGTCCACGGTTTTGGTAATAAATATCTCCTCTAGAAATGCATGGTTAAATTAAGAACTGATGAGCCGCTGAAGTCTGACGCTGAGACTCTAGGTTAGTAGTTGGTGTGGACTTGTTCAGACCTGAGTGTCACCATCGGACGTCGAGGCATAAACGAAATTCCATCTGTTTTATCGTAACATCCATCGTTCTACACCTTTTTAAGACAGTTTAAGCCGCGCAACTACACTATGTGGTACCCGTTGAAGTATTTCTGAACCAATACGATACGGGTTCTTCAAGAGGACAGCAGATTCAAATTCAAAATCATTAGAGATAACACAATGTACAAGTTTATGGACGTCAATAAAGAAATACATATAAAAAGCTAAATTTACGTTTACTGCCAGTTCCCAAATCAAGGGCGTAGAACGGAAAAGAAGAACTGGCAATAAACTCTCCACCTCTCTTTTTAATCGCCAAGATTTTATTTCACATAATGTTTGTAACGAGTTGCCACCATCACACGATGTTCCCATATCATCTTAATTAATAGTTAATTTATAACTGAAAAAAATTTAAAGCCAAGATTAGTCCTTTATTGGCAGTGGTATTGATGATGAGCTTAGCTTTGATCGGGTGATTAGTTCAGATGAGCCTTCTGCCCGTTTCTCCCTGTTCTATATTAAAAATCTCAATATTACTTTCCGAGACAGTAGGATCAATATCCTCCTATTTTAAAACCGCTTAGGCATTTTACACTTGCAGTTAATCGTCGACAGTTGCAGCCGCCAGCCATAGTTGTATACGACCTGAAGACGGACCAGGTGATCTTTAGGTATACCTTCAAGGAATCGGATATCCCTTCAGCAAGCACTCCAACAGGTGTGTAACAAACTGCAGATACCGGCAAACATCTTGAACAGATGGCATTGGATTCGCAAAAGCGATTTTTGGGTATTACTGAGGTGAATCAGTTGACGTTTGTCGCGCTGCGACACGATGCGCAAATTTGCCCCCACTCTTTGTTCAATGCTCAAGAAGTTTGGCGGTATTTGTAATAATATTTATTAATTAGCGGTCAGTATTTTATTAAAAATGACATGTATTTTTTGTTGATATTGATGTCGCCTTTATAACTGTAGTACATAACTCACTCTATTATCAATACGCTATTATGTAGTTATATTATTAAAGTTTTTAACGTAACGTTTTTGAAAATATTTTGTAGCCGCCATCAGTGATTCGTTCCAATTGTAATTTTTTTTTTAATTTGAGATTGATTTATTTAGTATATAAATAAATAAAATTAACTCTATTCTAGGCCTTGCATCAATAACAGTGGATATAACAAACAACTGCGCAGACGCATATGCCTATGTCCCGGATTTGACAACAAATGGTATCATTGTGTATTCGCTGAGAGATAACGATAGCTGGCGAATCACCCATAATTACTTCAATTTCAACCCACTGTCTGAAAATTCGAGGGTTTCTGGTGAGTATATCCAAATAAAGGATTTGTGTTATTTTTAATATTATTTTCTACAATGTCCGTTTGAAAGTAGCTTATTTAAACAAATCCATATTAAATACCTTTTCGTTCGTTCGTTTCGTACATATAAGGAATTAAATAATATGACACTATCTGTTCAATATGTTTTTAAAGCCTTGTGAGTACAAAAAATAAAAACAATTTTAAGCAAATGGTGGCTTTCACCAGTATAATACTTACTCGAAACAGAAATAATCTAAGCGTATGACCAACCAGGCTCCAGAAGATGAACTACTTCTTGTGGGATTGAATCCGTTTTTACAACAACTTATATATATATAGATTTCCAAGCCAAAGTAGAGAAAATTAAATTATTCTTATCCTTGGGATTGATCTGCTCCAATACATCAATCAATATTTATGGCTTCTCTTACAAACAATTTGTACGACTCAAACCTTGTATGATTTACTTGATTTTATTAAACCATTTTATGGTACGATTTGTCTTTAGTCTCAAAATAGGCTTTTGTATAAACAAAAGAAGTTCCTAATTATGTTTCAACCGCCGGTGCACTCCAAAAAAAACCAATTTAATATCAAACTAATTTATTATAATTACAAATTAATAGAGTGATCTGTAGCGCGATGCTTACAAGAATGAATTCTTAAAACTAAGTCTTATATCTAGCGTCGCCGGTGGCGTCCTTCATCAGCAGAAATCCTATATCGTTAGGTGCAGGGCTGGCACATAACTCCTCCCCCCGCAGATCCGCAACTATTTGAGGACGTTGAGGGAAAATTTTGCGGCTGGATCACCTTCTGGGTGTCCCTGTTGCTCTTGAATTCCAGCATTCTGGGTACTTTTATGGAGTCGACGATATCCGATGTATATTACAAAAATAGCTGAACACAGGAGCATTACGTAGAAGGGTAAAGTGGTGTGGTAAATGATGGTTGGATTTTCCGGAATAATAGGCATTTGTACTTCGATTTGCTTCTCTAAATTATGTAATCCATTCAAATCAATCGTATGTATCTTTAAGGATCGCTGTGGTGTCGTAGGGGTAGAGTTCATTGGTAGCAAAATCTTCAAAGGCTCCCCTTTTAATTGATTATTTATGTTAACAATGGTGAGGTCCTTAGTATGCAGAGAACAGTTCGGCGGTATTGTTACAAGGTAACTGCCCTGCAGATTCAGATATTCTCTTCGTTTACATGACAGGGATATTTTAGTTAAACTTGGAAACGTAACGCAGTAATGTTGGTCGTCTAATTTTTCCATGGCAGGCTTGGCGAGTGTCAACGTCGTAGGTATGCATGAATTTGACACTTGCTGGCTGATGACAAGGTCTGCTATGCAATCAGGTGAGCGTTTTATATGATGATTAAGTGTCTCTTCACACAGAAACCGATTTCTTGACTTCGGGCATTCAGCCTCTATGTACACATAATTATCATTATTGGTTGCTATATATGGAAAGGGAGGTATAATAATGTGTTGGTAATGATTTGGTAAGATGGATAATTTAAAAAGGGTAAAAGTATTAGGGGATATTATGGGAAACCGTAACACTATAACTATTCTATTATTACTAAAATATGACCCAGTGCGAATTACGCTATAGTATTCGCGGAGTTCTATAATAACTGTTCCGGTTTATAAACAGAACTTAAAGTACCTAACATACTACGTAACATACTTATATCTAACATAATATGGTGCGCTGTATAAGTGCGCGTAAAAGCTAAACTTTCTTCGATATTTCTTATAACTAATAGTAGCTCATTAATATTATCATCAAATGAATTTAATAATTGGGAAATTTCTGCGAAGATTACTGTATCTACATGTTCAGTATTAAATTTCGAAATCATAAAATACATTGTTTTATTTAAATCAATTTGATTTTCCACTAATTTATCAATAATTTTCGCGTGCTCGGACATCCACGCCTTACTAAGACTTATATGATTATTAAATTCGGAAATTATATTATCTTGATTATTTTGAAGAATTTTAATGGCCTCGTCATATTTAATGGCATCGCTGTAGTCTAAGTTACCGGTCACACTTTTAATAATAGAGCCTAAACCATTAATTAAACCTCTTTTAACGCGACCAGGTTTTAATGTACTTAATAACAACGATGCTTTATCTAATTTTTCCGTTAAATGTTGAAGACGAGCTTTAGAAATAGGTAAACTGTGATTGTCAAAGTAACCCTCAATGTCATGAATTTGAGTCTTTAATGTTTCAATCTTCAGGCCAATTTCATCCAAGTCAATGAAATGCAAAAAGGTATGATAATGGGTAATTATGTCAGTAAGTCCGATATTTAACGGTAATAGTCCAGGTCCGTTGTCCATATTCTCAAGTCTTATCTCCTGGGTCATTGCTATGTCCAGGGACAACATCAGGGTTGTCAGCAGCATCCTGTAACAATTTACTACTTTTTGGAACACGTTTTAGTCGGGACTTCGATACAGGTAATCGTTTTTTATGGGTATATATTATATGTATGGGTAAATTTGTAACAACTTTGTCTTGTATATAACGTTGAGCTAACTTTTGTCTCGCAGCTATCGGATTACTTATATAAACATCCTGTCCAGGTGTGTAATCAGTCTCGGGTTCCCTATGGGAATTGTGTCTCTGCATTATCGCTTGGCGTTCTGCGAACGATGAGTCATGTATCATACTATACACTGTTAGCATATTGTTACGGTGACTTTGTATGTATTGTTGTAAAAGTCTATCTGTTATGTTTAAATAATTAATCTGTAGGGTCTCTAGGAGACCCTACAGATTTAAAGTCCTAATGTCCAGACAAAAGTCATAATATCCAGTAACAATGTCATAATATGGTCTACATTTAGTCAAGCTATGTATAGAATTATTATATGCTAAAATAGCGTATAAAATTAAATTGGCTGCCGATTCGTTTTTGTGTTTTAATCTTAATATTCTAATATGTTCTATAAGGGTGCTATGTAAACGCTCTATCATTCCGTTTTCATTAGGACTGTGAGGTGCTATCATATGGTGATTTATTTTATGTAGGCGTAGGAATTCAGCAAATACTTGATTTGTGAACTCTGTTCCTCTATCGGAAATTAACGTCATAGGTGATCCATGATGTGTCATGAAAGTTAATAGTTTATCAATTATGTTTGGAGCTGTACAGTCATTAAGTCGGTATGCTTGAGCATACTTAGAAAATGCGTCAATGAAAGTCAAAAATTTATCTTGTTCTAAGGTCAAGACGTCTATGTGAACTGTTTCAAATGGTCGAGAAGGCGGCGGTACAATTTTAAACTCTGGGCGTACGGGATTACGGTCGTATTTTGCGGAGTTACAGATTGGGCATATGCTTATGTAATTAACTATATCATGTTTCATTTTAGGCCAGAAATACCTTTGGGATAAGGACATATTATATGTTTCATTTATTCCGCGGTGGTTGGTTTTACCTTCATGATATTTTCTAATCGTGTCCTGTTGGGTTAAATAATCTCTAATATTTTCAACTTGCCGTTTAACAAGTAATAATTTCATAGATGAGCTTCGAAAAGTGTTTTGAATAATAGGTACTATACTCAACATTTTTCCTAAGGGTTCGACGAGTATAGCAGTACGTATTTTCGGATCTACATACTTTTTAATTATGGCGATAATTTCTTGTTGAAGGCTGTTCTCATTAATTTGTACAGAGACGCGCGAAAAATTCTCAAAAGGTCTATTAAGAACGGGTTTAGTTGAGGGTGAGTTATTTGTGATTTTTATTAGGATTTGTTTTCGAAACAAGTTAAGAGGGTCTTCACTTATGGGGATGTCAAGTATTGGACTTTCGCGACTAGTATGTTTTGTACCTACCTGATTTATATCAGCTCCGTCGTCGCTTTCGTCAGTGCTGTAGGCTCTTAAAGTTGGTGCAGTATCAGTCGATGAAAGGCTAATAAGAGGTCTATCGTCAGGACATGTCACAGTCGATTCGGAGTCAGATACATTATTTTATTTTTATTTTATTTTCACATTAAGGTACAAAAACAGAAAACAGACTGACTACATACATAAAATTATTACATACTAAACAACATTTAAAAATCTGCCTTCCAGTTATATCTGTACACAGCATTTACACTAAATATCAACTAAACAACATACACATATCAAACCGAATGACAAAAAAATAAAAAATAAAGGAAAAAATATATATATATACATACACACACACATGTATATACATATACATTAATCAATTAAATTAGTAATTAAGGTTACAAGTATTTACTATGAACTATCTTTTTAAATTTACAAATATCATTGTGAAAAATATCAACCTCAGCACACACAGCATTATAATATTTGCACATTCTTACGAGCGGAGCATTCTGGGAAACATTGTTATCAGTCATAGGTATAACAAATAATTCCTGGATGCGCACAGAACGCGTCGGCACCTTGATCTCCAGCCTCTCCAAAAGGCAGGTGTCAGATGAGCCATTTGCTATTTTATGCAAAGTGCATAGGTCGCTCACCCACCTCCTCCTTTCAAGACTAACCATTTGAAAGTGGGCAAGACGCTGGTCATATTGGTTTATTTTTCGCCTAAGACCATACTTATAGCACAATGCTCTGACGAACCGCCTTTGTATAGCCTCCAATCTATCTATATGAGTTTGGTATATCGGGGTCCATATCGCCGAACAATACTCAACTATGGTTCTCACGAGAGAGCTGTATAAGATAATCAAGGAGTCGGCTCGCCTGAATGGTTTAGCAGTTCTAAGGATAAACGATAGCATCCGGTTAGCTCTACCACATATATCATTGTAATGAGGTCTAAAAGACATAGCAGAGTCAAATAGCACTCCCAAGTCACGAATCACCTCAACTCTATCAACTAGAATACCCTTAACATTATATTTATACTGGATAGGGTTCCTACTTTTTGTAAACGTTATAACTCGGCACTTCTCAATATTCAGAACCATAAAGTTTTCATCGCACCAAGCAGAGATAGTATTAATATCCAATTGTAAGGTCTCACAATCTCTTTCATCGGATATACGTCTGAAGACTTTAATGTCATCTGCATATGCCAAACATTCACTGCTTATTTTGCTAAGCAAGTCATTCACAAATAACAAAAAGAGTAAAGGACCCAGCTTCGATCCCTGGGGCACGCCCGATGTTGCTAAAAAAGGCACAGATTCGTAACCACTCAGAGCAACCAGTTGGGTACGGTTCAAAAGGTAAGAACTTAACCATCTATATAAGTTCCCATGAATCCCCACATGCTGAGCCTTCACAAGCAATGCAAAATGGTCCACTCTATCAAAAGCTTTTGAAAAATCGGTATATATAGCGTCCACCTGCTTTTTATCATTAAATGATGAACATAAATAAGTAGAATAGCATAAAAGATTAGAGTTGGTTGACCTTCCAGTAACAAATCCATGCTGTCGTGGGCTCAATATATGTTTGAGATGGTTATACATATGGGTATAGATGAAACCCTCGAATATCTTAGCAAATAAGTCTAGAATACAGATAGGTCTATAATTCAAAACATCACCTTTGTCTCCAGATTTATACACTGGTGTAACTTTGGCTATCTTCCATAGGCTAGGAAATACTCCCTCGTGCAAAGATTTCTCAAATATAATCAATAACGGTGTAACAAGAGCAGTAGCGCAAAAACGAACAAAAATAGGTGGAATCCCGTCAAAGCCAGCACCCTTAGAGAGATCGACACTTTGTAACTTTTTTAACAATTCCTCTCTAGTTATCTGTAAATTACCAATAGAGAAGTTTGATGACGAAAAGCTAGGAAAGTAATTATTTGTGGTATTAGAAGAGTAAATTGATGAGAAATGACTAGCAAACAGGTTTACAATATCTTCACCCGTAGTACCAACTTTGTCTTGATAACACATTCGACCAGGAATATTATTGGTGATACGTTTAGATTTTGTGTAGCGCCAAAAAGCTTTTATGTTGAGTTTAACATCCTCTTCAATTCGTTCTATATATGTTCTGAAGCACCTCTTAATAACTTCTTTAGTTCTAGTTCTGAGCATAGAGAACTCGTCATAGTCCCTTGGGTTACCAAATCGCTTATATCTAATATGAGCTTTGTTTTTAGATGTAAGCAATTTAATTAAATTTTTGGAATACCATTGCGGATATTTATTGTTTGGACCATTAGACTTAGGAGTATATTTTTCTATGATTGAATGTATATTGTTGTAAAATAACAGAACAAATTCGTCACATCCCATATTAAATGAATATTCAGCCCAATCAATTTTCAATATATCCTTTCTGCAGCTTTCATAGTCAGTTTTACGAAAACATAGTTTTTTAAGCAATGTGTGCTGAATCAATGTAGAAGGAGTGGTTTGAAGTATTAGTTCAAATGTCGGATGGTTCTCATCTAGACGACTCATGTGTAAAGTCGGTAAAATTGTAAATAAGTCTGGACAGTCAGTTATAACTAGATCTAGTATTCGACCCTTATAGTTTTTATTGAAATTTAGCTGTCGCAACATAGTAACATCGA
Organism: Pieris rapae; assembly: GCF_905147795.1. NCBI lineage: Eukaryota > Metazoa > Arthropoda > Insecta > Lepidoptera > Pieridae > Pieris > Pieris rapae. The sequence goes on along the minus strand of NC_059533.1, from coordinate 1,733,687 downwards.
ATAGGTCACACAAAGCTTTTGACTTTTCACAGCAATTGTTCAGAGGACAGCCAGTTTCAGTTGACCAGAGAACATTACCAAGATTAAAATCACCCAATATACAAGTCCTGTGATCAGACATGTCACCAACTATGCGACCACATTTCTGAATAAAATCGCAAGCTGCATTTGACGATAAATATCCAGGCAGATATGCAATACATAGATTCATAGTAAAATCGCCATTCAATGTGACTTGTACCCACAAGTCCTCAACACAGTCAGACTGCCAGTCATCTCTCAACAAAATTTTGAGTTTCTTAGAATAAGCAATTAGTACACCACCTCCATGATCCTTACCATACCGTCGACAAAATCCAGGATCACGATCTCTACGTACCACACAATATCTGTCATCGAACAGTTCAGATGAAAATACATCGGCATCTAGCCAAGTCTCGCATAAACATATTATATCAAAGTTATTACACAATACACTATTATAAATATCAACAGTCTTGCTCTTCATACCTCTTATGTTCTGATAGTAGATTGAGAGAGACATTTTAGCTATTAATTAGTATTTATTTTTACCCGTTATGGGTACTTGAATATGCACTGATAGTATTAACTTATTAGAGCAAGGCTTTTGTTATTCTTAACCAATATATACTTAGAATCAATAGTTTTTCGAACGTATATACGTCCACTTTTTACCCATGTAAATTTATATCCAAGTTCTTTCGCCCTTTTACGAGCCGCGGCATGTAAAGATTTGTTGAAAGGCGACAAATGTTCACTCACATACACTGGTTTCTTATCACCCGCGATTCCTAGTAAAGATGTATTTAATTTGTCACTAGAGTTGGATTTATTATATCTATATACAGCAGAGTAAAAGCTATCACGATCTTCCACGCATCTAAACTTGACAATTATACTACGAGGTAGCTTGCTTTCTTTATTCAACTTAGCGACTCTAGTGCACTTTACTATTGCATCTTCCTTCAAATCATGACCTATTACACGAGAACATTGTTTAAGAAGATTAGGTAAATTTTCATTATGGTGCTCAGGTACACCTTGCATCTCCAAGTTGTTCTCGCGCATATGTTGCTCCAAATTATTTAGGCGATCAGATAGTTCTGACACAGTGGACTTGAGTTCTAAATTTTCCCTAGAAATTAATGCATTAGCTTTGGCTAAAGTGTCTATCGCAGACTTCATTTCATCATGCATTGTGCTCAGGAAATCAACAGACTGGCGAAAATCCAACAAGTCATCTTTAATGGATGATAATTCTGTTTTCAATATTCTGGATATCATCTGCGGCAGTTCAGTTTTAATAGCTTCAAGTACTTGATTACTTATAGCTGATACCAAGGCGTCCCTATCCTGTAATGAACCAGTATAACCAGGTATCTGTTGACGATCCGATTGCTTCCCTCCCCTTCCCAAGACCTCCGTGTCCACGTTCAAGGGCGAAGCCGAAGTAGGTGTAGGTGAAGTCGTCGAAGTAGTAGCTTTCTTTTTTATCTTACATGCCGAACACTTCCACTTCATTCTATTCATAGGTAAAATTTTCTTGAAGTCTAATTCCGTCATTTCTGCACAATAAAAATGCAACCATCCTAGGCAGGAGACACATTTAATGCTGTCCCCATCAGATGCAATTTTTAAACATTTACGGCAATTCATTATTATTGTTTCCACTCAAAACCGTATGTAGGAATAATCAAAGAGTATGTCACAATAACTAGGTCCAAAATGCTTGTATCCAGCCGCTTGTATGGCAATAGTGCCGCTGGCAGATGTCAAATGCCAAAAATCAAATTAACCAATGAACATAGATATTTCTAACCTCATTAATCCAGCCGGCGACTTTTAACACTAAATGCAGTGTTATGTCCAGGATAACGTGAAATCAACACTTCTATCGCATTCACAACACTTTATTTATAGTTCGTGATGTTGTAACAACAACAAGTGAGCGTAAGTATTTTTCAAAGCACAATATTATCGGGAGCTGCACAAGTATGATGTTTACTATTTGACGTCCGGAAACTAGTAATGATTCTACTGTCTCGTTATTTAATTCTACACGTGACAAAGCGTCGGCATTCGTGTTCGACTTACCTTTTTTATACACAACCGTATAGTCATATTCACTAAGTTTTAATCGCCAACGGGTTAAACGTGAGTTAGGCTCTTTCAAATTCATTATCCATTGTAAAGGCTTATGGTCTGTAACGATTTTAAACTTACGGCCAAATAAATAGGGTCTAAAGTATTTTGTAGCCCAAACTATAGCCAACAATTCCTTCTCTATCGTACTATAATTAATTTCGCTTTCATTTAAAGTACGCGAGGCAAATGAGACAGGTTTATCTGAGCCTATTGGGCCTTGAGAAAGAACGGCGCCAATAGCTAAATTAGATGCATCTGTGGTCAGTATAAAATCCTTTGTAAAATCGGGGTATTGCAAAATCGGGTCATTAGTTAAAAGAGCTTTACATTTTTCAAAACAATCCATATATTCTGAATTTAAAATAATCTTACTACCTTTTTTTAAACATTTAGTTAATGGTTTGGTAACACGTGCGAAATCTGGAATAAATTTTCTGTAATAGCCTAATAAACCTAAAAATTGTTTTATTTCTTTTGTAGTTTTCGGGACTGGGTATTTTGTTATAGCTTTAATTTTGTCCGGATTTGGTTTAATCCCTTCTTTACTTATTATATGTCCTAGGTATGCTGTTTCTAATTTAAGGAATTCTGATTTGTCCATTTGTATTTTAAAGTTAGATTCGCGGAGACGTTGAAATACTTTTTCAAGGTTAATTATGTGCTCTTGTAAACTAGTGCTAAATACGATTATATCATCCAAGTATACTAGACAAATAACGTTTTGTAAGCCACGTAAAACATTGTCCATAACTCTTTGAAAGGTTGATGGTGAGTTCTTAAGTCCCATGGGCATTCTCAAAAATTCAAAATGCCCGTGTTCTACATTAAATGCGGTCTTTGAAATGTCGATTGGGTCCATTTCCACTTGGTAAAAACCACTAGCTAAATCGAGAGTAGAGAAGTACTGGCAATTCCCTAATTTGTCAAGGACATCGGTTATATTTGGTATAGGATATTTGTCATCAATAGTTTTCTCATTTAATTTACGAAAATCGACGACTAATCTCCATTTCTGTTTTCCAGAAGCATCTGCCTTTTTTGGTACTATCCAAATTGGTGAGCTCCAAGCTGAATCAGAAGGTTTAATTATCCCTTGATTTAGCATTTTTTCAATTTGTTCCCTAACTTCCTGCCTGTGTATTTGCGGATAGCGATAACTTTTAGTATATATGGGGATTTCATCGGTTGTTCTAATTCGGTGTTTAATTTTGTTGGTAAAAGTAAGCGATTCCCCTTCAATATAAAAAACATCTGCATATTTAGAGCAAACTGAAATTAAATTCGCTTTTTCCTCCGGGTTTAAATGGTCGGTACGTAATTTTGAAATAACCTCTTCGACTTTATTTGGTGAACGACTGTCAAAACTTTCAATATTAAATAATTCCGCGGATGCAGGGCGATCGAATGAAATAATTACGTCATTATCTGTGGGATTGTCAATTTCTAAAAATCCGCGATTATTTTTAACTGTGGTTAAACACTCATGTATAATACAGTTACATATTAATTGCTCATGCACTAAGACTTCGCCGTCTAATGTATTAATAGGAACTCTAATTAATTTTGAACTGTTTGCAGGCACTATGTCTTCGTATAAATTACAATTTTTAGAATCGTACATTCGAATCGGGTTAGTTGCAAATTTAGTCACTAATGTTTTATGTTTAAGGTCTATTTTAGACTCCCATTCTGTCAACAAGTCAAGTCCAATTAAACCGTCAAAGTAGTCATGAAATTTATACATAAATAATTTAATTTCTTTATCACTATTAAATTCCTGGAAACAAGGTATCGTAATCGAATATTTATTTCGAGATGTTGCATGAACGTTAGTAACTTCAAACGGATCGTAAGTCAATGGGATATGGTAAAAGTAAGTATTAACTGCGTCGGGGCTAATAAAGGATTGGTTTGCCCCGGTGTCTATTAAAAGTTTAAGTGGGGGATTCTCAATTTGTATATAGGGCAACTGTCTTTGCGTTTGAAGGTTAATTTCTATTTTGGTTCTTTTGAACTCTTGACCTTGGTAAAATTTCCGGTATCAGTCATGTCAGTTTGTGGATTTGATTCGTTATCTTCGTTATAGTCACAAGGTTCGTTATAGTACTCTTGATTTCTGTCTTCGTAATAGTAGTTGTAATCGTCAGAATATCGATCATAGTAATAGTTATTTATACTCAGGTTCATAATAGTCATAATTTGGGTAAAAGTTATTGGTTGCACATTCATTTAGATTTACGTCACGAGTTTTAAAATAATTTGTAGGTGGTGGATTTCCGTGTATACGCCAATCGTGTCTAGGTACAGATTCCTTTGTCACATAATGACTCACGCCACTCATTGGAGTTGGGCCAGTTTGGGGTTTCGGTTGAGGACGTGGGGGTGCACGGAATACATTACTTTGAGGATTATAATTAGGTGGAAGGGCACGGAACATTTGTTGGGTACGTGTGGGCATTCTAAGTGGGTATTGTTGGTTTAGAATAGGCATTCTAAATTGGTACGGTGGGTTAGGTTTAAATTGTGGCGGAAAAGTGTATGGTACTTGTGGTAAAGTAAATCTGTTTGACGAATTGTTAATGTTATATGTAGGCTTAGGTACATTACTGTTATAGTAAGATGAGTGATTTGGCTTAGATGAAGCATCGTTACGTTGCTGTAGATATATAGTATTTAATTCCTCTTGAACGTATTCGAGAGCCTTTTCAATAGATTCGGGCCTCATGCACCTCATACGAGACCCAAGTGGCTCCTTAAGGCCACGAATAAATGCCTGTTTCGTTAATTTTTTGTATAAGTGCCGTTTGGCCTCTATTGTTGTAGAAAGGGTTTCGTGTAAGGTGACATAAGTCATCATTGTACTAAATAAGGATTGTAACCTATCATAAAATTCCTGAGGGGTACTATTACCCTGAGTTTGCAAAGAAATGTCATTGTACAGCGCCGTCTCATCCCTCTGATCTGAGAAGTTGTTAATTAACGCTTCCCTAATGCCACCCCAGCTCTCAGGGATGCCATTACTATTTATGAGGCAAGCGGCCGGTCCCGTTATCTTATTTAAAATGCCGTTAATCAAAGATAAATTCGATAGAGTTGATTCGGCGTCATTTTTTAAATATCTTTTCACCAGTTCATCACAAATTCTTATAAATCTAGTTAATACATGTGGGTTCCCGTCAAATTCGGGCACCACCCGTAAAGCTTTAAAAATAATATCAGGGTCGAAAGACATTTCTTCTATGTTTCTTATTCTATCAATAAAATTACCTCTAGAAGACTGTTGGTAAGTAACAGCCTCCTTATTACTTAATTCCCTCGGATGGAAAATTTTGGAACAACTAGGAAACTAGGATATATAACAACACAATAAGTAATTTGTGCAACTCACATTGGTTTTCTGGACTGCTGCATCGATTTCTAGATTCCAGGGGCTTTCTTCTTAACTCGATACTCGCTTGCGGTTTTTAGAAAAACCGGTCGGCCAGGCGGGGCCTCGAAACCGTTATATTTTCTTAATTTTCCGGAAAATCTTGCCCGCGAGGCGCGACCCGAGTATCCTACCGACTGCGCCAATTATATTTCACCCGCCGGTGCACTCCAAAAAAAACCAATTTAATATCAAACTAATTTATTATAATTACAAATTAATAGAGTGATCTGTAGCGCGATGCTTACAAGAATGAATTCTTAAAACTAAGTCTTATATCTAGCGTCGCCGGTGGCGTCCTTCATCAGCAGAAATCCTATATCGTTAGGTGCAGGGCTGGCACATTACTGATGCAGGGCTGGCACATAACTATTATCATAATATTTTATAGTTTTAAATGCGAAATTGAGTTTGATTCCAACTTTAAAATATTGTCGTCACGGGCTATTAAATTGAGTTTGATTTCAACTTTAAGATATTGTAGTCACGGGCATCTAATTATTATTAAATGTATTTTAATCTATATCCTTTAAGCTATTTTCTAGTATTTTTTTCACAGTTGTAGTTATTATATTCCAACAGATATAATGGTTTTTGTTGCGATGTATCAGGCGCGGTGCGCGAGGGTCTAGGCCGCGTGAGTAGATGTACAGATGAGATATAAACAGTCGTGCGGCCCGTGCAATAGAGAGGATACGTCATATACACAATTACAACACACAAGGGCTCTGCCTGAATCTATGTAAAATCGTAACGTATTTGATATAATTCGTTGATATACAACCTGTGCATTGCCTAATTCTTATGGCATCTTTATGTACTCATAGTGACCCTCAGGTGTTACGAATCTCGGGAGTGGTGTCGATTTTTTTTATTTAATTTTATCTCGTGAAAGCCAGTAGCCATATCAAGGTAAATATAATAGATAGCTTTACCTAGCCAAACAATATGGTCCTCAATTAACGGAAGCGGGTATTTTAACTGTCTTTGAGTTTTAGGGCTCTAGGGTCGACACAAAGCCTATCTGAATCGCCTTTTTTCTTTACAAATCTCTATCTCTAATTATTTATTGATTCAACACATCTTTTATGATATCTCTTACGCGTAATTTTTCATCATACGACATTTTATAAGGGCGGTAAACTACAGGAGTACTATCATGAAGTTTAATATTCATTGAACCGGTCTTAACCGTAGTATTAGCCGTCCCAACTACTAAGAAATTTGTGAATTTTTTTACTATGTTCATCAAACGTTCCCTATCAAACCCTAACAGCGGAGTGTTTATTTCTACGACGTCGGTAGATTCGATTTTCATGACTCTCTCAACGGAGTTCATAAAGCCTTTGGACACCGCGAGTTCGTGTATAGATAACGCCATCCCGATTTAATACGTCGGTCCCCACGATCTATTTATTTATTTATTTATTTATTTATTGGGAAACCAAACAGAGACATCCTTAATAAAAACAAAGTCAAAAATAAAACAAATACAAACACACTGGATGCATCCACATCAGGTTACACTTATATATGATACACAAAATAATACATGACAACAACACACTAATAGTAATATAAAGTTAAGACATTAAGAGTTGCTTTATTTTATTCTTAAACAAAGCAGTAGTGGAGTGCGAAAAAGGGTCAATGTTTTTGATTGAATCTAAGGAAGAACACATCCTGTGAAGAGGCTCACCGGGATATTCATACTTTTGTCGCTCACAACATAAAAATCTATTTCAAGCGATATTTCAGAAAATTCTACCGTCAACGTAGTACAAAATGATACTTCGATGTCTTGGCTTCCCAAATCGCGTAATACACGGAAACACGGAATTTGAGTGCACCGTAAACACTTTGTTATAAATTCAGAAATCAGAGACACCGTCGACCCACTATCTATTAGTACATCAACAGGCACATCTTGTATGATGGCGGTTGTAACATCATTTTGCTTATAGCAAGTAGCTATTGAATCACTACAAAAGTTAACATTTAGCCTACCGCTCGACTCGGAACGCTGTCGAACAAAACAGTCCTCCGTTTTATGTCCTACTTTCTTACAAAATGTGCAAATAATTTTGATATTAGAAAACTGCCTTTTATCTAAGCTTGAATTGTTTGTAGATTGAGTCTCTGGTGCGGTTTCATACTTAGTTTTTTTAGGACACAAAATTTGTATATGACCAATTTCCCTACATGAAACATGAACAATTAATATTAGACTGAAAATTATCTCGTTTTCAGAAATTATCTCGCAAATTTGGCCTTTTAACGTGATTTTGTATTATAGAGCGCGGTTCTAGGGGCTTGGTATATAATGAGAGGAATTTAACTAAGCCTTCCGATGATAAATTAGCACAAGTCGCGGCGGCGCGAACTTGTGGGTCCTTAATACCCCGAATAACTACTGCGACAATTAACTTTTCACTCATTCCTCGTACAACACGCAATACATGAGATAACTATCAGAGTCTGTTGTCTCTCAACTATGATCATTACTAAGCCACTCATTTAGCCACACTTTAGCATCCCCTTTCAAACAATATCCAATCAGAGATAAGCACTCACGGTCATCCCAATAATTAGACAACCGCGCAGAGTCTTCCTCCTCACACCATATATCGAAATATTTGAAAGTCGGATCAAAATTAGAAATATAAAGGGAGTTAGATCTTACCAGAATTGTGCTCAACGCACTTACTAGTTTGTCGGTCACCTGATTAAGTACCAGATCAGTGCTTGACTCGCATGCGCTGCTTGAACTTGGCACCGGAGCGTTTTCAGTACCATTGTGCGAACCGTCAGTACCAGGTGGTAACGAGTGTCGCTTAAGGAAGAAAGCAGCAAATCCGATGGTGTTGCGCATGTCGGTGCAAAGGGCCAATCCCCTCGCGGTGGTGTTGCTGAGCACAGTTGTGGTGACACCACTGGTGGACATAGCTCAGTCGCTTGCGTCGGTTGACGGTTTAATATCGACTGTAACGTTTCTTCAAGCCCAGAGACGGGCACACCGTCTTTTTTTACGTGTTCACCGCCTACCCTGCATTATTTTTATTAAAGGTATAACACTCGCGTTTCAAACTAACTAAAATAAAACCACGTGGGCGTTAATTTAAACTAATCAGAAATGAGAACGAATCCCACTACTGAAGTAAGAAATTAACAAATAAAATTACTAAACATAACCAAATTAAATTACACGAAATTAACCACAAATTCAACAACAATAGTAACGTCCTATATCTAGTGCGAGCGTCGAAGAAGTGCGCCCGACCATACAGCGCGCCGTGCTTATATAGCCTGAAAACCAGTTTAGTCCAGTATTCCCCGCTGCTACACTCCACTTGACTTTTTTACAGCTTATTATATTGATTCTGATATAAGGCTATAAATAAATAACATAGTAAAAATAAAACAATAAAACAAAAAAAAATAATGGACTAAATTTTAGTCTTCGTCATTATTGTATTGTACGACAAAGGTTCACTCAGGTTGACTTCATTTAAGTGCTTTTCACACAGTTTAGGCAGTGGCGGATTTTACCAGTAGACTAGAGTTTAGGGCAAATTTGGTAACCGAATTTCCTTTTACCTCATAGAAATAAAAAAAAAATCTGTATGATGCTTTTCTCATGTTTTACAGATTTTCAATATTTTACTATTGTAAAATATTGAAAATTTAATGTTTATTAATTTAATTTGATGTTTATTAACATCTAGTGTCTGTCCTCAACCAGTACTCGATCTCTGCGCCCTCAGCTTTATACGAGTGAAAAGGACGAAATTTCAGAAAATTGATCCATTTTCCTCATATCAATCCATAGATGTCATTGGGTGACAAATGGTTGGAAGCTGGTTTGTGATAAACTGGATGGCTTGTGTAAAATCATCATCGTATTAATCTTTTATTTTTTTATTTTACAATAATAAATTATATCACAAAATCTTACATTAGAAAACCGCTGTGATTTATAAAAGTAAACCCAGTAGACTAAAATTATGTTAAAGCGTTGATAAACGCCTATCTGGTATCCGTTAAGCAAAAAAAAAAATACTGGTACAAACTAAAATTTAAAATATTTTTGTAGTAAAATTTATGTTCACTGTATTTGTCGTGTATTTTATAGCATACATATTGTAGGTACTTTAATAAATTAATATGTCAACAAGTTCACATGTCATTCATTGATAAGATTAAAGCTGTTTAAACAGTACGTCCCTGTGTTGGTCAAATGTCAAACAAACAAAGATAGCCATAATCGGAACTAGGCAGCCTTGCGTACGTCTCTTGCTCTTATTGTAAGGAAAACAGATTGAGATATATCACTGTTATGATTAAACACACAAATCCGTATTATTTAACTGTTTTCTAAAGAAGTCTGTTTTATTTAAGCGTAAACAGAATTTGATAATGAATAGTGCAAAAATACATGTTAATTCGGTCATAATTTTTTGAGTATAGTCCGGTGGGGGTTTTTATATGAATATGTTTACATATATTTTAAATGAAATCTTGATTTTAAGCTGCTTAAAATATTGGCTAAAAATGACAAGAAATATACCAAAATGTGTAGTTTCAGCTCAAAAGATTAAATGGGATAATCACAATCCTGGTGTCCTTTATTAATTTAAATTAATTTTAAAACTTGGAAATACAGAGGTCTAGGCACTGAATATGATTGTGCTCCATTCGCTGTCGAGACACTTGCTCCGTGGGGTCCGAGCCTATTTAAGTAAATAACAAAAATAATAGTCGACATCACAGGCGACCGAAGAGCTAGCAGCTACCTCGGACAAAGAATTAGTGTAGTTATTCAAAGGGGGAACGCTGCCAGTATCTTCGGAACCTTGCGTAATATATTCCTTTTAACAATATATTTTAGTTATTACATTTTAATTTAGCTATTGTTTTATGCTTATCAATGTAATCTGTTTAGGTTTTGTATACTGTCTAAGTGTTTTATTTTACATTGTTAACCTATAATATGGCACTGAAAGTTCAAATGGATTTCTAATCAATTTCATAGATTTATCAAAACTCAAGTTTAAAATACGTGTAACATTTATTAACACTTCGTTACATTGTACCTAGGTAATGCTGAAAAAGAGAAAATGAAAAACGGCTTAATGTAGAAAGTTGCCAATACTTTTATTATTTTTCGAAGTAATCTGCGTTCCTCTCTACATATCGTCGCATTCGATGGAACCACTGAGAAAAGCAGTGGGTCCATTCTTCCTCCTAAGGAAGACCCCTAGGTCTCTTCTATGGCATTTTGGTACGCTTTCACCGCTCTTCAGGGCTCGTAACGTCTTACTTAATACACTAAAGTTTGGCGCGAGGTGAAGAGGTGCTAGACAGATACAGATAGCACCAAAGTTTCCTTGCTGACCCCGATGTTCAGACCTAAGCTACCGACTGAAGGGAAAGGTAAATAAATGTATACAAATAATAAAACTCAAGCTTTCAAAGATTTTGTTCGGAATAGAATCATTTTTAGTTTATAAAATTAATTGAGGGCCATGAGGGTGGTCCCAAAAATATTTTTAACTCGGCTGATCCGCGCATACGCATTGTTAATGAGTCGTGGTTGAACATTCGTTGCGTAAAGTTAGATGCAATTTTATAGTGTTTTTTTGTGCATTTCTTGCTAATAGTTTCGTCCTCCATTAAAACCTATAGTGAGTGTTTTTGTGCGTGAACTATTATTGTAAGGCAAATTCAACATCAGCCTAACATTTCTTGTTCCCAAAACTAACAATCTATCCATCCTTACGGCTGACGTGTTTTTTTGTGCCTTTCGCCCTAATAAGAAGCAATACCTTGAGGTATGTACTCAGGACTTATTTTAGTATAAGATTACGTATCGACGGCCACCGAACCGTTCTTTGTGATACATAATTTTTTGGTAGCAGAGCGTGGTTTCATTTTAGTTAATGATTTTTCGGTATATAAGTCCTGGGTTCATAACTTATTAATGCATATATCTTGTTATGTTTGTAGGGATTTTAGTGTTTTGATAGTGTTATAAATCGTTTTTTGTAGTAAGTTATTAGCCGCTTATTATAATTTGCTTTTTATTTGATTTTTGTGCTATTGTTTGTACTTTTATACTTTTATATAATGGCGGTTTCGCACAAGGCACAAATAGCTGGTGTATTGCGGTGGCTAGGATCGGCCGTTTTAAATATTTCGCGAAAAGATCGCGTTCAGACCCTTCTATCAAGAAGTGACGCGTTAGAGGATAGGATGAAAGATTTATATAAATCGTATCAGGCATTACTTGAATTGGGTTTGGAACCGGAGGTGATGGACAAGGTTTGTGCAGACATGGATCAGGCTGAGGATTTGGCTGATCAAATCAGGGAAGCCGTTGGTATTATTAAATTAAATTCGGCTACTCAGTCAAATAACCTTTAATCGAAGGATAGTTTAACTTTTTCAAGTGGTATTATAGGTAGGTTAGCCAAATTACATTTGCCCCATTTTAGTGGCGACTTAAGCCAATGGGTGGCGTTTATACATTTATTTGATAGTTTAGTGCACTCAAGGGGTGATTTAACATCTGCGCAAAAGTTGGCATATTTGTTGGCTAGTCTCACCGGGGAGGCTAAAGGGTTAGTCCAACATTTAGTACTTGTGGACAACAATTATGATATAGCCAGAGATTTACTAATGAGGCGGTATCAAAATATACGTAGGCTAGCGGATAGCCACGTAGATGTCATTTTAAATTTACATAGTAATGTGCAGAGCCACAACTTAAGAATTCAAGTTTTAAATCCTTTATTAGTGGCAATTAATGGCATAAGGGGTTTAAATTTGCCTGTAGATAGTTGGTCTTTTATTTTGTTGCATATTACATTACAAAAACTAAATTTAGATATACGCACCCGATTTGAACAGGCGTATGGTGGAGATTCAACCACTCATCTTCCCACGTTTGATGAATTGATCTTGTTTTTAGAGGATGAGTGTCGCAGACAGGATAATGTTCCAGCACCGTCCACGACGCCGGCCCCAATTTCTACTAGGCCGCGACAACAGCATATGCGCTTAATGCGACGCCCTGACCAGCGAGTTTATAACGTGGCAACTCAACATCCAGGCAAATGTTGTGTTTATTGTCGAGTCCCTGATCACACCGTAGTGTCATGTCAAAAGTTTTCAAGCACGGCGAAATATTGCCCGACAGCGGAAGTGGTGTTATGGTTGTTTAGGTAAGCATCTGGCATCACAATGCCAAGTGTCACGACCATGCAAACAATGTAATGGCAATCATCACATTACACTTTGTGGTAATATGAATGGTTCACCCCAATCAGCTGCACCGGCACGGGAGTTTGTTGAAGATATGCAAAATACAGGTGATCAGTGGAATGGTGGTGTGAAGGTTAGACACTGTAGTTTTGGTCATGCTTCCAGGCACCGTACAGGATCAGGTTATTATGATTATCATCGGAGGCAGCCACCACCCTGCAGGGGCGGGGGAAACTTAAGGTCTCATGAGAGGACTCGTGTCACCTCATGCACTATCATCATATATTGTATCAGCAACAACTTCCTAAGAGCAAAGATAATTATGACTCTTGTGCATCACCTGTTATTGAACAGCAACGTCGTGATTTCGTTAGGCCTTTGCCCTTTTCTGAGTGGCCTCGTTTAGGCCAGCGGGTCCCTGAACCAGAAGGATATTGACTAGGTCACGTCCCTACTAGAACTCCTACATCTCCTATTACTGTTTTGTTACCCACCGCACAAATTGTGTTGGTTCTCCATCAGGTGAGCAGGTAACCACGCGTGCGATTTTGGATTCTGGAGCACAGGGAAGTTTGGTGTCAATGGATTTGGTGGATAGGTTACAGTTGCGTATTTTCCCTGCTAGCGGGAGTATATTTGGTGTAGGTGGCTCTAAGGTTGCTGGTTTGCGGGGACAAGTTACACTTACTTTTTCTCCTGTTCAATGCTCTCAGCCACAGATTACAATTTCTGCCATAATTTTAGATAATGTTATGGGCAGACACCCACTTGTTAAATTACCATCGGAGATATTAGATTTTACACGTAGTCTAAACTTAGCGGATTGTACATTTCATATTCCAGGTCAAATCGATTTGCTACTCGGAGCAGAAGTTTTGGGAATGCTGCGGCTAAGTAAAAGCACACTTTTACAACCAGCGGGTTTAGTAGCAGTCACAACTGATTTTGGTGATGTCATTATGGGTCCTGTGTTTCCAATAGAATCTCTTAGCGTTGAAGATGGTAACTTGTGTGTGGGACTCTCACTTGCTGAAGCCATACAACGGTTTTGGGAAGTCGAAGAGCCTCCCACAGCGGCTCGTGAAAATCCGGAGCACCAAGAATGTGAATTGTTTTTTCAGAATAACACTGGTCGTCTCCGTTCGGGTAGGTTTGTCACGAGGTTACCTTTTTTACCATCCCGACCACCTTTGGGTAACTCCAGGTCTTTAGCTGAGAAAAGGTTAACATCCATGGAGAGACGAATGAAGAGAGATTCTACTTTTCGTGCTAAGTATATAGAGTTTATGGACGAGTACTTTAAGCTCGGACATATGTCAGTTTCTGATTATGATTGGCGCACACAGGAGCACTACTTCATTCCACATCATGCTGTGTTTAAAGGTGGTAAAATAAGAGTGGTTTTTGATGGCTCAGCGCCTACTTCCAATGGAGTTTCTTTAAATCAATGTTTGCATTCGGGCCCAAAGTTACATCGTGACATTGGTGATATTTTAACAAATTTTAGAAGACATCAGATTGTATTTGTTGCAGATATTAAAATGATGTTTAGGCAAACTGTAATTCATACTGATGACCGTTGCTATCAACTTATCTTGTGGCGTGAGAAGGAATCCGATCCAGTTACAGTATTTGAATTAAATACCAATACATACGGACTCAGATCAAGTCCTTATATTGCTATTCGTACATTGTTAGAATTGGCTGAGCGAGAACGTTTGCAATTTCCAAGAGCAGCTGATGTTTTGAATAGTGATGTTTTTGTTGATGACATTTGCACTGGAGCTGCAAATGAGAAAGAAGCCTTGATACTACGCGATGAGCTAATTGAGATTCTTAAGGCTGGTGGATATGAGTTAAGGAAATGGGTGTCTAACTCACAAGCTGTTCTTGCTGGTTTACCCGAGGATCATCAACAACATCCTTATATTTTTCAGAACGTGGACAACCCTGACGCTGTTGCAGTATTAGGTATTCAGTATCAACCGTTAGGTGATATATTTACCTTTCGAGTGCAAGACATAGATGTAATTAAATCTTGGACAAAGCGTGTAGTACTTTCAACTGTAGCCAGGATATACGATCCTAATGGATGGTTAGCTCCAGTTGTTTTTTGGGCAAAATGTTTTATACAAAAGCTTTGGTTACAAGGATTAACATGGGATGCCCCTTTAGTTGGTGAATTGTTAAGTGTTTGGGTTAGGTTTGTTGTGTTGTTGTTAGGTTTTTGAAATTCAATTGATTAAAATTGATAGGTCTTTATTGCCACCAGGGAAATGCATAGTGGATATTCATGGTTTTTGTGATGCATCGGAAAGTGGTTATGCTGCTGCAGTTTATATTCGTTCTGTCAATCAATCTGGTGTTGTAACGGTTAAACTAGTTATGGCAAAGAGTAAGGTTGCACCGGTAAGAACACGCTTAACAATTCCTAAATTAGAGTTATCAGGTGCTGTTCTATTGACACGTTTGATAAACCATGTTAAATCCATTTTTGGCCAAAAAATGAATATTCAGAAGTGTTTTGCTTGGACTGATAGTCAGATAGTTCTTGCATGGCTGCAAGCGTCAGTTCATGTTTTGGAAGTATTTGTGGCCAATAGGGTTTGTCAAATTCAGCAATCTGTCGTGACCTTGGATTGGAGGCATGTACCGGGAGAATTTAGTCCGGCAGACTGTGCATCTCGAGGTTGTGAGGCTCCAGTAATATTAGACCATCCCTTATTATAAGCGTACGGCGCCTCGATCTGAAGCACCGCCGCTATCTCGAAATGAAACTCGAAATGGAGTAGTAATTGTTCCGTATATTGATCGAACGTTAGTGATGGTCAAACACAATTATTAAGCGAAGCAAGCTTATGACTAACGTCCGTCCGGCACGACTGCGTAAATCTATCTAAAATGTATACAAATAATAACTTAAAACTAAGCCTTAAAACTACACGCTGGTAAAAGTGGCCGACCGTCCCTTTTGATACCTGCGTAGCCGCCGACCGTTTCGTAGAATAACATCTGGCTGGCAGCTTCGTTTACCAGCGTTCTAAGTTGCATTGTTCGTTGTCCGTAACAGTCTCCCCTCAGCGAAACCTTCCTATGATGTGAAGCTTTCCGTAGGTAGGACAACGATGCGCATACCAGTCGTCTCAGCTTATGATGTTTCAATTCCAGTTCTACTGATCGGGTTTCTACATCAGGACCTTTATGCGTTTTCTTTACAATTCTGATCCACCGTAATACCGTCGTTGAATCCGTCCAAAGCACGATCTTGTTTGGTTCAATTCTGTAACCTTCTGTAATGGCCAGGGCTAATCTCGCTCCGATTAGGGCTGCCTGCTTAAGCCGCGGTATACTCTGTGGCTTAATAGGTGCCACCCATGCTTTCGCTGTGAGTCTGACGTCAATTACATCGGTTCCAATTCGCCAATATGCCACTCTTGCCTTTGCTTGTTCAGATGCGTCATAAAACACATGCAATTGTAGCTCAGCTCCCCTCGTGTAATTATACCATCTAGGCATCTTCAGTGTTTTTAGATTTCCTAACTGGCTCAACCACTGTTTAAACTCAGTAGCTTGGTCAGTAGGAATTTCTTCATCCCACCCTGTCTTTAATCTCCATAACTGTTGTAGAATTATCTTCGCCGTTACGGTATAATAACTTATTAATCCTAGCGGATCAAAAATCGACATAACAGCTCCTAAAGCTTCTCTTTCAGTTGGCTGCCTGATTCCCTGTTTTACTTCTTGAGGAACTCTGTGGAGGCTTGTGTTAAAAGAAAGTACGTCTTCAGTGGCTTCCCAAATTATTCCTAATATCTTCTCATAATACAAGGGTGTGGTTCCCAACTCTTTGGGGCTTGTAGTGCGAAGCTCAGGTGGCGTAGCTTCCACTATTCTTTGTGAGTTTGAATTCCATCCAGCCAATATAAACCCGGCATAGCTATGAACTTCAATCACTTCTTGCATTGTTTTTATGGCTTCGTCTTCGGTATCAAAGCTATCTACGTAGTCATCCATATAATGATTTTTTGTTATAGCATTATAAGCGTTTGGATGTGTAGTACGGTAGCACGAAGCATTGTAATCCCTTACGCTGTGTGCTAGAAATGGCGAGCTCTTAGCGCCAAATATCAATGAAGTCATAACGTATTCTTTTGGGGGCTTATCTCGATTTTCTCCACGCCAAAGAAACTTTTGAGCAACTTGATCGTCTTCGTTCACTTTAATCTGCAGGAACATTTCTCTAATGTCAGCTGTTGTCGCGTATTTTCTCTCGCGAAACATAAATAATATACCAGGCAATGATTGCAATAAGTCTGGCCCGTCTAGCAACTCATCGTTTAAGCATACTTCATTTGATCTTGCCGCTGCATCAAATACTAGACGAACTTTTCCCGGTTTATTAGGGTTTGTAACAGCAAAATGAGGTAAGTACCAATCTTTTGATGTCGGTATTTCGGGTCTTTCAATAGGGCGGGCGTAATTCTTCTCCAACAGGTTATTTATTTGTCTCGTATATGACTGTTTAAACTCATACGACTGATCCATTTTCCGTTCAATGCTTTTAAGCCGCTTAAATGCCATATTATAACTTTCTGATTTCGTGTTATCAGTCTTCCATGGCAATCCCAGGTAGTAACGCCTTTCTTGTTTTTCTATTGTTCTATTGAACAATTAAACTGCACGTGCGTCGGCGCTTGTTAACCTTTTTTTATTATTTATCCCTAAGGCATCTATTGCAAAACTTTGTTTTAATATCGCCTCTAGACGCTCATTAATTGTTTCTTTGTAAACGTCGTTTTCTGCCGCCTTTTTCATGCAGTACAAGACACGTTCATTGTGTTCCATTAAACTTCGATTAGGCGCTGTTCCATGTAAAATCCAGCCTAATCGTGTTAAAGATACAGACGGTTCATTATTCTTCCCACAGTATAATTTTCTTGAAACGATGAGATGCCAATTGTCTGCTCCAATTAATAATTGTGGTTTAACTTCGCCGATCATTTCTTCGTCCGCAGACTAAAGCACATAAGTCATTTTTCCCTATATTTTTTGTTAATCGCCAGGGGCATTATATTGGCTCGACTCATAGCTGGACTAAAACACACATGTCAAATCACTATTATAAGTAGCTAAGTCTCAAATTGTTCCTTATGAACATTTTGATAGCTACCAATTTGTAATCAGGCTAAACAACATAAGTGAACTTATGTGAAAAGGAACAAATACTCCACAGTCGCGTTGTGCCGATAAGGAACGACTTATGTTATAAGGTACCTAATAATTTTAACACCGTTTCTCAAGTGTCTTACTACCCACTTAATAAAAATATATCGTCAAAAAATTTTGTTGAACAGCAGTCAACTACGGGTGGTCTACAAGTGGTTACACGATATTTTTTATAACAATCCTGTGGGATATAACTGTTATTTGGCTTCAGTCTTAACTTTGATTCTATTTAAAACAGTACGTTCAATGTAAGGACCGATTCTCTTTAGAAGTTCGACAAATCATTTTTAAGGAATACTGGCAATTAGGTTGTTATACTAAAAGATCTTCGTACATGGCTTCTTTATTAGATATAGAAGATAAAGCATCTGTAAGGATACGTACAGAAGAACCTGATAAGCAAAACATATAAGTATAATCTCATTGTCAATGGAAATCGTGAACCGGTTTGTAGAGGTTGCTTACTTAAAACTTTGGATGAAAGTGATTACTTTATAAAAACAGTAGCTTTAAAAAAAAGATCCTCTACCGCTGGTACTGAAACAGACGATAAACGTGGAAAAAAAACACCTAAAAATAAAACTTCAGATAACAAAAGATTACAAATAAAAAATCACATACTTTCCTTCCCATCTTATGAAAGTCATTACACGCGAAAGAGTACTCAAAGAATATATATATCAAAGAAATATTTACCATCCCACTTGACAATACAACAAATGTATGATCAATATAAACTGTCTCGACCCAGTGAACAAAAACATCCCTCTATAAAAATCTACACACAAGAATTCAAGAAATTAAAATTATCATTTAAAAAACCCCGCGCCGATACTTGTTTTACCTGTGATAAATTTAAAATGAAAATAAAACTGTGTTCAGAAGAAGTAGCAAAACAAGAACTGATGTCGGAGCACTAAGAGCATGTGCAATTAGAGGATGGTGCGTACGAGGAAAAGGCATTAGATACAAATATGTCTACAACAGATGACACCTATCAGACTTATACTTTCGATTTGCAACAATGTTTGCCCACTCCTATGCTAAAATCATCCGTTGCTTTTTATAAACGCCAACTGTGGACCTTCAACTTAACTATACACGACAACAAAACGGGAAAGTCTTACTGCTATGTATGGTACGAAACTATAGCAGCACGTGGAGCGAACCAAATAGCCTCATGTTTATACAAACACATCTGTACTATGGTTCCTCCATGTACCAAGCATATAACATTTTATTCCGACACATGTGGTGGTCATTCAAGAAATTCCCATGTCACTGCTATGTTTACATGGGTCATGCAGAACACACCAGTCCAGACAATAGACCATAAGTTTATGATTCCAGGACATAGTCATTTAGAAGTAGATACGGATCACGGTATCATCGAAAAGAAAAAGAAAAAGACTGACATCGAAATTTATCACCCCCATGACTGGATACAGTTAAGGCTGGAGAAAAGATGGCTAAGGTATGAAAAAGACTTTGGTATTATTTTGTTCAAGAATACCTTAGACCGAAATTGTGATTTCCAGACTTTGAATCTGAAGAGAAGAGCTTCAGTAGTGCCCGATGCTATACCAGTGATAATTAACCAACCTATACCTATCTCCAAAGAAAAAAAAGATGATCTTATATCACTTTTTCCGCTTATACCTGACACATTTCATAGTTTTTACAATAATTTGCCTACTTCTGAAACAGCTCGAAATCGAGTCCAATAATTAGATAATTATTAATCATACACACATACCTCTCTTCTGTAAGTGTATGATTAATATTATTATCTGAAATAAAAGCAACACTTCACTAGGCCTAATCACTTAAGTCATGTCTAAGGTGTAATTAGTAAATAATACGTATCACATAAGTCACTCAAAGTCCGCTTTTGTCTTATTTTTTTATAGTTTTTTATGTTCATCTAATGTATTTGTTGTTTAACAATGAAAGTGTAATAAATAAATTATTAAATTCCAAATACATTGATTTTTATTGTGTTTTTTGTTGTTCCTGTAAAAACTCAAGTGAAAATGAATTATGACTTGTGTACTTTAGTCTGCCGACCCTCCAATTATCCGCGCTAATTCTTTGGTATAGCCAAGGGTTGAAAGTGAGTTGTAAGCTCGCTTCTTCTAAGAGGTATTTTGAGAGCGGAGTGAGAATTGGTTCTTTCTCATTACTATTAGCCTTACCGTAGTCTGTCCATCTAGTCTGATAGTGCAGCTTCCGTTTAGACACTATTTCTTGGACTAAGGCTCCGTTACTCGTATGGCTACGATCATTTACACTTTTCAATAGCCACGCGATGTTTTGCACTTTTATTGCAAACTGGTTTATTTCAACAGCTGTATATCCCGGTCTAGGTAATCTATTTATTTCTTCCAGCGCTTTATCAAACTGCGTCAGATCTTGAGCATGTCGTACAGGGGGTTTGTCTGTAACTATTTTTTCAAAGCCTCCGATAAGCTGTTCTATCCCTTGATCTTGGGATATCGTTTTCGGTACGGAGACCTCTTCGATAGGTGATATGGGACGCTCTATTTCCCGACACACATTGTGTTTCAATGTCTCCACGCGTTCTGGGAGCGCTGTGTCTTCTTGTCTATCACCTTGAGATAGATTATTCATGCCGCTATGACTTCTTAGCCATCTATCTACCACAGCAGCGGACTTGTTTCCGTTCCGCTGTTCTGGCAAGCATTTGACGATTCTCTCTTCGTCGGCTCTGCTTAAGTCAATGGCGAATCGCTCATTTAACAATTTTATTTCAAGCTCCATCTCTTGTTCCATCTTCTGCATCTTTAATTCGAACTGTTTCCTTATATATTCTTTTTTCAATGCGACTAAGCGTTCTTGGGCTTCGTACTCAATTTGCTTTACACGGGACGCCTTTGACCTCATCTTATTTCTAGAGGTCCGAACTGACTCCCTGTCGTGTGTAACATCAGCTAGTCCACGTTCTAGGACTTTCGATGGTGATTGTAACGGCACGTTCTCTGTCCGTACATCTTCATCGATTTCATCTGCCCTCCTCGCTTGTCGGCTTCTTGTGTTCATTTTGAAGTCGATTGTATTCTTCGCTTCGATGAACTGGTGGATAATGCTTTCCGTCGGCGACCCACGACAGCAGTGCGTCGATGCGGTGAGTCACTTTGTACAGGCAATGAAGTCAACCCTCTGCACGTACTCCTGGGATCGCAGGTAGTACTGCCGATGAAAATCTTCCTGGGATCGCAGGTAAAATCTTCCTTCTTCTCGGCGTCGATGCGTTGAGTATATTTCTTCTGGTTATCCGGCTTCTCGAAGGACCAAAACTATAAGCGTACGGCGCCTCGATCTGAAGCACCGCCGCTATCTCGAAATGAAACTCGAAATGGAGTAGTAATTGTTCCGTATATTGGTCGAACGTTAGTGATGGTAAAACACAATTATAAAGCGAAGCAAGCTTATGACTAACGTCCGTCCGGCACGGCTGCGTAAATCTATCTAAAATGTATACAAATAATAACTTAAAACTAAGCCTTAAAACTACACGCTGGTAAAAGGGGCCGACCGTCCCTTTTGATACCTGCGTAGCCGCCGACCGTTTCGTAGAATAACATCTGGCTGGCAGCTTCGTTTACCAGCGTTCTAAGTTGCATTGTTCGTTGTCCGTAACACTTATGGTGGGCTCCAGGTTGGCTGTACCAACCCGAAAATTGTTGGCCTCGCACTAAAACGGAACTTGTTGAGCCTCTTCCGGGTTTAAGAGTTATTTCTCTTGTCGTTCAGGAATCGATAGAAAACTTAGACCCGTTACTCGCAAGGTTTAGTTCATTAGACAAATTGATTGGAGTGACCGCATGGATTAGGAGGTTTATTTATAATTCAAGGAATCCAACAATTAAGAATATGTCAAATGTATTATCACCAGATGAAAGAAATGAATCCTTATTATTCTGGGTTCGTTATATCCAAGCTAAGCATTTTGAAACAGTCTTTGCTACTCTAAAAGGACAAGGTAAATTAAAGGGATCTGTTGCTCGGCTGAATCCATTTATTGATGATAAGGGTTTGTTACGCGTAGGTGGGAGATTACGCCATTCAGAACTACCCTATAATCATAAACATCCGCTTCTCCTTCCTAATCGAACTCCATTGGGAGATTTGATAATTACTGACAGACACGAAAAGAATGCACATGTTGGCTTAAATACACTTTTGGCTATTATTCATCAACAATTTTGGATTTTGTCAGCCAGGAGGGCTATTCGAAATGTTATTTTTAAGTGTATTCCTTGTTATCGACTTAAAGCATCCTTGACTCAACCACAAATGGGAGATTTGCCTCCAGATCGCATTACTGCTGCTAGACCCTTCTCTGGTGTAGGCACCGATTTTGCTGGGCCATTTTCCATCAAGGTTTCATCATTGCGAAACGCCAAGATCGTAAAAGGGTACCTCTGTGTCTTTGTCTGTCTTGTTACAAAATCCGTACACCTGGAGGTGGTGTCATCACTTAGTACTGAAGCTTTTATCGCTTGTTTGTCTCGTTTTGTTAGTCGTCGAGGATTACCAAACTTGATTCGCTCCGACTGTGGGACAAATTTTAAGGGCAGTGAACGTTACCTCGGAGAAGTTTATAAGTTTTTGACTGAAAACCAACTGCCTATCGAAAGTTCACTTTCTCGTCGTGGAATTAAATGGAAATTTAGTCCGGCTGGATATCCATCTTGCGGTGGAATATTTGAGGCTGTAGTGAAGGTGGCCAAAACACATATACGACGAATTATAGGAGAATCAGTTCTTACATATGAAGAACTAGCCACAGTCTTTTGTAACATTGAATCTGTTTTGAACTCACGACCACTTTGTCCTATATCTTCGGACCCAAATGATCTAGAAGCTTTAACTCCTGGACATTTTTTGATTGGGGCTCCTCTCAATGCGTTACCTGAATATCCATTTGTGGACACACCAATAAATCGGCTCTCACGTTTCCAACTGCTACAACAATTATCTCAGAGTTTTTGGAAACGTTTTAATATAGAATATCTCCATTTATTGCAGCAACGAGTTCGTTGGATAGATAAAACAGATCCGCCTAAGGTTGGGGACTTGGTTCTTATCAAAGAACCAAATATGCCACCATTATCTTGGAGACGCGGTCGCATTATTAAACTATTCCCGGGTGCAGATGGTACCCCACGAGTCGCCGAGGTCCGCGTTGGGGAATCGGTTTTAAAAAGAGCCGTGGCCTGCTTGTCACGTCTTCCAGTGGCATAACCTTTGCTACCAGCCTCCGGTTTTGGACTCAGTCATGTTAAGCCTGACTGGGACGGGCGACTGTTCGGAATAGAATCATTTTTAGTTTATAAAATTAATTGAGGGCCATGAGGGTGGTCCCAAAAATATTTTTAACTCGGCTGATCCGCGCATACGCATTGTTAATGAGTCGTGGTTGAACATTCGCTGCGTAAAGTTAGATGCAATTTTATAGTGTTTTTTTGTGCATTTTTTGCTAATAGTTTCGTCCTCCATTAAAACCTATAGTGAGTGTTTTTGTGCGTGAACTATTATTGTAAGGCAAGTTCAACATCAGCCTAACATTTCTTGTTCCCAAAACTAACAATCTATCCATCCTTACGGCTGACGTGTTTTTGTGCCTTTCGCCCTAATAAGAAGCAATACCTTGAGGTATGTACTCAGGACTTATTTTAGTATAAGATTACGTATCGACGGCCACCGAACCGTTCTTTGTGATACAGATTTATTGTGCGCAACAATGTATTATTCACAATTAGTTTAAAAAGGCGTAAATTTTTAACTAAACACTAACTTAATATTACTTTTAACGATAAATCAAATAGTATTTGTAAGCACCACTTAATATTTGTAGTCGAAAAATTTAGTTAAAATTTTTTTTTAGTCATAAAACGTAGACAATATATAGTAAAATACGTACATATGTTGTTTTTAAAAGGAAAAAAAGTGTAATTTTAGTGTAATTCTATATTAGTTGTATTCCTAAGTTAATTCCAGTCTTCAAAGTATTGCTTAAATGCCGTAGGCTCTATTCCCTCAACCACCTTGGAAATGTGTACCTGAAAATACAAATGGATTTAACTTATTTAAATTAATAATATAATTTCATAAAAAAGGGTGCTCCTTTTTAATATATTTTAGTAATTACGTTTCAAAGTTAGTTATTATATGAGAATTATTTATAAAAAATATGAAAGTAGATATGTTTTACATTGAGGTGTATAGAGGTAATAACTGTATTTTCTAATATACATTGTTTTAGAGATTTCAATATATTATTAAGTTGCATAAGCTTGCATGACATAAAACTATTCCCCTTTTTATGGTAAATTTTTATTTACTTCCAATACTAATATCTATGACAACAAGAAAAGTATGTGGCACTGTAGGTTACTGTCACTAATAATTGACATTTCTCGCAACAGATTAGGTAAGCACAGACTACGTAGGTGAGTTATACTGTAATACATAATTGAAATATAAATACTCACCCAAGACGGATAATTGTTAACCTGCAAGTACGGTTCGGCTTTCTTCATAGCTTCAGATTTCTCCTGCAATAACCACAATGCAATTAGTTAAATATAAATCCGCCTACTTACCGTTTTACCTGCACTCATCCGGTCCCTAATCATAGAAATGCACTAAAATATCGAGATTAAAAGTCGTGCTTTTTACAGACCGACTGAACGCACTAAACGTGAATGCGACATTCCAGCATCACGCCAAGTGGTGAAGTATTGCTTGAAAATAGCTGGTTCCGTGCCTTGAGGAATTTTTACCACTTGTACCTGAAAAAGCAGATGTATAAACTATCATGTAATATTAATTATTAGTCACTAAACGGCTGCCTTAAGAACCAAAAAGTCGACTGGATGTGACTGGCACAGGAAGATGATCACCTACCTTGACAAGTAACCATGAAAGGGACAGAAATCTGAGGCTCAGATAGTAGCGTTTATTTCTTAGTACCACTGATTTATGTATATATATATATAGTAAAAGGCCAATAAACTAGGCAGTAAGTGAGTGACAAATTTCGTCTTTCCTAAAAATGTACCTTCTTGCTTAAGAAAGATAGATATAGCTTTGATACCAATTGTTAGATCTAAAGGCTTGGTTTTTCAGGCCGGGCCTTTATTACGGAAATATCCTCATGATATTTTTCGTGTCGTGAGAGGCTTCACTCGACTGGACATTATATGCTTATATTTTTGATATCAGTCATATTTATAGATTGTAACAAAATACATAATACCTGAATAAACTGTCCTCTAATTTAACAATCGATTTCGATTATTACTGAATAAATAAACAAATAATAGTTGTCGGTAGTATTACAACCATTTCAACTTCGAATCTTTTTCAACTTATAATTATAAGTTTAATTTTATGTAAAGTATACTATTATTTAACACGGTTTGCATTATAATGCGCTAATAACGAATCGCTTCATTGTGATTGGTCAGCGTCTTGACTAATCACAAAGCGACCAGATTGTTCGATTTTTAAAATATGTGACGGTAAGTTTATTCTTAGTCTTACCCATGATGGATAGTTCTTCGAAGTCAACAACTGTTGAGCTCTTGTCATAACTTCTGTTTTTTCCTGAAAATACATACTACATGAAAAAAAATCCCAATGCAATGCAATAATTAGTTATATTAAGAAGGCATTAAAGGCTAGATAAGATAGGTTTGCCCGCTCTACACCCTTGACTTGCGGACTGGTAGTAAATATAAATTTAGAGTCAACTTAACTTTTCTGTTGATGTTTATAATTGTACTATATGAATAGTTACATATTTTGAGTTTGATATAATGTTTGCTTAGTAGGCGAAAGAAAACGCAGGATTTTTACAAGTTAATACGTTTTTTAATTCAGAAGTATTATTTAAAAAAACTAGATACCAAATCTGCTTACGAATGCCAATTAGTATCACGTTAATGTCAATTAGTAGTAGCTGATGGCGTGGGGGATCCTGGTTTAAAATCGGAGTTTTGTTGGGAAGGAAAAGGAAGAGTTCTTACGAGTTAGATTAAACGGTTTCCTTACCTTGGGTGAAGCCTGCTTTCCGAGCCAAACGTAAATACTGCCGCTCACTGTATCCAATATATATGTCTCCTGTTAATTAAAAAAAATATTAAAATAATTAATTAACAGTTTTACAATCAGTCCCTAAA
The DNA here is from genome assembly GCF_905147795.1 of Pieris rapae. NCBI lineage: Eukaryota > Metazoa > Arthropoda > Insecta > Lepidoptera > Pieridae > Pieris > Pieris rapae. The sequence goes on along the minus strand of NC_059533.1, from coordinate 1,707,395 downwards.
TGAAGGTCGTAGGGAACACTTTTCAGCAGTACTAACAATATTATTAACTATGAAGTTAAAATAATTGATACATAGAAAATTAAAACAGATTTATAAAGTTTGGGCCCCAAGCAGTATACCTTTTAAGCTGGCATTTTCTCGCTGTATAGCGATACTTATTCGTTGAGCGAGGAAACACAAGCTCTGGGGTTACAGGTACTATATACCAGACGCCAACTTAAATATCTAAATAGCGTTTGTGCACTTGAACCACACGTCCCAAGAGTGAAAAAATCACTTTCTAAGTGGCTATTAAGGTTGTATAATAATATACCAACATACAAACATACAAAAATTCTTCCTACTAGAGTTTATAAAAATCGACTTAATATAATACTTTTGGAAAAAGTATATTCAATTAATCATTACTGCTTGAAAAATTCGAATTAATATTAATTTGATAATATTTATATTATTAAAACATAATTATGTAGTTGTAACTTCCATTCTACCTTTTAAGACAAATTTGCACGCCATTATGTGGCAGAATATGCGAAGTTTAGATTGTACAACCATAATATGTGTGTACCATATTATTACAAATATATTATTATTATAGGGAATTTGCAAGCAATTCGTAAATTATTTAATTTGCCGCACATTACGCCATGCAACCTCTGATACTGTGTATTAAGTTTTTTATTTAGTTGCAAATCTCTGCATTATTAATACACCATTGGGTATTGATCTAAAAAAGTGATTTTAATGGCGCCAGATCGCGGGATATTTGTGAGAATTGGGCAATGCCATTTGCGCTCGCTCACTCGTTCTCATGTATGAATAATTGATAATCTTTATTAATACCTGTGATTTTAATTGTGCCTGTGTGTATGGCTTCTGTAATGCTTTGACTTTGACAGAGCCCGTGCTGTCAGACACTTCCGAGAGCGTCGCTATGTTTTCTTCGTTCTTTTCAAAAGCCTGAAAATTAGAAAACAATCTAAATAGAATTTAATATTAAATATCACGTTATTATTGTTTTAAAATTCATTTTAATCGACCTGGGCAACACTAAAAATGTTTAGAAAATGAAAAACGGCTTAATGTAGAAAGTTGAGTTTATTGCCAGTTCGTCTCTTCCTTTCTACGCCCTATTGCCCTACGATTTGAGAACTGGCAGTAAATGTAAAATTAGTAAAATCATTTAATGTATATTTCTTTTTTTTTACGTTCATAAGTGTACATTATGTTGCCTATACGAATAAATGATTTTTGATTTAATTTGCCAATACTTTTATTGAATTTTGAAGAATTCTACGTTCCTCTCTACACATCGGACACATATACACATTCAATGGAACCACTGAGAAAAGCTGTGGGCCCAGTCTTCCTAAGGAGTCTCTTCTGTATGTGGCATTTTTGTACCGCGTCTTCAGAACTCGTAAAGCAAATACCTCGAATGTTATCTCTAGCTCTCGCTAATAAATATAAGGCGCAGGGCGCCAGGTCAGGACTGTTACAGGGATATAAAGTTTTTTCAATCGACCTGGCTAACAGCAAGATAACCATGGTGCCAAACACAGCTCTTCTAGAGGCGTTTATGATTACAATTTATTAAATTATTTAACGTTTTAAAATGTTACCTGATCGTCGCCACCAGCGCTTTCCTCTGGCACGAGATCCTTATCCATGGGTTGTGAAAAACTTTTGAACATCCACTTCACTTGAGAATTTGTCTAAGAAGATAATTGAAACTATAATATATATATATAAAATAATAAATATATATATAAATTAAAGATAAAAACCTTGTTATAGTATATAGTTCTATGTAAATGGAAATAAGAGGTTACAAAATATCTTATTCCAAACAAAAACGCGGCCGGAACTGCATTACTTTTGAATTCTTCGATATTTTCAACCTTTTTATTTAAATGTCAATAACCCACCGATAATGTCAGATTTTCCTCTTCCATGGTGATCCTCGTCCCTGATCTGGTTGGCCATGGATATAGCCTTCAGTTTCTCCACATTTTTAGCTTTATCGCCGACAAACACCAATATATCATTGTCTTTCTCCAGAATGAAGCAATCTCCCTTGTTCATGGACGAGAATAGTGGGTCTACCTGAAGTTAAAAGTGTTTGTTAAAATTCGTATATAATTGAAAATGAAATGTTTTTAAAAACATATACATATATATATACGGCGCCATCTTGTCTACAAATCGTTTTGGTAAAATACTAATACTATTAAAAATAATAAAATGTAGGTTCTAATTCAAAGAAATTATCTGATATTGTTTTTAAAGTACTCCTTTAGTAGCTAAATGTAAATAAATAAAACTTTCTTATAAAATATTTAAAATAAATTTTCAGCCGTAATAAGACTCGGAAACTTACTTCTACTACTTACTACTTTGTGAATATTTTAAGTATATTAAGACAAGCTCACACTCTATTGTTTATATATATATATATATATATATATATATGTATATGTATTTATATATATATATATATATATATATATATATATAAACAATAGAGTGTGAGCTTGTCTTAATATACTTAAAATATTCACAAAGTAGTAAGTAGTAGAAGTAAGTTTCCGAGTCTTATTACGGCTGAAAATTTATTTTAAATATTTTATAAGAAAGTTTTATTTATTTACATTTAGCTACTAAAGGAGTACTTTAAAAACAATATCAGATAATTTCTTTGAATTAGAACCTACATTTTATTATTTTTAATAGTATTAGTATTTTACCAAAACGATTTGTAGACAAGATGGCGCCGTACAAGCCTGAAGGCTGCAGCGTACTTTGTAAACAAAATGTTGGTTACCGCCGGAGGAGGTGTTCAATATATTTTAATTAAATATTACTTATAATTTAAGTATTAAATGTGGCAGTTCGATACTGCCATATCTGATATCTGTATTCCAACTTGGTTACTTCATAAATCATGTAAGTGTCTTCATTACACGTAATGTAAAGTTTTCATGTGTTTCTCATGATGCGATTTGTGTTAAATCACACAAATACACATATTGCAGTATTAGGATTAGTCAGATGAAGACATTATTTACAAATTTTTAGTATAAATCTGTAATTTTAATAATTTACTGTAAAACGCTTTTTAAAACAATGTTTTACACATAACTCAATAACTATATGTTTCGTACAATATTCTAATCGTTTTATTATATTGTAATATATTTTATAATAATTTGCTTAATAATATTTAAATAGAATTATCATAATATACCTGCCGCACGCGAACATTTCTTTTTCCTTTGACTTGATACATTTTCTTTTCCGACCCGGCATTCGTGACAATATGGTTAAAGCCTGATGGGTTGCCGCCATCCAAGTAACGTAGTCATGTTAATATTAATAAAGATTATTTATAGAGGCGGTTTGACCCAAGGAGGTCCATGAAAATGGATGAATGAAGGATGTGGATTTTATTAGGAGTTTGAAAGGCTCTTGCACTAGCTTTCTACATGAATGTTAGGATAAGTGTTTTTGTATTTTTTTAATCATATAGAATATAGACATAGATATAACGTTGATTACTAACAAAACACACACAAAATAACAATAATCAAAGAAAAAAAAAGGAAAAAGTAAAAAAAAATTACAGATAACGATTTTTTTTAGAACAACGTTTTAATGGTGTAATGTGTGTGGTGTGTGCTTGTAATTGAGCCAGGTTTAGCATTATGCTGAGGAGCAAACTCCAGAGACCACAGCAGCTCGTTTGCGCCTTAGTCGCAGAAAAAGAAAAATAATGCAATAATACTTAGTAGAAATAAAAAAAAAATCACCCAAAACTTTTGGTTTGTTACTGTAATACCACGAAATTAATTGTCCTTGTTTCTTCCATGTATTCCTTTTCAAAATAAATCATTACATATAATTCATATAAAAAACACACATAGTCTAAAACAAAGTCGCTTTCTCTGTCCCTATGTCCCTTTGTATGCTTAAATATTTGAAACTACGAAACGGATTTTGATGCGGTTTTTTTAATAGATAGAATGATTTATATGTATAATAACATCCATTAAATAGTGGAGAAGTACTGTTATTTTTGAGGTTTCTAATGTGATGTCGTAAATAATTACATTTTTCCGCTTACATTGCAAACGCAGGCTGAACCCTACGAGTTTTATCAAAATAATGTACTAAGTATTGTACACATTGAAAAAGTCTACAGAAAAGTCCGTGATGGTATATGTCTATATGGTATATGTCGCGTATATTATCGGAGCATTCCAGCGACGGAAATAACAATACATAATAAAAACCTGCTTTTTATCAGCATTGCACCCGTGCGAAGCTGGGGCGGGTCACTAGTAAAAAATATAATAATTGTCTTAGGAGTTACACATACCAGTTGGGAAATATGCCTTGAACTGTTGACTCTCCTGACCCATAGGTTCTCTGTGCTGCACAGCCTTCCCGTCGAACTTGTCATCCAAACCAACAGTCAAGATGGCAGCAGCACCAAATTCGTCTTGAGTCGCCTGGCTCCCGATCCAGTAGTGGATATCCCACGATAAATTGTTTTTCTTATCTGCTGTAGTCTGTAATAAACATATTATGCTTTTTTAATATACATTAAAGTATTTATAAACGTTAATTCGTTTTCTACTTTATAAATATTAATTATACATAACTATTTTTTAATAAGGGTTACAGATATTTTATAAGGAGCAGTGAAGGAAAACGTCGTGAAGAAACCGGCTTGTTCAACCGACCTAACAGTCGACGGCGTCTCAGGCACACGAGATTGAACACTTACTCTAAATTAAGATTGAAATTAAAATTCTTTATTAATATTATAATATAGGTGTGTTACATCAGCACATACATTTATGTTACAGTGACGTGACATTTCCGCAAACTTCCCAAATTACATTTTAATTTTAAAAATATACTTTCGTAATAACCAGTTTCAACTTTTATATTAAATAAAAATTCATAAATTTGATGAAATTCCTTTTTATAAATTAAATGTAGAAATTAAGTCAAAAACCTTCGTATATAATATATCAGTGTGGTAACTCATTACCTTCAAAATGATGTATGAATCGCCCTTGTAGAACTTTCCGAAATCATTCTGAGAGACGACAGTTGGTTCGAAGTTCTGGAAATGATAAGGCACATTAGCCGACTTTAATCTACGGCTACAAATCACTACGATAGCGATACAACCTGAAACGCGCTTACAAAGTTATATCGGTAAGGATGTCCCGACAAAAAAGTGCGTGCGTACAAATTTCACATGTCAGAAGTGAAACTTCTTTGAAAATTAATTATTACTAAGGTATAAGCCCCAAATCACACCATGTATTTGTCTGTCTATATAGCTAAGGATAATATAAATAAATAAAAAATCTGCGACTACTGCACAAACAATATCGCCAGGACCACTAAAGCATTCAAGCGTGTCTATGCGTTTACTGCACAAAACGTTGTGACAGAACTTCCATATAAAGACCTATATGTAACTCCTAAACGATTATATCAACCAATATTTATTCTCACTCTCTCTCAAACGGTCTCAATCGATCTAAACACAAACGCTGCACACTTTCGTGACGCTAATATTATTATTAGCCTAGGCCTAAAGAAGTTTCACTTAAAGAAGGTCAGTAGGTCCCCGAAACGTCTTAACGGATCCAAATATATATTTGTTTATATATGTACTATGTATTTGCGTGTTGTTCTCACGATTATGTAAGTGCGTGCTCCTATTTCACCATGCCTCCTGCTGATATAGGACAAATCTTTTTTGATTTTTATTTTTTTATTCTTTATTACTCAATATGTCATATGGAACATGGTGTAGTGGTTGCAGCTCCATACAAACATTGTGTAAAAAAACTTGGCAATTAAAAAGAGTGGCGGAGAGTTTATTGCCAGTTCTTCTCTTCCGTTCTACGCCCTTGATTTGAGAACTGGCAGTAAATGTAAAATTAAAATCATGTATTATTTATTTTTTTGACGTTCATAAGTGTACATTATGTTACCTATATGAATAAATAAATTTTGACTTTTGACTTTTGAATGATTCAATTCGTAGCACAAATTAAAAGGGCGCGCCATAGCTATAAAAATCAGAGTAGGGTATAAACTGCCTTCACCGGGGAAGGTGGATCTGTCCATCCTACTCTACTGAGTTTCCTTGCAGCCCTTCAGGAAATTAACAACCCGCGACGAACTTTCTAAAATGTTAGACCATATAAAACAATGTTTTTACTAATGTTATAATTTATAAAAAAAAACTGTAGGAATAATTTTAACGGAAATATAAAATAATTAAAAATACTAGGTGTTATAAAAATAAAATAAGTGAGTAAGTTTTTCTTTCGGCAAAGCGGTTTTTTGTTTAATTTGTGTTCTTTGGTAAAATTATAAACATATTGTTGACTCCGATGATTAATGACTATTTCATTTGTTATGGTTATTTCCGTGTGATCGTGAAGAACTAAGAGCTTGGAAATTCCGTGTTTTGTTTTATTGTAAATGGTTAGATAAGTCTTGTTGCCTAGAAACGTATAGGAAACTCGTTAAACGTTTCGTTCAGTCACTTGTCTGAACGAACTTTAGCGACTTGATTAAATATCGACCTTTAATTAACTGTCTAGATATTCAATTAACTTCCTGACTTAACTACTTTTCTGCGACATATATATCATACATAAAAGTATTATATATGATAAACCTGTTATATGGCCTCCTTCAGTCATGCGTATTCACAAAAATTGTTAGGAAATTCTTCAGGACACATTGACATTTTTATAAGGAATACTTACATTGATTCTCCACACTTCAACACCAGCTCGTTGGCCTGCGTTGGCAAAGGCTGGGTGTACTCTGGCTTTTTCTCTTGCATCCTGAAATCATATTTAATTTAATATTAAATGAATCAGAATTTTTTGATTCTTTTACTGGAGTTCTTTGTTTTCAACTTCTCCAATAACCGCTAATGAAGCTAATTGCTTAGTAGCAATGTTTTTCCAATTGTGAGAAGTAATTGTTTTGCTAGCAATACCGACGTGAGTCACAGAATGAACACAATGTAAATTACGTGTATGAGTAAGAAAAACAATATCGCCAGGACCACTAAAGCATTCAAGCGTGTCTATGCGTGGAGGCTTTCTGACCTTGATTCTTTTGATACAACTTTTATATGTATATAACATGAAGTAGTGTCTTAAGTAATACACAATATAAACTAACCATAAAATCTAATAAGTAAAATATAATATTAAAGGAGTCTATTTAGGCAAGGTTCCGAAGATACTGGCAGCGTTCCCCAAATGAATAGCTAGATTAATTCTTTGTCCCAGGTAGCTGCCAGCTCTTCGTTCTCCTGTGATGTCGACTAACCTTTTTGACATTTCCCTAAAGGCCTTATAGCGCTAGGACCCCACGGACCAAGGGTCTCGACACCGAATGGGACAAAATCACATTCGGAGCCTTGACCCCTATAACATAAATTGTTAGTTATAAGATTTAATTTTGTAATGTTTTTATGTAGGATAATTGGTGGCGGCGCTGGTTGCTGATTATATTATTTATATCTAATGAAATTTTAAGTGGACTGTATTTTTCTAAAGTTTGGTTGCTCAATATTTGGGTCTTATATTGGAGAAAGAAAGAAAGGACACGGCACAGTACCTTCAACCTTCTTGGCTTCCTTTCTTATGGCTGGATGTGGCTTCTTGCACTAATTTTATCACAGACACTGAATAGTATGTAACGATATATATATCCCAAAACAATTATTACAATAGACAGTAAAAGATAAATAAGTAATAAGTTTAAATGAAACGATACGAGCGTGCGGAGTCCGAAACAAATATCAACACATTGCGAGGCGACCAAATTAAAACTACCCGCTGCTCAATTTCCCTTTTTCTTAAATGTCGACGCATTATTGTGCGTCACCTACAGCCCGTTCCGGTACTAGTGCCGTCATAGGGAAGGACATTAAGGATGGATATATTGAGCAACCATTAAGATAAAAAAAAATGCGAATTTGGCGCAACCACACACATTACCCACACATTGTCTATGATTGAAGACGAAAAGCATTTTCGAGGATTCATACAAACTATTAATACATTTATGTACTATTATTTTTGAGAGCATTGCTTACTTTTGGTGACTGCTGAATACTCTTCTGATGTCTGGACTTACCATGATTCGAGTTCTGCTCCTCCGCAGTGGAGAAAACCAGTCTGTCTGTCTCTCTCTTCATACGCTCATCATCAACATCACCGTATCGATCTTGCAATACTGTAAAGAACAATTTCATCAGAAATGTTTGACATTCAAATGCAAGCAGCGTTGCATTGTACTTGGCGTTGCTTTGGACTATTTGTCACCTGAGAGAGATTTTTATTAGTTACTAGCGACCCGCCCCGGCTTCGCACGGGTGCAATGCTGATACTAAATACACTACAGAAAATCTGTGAACGTTGTATATAAAAATGTGGGTTATCCATAAGAGATAGATATATACAATCTATATATATAAAATATAAAATGTAATTATTTACGACATCACATTAGAAACCTCAAAAATAACAGTACTTCTCCACTATTTAATGGATGTTATTATACATATAAACTTTCCTCTTGAATCACTCTATCTATTTAAAAACCGCATCAAAATCCGTTGCGTAGATTCAAAGATTTAAGCATACAAAGGGACATAGGGACAGAGAAAGCGAGTTTGTTTTATACAATGTAGTGATACTCCGTTTGCTATCTCTTCCAGAAGTTCAACTGAATATTTGAACCTTAACTATTTATTGCTTAAAAAAAAGTTCTAAAATTACTTTCACAGATACAAGTAACAGTTACGCGGTTGAGTAGAACTAGCTAGAGCTCCTACGATTAAATATAAAAGGAAATTTAAAGGGACTTATACCATGCTTCATTTGACATGACCAAATAAAATAATAATAATAATAATCAGTGGCTCTACAACCTTTTTAGGTCCTGGCCTCAGAGTTCTGAATCTGATTCATGATCATTTTTAAATCTAATAGGCAAGGAGGTGATCAGCCTCCAGTGCCTGACACACGTCGTCGACTTTTTTTTTGGGTATAAGACATGTCGGTTTCCTTACGATGTTTTCCATCACCGTTCGAGCAAATGTTAAATGCGCACAAAATGTTGGTGCACAGCCCGGGATCGAACCTACGACCTCAGGTATAAGAGTCACACGCTGAAGCCAGTAGGCCAACATTGAAGAAATAAAATTTCGGTGATAAAGTATAAATTTATAAACACTTCAGCTAAATCACTGCAATCTTCAATAAGTTCAGTATTTTTTTGATTTAAAATATTTTAATTAGGGATAACGTCTGTCCATGAATTCCATTATTTAATGACTACTTTACAGACAATTACCTAAAAACAATTAAATCTATCATTATTCAACACATAGACAATTAAAAACCAATTTGCATTACCCAAATACAGTTATATAATATATGGGAAAAAACATTCGACTATCTTATTTCAAATTAATTAAAAGAGCTACCAGCTGCACAATATTAAATTTAAATTAAAAAATATTATGCATAACAAAAAATATGCTAATCAGACATTATCTACATTTTAATTATTATTCCAATACAGGAATGCATCCTGTATTCGAATGAGAATTCTCGTCAAGAACAGGTTTCTTGCATCGTCTATATTTTATGGAACATCAATTTTTCTATTGGTTTGTGACATTTTACGTGCAATTTAAATAGTTTAATGGGTATAATGTCACAGTGTATATGTCACTGGCCCCAGTATTTATTTATTAACACTTCGTTGCCTTATACAAAAAATATATATATAAAAGCAGGTTACATACGTCATTAGGCCACGGGCGGTCTTATCGCTAACAACGATTTCTTCCAGGCAAGCCTAATATGGAACAATAAAAAATTAAACACCTACAGAGGATAAAGTGCAAGAAGTGCATAGATATTAACCAAAAAAACTCAAAATAACATATTTTAACTTAAAACAAAATGTACTAAAAATAAAAATAATAATGTCTATAAACAAAAATGTATAAGCTTGATATATAAGTAGTAGCCAATTACGAGGCATAAGAAAACTTTAAAAAAGAAGATTTTTAAATATAGTAGTAGCATATAAGAAAATTATTTAAATCCGTTCGACATCCTCGTGGAAAGAAAAATTGTAGGTTTTGTTTGTATTTGCGTTACTACTTAGAGGACTTTAACTTGTCGTAGGTATACATTGGATAGTCGGTCAGAACATGTAACACCGTATCTCACCGTATATCTACGTGCCGCTGCTATAGACAGACAGCACTTTGTCTAACCCTAAATCTATAAAGATACGACAAAGACCCACAATACAACACAGAGTTTCATGTATTCGAATAACCATCCAACTCAAACCAAAAATATCTTTATTCATATAGGTAAACATGTACACTTATGAACGTCAGAAAAAAACAAATTAATTGTAAATTTACATTTACAACCAGTTCGCAAGTCAAGGGCGTAGAGCGGGTTAAAAGAACTGGCAAGAAACTTTCCGTCACTCTTTTCAATCGCCAAGTTTTTAATACAAATTGTTTGAACTGGAGCAAATCAATCCCAAGGATTAGGATCGTTTAAGTATTCGTCACATTTATAAATCCTCCAACAACCACTCTCGTTTTTAAAGCTAAAAATTAAAGTACTTCGAAAAAAGTTCCTAATATAAATTTCAAGATACACATATATGGATTCCAATGACATTTCACCTGGCAAATGGAATGTGTGCGAATTTCGTGGGCTATTGGCTTTGGGACGGGAGCACATTAGCGCCACACCTAGGATAATTGAAATGCCTTTGATTAATCGTTCGTCGCACCCTTTCCTCATTGTAAATGTGATTTAGCTACTATAATAATGCCTCATGTTTTTTAATTCGTTTATATCTTCTTGAGCCTTCTTGATAATCCGTGCCTCTCATGTCGTCGATAGCAGTGGACTTCCGTTTCACACAGTATGAGTTATTAATAAATAGAAAGAATAAAATTTTAGTAATAATTAACACAAAATCCGCTCTGTAGCGGCCATCTTGGATTTACAATGTTATCGACAGATTATATTATATTTTCATTAGAGCTAAAGGTAAAAGGTAGATGAATCAGTCTACAGGAAGGAGATCAAAAGTTAGTTGCTAGATTTGATTTAGGTTAAGCTAAATAAAACCGTTTAAATTTTTTTTATTAAACCCTCACAAATAATTTTTGGCTGCGCTTTTGACAGCAGTGAAAACTTCGCGAGAAAACCGGTTTGCCTAAATTCCACGGTGGGTGGTCAGGCATAGGAGGCGGATAACTTACTTGCCCATTAAATTAACAAATGATCATGAAACAATTTTTAACGCCACTTATATTTATTTTTATTATTTATCAGAAATGTATTACTCGGTTTTCCCTTATTAGCAATGTTTGTATGTTTACAAGATTTTTGGTACAAAGACACTGTCGTACAATGACACAAAGTTATTTTTGTTAAGGAAAACATTATTTTAAGTATTTATAAATGTTCTTTAAGATATTTAAGACATGTCGGCCAAACGTTCACCTCATGACATCCGTCTAAATATAGAAATTCTTAAAATTTGGAAATCTCTGCTCGTTTTTTGTTTTGTTGTGGTTTTGAGAGTGAGGTTAATTTGTAAAGATAATATTGATTTTTTGATGGCAAAATTCATCAAACGCGATTTTATGGAAACATTAGGGCCCAATGTCATCAAAACCATTTAGGACCAAATTTAATGAAATATATTTTAATAACGTATAAAATAAAAATAAAAAAATAATAAAAGGACTGACTGATTGATATGATTAATAATGTAAAATTTAATTCTTTTTTAAACACATCTGCACGCCCTTATTTATTTATTCAGACTTCGTTGCATTAAAGAAAAACAAAAATAACGCAATACATAAAAATTATACAGGATGCAACGGGCGGCCTTTTCGCTAACAAACGATCTCTTCGAGGCAACCCTAGAAAGGAGGATGATAAGTAAACTGAAAAAGTGCATAACATAATGATATATGAAAAAAATATATATAACCCTAATCTAAAGTAATACAAAAAAAATAAGACAAACTAAAAAGCTAATTACACAGATACACGAATGGCGATGTAATACAGAATATGCGAACTTTTGATTGTACCACCATAACATTTTTGTTCCTTATCCTTGCAAATAAATTATTACTACTACGTTGATTAGTAATAAAAATAATGAGTATGAAAATAGGTAAACACTACAAAAACTGACAAACTATAGCTTGCCAATAACGCAACTCACGGTGCATATAATTAATCATCTTAGTCATTAATATCCCTCACAGTCATGACTGAGAGGGGTAAAGACTCGTGTATAATGGACAACAGAACGATTGCCTTACAACAGTTCCTTAGGTTTATAGACGCGACGTCAAAATCCAATGCATTTTTGACTTCACCTTAAGCCTCCTAAATGTCGCCTTTACTCCAAATGTCTTTTACGTCAAAATAAACACGTGTTTGACTAACTATTAAATTTCTAAAAGCACCGTTAAATATAACCTCGTGTTACACTGTTAATTATAATACCAACAACCACATCTCTGTGAAGTTAGCAAAGCACTCACCAGCAGAGCATAGCAAAATGAATTCCTGATAGTATTTAGAAAGTGTTATTTTGACATAGACATATATTTAGATAGACATTTATGTCCAGAAATTGATTTTTTAAAAGCGTATACTGAGCAGCACACAACAGAGCATTTCTTATGGATTTCGAATAATAAAACCACACATATTATTTTAATATATTACTTTCCCTTTTTAATGCTAAAATAATAAGCTTTAATAAAAAAATAAGGGAAAGTGAGAAAAACTAAAAAAAAGCATTCATTAACTAAAAAAAGTATACGGACATAACTCCGCGGTTTCCAATAGATCTATTCTTTTAGGAAAATTTTGGAAAAACTTTTTGGCAAGCATGGGGTCTCCGCGTGTTCTATTATATTGTATAGATATACTATAAGTACTATTATTATTATATATATAATATTACATATTAATTTAGCACCAAACTTTTTGAATGTTTTTTAAATTTATCAAAAAATATTATTCAGAATATTGTAAATATTTATTTCTATTTAATACCACTATATACATACCGACATTATATTAGATTAAAGGTGTATGTTACTTTGTGTACGTTACGCTCGTCGCGTCGGGAAAACAGTCGTAAAGTCAGCGACAGATCGTCTAGGATTCCATTAACCGTAGCAAATAATTCTTTATTGCTTCTTTTATAAGCCTAAAAAATGTTGACCCTGCACTCCACTCTACGAATTGTGGTAATGCCGAAAAAATATTAGATAAAGATATATTACATTAATCTTCAATAAAATTGTATGTATTTTAAGGTTAATTTGTAATATAATATAATAATAAATAATAGGATTAACTGAAAAATGCATTTCGTTTTCAAGCATAGATAATGTCCCGCTAAAATGTGTATACAAATAAATTTGACTTTAACAGTTGACTTCATTTAAATTTTTGAATGAATGTATGGCTTTTTTACTATGATTCGAGTGCTTTACAGCGATGAGCAAGAGACTGCTACAACCGGCCTTATTTTAACTTTTCTTTCTTACCGAGTCTCTAATATCCGGCCGATACTTCCTACCTCTCCTATCCGGGGAACAAATTAGAACATTCCTTTGTGTCGCGGGCAGGAGTTAACGCATCAGGGAGGATATTTATTCTCGCCGTCTTGTAACTTAGGGTACTTCAATGAAAGAGCGTATCAATTATTTAAAAGCAATCACCCCGCGACGGTTCAAGCTGAGGTTCTAGTCTCACAGGAGAAGCCCTTCGCAAGAAAACCGCCCATTCAGGCCGAGCTAGGCTGTTAAGGCCCTTAAGGCCAACAGCGAGATTTTTCCTTAGAATTAATGGCTCTGCCAGCAGTGAACCCGCAAGAAACAAAGCGACTTCTAAGCTTAAATAGAACCAATCTCAAAATAATGATAAGGACAATTCCTAGACAACCCCATGTGCAGAGGCTTTTTCAGCGCAGAGGAATCAGTCACCCACGTAGTCCTGGAATGCGAGGCTGTGGTTAATCCAACAAAATTCCTTGGAACACTGAGGTGCCCGGGAGACTTCTGTGCTTTTAGAAGGAGCTAGGCTGGCTAAATTAGCCAGGACTTAACGCAAAACGGACCAAAAATGAGTCCACCAACCATACCATACCAAGATGCTGTAGCTCACGAACAAAGGCACCATCACGTCAACGTCAAGGTTATCCAAGCCGCCTATAATCGCCTGGGGCCTAGCAGGCTGATAAAGAAAAACCATTTGAGATATTATTTTGCTTTGAGGTCGCTGTGAAGCGTGCTGCTGCTTTGCTTCTGAAAGAGGCTGGTTTAATTAACCAGAACTTTACGCACACCGGGCCAAATGGGCGTATATATATATACCTATATACTTATCAAAGCAAATATTACAATACTTTTACTACAACCATTTTGAGGATTATACTTGTGAAACTCGCTTGTGCACTTAGGGATTACAATTTTTATTATAATTTTATAATAATAAATAACTACAAAACACAATACAGCATTTACAATATCTTTAATCTGAATAATAATAATAATGATTGGATAAATAGACAACTATATTAATTTTAAAAATTTGGTCGGTGTATATTAATACTTGTTTACTGGGGTCACCCGTACTATCTACTACTAATGCATCAAAGTTAGCAAAGAAAAATTGGTTTTAATGAATCAGCACGAGAAAGATATTTGGAAATGTCCAGACTGTTTGTGCAAGGTCTCAAAAGGCGATCGGTATATAAGTGAGGCGAGTCAGGATCCTATGTCACCAAATAAGGCAAGTCAACGAATAATTGAAGCTTTAATCCAAAAGTACCATAGTATTTTGCTAAAGGAGGTGCAGGAATTCCGTCAGGAAATGAATAGTCGTTTTGAAGAGCAAGGAAAGCAATATAAAGAACTTCAGGAAAGATTTAACAAGTCTGAAAGAGAATTAAAAGAATTGCGTAAAAGTATCATTCAGGAGAAGACCTTAGAAGTGAATACACTACAGGTCCGCGAATTGAAACAAAATGTAAATTCCCTTAAAAGCTGTTCTTTGGACAAGAGCCCGATAGTCGGAACACTATGTGAGATGAGTACTTCGCCGGTGGTATCGTTTGCGAACGCCGCTAAACAGAACCCGAACCAAATCGAATCGACGGAGCATGTTCCGACCTTAAACCCGTGAACGCTGGGGTCCCACAAGGCTGTGTTTTATCCCCGACCCTGTTTCTTCTGCATATCAATGATATGTTGCAACTTAGCAACATTCACTGCTATGCGGATGACAGCACTGGGGACACTCTTTACACTGGCCGGGCAAGTATTTCTCGGGCAGATGTCGATGAGTACCGGAACAAACTTGTGTCTGAAGTAGAAACCCTACTACGTGGAGTCTCTGACTGGGGCAGACTAAACCTAGTCCAATTTAACCCCAAAAAGACACAAGTTTGCGCGTTTTCCGCTAAAAAAACACCCTTTGTCGCTACTCCTCTTTTCGAAAACACTCTCCTTAAAGCCACAGCCAGCATTGGAATACTTGGCGTTGACGTATCGAACGACGTTCAGTTTCGCGGTCACTTGGAGGGAAAGGCAAAATTAGCCTCCAAAAAGCTCGGTGTGCTCAGCAGGGCGCTTGCAACTATATAAAGCGCAAATTCGGCCCCACATGGAGTACTGTTCCCACCTTTGGGCGGGTGCTCCCCAGTACCAGCTTCTTCCACTTGACCGTATTCAACGAAGAGCGGTTCGAATCGTTGACGACCAAAATCTCTCCAAGCGGCTTGATCCTTTGGCGTTGCGTAGAGATGTGGGGTCTCTCTGCATCTTCTACCGCATTTACCATGGAGAGTGTTCAGAGGAGTTGTTCGGATTAATACCTGCAGCTGAGTTTCATCATCGGACGTCGAGGCAGAATACGAAATTCCACCCGTATCACCTCGACGTCCGCCGTTCCACAACTGCGCGTTTTTCCTGGCTGTTTTTGCCGCGCACCACCACTCTGTGGAACCAGCTGCCAACTGAAGTATTTCCGAACCAATTTGACTTAGGGTCCTTCAAGAAAAGAGCGTACCAATTCTTAAAAGGCCGGCAACGCACTCGCGAGCCCTCTGACATTGAGGGTGTCCATGGGCGGCGGTAACATCAGGTGAGCCTCCTGCTCGTTTGCCCCCTGTTGTAAAAAAAAAAAAAAAAAAAACAATAAGTTGAAGCAAAGTGCTTTCACAAATAAGGTACCTGAAGATGTAGCAGAAATAAATAAAGAGCAAGAATTGGAAACCCATGTTGAAAAGGAGAACAGTGGCGATAAGATAAAGGAAAGAGTTGGAAAATATCCCAGTTGTGAAGTAAAAAAAGGAGGTAGAAGTGATGTAGTGGAGATCTGTGGAGCTGAGCGGAAAAAGTTTCTGCATGTGTGGCGCTTAAACAAAGATACAAGTGTGGAGTGTCTAGAGAAGTATGTCAAGAATGTAATATATGGCAAGGAGGTGTCTATAAGAGTCGAAAAAATTAATCATAAAAAAGAAAAGGATTACGCATCATTCATTATTGGGGTACCAGAATGTGAATATGAGTTATTATGTAAACCGGATAATTGGCCGATAAATGTTGAATGTTGTGACTGGGTGTGGTTTCGGAGATCATCTAACAAACCAAAAGGATGGAAGTAGACATATTAAGATATGTTACCAAAATGTGAGGGGTCTTAGAACCAAGTTAAAGGAATTTTATATGAGTGTCTCATCTATCTCTGTAGATTTGTTTGCAGTTACAGAAACGGGATGTAATGAATCTATAGCTGACGCTGAGTTAGTCCCTCCTGGATATACGGTATTGCGATGTGATCGCGCGGATGGGCGCAAGCATGGATGGTGGCGTATGTCTTGTGGCTTCCCCGCGCCTGGAACTGCGTCACATAATTTTACCCTCTGATTTGCAAATTGAATCTCGCCCCTTCGAAATAGTTTGTGCAACTGTCTATTTGAAAAATAGATTTATGTTTCTGTTATGTATTGTTTATACTCCTCCAAATACGCATGATGAAGAATACTTTTTATTACTCAAAACAATTGAAGAATTTTGTTGCAAGTATGATGATGTATTAGTAATTGGTGACTTTAATTTATATTCTTGCTCAAATAATGTAAATACTTATTTTTGGAATTACTTTAGTAACTATTGTGAATTCAGTCAGTGTAATAATATAGGGAATGTTAATGGTCGTTTATTAGATTTGGTATTAAGCAAAGGTAAAGGAATGCAAAGTGTTGGGGTGTGCGAGACGGATGAACCTTTGGTATCTGTAGACGTCCAGCATCCTCCGCTTCTTGTGTGTGTGTGCCCACGCGTTGCGTCAGTTCCGTCAAGGAATGACCCGGCTATAACACACGAGCGCTTGTTACAATGGAATTTCAAGAAAGCCGATTTTAGTTCGTTGTATTCCAAGGTTAGAGAAGTGGATTGGTCTGATGTGTACTCGTCAGATTTAAATCAGAGTCTCAATTGCTTCTATTATAAGTTGAACTCTGTACTTGAGGAATGCGTGCCAAAAAAATCTAGGAACCTACGATGCTCAAGGTATTTATATCCAAAATGGTATACAAGGGAAGTCATTAAAAGAATTAAAAAAAAAGCCACGCTGCATAAGAGATACAAAGTCACTAAATCCCCAGGAGATTACGAAAAGTTTAGCCGGTGCAGAGCTGAAGTTAAGAAATTAATTGCATTGGCTCTTGAAAATTATACTAAGTCTGTTGAATCAAATATCATTGAAGATCCCAAGTCATTCTGGAGGTTTATTAATGGTAACAGAGTCAACAGAGAACCATCGGGTATTATTGAGAACGGAGAGGTGTTACCCCCTGATGATAGTGTTAGAGCATTTGCCAAGTATTTTAGCTCTGTTTATGCTACACAAAAGCCAAAGCTTGACGTCAGCGCAGCTGTTGCGGCAGCGGGTTGTTCAAACGGGGCTGCACGAGTTCATGTTGGGAGCTTACAATTGAGCGATGTACAGGAGGCACTTAAGCTACTTAAACCAAAAAAGGCAGCTGGCCCGGATGGAGCCTCACCTACTTATCTAGATGAGCATCAGTGAAAGGGATATGTTTACATACCGCTCGCTTTCATAGGAACTTCCTTTAGTTCATTTTATATAAAAACGTAGCACTAATAGAAACTGAAAATTTTGTAAGAAATCTCATTAATTTTTTTTTTTTTTAATATTGGCCAGATAGATACAATTCTCATTTTTGAATCAAATATTTTTTGCTTTCGTGTAACTAGATACTATCGTATAAACAACGGATAACTATTTCAAGACAATCATTTAAACATTTCCCAAAAAGATCTACAATATATTTTATGTTCCAGAAAATACCGAAGTAAATGTTTTCTTAAGATGAACGTAATTGTTTTGCGATATGACATTAACTCGTTTGTAATCATTGAGTTTTTAATTTGATATTTTTAATTTTCTATACTGAATAATAGAAGATGGTTAAATGTCAAGATTCTTATAATGTTGTATATATTGTCACGTAAATTATAAATTGTATTTCAAAATTTGTAACTCTGTAATTCATATTAACTTTTTTGCGATACAGCGACATCTATGCGTCAGTATTGAAACCATGTAAGTTGGAGTATAATAATAATTATTCATCTTGCCAATAAGCATATTGTTTGAGTATGTGTATCAAAGATGGCGCTATTTCAGAATTTTAATTACATATTTAATATTTTTATAGGCGGTTTTTTCCGTCGTTGCGGGTTTAAGTGTTAACACGTGTTTCGGATTTAATTATTTAGTTTTTTCTATTTTTATCGTAGTTTAAGCTGACTTATCTAATTGGTGGTGGTTAATTAATAACATCAACTAATAACGTAAGTTATTTTTATTTATTTTTTAATTTTTCCCTTTAACTTGTTATATTTTTGGTAGTCCATAATGGAGAAACATCCTCCAGACCCTCCGGATCCTCCGGATAGGGTCTCTTCTCCGGTTGAGTTAATGGATTCATCCCCCTCAATGTTTTCCCATCCCGGTGTCAAACGCAGACTCGACACTGACAAAGAAGTTTTAATGGAACCCTCTAAAAAACCATTGATTGAAGGCCGGTCATCTGCTGATGATGTCAACCCTGGGTTTTATACCCATCCATCATTAACTGACTCACCCAAGACTTACCTTGTCAATGACAAGGGTCCTTTTATAGTACATGTTTCTTGCCCTGAAGCTGACCCATCCGCTGGTACATCAATCCGCCCAATTAAATTTGGTCACTTCTTGGTAAAAAACAAAGTAGCCAACATTGTTCGAGATGGTGTTAAGAAAGTGGGTCGTAACAGAATATCTGTTGAGTTTAAGTCGGGTTTAGATGCCAATAATTTTATATCTAGTCCCATAGTACCTTCCAGCAATTTGAGCCTATTTGAGCAATAGGACCCAGGCCACAAAGATTGGTGATAGTGTGAGCGAGGACCTTCCTGTTCGATACGGTGTCCCGCAGGGTAGCGTATTGGGTCCTACCCTGTTTTTAGTGTATATTAATCAGCTATGCAACCTACAGTTAACCAATGGAACCATTGTAACCTTTGCGGATGACACGGCTTTATTATTTAATGCACCGACTTGGGGGGAGGTTTACGCTCACGCCCAATCTGGCCTGGATAGGGTGACGACTTGGCTTAGCGACAATGTCTTAACGCTCAATGCAGACAAAACAAAATACATGGCATTTACAAAACGAGGGTGCCATCCACAACATCAGTGGACAATCGTGACTCATTGCTGCCCCCGTCTGCAACGCTCGAATGGTTCGTGCGACTGCCCACGGCTGCAAAACGTTAGTACACTAATGTACCTCGGCGTACTTATAGACCACAATCTTAGCTATAATGGTCACATTGAATTGCTTTCGGGACGCTTGCGTAAGCTAATGTATGTATTCAGGAGCCTGCGTGGGGTTGCTGACTCTACTACAACTAGAATGGTGTACGAGTCGCTTTGCCAATCCCTACTAATTTACTGTGTCTGGGTCTGGGGAGGCACCTATAAAACCTCTCTCCTGAAACTTGAGCGAGCCCAACGTGCAGTTCTTAAAACCTCATTGTCTCTCCCCTTTCGATTCCCTACTGATGAACTTTATAAAACCTGTTCTGTACTTACAGTTCGTCAACTATTTATCTTATACACTATTCTTAAACAACATTCGCTGTTATTCTTTGATACCGCTATATTGGACAAACGTCGCAAATATAACGTTTGTACAACCCCATCTTTTTCTAATTTTTCTCATCGATCGTTCTCTTTTCTTGGCTGTTACTTATATAACAAACTTAACAAAACTCTAAATATATATGCTAAAACAAAAAAATGTGTAAAGCAAACACTTCATAAATTTTTAAGTACTTTGAGCTATGATGAAACTGAAATTCTTCTAGAAGTAATAAAATAATAATTTTCACATAATATGTTCTTGTCATGTCAAACACCCTTTAACACTCACTAACACACGCATGCGTACCCTTCCCCACTATCACAGACACTCACATACACAATCCCTTACAAACTTCCTTTTTGTTATGTATATGCTATGGAATGGAAGCCTGGTTATCCATATTACAGGTTCTTACCTAGTTTGGAAACCAGTCTCCCAATACTGTTACTATATTAAGAATTATTATTGTTAATGTTTAAGGGAGAAAATAAATAAATTATTATTATTATTATTATTAATTATTCTGTTACTATCCCCAATTATAATGTTTCCCGTATGGGCCTTGTGAGAGGTGTCCCAGCTGATTGGTCGATGCAAGAATTTATTGAGACTGTTGAAATTCCCGAAGGTTTTGGTATAGTCCTCAAGGCCAGACGCCTAAATCGCAAGACAATCTCCGATGGTCAAATTACATGGACTCCAACACAAACCGTTGTTTTGACGTTTCAAGGACAAAATCTTCCGGAGAGAATATTCTCCTGTCATAATTCCCTCCCCGTAGATACTTACCAACTTCCAACAATCCAGTGTCTTAACTGTTGCAGATTCGGCCATGTTAAGTCACAATGCCGGTCGAAACCTAGATGTTTTCGTTGTACTCTAGCCCATTCTGGCGATGAATGTAATATCCCGGAAACAAAATCATTATGTTTATTTTGTACTGCCCCTCACTTTGCAACCAACAAAGCATGCCCCGAGCATAATAGACAAAGAAATATTAAACACTGTATGTCGCAGGAAAATATATCCTATCTGGAAGCATCAGCTCGCTTTAGACCTAGCAGTGGCAAATCTTTTGCAGATTCTGCAAAAGCTACCCCGTCCTCTTGATTCAGTTTATCCCAGCCCATTATTATACCTTCCCAAGTATCCCCCCAGACTGCATCATACAGGAAAACTATATTTCTCCCTTCTCGCTCTAGGCCAACATCAGGTAAATCTTATGATAAAGCGGCCCATGAGGCCATTACTTCCAATTTACCCTCATGTTTACCAAATGGTTGTGCCATAAGCCCCTCTTCCCTTATCAACAATGAAGTTTCCCCTAATGAAAATCTTCTTGACTGCTTATGGGCATTGATTTGTAACATGCTATCTAAGTATGATGATATCCCCGTACCGTCCCACGTTGCCCAAAAAATCAACTTGCTCCACTCATTTGTTACCAAAAATGGCGAATCTGGTGATTCAGTGGAATTGTAAGAGTATTCGTAATAAAAAATCCGAATTAGCCTTTCTGATCAACAAATTCTCTCCATCTATTCTAGCCATATCGGAGACTTGGTTATTGCCGGATTCCCGCTTTAGGGTTTCGGGGTATCGTTGTCTCCGAGATGACAGGGATGATGGCTATGCTGGCTGTGCCTTTTTGGTCAGTCGATCTCTCACCTTCCACTCATTATCCCTTCCTCATAGTGATGGTATTAATGCTGTTGCTATGAGGGCTTTTAATATCTCATTTATTTCTGTTTATATTCCCCATCCCCATTTTGACCTCATTTCTGATTTACGTTCTATTATCCTTTCGGTTCCTCCTCCTGTTGTCATGTTGGGTGATTTCAATGCCCACCATGTTGCTTGGGGTTGTCATTCCTCAGATTCTTTTGGGTCCCTTCTTCTCGATTTACTTGATGATATAAACATAAGTGTCTTGAATAATGGGTGTCCTACGAGAAGGTGTCTTCCATCTCAGAATCCCGCTAGCGCAGTGGATTTATCACTTTGTTCTCCTGATCTCTTCCCTTTTCTATCCTGGCGGGTTTTTAAGAGCACATGTGGAAGTGACCATTTCCCTATCATTGATCTCCCATCCAATTTAAGGAGTGTTATTCGCCATTCTCCTCTCTTAAAATTTAATCTGAACCAGGCCAATTGGTCAGACTTTTCATCCACTATGGACTCAAAAATAGCTGCGCTCCCCGCAGTTTCTGCTGAAAACTGTCTATCTTCATACAATGATTTTATCAATTCCCTTAACTCATCTGCCTGTTTACATATTCCTCTTAAACCTTCAACACATAGAAAAATTTCCCCTCCTTGGTGGGATTCCGAATGCACAGAGATAATTAAAAAAAGAAAAGCATCAGAAAGGTCATACAGTCTCTGCATGACCTTGGAAAACTTTTTAATTTATCAACAAGCCTCTGCAGCTGCTCGTAGACTTTTTAATAAAAAAAAACGTCTTGGGTGGCATAAGTTTTGTGAGAGCATGTCCCCTGGTACCCCTTCGTCTGTGGTTTGGAGGCAGATCAGAAGATTCCGATGTTCGCTCAATTCCTACGATGTCCCTTTCAATGATCCTTCCAGCTGGATTACCTCCTTTGCCGATAAATTGGCTCCTTCTTCAGTCCCTTTTTATGATTGTCTTCCTTTTAAGTATAATTCTTTCATCCCCTCTTCAAACAGTCTGGATTGTCAATTTTCCTTGGAAGAACTTAACAAATCATTAAATGGTCTTTCTGACTCTTCCCCTGGAGTAGATGGAATCCCCTACTCATTCCTCATAAATTCTTCAGTAGGCACGAAAAAATACTATCTTGATTTAGTCAACATATTTTTCGATCTTGGAATCATTCCTGACTCATGGAATCGACAAATCGTCATTCCACTGCTTAAACCGGGCAAGGACCCATCAGATTTCTCTTCATACAGACCTATTGCTTTGTCTTCCACCCTCTTAAAAATTATGGAATACATGATTAAAAATCGTTTAGAATGGTTTTGTGAAAATAACAATATCCTCGCAAAATCCCAGTTCGGTTTCAGGAAGGGCTTGAGTACGACGGATAGTCTAAGTGTCATAACCACCGATATTCGGATTGCTTTTAAAAAGAAACAGTTCCTTGTGGGTGTTTTCTTGGATATCGCATCTGCGTATGATCACGTGCTGGTTCCAGTGCTCAGGCAAAAAATGCTTCAGCTGAGTATCCCTGAGAAGTTGGTACGTTTTATTTGCAATTCTATTTCGTGTCGTTATGTTATTATAAGATCCCAAAATACCGAGCTGTCTCCTAGATCTATATGGAGGGGCTTACCTCAAGGTTCTGTGTTGAGTCCACTCCTGTATAATATTTACACCTATGATCTGGAGCTTGTAGTGAATTCCTTCTGTCAGATCCTTCAATACGCGGACGATGTAGCCTTATACCTTTCATCAAATTCAATTGAAGAAGCATCATCACGCATAAATTCGGCTCTGGATTACTTGGGTGATTGGTTAGATGATCATGGTCTTTCCATTTCTGTGTCCAAATGTACGGCAGTCACGTTTACTAGAAAATACAGGGTTCCTCAATGTAACATTTCATTTAAAGGGTCCCCTGTGTCTTGCTCTAAGCATGTAAAATTTTTAGGCCTTATTTTAGACTCAAAATTAAACGGTGTTCCCCATTTCAACCATGTCATTAAAAAAAGTGAGAAGGGTGTTAACGTTCTTCGTTCGTTATCTGGTGTGAGATGGGGAGCACATCCCTACTCGCAAAAGCTTTTATACAATGCTGTAGTACGAAGTCATTTTGATTATGGCACCTTCCTTTTAGATCCTGGCAACAAGCAAGCCCTTGACAAAATTTCCAAAATTCAATCAAAATCTTTACGCATCATCCTTGGTGCTATGAAATCCTCACCCATCAATGCTCTCCAAATAGAATGTGCTGACCCCCCCCTGTATTTGCGTAGACAATTTTTAAGTGACCGATTCTTCATCAAAGTCCTTCAATATTCTTCACACTCTATCTTGTCCAAATTACGTCGCTTATCTTCTCTTACGATGCCATCTAGTACAGGTAATGTTCCATGCCTATTACTCAGTTTTAAGAAACTTTCTCGTCTTCCTAATCCCGTTGAAAGTTTCCCTAGTAATCCCTTGTTTTTAAATAGTTACGAATCCCTCATTTTTGATCCTAAAATAATTTTAAACTTTGGAATTGATATAAAATCCCCCCAAGCTTCCATTTCTTTTCTAGAAAAAATTTCTAAAGACTGGCAGGGATGGTTGCCGATGTATACTGATGCCTCCAAGTTTCCCAGTAATGAGTGCATCGGTGCGGCTGTATGGGTCCCTTCATACAAAACAGTTTTGAGCTATAAACTTCCTCCTTTGACCTCCGTATTTTCAGGTGAAGCTTTTGCAATTCTGGAGGCTGTTTTGTACGCTGAGTCCCATAACCTGAATAAAGTTACAATTTTTTCCGATTCTCGCAGCTGCTTACAGGCAATTCTTTCTAATCCATTTAGATCTAAAAAAAAACATATTACAATTTTAAAAATAAGAGAAGCTTTGTTTAGGTGTAGTAAAAAAGATATTCAAATTGTACTTATATGGATACCTAGTCATTGTGGTATAGCGGGTAATGAAACTGCTGACTCTTGTGCAAAAGGTGCTATTTTCTGTGGGTTGATGTAAGCTTTGTGTGTGTTGTCTTTTTTCTGTGAAGTCATTTTTGTTTTGGGTAACTCTGCTTAGATTTAATTCAATCCATCAAATCTATCCTCACCGTGATAATGCTTAGAACGTGACATTGGCGGAATTGTGATTGACACAGAAGTCGCCATTAAAAATAAAATGAATGAATGAATGAATGAATTTTTATAGGCGTTATTTTATTTAATGGTTAATTGTACATTATTTGATTCGTTTTAAAATCTCATATTTTCAGCCTTGCCGTTTTGGTATCTGATAACACTTCACTATATTATCAGAATATTGTGTGAGATTTCCAACGAGTGAGTGGGTAGTGCAAACGTGTATTAGTGTGTCTCTTCATTTTTACTAGAATAAAATAGTATTTCAGTTTTAACTTTTTTACTTACGGTTCCAGAGATGAACTACACATTATTCGCTATCTTTCTTTAATAATATTCTATATTAAACTGTAATTTACTTAAAGTTTGTTAATCACTTTTCAACCACCTTCTTTTGAACAATAAATTTCATATAATTTCACTGTCACCTTATTATGGAGGATCTCAAGAAGTCTCTAAGATGTATCCGAGATGGTGTCTGCCAAAATGGAGGAGTTCCAGCAGCGCCTTATTGCAACGCAGAGTAGGTCCCCTCCGCTGGAACAAAGCTCCTCTTGTTCTTGAGTTTCAGGTATTTAAAAGTTCCCTTCTCTTTTGCCTTGAAAATCTCCAGGCTCAAATGGCGATGCTATTTAATGTACAGGATGAGCAGGAGATAGTGTATGTTGCTGCATGGGGTTAACGAAACAAAGGATGAAAGTTCCGGCTCCATAGCAAAGATGATATCCGTCCTGCTAGTGTCCCAACTTAACGGAGCAGAGCCTTACCAGGTGTCATCGATTGGGAATTAGATCCAGAGAGAAGCCTAGGCCAATCTTAATAAAGCTTCGACAGTACGACAATAAATTAAGGATCTGGGCTGCCAAAACTAGTCTCAAAGGCACCGGCATAACCTTGTCTGAGTTTTTAACCAAATCAAGGCACTCCTTATTTATGGAGGCGAGAAAGCGGTTTGGTGTCACTAAATGCTTGAAACTTGGGATGGACGGGTACAAGTGTTAGGGGCTGATGGGAAACTTCGACGCATCTCTTCACTGAAGGAACTGGATACAGTCCCAGACAGCATCCCCTTATCGTCCACCACTGATGATCCAAAGCTGAGAGGAGACAGTACCCGTAACAAAAAGGGTTCAAAGTAGGTTTAAAAACTTCCATATGTTTTATGTGTGCTTATGTTCCGTATGTGCGTTTAATTTTAACTTCTTCTTGGTTTCTGGGCATAAGTTTAAAGTGATAAATAGTTCTCTGTCAATTACTTATTTGGTTTCTCACAATCTTTACCTTGTCTTGTTTATTTATTGTTATTCAGTTATTACAGCTCAGTGACAGATACCTAGCAAACTTTATGTAAGTGTGACACTGTCAAAGTTTGTGATTGTCAGCGAAGGATAGATTGTATTGTCCATCCACAGATCATTAAATTATTCTCTCATAATATTGTACCACGTCTTAATCTGTGTGTTTCTCGGATCAAAACATAATTATATACAAAGTTGAGCTGTTCTCCTCTTCTATCATAAACCTCTATGATAAGCACGCCCCAGTGAGACGTGTTAAACTTAAACATTTACCTGCTCCCTGGCTTTCTGATGAGATAAAAAGTTTGATTCACAAAAAAAACAGAGCCAAAGCTAAAATGAGAACTGCCAAATCTGATGCAGAGCGCGAAAAATATAAAGTAGTTCGTTGACCTGTGTAATTCTTGTATTTCCTGTTCGTTTTGTAATTCTCTATTTGCTATTCTTGAATTTATAAGATTAGCTTTTTAGTTTTAGTTAGTTTTTATAATATATATAGTTATTAATAGATTAAGGTTCTACATATTAATATAAATTTATTTTGTTTTTTATATAACTTCTGCACTTCTTGCACGAATCATTTTTTTTTTATTTATTTCTTTTCTTACTAGGGTTGCCTGGAAGAGATCGCTTGTTAGCGATAAGGCCGCCCGTTGCATCCCTTGTAATTTATATATATTGTGTTATTTGTATTTCTTTAGCAACGAAGTGTAAATAAATAAAATAAAAAAAACTTTTTTTTAATGTTAAATAATTTAAACATATTATCCTTATACTTTGACTGTGTTCCAATGAGATATCTATAGCTCTGATACGATATCCACATAGCGAATTAGTCTGTTTTTTTGGGTTTTAATTGTAATTTGTTGTTTGTTTTGTTTATATATTATTATTATTATATAACTATTCCCGTTTGTGTTCTTGTTAAATGAAACGAGTATTTTATTTAATCACTGTGTTAATTATATTTTTAATGTTAACCAGACAATGGCGAAAAAGGAAGTAGTCTTAATTATATTACACAGAGCAAATCATAGATACCAGATATAACATAGACAATAAGTAATGTATTCTATGATAATTGCTGAAGGCACCAAATTTACATTCCATAGACTAACACTCCTACTAAATTTGAGCCTTCTATTAAAGCTTACAAATGAAAACCAAACATTAAATAGCTTAGTTATAAAACTTTATATAAACATACTTGAGCAACACAGTAATATGATAGCTTTACATTTTTGGTTTCTCAATCACACCAAGTTTCTCTCTGAAATATTGAAATTTTACTTTACATAGAGCTTTTGTAAATATATCAGCTAACTGACTATTAGTACTAACATATTTCAAATCTATCAATTTTTGTGCGTATTTTTCTTTTACAAAGTTATACTTAATATCAATATGTTTACATCGTTTATGAAAATCATTATTCTTGATCAAACAAATAGCACTTTGATTATCTATATGAAGATTAATACAACTCTGTTTATATTCGTTAATATCAAGCATTAACTGCCGAACCCAGAGAGCTTCTTTTGTAGCACAGCAGGATGCCATAAACTCTGCCTCAGTGGTAGACAGAGCGACGGTTGATTGTCGTTGAGTGCTCCACGTCACTGCTGCTCCATTTTTCATGAAGATGTAACCAGTGATAGACCTTCTGGTGTCAGGATCATTGGCATAGTCGGCATCAGAGTAACATTCAAGTATGTTACTTTGAGTTGATCTGAAACAGAGTCCAAAATGTTTTGTTTCTTTTAAATACTTAAAAATACGCTTTACCGCATTCCAATGCATCTGATCATAATTATTCAGGAAGCGAGCAACTGTCGACACTGCATACATGATGTCAGGTCTGCTCACTATTGCAGCAAATATGAGAGAACCCACAGCTTCTCTGTAAGGAATGTGTTTGTTGTTGCTATCAGACTCAGTGCTTTTTACCAAAGTAACATGCGGATCAGCAGGAATGCTATTAGTATTGGTATCACACATGTTAAATCTTTTCAGCATCTCTTCAATGTATGTACTTTGATGCACAAATATATAATCATCACATCTTTCTATATGCATTCCTATAAAATGTAATGATTTACAAATCTTTACATCAAATTCTTTCTTTAAGTCATTTATTACTTGAGTAAGAGCAGAGGCATCTGTAGACAGTAATAATCCATCGTCCACATACAGTAATAAATATATTTTAATACCATTGATGCAGCCCACATAAACACATCTGTCAGCATGACTGTTCTTAAAACCATATTTCTTTAAAACATTATCAAATTTAGCATTCCAACACCTAGGTGATTGTTTTAAGCCATACAAAGATTTCTTGAGCTTGCATACAATATCTTTTTGAACAGTAAGGCCCTCTGGCGGCGTCATGTAAATCTGTTCTTTCAACTCACCATATAAAAATGCAGTTTTAATATCAAATTGTATCATTGACATTTTCTGTTCTGCAGCAACAGATAAAAGTAAGCGAATTGAGTCATACCTGACAGTTGGTGCAAATGTCTCAGTATAGTCAATACCGCTTTTCTGTGTGAATCCTTTAGCGCATAGCCTTGCTTTGTACCTTAGTCCTTCAGTTTCATCCTTTATACGAAACACCCATTTACATCCTATAACTCTAGCTTCAGGTAGCTATTCTACTAACTGCCATGTACCATTATCACTATGTGCTTTCAGCTCTTCTTCAATCGACTTCATCCACAAGTTAGAGTCTTTTGATGACAATGCTTCTGCATATGTTTGTGGTGTGACAGAGAGTGGTACATTACTTGAGCATAGGTATGTCTTAGGTTCTGTGTTCTTATTAATTTTATTTCGAGGACGAAGTGTAATATTAGAACTCTGAGGATACTTCACTGACATCTCCGGTACATACTCAGGGTCATCAGAACCATCGCTGTGATCCACGGGTGTATGAGACGACAAATCTGTGGTGTTATCTTCACGGTTTGAAAAACTTTCAATTACATGATCTGATTCTTTATTTTCTGATTCTGACAATGAGAGAGGAACCACATTTCTTGTTATACTATTCTCTAGGAAAATTACATTTCTACTTTTTATGATATTTTTTGTTTTGGAATCTAATAATCTATATCCTTTACTATTTTCACAATAACCAACAAAAATAAGTTTCTGTGATTTAGAGTCCCATTTCTTAATTTTCTCTTTAGGTATTTGAGCCATTGCATAACAACCAAATATTTTCATGTGACTTACATCAGGTTTCCTTCCACTCCACATCTCCTCAGGTGTTTTATAATTTAGTGCTCGTGTAGGTGAACGGTTCACTATGTATGCTGCTGTCATTATTGCTTCAGCCCACAAGTTTTTCTTGCATTTCCAAGTGACTTCACTTCCATGGGCCCGCATACGTCGGAGTGAACAAGTTCTAGCAATTTTGTTGCTCGGAAACCTTCTTTTTTGAATGGCAAGCTTGTTTGTTTACCTTCTATACAGGAAATACAGGTCACATTACTGCTCAGGGACATTTGCACACCTTCAGCACAGGTGTCCAGCTTCTTCAGGTCAGTGTAGTTCAAATGACCCATACGCTGATGCCATAAGTAGAAATCATCATTTTCTGTTGAAGCAGATATGTATGCTGGAATACTATGTGTATTTAGCCTGTACATATTATTTATCATTTTAGCAGCTGCAACTTGCTTGTTTGTTTTATTCAAAATTTTACAACCTTGTTTGTCAAATTGTACTTGACAGCCACTATTTATTATCTGACTGACAGAGAGAAGATTCGTAGCCAATTCAGGAATATAGAGAACATTCTGTACCTTGATAGTTTCCAACTTACCTTGTGTATTGACAACATTAATATTTACCTTTCCACAGGCCTTCACAACTAGCTTCTTGTCATTAGCTACTCTTATTGTGGAAATTGGAGGTGTAAGTTCATCGTAAATCAAGTTACGATTCATTGTCATATGCATTGATGCTCCAGAATCAATATACCAATTATTGTCGTTGTTTATTGTTGCAGATAGCACAGCAACATACCCAGAATCTGTGTTCTCCTTAGACTTCTGTTCCTTTTTCTTACTTCGGCAATATTTGCTTATATGCCCATATTGATTGCACACATAGCACCTTGGACCTTTACTTGTTTTGTTTTTATCTTGAGCTTGTTTGACAAACTGATTTCCCTTACTTTTGACATACAATGCACTAGACTCAGAGCTTTTCACTTCTTGCAGAAGCTTAGTCTTCACAGAATCAGCTGTAATTGTCACACCAGAGCTTTCAAGTGCCATGATCATTGGTTGATACATTTCTGGTAAACCGGCAAGTAATAAAGTCCCAAGCCATTCATCATCGACTTCAAAACCAATGTTTCTTAACTTGTGAGCAGTGGTCATGATCTTGTTAACATAATCTTCAATGTTCAGACAATTTTCAAGTGTTGTATTGATCAGATCTCTCAACAGACCAACTCGGCGTGTCAAACCTTTGTCATCGAAAGCTTTGGCTAAATTATTCCAAACTTCTTTAGCTGTTTTGGCTTCTTGTATATGTACATAGTTGATGGGATGTACTAATAAGATAATTTTTGACTTCGCTTTTGTGTTAAGTTTGGGATCAATTGCTTCATTGTCTTTCGCGGTGACACAACTCCATAATTCCTCATGTTCGAGGTAGGTTTGCACTGCAAATCTCCACGTAGGATAGTTTTCTCTTCCAGTCAGCTTTTCAATCAGTGTCATCGTATTATTTGAAGACATTTTTTGCTGATGAAGAAAATTGAAAAACGCGTGGCGAGTTTTGAGGTTATACTGAACTCAATTTCGTACTTTTCACTTTAACTATTTTGTTTTTAAATAAAATCAGGTGGTCTGGGCCCATAACCTGTTAAATGAAACGAGTATTTTATTTAATCACTGTGTTAATTATATTTTTAATGTTAACCAGACAATGGCGAAAAAGGAAGTAGTCTTAATTATATTACACAGAGCAAATCATAAATACCAGATATAACATAGACAATAAGTAATGTATTCTATGATAATTGCTGAAGGCACCAAATTTACATTCCATAGACTAACAGTTCTCATAGTTACATAGGTTTATTTGTGTGTGTGATTTGTTTTTGGATATAGCCATATCTCATTGTCTGTTGGTTATATCTTTTGTGAATTCAAGGATTGCAATAGTGATAACTCTGATGTCTTATCTCTGGAATCGTCCGATTGTGACTCCTTCCATAGTGGTGAGGTCGCAAGGTTTAGTTTTGCTAGTGTCGGGTTTAATTTTGCTAGTGCCGGCGGATCAATTAGAGAAACACGTCTTTAACTTTTGAATGTATAATGACAACTAAAAACTGAATCACCATAAGCCGCCCACCAAAGGACTACTATAGTCCTTTCAAAATAAGCAAGATTAACAAAATTTATCTGTAATTAATCACATGTTTTGAGTTTGCTTCTACAACAATCATTAAGTTATTACGTATAGGCATATGATGCGTCAGAAAGAATTTATACAAGAACAATAGTAAAATAATAAATGTTATCAACTATATAGCACTAATCGATTTCGATGGGCAACGCACATAGTTTGGTTACGCATCTCTTTGTTATATGATCTCCATTCTTTACACTATAGACTCTGGTAAGACCATCCGTTGCACTCCTCCATGCAGCGTCTTCAAATGTGCTTCTGCGACCACTAAATAGGTAAGTCTACTTGCGTGACCCAAAATGGTTGGGTGCTTCACTTCATTAGCCAGTTCAGAGTTCCTGAGCTTAACTCTTTTCTTTGTTTTTAACGAATCTATATCTTCTGTAAATTCTTCTTCTTGTGCTCTTTTTATACAGATTTGCATCGATATGTGCAGTTCTTCAGTCGTTATTTTACTATCTATTCTGTCCTTTAATGTCTTTTGTTTCAGGAATCTTCGGCAGTATGTGATTGTTCTAAGTAGCTCTAATAGTGTAATTCTTCAAATTGTGTGAGTAGTCTCTTCTCTTGTTCATTTTTGTTGTAAGTTATTTTAAAATTTTGTATTTTATTATTTTTCCTTTCAATATCTGTTTGTATTATGTTGGGTTGAGTGAACTGTATCTTCGATTGTTGTAACCAGTCTGGCCCATGCCACCATAAATCACATTTTTTAAGATTTTCTACTAGCATCCCCCTGGAACCAACATCAGCTGGATTATCTTGAGTTTGAACGTGATACCACTGACTGCAAGATACATTGGTTGTAATCTCAACAACTCTGTTTGCCACAAACACCTTCCAGTTGTTTGGCTCTCCAAATAACCATGCCAGGACAATGGACGAATCTGTTCAAGCATAAATTTGAGTTGCAGGTATTCTCATTGCTTGACCAACTTGCTTAAGCAATCTTGAGAGTAACATCGCGCCGCAGAGCTCCAAACGAGGTAATGATATTGTCTTCAACGGAGCCACTCTTGTTCTTGCTGCAATAAGCGTCGTTTTGTTCGTACCGTCTGGGTACGTCACTCTGCAATATACTACAGCGCTATATGCTTAGATGGATGCATCGCTGAAACCGTGGAGTTCGATGGACTCTCTGTTGGCGCACGTCGTACCTACCCATCTTTCTATGTAGATTCCATTCACATGTTCAAGGTCAGATCGCAATGTGATCCACTTGCTGGCTATTTTTGAATTCAATGCATCGTCCCAGGTTATCTTTTCCAGCCATAGTTCTTGCATTAGTATTTTTGTCAGAACGATGCTAGGCGCAATCCAGCCGAGTGGGTCAAACAGCTTTTGGATGTCAGACAGAATGCTTCGCTTCGTGATCACTTCATTGATTGAAGGTAAGTTTAAATTGTACTCGAATCTGTCTTTTCCTAAATTCCATTGTACGCCAAGTGCCTTTATTGTTCCATCAATCTTTAGTTCCAGATTAGCATTAGACGATCTATTGCTAGGATCAACTGTTTCCAAGAATTCTCGGCTGTTGGACGACCATTTCTTTAGTTCAAATCCGCCCAAATGAAGAAGTTCTCTAAGATCTTGACTATTCTTTATTGCTTGTTGCAGACTGTCACTTCCAGACATTACGTCATCCACGTAGAAATCTTCACGCAATATCTTAGCAGCTTCTGGATACCGGTCGCCTTCATCTTCTGCCAATTTCATGAGGGTTCTTACGGCGAGATAGGGAGCAGCAGCTGTTCCAAATGTAACAGTCAACAATCTGTAGTCTTTAACTTCTTCAGATTGGTCGTTTCTCCACAAAATTCTTTGATAATCTGTGTCTTCTTGGTCAACCCATATCATACGGTACATTTTCTGGATATCAGCAACAAAACAAATGGCGTGAGTTCTGCACCTCATTATCAGATTTCTCAGATCGTCTTGCAGTGCAGGACCCGTCAACAGTTCGTAATTGAGAGAGACCGTTAGAGCCCTTGCACGAGGCGTCAAATACGACACGAGTCTTCGTAGTTTCTTTATCATTACGGATCACGGCATGGTGAGGTAGGGAGACTGATTTATTATTTATTTCTTCTTTAGGTATTTCTTCGATATGTTTTAGATCTATGTAGTCTTGAATTACTTTCTTATATTCTTGCTTTAATTCTTTATTTTGATTGAACCTTCTTTCTAATTGCATTAGTCTTTTCATTTCTATTTCTCTCGTGTTTCCGTCTGTTGATTTAGGTTCTTCAATGTTGAATGGTAATTTGACAACGTATCTTCCACATTTATCTCGCTTCTGTGTCTTAGTGTATATATCTTCACATAACTGTTCGTTTTGTGTTAGGTTTCTTTTCGTATCTTCATCAACTTCCCATATTGTTTTCAGTAAATCTTCTATATCAACTTCTTGTTTCATGACCGTTAAGGATTGCTCATGATTGACCTTGATGTCAATTCCACCCATAAGGATCCATCCCAGGTATGTATCTTGTGCGCATGGTGTACCTGGTGGACCTTTGATTAATCCCTTCTTCATAATGTTTACATACTCATTGACACCCAACAGCAGATCAATGTTACAGGAGGCGGAATATGTTTCATCTGCCAGTTGAATGCCAGCAAGGTGCGGCCAATCTCTTCTTATTATTGTGCCCGAATGTATGTTAGAGGTCAAGGGCTTCGTCATCACGTAGGCTTTAATAGGTAAAATGAAATTGTTCCATCGTGATGATACGTTAACATTTACTTCATGCCTCACTCTAACCTTCGTGGACTCAAGTCCAGACACGATAAGATCTACTGCTCTCTTCTGTAGTTTCAGGATCTGAGTTGCCTTCTCACTTATAAAACATGCTTGAGATCCTGAGTCTATTAGCGCCTTCAATGTAGTAGTATGTCCACGTTCATTCTTTAAAATTACTATTGAAGTGGCTAATAGTGAAATTGTCTGTTTCCGCCCTGCGTGATAGTGTGACGCAACCATTGCTTGAACTTCCTTTTCTTCTACATTTGCTTGATTGGATGACATCGGTTGATTAGCTACAACATGAAAAGCCGATGCCTCCCCGTAATTAGATAGATGTAGAAGAGTGTGGTGACGTCTCTTACATACACGGCATAATGTTGGCAAACGGCACCTAAACACCGAATGTCCAACCCCGAGGCAGTTGAAACAGAGCTTGTTTGTTTTGACATGTTCTCTACGTTCGTTTGGTGACATCTTGGTGAATACGTTACAATAGCGTAACGTGTGCGCATCTGTACATAAAGCACAATTTCTTTGCTTTGGTCTTTCTGTGGCTATAACGTGAAGGACTCGTTCCTTGGCAAGCTTTGAAGTTGTGGTGGAATTGACTAATTCCAATGTTCTGAACTTTACCTCCAAAAACTTGTGCAGATCCCTCCAAGTCGACAAATCCTGAGAGTTCTCTGAGTAAGAATTTTGTTCCCACTCCTTCTGGGATTCTGGGTCCAACTTCTGTGCAACCAGAAATATAATTACTGGATCCCAAGACTCCGTCGACACCTCCAAATTTTCTAGACTTTGTAATACTTCGTTGGTGGTGTCGAGTAGAGATTTCAGTGGTGTTGCGGCTTGGCTGGTACATTTCTTCTGGGCAAAAAGTCGCTTCAACAATGCATTCACTATTAGACGCTTGTTCCCATATCGATGGTTCAGCGTTCCCCATGCTTGAATGTAGTTAGCGCTGGTTACTGGAATGTGCTTCAATAAAGTCGCTGCTTCACCTGACACACTGCTTTTTAAGTAATGGAATTTTTCGACGTCGCTTAGTGTTGTACAATTATGGACGAGTGATGAAAAGAAATCCTTAAAACTAGGCCAGAGTTCGTACTCGCCCGAAAAAAGAGGTAAATGTATAGCCGGGAGGTGAACTTTCTTATTTTGCAGTTCTTCTGGCGGCGATTGTGTACTGTTGTCAGATTCGACTGCCGCCACCATGTCTTTTAAATCTCCCAACATACACAAGTATAAATCTTCTTGTATAAAAAATTCTTCATTCTCGATGAATAGGGCTATATTTTCGAGTATATTAATTGCCTTTTTGGATTCTGTGGCCATTTTTCATACGTATCAGTCGAAAAACTCACACTAAAACTTGTAAATTAATGATTCGTCGGCGCGAAAATACTTAAATGTCTTTTAAATTACACTTAGCTTCAACCGGGCGCTCGCTCATCGCTCAGGAATGCAGTTCTTTTGTTTGCGGAAACCGGTTCTCGATACAATGTTATTCAATTTTTATGTGGCTCGAAGTCGACCATATGGTGAGGTCGCAAGGTTTAGTTTTGCTAGTGTCGGGTTTAATTTTGCTAGTGCCGGCGGATCAATTAGAGAAACACGTCTTTAACTTTTGAATGTATAATGACAACTAAAAACTGAATCACCACATAGTATAGACTCTTCCACGCCTCCCTTACCTGATTCCTTATCCTCTATTTTCCAAAACTTGTCTAAGCACTTTAACGTTATACACATTAACGTTTAATTATTTTGGTCCCCCAGTTACAAGAAATACATTGAAGCAATTGAAAACATTCAAAAAAAGTTCCTTAAGTTTTTAAGTTTTAAGGATTTCCAAAAGTTTAGTAGCTACTTGGATTCCTGCAAGTACTTTGGTATTTGTAATGTCCTGCCTCTTGGAGTATTACGGCTCACCAACACCACTACACTATACAGTCGTCTTAAACACAACCGCTCCGCTCGGGTGACGGTTGACGACTGACTCGTGACGTAGGCGCATGAGACAACCAAGCAACACTTTATTTAGCCAATACACTACATCTCTTTTTTGTTTAATTTATTTTTATTTTTATTGATTTAATCTCTCTTGATACTTATTAATGTAACTTATACTAAGTTTTATGTATATAATGGATTTCACATGAATCAAACATATTTAATGAAATTCAAGTTTTATGCAGCTACACTCGGGTCAAGTTTCAACATTCATTTCCTCGTCGTTAATTCATTTTGATCTTGGCACATACTCCCTTTGAACTCTTTTCAATTGCACAACGTTCCTTCTTCGAGTCTGACCGGTTTCATCGTTTCTTACCGTGATATCTCCTCCTTTCGTGTTTCTGGATTGTAGTCTAAGCTTAGTTTATTTTCTTTATTCATATTTTTTTTTATAAGTTTACACTTTGTCTCCTGGTATTAAATCACACTCTTCAGCCTTTCGTTTCCTGTCTCCGTTTTCTTTTTTTTCCTATTAGTTTTCTTTCTTGATCTCTATCCTTACACATAGTTAAGATTTAGGACCAAATATTATCTCCAACGGCTTGTGCTTGTGGACTGGCATCTGCTACGACAATCGTACGATCGCTAACATTATAATACCC
This sequence comes from Pieris rapae, assembly GCF_905147795.1. Classification (NCBI taxonomy): domain Eukaryota; kingdom Metazoa; phylum Arthropoda; class Insecta; order Lepidoptera; family Pieridae; genus Pieris; species Pieris rapae. Next base: position 1,670,124 of record NC_059533.1, on the reverse strand, counting down.
TAAGCTAGAAATATTGGTCATGATTTCCTTCAACGACTCAAAACACGACTTTTATTCTGGCCCCCAGTTTTCGGTTATGTCTGTTCGATCTTGTTTTGTCTCTTAGTCTTAGTCTTAAGAGGTTCTGTTACCGTAGCATAGTTGGGTATCCATTTGCTGACATAAGTAACAAGAACTAAGAAACTTTGTAGCTCTCCGGTAGTGTTAGGTGCTCTAAATTATTTTATTGTAACAATATACTTTTCCAATGGTCTTACCACTTCTCCTGACAAGTCGTGTCTTAGAAAGCTCACTTTTCTCATTCTATAACAGCATTTATCATTTCTTATCACTATATTATTCTCATTTAAAATAGATATTACTTTTTCCAAAGGCGAATCAGGTTCAAGCGAGCCCTTTCCATAAATTAAAACGTCATCAATGTAATTTACCAAACTTTCACAACCTAAAGGCATGCGTTCTAATATTTTCTGGGACACATGATATGCCAAACAGGAGAATTTTGTATCTGAATAAGCCTTTACTGGTTATAAAGATGGTTTTGTGTCTTGAAGCCGGATCTATTTTAAGTTGGTGAAATACTTTTTATTATCGTGTCTTAATTATCTCATTTTGTAAATACTTTTGCATTTTTCATTTTTGGTAGCAACTTGTGCATTGTCGGCAATTGGCAAGTTGTTTCAGTTTCACGTACAATCGCTTCGTTAGCTCGGCGCATGTCAAAACAAAGACGTACTTCCCCATTTTCTTTCAGAACAGGTACAACAGGGGACACCTATTTAGAAGATCCTACTATATATATATATATATCTTTAGCCGCCTTTTTTTGAGCCGCTATATATACCCTTGGTATTTAAGTTCTTCAATTTTGTTTTCAATTTTAGCCTCTAAAGGTATAGGGATTGATTGATCTATTGGCGAGTTCATTAATACATTTTTAAATCTGGAAATCTACTTGATTCACTTCTACATTTAATCCAATTATCAAAACTCCAAATGTGCCGAAGTTTTCCTACAAGATTTCTAGTGCCATCGATAAAACATAGAAAGTTGAGTGTACAGATCTTAGTCCTACTTTTATCTGAGCTTCAAATGATTCTTTTATTTTCAGTGGTGTAGAGCTACCATAAGTTTAAATGTAACATCGGGTTTTGAAAGTTGATTATATACCTTAACTTGGTTTTTCTTTTATATTTACACATCGTCATCAATATGAAAAACATACTCAGTTTCTCCGTCTTTATGTACTATGTTGTTAGACCAAGCAACACTTTATTTAGCCAATACACTACAGTATTGAATCCTCTTTTTATTCAAGTAAACAACATCAAAACTTAAAGAAAAAACAATATGAGCTTCGCCGAAGAATTCAGGCGGCTACGGTTCTTGACACATTGGTGCCGCGGAACGTCTAAGAAATTGTTTTATGAATAATAATCGATTCAGATGAAGCGCGTGGGCGAGAGCGGGAAGCTGGTGCCGTTCTTCAAGGCTGTGGGTGTTTATTTCACCGTGGGTTGCGGCGCACCGTCGGCGTCCGCGGCGGCGCTGAAATGCGCGCCCGTGGTGTGCCTGCTGGCGTGCGTGGCGACGACGCGGCGCGGGGCGCACGGGAGGCGGGTGGCGGCCGGGCTGGCAGTACTCAGTGTAGGAAGGTTAAACAAGATGGCCGCTGGTTATTCATATAGTAACAGCTGTTTCTCACAGATATCAAGTTGTGATAAATATATTTATTATAAGAAAAAGCAAAAAATTACGTGAAATGTGGTGGAAAGAGCATTTAGAGTGTGGAAAAGAAGGTTTCCCTGCAAAAAATCTACAGGCTATCATTGTTGTATATCGCAGAATATATTTATATAAAAGAGGGAATATCTGCCGAAAGACGATGGAAATTCCACACTTTACCTTCCATAGCAGAGATTTAGCATTAGAATCATTACTAGCTACAGAACCGCGGTAGAAAATAATGAAGTATATTAATAAATAATATTAAATTCATCATTTATTTAAAAGCCTATAATATTAACTCATTTATACCTACATACTGCATACAAAGAACTACAGCTATACATTAGTTAGCGACCTAGGATATTCTCTAGGACTTTATATTACATATATGAGTTAGCATCAATCTACTTTATTACAAGACATTTTAAATGAAACATGTGACTAGATTAATAAAATGTTTAATTATAACATAAATACAAACAATTTTTATTAACAAACAATACAATATTTACATGAAACCTTAAAATAGCAATTTAATATTTTCTACCTAATTGTTTCTTCTTGCATTTCACTTGCATGGATTTTTCGGTGGGCTTCAAATCAAATCATTTATTCCAATTAGACCACCTAAAATAGCACTTTTGAATAAAGATTATTCTATTTGCCGCTTCCAAAAGGTAGTATCATGTGGAGAAGAACTCTTTCTTTTAAAATAAAATAGAATATTTGTATACATAAGTTAAATAAAGACAATGTTAACAAAGAATTCGAAGATGATGAAAAATCCTAGATAATAATATTACTATACAGGTCTTTATTGTAGTTAGTATACATACATGTTCCTCACATATTTACAAATATTGAAACCATAGAATATTATACGTTAATGAGAAATAAAAAACCAATAAAACACTGTGTGAGATAAACATAAAATAATGTGTTTGTAGTATTATGCAACAAAAAATAATATATAAATTTTACCTAAAAATAAAATTTGTATTATGTTTCCTAAGACGTCCGAGGTCCATTATGAGAGTACATCGCTTCCGTTTCCGCCCAAATCGCTAGTTACCGACCTTTTCCCACCACGTGACACCGCCGCCAGCGCCCAGCGTTTGAAACTGGAACTAACTTTTTATCGCGCTAAAGCAAGCCGCCAGAATTCTTGTTCATTGTTTGTCTCATAATTAGAGAACCAGGAAGAGCTCGTTTGGACCTCGGACGTCTTAGGAAACATAATACAAATTTTATTTTTAGGTAAAATTTATATATTATGTGTTCCGTTTGACGTCCGAGGTCCATTATGAGAGACGTGTTTGTTATCTCCTGGTGGCTTGTAAGGTTATATAATATAACTAAAAAAAACGCAACAATGTGATTTGAATTATTTATTTTCGATAGAATCATGATGAAATAAACAATACAATCTAATTAAAGCCTAAGCTTTAGTACCATTTAATAAATATGGTAAATAAATTTTCATTGTTTATAATGAAGTAGAAAACCTGGCTAATTCATTAAGCGGCCGAATATCCTACTGAGAAAGAGACTTTTCCGATCGAGTCTCAGCATTCCGACTATTATTTTCTAGATTTCGACAATAATATTTCTTATGAACTTTCATGACGCCACTATGCCTTAGCAATAATTTAATTTATGGGAAATCTTTCTAAAAACTTTAGCGAAGCTACACCTAATCAACTACGCGGCGATGATTTGATACCCGATTCTAAAGGGTTTTCTTAACCTAGCTCCCAATAATTGCGGGGGTAGCTAGTCTTACAGGATCTCTGGTTGTAATAAATAAATTTGTCAAGGAGCCACGCCTATTATTAGAGACGGTTATGAGTGTCCTAAGACAAATGACGGATTTAGATGCTTATTCGGGCAAGATAAAAACGTCCAACTTGATTGTCTATACGTTTCTGTATCTGTTTTATAACCGAAAACCAGATGCAAAGTGATGGAATTACGGCTAATAATAAAATGATGAAGGTCGCCACGCAAGAGTCAAATCATGAACTCTGCGCCGAGACGCCCATAAAATTATAATGGATGTGCATCCCATACTGGCAATTCCTGCGTGATTGGTTTAGCTATAAGCGATATGAGGAAAGGAAATGCTTTACTATGTACGTTTTTAAAAAATTATTATTAGATGGAATCTTAACATCGCTTAGAGTCTCACAAATTGAACCATATGCCAGATGATTATTTGGTAAATAGTTTTGCTAAGTATCTAACTACATCAGGAGAAGCCGGGAATCGACATATTCAGTTCATATTTAATCATATATAATTATATATATAGTTATAATTTAATTTACCCATTTATACCAAAAAGGGGCTTATGTTTTCCTTGTTGAAGTTCTTCAACACGACGAAAGTAGTTTTTCGTCTCAAGCCAGTTGTCTGTTAAAGATTCCTAGCCAAAAACGTTTCCAATTGTAATTTCTGCACTTAAGGAGGAGGTTAACTAGTTACGGTATGTATATATCAGGGTTTGGCTTAGATTCCGTACTGATAGCGAGGGTGCAAGTGTTCGGGCTATCAAATTCGGGCGCCAAAAAATGCTTCCTCCACCTGGGTGCTATTATTATGCTATTATTTCCCTTAGAGGAAAGATGAAATGGTGCAGCACTCGAGGTAGAATCGCTGGCGGTGGAAATATCAACACTAGATCGTATCTCCAGTATTTGCTTAATGAAGGAGTCGCAAGCGTTCGAGTCTAATAGTTTAGCGACACATAACTTGCTACGACATGAACCTCTCCAGAAGCGAAAAGATCTATATGGTTCGAATATGTCCGTGGTTGCCTTTTTAAGAGATGCCCTTTGGCGCCCCTGCGATTGCGCGAGAGGTAATTGGCTTCCACGTTGTACATTCCCGGCAAGTGTCGTGAGGGATAAGTACAATATTCAAACTGTACGTCAGTGCCAGAAGATCTTTAGTCAATTTTAACAGCATTTGGGGACCTTGTTCCTTCTTCGTTTTTTATGTACTAAACAACAGTTTTGCTGTCGCTTTGCAGGATTAACGTCGAGTTCTTTAGGACCCCGGAGTGTGTCAAACAGATTGCTGCTACGAGCGTGCATCTCCCTCAGATTACAATGCCACTCCATCTGACTGTGTCCAAGAACCTTTCAGGGGTTTGTTGTTGACCTGCACTCCCTTTTGTAGATCCGAGGCATCGGTGACAATGTAATGCATATGCCTTGTTTTTAAGTGAATCGGGGTCTTGTGACCGAGGTTGTGCAACCACCATACCATGTCTTGATTCACCCCCACTGCAAGAAGACTCGGGCAAAGAGGAGGTCTCCTTAATAAATTGCTTTATCGCTGCAGTGTTTAACAATGCAACCTTCCCCGGTGGGTGATGAAGGTCGCAAAATTGAGATAGGTTATAATAATAATAATAATAATAATAATAATTTATTTATTGCACGAATATGGTATAAAATGTCAAGGTGGTACAATTGTCAGTCGTTCGCATATTCTGCCACACACAGTGGCGCGCAAATTTATCTTAGTTTAGATTTTACATTATTAGTCAGATTCATATCAATTAAGTCAATTATCATACATAATTAAATTTATATAAATTACCATGTCTCACACAAATAATCGTTTATTGAGTAGTACGTTTTTTCTAAAAGTAATGCACTAAGTCGCTTTTTAAAGATTCTTGTCGGAAGATCTTTAAGTTCTTTCGGTAATCTATTGTAAATTTTAATTGCCATACAGAAGGCGTTTTTCCGAAATAATTCTAAATTTATTTTTGGCACAGCCAATTTCTCCCCATGTCTACTACTTACTACATTCGATTTAAAAATATGTATATTTCTGTGTACGAACAGGGACATTTCTAATATATAAATACATGGAAGAGATAACACTTTGAGTCTCTTAAATAGAGGCACGCAACTATCGATGCAATTTGCTCCACAAATTGCTCTAATACATTTTTTTTGGGCCTTAAATACCCTATTCACTTCGACTGAATTTCCCCAAATTATAATTCCATATCTAATTATAGATGCAATATATGCATGATAAGCAGCTAATACCGCAGCATGGTTAACAGTTTCCCTTAGTCGTTTTAACACAAAAACAAAACGGTCTATTTTGTTCTGTAATTTTTCAATATGTGATTTCCAATTACAAAATTTATCTATCGTTATACCTAAAAATACACACTCGTTCATTATGTCCAGTTTATTGTGTTTATATTGTACGTCTATTAGTGTTTTAGAGTTATATGTCTGAAAATGAATTATGTTAGTTTTGGTCATGTTTATTTGTAGGTTATTTGAATTCATCCAGTTGATGGCGTCGTCTAGAGATTTAATTAAGTTGTTTTTTAAATCTTGGTCGTTTTTGCCTTTTATTATAAGTGTAGTGTCATCAGCAAATAGTATACAGTTCTGGTGTATAGCATCTGGGAGGTCATTTATGTATGTTAGAAAGAGTAGTGGGGCCAAAATACTACCCTGAGGTGTTCCGTACTCATTTTTCTTATAGTTGGATCTATAGGTTTTTTGTTTTAGTTTACAAATCTTTGTTATTTCCACATATTGCATTCTATTTTCAAGGTAACTTTTCACCCAGTTATAGGCATTACCTCTTATTCCGTAGCATTCTAATTTTTTTTAAAGTCTTTCATGGCATACAAAGTCAAAAGCCTTTGTCATGTCTAAAAAGATGCAACCTACAAGCATTTTATGATTTAAGCATTCAGTAATTTGTTTAACTAGGGTAAAGCACGCAAGGGTAGTGGAACGATTTTTCCTGAAGCCAAATTGTTCTTTTTTTAGAATATCGTATGATAAAAAGAAATTCTCTATTTTATTATACATGACTTTTTCGAAAATTTTAGATAATATGGGAATTAAAGTTATTGGTCTATAATTAGTCATTTGTGTTTTTGCTCCTTTTTTATGTAATGGCTTGATAATTGATATTTTTAGTTTTTCAGGAAAGATCCCTTCTACTATCGATAGATTAATTATGTATGTCAGTGGATCAAGTAGGTATAATGCGCATGATTTAATTGTTTTGGTATCTAAATTATCGTATCCTGTAGATTTTGTATTTTTCAACGATGTAATAATTTTTAGTATATCCGTGTTATTTATGGGGGAAAGAAAAATACTTTTATGGTTTAGAGGGATTTTAGCTTCTGGCAAATTGTTTGTTTTATTTTTAGTAGGCAGTGAGGTAAAATAGTCATTAAAAAAGTTGCATATTTCATGCGGTGATTCATATGTTTTGTTATCGATATTAATTGCTTCTATTCCTGAATTAAATGTCATGTCTCGTGTATTAGTTTTAATTACATTCCAGGCTGCTCTAGTTTTGTTTTTTGCGGAATTTATGTATTCTGCATTATTAAGTTGATGGGATTTATGTATACATTTTTTTAAGATAGATGAGTATTTATTATATGCAGACTTATTTTGTTTTTTATTGTGCTTATTTAAATGATATTTTAGGTATAACGTTCTTTTTCTTATACAACATTTTTTTAGCGCTTTAGTAAAGAATCTATTTTTGATAGGCTTGAATGTATTTTTGATTTTTAAGATCGGAAAGCACAAATTGTAAAATAATGTTATAGTGTCATGGAAGTTGTCGAATGCTTCATTTGTTGTTGTGGAGCTGTATACGTCCGAGAAGGTAAGGCTTGATAGACACCTCATAAATGTATTAGTGTTTTCTCTATTGAGTTCTCGTCTGTATATATACCAGTACTTTGGGATATCTTTCAAGTTTTCGTTTTCTTCGAGTGTAAAAGTCAGCGATTGTGCGGTCTCATGGTCTGAAAGTGCCAAGTAGTGGAGGCTCGCTTGTGTGTCTTTTATGTTACTTGCTATTAAGTCTAAGCAGGCGTTTTTACGTGTTGGGCGCTTTATATGATTTTGTAAATTATTATTTTGAAGAATAGAGATAAGTTCTCGGGAATTTTTATCATTTTTTAAAATATCAATGTTCCAGTCTCCACATAATATTAGTTTTTTGTTGCGTTTCCTGCATAGGTTACTTAAAAGTTGTTCTAAATTATGTAAAAAAGGTGTTACATCTAACTTAGGAGTCCGGTAAATACATATTATTATTAAGTTGTATTTACTTATTTCAACGCCACAAAATTCGAATTGAAGAGGTATTGCGAGTCTAGGGTAACAAATTTCCTTGTATTTTAAATTGTTTTTTATTAAGACGCACGAACCTCCTCGGCGTTGGTTAGGCCGAGAAAATGAAGAGACTAATCTATAATTATTTATCTTAACGTTGGATTCACTACCTTGTTTAATAAAAGTTTCTGTGAAACATATGATGTCTACATTTCCTAAATTTCTTTGCAGGTCTATGATGGCTATATTAATCAGATCTTGTTTGTTAAGCAACCCTGCTATATTTTGATGGATGAGTCTTAATTTATTTTGCTTATTAGTTGCAACGAAAAAAATTCTCACCGGAAGGCTGGTTTTTATTTATAATATTGGTACTTGGCATTTTAAAAAAAATTGTTATTTTTAATTGTACAGTGCGAGTTGAGTTTGTGTGACTATGGATGGATTTATTGTTGAGATTTGTCTTATGCTGTGTATAATATCGAATGTACTCGATTTCCGTGTTTATCTTATCACATAAATTGAAGAGGTGTTTTGTATGAGAATAGGGTGTGTTTTTATCGTATTTCGAGTGGCGTATTTTTAAGTAGTGGCAATATTTATAATTAGATATTATAGATTCTAAATGAAAGTTAATTAATTTTACATTTAAGTGAGTATTATACTGTACATTTGTTATAAACACCTTTTGCTGTCGCAGTTGGTATAGCACATTACACAATTGTGCGATGAAGGCATAAGGCCGTTTATCATTCGCACCTATTACCAACATTACAATGTCCTTGGGCTTAATTATGGACTTATTAATCTCACCAATACAGCTACTAAGAATCTGTGCACTAGTAGCATTGGGCTTTATAAACGAAGTTATTTTGTAATTTTCCTTTTGTATATTTGATCTTGATTTTATTAGTTTATGTGTTAAGCCACAAGCTTGCTGATCCCCAAATATTATTATTTTGGGTTGATTTTCTATTGCTTGACCATTTACCGTCTTGACATTGTCGTTTTGAATATCTGATTTTGTTGTTCTTATAGTGACATCTATTGGCAGCTCCCTAATATTCTGATTGTGGTTTTCAATATTTGGTGGGAATTCTTGTATACTGCGCTTTTTAAGTTCTTTATATTTGGAAGGGCAGTGACTGCAGGCGGATTCTGCATTTTCTTGGTTTTGCTTTTGTGGTAATGTGTTGGCAGTAATATTATTGGAAGGTGAAGAATAATTTTGTTTTAGTTTATTTATAGTTTCCTTCTGTTGTATAATTTCAAGGCTTTTGGTGGAATTTTCAAGTGATAGGTTCTTAATTTTTTGATGTGCTGAATCTAATTCTAATTTTAATTTTTTTATTTGCTCCAGTAATTCGTAATGTTCATCTAAACCTCTCGTAGATATTTCTGGTAAACTTCTTGGATCAGAAAAGTCATAGTTTGATTGAGCAGAACTAGATGAAATGTTAAGTGATTCAATAGATCTTCTTTGCTTTCTTCTTTTGGTAACATAGTCGTTTTCCATTATTAAAAAAAAAAAAAATGAAAATATGATTAACAGACGTTTGGCTTGAACCGACGTGATTCGAACCAGGACACGTAATAGTAACCTATGTATCTGAGGTAAGTCGATAGTACCATTAGCCAACAGGCCTATTACGTATGCTTCGAAGTTAACTATTATATTTATATTTGTGTAAATTGCGTTGAAAAAACGTTAGAATTCAACTGACGTGAGTCACATCGAAGAACAAAGGATTCACTTAATTTTTAAGTTTCTTCACTTTTATTGCAGTTTACTAGTTTGTAGCACTTCACCGGTAAGGTTGTCACTTTTTAAGTTTGTAAATTGATTGGGAATTGTATTTTTAAGCAAAATATGGTTTTATGTAAAATGTTAGGGGCCAAACATTTTATTGTTAATATTGTCACTGTTTCATAAAGAAGTACTTGTTTAATATTACCATCACAAAGATAACTTTTACAAACTTCACTGATTAACTTTTTGATTGAAATAATGCAATGAAACTATTTATAAACAATAAAATACACGGAGCTATTGTTTACAGGCCAGCGCCATCTTGTCATTGTCTACTGTCGTTATCTACTATACCATGTCTTGATTCACCTCCTCTGCAAAAGGACTCGGGCAAAGAGGAGATTTCCTTAAATCATTCCTGTATCGCTGTAGCGTTCGGCAATGCAACCTCCCCCGGTGGGTGATGGAGGTCGCAAAATTGGCATACCCTAAGAGGCGTTGGGCCTGCTTGAGGGTCCAATTTGCCGGCTGACAGGCGTGTTAACTGGCACTGACGAATTTTGATTACTTTCTCTGCAGGTGAGGACTTTGCATTTGATATTGTGTCCCACGTGATACCCGGAAAATCGATCGACCTCATTGGAGTGCATATCGACTTCTCTAGATGTATGGTCCAGTCCAGGTTCTTTAAGATAAAGGGCATGGCTACGAGAACCTGGGAGTTCAGACTTGTTCTGTCCTGGTGGACCAGTAAGTAATCGTCCAAGAAAACGATTACTCGTAAGCCTTGACGGCGTAATAGCTCGGCTGTCCAAGTTGTCGCCGACGCAAAAAAATTTCGGAGCTATGGCCAACCCAAAAGGTAGACATGTCATTTGACGGAGCCTTCCCTCATAACTGGTACACAGAAAGAAACGACGTTCGTGGAAAATCGGTACATGGTACTGGGTTTGGCCGAGATCCTTCACCATTGCTTTATTATAGGAAAATTTGGCATTTGGTGGTGATGAAACAGATGAAAAGGTTCTGGTTTCATGAAAATAAGCATTTTGGGTTGAAAATAAATCGCATTTATTTATTTATTTAATTTTTCGTTATTATAAAAGAGGAGATATGAACAACGGGGTCAGTAGGGCTGGCTCCAGTATTTATTATGGTTTAGAATCATGAAATGGATTTCCAACGACATCGAAGTTGAAACAGGTGTTTGCAACTTTTTTAGGATTTCCCGCGTTGGCAGTATTAATGGCGGTTGGAAGAGGGTTTTAATTTCGCCCAATTTTTGTGATAGTACCTTAAACAACCACCCGAAAAGCCTATCGAGTCACTTATACTTATATTTATTTAATCTGTTATTTTTGCACCCCCCTTTTTTCTTCCTTTCGTGATCATCGAAGTTGTGACTCTTTTGTCCTTGTTTTGAGTTGTATCGGTTACAAAGAAAGGGCTTTTGACTGACCTGAGAAGTTGAAGCTACAGGCTATTCAGAACGTACGGGTGATTTAACGCGTATTGTTTTAGGTTGGTACCCGCAAATTCTGCCAAATTTGTCAATACCACCAACTTTATGTAAATATGTAGATAATAGTTCCGGATTGAACATGTATACCGAAGAGAGGAAATTCTTTTTAGGTTTTTTAGCAATGTTTTACAGCGAGATTCTAAGACTTTGGCCCGTTTGCCGCAAATAATTTGTAAAACCTCGTGAGCCCGTTACTCACTTTATACACTTTATACTTTGACCAAAACATTCGTACAATTGATCATGTATAGAATTGAATTAAGCGTCACGTTCAAGTGAGAATACCACTCTAAAACGCTACGTAACGCCTTATTTACTAACTCATTTTGAGCTACAAACGTGTTCGATAAGACCGCAAAACTTTCCATAATAACCGTAAACCATAAACCGTTCCATGATATACAATTATAAAGAATCCTCTAGGAAACGTCTTTATTAATTTTGAAATCGGTAAAAGCAGAAAAAGCAACGTATTTCTTTTGTATATCATATAACGTACACAGTTCAGATCAGAAGCGTTAAGCCGCATGGTTTAAAAACGGGTCGTTTAGGTTTGCATTATTATTATATATAGATTGAGGCACTTTTTAAACATGCCAGATAACGCAGCATAATTGGAGAAAGTATTATTAAGATGACTCACCAATTTCTGCGACAATTACTCAAACCTTTAAAACAAATCTGGAGAAGAATCACGTGAATTCTTGCGCACGTGGTTATTTCGTCTTCGTTTTGGCGGCGGTTCTTCATCCTCTTCACTCGTGCTTTTGCGAACTTTGCGAAGAACCCGGCTTGTTAGAACTTGCAGAGACAAAATCTTCAGTGACATTATGAGAAGGCTTTGTAAAGTGCGGGCTAGGCACGTTCGACCGCGTGGCCAACACCGCCGATTTTAGCACTTTTATTAACCATTTTTCACCTATTTTAGCACTTTACTTAACCAATTTTCACCGATTTCAGCACTTTTCCTTAACGATTTTGTAATTATAACGTGAAAACCGAGTTCACCGATTTACGTATTTTCACTTTGAAAATAAATTTTAGGTCGATTAACTTTAAATATACTGATTCGTTTTTAAGTTTGCACTAGCGACTGTGCTAGACGAAAAACGACGCAACAATGAACAAGAATTCTGGCGGCTTGCTTTAGCGCGATAAAAAGTTAGTTCCAGTTTCAAACGCTGGGCGCTGGCGGCGGTGTCACGTGGTGGGAAAAGGTCGGTAACTAGCGATTTGGGCGGAAACGGAAGCGATGTACTCTCATAATGGACCTCGGACGTCAAACGGAACACATAATATGTAAATTTAGATCGGCAACCAATTGATTTTGTCAAGGCTCTATGATTATCCTATGAAGCAGGACCAGGTTGTTTCAAAGCATTCTTATATCTTGAATATAATCCTGTAATTTGTAATATACTTGTTTACAAATTAGAGGAAATTTTCACTTATTGAGGAGTTTTAATATGTCACAGGGTATTTTATTGTAACTTTTAACCCAATATACCCCATAAATGAGGTTTGAATTTTGGCTAATCTGAAAGATAGTTCAGGTATTTCATCTTTATTTCTAGTAATGAAATTATGTCTAACAGATTTGTAACAACAAAGATTATAACTGGCTATGACAGCTTTCTTTTAAAAAATATAAAAATGGATTCAATGTCAGCAGCCCGACCCCACTGTAAAATCCCGTACGACATTATGCTTCTTTGTGCAGCAAATGTTTTTGATTCTCTTCCTTAGCATAATTGGGCAAATCATGCTCTCTCTTTTTTTTTTGTTTTGATAGATTGCTGGAGTGATCCGTTTCTTTTCAGGTTAGGACTGGGTAATCCTTGAGTAGCATCATCAATTTGGCGGTTTCTTTTTGAGCCCAGTTAGTACGGTCCCTTTAACAAAACATAAATGTATTACTTTTCTATGAAACACAAGATAACTCGGAATAAATAACACGTTTGTTTGTACTTACTTGTTTGCCCGTTGGCTGCTTGCTGACATCGTTATTTGTATATTTTAGTATCGTTATAGGTGTAAACCGTATTAAAACAGAAAAACAACTTTATTTATATTTTGATTAATTTGACACTACTACTGACTTGGGTGATAAATAACGTCACAGTGAAAAAGTCACAGTGATCAGGTGCCTGCAAAAGTCACTGTGACTTTTTAGAAAATAACAACGTTCCAAAATAACTAAACTAAAATAAACTTAATTTCATGGCCACATCCGTCCCTTGCGAAAGGCTCTTTTCAAAAGCCGGAAATCTAATAAACGAAAGGCGCACACGGCTTGGCGTAAGGAAAGTACAGCAGCTTTTATTCCTAAACGCAAATTACTTCTGTAAATAGATATAAAATAAAAAACGTGTATAAAATGCATGTAAATAATAACGCAACGCATGTCAATAACAAAGTGTGTAAATAACAACTTATATAAATAACAACGCATAACGCATGTAAATAACAACACTTGTAAATAACTTATGTATATAAAAATGAACAAAAAAAGGTGTAAACTTGTACAAATGTAAAAATGTATAAAAATTCAAATCAATGTAAATAGTTTATCCAAAATAATAAACACGCCGCACAGTTAAATTATAAAAATGCGACAGTCCTAAGCCCGTAAAAAGTGTGAAGGATATTTTGTGATCAACTGTTCAGTCAGTCACTCTCGCCCGCGCTCAACTATAATCGACTATCGTTATGATTCCAAGTTCCAACCGTTCCACCTAGTTATCTAAGTTCCAAGCCCAATGTCGTTCCATGTAACCGACATGTAACGACGTGACAAAGTCACGGTGATTTTACACAGTGTTTTTTTTGGAACTGGAACGACAGTCACGGTGATCGCAAAATAACGACTTAGCCACTTCAAACTTTTCAAGCACAAATAACGAATGAAGATCAGTGTTCACAACCTGAAGCCAGGCAACTATCGTACCGGAGGCCGAAAAATTATCGTACATGGATAAAAATTATCGTACAAGTCTGGAAAACGGATAAAATACTTTTAAAAATGATATGAAACGTGCAATAATGTATGTAGGAAATGATTTATAGCACTCTACTATGTCTATTTTAACAACAGTCAAACTTAACAAAAAAGTCAAATGAACAATGACATCCCAAAAAAAATGTTTTTTTTTTGTGGGGAATATTTATTTTGTATGACAACACTAGACAAACTGAGTGAATGATATCCAATTTTGACATCTTCATCAGTGTTCACAACCGTACGATAATTATCGTACATGTACGATAATTTCATAGCTATGTACGATGTACGATGGTACGTGACTATCGTACACAGATTGTACGATAATTTCCGTTCTCATGAAAAATTTGATTATTACACAGATAGCCCAATAATAATTACAGTTTTTAGTGTTAGTGCCATCTATTGGCTCATTGTTTTATTAGGATCACATGCCGTTGCTTCATGGCGCAATCCTTTCATTGGTTATTACTGTTGTTCATTATAAATTCGAAATGTTGGCACGTTCATGACACTTGAAGTGCCCTCGTCCGACGTCCACTCCCAGCTCAAGTCTTGCCATACGTCGAACATTTAATTTGAATTATTATTTTTTCAATTTAAAAAAACACAAGTTTACAAGATTTAAACTATAAATCATTTCCTACATACATTATTGCACGTTTCATATCATTTTTAAAAGTATTTTATCCGTTTTCCAGACGTGTACGATAATTTTTATCCATGTACGATAATTTTTCGGCCTCCGGTACGATAGTTGCCTGGCTTCAGGTTGTGAACACTGATCTTCATTCGTTATTTGTGCTTGAAAAGTTTGAAGTGGCTAAGTCGTTATTTTGCGATCACCGTGACTGTCGTTCCAGTTCCAAAAAAAACACTGTGTAAAATCACCGTGACTTTGTCACGTCGTTACTTGTCGGTTACATGGAACGACATTGGGCTTGGAACTTAGATAACTAGGTGGAACGGTTGGAACTTGGAATCATAACGATAGTCGATTATAGTTGAGCGCGGGCGAGAGTGACTGACTGAACAGTTGATCACAAAATATCCTTCACACTTTTTACGGGCTTAGGACTGTCGCATTTTTATAATTTAACTGTGCGGCGTGTTTATTATTTTGGATAAACTATTTACATTGATTTGAATTTTTATACATTTTTACATTTGTACAAGTTTACACCTTTTTTTGTTCATTTTTATAAACATAAGTTATTTACAAGTGTTGTTATTTACATGCGTTATGCGTTGTTATTTATATAAGTTGTTATTTACACACTTTGTTATTGACATGCGAATTACGATATCGACAGCCCGGACTCTCAAAAAAAACCAATAATTATGTAACTATTTATTAATTAAACTTATAATTAAATTACATAGAATAGATCCGTAGTCGATGCAAGACACGAATATAATGCAAATATATTTTATGAAATTAAAATGAATAAAACGCGGTAAATGATGAGGCAGCAAAACGATTCCTTGAACCCCGCACGTTGACCATACACGTGCTGCAACGTTAGCGATCCTCTTTAGGGTACCGTATGTAATTCCTCCATCCCCAGAACAGCAACTATTTGAGCACTTTGAGGGAAAATGTTGCTGGTACTTCATGATCTTCAGAATCAGGAACAGAATGTATAGGGTTGCTTCTTGGTTCTCCCTCTGGTGTAGTAGGGTTCTTTCGCAGATATCGTCGAAGAGTATAAGCAAGGAAAATTATAACTATACCAGATACAAGTGCATAGAGGGGCAACATTGTAAGGTATAGTGAAGAATGAAAGTGGGCGAGTCGTATGGGGTTCTGTAGCATAATTATATTTTCCAGGTGATCTTCAGCGGCTGTCCCTTGATTTCATTTCATCTTGGTTATCTTAAATATATCTGTTCGTAGTGAATATTCATGAGGAATGGTTGCTAAGTAACTGCCTGATAAGGATACATATTCCTGCCGTTCACATCAAAGTTCGACGTTTGTGGGCTTCGGGAAGACAATAGTATAGTGTCTATCATCCAGTTGTTCCATAGCTTGCCTTGTAATAGAGACTTCAGTGGGGCTGCATAATTTATCTAAAGATTGATAATACTCCGGATACAATCTGCGTGTTCTCGTAGCTGATACTGATTTGTGCTTTCCTCACAGAGAAGGTATTCGCCAATCTTCGGGCATTCGGTTTGCAAGTACATGAAAAATCTCCCATTGGTTGCTATGAAAGGATATAGGTATAAAGGTCTAGTGGAATATATTAGGAACAATGGATAGCTAAAATAAGTCGTAACTATCTTTAAAATAACTACCTGGTTTTATAAGATAATAATATTCTCTAAAATCAATATCTAAAATTTTATTATTACTAGATTATATATTTCTCTTATATATCTTCTATTAACTAATCATGTATCCTAAGTTATCTATGCCTATCATACTATAATGTGTGCTCGCTGCACGTATAAATCCTATAAAATATTCTCTTTTATAAAACCTATCTAGTTGAATTTTAAAATAATCCAACTGTTCATTTATTCGTCTTAAATATTATATAAAGGTATGACCAAGTTTAAAGGGTAAAAGCTCAATGTCAAGAGTCTCAAGTTTTATCCCTACTGTCCTCGTCATTGTCATTATCAGTATTAGTCGGTACCTGTAACAATTTGGATGACTTTGGTACTCGTTTCAAGCGAGATTTAGCGACAGGTCCTTTTTTCTTTGAAGTGTAAATGTGTATGGGAAGGTCTGCAAGAACTGTGTCGTGAGTGTATCGTGGTGCTAACTTCTGTCTACTAGCTAAGGGGTTCTTAATAAAAACTTGCTGGTCGGGTACATATTCAGTTTCTGGCTCACGATTTTTATTTCTATTAGTCATTAAATTCGTACGATCAATAGTTGTAGCTTCATTAATCATTTCATATACCGTCTTCATTTGGTCTCTATGATTTATAATATACTGTTGCAAAAGGTGTTCGGCTAAATTAAAATCTAAAGGGTCTCTAGGATCAAAATGACCTCTAATAATATCGTGTGGTCTACATTTGGTGAAACTATGTACTGAACTGTTATAAGCTAAGATTGCATAAGGAATTTGGTTTATTGTAGGTTCATCCTTATTTTTCAGATGAAGAATACGAAGGTGTTCTAGTAAAGAAGAATGAAACCTTTCAATAATTCCGTTATCGTTAGGTGAATGAGCTAGTATTCTATGATGATTAATTTTATGTAGTCTAACAAATTCTGCGAAAAGTTGATTAGTGAACTCAGTCCCGTTATCTGTCACAATAGTCAAAGGTAGTCCATGATGAGTGCTGAAATTTAATAGACCTTGGATAATACTAATAGCTGTACCATCTCGTAAATGATATGCTTGGCCGTATTTTGAGAACGAATCTACAAAGGTAAGGTATTTTTCAGCTTGCACTGTGAATAAATCCATATGAACTAACTCAAAGGGTTTTGTTGCAGGTGGTACTATATTAAACTGTGGTCTAATTGGGTTTCTGTCATCTTTAGTCTGTCCGCAAATTGTACATTCATTTATGTATTTACTAATTTCTTCCCTCATTTTAGGCCAGTAATAACGACGTGACAAGGCTAAATAACATTCATTAATACCTCTATGGTTAGTTTTACCTTCATGATAGTGTTTAATTATTTCTTGCTGTCGTAAGTACTCTTTAACATCTTCTAGCTCGGTTTTTACTAAAACTAGATGCATAGAATTACATTTAAAGTTATTTTGTAAAATCGGAATTATCGAATACATACCTAATGGTGGAGTTATTTTAATAGCAGTTTTTATCTTAGGATTTACGTATTCTTTTACAGCATGTATGACGTCTTGTTCTAATGAAGATTCTGAAACTTGTATATGTGTACGTGTGTGGGTATCAAAAGGCTTAGTTACATGAGGTCTTCTTTTAATATCACCTACTATAGTCAAGCAAATCTGTCTATGGAATTTGTTCAGAGGTTCATCCGTAATGGGTATTTCAAGAATAGGATTTTCAGCAGATGTATGTGCTGTTGCAGTAGTTGAACCTGGTGGTTCAGGTCTTATGGACACATCTATACCACATTCTTTAAGAAGTGATTCTATTTCCTCGTTATTAATTTGTACACGGGATAAAGCGTCTGCGTTAGTATTAAACTTTCCTTTTTTATAAATCACTGTATAGTCATATTCACTCAGTTTCAGTCGCCATCGTGTCAGTCTCGAGTTCGGTTCCTTTAAATTCATAATCCACTGAAGTGGTTTATGGTCTGTTATAATTTTGAACTTCCTACCAAACAAATAAGGTCTAAAATACTTAGTTGCCCATACAATTGCCAAAAGTTCTTTCTCGATCGTACTGTAATTTGATTCACTGTCACTTAATGTTCTAGAAGCATAGCAGATCGGTTTATCAGAGCCTACTGTGCCTTGTGAAAGTACTGCTCCTAAAGCTACATTAGAGGCGTCTGTTGTCAGAATGAATTCTTTATTGAAATCGGGATATTGTAAAATAGGATCGTTAGTTAATAAAGTTTTGCATTTCTCAAAACATTTTATATATTCAGAATCTAAAGTTATTTTGTTAGACTTTTTAAGACATTTAGTCATTGGTTTCGTCAGACGTGCAAAATCTGGTATGAACTTTCTATAATAACCTAATAATCCTAAAAATTGTTTAATTTCTTTTGTTGTTTTAGGTAAAGGATAATTTTCTATGGCTTTAACTTTATCAGGATTCGGTTTAATACCTTCATTACTGATTATATGACCAAGGTAAGCTGTTTCAAGTTTCAAGAATTCAGATTTGTCCATCTGGATTTTGAAATTGGACTCTCTCAATCTACTAAATACTTTTTCTAAATTAATTATGTGCTCTTGCAAAGATGTACTGAATGCTATAATGTCATCGAGGTATACTAGACATATCTCATTTTGTAAACCCTTAAGGATATTATCCATTACACGCTGAAATGTGGAAGGTGAATTCTTAAGTCCCATCGGCATACGTAGAAATTCAAAATGACCGTGATCTACGTTAAATGCGGTTTTCGGTTTATCTTCAGGATTCATCTCGACTTGATAAAAACCAGATGCAAGGTCAAGGGTGGTAAAATACTGACATCTACCTAACTTGTCTAAAACGTCGGTGATGTTCGGAATTGGGTATTTATCGTCAATAGTCTTTTCGTTTAACTTTCTAAAGTCCACTACAAGTCTCCATTTTTGTCTACCAGAAGCGTCAGCTTTCTTTGGTACTACCCAAATGGGTGAGCTCCAAGCAGAGTCAGAGGGTCGTATTATACCTTGTTCGAGCATTTTACTAATTTGTTCTCTAACTTCCTGACGGTGCACAAAAGGATATCGGTAACTTTTGGTATAAATTGGGTTTTCATCATGAGTTCTAAAGCTATGTTTGATTCTATTAGTGAAAGTTAGTGGCTCGCCTTCAATGTAAAATATGTCAGCGTAGCGCTTACAAAGAGTAACTAAATTAACCCGTTCTTCACTATTCAAATGGTCAGTTCTAAGTCTGTCTAAAACCTGTTTTACTCTATCTGAGTCCGGTTCAGTATAGGAACTTTCAAAGTTAAATAAGTCAAGTCGTAAAGGTCTGTCAATTGGAATTACAATGTCTTCGTCTGTCATATTCTTAACCTCTACTGTACCAATCTGATCAGTCACATTAGTAATACATTCGTGTACAATGCAATTACCTAATAATTGTTCTGGCATGAATACGTCACCATCGTTATGATGTATCGGTATACTAATTAAACGATATGTTTTAGCTGGTATTATTTGATCTGTATATCTTTTACATTGATATCGCAATAAAGGAATTTTCGCATTTTCTGTTATTAATATATCATCTCTAAAATCAATTCTACAGTTTTCTAACAAATCCAATCCAATTAAACCATCAAAATAATTATGAAATTTATATATAAATAATTTTATATTTTTATCATCATTAAATTCAGGAAAACTAGGAACTAATATCGAATGTTCATGAATGCTTGTTACTCTAGAGTTAGTTACTTCAAAAGGATCATACATTTTCGGAATATTACTGAAATATTTATCCACTGCTTCAGGGCTTATAAATGATTGGTTTGCGCCTGTATCTATGAGAAGTTTTAAAGGTGGATTATTAATTTTAATATAAGGTAGTTCTTTCTTTGATTGTAAATTTAATTCTATTCTGGTGCGGATTTCTGATTGCTCTTTTGAAAATCCTGACTTTTCCTACCATTTGGATATTTCGATTGAATATCTTTACTAGCTTTACTAGTACTAGGCCTATTACTATCATAGCGAATATCCTCTATTGGTGGTTGTTCTTGTTGTTCATAGTATTGATTGACATCATAGTCATAATTACCATAATGTCCGTAATAGTCACATAAGTCATAATCGGTGTTATAATAATTGTAGTCAACATAGTCATTGCCATAGTCATAATCATCATAATCATAAAATTCATTAAAATTAAGTTCTTTAGATTTAAAGTAATTTGATGGAGGCGGATTACCAAATTTCTGCCAATCATGTCCAGGAATTTTCGGTGGTAAGGGTTTCGTCACGAAATGACTTACCCCACTCATAGATTTAGGACCAGAATTATTATGTATAGGATTCCTATTAGGTATTCTGAAACCACTATTATAGTTAGGCAACGGTGCTCGGAAAATTTGCTAAATACGCGTTGGATACATAGGCATGTGCTGACGGCTATTAAAATTAGGATTAAAATTAGGTTTTTGCCAGCTAGGCCCAGGTAAAAATTTAGAAGGATTAAAGTTGTTAATAATCGGAGGAAATTTAGGCTGTGTGTGTGTGAGTTGCTGGTGTGTGTTCTGTGGTGATGATGATGACAATGGTTTTCTAGGATCTGTTGCTAAATTATTACGCTGTTGCAAATACATAACGTTAAGCTCATCTTGGACAAATTCCAACGCCTTTTCAATCGTTTCAGGTCTCATACATCTTATTCGGGACCCGAGAGGATCTTTTAAGCCTCTTACAAAAGCTTGTAATGTTAATTTACGGATATAAAACTCTTTTAGCTTCTATAGTTGTGTCTAATGTCTCGTGCAACGATACATAAGACATTATAGTACTGAAAAGATTTTGGCATTTGTCATAAAATTCCTGTGGAGTCTCATTACATTGTGTCGCTAATGCTAAGTCATTATAAAGAGCTGTCTCGTCCCTTTGGTCAGAAAAATTATTAATCAATGTATTCCTAATTCCTAACCAATTCTCAGGTATGCCATTGGAATTAATAGTACGAGCGGCTGAACCTGTAA
This sequence comes from Pieris rapae, assembly GCF_905147795.1. NCBI lineage: Eukaryota > Metazoa > Arthropoda > Insecta > Lepidoptera > Pieridae > Pieris > Pieris rapae. Next base: position 1,648,692 of record NC_059533.1, on the reverse strand, counting down.
TCTTATTTAGTATGCCATTGATCACACATAAATTAGATAATTCATATCCTAACTCGTCTTTTACACATTGAATAACAATTTGATCGCATATTCTTATAAACCTAGGAAGTATATGTGGGTTCCCATCGAATTCAGGAACTGGGCGGAGAGCCTTATAAACTGTATCAGGATCCATTTTATACTTTAAACTACTAAAACTTAAATTCAAATTACTGCTTAAACTACGAGGGCAATGCGAGCTCTCAGAAAAAAAATTTAAACCTACTGAAGGACGATTCGAGCCTTCGCTTAATTGACAATTCGAGTCTTCACTTAATTGACGATTCAAGTCTTCACTTAATTGACGATTCAAGTCTACTAAACTAACCCTACGAGTTTTATACCTGGAGGAAACAGGACTATTTTTCATAGGGCGGAAAATCGTAACGAGGAGAGAGCAACACGAATGGAAAAATAATTCAATGTACTCACATAACTCGTCGACTTCCCTGGTTTCTTTTGAGTTGCACTGAAGTTTGAGTACGCCCCGGCTGCTTCCTTATGATTTTTGATGCTTCGGTGAACGCTTGATAGCGATAGCTAGAACGACCGCGCGCGGTGTCGAATCTAGAACCCCGGAAATCTTCTTTATAGCGATCGTCGTAACCCCGAAACTATCCTACCGACTGCGCCAATTACGATATCGACAGCCCGGACTCTCAAAAAAAACCAATAATTATGTAACTATTTATTAATTAAACTTATAATTAAATTACATAGAATAGATCCGTAGTCGATGCAAGACACGAATATAATGCAAATATATTTTATGAAATTAAAATGTGGCGGCGCTGGTTGTTGATTATATTATTTATATTTATTGCAATTTAAAGTGGACTGTAATTTTCTTAATACGGTTGCTCAATATTTGGGTCTTGTACTGGAGAAAGAAAGAAAGGACACGGCACAGTACCTTCAACCTTCTCGGCTTCCTTTCTTATGGCTGGCTGTGGCTTCTTGCTGCTGGATTTGAGCTTCTTCACTAACTTTATCACAGACACCGATATATATAGCACAAAACAATTATTACAATAAACAAGATAAATAATTAATAAGGTTATATGAAACGATACGATGCGTGCGGAGACCGAAACAAATATTAACACAATGCGAGGCGTCCAAATTAACACTACCCGCTGCTCAATTTTCCTTTTTCTTAAATGTCGACGCATTATTATGCGTCACCTACAGCCCGTTCCGGTACTAGTGCCGTCATAGGGAAGGACATTAAGGAGGGATATATTGAGCAACCATTAAGATAAAAAAAATGCGAATTTGGCGCAACCAAAATGAATAAAACGCGGTAAATGATGAGGCAGCAAAACGATTCCTTGAACCCCGCACGTTGACCATACACGTGCTGCAACGTTAGCGATCCTCTTTAGGGTACCGTATGTAATTTGCGTTGCGTTATTATTTACATGCATTTTATACACGTTTTTTATTTTATATCTATTTACAGAAGTAATTTGCGTTTAGGAATAAAAGCTGCTGTACTTTCCTTACGCCAAGCCGTGTGCGCCTTTCGTTTATTAGATTTCCGGCTTTTGAAAAGAGCCTTTCGCAAGGGACGGATGTGGCCATGAAATTAAGTTTATTTTAGTTTAGTTATTTTGGAACGTTGTTATTTTCTAAAAAGTCACAGTGACTTTTGCAGGCACCTGATCACTGTGACTTTTTCACTGTGACGTTATTTATCACCCAAGTCAGTAGTAGTGTCAAATTAATCAAAATATAAATAAAGTTGTTTTTCTGTTTTAATACGGTTTACACCTATAACGATACTAAAATATACAAATAACGATGTCAGCAAGCAGCCAACGGGCAAACAAGTAAGTACAAACAAACGTGTTATTTATTCCGAGTTATCTTGTGTTTCATAGAAAAGTAATACATTTATGTTTTGTTAAAGGGACCGTACTAACTGGGCTCAAAAAGAAACCGCCAAATTGATGATGCTACTCAAGGATTACCCAGTCCTAACCTGAAAAGAAACGGATCACTCCAGCAATCTATCAAAACAAAAAAAAAAGAGAGAGCATGATTTGCCCAATTATGCTAAGGAAGAGAATCAAAAACATTTGCTGCACAAAGAAGCATAATGTCGTACGGGATTTTACAGTGGGGTCGGGCTGCTGACATTGAATCCATTTTTATATTTTTTAAAAGAAAGCTGTCATAGCCAGTTATAATCTTTGTTGTTACAAATCTGTTAGACATAATTTCATTACTAGAAATAAAGATGAAATACCTGAACTATCTTTCAGATTAGCCAAAATTCAAACCTCATTTATGGGGTATATTGGGTTAAAAGTTACAATAAAATACCCTGTGACATATTAAAACTCCTCAATAAGTGAAAATTTCCTCTAATTTGTAAACAAGTATATTACAAATTACAGGATTATATTCAAGATATAAGAATGCTTTGAAACAACCTGGTCCTGCTTCATAGGATAATCATAGAGCCTTGACAAAATCAATTGGTTGCCGATCTAAATTTACATATTATTTTTTGTTGCATAATACTACAAACACATTATTTTATGTTTATCTCACACAGTGTTTTATTGGTTTTTTATTTCTCATTAATGTATAATATTCTATGGTTTCAATATTTGTAAATATGTGAGGAACATGTATGTATACTAACTACAATAAAGACCTGTATAGTAATATTATTTTAGGAGTTCATCATCTTCGAATTCTTTGTTAACATTGTCTTTATTTAACTTATGTATACAAATATTCTATTTTATTTTAAAAGAAAGAGTTCTTCTCCACATGATACTACCTTTTGGAAGCGGCAAATAGAATAATCTTTATTCAAAAGTGCTATTTTAGGTGGTCTAATGGGAATAAATGATTTGATTTGAAGCCCACCGAAAAATCCATGCAAGTGAAATGCAAGAAGAAACAATTAGGTAGAAAATATTAAATTGCTATTTTAAGGTTTCATGTAAATATTGTATTGTTTGTTAATAAAAATTGTTTGTATTTATGTTATAATTAAACATTTTATTAATCTAGTCACATGTTTCATTTAAAATGTCTTGTAATAAAGTAGATTGATGCTAACTCATATATGTAATATAAAGTCCTAGGGAATATCCTAGGTCGCTAACTAATGTATAGCTGTAGTTCTTTGTATGCAGTATGTAGGTATAAATGAGTTAATATTATAGGCTTTTAAATAAATGATGAATTTAATATTATTTATTAATATACTTCATTATTTTCTACCGCGGTTCTGTAGCTAGTAATGATTCTAATGCTAAATCTCGGGTAAAATTTACAATTCAGTACCTCGATTTTGAGGTCAGAGGGGGAGGGGAGAGGGGGGGGGAGGGAGGGTGGAGGGTCTACTTATCACCCCCAACCAATTTCAAGCACCAGAAACAGTTATTTCAATAAAAAAATAAAAAAAACCAAAACATATATACCTAACATTAACCGGACCCATCGTCCTCAAAGTCATCCACATAAGCCGGTCGTTTACCAAGCATAGTTCACCAAGTTTCAAAAAAATGCAAATAAAATAACGCACATTCACAAAAAAACAAAAGAAATGTAAAAAGTAGCGGATTTTTAACGGCTAATCCGTACTGTAACACTAACACACTCTTCTGGCAAAATCCAAATTCGAAATGGCCGATTGCGTTTAAAAAATGAATAGGGATGTAAAAAATATCGATTTTTAAAAAGTCGAATTTAGAGCGCGATTTAAATATTCGATGAAAATCTTCCACTTTCCATTATTATTTAAATTAAATATTAATATACTAACTTAACCTAACTGAACCAGATAATAATTCATTTTTTTAACAGTTATTTAAATTAAATATTAATATACTAACTTAAATTAATTGTACTAGATAATAATTGGTTTTTTGAACAGTTTTTTAAATTAAATATTAATATACCAACCTAACCTAGCCGAACTATATAACAATTCGGCTTTTGAACGGCTCCGGCGCGAAGGAAGAGCAGCCCCCACCCGCTGTACCAAAGAACAGGCATTTCATGCCTGTCCTTTGGCACGTAGCGGGTGGGGGCTGCTCTTCCTTCGCGCCGGAGCCGTTCAAAAGCCAACAGACAAGACTAGACCACGTGGAAAGTGGGGTGCTCTGATAATTCTAATTAATAATTCGGCTTTTGAACGGCTCCGGCGCGAAGGAAGAGCAGCCCCCACCCGCTGTACCAAAGAACAGGCATTTCATGCCTGTCCTTTGGCACGTAGCGGGTGGGGGCTGCTCTTCCTTCGCGCCGGAGCCGTTCAAAAGCCGACAGACAAGACCGGACCACGTGGATAGTGGGGTGCTCTGATTTTTGAATATAAAATTTAGAAAATAAAGTAAACACTTTATTGTAGTAAAAATTAGCTTTATAAGCTGTAGGAATAAAAAATTAATTCTTTATTATCATCGATTTTTAGTAAGAATTAGCTTTATTGTAGTAGGAATAAAAAAAAACAATTCTTTATTATCATCGATTTTTCATACTAAAAACAATCGATTAATTTTATGCAAAATGTCACATCTCTAGTAAATCTCTAGTAACCAATAGAAATGGATTAATTGGATAACGAATAGAAAAGTTCGAAAGTTAAAATGGCGGATTGTTTACAAATTTGTACTGTTGCACAAAACATCAAAAAGTGTTTTTAAATATTTAATTAGTGTAAATTACAACTCAGATACCATAAATGACTCCAAATGTCACGGAAGTGTTCAAATCAAGGCCCCCGAGACCCTATCTAGGGGTCTGAATAAGCAAATTCAAGGTAAATAGAAAAGTTTACAATGGCGGATTGTTTACAAATTTCTAATATTGCACAAAATTTCGAAAAAATTTTTAAATATTTAATTTATTTTAAACTACAACTTAAGCAGCAAAAATTACTCCAAATCTCACGGAGGTTTTCGAATCAAGGTCCCCCGAGACTCCTACACACTCAGTTTAATCACAATCAAGGTATTGAATATAAGATCCAACCCTAAATCTCTGCTATGGAAGGTAAAGTGTGGAATTTCCATCGTCTTTCGGCAGATATTCCCTCTTTTATATAAATATATTCTGCGATATACAACAATATTTTGTTGTAGATTTTTTGCAGGGAAACCTTCTTTTCCACACTCTAAATGCTCTTTCCACCACATTTCACGTAATTTTTTGCTTTTTCTTATAATAAATATATTTATCACAACTTGATATCTGTGAGAAACAGCTGTTACTATATGAATAACCAGCGGCCATCTTGTTTAACCTTCCTACACTGAGTACTGCCAGCCCGGCCGCCACCCGCCTCCCGTGCGCCCCGCGCCGCGTCGTCGCCACGCACGCCAGCAGGCACACCACGGGCGCGCATTTCAGCGCCGCCGCGGACGCCGACGGTGCGCCGCAACCCACGGTGAAATAAACACCCACAGCCTTGAAGAACGGCACCAGCTTCCCGCTCTCGCCCACGCGCTTCATCTGAATCGATTATTATTCATAAAACAATTTCTTAGACGTTCCGCGGCACCAATGTGTCAAGAACCGTAGCCGCCTGAATTCTTCGGCGAAGCTCATATTGTTTTTTCTTTAAGTTTTGATGTTGTTTACTTGAATAAAAACAATATGATAACAAGGCGACGATGATCCACAGGAACGACGGTCTGCGTAAATTATATTACGCAAACACATTACATTTTACATTATTTTTCTATTTCAAAAGTATTTTTTTATAATACAGCACAAAACTGTTGATAATTCATTATTATACTTCTAGTTAATACTTAAGAATTACGTACCTACGCGTACACAGCATGTAATTATTACATGCTGTGTACATTGTAATATTTTACTACCTATTATTTTGCCATTTTATTTATTGACTATACGGTTTATTGCTTAACGTATGAAGCCACTATTAAATTTTTCTATTATATCTAATATAGGTAATAACATTTAATTGACATGTTAAGTAAACCCAGAACTACATAATATATCATCAATAATAACGAAAAACATGTTATTTAGTAGGTAATTTTAAAAAATTCAGGGCTAGATTTTGATTTTAGGCGTTAATATTTTAATTTGCTACCCCCATTGTAATTTATATAATTATGTTATTATTCATGTGTAAAATTAAAAATATTCGGTAACGTATTACAAGAAAACTTATCAAATCGGAAGGAGTTATCATTTCTTTATACAACAGTAGGTATTTTCTTTGTCCATACACAACGTAAACAAACAATTTCTAATGCGTAATAAACACGCAATACTTGTTTCATGTAAGTCCTATCATAAAAAGCAATGATGAATTAAACAGAACTGGAAGCATTCAATTAGAGTGGTTTCTCGGCCCTCCCCCACGAAGCAATTCGAAAATCGAAAATATTTTGGTCCCAAGATAAATGCGCATAATTTATCGTACTTAGCATTGCTCACAACCTGAAGCCAGGCAATTATCGTACCAGTGCCGAAAAATTATCGTACAAGTCAGGAAAATGGATAAAATACTTTTAAAAATCATATAAAATGTGACAATAATATGTTGGAAATGATTTATAGTTTAAATCTTGTAAACTTGTGTTTTTTAAATTGAAAAAATAATAATTCAAATTAAATGTTCGACGTATGGCAAGACTTGAGCTGGGAGTGGACGTCGGACGAGGGCACTTCGAGTGTCATGAACGTGCCAACATTTCGCACACCCCGCAGCGACTGGAACATCATCGGTATAAATAGAGTACAGGCTCGGTGACAGGCAGCTGCCCTGCGGGACCCCCGCGGTGATCGGCCGGCAGCTCGACTTCACCCCCTCGACGGAGACGTGGAACCGCCGGTCGAGAAGGAAGGAGCGGATGATAGCCACCACGCGCCGCGGGATGTCGGAAGCGAGGAGCCTGTGCACAAGTCCCGCGTGCCAGACCCGGTCAAAGGCTTTCTCCATGTCGAGAAATACTGCAGCCGCCGCCTCTTTCTTGTTAAGAGCGGCAGTGATGTCGTGCAGCACTCTCGACAGCTGGAGGGTGGTGGAATGTTCACTTCGGAATCCAAACTGTTCGGGCCTCGGAGTAAAGTGTCGTTTGATTGTCGGCAGCAACATGGCCTGAGCTTGAGCCGCGCTGCTTGTTTCTTGACGGCGCTCGGCGAGAAGAACAGCACCTCTTCGTCTGCCGGTGGAGGGGCGCCCAGCTGCTCGGCGACGGCGGTCTCGACCTTTAGCGCACGGGCTGGGTTCTCCGCAGGGTTAGGGGAGAACTGGTGTTGAAGGTGGTCCGCGAACAGCTCGGCGCGGCCCTCGGCGTCGTAGCGCAGTGTGCCGTCTGGGTGTCGCAAGGGGCGGATGGGGTCGGCTGTGCCACTGAGACGCCTGCAAAGGCGGTGCAGCCGTACCCAATCCGTGCTGGCCTCATCAAGGCCGCGGTCCCACGACTCGGAGGCGTGGTCGTTGAGTGCAGCCTTGACCCGATCGGCGAAGGCATGCAGTTCTGCACGCATGCGCGGACAGCGGGTCTGTTGCCAGCGTCGTCGTAGGGCGCGTTTGCGGCGGATGAGCGCCAGCAAACGGGGCGGCAACTGTTTGTACGTGGCTGGTAGAGGACGCTCGGTGGTAGCTGCGTCCAATGCACTCTGTAACAGTGTGGTAAAGGATGCAGCAAGTTCGTTAATAGCCGCTGGGGTGACGGGTGGGCGCGGCTGGGGTGCGTCATTTAGGGCTCGCTCGAAGACCCTCCAGTCAATGCACTTCCGGCGAAGCGGTGTATGAAGCATCATGTTCGGTGAGGAGTTCACCAGAGTGACAACCACGGGAAGGTGATCGGACCGGAACTCGTCGACGATCACATCCTGCGTCATCTGGCACGTCAGTCCCTGGTGGACCACGATGTCAATGGTGTCCTCTCTGTGGCTGGCTTGATCGGGGTAGTGTGTCGGCACGTCTGGGCCGGACACTGAAAAGTCCAGCGTCTCGGCGTCGTGCAGCAGGCGCCTACCCCTCGGGTTTGAAGTTCTCGAGTTCCACGCCGGGTGCTTCGCGTTCCAATCCCCAGCTATGACGCAGGGATGGGCGGCAGCGAAGAGCTCTTGGAGATCTGTTGTGGTGTACCGATTGTTGGGTGGCGCGTAGACCGCGAAGAATCCAGTGGGGCGACCTGCGAGTTGTAGCTCCACGCCCAGGGCATCGCATTCGGTTACCGCCACAACTGGCAGCAATCTGTGTGTTATCCGGCGTCTCACCATGACCGCCAAACCACGGTAGGCGTAACCACGGGCGTCGACACGGTGCTGGCGGTAGACTTCGTAACCCGGCATGCGGAGTCTAGCTGTGGCGGCTAGGTGCGTCTCGCTGACCAGGGCGATGTCGATGTCCTGTGAGCTGAGTACATGTTTTAGATATGTGACCTTACCCGCGAGGCCACGCGCATTCCAGTGTAGGAGCCGAGTAGCATATATACGCCGGTTCGGGAACACTATGAAACCGGTGTAACTTGAGCTCTGCGTGGTAGGTGTTAGTAGGTGTTTGAGGGTTCATGTTATGTTGGTGGTCGTGGTAAATGATGTGTTTGAGCTGTGTCTGTGTAGTGCGATGTATGTGGCGGTGGGTCTTGGGGCTCTGGTTTCTGGTTGTTGTGAACTTTGTATGGTGACGTATCATCTGCACTGTGATTATTACGGATACTAGGCCGGTTCGGGAACACTGTGAACCGGTGTAACTTGAGCTCTGCGTGGTAGGTGTTAGTTGGTGTTTGAGGGTTCATGTTATGTTGGTGGTCATAGTAAATGATGCGTTAGAGCTGTGTTTGGGTAGTGCGATATATGTGGCGGTGGGTCTCGGAGCTCTGGTTTCTGGTTGTTGTGATCATTGTATGGTTACCTATCATCTGCTATGATTATTACAGACATTCCACCTAACTTTGGGCAGTGTTTGTAAGTTGACTGGTTGCATAAGTACATTATATTTTTTAACTATTGCTGGTTGCATACATTGTATGTTTATTAAAAAACAATGCTATTAATATTGCGTTATTTTACCAGTCGTATGACAGGATGCAATATTAAAAAATCAACGCTATTAATGTTGCGTGATTTTACTAGTTGTCTGACAGGATGCGATAGTTACATTGTATTTATTTTATTAGAAAAAAATTATACAATTGAAATGTTTGAAATTGATAGAGGAATGAAACAAAGAATTTATAGGAAATGAGTAATTGATAGATGAGTTTCAGCCAGTATAAATAAAATATTCCACGCCATACTGCATGTCAATCATGCATTGCACATTGTGCTGATGCACAAGTAGAATCTTTTATATAATAATAGAAAAATGTTATTTACAAGTCTTTTACCGTGGGTGATTGTGTTCTCAATTCAACGAGATGAGGATGGAGTATACTCAACTTTTGAGAAAAGCATTTCACAATCTATAGATGTCGATTTACGTGATTTATGTGTAAGTAATAACTTAGTAAGTTTGAAGAAAGTTAGGTTACTAAGTCTTAATGGAGATCATTTTGTGAAGAATTGGTTGATGAAATTTTTCTTTAATGGTGACAAAAGTAATGGTTCTTTTCCAAGAAATGATACTGTAATCACAGTACGAAGTAATGAAATGAAAACAAAGAAACAGCTTAATTTAAGCTTATGCGATAGTAATAATCGACTATTACTGTATAAATTGGAAATCACACACTATGTCAAAGCGAAGCAGTAAAGTAACAAATAACTTAGAACAATCATGGTCATCTGATATATTTGAACAGAAGTACACTGATGAGAGAGGCTTGGAAATAACTGTAAAAGTACCAAGAGGTCATAGAACTAATAGTTCTCATCGTCATCATGGTTCTAGGGGTGAAGAAATAGATAATGAATCGGCTAAAACATTGATGGAGGCGGTAACCTCTTCCACTACTTCTACTACATCTTATCCTTTAAGTGAATCATGCCAACAATTTAAGATGACGCTGGAAGGTGTAATATTTTGGAGCTATGCTCAGTTGGATAAATTAAAAACCGGTGAAATCAATGGAACTGGGTGTTTATCTAAAATACCTAATAACACTAGTTGGAAAACGAATTAAGGGAATGTTTATTTAAAAGGTTGATTGTGGGTGTCGAAACACTTCGCTTCCATTCCTTATCAATGTGGTTTTCCTGACTACAGCAAAATAAAGTTATCTATAGGTGGAAGTGGTTGATGGTTTGAATAATATGTATAATGATAACATGGGAACAGGATGGAACAGGGGGCATAAATACGAACGCGAACATCAGTGTTCTTTAGTCTCGCCATAACTAGTGTGCTAGTGTATTACCTACTCAGAAAACCGTAAGTGCTATTTTAAAAAATCATGTCTTCATCCGCAACCACCGCCTTGGCCAAGCTCAACACTTTCGGCAAAAAAACATGGGTCAAATTGGGTGACCTAGAGCTAAACAAGTCATACAAAATAGTCAGGGTGAAAAGGCTCCCCTCAAAGTTTCATGCATCCAGGATGCAGACCATAGTGTACCTGGAAAATGGGTTCATTCTTACACTACCTAACCGTTTCGATGACCTAAGTGAAGATATGTTTAAATACATTCAGACGGAGGAGCCCTATTTAATAAATAAAGGGCCAAGCAGAAGATCATGGATTATACACTTTGAGGAGGAGCCCACCCCAACCCCCGAATAATCAAACCACAACCATCTAGCAAGAGAAAATAACTCACAGACACACACACATACACACAACATACATTGAAAATGCAATAAATAAATCACCATGTCTTTTTTTAATTGCAGTGTGTGTCTGATTGAGATGAACAATAACCCAGTGCACTTATATGACATAATGCTAGATGAGAACAAGCAAGAGTGGATTCAATATATATCAACCAACAGACTGTTGAAGTTGTGGACACATAGTGTATCACTAATAAAACTACATGGAGATGTAAACTTAATTCTCACACAATTATACCAAGATAGCAACTTTGGTGATATAGAAGTGTACGCAGTGATCAGGCTTTGGGATCTTATTGCAGCGCATCAGGAAGACACTTTAGGCAATATAAATGTGGATGTGATCGAATGGCTTCAGCATTTGAATGAAACCCCAAGCGAGTGTTTCACACAAAACTTTACAGAACGAGTAGGTAACATTCTGATAAACACTTTGTTAGTGTGTTTAAGTGCAGGGATAGAGTTTTAATATTATTGTGTATGTACATTATTACCAATGGATTTAACTAATGCTCGATATTTGATTGACATAGACGGATTTCCAATTGAGGGCACTATTTATTTTAAAGAGCTTGCAATCTATGATTTACATAGAAATGAAGTGACATTATTACATGTGAAGCTCCCCAATTCATTCATATATAAACGAAAATCTAGGGAAGTAATGTTCTGTGAAAAAAATATTCACGGACTACCATTTAAAAATTTTAGCACTGACTTAAGTTATAGTAATGTAATTAATAAAATTAAAGATTTAGATAAAGAAAAACAATTTATTTGGTTATATAAAGGGGGAATAGTGGAAAAAAATCTATTAAATTTATTAGGATTTATATCATTTAATATCGAAGTAATTGGTTGTCCTAAGGTAGAAAAGATTATAGAAACCTTAAATTTACATAACTTAAAGAATTGCTCACGTCACACGGTTTTTGTGAGCAAAACACGCACCTGTCATTGTAGTGCTGTGGAAGTGAGGGCGTTTGCAAGATGGTTTCATAATTACCAACAAAATAACTGTAGATAGGTAGGTACAACATAATGTAATAAACCTACTCGTTATTGTAGATATAAAAAAAAAAACATTGTATTCATTTCATATTTTTTATTATACTTATGTAAAACACTATGTTATTGTTAGTAATAAGACTAAAAAACATGTACTTATTTTAAGTTTATTATTATAATTAGATATAAGTTCTTATTTGTAAGTAAGTACACTATTATAGCAATTTAATTAAAAACATATATTATTCAATCTTGTTTTCTTTATCTATCCAACTGGTCGAATTCAGACCATACCATTTCACTAGAACTTTATCACCTTTTCTTTTCAACACTTTTTCCACTAGGTAGACATCTGGATACTTTACTTTTTGCAGCTCTTCTTCATAAAACCCCCCTAGGATTGTTTTTTTTTCCTCATCCTGCAATTGGTAGGTTATGGGATAGGTGTTATTCACTTTCAACACTTGAAATATTTCCGAACTCCAATTCCCCCGTAAATCCTTTAGAAAAAAACTGATTTATATTTACTTATCCGTACATAGTCACCCACAGTTAAAATTTAGCTTTTGCTCGTACTTTGATAAAATTGTAAACATTAGATAGGAGGGCATTGGCATTCATCCGGTTCACAGTCACTGGGGCAACCTTGATAGTGCTATGTATTTTGTTGTTATATTTATTCATCAGATCTGGCAAGGTTTGCTTAACCCATTTGTAGGAACCATTATAGGCAATTTTTTTCCAAAGCCAACTTTTAATGGTTCTGATAAACCTCTCAACGATAGAGGCTTTCTTAACACTATAGGTAGAGTAATGATTAATATTGTATTTTTTCATCAACACGTGAAACTTTTCATTAAAAAACTCTCGACCATCATCAGACTGAATGTTTTTAGGTCTTCTATCCCCATCCAATATATATGACATAGCTCGTGTTACATTATCGGCTGATTTACTTTTAACCGGTTGTGCCCAAGCATATTTCGAAAAAGTATCAATACATGTAAGTATGTACTTGAATCCACCATTGTACCTGGAGTATTTTTGCATATCAATCAAGTCTATTTGCCAGGTGTCATCAAATCCTTTTTGTATAAAACGTCTCCGTGGGAAATTTTTACGAACATTTTTATGGAGTTCCTGAACGACTTGCCACTTGCTCATACCGCAATAGTCGTCTTCTTTTTTTTTAAACTTTCAGCTTCTAGCAAAGGTTGCTGATTTTTTTTTATTTCCTCTACAGATCTAGAAATGTTTTTAATCTTAAGCAAGCATGCGGTTAAAACCTCATCAAGCTGAGCCTTAACAACCGCATCATTTTTCAAAATAGCTCTATTAACGTTTCTTAAAAGTCGGTTTTCAACATCGATTTGATGTTTCATAATCTTTAAGGATAATGGTTTTACACTAGTTTTAGCAAGATAACGTCCAAACTTATTCACAGTCATACTTATAATGAAGTTACATTTTCCACGTTTAGTGCATTTATACCTGAGGTGGTTCAATAATATTAGCTTCTTGTAATTCTTCAATTATCGCAATAATTTCATTATTGTGGCCGTTGTTACCGGCATTTTGTGAGCTAATAAGAAGACGTAATCGATCTACAAGTTCATTAGGATCATCCCAGTATTTAAAGTCTGTATTCGGGATATATTTTTTCATTACCAAACTTTTCATAACACATCCACCCTTTTTCGCGGAAGATGGTAAGCTTATCTGTTTTATGTATTGAGAATACTTGATGCTCTTATCACCTTGTATCCGACCATCAGACAAAAAATTGCGTCGATGTGCATTCGTCATTGTAATAATTTTACGGTAGTTAACCTTATCTGTCGGTTGAATGAGTGATACATGAGGTTCTCTTTTAAATAAAAGCTCCATTAGGCCGGGGGTGTATTCAAATTTTTCATTCTTGATTATTAAATAGTTTTCGTGAAAATCAATAACACTATCACCTACATGATATCCATCTGATTGTAGGTGTATACCATAGGGTACTTTTTTAACTTTATTAATAACAACACTATCCAAATAACTTTTCGCCAAAGGGTTCATCGTGTCAGTTTGTGAACTATTCAATTCATCCATCGATTGAGACGAAATTGTCGAGTAATTAGGATCCGACTCTTCACCCACATCTTCATAGCTAGCATCATCACCATCATCATCATCATCATCATTATTATCATGCTCTTTCTTACTTTTTACATTTTGTTCAGTTTCCTTTCCCCCCTCCTTTATTTTATTAGTTTTAGAATCTATTTGCTCTAGAAGAGAATTTAAAGGTTTTGTGATTGGTTGAAATGTTTCCTGTAAAGTAGATGCCAATCCAACTTTTTCCATATTTAAAGATTTGATTTTCTTTTTCACAGACCTGACAGATTCAATTAGTTTTCGTTTGAGGTTTTTATCCCCAAAGATCTGCTGCTGATGCTGCTGCACTGTTGTAGTGTTCATGATGTAATGTAAAAATTTTTTATTATTTCATCAGTTATATGGCGGTCTATTCTTCTATAATTATAAAATTATCGAATCCTTTTCGATATCGACCTTTGTTTATGCCCACCTCTTCTTTATTGATTACTATAAACCCATACTTTTCCACCCAACATTCCCGACAAAGTTTTAAAAAGGTATCCCACGTCATGTCTGTATTCACATGATCATCATAAACATGCTTAAGGTTCATTTCATCTTGCTTAAAGAGAACAATAAAGTTTGCGTTATCACGTACCAACTGTTTAGGTATTTTGCTGTAGGTCTGACATAAATAAAAACAATCCAATCCCTTGTGTCTACCCATAGAGAAATGTAGACGAATAGGTTCCTGATCTTCCATTGATACATCATCAAATATGATGATACTGTTATTGCGAATGTCTTCCGGTGAAGCTACCTCATTTTTATCGGAAAAAGTGTGAAACATTATTTCAGGTATATGACTAAATACTTTCTCTAGGAACATATATTTTGGTTGGTTTAACGATTTTGAATATAAGTAAACATTTTCAAAAACTAAACCTTTAGGCTCTAATAAAAGGGTGAGTAATAGATTTGTTTTACCACATCCGGATGGTCCACAAACCAAACATCTTATACTGTTAGGTAACAATAGACCGTGTCTAGAACGGTCACCCCCCTTAGGATTCACATCCCAACTTTTAACTGATAAGCTTGTTGTTTGTTGTTTGAACCGCATTTTTTATTCAAGTGTTAATATAATTACTTGTGCATGTGTTAAGTAGCCACAGTAGCGTGCCACTCAACTTGACAACAAAGTGCGTGGTCTTATTCTTTAAAATGATTGTGCAAAATAGAAATTGCCTCACTCGTCAAAAGGTCAAGGTAGGAAGTGGTCTGGTTAATACACTCATTAATCGTTTACCCTTCGAATTACACCTCCCAGGTTATAATTATTGCGGACCTGGAACAAAATTGGACAAACGTTTAAACAGAGGTGATGTTGGTGTTAATCCTTTGGATGAAGCATGTAAATTACATGATATTGCATACGCTCAAAACAAATCACTAGAAACTCGACATAGAGCTGACTTAGAGTTAGCAGCAGCTGCAGGAAGGCGTTGGCGTGAATCAAATAGTTTACCTGAAAGATTGTTAGCTCTCGGGGTGAACAAAATAATGAAGTATAAAGTGAAACGTGGTATGGGGGTGGTGAATCTCAAGAATGTTATAACTGCTGCTCGTAAAGCTGTGAAAAAACATGTTTCAAATAAAAACAACATACCATCCAATAACAAATTGATAAGCGCAGCTATAAAAGCTGCTAGAAAGGCTATAAAACACAATGGTGTAGCAAAGGGTCAGCCCTTGAAAAAACCGAGAGTTATACCTCTACCGAAAAAGGGTGGGTTTTTACCATTGATACCGATACTTGGAGCATTGGCAGCTGCAGGATCTCTAGCTGGTGGGGTAACAACCGCTGCCAAAAACATATATGAAATGGTTCAAAAAAAAAAAATACTAACAACGTTAAAGACTCAGTACCGCATGCTTTGGGGCGAGGTATGTACATGGCACCTTACAAAAAAGGAATGGGGCTTTATCTAACACCATACCAAAAAAACTAGATATAGCCCTTCCGAATCGCGCTCTCCTTGATTATGAACTAGTGAAATATGTTAAGCAGCTGAAAATACCTCATTTCCGGGGTGTTTTTATGCGGGATGATCTACGAGCAAAGTTGAAACCATGGAGGTGCGAGACGGGTATCGTTAATTTAGACGATTCGCAAGGGCCGGGAACACATTGGGTAGCATACGTGAAAAGAGACCAACACTGCGAGTACTTTGACAGCTATGGAGATTTAAGACCACCGCAAGAGTTTCTCAATTATATATTGAAAGGTGGTGTTAACACCGCTGATATTATATATAATTACAATAATGTACAGAAAGATGGAAAATATAACTGTGGACACTTATGTTTACGCTTCCTACTAAATGTATGTGATTATATGTTTAATAAATAAATAATATTATCATGAATAAATCGTTTCATTCCACATTCATACGTTGTGTAATAATAATGTCTCTAACAATTTCGCTAAGCGCGAGTGAATCCACGCTGAACGCTGACTTTTTTCCATCTCTAGAACTGGGTGAGGGTGAATATGAATGTGCCTTGATTTATTTTAAAACATTTCATTCAATACCCAATGTGGATGGTAGCAATAATATTTTTCACTATGGGGAAAACACTATTGTAATTCCTGAAGGCTCCTATGAATTGGAAAACATTATAGATTATTTGAATAAGGAGCTTCTTGTCAATGCGGGGGATGATCCAAACAAGTTGATTGATATAGAAGCCAATACGAACACTATGCAATGTTCGTTTTATTCCCCCATCTATGATATTCATTTTGAAAAAGAGAACAGTATCGGACACATTTTCGGTTTTTCTAAACAATTACTACCTAAAAACCACATTCATGTGTCGGATGAACCGATAAATATACTCATCACTAATTCTATAAGAGTAGAGTGTAACATTATACGAGGTTCATTCATCAACAACAAACCATCGCATGTGCTACATGAGTTTACTCCATCGGTACCACCAGGCTTTCAAATTATCGAGTGTCCTCCACATCTTGTATACCTACCGTTGAAGGTCAATACAATACAAAATCTTCAAGTACGTATAGTGAATGAACAAGGACATCTTGTTAATTTTAGAAAAGAAAATATATCACTTCGCTTGCACATCAAAAAAAGGTCATGATTATCTATAAAGTGAAGGGTGAAACACATCAAAACAACAGTCTTTCCGATAACGTGATAGGGACAACATCTTCACAACACTCGAAAACTGATGCTGCTGCTGCTGCTCTAATTTCAAACATTATCAACCAAAAACGAAAAAAGAAGAGCCCTAGATTAACAAAAGACAACGCATTGTTTTTACAAGCTCTAGGATTTCATCTAATATAAAAAAGATGACGTCATCAATATTAAATATTGGAGAAAGTGTACATTTCGATGATAGTATTGAGAGTATTGAGTATCACTCGTACACACCATTCATTGAGTCATATAAAAACAATGATGAAATACGTATCGCTATAAACAATCAGGATGCTATCGTTCTACCTTGTGAGAGCCAGTTGATAGTTGAGGGTAATATAAAAAATTCCGCATTCGTTAATAACGCCCCAGCATTTTTGTTTCAAGACATAAGATACGAACTAAATGGTGTAGAGATTGATAGAACTAAAAATTGCGGCATCACTACCACAATGAAAGGAATCGTATCGTATGGTGAGGAAGAGAGCAAAGCCTTGGAAAATAGCGGATGGAATTTAAACGGTTTCAAAGAGTTTGACGGTGATTTCTGTATCACAATTCCACTTCGCCACTTGTTAGGTTTCGCTGAGGACTACATACAACAAGGTGATTGTGAATGCGAAGCATGAACTGATAATGAACCGTTCTTCTTCAAACTTGAACTCTATTCACCACAAGGATACAACTAAAAAGCCCGAGTTGAACATAACTCGTATTGTATGGCGGATGCCTATTGTAAAAACGTCAGATAAAGAAAAGCTCCGTCTACTAAAGTATGTGGAAGGTAACACCTCCATCCCCATAGCATTTAGGACGTGGGATCTTTACGAGTACCCCGTGTTACCAGCCTCACAAAAACATGTATGGACTGTTAAAACCACTACTCAGTTGGAGAAACCTCGTTTCATTATACTCGGATTTCAACATTCACGCAACAATGATGGTGTTAAAGATAAAAGTTTATTTGATCACAGCAACTTTTATAATGCTCGCCTATATCTCAATTCTCAGTACTATCCTTACGATTCATTCTCTAATGATTTTGAAAAGGGTGTGTTCTCACTTCTGTATCAAGCATTTATCAGCTTTAAAAGGGAATACTACGCTTCTAAAAAATCGAATACTCAAGTAGATCCACCTCACTTCAAAACAAAAACCCCTTTAATCATCATTGACTGCTCCAGACAAAGTGATTCGCTTCACTCAGGTGGTGGGGGTGCTATTGATGTCAAACTAGAGATGGAGTTCAAAAAGTCTGTACCAAATGATACCACCGCTTACTGTTTAATTATAAATGACTCGCTATTTGAGTATAGTATTCTAACTAAATCAGTTCGAAAAATAACAAATTAATCTGTTAACTGATCTCTGATCCGATAACAGGTCTGATCAGTGTCTGTTAAGTGATGTGATTGGTTCAGTTCCTCTTTAACAGTCCCGCTGGCAAGATGTGTAGCTTATTACCTTTATACACTCCATCAATTCCGCAGTTTTACTATGAACTTTGTAAAATTGTATATCACACCGGCTCAAGCTCAATACCATACATTACAATGTTTTTGAAGCCATTGGATCAAGTGAATGTGGAATTGGATGTGTGTATTAGCATCAATAATCGCATAACATTAAATAAACAAGAATGGAACACGATTTTTACAAGTGATAATGTGAGGGATATATCACTATTTTTCAAGAACGGTTCTACTCCAAACACACAACAACAAGCGATAGCTTTTATTAATCTACAAGGGGGAGTAGAAAAAAACTTTATTGTGATTTTCACTGGAACTCAATCGATGAGGCTATGTAATGATGAATGGTGGTATTTGTGTCAGATCATGAATTGTCTTAACTTACGTCTTCAACAATTATTAAGAATTAAATTCTACTATGAAAACCGTTTAAATTTCTTTAGAAAAAGATTTAAGCTTAGCCAAGTGAAAACATTGTATGAAGCCTCCAATCTTCTAGATAGTATATATGATCAAACTTCACTTGTGGATGTTGAAATCAAATGTTTTACATTAGAGCACTTGTTTTATTCATGTTTATTTTAAAAAAATATGTACCTATGTATATATCGGCGCAAATTTATATATTGTTACGAAAAATATTAATAATGTTTGGGATTCATATTTTATGAAAGTCTGTAGTAATTTTATATTCTTTATTATTTATGTTACAGCAATGGCGTGTTAGTGTCAGCTGCCACTGTCATTATCATTTAATGACATCGAAGTCAAATCTCTTTAAAACCGTTAATATGACTAGTTCATTTAACTTGTCAATGTTGTTAGATCTTATAATTAATCACTATTCAATGATCGATAATAATTCTGACTCCATAGTCATAATTATTATTATGGAAAGTTATTTATCATAATTTTAAATATTGGAGACTAGATAACAATAAATATTAAAGTTATCTTTGACACTCGTTCTTATGACTCTGTTTGACTCTGTGGTCTATTCGGGTTCGGTCGTGGAACGAGTACCCGAAATGTTACGAAGCTTGTTTATTACAAATGCGGGTTGTTATAAATACAGGAACTGATTGGTGCGAGCCTCAGTTCGATTGAGCGGTCGAACCAAGCAGAAGCCTTTAAAGTGTAGACTCTAATGTCGAAATTAAATGGCAGATGCCAACAAACTAATCTATGACACCAGTATTACTGACGTCATTATCTTCAATAATTTAATGACACCTTTAATTAATCTGGATTCGTTATTTACAGGCGCTTCGCGCCGACAGCAGCGGCGGGATCACACATCTCCAAGAGACTTCGGGAGAGCTGATCCATACGTTAGTGACGTGTAGAGTTTCGGTACTCGATTGACGTGCCGAAATGGCGCAACTACACTTCGGACCAAGCCGTTACGCAGAGTATGCTACAATGGCACGGACGCTTTTTAAGAGGATTCGACCATATGATACCGACGCCGAGGTAATGGTTGCGGTGATCACAGGTATTTACCCTGAGTTTTTTCGATCTGAGTAACTGAGAATTACCTCCGATTCACTAAATAAATTCTTATCAGTTCTTATAATAATATTTCGTAGGCGTAAAATCGAAAGTAGAGTAAATATAATGATATTACAAAGATCCCGTGTTATAGTATCTTCAAAAGATCAATTCGTTCGTTTCACTTTCTTAAACCGGGTCGTTTGTCGTTGTCGTGTTACCGGGACTGCAAAGTGAGAAATTCGTCTAAGCATAACGTTATTTCGTCATAATTCAGTAACAATAATACCGATTTTCATGGCACAGTTTATTAAATGAGATTTCTGCCGTTGTGTGGGTCATCTAGAGTAAAATTGCTACTACCGTCAAAATGACGAATGTAACTCGCTAAATTAAACTATTAAGTATTGTTCATTTATTAAACTTACTACAACAAAATATGTAATTAATTGTTCAAAGAAAGTTATAAGACTTTTTAAAACTATTAAAATTGTCAATTAATTCGAGAAAGTCATAATAAGATATGAATTTTATGAATCGAGAAAAAGAACGGGACGGACCAACTTTGCGTTGATCTTTGCGTGTTGAATTCAAGTGCGGTTAGAGATATTAGCAGACCAAATTTAGAGATTAGGCAGAGCCCGATATTACAGATGCTTAGATATAGCATCTGGCTTTCACGGAATTCCCTAATCAGATGACACTATTAAAAAAAAACAGCTTTGGGTTTAATATTTACGTATGTCTTTCGGTAAATTTATGTATTTTTACTTTTCGTCATCGCTGAAAGTGAAAAGAGAATTTTATATCGGTCATTATAAACATTCTCTAATATTTTGCACATATGGCATAGTAAAATCCAAATCAAAGTTGTAAATATAAATTTGAACATTCAAATATTTGGAGACGTTAACTGCTCACAAAAAAAAAAATTAAATTTGATTTGAGTGGTTTAGTTACTAATTCTTTTTGGGAAAAGGGATTCTCTTCTTTAATATAAAATCCCAGATGCTCTTGTATCTCTGTCTTTTAATAAATTTGGGAAATATATTAAAAAGAGGAGCTGTGTAAAAAGGCTTACTATAAAGTCAGCGATTGTCTAGTTGATGAAAGGGCCTAGGACTAGTGCTGGGCAAGCTACTTCTAATTAATTTGCTATGAGCGTTGTAGTATTGTTTGATGACTTATTTTATTTTAAAAATTACCGAGAGTTTTTTACGTCGGCTTTTTCTCTCGGCCTACACCCTGTCTTCTTTGCCAATGAGTAGGGATGCCTACGGGATCGAATTTGGTGACGTGGAAAAAGTGATACCTTGACGATCTTATGTTCCAAAATAAACGTGTTTTATTTTAATTTTATTCATAGTTGTCATGACAAATATCAACTTTGTATGAATACTCAATCCAAAACGCTTTCTCTTCAGCTCAGTTACATTCTACACATCAAAATGCAGTGATTTTTGTCTACCGTACGTTGCGTATTCGTTCTACCCACTTTTCGTTCTTATTCTATTTTGCTGGGTTTGGCCCATTACTAAAAACTTAAGTGTGCATTTTATATCAACCATCATAAGCGAAACATTCCATACGTTACAGATATGAGTAATTAAGATTTGAATTTAAGTTGTAAATGTAACTGTAAAAGTAATTGTAAAATTAAACCTTCTAATATTTTTGACGAACATCAGGTGCATGAATGTAATTTGATGTGAATAACTAATGTGATAATAGTGTGACGACAAAAAAAAATATATCAAGTATTTTGTGATACCATTTTACTGTGGGTTTTAATTTTTAATATATCTTTTTTTAAAGAGAACGGGTATCGGTATATTCTGTCATTAGACTGCTTTTGAGAAGAACTGCTTTATAATTCTTAGTCTAGATGTCAGCAGGCCGAGGCGGTTTACATGTTGTGGTTGGTTGAGTAACCAATTGGAGCAATTCTTTGAACGCCATGAGTTTATACTTCAGTCGAATTGACCGTATCGGCGGAAGATTTGTCGGAGAGTTTTATGTGAGGAGGCCTCGACCTCTTCTACTGACGTTTTTGGATCTAGGTAATTGCATTGAATTACTGAATAACTAATCTAATTAAAGGTAATAATTATTTTATGTATATGCATTGACATGTTTATGAAAAAATAAAAATGTGTTTTACCTATCCAATATCCTTCCTAAAACGCTGGCTGGCCACCATGCGTATCCTTGATCCTGGTCTTGTTGGCTGAACCCAGGATGGGTGATGCCTTGTGTGGGCTAGATCTCTAAATGAGTGATGCCTTGTGTGTGGGCTAGATCTCGTAATGAGTGATGCCTTGTGTGTGGGCTAGATCTCGTAATGAGTGATGCCTTGTGTGTGGGCTAGATCTCGTAATGAGTGATGCCTTGTGTGTGGGCTAGATCTCGTAATGAGTGATGCCTTGTGTGTGGGCTAGATCTCTTAATGAGTGATGCCTTGTGTGTGGGCTAGATCTCGTAATGAGTGATGCCTTGTGTGTGGGCTAGATCTCGTAATGAGTGATGCCTTTTGTTTTCCTATCCAATAACCTTCCTAAAACGCTGGCTGGCCACCATGCGTATCCTTGATCCTGGTCTTGTTGGCTGAACCCAGGATGGGTGATGCGTTACGTGTTGGCTAGATCTCGTCATGAGTGATGCCTTGTTTAAAGTTGTTGCAATGTAAAGCAGCGCAAGGGACGCGCTGGAGTCAGTATGGCCGTATCGGCGCAAATTTATATATTGTTACGAAAAATATTAATAATGTTTGGGATTCATATTTTATGAAAGTCTGTAGTAATTTTATATTCTTTATTATTTATGTTACAGCAATGGCGTGTTAGTGTCAGCTGCCACTGTCATTATCATTTAATGACATCGAAGTCAAATCTCTTTAAAACCGTTAATATGACTAGTTCATTTAACTTGTCAATGTTGTTAGATCTTATAATTAATCACTATTCAATGATCGATAATAATTCTGACTCCATAGTCATAATTATTATTATGGAAAGTTATTTATCATAATTTTAAATATTGGAGACTAGATAACAATAAATATTAAAGTTATCTTTGACACTCGTTCTTATGACTCTGTTTGACTCTGTGGTCTATTCGGGTTCGGTCGTGGAACGAGTACCCGAAATGTTACGAAGCTTGTTTATTACAAATGCGGGTTGTTATAAATACAGGAACTGATTGGTGCGAGCCTCAGTTCGATTGAGCGGTCGAACCAAGCAGAAGCCTTTAAAGTGTAGACTCTAATGTCGAAATTAAATGGCAGATGCCAACAAACTAATCTATGACACCAGTATTACTGACGTCATTATCTTCAATAATTTAATGACACCTTTAATTAATCTGGATTCGTTATTTACAGGCGCTTCGCGCCGACATATACCTATTATGAAATAAATTATATATACATCAAACCACATTGTTTTATCTTTACCGCATCCTTGTCAGATAAGAAGAAAATATTTTTTTATTAGTATACCTTACAACCTGCTTTTGTGAGGTGGTCAATTTTGTTTTTTTTAAAATGTACGAGTGCCCTTTCTGTAGTGTTGCAGTCGCAAACAATCAATTAATTGCTCACTCGAGAACAAAACGTCATAAGTTATTATGTAAGCAAGATTCAGGTGATTACTTCACATACATTATAGATTCAGCGTTCCAGTGTAGAATTGTGTCCTATAGAATCAATGGATCATCAACACTATTGGATCCTAAGCTATACTTGGCTGGAGCATCGGGAAAGGTGCAACAGTTACTCACCCTCGAGTTAAAAACATACAAACACATCAAAACTAACTTTGAACTTTTCTGTACATATGTAATGATTGTCATGGATGTGGACAAGGGAAAAGAAGAGGTAGTTAGAGATCTAAAGTCATTCAACACGAAGAATGTGACTTTAGACCTTTCATCGAATTTATGTTCAATCTATGAAGAGATTTGTTCCCAAATGTTACGGAAATGTGAAGAGTTTCAGGAAAAGGACATAATTTGTTGATAATATTTTTTCTGACCTTGATCATATCGCAGGAATTTTTTCAAAGATAATACCGTGTGAAAATGTAACCCTAGAACATCAAGCATTATTAAAATCTACTTGTTGTCACATTTGTCATAAAGATTTCATTACTACAATGACAGAGGAGAAGGTTATTGATCACTGTCATTTGACGGGAAAAATCAGAGGTGTGGCTCATAGCAGTTGTAACTTGAAATATACAAATCCGCACTATGTACCCATATTTTTCCATAATTTAAGTGGGTATGATAGTCATTTATTTATTAAAGAACTTGCTGCCAGAGATGGTGAAAATATTTCATGCTTACCTTTGCATAAGGAAAAGTATATTTCATTCAGTAAAAAAATAATATTTAAAACTTCCTCCAGAAGTATTACTGTGCGCTTTGTAGACTCGTTTAAATTCATGCCAACAAGTCTAGAGAAGTTAGTTAAAAATCTATCACCCAATCAGTTTCAAATACTTCCTCATTACTTTCCGAACCCTGAACTAATGGCCCTAATAATGCGAAAAGGAGTATTTCCATATGAATACATTGATTGTTGGTCTAAGCTTGAAGAAAATTCCCTACCTGATAAACAGTTATTTTACAGTGAATTAACACAAACACATATTTCCGATCATGATTACCTACACGCACAAAAGGTATGGCAAAAATTTCAATGTAGGTCGTTGGGTGAATACTCTGATTTATATCTTAAAACAGATATCTTACTACTGGCTGAAGTTTTTGAAAACTTTCGCGGTATTTGCTTAGGTGTGTACGAACTAGATCCATGTAGATATCTCACAGCACCAGGTCTCTCGTGGGATGCCATGTTAAAAGAGACGGGTGTAAATCTTGAACTTCTTACTGATTTCGAGATGCTTCAATTCATACAATCAGGCATTCGAGGTGGGATCAGTCAAGTTTCAAAAAGGTATGCTAAATCAAATAATAAATTTACGGATCCCTCTAATCGAACAGCAGGTGAAAGCAATTTTATAGTGTACTTGGATGTTAATAATTTGTATGGTCATGCTATGTGTCAACACCTACCCCATTCTAACTTTGTATGGTTGAGTGAGGGTGAAATTAAAAAAATTGACATTCTCGCTCAACGATCTGATTCAGATATAGGATATATTTTAGAAGTGGACTTGGAGTATCCACATTCCCTTCATGATCTACACAATGACTACCCGTTTTGCGCTGAAACCAAAGCTCCACCTAATGGTAAAACTAAGAAGCTATTGCTCACTCTCAGCGACAAACAAAACTATACTATTCACTATATGAATTTGAAACAATGTATTGAAAATGGTTTAGTTTGCAAAAAAATTCACCGAGTTTTATCTTTTCAACAATCTCCATGGCTTAGATCTTACATAAATTTGAACACTGCCAAAAGGCAAGCAGCTACAAACTCATTTGAGAAGGATTTCTACAAACTCATGAATAACTCGATTTTTGGTAAAACCATAGAAAATGTTGGCAAAAGGATTGATGTAAAACTATGTGGTAGATGGAATGATTGTAAAACAAAAACCAAATGTAAATATGGCCTTGAGAGATATATCTCTCTTCCTAATTTTCATAGCTGTAAAATTTTCTCTGAGAATTTAGTAGCTGTGCAAATGAATAAAACTAAAATAAAGTATGATAAACCTATTTACATTGGTTTCACTGTTCTAGAACTTTCAAAATATGTCATGTATGAATTTCAATACTCATATATGCTACCAAAATATCAGCAAAATGTTCAATTACTGTACACCGATACTGACTCTTTCATCTACAATATTAAAACTAACAATTTTTATGAAGACATTAAATGCGATTTGCAAGCTAGATTCGACACCTCTGATTTTTCAAAGGATAACATTTACAATTGTTGGCGACTCATATATAGAAATATAAATATATTATAAGTTAGGTTTGAAAATTGTAACTCTATAAATAGAAATTAAGTGCGAGTGTTAAGAGTTAAAAGTTAGACAAAATATGTATACAGATTTAAGTGAGAAATATGGTTCATTTACAAATGTAAATATATTAAATAAATAAATAGAATACTTCGCCGAATAAAAGGGTCACAGCTCTCGACGCGGTATACCGGCGCAAATGTATATAAGCGTAGCTCTCGTCGCGGTATACTCGTGGAGTACTTAAGCTCGGCGCGGGCAGTCTCAGTTCAGACAGTGGCAGTCGCGGTTCAGACTTGACACGGTGCACACGCGCAGTCTCGGTTCAGACGTGACACGGTGCAGACGCGCGTAGAAACTCGGGCTCTTTCCTTTATCCCGTGACAACGAGCTGTGATCCACGAATAATCGGCGAAGCAAGAAACAAGAACAAGCCGCAGTTTCATTTCAAGACAACATCTACAATTACGCACTAGCAGGGGTGCGTGGGTCGAGGCGGTACCAGCGTTACGTCGAGCCGTCTTGACAAACGAGTACGCAGTCAAACCCCACCGGTATACAAAGCCGCACCGAGGTTACTTAGGTTACCGCACGGGTGTTATCAAACGAACACGATTTAAACGTATTATACCGTGCGGGCCTTAGTATATCTGCGAGTGTCGTGGTGGGTGATTGGCTAACCAATCAATAGTGGTCCTTCGAGCCGGATCCTGCAACAATAGTGGAGTGAATCAAGAAGTGAACATTGCGAGAAGAAAATGCCAATCACAAGATCACAGAACGGGATGCAACGAGGAGAATCGACGTTGACTGTTACCTCCGCCACTAGGTCCGAAGTTCAGACCACAGGCGAAGAGAAAACGATCGAGCAGTCCACGTCGACGAGCGCAGCCAGCCAATCAGAGCAAGCATTGACTCTGACACCAGCGGGTTATACCCGGCGGGCCGCATCTAGAGCCGTATCAAAAGCCAGCTCAAGAAGACTAGCCGAGGCCAGAGAAGAGTTGGCTCGCTGCGAACTGCGGGAAGCGCAGGCAGCAGCACGCCTGGCCAGATTACGATTAGAAGCAGAAACGGAAGAGGAAGACTCCGTTATAGAAGACGTCAACGATGACCATGAAGAAAAGGTAGCCAACTGGATGCGCTCATCGGAACAAAAGCCAGAAGAAATAGAAACAAAGAGCGACATTCGAGCAATAGCCGACGCAATAAAGGAAGTCATGACGAACCATGTAATGCCGCAACCGAAATACATTCAAGAGCTGCCAATATTTGAAGGGGACAGCTCCGAATGGACGGCGTTCCGAGTTGTATACGAAGATACATCTCCCATGTTCTCGGACGTTCAGAACATGGCGCGGCTGCGTAAAGCGATTAAAGGCACGGCGAGAGAGAGTATTAAGAGCCTCTTGTACTCAGAAGCGAAGCCGGAAGAAGTTATTAACGCTTTACGCCGAAGATTTGGTAGACCCGACGCATTGGTGTTAGCCGAACTTGAGAAATTAAAAGCGCTGCACAGAACGACGGAAAATCCCAGCGACATATGTGTTTTCGCAAGCCAAATAAACAACAGTGTGGCCGCCATAAAAGGATTGAAAAAACCGCAATACCTGTACTCACCGGAAATCATGAAAATTATCATAGAGAAGATGCCTGCGATTCTGAGGTTCAGATGGTACGACTACACGGCTGCGAGGGGAGAGGAATCGTTCTCAGATATTCAAACAATAAGCGACTTCCTCAATTTAGAAGCGGATAAATGCGGCGCATTCGCGGTACTCGAAAACAGAAAAAGTGTACAACCGAGCGCAACGATAAGAAGACCGGTGAAACAGGCTACTTTTAATATTGCTGAAAAGAGTAGACCAGAAGAAATCAAGTGCCCAGTTTGTGAAGGCAACCATAAGCTCAAAGACTGCCAAAGATTTCTGAATGCAGCAGTCAACGATAGATGGGAAATGGTTAAGAGGCTTAAGGTTTGCTTCAAGTGCCTCGTTGGAAAACATCGGAAAGAAACATGCCGAAGACCACCGTGCAAGTTATGTCGAAGATGGCATCACAGCTTATTACATGTGACATCGGAGAGCGAACAATGTCATGAAGACGCAGCGACCGAGACAGCAACGGTCAATACGATTAGTACTCCGAAGGCTATTTTAAAAATGCTTAAGGTGGAGATCTGTGGACCGACTGGGAGCAAACAAGTACTGGCGCTGCTAGATGAAGGCTCAACGGTGACACTGCTCGACGAAAATGTAGCTGCTAGCATCGATATCAAAGTGAAAGGGATAAGACAATGCGAGAAGAGCACACTTAAGCGGGCAAGGACTATCAAAGAGCTGAAATTAGCCCCACAACTCATCGATAAAACCCGACTTAAGAAGTGTCAGCACTTGCGGGGTTTACTGCAAGACGTGTGCTACAAAGCTGAGGCGCCGAAGCTGCTCATTGGCCAAGACAATTGGAAATATATTGTCTCGTTACAGATACGACGTGGAAAGCCAGGGCAGCCGGTGGCATCAAGAACAAAGTTAGGATGGGTTATCCATGGCTACGATAGCAACGGTGTGTCTCCGATCAATTATGTAAATACATGTGCACATGCAAGAGTCGTCGAAGACAAAATAAATCAGCCGGTGAGAGAACATGTTAATATTGAGTCTTTGGGGGTTCAGCCGAAGAAGCCTTCAACCGATATAAAACAGCGCACACTAGAAATATTGGAAAGAAATAGTCAACAATTGGAAGATGACAGATACGACGTCGGACTGTTGTGGAAAAGGAAAGACGTACAACTTCCAAATAATTTCTCAGCGGCCTTCAACAGATATCAAGGAATAGAGAAAAAACTGCGTGAGGACGCTAAGTTTAAAAATGAATATAGCACGCAAATAGATCTGTTGAAAAGAAACTACGCTGAAGAAGTAACAGCCGACTGCACATCGAACAAAAAGTGGTACCTGCCTCACTTCCTAGTGAAGAAAAAGCTAAGAATTGTTTTCGACGGTGCAGCCAATCACAACAGAGTCAGCCTCAACGACATTCTGCCGTCCGGACCGGACTTCAGGACCGGTCTACAGTCAATATTAGGAGTGTTACTGCGAGTACGTCAAGGACTCGTATCGATAGCGGCCGATAAAAAAGAAATGTTTCTGCAAGTGAAAATATGTGAAGAAGACAGAAACAGTCTTAGGTTCCTTTGGCGAAAAGATAAGAAAGCGCTAGTGAAGGATAACAGAATGTTATCAGTGATTTTTGGAGCTGCGTCACCTTGTGCCACGATTTATATAAAAAACAGAAATGCAAAGGCCTTCGTACATAAATATCCAGAAGCAGCGCAAGCAATAGAGCAATATCGCTATATGGATAACTATTTGCAAAGTTTTTACTGTGTCGACGATTACCAACGAGTTATACAGCCAGTCAACTTGATCTACATGAAGGCGCACTTTGAGTTACGAAGATGGGCGTCGAACAAAAGAGTGATCATTGAAGACGACACCGAAGCTCGAAAAAGCTACCTAGAGCATATCGGTAGAATAAAAGATAATCAGCTGCCGCGATGTATGTCACTATTCTGCACTGAGGGGGAGCTGCATACTGTCGCAGACGCGAGTGAGACAGCGTATGCAGCCGCAACTGGAGGTAATGGAAAATACTTAGTAAACCTCGTTGATGCGAAGTCGAGAGCAAAGTCTCGGAAATCAATATCTACGCCGAGACTTGAACTGCAGGCAACCTTGTTGGGGACAGAACACATAGACAATTCTAGACCAATCACGAACCTAGCTGACAATTCGAAAAAGGAGACGCTAAAACCAAACTACATTCTCATTGGACGATCCAGTGGAGCTGCGCGCATACTACATTTTCCTGATGCAAAGCTGGTGGGCAGGAAAGATTTGAAGTCCGTCCAACGACTCTCTGATCACTTTCGGAAGAGATCGCTGCGGGAGTACTTGCCCAAACTACTGCCCAGGAAAACGAATAAACTACAGAAAGGCGAGCAGCTGCAACCAGGCGACGTGGTTTTTATCGTAAAACGCACACTACCACAATGCACTTGGTCGAGGGGAATCATCGAAACTACATACCCCGGGCCCGACGGAATAACCAGAATCGTGGACGTCGCAACCACAGGGGGAGTGTTACGAAGACCATCGTCGAGGATCCTGATCTTGGTGCCTGCGGAGTCGCCGTGCAGGAATGACGGTGCTACGCACGAGGGGGAGAATGTTGGCGACTCATATATAGAAATATAAATATATTATAAGTTAGGTTTGAAAATTGTAACTCTATAAATAGAAATTAAGTGCGAGTGTTAAGAGTTAAAAGTTAGACAAAATATGTATACAGATTTAAGTGAGAAATATGGTTCATTTACAAATGTAAATATATTAAATAAATAAATAGAATACTTCGCCGAATAAAAGGGTCACAGCTCTCGACGCGGTATACCGGCGCAAATGTATATAAGCGTAGCTCTCGTCGCGGTATACTCGTGGAGTACTTAAGCTCGGCGCGGGCAGTCTCAGTTCAGACAGTGGCAGTCGCGGTTCAGACTTGACACGGTGCACACGCGCAGTCTCGGTTCAGACGTGACACGGTGCAGACGCGCGTAGAAACTCGGGCTCTTTCCTTTATCCCGTGACAACGAGCTGTGATCCACGAATAATCGGCGAAGCAAGAAACAAGAACAAGCCGCAGTTTCATTTCAAGACAACATCTACAATTACGCACTAGCAGGGGTGCGTGGGTCGAGGCGGTACCAGCGTTACGTCGAGCCGTCTTGACAAACGAGTACGCAGTCAAACCCCACCGGTATACAAAGCCGCACCGAGGTTACTTAGGTTACCGCACGGGTGTTATCAAACGAACACGATTTAAACGTATTATACCGTGCGGGCCTGAGTATATCTGAGGTGTTGACGGTGGTGATTGGCTAACGCAATCAATAACAATCTTCCTATAGTAAATAAAAAAATTGTTGGTTTAATGAAAGATGAAAGTAATGGTCGCATTATCAGAGAGTTTATAGGTCTACGATCAAAAATGTACAGTTACACTATACAAGATTATGATGATAATAGTCACGTAACTATTAAAAAAAGAAATAAAGGCACATCTGCTGCAATCGTGAGAAAATTAAACTTTGAAAATTATAGAAATGCCCTTGATCTCGATTTTAAACTCTATGATAACATGCATACGTTTGTTAGTGATAAGCATGATGTTTATACAAAAATTTTCAGAAAAAAAGTCATCTGTGGTAATGATGATAAAAGATACATTTGTCCTGAAGATTGTATAACCACTTTAGCTTGGGGGCATTATAAAATTAAATAAAACACAGTTTTTAAAGAAATATTTTTTTTATTTCTTACCTAGTTTTTATCATAGAATGAACATTTTTTATTAAATTTAACACGCACGATAGGACACCTACCAAACCATTTGAGATGCTCAAACCAAGGATCGTCTTCCGCTTCCCAATTCATCAGACCGCCACCACAAAAAAAACACACAGTTTTATCTTCACAACCAATGTAAAAAAAACCAGCATCCGCCAGTTCCTCCGGCGATTGGTGATTGCTTAAAGGCCAGTCAGCAAAACTCTTCATTCGCGCTTCTTTTGAGGTGTAGTATGGATATTCAGGGCCCACCATTGCATGTGCGCGAGACGAATGCTTGTTCTATCAAAAACAAAATTGAGACTAAAAACTGTTAGCTACTAGATAGTTAAGTCAAGTCAAAATTCATTTATTCATAAAGGTAACACAATGTACACTTATGAATGTCAAAACAAAAAGAAATATTAAATGAATCTAATTACCATAAATAATGTAATACTAAGTAGTTATCAATTACCTCAATGACCAGAAACCAGAGCTCCAAGACCTCTTCAACCACAACTTCTGTCGATAAACAAACACGACCAGCAACTAGATACTGATTTCAATGTATGCAACCAGAAACCAGAGCTCCGAGACCCACCGCCACATATATCGCACTACCCAAACACAGCTCTAACGCATCATTTACTATGACCACCAACATAACATGAACCCTCAAACACCAACTAACACCTACCACGCAGAGCTCAAGTTACACCGGTTCACAGTGTTCCCGAACCGGCCTAGTATTCGTAATAATCACAGTGCAGATGATACGTCACCATACAAAGTTCACAACAACCAGAAACCAGAGCCCCAAGACCCACCGCCACATACATCGCACTACACAGACACAGCTCAAACACATCATTTACCACGACCACCAACATAACATAAACCCTCAAACACCTACTAACACCTACCACGCAGAGCTCAAGTTACACCGGTTTCATAGTGTTCCCGAACCGGCGTATATATGCTACTGAGCCGGAGGCCCCCCATCATCGTCGACTGCGGCCTCGGGTTGGGCCCTTGAAGGCCGATGCCGCTCTCCTGAAGAGCGCGGCTGGGTTGTCCCCGGCTTGTTCAGCCTGGAGGATACTCAGGCTCGTAACCAAGGGCTCGTAGCGCCTGGGCCAGTTCCTCGGGGTCGGTGGTGACTGGTATTCCCCGGATCGCCACCTTGAGGTCCTGCTCCGCTGGAAGAGAGTATGAGAACCAGGAGACCCGGCGGTCCTCCTTCTCCAGGTCTGTGAGGTAGCGCTGGACCACCCGGTACTCGTCAGCTGTTTCGGGAGATATACGGTAGCCCTTACCGTATGCCCTGGTGTTGGCGGAACGTCCAAGCAGTTGGCTGATCCTCCCCAAATGATGTACATAATTGGGGAGGAACTCGATCACAATGGGCGGATATGACGGCTTCTTCGGGGCCACAGGGGCCTTGGGGGGCTGTGCGTGGACCGTAGGTGCGGTCACCATCGCTGCGTATGAGGAGGGCGCCACCAGCGCAGGGGCGGCGTCGTCGTCAGCAGGAGCAACGGGAGGAGCAGGTCCAGGTGAGGCACCGGTGGCACCAGGGGGTGCGTTGGCGTTCCCCGCCCTGCCAGCCAAAGGGGCGGCGGGTGGCGGAACAGTTATAGGTGGCGGCTGGACTGGAGGTCCCAGGTCAAGGCGGCGACCTGGCGCCAGCCGAGGGTCCCCAGTGGAACCTGGAGAAGCTGCTGTGGGTGCCACAGCACATGGGCGCTTTGCCACAGACTCACCTTCCGAGCCGGGGTCAACGGCTGAAAACGGGTGGCGTACAGGGGTGGCAGGGGTGCGCGCTGGGAAGCGACACTCGTCGCGGATCAGCGCCAACTCCCGCTGCTCGGCTTCGGTGAGCGGCGACTCTAATATGCCGCTGTTGCGTAGCGCTTCTTCACGCGATTTTGCGTACCGGGCCATAGCGCGCAGCATCCCGCGCGACGCGAACGAGCATGCGGCTGACTGAGCCAAAAAGATCAAGTCTGACTCGAATGCCGTCCGCGGCGAAGACGCGGCACTAGTACCCGGGTCGCGATCGAGCATTCGCAACAGTTCGTCAATACCAGAACACTCACTATTTGTTACGGACGCGCGGCGTTGGCACACGGCCCGCGTCTCGGTGACATGCGGCGATGTCTCGGAATGTACAAATGACGTCACAGTAGACACAATTTGTTGCGGGGCCCGCGGGGCGGGCGGGTCGGATTGTATGACGCTATCGGTGGCGCGAGGCGATGACTCAACGCTCAGGAATGCGGTCTCGGCCGGCGTAACGTCGGTGGCACGCCGCGATATCGCCGCTCCGTTTGATGACGTCACGGCCGACGTAGCGACGGAAACTTGCGGGGTGCGGTGAGGGAGGGCTATGCGTACCGTTTTCTTAATCCTAGCCGCTGGAGTTAGGTCACGTTTTTGATGCGACGGATGACGGTCCCTGGGGACTTCTAGGGATCGGCTGCGGCTCGTCTGCTGCGAAGCTGGCTCCGCAAAGCTGTACAAGCTTGACGTAGCTTGCTGCTTCGCTACGGGCGAGCTGTGCGCTGTGTCGCGCACTTGGAATGATGGTCCGGCTGTGGCGGCGGCTGCCTCAGCATCCGCAGGTGGCCTCGCTCGACTGGCATAGGAGCGTGGGCGCTGCGGGCGGGGCGGCTGCTTATCATCGCCGATCTGCGGAGTGCGCTTCATGTTATAAAAATAAAAATAACTTAACTGAAGCCAGGAGGCTGTCACGCACGACCCGAAACTACCGGTACATTGCGCGCTCCACCGCTTTTCCCGAATCCCAAAGGGTTACAGGATAGGCTTTTTTTTTTTTTTTTTTTTTTTTTTTTTGTAAGGAATCTCGCTGTTGGCCTTAAGGGCCTTTACAGCTCAGCACGGGCTGTTTGGCGAGCTTAGCTCAGCCGGAATGGGGGGGTTTCCCGCGACTCGCGCAAGGGCGTCTCCTGTGAGACTCGAACCTCGGCTTGGGCCGTCGCGGGGGGGTCAATCGCCTGAAGGGCAGGACGGAAGCTCACTGGAGTGAGCGAAGTGCGAAATAGAGGTCCTCGCCTTCCCCGGTGAAGGCGGTTTTTAACCCTACTCTGTTTGTTGCTATTATTATTATTGGCCGCGCGGGCGGCTTTTAATTTATCGTTAGCTACTGTGATTGGATCATCCGGATCCGTTAGTACGTGTCGGGGCCTCCTACGAGCCTTTTTAGTCGGGAAGGGGTAGTAATTGATGCTTTTACGCACCAGTGGGTTGGGATGGTGTTTAGCCTTGTCGAAGTGGCGTTTGGACGCCAACTTCATCCATTGGGCTATGGTAGGGAGCTCCAGGTCATAGTGGAGATCGACGTTTCTCACGTAGAAGGGTGCGCCGGTCGCAATTCTCATGAAACGCGACTGTAGCACCTGTAACGAGTGGATGTACGAGGGGGCACAGTGCGCGAAGACTACGCTAGCGTAAGTCATGCACGGTCGGACGCAGGCCTTGTACAAGGTTACCTTGTGTCTAAGGGACATGTGACTCCTTTTATTTAGGAGGTAATGGAGGCGAGAGAGGACAAAAGCGGCCTTCTTGCGAACGGCGGCTACATGCTTACGAAAATACATGCCGCTGTCGAGCGTGACTCCTAGATATTTGACGGACTTTTGCCATGGAATGGCTTGTCCGTAAAGGGTGACCTCTTTTTTGAGGAGAAATTTTTCCCGAGTATTAGCGTTAGCACCGGGGTTGCCCCTGGCAAAGAGAACTGCAACGCTTTTCTCGGGATTTAATTGGAAGCCCCATTTCCGGAACCATTCGCCTAGCGACGTGGTTGCGGTCTGGAGTCTATCCACGATGACACCTCTGTCTTTATGAGTGGTATAGAGAGCGGTGTCGTCGGCATAGAGGGCTAGCTCCACATTCGGAGCCCTAGGGATGTCGCCGGTATACAGCGTGAAGAGAAGGGGCGAAAGGACCGAGCCTTGCGGTACTCCGGCCCTGATTGGACGAGGAGACGATAACGTTCCTTCCACGCGATAGCGAATTGAACGGTCGGACAAGAAGTCGTGTACGATACGCACGAGTCTCAGTGGCACTTGAAGGTGGTAGAGCTTGTAAATCAAGCCGTTGTGCCACACCTTGTCGAACGCCTTCGCTATGTCGAAGAAGAGCGCACCCGTGGCTCTCGGTTTCAGTGAGCTGTTCATCCCTGAAAGGATGTGCTCCGTGATCCGATGGACTTGATGGACGCACGAGTGGGCCGGCCTAAAGCCAAACTGCTCATCGGGAATGAGCCCCTTCTCTAGGGCATAGTCTAGGAGGCGCTTTTTCACTACCTTCTCGTACAGCTTGCTCAGCGTGTTGAGAAGGCTGATAGGGCGGTAACTGGTGGGATTGTTACGAGGCTTGCCCGGCTTGTGAATACCTATGACAATGGCCTCTTTCCACTGCGCCGGGAAGGTGCAGTTTTCGAGTAGGCAATTGAATATGGCCACTAGCAAGCATATCAGATGGGGCGGAAGGCACCGGAGGACCTTATTCGAGATGGCGTCGAGACCTGGAGATTTACGAGGCAGTGAACTCTTGATTAGAGTTTTGACCTCGGCGATCGACGTAGGCGGGAGCGGCTCGGGAGAGAGGGGCAGTGCGACTATGCGTTCGACTTCGCGGTTCACGTGTTCGACGTGCGCCGGGTCGCTATGGTCGAGATACGGCGTGCACTGCTCCACTAGGTTGACGGCTAAGCACTCGGCTTTTTCGTCGTCATCGAATGCGTCAGGCAGATTTGGACGCTTGAGAGGGGGCATAGAAGCCACCGTGTCGGTTTTAAGGGAACGCGCGAGAGACCAATAGGCCGTATGCGAAGGTGACAATTCGCTGGTAAGACGGTCCCAGCGTTCGTTTCTTATTTCACGCATGCGCTCTTTGACTCGGCGCTGCGAGGCGCGGAGTGCTCTGCGGTTATCGTCGGTCGGCGCTCTGGCGAAGGCGCGAGTCGCCGCGTTCTTCTCGGTCAACAGACGCCTCGCGTCCGGGGGAAGCTCCCAGCGTTGAGCGAACTCATCTGGGACCTTCCGGGACGATTCGGCGACCTTGGTCTGAATGTAATTTGTGACCGAGGAGATCGCGTCTAACGCGTGAGCGGACGAGACTAAATCATCGGGGATGTTAGAGAGGTCAGAAGTTTCGACGGGCTTGAGGGCCTCGTCTAGCTTCTGCCAGTCGACAATGGACTTGTACCTCTTCTCTTGGGTATTTACAGGATAGGCGGCGAGCGGGCGTCACCAAATAGTAGCTTCAGCTGGTTTGTGACTGCACCTCAGGGCAACTATTACGTGCTTTTCAATAAAAGCCGGGATAGTTAATAAAAAATAAAATCGGGTCCGAATGCGCGCAATCGACACGTGCGTTGCGTTAGACAGCCGGACGCGAATCTGTCAAATTTTAAATAACATTCGAATTTTAATTTTAGTCTGTCCCGACAGTTAGCGCTGCGATCAAATTAAAAAAAAGTTTTGTTATCATTGTGTTATTGTAGACCATGTGCTGGATCGATAGATATTGTCATAACATTTGAATAATAATTTTCATCAAAATGGTCCAGAATGTTTTAGCTTATTAAAAAAAGTTTGAAATTTTCAAATTAAAGACGTATAGGCAGGACAACGTCTGTCGGATCCGCTAGTTTATTTATAAATTTTTATATTTAGCTAATAATTGGTTTCGTATTACACACAATTGCTGTCTTCCGCGCTGCACCCGTGGGTGGCGCCGGGAGCCCCGTTACGCCCGTGGGCTTGCGGGGGGTATCAGTTTCGCGCCCCGCTCAAGGGCGGGGTGGTCGTTGTGGCGGGCCTGGAGCGGCCCTGGGTCTTTTAGGTGCTATGTAGCGTCTTGGCTGCAATGTTGTTGTGTGTCAGCGGGGTTGGAGAATGCGTAGGTACTTCTTTAGGTATCGGAGTCCTCCTCGCGCACTAGCTCGCGCGGGAAGGATCGGCGGTGGTCGGGAGGCCTGGTGTGGAGCGGGGCGAGATTCTGGAGGTGCTGGAAGCCGGAGGCGTCCGCACGCTCGAACATGCGTCTCGCCAGCGCGCTGATAAAGTCATCCAGGCTCTCCTGTTTGAGGTCACGTTGAATGGTGGAATTCCTTACGTAGCGCGGCGCGTCGACTATATGCCGCAGTGTGGTACTCTGCACGGCCCGCAACCGACGTCGGTGCGTCTCGGCCGCAAGCGCATACCACGCGGGCGCCGCGTACGTAAGGTGCGGTCTGAGGTATTGCTTGTAGAGCGCCAGTTTGCGCTTTATAGGCAGCGACGACTGGAGCACAGGGCGTAGTTTCACGGCAACCGCCTTTGCGCGGCCCGTGGCTGCAGCGATGTGGTGGCGCATTGTGAGGCCTCGGTCCAATGTGACGCCTAGGTAGGTTGCTTTGGGGCGCCACTGGATCTCGACCCCTTGTAGCTGGAGCGGTGGCGGGAGATGTCGCCGGCCAAAGACTATGGCCTGGGTCTTGGCGGCATTTGCGGTCAGGCGCCGCTCAGCCAACCAGGCGGGAAGGGCATCCAGCGACCTCTGCAGCTTGACGCCTGCGTAGCGCGCGTTGAATGCCGTTGCGATGTAGGCGGTGTCGTCCGCAAACAATGACACCGCACACCCCGCAGCGACTGGAACATCATCGGTATAAATAGAGTACAGGCTCGG
Organism: Pieris rapae; assembly: GCF_905147795.1. NCBI lineage: Eukaryota > Metazoa > Arthropoda > Insecta > Lepidoptera > Pieridae > Pieris > Pieris rapae. Next base: position 1,610,613 of record NC_059533.1, on the reverse strand, counting down.
TGATAAGCAGCTGCCCTGCGGGACCCCCGCGGTGATCGGCCGGCAGCTCGACTTCACCCCCTCGACGGAGACGTGGAACCGCCGGTCGAGAAGGAAGGAGCGGATGATAGCCACCACGCGCCGCGGGATGTCGGAAGCGAGGAGCCTGTGCACAAGTCCCGCGTGCCAGACCCGGTCAAAGGCTTTCTCCATGTCGAGAAATACTGCAGCCGCCGCCTCTTTCTTATTAAGAGCGGCGGTGATGTCGTGCAGCACTCTCGACAGCTGGAGGGTGGTGGAATGTTCACTTCGGAATCCAAACTGTTCGGGCCTCGGAGTAAAGTGTCGCCTGATTGTCGGCAGCAACATGGCCTCGAACAGCTTGGATTGCGTGGCGAGTAATGAGATAGGGCGATAACTCGCCGGGTCGAAGACGCTTTTGCCCTTCTTGGGCAACATGATAACTTTTGCCTCCTTCCAGGCTTCGGGGAAGTGTGCGGTCCGGAGGATCGCATTGAAGAGACGCATAAGCGTCACCACCGCACGGTGGGGCAGGTGACGCAGTGCTGCGTTTGTGATACCGTCTGGGCCGGGGGCCTTCCTGAGCTTGAGCCGCGCTGCTTGTTTCTTGACGGCGCTCGGCGAGAAGAACAGCACCTCTTCGTCTGCCGGTGGAGGGGCGCCCAGCTGCTCGGCGACGGCGGTCTCGACCTCTAGCGCATGGGCTGGGTCCTCCGCAGGGTTAGGGGAGAACTGGTGTTGAAGGTGGTCCGCGAACAGCTCGGCGCGGCCCTCGGCGTCGTAGCGCAGTGTGCCGTCTGGGTGTCGCAAGGGGCGGATGGGGTCGGCTGTGCCACTGAGACGCCTGCAAAGGCGGTGCAGCCGTACCCAATCCGTGCTGGCCTCATCAAGGCCGCGGTCCCACGACTCGGAGGCGTGGTCGTTGAGTGCAGCCTTGACCCGATCGGCAAAGGCGTGCAGTTCTGCACGCATGCGCGGACAGCGGGTCTGTTGCCAGCGTCGACGTAGGGCGCGTTTGCGGCGGATGAGCGCCAGCAAACGGGGCGGCAACTGTTTGTACGTGGCTGGTAGAGGACGCTCGGTGGTAGCTGCGTCCAATGCACTCTGTAACAGTGTGGTAAAGGATGCAGCAAGTTCGTTAATAGCCGCTGGGGTGACGGGTGGGCGCGGCTGGGGTGCGTCATTTAGGGCTCGCTCGAAGACCCTCCAGTCAATGCACTTCCGGCGAAGCGGTGTATGAAGTATCATGTTCGGTGAGGAGTTCACCAGAGTGACAACCACGGGAAGGTGATCGGACCGGAACTCGTCGACGATCACATCCTGCGTCATCTGGCACGTCAGTCCCTGGTGGACCACGATGTCAATGGTGTCCTCTCTGTGGCTGGCTTGATCGGGGTAGTGTGTCGGCACGTCTGGGCCGGACACTGAAAAGTCCAGCGTCTCGGCGTCGTGCAGCAGGCGCCTACCCCTCGGGTTTGAAGTTCTCGAGTTCCACGCCGGGTGCTTCGCGTTCCAATCCCCAGCTATGACGCAGGGATGGGCGGCAGCGAGGAGCTCTTGGAGATCTGTTGTGGTATACCGATTGTTGGGTGGCGCGTAGACCGCGAAGAATCCAGTGGGGCGACCTGCGAGTTGTAGCTCCACGCCGAGGGCATCGCATTCGGTTACCACCACATCTGGCAGCAATCTGTGTGGTATCCGGCGTCTCACCATGACCGCCAAACCACGGTAGGCGTAACCACGGGCGTCGACACGGTGCTGGCGGTAGACTTCGTAACCCGGCATGCGGAGTCTAGCTGTGGCGGCTAGGTGCGTCTCGCTGACCAGGGCGATGTCGATGTCCTGTGAGCTGAGTACATGTTTTAGATATGTGACCTTACCCGCGAGGCCACGCGCATTCCAGTGTAGGAGCCGGAGGCCCCCCATCATCGTCGACTGCGGCCTCGGGTTGGGCCCTTGAAGGCCGATGCCGCTCTCCTGAAAAGCGCGGCTGGGTTGTCCCCGGCTTGTACAGCCTGGAGAATATTGGCGATCGCCGACAGCGCCTCCTCCATTTGTGGCCGGCGCGCGCGGGACCTGGTGCGCGAGCGCGAAGATGGTGCTGTGCGAGGTGGTGCAGTGGCAGCGCGTTCATGAGCTGGTGTAGGTGTAGTAGCTGCGGTGGCGGCGCGGTTGGCGACGTCGGTGGTGACTGCATGGAGCGCGGCAGCGCGGCTTGCCTCCTGAGCGGCAAGCGAGGGTGGAGCACGACCTCGTCTGCGGCCACCACGTCTTGTGCGGTGCCGCACGGTGATGAAGTCGTCCGCTTCGCCTGTAGGGGCGACGCCAGACGTCGAGGGAGCGGCCGCTGATGTCGCACTCGTGGTCTGCTGAGAAGTTTCTTTTTGTGGTTGCTCGTGGCGTTGGCGCAAGGAGCGAGAGGGCGCAGTTCGGGCAAATGTGCCCGCGCGCCGGTTTTGTTCCTCCTCCTTGCGGACCGGGCACGACGAATGGCAGGCGGGGTGTGGGCCCCCGCAGTTGGCGCAAGTCGCCGGCACGTCCCTCGGTCTCGTGCAGTCCGCCGCGCGATGCTCCCCTGCGCAACGAACGCACGCCATTCGTCGATGACAATTAACCGAAGAGTGCCTAAATGATTGGCAACGATGACACTGTGCAGGGCCCTGCTTCCCGCGCCAGGCTTCAATCGTTACCCCTGTCATGTAAAGCAGCTCGGTTATACTGTAAATGGCAGGGGTGATGTCAGGTGTTCGCCGCAGGACGGCGAGAAAAATGCACCCTGGTCGACCTTTTCTGGCACGAATTGGGCGTATGTACTCAGGCTCGTATCCAAGGGCTCGTAGCGCCTGGGCCAGTTCCTCGGGGTCGGTGGTGACTGGTATTCCCCGGATCGCCACCTTGAGGTCCTGCTCCGCTGGAAGAGAGTATGAGAACCAAGAGACCCGGCGGTCCTCCTTCTCCAGGTCTGTGAGGTAGCGCTGGACCACCCGGTACTCGTCAGCTGTTTCGGGAGATATACGGTAGCCCTTACCGTATGCCCTGGTGTTGGCGGAACGTCCAAGCAGTTGGCTGATCCTCCCCAAATGATGTACATAATTGGGGAGGAACTCGATCACAATGGGCGGATATGATGGCTTCTTCGGGGCCACGGGGGCCCTGGGGGGCTGTGCGTGGACCGTAGGTGCGGTCACCATCGCTGCGTATGAGGAGGGCGCCACCAGCGCAGGGGCGGCGTCGTCGTCAGCAGGAGCAACGGGAGCAGCAGGTCCAGGTGAGGCACCGGTGGCACCAGGGGGTGCGTTGGCGTTCCCCGCCCTGCCAGCCAAAGGGGCGGCGGGTGGCGGAACAGTTAAAGGTGGCGGCTGGACTGGAGGTCCCAGGTCAAGGCGGCGACCTGGCGCCAGCCGAGGGTCCCCAGTGGAACCTGGAGTAGCTGCTGTGGGTGCCACAGCACATGGGCGCTTTGCCACAGACTCACCTTCCGAGCCGGGGTCAACGGCTGAAAACGGGCGGCGTACAGGGGTGGCAGGGGTGCGCGCTGGGAAGCGACACTCGTCGCGGATCAGCGCCAACTCCCGCTGCTCGGCTTCGGTGAGCGGCGACTCTAATATGCCGCTGTTGCGTAGCGCTTCTTCACGCGATTTTGCGTATCGGGCCATAGCGCGCAGCATCCCGCGCGACGCGAACGAGCATGCGGCTGACTGAGCCAAAAAGATCAAGTCTGACTCGAATGCCGTACGCGGCGAAGACGCGGCACTAGTACCCGGGTCGCGATCGAGCATTCGCAACAGTTCGTCAATACCAGAACACTCACTATTTGTTACGGACGCGCGGCGTTGGCACACGGCCCGCGTCTCGGTGACATGCGGCGATGTCTCGGAATGTACAAATGACGTCACAGTAGACACAATTTGTTGCGGGGCCCGCGGGGCGGGCGGGTCGGATTGTATGACGCTATCGGTGGCGCGAGGCGATGACTCAACGCTCAGGAATGCGGTCTCGGCCGGCGTAACGTCGGTGGCACGCCGCGATATCGCCGCTCCGTTTGATGACGTCACGGCCGACGTAGCGACGGAAACTTGCGGGGTGCGGTGAGGGAGGGCTATGCGTACCGTTTTCTTAATCCTAGCCGCTGGAGTTAGGTCACGTTTTTGATGCGACGGATGACGGTCCCTGGGGACTTCTAGGGATCGGCTGCGGCTCGTCTGCTGCGAAGCTGGCTCCGCAAAGCTGTACAAGCTTGACGCAGCTTGCTGCTTCGCTGCGGGCGAGCTGTGCGCTGTGTCGCGCACTTGGAATGATGGTCCGGCTGTGGCGGCGGCTGCCTCAGCATCCGCAGGTGGCCTCGCTCGACTGGCATAGGAGCGTGGGCGCTGCGGGCGGGGCGGCTGCTTATCATCGCCGATCTGCGGAGTGCGCTTCATGTTATAAAAATAAAAATAACTTAACTGAAGCCAGGAGGCTGTCACGCACGACCCGAAACTACCGGTACATTGCGCGCTCCACCGCTTTTCTAGGGATGTGAATAAATAATCGATTTTTATTTTAATCGATTATTTTTTTCTTACGATCGATTTTTTGTAATCGATTTTATTAATTGTAAAAATCGATTTTTAATAAATCGATTATATGAATTAGGCATTTTAAATCGATTTTTGTAACGACGGACAAGATATATGGCAGGTACACCAGCAAAAAATAATGGCTGCTCATACGTCAATGACCAAAAATTCAGAATTAGACTTAAATATTGCGGCACCATTATCAAATCTTAAAATGGACCCTCTCGATTTATGGAGAAGCTCTGAAGGAACTTTCCCAAGGTTAACTGCCTTGGCTCTGAAACACCTCTCAGTTATGGCCACTTCTGCACCAGCTGAAAGGTTATTTTCGAAAGCGGGAAATATTGTCAGAAAAACTAGGAACCGCATTTTAGGAAAGCGATTGCCAAAATTATTATTTTTAAACTCTTTGACTGAAGACTTATGGCAATCATTTTCTTAAGTTTTTTGATTTAATTTCATTTAAAGTGTGAAGAAAGCTTTCTTTTCTTTTTCAATGTTTATACCTAGCAATTATCGTTTCATTTACTATTTAAACTAATCGGTTTATTTCACTTTGATTCTAGTCGATTGTTTAGTGATACAAAACATTTGTGACAATTATTTATTTTAGTTTTTTTATTATTTAAACTCAAAGCTTGAAGAAAACTTTTTTTTCTTTTTCTAAGTATGATACTTAAAATTATCATTATGTTTACTACTTAAACTAATCAGTTAATTTTACTTCGATTCTAGTCAAATGTTAAGTGATACTAAACATTTGTGGCAATTATTTATTTTAGTTTTTTTTTATTATTTAAACTCAAAGTTTAAGAATAAAATTATTGTGTTTTTTAGTTTTAAAACATACTAAACATTTGTCATTTTATTCATTATTTACCCTTATCAGTTTATTTTATTTTTTTAAGTCAAATTTTAAACAATACTGATGAATAATATATCGAACAAGCATTTTTCGTATGAAAAAATCGAAATGTCTACAAAAATCGATTATTTCCTCGAAAATCGATTTTTCACAAATCGATTTATCTTGAAACAAAAAGAATCGATTATTAAATAATCGATTTTTTCTAATTGAGGTCACATCCCTACGCTTTTCCCGAATCCCAAAGGGTTACAGGATAGGCGGCGAGCGGGCGTCACCAAATAGTAGCTTCAGCTGGTTTGTGACTGCACCTCAGGGCAACTATTACGTGCTTTTCTATAAAAGCCGGGATAGTTAATGAAAATAAAATCGGGTCCGAATGCGCGCAATCGACACGTGCGTTGCGTTAGACAGCCGGACGGCGACTCCGGTTTCGTATTAACGTAGTTTTGTTAGACTATTTACTATTTTGTTAGACTAGATGGCGTTAGAAAATTATTGTTTGTAGTAGAGGTCAAATCCTCAAAGTCATCGGCGTATGTTAGAGTCTTAAGATGAACGCAATTGTTTTGCGATATGACATTATCTCGTTTGTAATCATTGAGTTTTTAATTTGATATTTTTAATTTTCTATACTGAATAATAGAAGATGGTTAAATGTCAAGATTCTTATAATGTTGTATATATTGTCACGTAAATTATAAATTGTATTTCAAAATTTGTAACTCTGTAATTCGTATTATTTTTTTTGCGATACAGCGACATCTATGCGTCAGTATTGAAACCATGTAAGTTGGAGTATAAAATAATTATTCATCTTGCCAATAATGTTTGAGTATGTGTATCAAAGATGGCGCTATTTCAGAATTTTAATTACATATTTAATATTTTTATAGGCGTTATTTTATTTAATGGTTAATTGTACATTATTTGATTCGTTTTAAAATCTCATATTTTCAGGCTTGCCGTTTTGGTATCTGATAACACTTCACTATATTATCAGAATATTGTGTGAGATTTCCAACGAGTGAGAGGGTAGTGCAAACGTGTATTAGTGTGTCTCTTCATTTTTACTAGAATAAAATAGTATTTCAGTTTTAACTTTTTTACTTACGGTTCCAGAGATGAACTACACATTATTCGCTATCTTTCTTTAATAATATTCTATATTAAACTGTAATTTACTTAAAGTTTGTTAATCACTTTTCAACCAGCTTCTTTTGAACAATTAATTTCATATAATTTCACTGTCACCTTATTATGGAGGATCTCAAGAAGTCTCTAAGCTGTATCCAAGATGGTGTCTGCCAAAATGGAGGAGTTCCAGCAGCGCCTTATTGCAACGCAGAGTAGGTCCCCTCCGCTGGAACAAAGCTTCTCTTGTTCTTGAGTTTCAGGTATTTAAAAGTTCCCTTCTCTTTTGCCTTGAAAATCTCCAGGCTCAAATGGCGATGCTATTTAATGTACAGGATGAGCAGGAGATAGTGTATGTTGCTGCATGGGGTTAACGAAACAAAGGATGAAAGTTCCGGCTCCATAGCAAGGATGATATCCGTTCTGCTAAAGTGTCCCAACTTAACGGAGCAGAGCCTTACCAGGTGTCATCGATTGGCAATTAGATCCAGAGAGAGGCCTAGGCCAATCTTAATAAAGCTTCGACAGTACGACAATAAATTAAGGATCTGGGCTGCCAAAACTAGTCTCAAAGGCACCGGCATAACCTTGTCTGAGTTTTTAACCAAATCAAGGCACTCCTTATTTATGGAGGCGAGAAAGCGGTTTGGTGTCACTAAATGCTTGAAACTTGGGATGGACGGGTACAAGTGTTAGGGGCTGATGGGAAACTTCGACGCATCTCTTCACTGAAGGAACTGGATACAGTCCCAGACAGCATCCCCTTATCGTCCACCACTGATGATCCAAAGCTGAGAGGAGACAAGACCCGTAACAAAAAGGGTTCAAAGTAGGTTTAAAAACTTCCATATGTTTTATGTGTGCTTATGTTCCGTGTGTGCGTTTAATTTTAACTTCTTCTTGGTTTCTGGGCATAAGTTTAAAGTGATAAATAGTTCTCTGTCAATTACTTATTTGGTTTCTCACAATCTTTACCTTGTCTTGTTTATTTATTGTTATTCAGTTATTACAGTTCAGTGACAGATACCTAGCAAACTTTATGTGAGTGTGACACTGTCAAAGTTTGTGATTGTCAGCGAAGGATAGATTGTATTGTCCATCCACAGATCATTAAATTATTCTCTCATAATATTGTACCACGTCTTAATAATTTTAACTAAAAAATAATTTAAACATATTATACTTATACATTGACTGTGTTCCAATGAAATACCTATAGCTCTGATACGATAGCCACATAGCGAACTAGTGTGTTGTTTTTGGGTTTTAATTGTAATTTGTTTTTTGTTTTGTTTATATATTATTATTATTATATAACTAATTATATTTCACCCGCCGGTGCACTCCAAAAAAAACCAATTTAATATTAAACTAATTTATTATAATTACAAATTAATAGAGTGATCTCAAGCGCGATGCTTACAAGAATGAATTCTTAAAACTAAGTACTATATCTAGCGTCGCCGGTGGCGTCCTTCGTCAGCAGAAATCCTATATTGTTAGATGCAGGGCTGGCACATAACTCCTTCCCCCGCAGATCCGCAACTATTTGAGGACGTTGAGGGTAAATGTTGCGGCTGGATCACCTTCTGGTTGTCCCTGTTGCTCTTGAATTCCAGCATTCTGGGTAATTTTAGGGAGTCGACGATATCCGATGTATATTACAAAAATAGCTGAACACAGGAGCATTACATAGAATGGTAAAGTGGTGTGGTAAATGATGGTTGGATTTTCCGGAATAATAGGCATTTGTACTTCGATTTGCTTCTCTAAATTATATGTTATCCATTCAAATCAATCGTATGTAACTTTAAGGATCGCTGTGGTGTCGTAGGAGTATAGTTCATTGGTAGCAAAATCTTCAAAGGCTCCCCCTTAAATTGGTTATTTATGTTAACAATGGTGAGGTCCTTAGTATGTAGAGAACAGTTCGGCGGTATTGTTACAAGGTAACTGCCCTGCAGATTCAGATATTCTCTTCGTTTACATGACAGGAATATTTTAGTTAAACTTGGAAACGCAACGCAGTAATGTTGGTCGTCTTATTTTTCCATGGCAAGCTTGGCGAGTGTCAACGTGGTAGGTATGCATGAATTTGACACTTGCTGGCTGATGGCAAGGTCTGCTATGCAATCAGGTGAACGTTTTAAATGATGATTAAGTGTCTCTTCACACAGAAACCGATTTTTTGACTTCGGGCATTCAGCCTCTATGTACACATAATTATCGTTATTGGTTGCTATATAAGGAAAGGGAGGTATAATAATGTGTTGGTAATGATTTGGTAAGATGGATAATTTAAAAAGGGTAAAAGTATAAGGGGATATTATGGGAAACCGTAATACTATTCACTTATTACTAAAATATGACCCAGTGCGAATTACGCTATAGTTTTCGCGGAGTTCTAAATCTAATAACTGTTCCAGTTTATAAACAGAACTTAAAGTACCTAACATACTACGTAACATACTTATATCTAACATAATATTGTGCGCTGTATAAGTGCGCGTAAAAGCTAAACTATCTTCGATATTTCTTATAACTAATAGTAGCTCATTAATATTATCATCAAATGAATTTAATAATTGGGAAATTTCTGCATCTACATGTTCAGTATTAAATTTCGAAATCATAAAATACATTGTTTTATTTAAATCAATTTGATTTTCACCAATTTATCAATAATTTTCGCGTGCTCGGACATCCACGCCTTACTAAGACTTATATGATTATTAAATTCAGAAATTATATTATCTTGATTATTTTGAAGAATTTTAATGGCCTCGTCATATTTAATGGCATCGCTGTAGTCTAAGTTACCGGTTACACTTTTAATAATAGAGCCTAAACCATTAATTAAACCTCTTTTAACGCGACCAGGTTTTAATGTACTTAATAACAACGATGCTTTATCTAATTTTTCCGTTAAATGTTGAAGACGAGCTTTAGAAATAGGTAAACTGTGGTTGTCAAAGTAACCCTCAATGTCATGAATTTGAGTCTTTAATGTTTCAATCTTCAGGCCAATTTTATCCAAGTCAATGAAATGCAAAAAGGTATGATAATGGGTAATTATGTCAGTAAGTCCGATATTAAACGGTAACAGTCCAGGTCCGTTGTCCATATTCTCAAGTATTATCTCCTGGGAATGACCCAGGAGTCTATGTCCAGGGACAACACCAGGGTTGTCAGCAGCATCCTGACTGAAGGATTATGGGTCGTTTATCAAAGAAACGATAGTAATTAGCACAAATATAACTTTTATTTGGTAAGAAGATGAATGACAGCAAGAACACATAGTTACAATTAATCTTCATATATAGTGTTGCCACCTAGTTAAATTTTCAAAAAACTATTTTACTTAAATTGCTCAATACTCCCACTAAAATTTAAACTAGGTACAAATATAAAAAAAATAAACTCCTACTGAAATTAGAGTTGTGAAAAGAAAAACAAAATGTGATCTCTTAAATAGATAAAAGCTTGAGTTGGTAACGCTTTAGTTAACATATCTGCTAATTGACTGTTACTAGGAATATAATTTAGTTTAATTACACCCAACTCAACCTTTTCCCTTATAAAATTAAGTTTCACATCTATGTGTTTGGTTTTCTTATGATAAACAGGATTGCTAATTAACTTAATTGCACTCTGATTATCAACATACAATGGAACAGATGTAATATTTTCACCTTAATCTAATAATAATTGCTGTAACCATAATATCTCTTTTGCAGCTTCACAAGCAGCTACAAATTCTGCTTCAGTTGTGGAGAGAGCAGTAGTCTTCTGTTTCTGGCTACACCATGTTATAGGTCCCCCATTCATATTAAAAATATAACCTGTAGTAGACTTACGCGTATCTACATCACCTGCAAAATCTGAATCCGAATAGCCAGTGAGATCACTACTTTCTCCATAACATATACATAAATCTTTAGTATTTATTAGGTATCTAATAACACGTTTAATGGCATTTACATGTTGTTGACTTGGATCGTTTACATATCTACTCAAAACATTTACAGCAAAAGAAATGTCAGGCCTTGAAACAGAGCTCAAAAATAACAAGGACCCTATAGCTTCTCTGTATGGAAAATTAATAATATTTTCATCCATTTTCTTTGAAATAACAACAATTACATCTGCAGGGGTACTGGCAGGATTTGAATCACTCATACAAAACTTCTCTATTAATTTTTCAATGTAATCTCTTTGATAAATACAGATACAATTATTTACTCTCTCTATTTCCATTCCCACAAAATATTTCAATTTTAATTCTTTTATTTTAAATGTTTGTTTCAAATATTCTATAACTCTTTTAATCATTGAGGAACTGGAAGAGACTACAAGTGCATCATCAACATAAATTATTATGAATACTTTCACCCCATTGAAAATACCTACATAAACACAACTGTCAGCCTGAGATTGCACAAAACCATATTTTATTAAAAACTCAGTGAATCTTCTATTCCAACAACGAGACGCCTGTTTAAGTCCATACAGTGATTTATTAAGTTTTAGGATACAATCATTTTTAAATGAAATTCCTTCTGGTACTTCTATAAAAATATTCTCTTCCAAATACCCGTTCAAAAAAGCAGTCTTTACATCAAACTGTTGAATTTCTAAATTATATTTAGCTGCAATAGAAAGGATAATTCTTATAGAGTCATATCTCGTTGTTGGAGAGAATATTTCTTGATAGTCAATATATTTTATTTGATTAAATCCGCGTGCACATAAACGAGCTTTAAACCGGTTTACCTGATCATTTTCATCCTTTTTTATAGCAAAAACCCACTTTGTAGTAAGCGTACGTTGACCAGACTTCTCTACTGGAGTCCAAGTATTATTCTCTTCATGTGCAAGCAATTCTTCATCAATAGCTTTCAACCAGTCGTTTCTTTGTGGACTTTTCATTGCTTCAGCATACGTTTGTGGCAGTGACAGTTCAATTAGGTTTGCTTCAAAACGTCTATTAATCCTTGGTCTCAAATTTATGTTGCTTTGAATTAAATCATCATCTAATTCTTGAGAAGGTTCATATGTAGGGTCATTACTATTACAACTCAACATGCCATCTTCATTCTCTGATGATGAAGTTTCCACAAGAGTATCCTCTACATTTGTTTCTTGCATTTGATTTTGTTGTCCTAATGTCTTCACTTCATCGTCAATGTATATTTGTGTAATATTCTTCCTTATCTCTGGAACATTATGTTCTTCAAAAATTATATTTCTTGATATTTTAACCTTTTTGGTTTCTGGATTGAACATCCTGTAATTGTTATTATCATACCCAATTAGTATCATTTTCTCACTCTTTTTGTCAAGTTTAGTTCTTAGCTGATTAGGAATATGTACATATCCAATACTTCCAAACACCTTCACATGGCCTATATGTATGAGGTTTGATGCCGTTCCATAATTCAAATGGTGTTTTCTTAGGAGTTTGGCTGGAGGAAGTCCGGTTTAATAAATATACTGCACAATTCACAGCCTCAGCCCATAATTCCAGTGACACATCCCTCGCGTACAACATTGAACGTGCACTCTCCACAATGGTACGGTTCTCTCTTTCAGCACGCCCATTTTGTTCTGGTGTATATGGCGCAGTACACTCATGAATTATACCTTCTTTGCTGAGATAGTCATTGAAGGTTTTATTCACATACTCTCTTCCATTATCAGTATGCAATATTCTGACACTATGCATGTACTTATTTTTGATCATAGCATTGTATTTCATGAATATGTCCATCACATCACTTTTATGTTTGACAAATTATACATGCCTATAACTTGTAGCAGCATCCTTAAATAATATAAAGTATCTCATACCTTGGATAGATGTATGACTCATAGGTCCACAGACATCACTATATACAAGGTCACCTGGCTGTAGTTCTCCTCGTATAGATTTGTGAAATGGAAATCTGCACTGCTTTCCATATGCACATGCTTCACAAACAAAATCAGTTTTATCACTGTTATTCAGTTTCAAGCCTTCTACCACATTATCAGCACTCATACTCTTGATTTGTTTTAGGTTAACATGTCCCAGTCTTTCTTGCCACATTTTAATGTTATTTTGATCACTTTGAACTAAGTTACAGGTATCTGAGACCACAGCTTTAATTTTCAATTCGTATAAATTATTTTCTGTTATTGTTGCACACATTACCAAGTCATTGCCTTTGTAAATGAATGCACCAGAGTCTTTCTTGATAATGATATAGGATTTACGCATTATCACACCTTCTGAGAACAGATTTCGTCGCAAATTCGGAACATACAATACATCATGTAGTTCACTGTTCTCCCACTGTCCATTGACACATCTCTTTATTAACACCTTGCCAATGCCAGCCACTTCCACTGATTGTTTGTTTCCTAATGTCAATGATTTCTGGTTACATTCCAATAGTTCTACAAAGAACTCCTTTCTATAGGTCATATGTGCAGAGGCACCACTGTCTAAAATCCACACATTGTCTTCAGCTTCATGGAATTTGGTTTCTACATTAAACGCTAACAAGTCTGCACCTTCCTGTTGAGGTTTTCTATACTTGGATTTCTTTGGAGCACGACATTCTCGAGAAAAATGTCCTCGTTTCCCACAATTATAACATTCAAATCTGTGTTTACTGTTTTTATTTTGATTTGAATTACTAGCATTTCTATTCAGCTCACTTTGTTTTGGGCTATATTTCCATCCTTTCTTAGCCACAAGAAGAGCGGTTTCTTGTTCTTCTTCACACTGTAAACTAGCTTCTTCATCTAACAAACGAGCAGTGAGATTGACAAGAGTCTGTTGCTCTGGATCCAAAGACATCCACGCTTGACGGAGTGATCTATACTTATGAGGCAGTGTTCCAAGTATCTTTGTTATCACAGCCATTTCACTAATACTTTCGCCACTTTCTTTTAACTGCTTGGCCAATGATTCCACTTTAGAAATGTGTTGAGCTACACTGTCATTTGTAGACATTTTATACTGGTAAAACTTTTCATGGATCAACATTTTACATAATTCACTCTTCTGTTCGTATATTGATTCAAGTTTTGTCATTATTTCCTTAGCAGTTTCACAATTTTCTATTAAAGTTATTTGTTTGAAGTCCATCGAAGATGTTATAATAAACATGGCCATGCCATCATTCTTTGTCCATTCAACATTATTTCCAGCCGGTTTAGGCACTGAAATATCAATCCCTTTTGCTTTTAGGGCACACTTTATCTGGAATTTCCATTGCCTAAAGTTATTTCCATCAAATTTTTCTAAGTTTATTGACCGCATTGAATCCATTTTGAGGTTATTTTGTCAATTTCTTCACAATACGATTGTAACTTTTTCTTTGCTATTTTTCTTAAAACTTTCAATTGCAGAATCTACTGGGCCCATAACCTGAAGGATTATGGGTCGTTTATCAAAGAAACGATAGTAATTAGCACAAATATAACTTTTATTTGGTAAGAAGATGAATGACAGCAAGAACACATAGTTACAATTAATCTTCATATATTATAGTCACTTTAAAATTGTACCGCCGCCTTCTCGACCATCTGAAACAGTTCACATAGACGTCTTGACCTTAGAATAAGATAAATTTTTGACTTTCATTGACGCATTTTCTAAGTATGCTCAAGCATACCGACTTAATGACTGTACAGCTCCAAACATAATTGATAAACTATTAACTTTCATGACACATCATGGATCACCTATGACTTTAATTTCCGATAGAGGAACAGAGTTCACAAATCAAGTATTTGCTGAATTCCTACGCCTACATAAAATAAATCACCATATGATAGCACCTCACAGTCCTAATGAAAACGGAATGATAGAGCGTTTACATAGCACCCTTATAGAACATATTAGAATATTAAGATTAAAACACAAAAACGAATCGGCAGCCAATTTAATTTTATACGCTATTTTAGCATATAATAATTCTATACATAGCTTGACTAAATGTAGACCATATTATGACATTGTTACTGGATATTATGACTTTTGTCTGGACATTAGGACTTTAAATCTGTAGGGTCTCTAGGAGACCCTACAGATTTAAACTTAACAGATAGACTTTTACAACAATACATACAAAGTCACCGTAACAATATGCTAACAGTGTATAGTATGATACATTACTCATCGTTCGCAGAACGCCGAGCGATAATGCAGAGACACAATTCCCATAGGGAACCCGAGACTGATTACACACCTAGACAGGATGTTTATATAAGTAATCCGATTGCTGCGAGATAAAAGTTAGCTCAACGTTATATACAAGATAAAGTTATTACAAATTTACCCATACATATATATACCTCTAAAAAACGATTACCTGTATCGAAGTCCCGACTAAAACGTGTTGGTCAGTATTGAGCAATTTAAGTAAAATAGTTTTTTGAAAATTTAACTAGGTGGCAACACTATATTATATCCCATATACACTATATATATTGTTGTAAAAGTCTATCTGTTAAGTTTAAATCTGTAGGGTCTCCTAGAGACCCTACAGATTTAAAGTCCTAATGTCCAGACAAAAGTCATAATATCCAGTAACAATGTCATAATATGGTCTACATTTAGTCAAGCTATGTATAGAATTATTATATGCTAAAATAGCGTATAAAATTAAATTGGCTGCCGATTCGTTTTTGTGTTTTAATCTTAATATTCTAATATGTTCTATAAGGGTGCTATGTAAACGCTCTATCATTCCGTTTTCATTAGGACTGTGAGGTGCTATCATATGGTGATTTATTTTATGTAGGCGTAGGAATTCAGCAAATACTTGATTTGTGAACTCTGTTCCTCTATCGGAAATTAAAGTCATAGGTGATCCATGATGTGTCATGAAAGTTAATAGTTTATCAATTATGTTTGGAGCTGTACAGTCATTAAGTCGGTATGCTTGAGCATACTTAGAAAATGCGTCAATGAAAGTCAAAAATTTATCTTATTCTAAGGTCAAGACGTCTATGTGAACTGTTTCAGATGGTCGAGAAGGCGGCGGTACAATTTTAAACTCTGGGCGTACGGGATTACGGTCGTATTTTGCGGAGTTACAGATTGGGCATATGCTTATGTAATTAACTATATCATGTTTCATTTTAGGCCAGAAATACCTTTGGGATAAGGACATATATGTTTCATTTATTCCGCGGTGGTTGGTTTTACCTTCATGATATTTTCTAATCGTGTCCTGTTGGGTTAAATAATCTCTAATATTTTCAACTTGCCGTATAATTAACAAGTTATAATTTCATAGATGAGCTTCGAAAAGTGTTTTGGATAATAGGTACTATACTCAACATTTTTCCTAAGGGTTCGACGAGTATAGCAGTACGTATTTTCGGATCTACATATTTTTTAATTATGGCGATAATTTCTTGTTGAAGGCTGTTCTCATTAATTTGTACAGAGACGCGCGAAAAATTCTCAAAAGGTCTATTAAGAACGGGTTTAGTTGAGGGTGAGTTATTTGTGATTTTTATTAGGATTTGCTTTCGAAACAAGTTAAGAGGGTCTTCACTTATGGGGATGTCAAGTATTGGACTTTCGCGACTAGTATGTTTTGTACCTTCCTGATTTATATCAGCGCTTTCGTCAGTGCTGTAGGCTCTTAAAGTTGGTGCAGTATCAGTCGATGAAAGGCTAATAAGAGGTCGCTCGTCAGGACATGTCACAGTCGATTCGGAGTCAGATAAATTAACTACTAATGATCCTACCGACTGCGCCAATTATATTTCACCCGCCGGTGCACTTCAAAAAAAACCAATTTAATATTAAACTAATTTATTATAATTACAAATTAATAGAGTGATCTCAAGCGCGATGCTTACAAGAATGAATTCTTAAAACTAAGTACTATATCTAGCGTCGCCGGTGGCGTCCTTCGTCAGCAGAAATCCTATATTGTTAGGTGCAGGGCTGGCACATAACTAACTATTCCCTTTTGTGTTCTTATAGTTACATAGGTTTATTTGTGTGTGTGATTTGTTCTTGGATATAGCCATATCTCATTGTCTGTTGGATATATCTTTTGTGAATTCATGGATTGCAATAGTGATAACTCTGATGTCTTATCTCTGGAATCGTCCGTGAAGGATTATGGGTCGTTTATCAAAGAAACGATAGTAATTAGCACAAATATAACTTTTATTTGGTAATAAGATGAATGACAGCAAGAACACTTAGTTACAACAATCTTCATATATAGTGTTGCCACCTAGTTAAATTTTCAAAAACTATTTTACTTAAATTGCTCAATACTCCCACTAAAATTTAAACTAGGTACAAATATAAAAAAAAATAAACTCCTACTGAAATTAGAGTTGTGAAAAGAAAAACAAAATGTGATCTCTTAAATAGATAAAAGCTTGAGTTGGTAACGCTTTAGTTAACATATCTGCTAATTGACTGTTACTAGGAATATAATTTAGTTTAATTACACCCAACTCAACCTTTTCCCTTATAAAATTAAATTTCACATCTATGTGTTTGGTTTTCTTATGATAAACAGGATTGCTAATTAACTTAATTGCACTCTGATTATCAACATACAATGGAACAGATGTAATATTTTCACCTAAATCTAATAATAATTGCTGTAACCATAATATCTCTTTTGCAGCTTCACAAGCAGCTACAAATTCTGCTTCAGTTGTGGAGAGAGCAGTAGTCTTCTGTTTCTGGCTACACCATGTTATAGGTCCCCCATTCATATTAAAAATATAACCTGTAGTAGACTTACGCGTATCTACATCACCTGCAAAATCTGAATCCGAATAGCCAGTGAGATCACTACTTTCTCCATAACATATACATAAATCTTTAGTATTTATTAGGTATCTAATAACACGTTTAATGGCATTTACATGTTGTTGACTTGGATCGTTTACATATCTACTCAAAACATTTACAGCAAAAGAAATGTCAGGCCTTGAAACAGAGCTCAAAAATAACAAGGACCCTATAGCTTCTCTGTATGGAAAATTAATAATATTTTCATCCATTTTCTTTGAAATAACAACAATTACATCTGCAGGGGTACTGGCAGGATTT
The DNA here is from genome assembly GCF_905147795.1 of Pieris rapae. Lineage (NCBI taxonomy): Eukaryota > Metazoa > Arthropoda > Insecta > Lepidoptera > Pieridae > Pieris > Pieris rapae. Next base: position 1,592,966 of record NC_059533.1, on the reverse strand, counting down.
GAATCACTCATACAAAACTTCTCTATTAATTTTTCAATGTAATCTCTTTGATAAATACAGATACAATTATTTACTCTCTCTATTTCCATTCCCACAAAATATTTCAATTTTAATTCTTTTATTTTAAATGTTTGTTTCAAATATTCTATAACTCTTTTAATCATTGAGGAACTGGAAGAGACTACAAGTGCATCATCAACATAAATTATTATGAATACTTTCACCCCATTGAAAATACCTACATAAACACAACTGTCAGCCTGAGATTGCACAAAACCATATTTTATTAAAAACTCAGTGAATCTTCTATTCCAACAACGAGACGCCTGTTTAAGTCCATACAGTGATTTATTAAGTTTTAGGATACAATCATTTTTAAATGAAATTCCTTCTGGTACTTCTATAAAAATATTCTCTTCCAAATACCCGTTCAAAAAAGCAGTCTTTACATCAAACTGTTGAATTTCTAAATTATATTTAGCTGCAATAGAAAGGATAATTCTTATAGAGTCATATCTCGTTGTTGGAGAGAATATTTCTTGATAGTCAATATATTTTATTTGATTAAATCCGCGTGCACATAAACGAGCTTTAAACCGGTTTACCTGATCATTTTCATCCTTTTTTATAGCAAAAACCCACTTTGTAGTAAGCGTACGTTGACCAGACCTCTCTACTGGAGTCCAAGTATTATTCTCTTCATGTGCAAGCAATTCTTCATCAATAGCTTTCAACCAGTCGTTTCTTTGTGGACTTTTCATCGCTTCAGCATACGTTTGTGGCAGTGACAGTTCAATTAGGTTTGCTTCAAAACTGTTAAATGAAACGAGTATTTTATTTAATCACTGTGTTAATTATATTTTAATGTTAACCAGACAATGGCGAAAAAGGAAGTAAGCTTAAATATATTACACAGAGCAAATCATAGATACCAGATATAACATAGACAATAAGTAATGTATTCTATAATAATTGCTGAAGGCACCAAATTTACATTCCATAGACTAACACTCCTACTAAATTTGAGCCTTCTATTAAAGCTTACAAATGAAAACCAAACATTAAATAGCTTAGTTATAAAACTTTATATAAACATACTTGAGCAACACAGTAATATGATAGCTTTACATTTTTGGTTTCTCAATCACACCAAGTTTCTCTCTGAAATATTGAAATTTTACTTTACATAGAGCTTTTGTAAATATATCAGCTAACTGACTATTAGTACTAACATATTTCAAATCTATCAATTTTTGTGCGTATTTTTCTTTTACAAAGTTATGCTTAATATCAATATGTTTACATCGTTTATGAAAATCATTATTCTTGATCAAACAAATAGCACTTTGATTATCTATATCAAGATTAATACAACTCTGTTTATATTCGTTAATATCAAGCATTAACTGCCGAACCCAGAGAGCTTCTTTTGTAGCACAGCAGGATGCCATAAACTCTGCCTCAGTGGTAGACAGAGCGACGGTTGATTGTCGTTGAGTGCTCCACGTCACTGCTGCTCCATTTTTCATGAAGATGTAACCAGTGATAGACCTTCTGGTGTCAGGATCATTGGCATAGTCGGCATCAGAGTAACATTCAAGTATGTTACTTTGAGTTGATCTGAAACAGAGTCCAAAATGTTTTGTTTCTTTTAAATACTTAAAAATACGCTTTACCGCATTCCAATGCATCTGATCATAATTATTCAGGAAGCGAGCAACTGTCGACACTGCATACATGATGTCAGGTCTGCTCACTATTGCAGCAAATATGAGAGAACCCACAGCTTCTCTGTAAGGAATGTGTTTGTTGTTGCTATCAGACTCAGTGCTTTTTACCAAAGTAACATGCGGATCAGCAGGAATGCTATTAGTATTGGTATCACACATGTTAAATCTTTTCAGCATCTGTTCAATGTATGTACTTTGATGCACAAATATATAATCATCACATCTTTCTATATGCATTCCTATAAAATGTAATGATTTACAAATCTTTACATCAAATTCTTTCTTTAAGTCATTTATTACTTGAGTAAGAGCAGAGGCATCTGTAGACAGTAACAATCCATCGTCCACATACAGTAATAAATATATTTTAATACCATTGATGCAGCCCACATAAACACATCTGTCAGCATGACTGTTCTTAAAACCATATTTCTTTAAAACATTATCAAATTTAGCATTCCAACACCTAGGTGATTGTTTTAAGCCATATAAAGATTTCTTGAGCTTGCATACAATATCTTTTTGAACAGTAAGGCCCTCTGGCGGCGTCATGTAAATCTGTTCTTTCAACTCACCATATAAAAATGCAGTTTTAATATCAAATTGTATCATTGACATTTTCTGTTCTGCAGCAACAGATAAAAGTAAGCGAATTGAGTCATACCTGACAGTTGGTGCAAATGTCTCAGTATAGTCAATACCGCTTTTCTGTGTGAATCCTTTAGCGCATAGCCTTGCTTTGTACCTTAGTCCTTCAGTTTCATCCTTTATACGAAACACCCATTTACATCCTATAACTCTAGCTTCAGGTGGCTGTTCTACTAACTGCCATGTACCATTATCACTATGTGCTTTCAGCTCTTCTTCAATCGACTTCATCCACAAGTTAGAGTCTTTTGATGACAATGCTTCTGCATATGTTTGTGGTGTGACAGAGAGTGGTACATTACTTGAGCATAGGTATGTCTTAGGTTCTGTGTTCTTATTAATTTTATTTCGAGGACGAAGTGTAATATTAGAACTCTGAGGATACTTCACTGACATCTCCGGTACATACTCAGGGTCATCAGAACCATCGCTGTGATCCACGGGTGTATGAGACGACAAATCTGTGGTGTTATCTTCACGGTTTGAAAAACTTTCAATTACATGATCTGATTCTTTATTTTCTGATTCTGACAATGAGAGAGGAACCACATTTCTTGTTATACTATTCTCTAGGAAAATTACATTTCTACTTTTTATGATATTTTTTGTTTTGGAATCTAATAATCTATATCCTTTACTATTTTCACAATAATAATAATAATAATAATAATAGCCTTTATTTCCAAAAAAACTTTAAAATTAGGGGACAGTAAAACGTCATTCACTTAAGTTTTGGTTTGTCCACCGTTGGACATAGGCCTCCTCCTTCCGGTTCCACTCGCGTCTGTCGCGGGCCAGGCGCGGCCAGGTAACCCCGGCGACTGCGATGATGTCATCTGCCCAGCGTCGGCGTGGGCGCCCCTGCGGCCGGCTCGTGCCGCGCGGGTACCAGTGCAGCACTCTCTCGCTCCATCTGTTGTCACTTGTTCTTGCTGTGTGCCCTGCCCAACGCCATTTCAGGCGGCACACCATTTTTGCCGCGTCTATAATTTTTGTTCTTTGTCGTATCGCTGTACTCTTTACCCTGTTTCTGAGACTTAAGCCTAACATGCTCCTTTCGGCTGATCGTTGAAATATTTGAATTTTCTTTATTAATTCAACTGTGATAGGCCATGATTGGCAGCCGTACAACAGTGTAGGTGTCACAACTGAGTCCATCACTTTTTTCTTCAGTGATAGACTCATTTGAGACTTAAAAATATGCTTGTGTGACCAATATGAAATCCAGGCTTTTTTAATTCTTCTCTCTACCTCCTCTATATAATGGCTTTTAAACGAAATATTTTGGCCAAGGTAGACATACTGGTCGACGTATTCTATATTTCTATTGTTGACGGTTATACTATATTTTATGCCATTTGTCATTATACATGTTTTTTCAGGGTTCATTTCCAGCCCACACTCTTTACTTATGTCTTCTAGGGTACGCAGCATGTATTGTAAGTCTTCATGCCTTTCAGTTATTAGAACAATATCATCTGCGAACCGAAGATGGCTTAAATTTTCGCCATTGATATTTACTCCTAACCCTGACCAATCCAGCTTTCTGAAGATAAATTCCAGAAGTGCGATGAATAAGTTTGGCGACACGGGATCGCCCTGCCGAACACCCCTTTTCAGTGGAAACATGTTACCTTTCTTCTCCAACTTCACTGTGGCTTTACTTCTTTGGTATATCTTTTCTAATAAGTTAACATATTTATTTTGTATTCCTTGTTCTCGTAAAGCTAACCAGAGTTTGTTATGTAAGATTGTGTCAAAGGCTTTGGAGTAGTCCACATAGGCTATATATACTGTCTTTTTGTACTCCATGTATTTTTCAATGACTTGTCTAAGTGTGAATATATGATCTAGAGTTGAATATTTACTTCTAAAACCAGCTTGCTCTCTTGGTTGTTGGAACTCTAGCTCCATCTTCATTCTGGTAAGGATGATATTTGTAAAAAGTTTGTAAGTGGATTGCAATAAACTTATTGGTCGGTAGTTATTGATATTCATTGGGTCTCCCTTTTTATATAGTAATGTTATTACAGATGTTTCCCACTGTTTAGGTATTTTTTCTTGTTTTAAAATTTCATTGAGTAGTTCCGTGAGAGGTGATGTTAGAGGTTCTACTATTGCTTTAAGTATAAATAAATAAAAAAATAAATAAAAAGCCTTTTTATTTCCTACAAATATAACTTATACATTGGCCCATCTCCAAGCGCTTACTTATCTAATTAAAATTAATACCATCTTATTTTTATTTATTTTCTATATTATTTACCTACTATTAAACTATTTTATTTATTGTTATTAATATATTACTTTTATAATATTTGCTACTATATATATCATATTTACTACTAGATAATATTTACTATTACATTATTTTATTGTATTATTAGCTAGCTTGGTTAGATTTTAGTATACTTAAATAATATAATTTGTAGGAACCCCATTATTGGGTGAAGGCCTCCTCCAAAGATGCCCAAAGATGCCCATCCAAAGATGTCCATTTGTCTCTGTCTTACTTTGTTTTTGTTTGGCTATTTTTAATGTTAATCTAATTAATCGGTGATCTGACGGATAGTTTAAATTCAGGACTTCAAAGTTATTGAATAGTTTTAGTTGGTTGGATAGTATATAGTCGATCTCATTTTTGTGTTGTCCATTTGGGGATCACCACGTCTATCTCCGGCTACGGTTTTTCTTGAAGCATGTATTGATGATAGTTAAATTGTGTTCAAGTGCGTAGTCGACAAGTCTCTGTCCTCTATCGTTTCTTTCACCGTCCCCATGTTGATGCACTATTAAGTATTCACCTTCTTTAGGAGCCCCTACCTTCGCATTAAAGTCGCCCATTAGTATAATGTTCTTATGTGTTATTTCCATAGCTTTGTCGATAGTTTTATAAAATTCCTCTATTTCTTCTTTCTTCTTCTTTCGTCATAATTGATTTTTTTTGTTGCTTCATTTAACTCCAACCAACGTTCATGTGAAGATAGGGTCCTGACGTTGTAAGCTGCGATTTTTAATTTGGTTGTGTTTTTGTATTGTCTGATCACCGTCTGTGTGGCTTTTTTTTGGAGGGTTTTGGTCGTACTCTCCCGCGGTGACCGGCCGTATTGGGAGATTTGAGGTTGGGAGAGGGTCCGATTTCGATTGCTATTCAGTGTTGTGTTGTGATGTATTCGTTTGGCGTTGAGTTGTTTCTGCTTGAGTGAGGATTAGTTTGGGCTTTTGTATAAAATAGTTCTTCATGCTTCCTTTGTTTTTCTTAGGTGGTTGCTTTTTAGTTTGTTGAACACCTTGGCTGCCGGGGTGAAGTGTCTCCGGGGATTCAGAGAGATTTCTTTTGTTTGACTGTTTATACAACGGTTGTTTGTTGTTCAATATAATAATTTTGTCGTACTTTATAAAGGCAGTATTGCCTGCATCTTTTTCTTTTTGAACTTGGACTTGAAGTTCTCTACGCTTATTTAAAATTTCGATTGGGTAGTCTTCTTTTAGGTAATATGAAGTATTTTGGAGATAATGTTTATTTTTTTGGATTTTTAATTTGAATCCCAATGTGTTGAATGTTATTACTATAGGTCTAACTTTTTCGCCTTTTTTCCCCAGTCTTCTAACAGCTTCTATATTGTGAGTTTCGCATGTAATTTTGATGTATGTATTTATTATGTTTATGACCATTTCTTCGAGTTCATCGTATGACTTTTCGCTCTCTTCTACGCCAAACAAGATTAGATTTTTGCGTCTAAACTGTCTTTCTAGGTTGTTTATTTTTTTTGTTTGTTCTTCTAGGTTTTTCTCCAAAAGCTCGTTTTTCAGTTCTAAGTGATTAAACTTCTCGTTGAAGCTGTTGATTATTGTACATTTAATATCTTCTTTCATATCTAGCATGTCTTGTTTTTGTTGCTTTATATCTTGCTGCATGATAACTAACATATTCTTTATTTCCTCCATCGCCTGTTATGAAGCACTTAGTGCCCTCTATGAAAGATGTATATATATTTTTTTTATATTCTATTTGTGATATTCTATTAAAATTAAGTGTTCAATATTTATTGAAAAAAAAAAAAAAAAAAAAATTTTGAAAGTTATTCTTCTCTAGAGTGATTTGAACTCGAACCCAATGAGAACGTCACCGGCACCGCAAGCGATCTGACTAAGTGTCTTTACTGCGTATGCTTGAAAATATCGTACAAGTTACACGCGTCACAGACACTAAATGAGTGAGTGTTATACCAAGTCTTGACACTTGTGCCGTTATTTTTTGCAAAAATTAGTTCACTTCACATCACTACACTATTTCACTTTAATGTTGTTCATTGTGCACAATTCCTGCATTTTAGGTATTCTTTTCAACATAAGTTATTTACAAAAGTCACTCGTTTGAAGCGTTGTGATTTTGGCGAATTGGCGGATAATTATTTATGCTTTTACAATGTTTCTTGGCGGAATAACATTTACACTTTTTTATCTCGAAATATTACACCACTTTTCCTACTTTTAAAACGATATTATTTCTTGTTTGATTTTAAAAATACAAAGAATTGGGGACACGATACGAGTTGTTTCACGTCTACCCTCAACCTCATTGCTTTAAGTATATCATTAGTTATGTTATCATCTCCAGGGCTTTTTGCAGATTTAAGTTTCATAATGGCATGCCTGATTTCACTTTCCAGTAGCAAAGGGGTCTCTTCATTTTTATAACTTTCTAATATACCATTATTACTAATATCTAGTGGTTGATTTTGCAAACTGTACAGTTCTTTGTAGAAATTAGTGGCTATATTTAGTATATTATCTCTGTTTGTTATTGTTGCGTTTATACGACTTTTTAGTGTTTGTACCCATTGTTTCGTATTATTTATGCGTTTGTTTCCTCGTTTAACTGACAGATTTTTATCTATTTCTTCTTCTAATATTTTGAGTTGATAATATTCTTTATTTCTTTTTATATTTTTTCTAATTTTTCCATACAGATGCTTAAGACGCTTCTTTTCACTTTCTGATTTGGTAGGTTTATTTTTTAGTTCAGTTCTTTCACTTATCATATCTCTTATTTTTTCAGTTATAATATAGTTATTTCTCTTTATCCCTGGTATTGTTGGTAACTTTTCGACACTGGTTTTAATTCGATGTATAATATTATTATATTGTTCTTGTATATTCTTAGATTTTTCAATGTGTTGAACCGAAAAAATATTCTTAAGTGTTTCTTGTTCTAGTGGGTTCAGTCCTGATTGTCTGCCTTTAAATTGTTTTCTACTTTTAATATTTGCTGAAATTTTCACTGTTGCCCGAACCATACGGTGGTCTGTTGGGTGGGTGGTATTAATTATATCTATATTTTCGACGGTATGATGATAGGGTCTTTTAATAATAAAAAAGTCTATTTCATTAGCGGTTCGAGTATCTGGTGATAACCATGTCCATTTATTTTTGGTGTTTTTCTTGAAATAAGAGTTCACAATAAACAGTTGTTTTTCTAAACAAAAGTCAATAAGTCGTTTGCCTCGCTCGCTTCTCTTACCGTGTCCCCATATACCCATAACCAACTTTTCATCTGGAGTGGCTCGGCCTATTTGTGCGTTAAAATCTCCAAGCACAATTGTGTATGGCAGAGAATTTACTAGTGCATTATTTATGCTATCATAAAAAATATCTATGTCTTCTTGGCTTGACTTCGCTGTGGGGGCATAGACTTGAATTATGTTAATCTTATAATTATTAAAGGACATTTCAAGTTTTGCTACTCTGTCTGATAGAACCTCGAAATCTACAATATTTGATTTCAACTCCTTTTTAACCATAAATCCTACACCATTTCTTCCACTTTTCTTTCCGGTGTATAAAAAGATGTAGTCTTCGTATTCAATAATGTGTGTTCCCTCTTTTCTTATATCAGAGAGACCAAGAATATCCCACTTTATGGTTTGCAGAGCATGTTCTAATTCCTCTTGACGGCCGTTGCCTACGAGCGACCTTACATTCATTGTACAAATTCGTGTGCCTTGAATAGGGCGAGAGTGTTTTTCTCTTTTTTGGGTGGAGGGTGGTGGTCTACTGCCCCCACGGGGACCAGCCGTATTGGGGGAGATTGTTCTTATTATTTTATTTGTTTTCTGGGTACCAACACATGGTTGCTATGATCTTTTATCAGAGGAAGTAGGTTTAGAAAGAGAGTTCGATCTGGCCCTCATCATGTCAAAAGCATTTGTTCGATTAGTTTTAGACGAAAGAAGTGCCTGTTGTTTTTTTGGTTGAGCCATATGTTCAGTTTGTGGAGAAGCTGATAGTTCTCTCTTCCTTTTGTCTGTGTTAGAAACATTTTCCTTGACTATAAGTTGGTCGTATTTTAAATATGCAATCTTGCCATTCTTTAGTTCTTCTATTAATTTTAATTTCAATAATTTTCTTTTTTCTAACACTTCTTTGGAAAAGTCTTCAGAAATAAACAATTGCTTGAACTTTCTCTTATTTTTTAAGATTTCCTGTTTCTTCCAACTATTAACGAAGGATATTAAAATGGGCCTTGGTTTTCCTTCCTGTTTTGTCGGTTTTCCGATACGGTATATTTTATTTACCTCTGTTTTTTCGAGTGTTATATTTAAATCCGCCAGACATTGCCTTTGGACATTCTGCAATAACTCGGTACTACTACATTCCTCCTCTTTCAAGTTAAAAATGACTAAATTGTTTTCCTTTTTTTCTCTTCTTAAATATTCGACTTCGTTTTCTAAGGTTGCGACTTTTAATTTTAGGTTTTCATTTTCTGCTAAGATAGGTTTTAATTTCTCATCAATTCTATTTATTATTTTGTTAGTTAACGATTCTTCCAATTTTGTATTTTGTTCCTTCATTTCAATTCTCATTTTCTCAAACAACATTTGAAATTGGTCTTCCATTGTTGTTTAGTGGTAAAAAAAATAAAAAAATAAAATAAAAGTAAACGTCGTTTCGTAGGTATGAAAGCGGCAGGATTCGATCCGGAAGCCTCTATGTGTACGATGTTCCCAACGACTCGTCGCAAGTGCCAATCGACTAATTACTTAGCTCGCAAATAAATCGTATATAATACATATAATATTGTGATTTATTTAAAACAGTGCTTAGGATTTTAGATTAAAGTACTTGATTTGCACAAGACACTCTTAAAAGTCACTTCACTACACTTCGTCAGTTTTTTGCAGCATTTGTAATTTTAACCATAACCGAACGAGAAATATCCAACGCGGTATGGCGGATAGCAAATTGTTTGATCACGGCTAACTAAACACTATTTAATGCACTGTAATAATTGTTCACATTTGCTGTGTAAAAATGTTGCTTAAAGTATCATAGTTCCCGTTTTTTTAACCTTTTTTACGCACCGATTCTATTTTAATTTTAAATAAATATACAGAGCTATTGTTAACTGTGCCGCGGTACCCTCATTTTCACAATAACCAACAAAAATAAGTTTCTGTGATTTAGAGTCCCATTTCTTAATTTTCTCTTTAGGTATTTGAGCCATTGCATAACAACCAAATATTTTCATGTGACTTACATCAGGTTTCCTTCCACTCCACATCTCCTCAGGTGTTTTATAATTTAGTGCTCGTGTAGGTGAACGGTTCACTATGTATGCTGCTGTCATTATTGCTTCAGCCCACAAGTTTTTCTTGCATTTCCAAGTGACTTCACTTCCATGGGCCCGCATACGTCGGAGTGAACAAGTTCTAGCAATTTTGTTGCTCGGAAACCTTCACTTTTGAATGGCAAGCTTGTTTGTTTACCTTCTATACAGGAAATACAGGTCACATTACTGCTCAGGGACATTTGCACACCTTCAGCACAGGTGTCCAGCTTCTTCAGGTCAGTGTAGTTCAAATGACCCATACGCTGATGCCATAAGTAGAAATCATCATTTTCTGTTGAAGCAGATATGTATGCTGGAATACTATGTGTATTTAGCCTGTACATATTATTTATCATTTTAGCAGCTGCAACTTGCTTGTTTGTTTTATTCAAAATTTTACAACCTTGTTTGTCAAATTGTACTTGACAGCCACTATTTATTATCTGACTGACAGAGAGAAGATTCGTAGCCAACTCAGGAATATAGAGAACATTCTGTACCTTGATAGTTTCCAACTTACCTTGTATTGACAACATTAATATTTACCTTTCCACAGGCCTTCACAACTAGCTTCTTGTCATTAGCTACTCTTATTGTGGAAATTGGAGGTGTAATTTCATCGTAAATCAAGTTACGATTCATTGTCATATGCATTGATGCTCCAGAATCAATATACCAATTATTGTCGTTGTTTATTGTTGCAGATAGCACAGCAACATACCCAGAATCTGTGTTCTCCTTAGACTTCTGTTCCTTTTTCTTACTTCGGCAATATTTGCTTATATGCCCATATTGATTGCACACATAGCACCTTGGACCTTTACTTGTTTTGTTTTTATCTTGAGCTTGTTTGACAAACTGATTTCCCTTACTTTTGACATACAATGCACTAGACTCAGAGCTTTTCACTTCTTGCAGAAGCTTAGTCTTCACAGAATCAGCTGTAATTGTCACACCAGAGCTTTCAAGTGCCATGATCATTGGTTGATACATTTCTGGTAAACCGGCAAGTAATAAAGTCCCAAGCCATTCATCATCGACTTCAAAACCAATGTTTCTTAACTTGTGAGCAGTGGTCATGATCTTGTTAACATAATCTTCAATGTTCAGACAATTTTCAAGTGTTGTATTGATCAGATCTCTCAACAGACCAACTCGGCGTGTCAAACCTTTGTCATCGAAAGCTTTGGCTAAATTATTCCAAACTTCTTTAGCTGTTTTGGCTTCTTGTATATGTACATAGTTGATGGGATGTACTAATAAGATAATTTTCGACTTCGCTTTTGTGTTAAGTTTGGGATCAATTGCTTCATTGTCTTTCGCGGTGACACAACTCCATAATTCCTCATGTTCGAGGTAGGTTTGCACTGCAAATCTCCACGTAGGATAGTTTTCTCTTCCAGTCAGCTTTTCAATCAGTGCCATCGTATTATTTGAAGACATTTTTTGCTGATGAAGAAAATTGAAAAACGCGTGGCGAGTTTTGAGGTTATACTGAACTCAATTTCGTACTTTTCACTTTAACTATTTTGTTTTTAAATAAAATCAGGTGGTCTGGGCCCATAACCTGTTAAATGAAACGAGTATTTTATTTAATCACTGTGTTAATTATATTTTAATGTTAACCAGACAATGGCGAAAAAGGAAGTAAGCTTAATTATATTACACAGAGCAAATCATAGATACCAGATATAACATAGACAATAAGTAATGTATTCTATAATAATTGCTGAAGGCACCAAATTTACATTCCATAGACTAACAAAAACGTCTATTAATCCTTGGTCTCAAATTTATGTTGCTTTGAATTAAATCATCATCTAATTCTTGAGAAGGTTCATATGTAGAGTCATTACTATTACAACTCAACATGCTATCTTCATTCTCTGATGATGAAGTTTCCACAAGAGTATCCTCTACATTTGTTTCTTGCATTTGATTTTGTTGTCCTAATGTCTTCACTTCATCGTCAATGTATATTTGTGTAATATTCTTCCTTATCTCTGGAACATTATGTTCTTCAAAAATTACATTTCTTGATATTTTAACCTTTTTGGTTTCTGGATTGAACATCCTGTAATTGTTATTATCATACCCAATTAGTATCATTTTCTCACTCTTTTTGTCAAGTTTAGTTCTTAGCCGATTAGGAATATGGACATATCCAATACTTTCAAACACCTTCACATGGCCTATATGAGGTTTGATGCCGTTCCATAATTCCAATGGTGTTTTCTTAGGAGTTTGGCTGGAGGAAGTCCGGTTTAATAAATATACTGCACAATTCACAGCCTCAGCCCATAATTCCAGTGACACATCCCTCGCGTACAACATTGAACGCGCACTCTCCACAATGGTACGGTTCTCTCTTTCAGCACGCCCATTTTGTTCTGGTGTATATGGCGCAGTACACTCATGAATTATACCTTCTTTGCTGAGATAGTCATTGAAGGTTTTATTCCCATACTCTCTTCCATTATCAGTATGCAATATTCTGACACTGTGCATGTACTTATTTTTGATCATAGCATTGTATTTCATGAATATGTCCATCACATCACTTTTATGTTTGACAAAATATACATGCCTGTAACTTGTAGCAGCATCCTTAAATAATATAAAGTATCTCATACCTTGGATAGATGTATGACTCATAGGTCCACAGACATCACTATATACAAGGTCACCTGGCTGTAGTTCTCCTCGTATAGATTTGTGAAATGGAAATCTGCACTGCTTTCCATATGCACATGCTTCACAAACAAAATCAGTTTTATCACTGTTATTCAGTTTCAAGCCTTCTACCACATTATCAGCACTCATACTCTTGATTTGTTTTAGGTTAACATGTCCCAGTCTTTCTTGCCACATTTTAATGTTATTTTGATCACTTTGAACTAAGTTACAGGTATCTGAGACCACAGCTTTAATTTTCAATTCGTATAAATTATTTTCTGTTATTGTTGCACACATTACCAAGTCATTGCCTTTGTAAATGAATGCACCAGAGTCTTTCTTGATAATGATATAGGATTTACGCATTATCACACCTTCTGAGAACAGATTTCGTCGCAAATTCGGAACATACAATACATCATGTAGTTCACTGTTCTCCCACTGTCCATTGACACATCTCTTTATTAACACCTTGCCAATGCCAGCCACTTCCACTGATTGTTTGTTTCCTAATGTCAATGATTTCTGGTTACATTCCAATAGTTCTACAAAGAACTCCTTTCTATAGGTCATATGTGCAGAGGCACCACTGTCTAAAATCCACACATTGTCTTCAGCTTCATGGAATTTGGTTTCTACATTAAACGCTAACAAGTCTGCACCTTCCTGTTGAGGTTTTCTATACTTGGATTTCTTTGGAGCACGACATTCTCGAGAAAAATGTCCTCGTTTCCCACAATTATAACATTCAAATCTGTGTTTACTGTTTTTATTTTGATTTGAATTACTAGCATTTCTATTCAGCTCACTTTGTTTTGGACTATATTTCCATCCTTTCTTAGCCACAAGAAGAGCGGTTTCTTGTTCTTCTTCACACTGTAAACTAGCTTCTTCATCTAACAAACGAGCAGTGAGATTGACAAGAGTCTGTTGCTCTGGATCCAAAGACATCCACGCTTGACGGAGTGATCTATACTTATGAGGCAGTGTTCCAAGTATTTTTGTTATCACAGCCATTTCACTAATACTTTCGCCACTTTCTTTTAACTGCATGGATTCCACTTTAGAAATGTGTTGAGCTACTGTTAAATGAAACGAGTATTTTATTTAATCACTGTGTTAATTATATTTTAATGTTAACCAGACAATGGCGAAAAAGGAAGTAAGCTTAATTATATTACACAGAGCAAATCATAGATACCAGATATAACATAGACAATAAGTAATGTATTCTATAATAATTGCTGAAGGCACCAAATTTACATTCCATAGACTAACAGCTACACTGTCATTTGTAGACATTTTATACTGGTAAAACTTTTCATGGATCAACATTTTACATAATTCACTCTTCTGTTCGTATATTGATTCAAGTTTTGTCATTATTTCCTTAGCAGTTTCACAATTTTCTATTAAAGTTATTTGTTTGAAGTCCATCGAAGATGTTATAATAAACATGGCCATGCCATCATTCTTTGTCCATTCAACATTATTTCCAGCCGGTTTAGGCACTGAAATATCAATCCCTTTTGCTTTTAGGGCACACTTTATCTGGAATTTCCATTGCCTAAAGTTATTTCCATCAAATTTTTCTAAGTTTATTGACCGCATTGAATCCATTTTGAGGTTATTTTGTCAATTTTTTTCACAATACGATTGTAACTTTTTCTTTGCTATTTTTCTTAAAACTTTCAATTGCAGAATCTACTGGGCCCATAACCTGAAGGATTATGGGTCGTTTATCAAAGAAACGATAGTAATTAGCACAAATATAACTTTTATTTGGTAATAAGATGAATGACAGCAAGAACACTTAGTTACAACAATCTTCATATATAGTGTTGCCACCTAGTTAAATTTTCAAAAACTATTTTACTTAAATTGCTCAATAGTCCGATTGTGACTCCTTCCATAGTATAGACTCTTCCACGCCTCCCCTACCTGATTTCTTATCCTCTATTTTCCAAAACTTGTCTAGGTACTTTAACGTTATACCCATTAGCTCTCAAAGTGTTCCAGCTCATCACACAGATCTGCTCGCGTTGGCTTCTAACTTCCTGCTGTCGCTTTCTCATACCATCACCTTCTCTATCTCTCATTTAATGCGAAGCCACCCAAGCAGAAACCGACAGTGGTTATGCGTCGCAGCTATGGTGGAATCAATCATGAGGGCCTGCTTAGTGATGCGTTCAAATTTGACTAGAGTGGTTTATACGACTTAGCCTTCCTCGATGACAAGGTGCTCAAGCTGTTCACCTATTCTATCACAAACCTCTATGATAAGCACGCCCCAGTGAGACGTGTTAAACTTAAACATTTCTCTGATTATATAAAAAGTTTGATTCATAAAAAAACAGAGCCAAAGCTAAAATGAGAGCTGCCAAATCTGATGCAGAGCGCGTAAAATATAAAGTAGTTCGTAATCGTTGTAACACTCGCTGTCGTGATGCTCAAAGACAACATATTCACGATTCAATATCCAATGGCGACACCACGGAAATCTGGAAGTTCCTCAAAAACTTGGGGATTGGCAGAGCGGCACAGAATAATATTTCTTCAGCTCATTCATTCATTCATTGATATAGACAATCTTTACTCTCACTTTCCTCTTCTACTACCCATGATAAATCTTCTCTTGAGAAGACACTTAATAATCTAGCATCTCTTCCTCTCCTCTTCTTTTTGTATATGTCATTCACTATTTGCTATTCTTGAATCTGTAAGATTAGCTTTGTAGTTTTAGTTAGTTATTAATATTGTTTTTTTTATTTTCTCTAGATTAAGGTTCTATAGATTAATATAAATATATTTTGTTTTTTATATAACTTCTGGTTATGCACTTCTTGCACTCATCATTTTTTTATTTATTGTTTTCTTTTCTTACTAGGGTTGCCTGGAAGAGATCGCTTGTTAACGATAAGGCCGCCCGTTGCATCCCTTGTAATTTATATGTATTGTGTTTCTTTCTAGCAATGAAGTGTGAATAAATAAATAAAATTTTTTTTTTATTTTATGTATTATTATTTAATTGAAATATTTGTTTAAATAGTACTGCCAGCGATGACCATCCCTCTGAACTCTGTATAAAAAGGTATATTTTTTTATAGTTTATTATAAATATACACTTTATTAATAGAAACGTAAACAAACTCAATTTATCATTAAATTAACGTTGTATTATTTAGTAATTAATCGCATAGGACGCTGCGAAAAGGAAACCGCAGCGCCTTCGGGAATAGTTGGAACAGCTGAGTCAGCTGATATACAACTGAGCTGTTACAGCTCAGTTGTATTTAGTGGCTAAACAACACTAGATTCCTCAGTATTACCGAGAAGGGCCATCTCTTAACATAATAATAATAATAATATATTTATTTTCTCACAAAAACATATACAATAATTGTCATTCTTCTTTGGAGCACTGCTGTTGCTTAAGTGAGACTAATGCCTGTTAAAGGTTGTGAACCTGTGTTACAGGTCATCAGTCCTCCACCACGTCGGATCGACAAAATGATTATATGTAAAGAATAGACAATTATATTAATTATAAGGAAACCACATGGTGTATGCGTGTGTGTTTGTGTATGTGTGTTTGTGTATGTGTGTGTCTGTGTATGTGTGTGTTCTAAAAATATTATCACAGCAAACTAGTATTTCGAATTCCCAGTTGGGGCGTTGAAACTGTTATTCAATAATGTCCCCATATTTTGTGGGATCGTTACATAAATAATGTTAATAATAAAAATAATTAGCCGAGCTGATTACGATACTTTATACGCAGTCATGGTAATAATAAAAATCGATTTTTTACGTCAAATAAAAAGTTGCTTTTTCCTAGGTGATATCATGATTCTTGTAAATCATGAGTTAGCCATTTTTTAGCGAAGTTAAGGGTTGTTTTATGTGAAAATATTCTAATCTAGGACAATCTATATATATGTGGTAAGTGTATAAGTTAATATTTATAAATACAGCATTTTTTTACGATAAATTTATATCCATAAGCATTAGGATCAGTCAAATAGAACTTTGTTATTGTTACAGAAGACCCGTTTTCTTGCACTTTAAACCTCTATTTCAATAAATAAATTATGCAAGCAATTAAAAAATACTTAATACAATATCTATAGATGGCAAAGAAAAACGACCATGAAACGACCAACTGGTTTCTCGTCGTTGGTCACTGTCTCTCTTTTTCAATACCCAAGAAATGATGTGGAATTTACGAAATCTATAACATTTCCTATATGGGCTGCTGAGCTAAACGAAGAGTCTAGTAAATAGATAATCTAAGGTAATGAAATATAATTTTTATCTCAGAACCAATTTATCGATATGTTACAGTCACAGTGATTAAATAGATATTATACACTATATATATTATTATAATGACTGGTCATTATATATAATAACAAAACTGACTAGACAATATGATAAATTAATCACTTCATCCGGATATTATTCATAATAGCGGGTCAAAGTTAGCCAAAGTAATAAATACGGTCTAACTGACTTGTTACACCTCCCGAGTCACATCTTGGCGGCCAAGGATTTCAGCACTGCAACTGTACTGGAGAATGCGTTTCTAATGGGTGTAAATGTAAAAAGTCAAACCTCATGTGTAACTCAAAATGTCACAAGAGCCTTACTTGTAAGATTAAATAATATGTTATGACCCAGTTAATGAATGTCAGTTCATTTTAAATATTTTATTATTATAGTCTTTAAAGAGAGATACCAAATAGGTACTTTTATTGATCTCTGTGTTCTTTTTTAATTTTTTTTAATGACTAGTGAGCTTTTCTAATTTGTAAAGTTAAATAACTTTAAAACAATTTTATTTAATGTAGAATTATTATCTATCCATGGCAATGTTATTTTAATTCTTAATATTAAAAGTCAAACCTCTTGTGTAACTCAAAATGTCACTTGAGCCTTACTTGTAACAATAAATAATACTTATGACTCAGTTAATGAATGTCAGTTCATTTTAAATATTTTATTATTGTAGTCTTCAACGATAGATACCAAATACTTGTATTAATCTGTTCTTTTTTGTTGTTTTTAACGGCTAGTAAGCTTTAAGTTTACTTTAAAAAAAAAAGTTTAA
The DNA here is from genome assembly GCF_905147795.1 of Pieris rapae. Classification (NCBI taxonomy): domain Eukaryota; kingdom Metazoa; phylum Arthropoda; class Insecta; order Lepidoptera; family Pieridae; genus Pieris; species Pieris rapae. The sequence goes on along the minus strand of NC_059533.1, from coordinate 1,575,190 downwards.
TTACATTATAACAATGTTAATTAATGTAGAATTATTATCTATGGCAATGTCATTTTAATTCTTAATATAAACCTTAACAGTACCTACTTGTTTTATTACATTATCCAAGTCTTTGAAGATATTATATAAAATTGCTAGTTAATGTGATTAATTCCGTGTCAATTATCACTTTATCTAAATTGAGTAGACATTATAAATAATGGCTAGATAATATACATAATATCCAGATTAATTACTTTGGCTGTAACAGATACACTTGTTGGTGCATAGCGCCTACACATATTGATAAGCAACTGCGCAGCAGATGTCATATCTACAAGCGGAACAAGGCGTCTATTATTTTTTATTATTAATTTGTTATTCCGATAACACCTCTGTACCAGTAACCATCATTTTTCATTTGCAATCTTGCAAATACAATGCTTTTTTCTTATGATAAGTTATTCTTAACTATCCTTTTATCCTGCCTATACAACACTCTTGATCTTGTCTCCAGCGGATTCATCCTATTTTATAAGTAGGTTAGTATACCTACTTATAAAATAGGATGAATTATAAATGTAATAATTTCACAGTTCCAAATGTTCAAAAACTTCTGGTTGTATTTTTCTGACTTTGAAGAAGAATATCACATTTTTATCAATGACAAGAACGCTGGATATAGAAAAACACAATAGTGCAGATATTTTCAAATAAGTAATTGAATTTCAAGTATCCTTCAATTTATAATAAATGATATAATAAATTGGCGGTTCTTATATCTTTATAAATATTGATTAAGGTTTTGGATAAAAACATTATTCCGTTTTACACTTAGTATGAAATACCATCATAATGTATATGATCATTTAAGTACTTATTAAGCTTTCTATTTTTTTTTTGTTCATAACAATTACTTTTTCTAAACTGATTAGAAGATAGATTTCTTTCTTTTATTTTGACGTTCATAAGTGTACATTATGTTACCTATATGAATAAATGCTTTTTGATTTGATTGATTGATTGAGATATTAAAATAAATAAATATATTTGTCTACGAAATGAAGTAGTATGAAATAGATTAGCTCTATGTGAGGCTGGGTTTGATTAGTTTTCATTACACTTAAGTTTGCGTTTGTATTACTGAAAGTTATTTTGTAGTGTGTTAAAAGTTGATTATTACCATAAAATTAAGTTGTGTAGGTTATTGTTGTTCTTTTATTATAAACTATACAGTAACACAGCATATAGATATATTTTTAATTTCTGCTTAGCCATGTAATTTAAGGTTACTACGTTTTTATTAGGCAGTCATTAAATAAATAGTAGATTTAATCAATCATTTTATTAATAGAATATTATTAGATACAAATTTTTTTTTTATAAAGTACACACAATTATCTTAAACAGAGAGAGTAATACAACTTTTCATATAAAAACAATTGTTGTTTAGACAACAATTTTTTAAAAGTAGAGGTATTAAGTTGAGTGCTGTTTAGACAGCACTCAACTTAATACCTCAGACTCAGTTTAATACCTATATCTTCTTTTCAATCATCCCTCCTCGTTCTTGCTGTAATACAATTGTTATCTGACTTACGCGATAGGTGGGACTGAGCGCTATCCGCGTTAGTCGAATTCGCGTAAGTCGGGGTACAATTTTCCATATAAAGTCATACAAAGTATGTTTAATTGGGACTGGAGACTAATAGAGAATAATAGATAATATGACAAACTATATTAATAGAGTGTATAAACGCAATCCGACGTTATTTTGATGTAGAAGGTGTCATCCATTGATATACAATAAACCCAAGATGCACACTCAACGTCTAAAAAACGTCCTCAAAAAATGAGCGCAACATTCTAAATTGTGCGCTCATTTCAAATAGTCTCGCGTCGCTCGCGGCAGGGAGCAGACGTTAAAAATGTCAAAGTGTTCTGTGAGAAATTGTAAAAATATTATGTAAAGAAGGCTAATAAAGGATGGGATATAGTATTTTCGGTAAGTAAAAAACTTTATTGATTTGTTTTTGTTGTTTTTATAACTGATTAAACAAGCAATGTGTGAGATTTATTTATTTTTTCTAAAAACTTCATTCAACGCACAAACTTCTATACGGCCAACTTCAATCGCTGCTTGTTCAGTGTTAGAACAACGCATAACAGTCTCCTTTTTATTTTAGTCGCATTATAAAAATTACCCTGGTCTAATAAGTGGAGTCGATTATATTTATTTGTTTTTTTTATAAATAAATTTATGTATTATTGAACTTTTTTATGTATAGTTTTTGACAAATATATTTACGCTATATAAAGTGTAGGTCAGGAGGTAGCCAATTTAACATTTTTTTTAATGTTTGTAAATATTTTGATATTGCTTACAGATTGAAATACCGGATGATAGCGGTGATACTGAAGTGTGTCCTACGAGTTCAATGTTTAATTTAGAAATTGAAAAGAAATTCAAATCTCCTATCACTTCTCTAAGCACGGGGTCAGTTTTGAATACACCTCGAAAAGTTCGTATAATAAGCGAACTTCACAAATGCCGCAAAAGGTTAATTAGCAAGGAAAAAGTCATTAAAAACTTAAGGAAAAAGAATTCGAGACTTGTTAAAAATACTATTTCACTAAAGAATCCGTTAAATGTTTTAACAAAAAGGTTTAAATCGTTTTGAACCAAATATTTGAATAAACAATTTTAACAGTTATTATTTGTTTTTTTTTTTGGTATACCCATAGCCTACCCAAAAACATATTTATGCACAAATAAAAGTATATTTATGTGTTTAAAACACAATTTAACAAACTCTTAAAATACTAAATAGTAATGTATAATGAAAAAAAAAGTCATGTTCGACTCCACTCAATACCTTGTCCTACCGACCACGGTCGGTTGTCAAATTTTATTGCTGTAAGTACACTGCGTTGTAATAACAAATTTAAACAATTCGCGTAAGGTTCATTTTGCAATAATATATGCTTGTCACTTATAGAAAGAGACGGAAATAGTTTCGGGACACTTTCGAGCGTTACTTTTATTCGAGACTGTGCATCTTGGGTTTTTTGTATATCAATGGTGTCATCATATGTAACAAAGTCGCTTTCTTCTCCCGTATATCTTCCCGCAGCATCCTATTAATTTTTTTATTCCATGTCTTGTAACAAAAATGCGCTCTTTATTGGAGTCTATTCTTTCCAAAATTGTTAACCCTTTTTCAATCGAACTGAGGGCTTCTGTCAAGTTTCCAAGTGTCATTTGATCTTCTAATTGAACTGGATCCAAAGAATCATGAGCTCATCAATTGTGAGCTCCTCATTGTGTGAATCCACCAGCTCTTGATCATCACTATCCTACACAGTTTACATCACTACACGTCTGTGCCTGTTGCAAGCTGAACGAACAGTGTTCACAACCTGAAGCCAGGCAACTATCGTACCAGAGGCCGAAAAATTATCGTACATGGATAAAAATTATCGTACGAGTCAGGAAAATGGATAAAATACTTTTAAAAATCATATGAAACGTGCAACAATGTATGTAGGAAATGATTTATAGTTTAAATCTTGTAAACTTGTGTTTTTTAAATTGAAAAAATAATAATTCAAATAAAATGTTCGACGTATGGCAAGACTTGAGCTGGGAGTGGACGTCGGACGAGGGCACTTCGAGTGTCATGAACGTGCCAACATTTCGAATTTATATTAAACAACAGTAATAACCAATGAAAGGACTGCGCCATGAAGCAACGGCATGTGATCCTAATAAAATAATGAGCCAATAGATGGCACTAACACTAAAAATTGTAATTATTATTGGGCTATTTGTGTAATCATCAAATGTTTCATGAGAACGGAAATTATCGTACAATCTGTGTACGATAGTCGCGTTCCATCGTACATCGTACGTAGCTATGAAATTATCGTACATTTACGATAATTATCGTACGGTTGTGAACACTGAACAACAATAATAACCAATGAAAGGATTGCGCCATGAAGCAACGGCATGTGTTCCTAATAAAATAATGAGCCAATAGATGGCACTAACACTAAAAATTGTAATTATTATTGGGCTATCTGTGTAATCATCAAATGTTTCATAAGAACGGAAATTATCGAACAATCTGTGTACGATAGTCGCGTACCATCGTACATCGTACGTAGCTATGAAATTATCGTACATGTACGATAATTATCGTACGGTTGTAAACACTGTGAACGAATAATAATGCGATTGCGGGCGGCGGGAGTCAGTAACAAACGCCGCCGCTTGACTTTGACTGCGCGGCGTTCAAAAAAAAAAAACGAATAGACGAGAAAATTAAATCGCGTAGAAAATTAAGTCGGGGTATTACTGTAGGGAGATGTGGTATGTGACACAATAATATTGCATAGCAATTTAATTACTTACATTATTGTTTTATGCAAGTTATTATCAAGTTATTTTTTTAGCCAAATATTATTAAGAGTTTTATGGTAACACAAAGACACTTATATTACACTATTTTTACATAATATTTGTTTAGTAGACATAATTGTCTACATTACTTCATTCGTAGTCATTACTTCGGAAAAATCGGGTTAGAAAAGAAAATGAACTGAGAAAGCCAAATTATTAAAGCATATTACGTGGGGGGCGGCTAGAAAAGCCCAAGGTCAAATTGTCGACCAAAATAACCTTGTGCAATTTACGCCATCTTGAAAAAAGGGTTAAATTCAGTTTTGTCATAAAAGTTGAGATATCTACAATTAAGATCCTTTACATTTTTCACGTATCGATCATCGTTATCAAGATATCGATAAAAAGACCCACAAGTTTGGGGAGAAAAATTGTTTTTCTCTATTTCCTTTTTTCTCGTCAAAGATATCGAAACATGTCCGAAACAAAACTTCTAGAACGTGTTTAAAGCTACAAATTCATTTTTTATTTTTCTGAGAAATTACGGCCTCTAGCGTGCCGCAAAGTCAGTAAGACGGTGCCCGGTTTCGATTTAACCGCTCGCACGGTTGTATCCACACGTATAAATGGATGAATGGTTGTTCAGGGAATTATTGCTATACAAAATAAATTAATAAACCAGCCAAATTATGTATCAAACACGTCAAATTTATTAATTTATGAGCCGTTAAAGAGATTGTATATTATCATCGTTATGCCATGTATATTATTTGTAGGAAACATTTTTTTAGGTCAATAAAAATAATTATCTATCTATAAGGGTTCGGGGATGTACTTATTATCGAAAGCGTTATAAACAATAAAATAATGCTTGTAGGGTCATAAATTAATATTTATTAATGTAGAGAATATATTTTAAATTACAATTCTTGCTAGTTATTATCTAAATATCAAAAATAATTATTCATATTGTAACTATCAATAAATTATGGCAGTTGAAAAAAAAAAATGGATGGATGGTTTTGGGTCGATTTCAAATGGGATTAAGAAAGTGTGTTTGCCAAATAACTTCTAAAATAAGTGACGTCATAAGATTCAAGAGATATTCATTCCATTTTATCACTAATCCTGTGCCTGTGACTGGTTCAGAAATAAAAATTACAAAACCCACTTAAATTTCGAGAGAATCCAAGAAAAAGACTATTTATTTCATTCGTGTCGTGAGTTTTTTCCCGGTTTTCTTATGAATACAAGGATTTAAAAATTTACTACCGGGTAAAACAGTACTTTTTTGTTTTTCAGCTATATACTTTAATACGCGTATCATCGCACAGGACATACAATTTTAATTACAACAATGTAGTAATATAATTTCACAATGATTAAATAGGCGATCACTTTTTTTCAATCATTAGTGTAGATAATATGTAGATAACATTAAAACAAAATCCTTTAGTGTTACCTCCTCCCCCATCCTAGTATGAAGCGGAGACTCCAGTCGCACTGAAATGATCAAGGAGAGAGCACGAGGGCGTACGTTATTTTGGTCAGATATCAACATTTCTTTTAATTTCAGCGTTAAAGACAAAACTGTAATCATTCGTGTTCACAGTAATTTTTCGTGGAAATTTACTTTATTGGTTGATGATCAGCTATATTTTACGCGGATATTTCATTTTATTCCGATAGCGTCTAGAACATTCCACGCCATCTTAATTTTGGATTTTTCGTCCAAAATTTCACTCGTGTCACTTCATTCTTGTCGATTTTTAAGTTATACTAATGATATAAATTTTTGCACGAATGAAATGGTGTTTCTCATGAACGTTTTTTTTTACTTTCATGAACGTTTATTAGATATTGATGCGTTGAACTGTGTCTTTCATCATGGTTTTTGAAGTAAAGTAAGTACATTTCCTTTGCGGTATTTTTTAATAATTAATACGTTTTTTATATTATGCAACTTGGTTATGTGAAATTACGTCGTTATCTATTTATAATGTGACGGGGGGCCCAGAACGGCTGAAGGGGTGCAAGTGGATGACATTGACTATAAAAAATATACAGTTTAGTTTGTTTATATATTCGATTAATAAATCACTTTATGTAAAATAATTTAATTTTTTGTAAATTTTCATGCTGAAGGCCATCACTACTAAAGCGTGGACGTGTCTGATAGGTACCTATATAACTATTACAGAAAACTTAGAAAACCCTTAGTGCCCCTGACAGAAATTTAATTACTATTTTTGTTTTAGGTGCTGCTGCTGATTTGAACCTTTTAATATTTGACTCGTTGGATGCGCTTAAAACCTGTTCCACCCGAGTTTGACGTTCCTAAAAATTTCAACTATGACTTTTCATCATTAATGAGCTGCCATTTTTACAAAAAAAATATTCCGTGGATAAAGTGGTTCAGTCGTTTAGAGAATACTTGTCTTACGTGAAATCCTCTCATACCACTTCTCTAAGCACGGCGTCAGTTTATAGTAGGTGAAAAATTGTTTATCTTGATTTCCGGCGAAACTACCAGTCTTATGGAAAAAAGTTAAATGGCTAAGTTGTAGGTCATAAAAAGATCTACAACTTTTGTATTTACAATTTTTTCACATAACTTTAAAATTTAGGTGAAAAATGCAAAAAAAAACAAGTTTTTGGTTTTTTATTTATATCTTTTTTAAAAAGATTTTTTTTCCTACGAAATTTGGTGAAAACTTACCTTATTATGTCCCAAATATACTGTAATTTATTTGATTAAAAATATTTATTTTTTCGCCTCATTTTAACTTAATATCAAAAAAGCACCCTAATTTTCAATCGAAAATTCTGACGTCAAAATTTCAGCTTTTTTCAAAAAGTTTGGGGGCTTTTTGTTCGTTGAAATATCTACTTTCTGATGGTGTAAAAAAAAAATATATTTATACATTACTATAGGAAATATAACTTATAGAAAGAGACAGAAATAGTGTTTCGCGACACTTTCGAGCGTTACTTTTATTCGAGACTGTGCGTGCATCTTGGGTTTTTTGTATATCAATGTCTATAATTGAAAGAAATTATATTTAGGGATGGATTACCGTCAACATATTTATGAAAAATGGTAGGTGTTGTCCGATTCCCAGACCTACCCAATATGCACACAAAATTTCATGAGAATCGGGAAAGCCGTTTCGGAGGAGTTTTACTACAAACACCGCGACACGAGAATTTTATATATAAGATAAATCCGAACTATTAATCACCAAAGTGATAATGTGTAAAAGTAATTACAATCTGGAGAGTGCGGCAGCCGGCCTCAGAGGCGCCGGTTAATCTAATTATAAATTCTTATTCTAATTGTAGAACAAATATAATTTAATAAGAAAAGAACGCTACGAAGTTGCTACGTACGTAGCTACTGTTACTACGAAGCTTGGTTGGCTTTTCGAGACAAAATTCATGAAATATACGAAAAATATGCAAAATAATTCAAAACATTTGAATATTATATGAAAGAATATGCATAATTCTTTATTTCCATAATTGGTTCACGTTATTTTTATCAATGAAAAGGGTTTGTTTGCTTCCGTCTTATCATTATGTAAATCAATACCTGTCATTCTTAGTTTATAATACCTAATCTAATATTAACAATATTATACATGTTTTAAGATTTTTATGACTTCTCACCAATATAAGGAGAGTATCTATTATTACGTAATAACTGAGACTAAACTAAGTGGGAAAGTAAATCAAAGTCCATGATTCAAATAACTTGGTTTGTTGTTGTTGTAGCATGATGTTGTGTTTGACATACAATTTCAAATGTAAAGCCTTTTTTGCAGCTAGTACAACAGAAAGTTTATAAAGATATATTATATATTTATACTAGCGGACCCGACAGACTTTGTCCTACATGATATTTCAAGCCATTATTACATTATGCAAAGTTAGAAGATTCGTGAATCTAAATCATCCATCCGTACATACAAAAAAAAATATGTGCAATTCACACATGGTAGAAGTGAAACCTTCAAAAACAAAGTTTTTATAATTAATCAAATATAAATTAATCATTTTCCACTATCTAAATGTGTGTGTTCTTTAAAAACAGTATATTTTAATGATACATTTTAATTTATAAGTTTAATATAAATCTTTAATTTGGCAAAAACTAAAACAGCGAAAGTTTGAAATTCGATCAAATGAAAAAGCGGCAGTAAAGAGAGGCTGTATAATGCCTCCTATCTCATTTTCTCCCACGTTAAATCTTATGAATTGATGTTTCTGTCTCTCTTTACCGCTGCATCCGGTTTGAAATCACGACGATTCTAAAGAAGTTTATCTATCTCATTTTCTCCTACGTTAAATCATATGAATTAATGTTTCTGTCTCTTTTTACTGTCGCTTTTCCGTTGCACCCGGTTTGAAATCACAACGATTCTAAAGAAGTTTCACTTCAAAAAAACATTTAAATCGGGAAAGCCGTTTAAGAGAGGTTCAGTGACAAACTAACGTATTGTATCTATATCTATAGTCTCCGATTGACATCCTCTTAAATATCTGTAGGTGCAATATTACTATGTATATAGTATTTTCTTTTGTTTACCAAATGTGATTGCTTAGTAAATTTTAATGTTAAGTTTATTTGGATAAAATTTGACCCTTGCCAGGGCTAAATATCTATTGATGTCCTTACTTACGGTTTAAATTTGTCAACTATTGTTGATTAACGATATTTCATTGTGTCATTTCCAACAAACACGTCATATTGTGTCTGTTTTTCGTTATATCGACTTTCAAATCACAAGGATTCTAATAATGCTAAAGACTAACTATTTTGACAACTACATTATTTATACAACAACTAATAAAACGTGTCTGATTATAAAGGGTATTTCAACAAGAACTTTGTTTTCTAAAACAAAATAAAACAAAGAATTTAGAGGAAAATGAATAAAATTTTTATTGTATTACAAAGAGAAAAGTTTGGCAATTATGAATGAAAAATGATATCTGGCAAATGTCCACCACGACCACGCTGACAGATGTTGATTCTTTCATCAAAATTTTTAATCACTTTTTGGCAAAATGGAGGGTCTATTTCGTTAATGACATCACGGATTTTGAGTTTTAAGGCTGCAATCAATTCGATTGCCTTCGTATAGACTCTGTCTTTAACATAGCCCCACAAAAAATAATCCAGTGGTGTTAAATCACACGATCTGGCTGGCCACTTAACAGCTGAATTTCGCGAAATTATGCGCTCGGGAAATTTGGTTTGCAATAAATTGATCGTTTCATTGGCTGTGTGACATGTGGCACCGTCCTGTTGAAACCACATTTCAGTGATATCCATGTCATCAATAATAGGCCAAATTTTAGTGGTTATCATCTCGCGATAATTTTATATATCTCATCTCGTGATAAGTTTTCTTATGAATACAAGGATTTAAAAATTTACTACCGGGTAAAACAGTACTTTTTTGTTTTTCAGCTATATACTTTAATACGCGTATCATCGCAGATGACAATGTAGAAATATAATTTCACAATGATTAAATAGGCGATCACTTTTTTTCAATCATTAGTGTAAATAATATGTAGATAACATTAAAACAAAATCCTTTAGTGTTACCTCCTCCCCCATCCTAGTATAAAGCGGAGGCTCCAGTCGCACTGAAATGATAAAGGAGAGAGCACGAGGGCGTACGTTATTTTGGTCAGATATCAACATTTATTTTAATTTCAGTTTAAATTTGTCAACTATTGTTGATGAACGATATTTCATTATGTCATTTCCAACACACACGTCATATTGTGTCTCTTTTTCGTTATATCGACTTTCAAATCACAAGGATGCTAATAATGCTAAAGACTAACTATTTTGACAACTACATTATTTATACAAAAACAAATAAAACGTGTCTGATTATATAAGCGTTTAACAAAAACACTCATAGGCAAAAGAAACCTTAAGGAATGTTTTATGTTGATTAATAGATTAAAATGAAAAGCATCGGTTAAGTGAAATTTTTGATTATTTTGTTATTGTTGAAATATAATTAATGTGTTGTTGGAAAACGTAAGTTTCGAGTTTTTGGTTCAATTTTTTCGTTTGACCGTGTCTATAATTGTTTGACGAAGAATTTTTTGACCGTCACGAATATTGTCAATGAAGGCATCAAGGGGAGCAAAATCACCAAACTGGGACTTTTCAAATATCTGTCACAATCACTGTAAGTGTTCTAGATTTAGTAATACTAGAATATAGGTTAAGTTTTAGTCATTTAGTCCTGGAATATCGCTTCCCAACGTGCAGAAATCCTCGGAGCTTTGAGGTCGCTGTGAAGCGTGCTGCTGCTTTGCTTCTGGAAGAGGCTGGTTTAATTAACCAGAACTTTACGCACACCGGGCCAAATGGGCGTATATATATATACCTATATACTTATCAAAGCAAATATTACAAGACTTTTACTACAACCATTTTGAGGATTATACTTGTGAAACTCGCCTGTGCACTTAGGGATTACAATTTTTATTATAATTTTATAATAATAAATAACTACAAAACACAATACATAATACATAAAAATTTGGTCGATGTATATTAATACTGGTTCACTGGGGTCACCCGTACTATCTACTAACTAATTCAATTCTTTAATTAGCGCCCTTGGAACCACACGGTTACTCCAAAGGTAATTATTTTCCATGCGGCCGGCCTAGCTTTTATGTTATGATGCGATATATATGCGATGCGATAACATGCGGTCTCCACGACTGCAACTCTCCAGTGACATTACTTTCCAATATCATAATCATAATAAATTACATAAAATACATTACACAATGCTTAACAAAAAATTGCAAACATATTTTTTCGTTTGTTCAAACCCTTATTTATGACGTTTGTTCTAACGACCCTGGATACAGCACTGCCCGTAACAATTATTGTTTATTTTATTCGGCAATTGGCCAGTTTTTTCTAGTCTAGCCACACTTTTTCACTCCAGTATGAAAGGCTCACCTACTTATCTAGATGAGCATCAGTGAAAGGGATATGTTTACGTACCGCTCGCTTTCATAGGAACTTCCTTTAGTTCATTTTATATATAAACGTAGCACTAATAGAAACTGAAAATTTTGTAAGAAATCTCATTAATTTTTTTTTTTAATATTGGCCAGATAGATACAATTCTCATTTTTGAATCAAATATTTTTTGCTTTCATGTAACTACTATCGTATAAACAACGGATATAACTATTTCAAGACAATCATTTAAACATTTCCCAAAAAGATCTACAATATTTATGTTCCAGAAAATACCGAAGTAAATGTTTTCTTAAGGCTTGAACAGTGTTCAAATCGGTCAACTAGGGCTAGTTTAAATTAAATTGTTGGAAGAACTGCCGCTCATATGCATTTGAAAAAAATATATATTGTGGGTTGAAGCCTACTGTATCGATAAAACCAAAAAAGATAAAAGCTATACCAATTTCCCAAAAAAAAATTGACCATCGAACCGTAGATTAGACATAAATTACAAATTCGCTCCAAAACGGTTAATGCGATTTATTTTAATCTTACACGTATTATTAGATATAGCATTTATTATTATTTTGATGTATTTATTTTGATTTTTTTGTATTAATTCGTTTCCTGGGCATGGAAAGTAATAAAAGGTAAATAAACTCAAGCGCAATAGGCTTCCCCCGGCAATTTCACACCCGCGAGCCCTGCATGCGGCCTGTCTTCAGTCTACCTCAACGCTTTGCGACGGGACGACTACGCTTGTGTTTCGGAGCCAATAATAATTAAATATTTGCGTATTTTAGTTTTTACCCGCGGATTTTTTTAGGAATGCCAAAATATAAAAAGAAATATCAAGTGAGGCGAGGACATGAACTTCGGAAATTATGTTATAAGTATATGTATATAAGTACCTACCCAAACAAAACTCAAATTTAGAGTTGTCAAGTTTCAAGTGCAACTTGTACAACAAAGTAAAATAAGTTGCTGAACCTGATACCTGATGGCATCTGAAAGTGGGTACTGGATCTCGAGGATGGTAAGCAGTAGACATACCGTCATTGAGCTCGTTGTAATCAGCTCAGCGAGACGATACTAGAAATGTGACTTTATGAACCTGATGATGGACTCCGAAGGTCGTTACTGGATCTCGAGGATGGTAAGCAGTAGACATACCGTCATTGAGCTCGTTGTAATCAGCTCAGCGAGACGATACTAGAAATGTGACTTTATGAACCTGATGATGGACTCCGAAGGTCGTTACTGGATCTCGAGGATGGTAAGCAGTAGACATACCGTCATTGAGCTCGTTGTAATCAGCTCAGCGAGACGATACTAGAAATGTGACTTTATGAACCTGATGATGGACTCCGAAGGTCGTTACTGGATCTCGAGGATGGTAAGCAGTAGACATACCGTCATTGAGCTCGTTGTAATCAGCTCAGCGAGACGATACTAGAAATGTGACTTTATGAACCTGATGATGGACTCCGAAGGTCGTTACTGGATCTCGAGGATGGTAAGCAGTAGACATACCGTCATTGAGCTCGTTGTAATCAGCTCAGCGAGACGATACTAGAAATGTGACTATATGAACCTGATGATGGACTTCGAAGGTGGGTACAGAGTCTCGAGGATGATAAGCATTAGACATACCATCATTGAGCTCGTTGTAATCAGCTTAGCGAGACGATACTAGAAATGTGACTATATGAACCTGATGATGGACTCCGAAGGTGGATACTGAGTCTCGAGGATGGTAAGCAGTAGACATACCGTCATTGAGCTCGTTGTAATCAGCTCAGTGAGACGATACAAGAAATGTGACTATATGGACCTGATAATGGACTCCGAAGGTGGGGACCGGATCTCGGAGGATCGTAAGCAGTAGACATGCCGTCATTGAGCTCGTTGTAATCAGCTCAGCAAGACGATACTAGAAATGTGACTATATGAACCTGATGATGGACTCCGAAGGTCGTTACTGAATCTCGAGGATGGTAAGCAGTAGACATACCGTCATTGAGCTCGTTGTAATCAGCTCAGCAAGACGATAATAGACATGTGACTATATGAACCTGATGATGGACTCCGAAGGTCGTTACTGGGTCTCGAGGATGGTAAGCAGTAGACATACCGTCATTGAGCTCGTTGTAATCAGCTCAGCGAGACGATACTAGAAATGTGTTATATGAACCTGATGATGGACTCCGAAGGTCGTTACTGAATCTCGAGGATGGCAAGCAGTAAACATACCTTTATTGTGCTCGTTGTAATCAGCTCAGCGAGACGATACTAGAAATGTGACTTTATGAACCTGATGATGGACTCCGAAGGTCGTTACTGGATCTCGAGGATGGTAAGCAGTAGACATACCGTCATTGAGCTCGTTGTAATCAGCTCAGCGAGACGATACTAGAAATGTGACTATATGAACCTGATGATGGACTTCGAAGGTGGGTACAGAGTCTCGAGGATGATAAGCATTAGACATACCATCATTGAGCTCGTTGTAATCAGCTTAGCGAGACGATACTAGAAATGTGACTATATGAACCTGATGATGGACTCCGAAGGTGGATACTGAGTCTCGAGGATGGTAAGCAGTAGACATACCGTCATTGAGCTCGTTGTAATCAGCTCAGTGAGACGATACAAGAAATGTGACTATATGGACCTGATAATGGACTCCGAAGGTGGGGACCGGATCTCGGAGGATCGTAAGCAGTAGACATGCCGTCATTGAGCTCGTTGTAATCAGCTCAGCAAGACGATACTAGAAATGTGACTATATGAACCTGATGATGGACTCCGAAGGTCGTTACTGAATCTCGAGGATGGTAAGCAGTAGACATACCGTCATTGAGCTCGTTGTAATCAGCTCAGCAAGACGATAATAGACATGTGACTATATGAACCTGATGATGGACTCCGAAGGTCGTTACTGGGTCTCGAGGATGGTAAGCAGTAGACATACCGTCATTGAGCTCGTTGTAATCAGCTCAGCGAGACGATACTAGAAATGTGTTATATGAACCTGATGATGGACTCCAAAGGTGGGTACTGGGTCTGATTGACTCTGATTTCATTTTCGGGCTTAGATATAACATGCTGCACACGTAGGTTTCAGAACCAAGAATAATATTTAAAATTTCAACTGGAAGACGAATCGTTGAAATTGATTATTTTTTCAATAAACTCAAAGAAATATAGTGGTATTATTTTGCTATCATTAATGACATTTAAAATTCCTCCTGTGTATGCAACAAGATACTCAAAATTGTTCAGTGTGCCTCGTACGGAGTCGAATTACCTGCGTAATTCTCCAATGTTTTGGGTTTTGTCGAACTATGACAACCATTTTCAAGACATTGATATTTTCTACCCCAAGAAGAGAGATGTGAAGAAGTACCTGGAGAAGCGGGAAGACTCCGATTTTTTTAAGTAGCAGTTTTTTTAAGTAGTAGATATTAATAAATTCTTAGTATAATTTGTTGCTTTTTTTTAATTTAATTTTGCAGTTTTTAATTTTATTCTTTTGTTTTTCTTTTAAATGACACTTTGTCTTTTAATGCTTGTTTTTTGTTTAATCTGTGTAATCTGTTTTGGCTTCGTGTATTGTATTTGTGTTTTGTATAATAATATGTGTTAAGTAGCTGTTGATTACTTAAATAAATAAATAAATTATAGTAAATATGACCTAATATTTATTTAATATTAAATATTAATAAGTTCATATAGTCACATTTCTAGTATCGTCTCGCTGAGCTGATTACAACGAGCTCAATGACGGTATGTCTACTGCTTACCATCCTCGAGATCCAGTACCCACCTTCGGAGTCCATTATCAGGTTCATATAGTCACATTTCTAGTATCGTCTCGCTGAGCTGATTACAAGGAGCTCAATGACGGTATGTCTACTGCTTACCATCCTCCAGATCCAGTACCAACCTTCAGAGTCCATCGTCAACTGATGATGATGACTCGGTTTCGGTATTTTAGCAATACTGACATTAAAAAGTTTTAACCTCAGAACGAATTAAACAAAAAAAATCATGTATGTACTAGTTAAATAATTGGCAGCCACCATTTTTTCTAGCCCAATATCTTAATATATATATTTCTTGTGTGCGTGTGTATGTGACTGAACTCCTCCTAAACGACTGGACCAATTTTGATGAAATTTTTTGTGTGTGTTCGTGGAGATTCGAGAATGGTTTAGATTCACAATTTTGTCCGCTGGACAATGTTTTTTTTTTATTAATTAGTAGAACTATTGCTGTCTTCCGCGCTGCACCCGTGGGTGGCGCCGGGAGCCCCGTTACGCCCGTGGGCTTGCGGGGGGTATCAGTTTCGCGCCCCGCTCAAGGGCGGGGTGGTCGTTGTGGCGGGCCTGGAGCGGCCCTGGGTCTTTTAGGTGCTATGTAGCGTCTTGGCTGCAATGTTGTTGTGTGTCAGCGGGGGTGGAGAATGCGTAGGTACTTCTTTAGGTATCGGAGTCCTCCTCGCGCACTAGCTCGCGCGGGAAGGATCGGCGGTGGTCGGGAGGCCTGGTGTGGAGCGGGGCGAGATTCTGGAGGTGCTGGAAGCCGGAGGCGTCCGCACGCTCGAACATGCGTCTCGCCAGCGCGCTGATAAAGTCATCCAGGCTCTCCTGTTTGAGGTCTCGTTGAATGGTGGAATTCCTTACGTAGCGCGGCGCGTCGACTACACGCCGCAGTGTGGTACTCTGCACGGCCCGCAACCGACGTCGGTGCGTCTCGGCCGCAAGCGCATACCACGCGGGCGCCGCGTACGTAAGGTGCGGTCTGAGGTATTGCTTGTAGAGCGCCAGTTTGCGCTTTATAGGCAGCGACGACTGGAGCACAGGGCGTAGTTTCACGGCAACCGCCTTTGCGCGGCCCGTGGCTGCAGCGATGTGGTGGCGCATTGTGAGGCCTCGGTCCAATGTGACGCCTAGGTAGGTTGCTTTGGGGCGCCACTGGATCTCGACCCCTTGTAGCTGGAGCGGTGGCGGGAGATGTCGCCGGCCAAAGACTATGGCCTGGGTCTTGGCGGCATTTGCGGTCAGGCGCCGCTCAGCCAACCAGGCGGGAAGGGCATCCAGCGACCTCTGCAGCTTGACGCCTGCGTAGCGCGCGTTGAATGCCGTTGCGATGTAGGCGGTGTCGTCCGCAAACAATGACACCGCACACCCCGCTGCGACTGGAACATCATCGGTATAAATAGAGTACAGGCTCGGTGACAGGCAGCTGCCCTGCGGGACCCCCGCGGTGATCGGCCGGCAGCTCGACTTCACCCCCTCGACGGAGACGTGGAACCGCCGGTCGAGAAGGAAGGAGCGGATGATAGCCACCACGCGCCGCGGGATGTCGGAAGCGAGGAGCCTGTGCACAAGTCCCGCGTGCCAGACCCGGTCAAAGGCTTTCTCCATGTCGAGAAATACTGCAGCCGCCGCCTCTTTCTTATTAAGAGCGGCGGTGATGTCGTGCAGCACTCTCAACAGCTGGAGGGTGGTGGAATGTTCACTTCGGAATCCAAACTGTTCGGGCCTCGGAGTAAAGTGTCGCCTGATTGTCGGCAGCAACATGGCCTCGAACAGCTTGGATTGCGTGGCGAGTAATGAGATAGGGCGATAACTCGCCGGGTCGAAGACGCTTTTGCCCTTCTTGGGCAACATGATAACTTTTGCCTCCTTCCAGGCTTCGGGGAAGTGTGCGGTCCGGAGGATCGCATTGAAGAGACGCATAAGCGTCACCACCGCACGGTGGGGCAGGTGACGCAGTGCTGCGTTTGTGATACCGTCTGGGCCGGGGGCCTTCTTGAGCTTGAGCCGCGCTGCTTGTTTCTTGACGGCGCTCGGCGAGAAGAACAGCACCTCTTCGTCTGCCGGTGGAGGGGCGCCCAGCTGCTCGGCGACGGCGGTCTCGACCTCTAGCGCCCGGGCTGGGTCCTCCGCAGGGTTAGGGGAGAACTAATTAATTAGTAGTTGTTGATTTTGGAATGTTTTACATTGGATCCGACAGACGGCGCTACCATCGCACTGTCAAATTTTAAATAATATTCGAATTTTAATTTTAGTCTGTCCCGACAGTTAGCGCTGCGATCAAATTAAAAAAAAAATTTTGTTATCATTGTGTTATTGTAGACCATGTGCTGAATCGATAGATATTGTCATAACATTTGAATAATAATTTTCATCAAAATGGTCCAGAATGTTTTAGCTTATTAAAAAAAGTTTGAAATTTTCAAATTAAAGACGTATAGACAGGACAACGTCTGTCGGATCCGCTAGTTTATTTATACATTTTTATATTTAGCTAATAATTGGTTTCGTATTCACGTAGTTTTGTTAGACTATTTACTATTTTGTTAGACTAGATGGCGTTAGAAAATTATTGTTTGTAGTAGAGGTCAAATCCTCAAAGTCATCGGCGTTTGTTACGAGTCTTAAGATGAACGTAATTGTTTTGCGATATGACATTAACTCGTTTGTAATCATTGAGTTTTTAATTTGATATTTTTAATTTTCTATACTGAATAATAGAAGATGGTTAAATGTCAAGATTCTTATAATGTTGTATATATTGTCACGTAAATTATAAATTGTATTTCAAAATTTGTAACTCTGTAATTCATATTAACTTTTTTGCGATACAGCGACATCTATGCGTCAGTATTGAAACCATGTAAGTTGGAGTATAATAATAATTATTCATCTTGCCAATAAGCATACTGTTTGAGTATGTGTATCAAAGATGGCGCTATTTCAGAATTTTAATTACATATTTAATAATTTTATAGGCGTTATTTTATTTAATGGTTAATTGTACATTATTTGATTCGTTTTAAAATCTCATATTTTCAGATCAGTATCTGATAACACTTCACTATATTATCAGAATATTGTGTGAGATTTCCAACGAGTGAGAGGGTAGTGCAAACGTGTATTAGTGTGTCTCTTCATTTTTACTAGAATAAAATAGTATTTCAGTTTTAACTTTTTTACTTACGGTTCCAGAGATGAACTACACATTATTCGCTATCTTTCTTTAATAATATTCTATATTAAACTGTAATTTACTTAAAGTTTGTTAATCACTTTTCAACCACCTTCTTTTGAACAATTAATTTCATATAATTTCACTGTCACCTTATTATGGAGGATCTCAAGAAGTCTCTAAGATGTATCCGAGATGGTGTCTGCCAAAATGGAGGAGTTCCAGCAGCGCCTTATTGCAACGCAGAGTAGGTCCCCTCCGCTGGAACAAAGCTCCTCTTGTTCTTGAGTTTCAGGTATTTAAAAGTTCCCTTCTCTTTTGCCTTGAAAATCTCCAGGCTCAAATGGCGATGCTATTTAATGTACAGGATGAGCAGGAGATAGTGTATGTTGCTGCATGGGGTTAACGAAACAAAGGATGAAAGTTCCGGCTCCATAGCAAAGATGATATCCGTCCTGCTAAAGTGTCCCAACATAACGGAGCAGAGCCTTACCAGGTGTCATCGATTGGGAATTAGATCCAGAGAGAAGCCTAGGCCAATCTTAATAAAGCTTCGACAGTACGACAATAAATTAAGGATCTGGGCTGCCAAAACTAGTCCCAAAGGCACCGGCATAACCTTGTCTGAGTTTTTAACCAAATCAAGGCACTCCTTATTTATGGAGGCGAGAAAGCGGTTTGGTGTCACTAAATGCTTGAAACTTGGGATGGACGGGTACAAGTGTTAGGGGCTGATGGGAACTTCGACGCATCTCTTCACTGAAGGAACTGGATACAGTCCCAGACAGCATTCCCTTATCGTCCACCACTGATGATCCAAAGCTGAGAGGAGACAAGACCCGTAACAAAAAGGGTTCAAAGTAAAAAAAAGAGATTATCATAAAAAACTAATTGCATGTTCTATAAAAAATCCGAAAAAGCTCTGGCAAAATATCAATAGTATAACTCATTTTAAAAAACCGAAATCATCTAATGTACGTCTTCTTCAAATCACACCACATCCTCCAGATTCCTTAAACCGTGTCAATAATTTTTTTGTCACAATTGGTAAAACACTAGCAGAAGACATAATGACTTCGACTGGGTTTCGTCCTAGTTCAGTTATGATTTCTAATTCTGGCTCACAGAACTCCTCTTTTGTATTGTTGAAGACTGATCGAGTGGAAGTGGACTGCATACTCATGGCTCTTGATTCGGGAAGTGCATCCGGATGGGACGATATACCTATAGGCTTCCTTAAATTGTCTAGGGACGTCGTAGTTCCTCTTATATGTCAACTGGCCAATTTATGTTTCGAATCGGGAATATTTCCGAAAGCATTGAAGCGTTCCATCATTACGCCCGTGCACAAGGGGGGGGACACGGGTGATGTCAACACTTACAGACCCATATCTGTCTTACCTGCTATTTCTAAAATTATAGAAAAACTATTAAATAAAAGACTTATTAGCTACTTGAACAAATATAATATACTTTCTGACTCGCAATATGGATTTAGACAAGGACGCTCGACACAGGACGCTATTACAGCACTGACAACTGAGATTGTAGGTAGGGTAGACAAAGGATATAAATGCTTGACAGTATTCCTGGATTTAAAGAAAGCTTTTGACACCGTTTCGATCCCCATCCTTGTGCAGAGACTTGAGGCGATGGGTATAAGAGGCACAGCTCTGTGTCTTTTTGACAGCTATCTTCGAGATCGGACTCAACAAGTTAAAATAGGAAACCTTTACAGTGAAGAAGAAAATGTTTTATTTGGTGTGCCGCAGGGGAGTGTGCTTGGCCCAACGCTGTTCCTGGTGTACATTAACGAACTATGTAACCTGCTGGGCAGCGGAGGGAAAATATTCTCCTATGCGGACGATACAGCTATTGTCTTCCATGGAGAAACTTGGGAATCCGTACGCCAGAATGCTGAACGAGGTCTTGCCGTTATATTTGACTGGCTAAAGGCTAATTTGCTGACCCTAAATATTCCAAAAACCAACTTCATTTGTTTTTCTCCAAGTCGGAGATCTAAACCGGGTGCTACTTTTGGGCTTGGGATACATGAGTGTGCGGACCACTATACACAGAAGTGCAACTGTCAAATTATTCAGAAAGTTACCTCTACAAGATACTTGGGCATCATTATTGATGAATGTCTATCATGGCACTCACACATTTCTACTATTATATCACGAGTCAGGAAATTGATATGGATTTTCAAGACGCTACGCCATGTGATGTCTCCTGTGATACTGAGTAATGTTTACGTTGCATTAGCTCAATCAGTAATTACGTATTGCATACCAGTATGGGGTGGTGCCACAAAAACTAAACTTTTTGAGCTGGAAAGAGCGCAGCGGTCTCTAATAAAAGTGATGTATTTTAAACCATATCGATATCCCACAGTTAACTTGTACAGATCAAGTGGATTGTTATCGGTAAGGCAATTATATCTTTTAAATGTCACCTTATATCTGCATAAATGTGTTCCTTTTAATTCTGCTAGCCAGGATAGAAGACGGAGTGGTAATGTGGCCCGCTCCGTAATGGTCCATTCAAATTTTGCCAGCCGTCAGTACGTGAGTCAGTCTGCATATATTTACAACCAATTGAACTCTAAACTCCGACTTCATCATAGAGTTTTGTATGATTGTAAAAAGGTTGTAGCAGGGTGGCTGAGAACTCTAACATACGAGGAAACTGAGCACATTTTGGTGCGAATTCGCTAGTTTGAGACGGGCCGTATTATGAACTTGACAGCGTGCACACTCGCTCACACACAGCACACACATGCACACATACACACACATTCACACATTCATAGATTAAGTTAATTTAGATTTAGATTTAGTTAAAGTTTGTTTAGTTAAGGGAAGTAGCGAGCCAACCCCAACACAAGTGTCTCTTGACTACTTACGGGGGTTGTCTCATACTCATTTAATGATGTTAAAAATTTGAGAAACAATAAAAAAATTTATTATTATTAAATTTATTATTATTATTATTAAAAGTAGGTTTAAAAACTTCCATATGTTTTATGTGGGGTAAAGTTTACAATTCAGTACCTCGATTTTGAGGTCAGAGGGGGAGGGGAGAGGGGGGAGGGAGGGTGGAGGGTCTACTTATCACCCCCAACCAATTTCAAGCACCAGAAACAGTTATTTCAATAAAAAAATAAAAAAAACCAAAACATATTATATACCTAACATTAACCGGACCCATCGTCCTCAAAGTCATCCACATAAGCCGGTCGTTTACCAAGCATAGTTCACCAAGTTTCAAAAAAATGCAAATAAAATAACGCACATTCACAAAAAAACAAAAGAAATGTAAAAAGTAGCGGATTTTTAACGGCTAATCCGTACTGTAACACTAACACACTCTTCTGGCAATATCCAAATTCGAAATGGCCGATTGCGTTTAAAAAATGAATAGGGATGTAAAAAATATCGATTTTTAAAAAGTCGAATTTAGAGCGCGATTTAAATAGTCGATGAAAATCTTTCGCTTTCCATTATTATTTCAATTAAATATTAATATACTAAGTTAGCCTAATTGAACTAGATAATAATTAGTTGATTAAACAGTTATTTAAATTAAATATTAATATACCAACCTAACTAGTTAGAAATTCTAATTAGTAATTCGGCTTTTGAACGGCTCCGGCGCGAACGGCTCCGCTACGTGCCAAAGGACAGGCATGAAATGCCTGTCCTTTGGCAGCGGGTGGGGGCTGCTCTTCCTTCGCGCCGGAGCCGTTCAAAAGCTGACAGACAAGACCGGACCACGTGGATAGTGGGGTGCTCTGATTTTTGAATATAAAATTTAGAAAATAAAGTAAACACTTTATTGTAGTAAAAATTAGCTTTATAAGCTGTAGGAATAAAAAATCAATTCTTTATTATCATCGATTTTTAGCAAGAATTAGCTTTATTGTAGTAGGAATAAAAAAAAAACAATTCTTTATTATCATCGATTTTTCATACTAAAAACAATCGATTAATTTTATGCAAAATGTCACATCTCTAGTAAATCTCTAGTAACCAATAGAAAAGTATTAAATGCAACCAATAGAAAAGTATTAATTGGATAACCAATAGAAAAGTTCGAAAGTTAAAATGGCGAATTGTTTACAAATTTGTAATGTTGCACAAAACATCAAAAAGTGTTTTTAAATATTTAATTAGTGTAAATTACAACTCAGATACCATAAATGACTCCAAATGTCACGGAAGTGTTCAAATCAAGGCCCCCGAGACCCTATCAAGGGGTCTGAATAAGCAAATTCAAGGTAAATAGAAAAGTTTACAATGGCGGATTGTTTACAAATTTCTAATATTGCACAAAATGTCGAAAAAATTTTTTAATATTTAATTTATTTTAAACTACAACTTAAGCAGCAAAAATTACTCCAAATCTCACGGAGGTTTTCGAATCAAGGTCCCCCGAGACTCCTACACACTCAGTTTAATCACAATCAAGGTATTGAATATAAGATCCAACCCCAATGTTCAAAAAATCCTGGTTGTATTTTTCTGCCTGTGAAGAAGAATGTCACATTTATATAAATGACAAGGACCCTGGATATAGAGAGACACAATAGTGCAGATATTTTCAAATAATTGAATTTCAACTATCCTTCAATTTATAATAAATGATATCACAGCCCGATCAACCAAAATTGGCGGTTCTTATATCTTTATAAATATTGATAGGTATAACAATAAGGTTTTGAATAAGAACATTATTCTGCTTTACACAAGTATAAAATACCATTATTATGTACATGATAGTTTAAGTACTTATTAAGCTTTTTAATATTTTTGTTCATAACAATTACTTTTTCTTAACTGATTAGAAAATATATTAAAATAAATAAATATATTTGTCTACAGAATAAAGTAGTAATTGATTAGCTCTATGTGAGGCTGGGTTTGATTAGTTTTTATTATACTTAAGTTTGAGTTTGTATTACTGAAAGTTATTTTGTAGTGTGTTAAAAGTTTATTATTGACATTAAATCATGTTGTGTAAGTTATCATTCTGTTCTTTTATTTACCTATACAGAAACACAGCATATATATTTTTTATTTCTGCTTAGCCATGTATTTAAGGTTACTATGTTTTTATTAGGCAGTCATTAAATAAATAGTAGATTTAATTAATCATTTTATTAATATAATATTATTAACTACAAAAAAATATTATGAAGTACACAATTATCTTAAACACAGTCATACAATTTTTCATATAAATCAATTGTTGATGTATTAAACTATACATTTTCTTTTCAATCATTGTTCATTATCTTCCTCGTTCTTGACAACTACCGCTGATGGCTGTAATACAATTGTTATCTGTTAAAATTGTAAATAGTGAGATGTGGCATGTGACCATACTGACACAATAATATTGCATAGCAATAACAATTTAATTAAGTATATTGTTTTATGCAAGTTATTAATTGTAATAAATACAAACAACACACAAAAACTAAAACTATTTTGATTAGGATAACCTCAAGTGTAGTGTAGTATCTTGTGAAGTTTAAAAATAATGTATGGAATACTATTATAATTCTAAGTAAAGTTTCTTAACAACTAGTTTCATAAATAAGCCAAATATTATTAAGAGTTTTATGGTAACAAAGGGACTTATTACACTATTTTGCACATAATATTTGATTCAATAGTATGAATAAAAATCCTATATGTTAATAACGGTTTGCCCTAGATTTTCTTTGATTTGGATTTGAGTCAACCCAAAAATCTAAGAAAAGTATGCACTTTGGCCTGATTTGTTTCATTAAAACAATTATTTATAAATGAAACAAATCTATGGTTCAGGCCCATAAAGGGTATGATTAGTGCAAAACTGGAGTCAGCAGCAATGACTACCTTTTTAATATTAATTGCTTCTATATTTATAAAATAAGTTATAGCAATGTCATTTCCAACATATCAATAAAAATCAATATTGATCACTTACAATGGTATGAATTTTAGCAATTGAAAGCTTATAGATTTGATCCAACATGATTATTATTCATTTATTCTGAACAAAATATTACATGAAACCTTTGGTACTCACCTTTAGTAACATTTTGAAATTTAAGATATCTATCCATCCTGTTTAGTTTGAATCCTTAGACCATTTGCTGAGAGTATCACTTTAAGAGTGACATGATAATCTTTTTGTTAAGATAATATTCTTAAATTGTGATAATATATCCAGATGCTAAGTATCCTTTGTTTTGTGCTGAAATATAATTAATGTTTTTAAGTTGTCTGCCCCCACAAACACCATGGCTTATCAGTTGTCGCCTGTAGGGTTAGAGTAAATACTCAATATAAACTCTTCATTGGAAGTTATAAATAAAACACGTAACTTAAGATGTAGTAATATATAAATTTTACCTAAAAATAAAATTTGTATTATGTTTCCTAAGACGTCCGAGGTCCATTATGAGAGACGTGTTTGTTATCTCCTGGTGGCTTGTAAAGTTACATTATATAACTAAAAAACGCAACAATGTGATTTGAATTATTTATTTCTGATAGAATCATGATGAAAAAAAACAATACAATCTAATTAAAGCCTAAGCTTTAGTACCCTTTATTAAATATGGTAAATAAATTTTCATTGTTTATAATGAAGTAGAAAACCTGGCTATTCATTAAGCGGCCGAAAATTCTACTGAGAAAGAGACTTTTCCGATCGAGTCTCAGCATTCCGACTATTATTTTCTAGATTATCGGCAATAATATTTCTATTCTGTATTTTCATGACGCCACTTTGCCTTAGCAATAATTTAATTTATGGGAAATCTTTCTAAAAACTTTAGCGAAGCTACACCTAATCAACTACGCGGCGATGATTCGATACCCGATTCTAGCTTCCGTAGCTAGTCTTTGGGATGGCATGAGCGATCAGTCTTCACACACCCGCAGAGATTGCTGCTGCAGCTACCTCTACAAATGCAGTACGGTAGGGTTTCACTTCGCCGCCTGGCTATCGCATAACCGATGGAGTCTCTGGCCGCACTAAACTTTTTCTTCAGGTAACGACGCTGCAATCAATTTTACAGTGTCTCACAAACAAATTATATAGACTGTCTATGAAAGGTATGACTTTTACTAAATCAAATTATTGCGTATTGAAAAATTAATTCTTAGCCCGGACCCGTTTTAATTAACGAAAATCCGTTGTGTTTCTTCTAAAATGTCGTCGTTACTAAAGGCCTATAGTGAGTTTGAGTTATGAACAGTTTTTTTTTTAAGTCAATTAAAGAGGCAAAATTTAGGAAGTAATTCTTTTTGAAGTTATACTTCTTTTGGCGCGATGGAGAAAAATGATGAAGGTGAATTTTAAGATGCGCGGGCACACCAACACCGAAATTCGACATCGTAAAGTTAGGTCTGGGTGGCATGGAAATCGATAACTATGTTCAAGTTTTCTAGTATTTTTAAATTTAGAACATGTATTTCGTAACAGTACAATTAAACAGTGTGAATAAATAAATATTATTTTGGTGTTTTTAAATCAATTTCATATACGACGGTGATAATATTTACTAATAATTTATTTATTTCAATAAATCTTTACTACTGGTTACTTTTAATAGTTATCACTACTGCATTTTAGTTATTTTTTTTTTCTATACCCCAAAGAAGTATAACTTTTAACGCGTGTACACACACTCTTTTTTTTAATGTATTAATTTGTGCATGTTAATAGACATGTGCACAAAATGCATATTCATAAACAAATTTAGCTTTAATAAATACAGCTTTAAGCTCGAATAACTCTCCCCATTTATTTAACTGATCATAATATCCATACGTAAGAAAATTTATATCACAGAAGCTTCGATTGCTAAAAAGCCATCAATGTTGTGTTAAATAACGAATTAAAGCTAGTAATATCAAAATATAATGATTACTTTGTGTGTTAATCGATTCGTTGCACCGGCAAAACAAAAAAATAATAATAGAAAATTTTTTTTTTTATTTTTCTACATAAAATAATTTAAAATTATCAACATACAAATAAAGTAACATGGTTGGACTTTTTCTGACTGGACAATTTCTCACCTGACACCGCTTGGAGAGTGGTGTGGCACCCCAGTCCGGATCATCATCAAACTCCTCATCTTCCTCGTCCTCATCAGTCGGTTCAACATATTCCTTTTTCTTAACCTTTTCAAGTGCCTTATTCCTTTTCTTCCCTTTGCAAGGTTGTGCTTTGGTCGCACGTAGCTTGTCCAGCTCATCGTTAAGTTTTTTCTATGAGATACAACAAAAATATATATAAGAGGTGTTAGCCTTATGGTTAAAGCTATTTTAACAGTTGCCTAAAAAATTCAACAAATAAAAATATATTTCACAGTGAAGAAAAGTGTCCTATGTCTGATACGACAATGACAGCGTTATCTCAAAGTTCAAAACGTTTTCGACATATATTATATTTAGCAATATGACTCGATTATAATTTTTATTTTTCTATTACACGTGAAGAAACTCAAACGATTAATTTTATTTAAAATTAAGGCTCTCTACACAGACGGGTATTTTTTTAAACCCCGATATACACGTTCATCGTTCATTTCTCAAGCAGAAACAACTCAACGCCAAACGAATACATCACAACACAACACTGAATAGCAATCAAAATCGGACCCTCTCCCAACCTCAAATCTCCCAATACGGCCGGTCACCGCGGGAGAGTACGACCAAAACCCTCCAAAAAAAGCCACACAGACGGTGATGAGACAATACAAAAACACAACCAAATTAAAAATCGCAGCTTACAACGTCAGGACCCTATCTTCACATGAACGCTGGTTGGAGTTAAATGAAGCAACAAAAAATATCAATTATGACGTAATCGGTATCTCAGAGATCAGACGACTTGGTAATAAAATAGAGGAATATGACAACTTAATATTCTGCTACATTGGTAGTACACCAGGTAAATTTGGAGTGGGCTTCATCATTAAGAAGTCTCTTAAAAACAACATCGAAAGCTTCATCGGCCTAACAGAACGAGTGGCAATGCTAAATTTAATACTTCACGAATTTAAGATATCCATTATACAGGTATATGCACCCACCGAATCCGCAAAAGAAGAAGAAATAGAGGAATTTTATAAAACTATCGACAAAGCTATGGAAATAACACATAAGAACATTATACTAATGGGCGACTTTAATGCGAAGGTAGGGGCTCCTAAAGAAGGTGAATACTTAATAGTGCATCAACATGGGGACGGTGAAAGAAACGATAGAGGACAGAGACTTGTCGACTACGCACTTGAACACAATTTAACAATCATCAATACATGCTTCAAGAAAAACCGTAGCCGGAGATGGACGTGGCGATCCCCAAATGGACAACACAAAAATGAGATCGACTATATACTATCCAACCAACCAAAACTATTCAATAACTTTGAAGTCCTGAATTTAAACTATCCGTCAGACCACCGATTAATTAGATCAACATTAAAAATAGCCAAACAAAAACAAAGTAGAGTGAAATTTACAAGCAAAATCAACTTTCAACTGAAGACCAAAGACGAAGTAGTAAGATATAACAATTAACTTAACCTCAATGCTACCCTACCCTTCTTACAACTTGAAACATACATCAATACAAACTTATCACGACAAAATAGTAAATGCTATTAGCCAAAGCTTGCAAAAAGCTCGAGAAAAGGGAAGAGAGCCACACAAACACCACAAAATACTATCAGATCGCACCGCTCTATTACTAAAAAGAAGAAAAGAACTACAAGAAAGAAATAATAAATCGAGATCAATGAGAAATGAGCTTTCCGCCCTCTACAAAGTGACAAATAAATACATAAAAAGAGATTACGCTAAATACAGAGAAAATACTATAGAAAGACATCTACAACACACAGGAAGCACAAAGAAGGCCTTTAAGGAACTTAGAACGAACAAAACCTGGATAGGAGGATTAAGTAAAGACAACAGAACTTTGTGCAAGCGCACTGCCATTATCAATGCGGCGACAGATTTCTATAGAAAGTTATACAGTGATAACATCCAAAATAATAACATCTCAAGCACCAACGAAAATAACGACGAAATAAGTATAAAACCAGTGGACGAAATGGAAGTCCAAGAAGCAATAAATAGCTTAAAACTGGGAAAAAGCCCTGGATCGGACAACATAACAAATGAAGTATTAAGACTAGCACACAAAACATTAGCTGGACCACTAGCGGAACTATTTAACTTAATACTGCAAAAGACTAAAACGCCCATACAATGGTCTGAATCGGACATCATACTCATCTATAAAAAGGGTGATCCGAAAGATATTGGCAACTACAGACCAATAAGCTTACTCCCGAGCCTCTACAAACTCTTCTCAGCCATTATAAATAAAAGAATCAGCAGCACATTGGAATTAAAACAACCAATAGAGCAAGCAGGCTTCAGGAAAGGTTTCTCAACTGTGGACCATATACACACACTTGAACAAATCATCGAAAAGTACCAAGAACAACAAAGACCGCTATACATAGCGTTTATTGACTATCAAAAAGCATTCGATACAGTAACACATGT
This sequence comes from Pieris rapae, assembly GCF_905147795.1. Classification (NCBI taxonomy): domain Eukaryota; kingdom Metazoa; phylum Arthropoda; class Insecta; order Lepidoptera; family Pieridae; genus Pieris; species Pieris rapae. The sequence continues at coordinate 1,546,203 of NC_059533.1, read as the reverse complement.
AAGTATATGGGAAAGCCTAAAACAGCAGGGAGTTGAAGACGTATACATACAAGTCATAAAGAGCGTATACAAAAACAACACGGGCAAAATTAAGCTAGAATCTCTAGGACCAAGTTTTACTATAGAAAGAGGCGTACGGCAAGGCGACCCCTTATCTCCAATAATATTCATAGCAATTCTGGAGACTATCTTCAGGAAGATAGATTGGAGTAAGTCAGGCCTATATATAAAAGACAAATACATAAGTCACTTAAGATTCGCAGATGACCTAGTGCTGTTATCAGAATCCAGCACCCAGTTACAACAAATGATGGAAACTTTACATTCGGCTAGTATCAAGGTGGGTCTGAAAATGAATCTCGCTAAGACTATGGCAATGACAAATCGGCGGAGAAGAATATTAACAATAGATAATGTGCCACTCGAATATACAGATTCATACATCTATCTAGGTAAGCAAATTAGTTTTCATCCGAAAAATAACGAACTAGAAGTGAAAAGAAGAATACAACAAACTTGGAATAAATATTGGAGTTTAAAGGAAATCTTTAAAAGTGGCCTGCCTATTACCATAAAAACAAAAATTATGAATTCTAACCTTCTTCCAAGTTTGACTTATGGTTGCCAGACCTGGAAATTCACTTCAAAAGTAAAAAATCTTATCACCACCTGTCAAAGAGGACTGGAACGCAGCATGCTTAAACTAAAGAAATCAGACAAAATACGACACACAATAATAAGATCAAAAACCAAAGCTACAGACGCACTGAAATACGCACAAAAACTTAAATGGAGATGGGCTGGCCATGTCGCGAGGCTTAAAGACCGAAGATGGACCACAGAAGTGACCTTTTGGAATGGACCTCAAGGTAAAAGAAATCGAGGAAGACCACATACTCGTTGGGATGATGAGATCAAAAAAGTAGCCAGCCCAAACTGGAAACAGACTGCACAGGACAGATACAAATGGGCATCTTTGGAGGAGGCCTTCACCCAATAATGGGGTTCCTACAAATTATATTATTTAAGTATACTAAAATCTAACCAAGCCAGCTAATAATACAATAAAATAATGTAATAGTAAATATTATCTAGTAGTTATATTTGTAGGAAATAAAGAGGCTTTTTTATTTTATACACGTTCATCCATATATTTCGTTCAGCCGAATATGGAATATTCACTTACATGCTGTTGGTCCAACAACTCCAGCTTATCTTGCTGTACCTGCAATGCCGTCTGCAAATTGCGACACGGTTCCGTCTCGTCCCCGCGGCAAATTACCTTGCGCTGAAACTCGAAGAGGATGGATAGCTGGAAGACCAATGTAAATTTTAAATAAACAAAGAATTATTAATAATGTTTAAAACATTAAGCTTGTAACGCAGAATAGACGCCACATAACCGAGTCTGGGTTACTGATTATTTATTTAACAAGATAGCACTAGACATGTATATTATTTCAAGGAAACATTTTTTTAGTTCAATAACTATCAATTATAATAAAAAATAGGGATTGATCGTAGAGGGGTGCCAATTAAAAGTATGTATGTATTTTTGTATGCTTTATCATAAAAAAATATAGAATTTAGTCTTAAAAATAAGAAATAGATGTCCGATTCTCAGGCTTACGAATATGCATAAAAAAGTCATAAGAATGGGTCGAGCCGTTTCGGAGAAGTATGGGAACGAACATTGTGACAAGAGCATTCGATCTAATATATTTTACATCTGTCGGAGCAATGGCACTAGTATCAGTGGCCATTGTAATTATAATTTAATAACAGTAAGTTTCAAATTAGTAGAAAAGTGATTTTTGATTTGCCACTATTAATACATGTACAAATTAACAGACTATTTCCTAGACTGTAGTAATAGCAACTTCAGTCATTAATATTAATACTATGGAATCATTATTATGTGTCTGCTTCGCTAAACATATTAACATAGCCGAAGGTGAGGGTTGACAGTCGGAACAAGATGCAATGACGGTACCGCACGTGTACTGAACGACTATTTTTAATACAGTTGCGAAAAAATTAAGCAATTTAATTAAACTATTTGCTTTTCTTCTCTTCTCTCTACGGAATAAAGTCGTTGCACGTAGATATGTAGCGACTTATATGTTTCCGGTAAATTGTTCTCCGAAGCGTTTTGTACATACTGAGTTCGGGTGGTATTCAATCAAATAAAATATCGTCGAAATTACTCATTTTGTGCAACAAATAACTCAACTCGAAAGAACATTTTTGGAAAATGCCGCCAACCGTCAAATAATATGAGCAAACCTTTTTTTTTTCTTTTCTTCACCCATTCTGGGTAGGCAAAGGGAACTTGGCCCATACAGCCAATTCTTCAGTTGACTATTTTTATTACTATTTTATTTTAACCAAATCTAATTCATTGAATCCAATCATTAAATCTGATATTGAAACAAATTAGTAGCTTCTTTATAAAATAAGCTGTTACCCGCGACTTCGTCTGCGTAGAACTACTACTTCGTGTAAATTTGTTTGGACTGAATAGGCTCTGAAACTATAATGAAACGATTCTAATGAAGCCGGCACATTGAATTATTGAGATTAACATAGGTAGACTTTTCCTGACCCTGATCCCTGACTTAACTTAGTTTAATACGTTTTTGTATACGACATTTTTTGTTTTTCCTTCTTTGGTCAAAACATGTAGGTTTTGTGGACTCGATACTCGTGAGCACGCCACATACAGTTGCCCATGGGAGAAACAGTTTTTTTCTAAATGAACACCAGCTACTTTGAGTGTCTGTCCTTGAGCTTTGTTTATCGTCATAGCGAATGCTGCTTTCAGGGGAAATTGTACTCTTTTGAATTGGAATGGCAAATCGGTAGGGATTATTGGAATACGGGGAATTAACACTTCTTCTCCCTTTGCTGTTCCTGTCATAATTATTGCTCTCACAATATTGCGTCCCAGGTGTGTAATTTGTAGACGTGTGCCATTACACATTCTTGCATTCGCATCAACAGGACCGGGACACCTACTTTTAGCCTCAACTTATGGGAAGGCACCCCCGATAATTCTAAGGAGTTAAGAAATTCTACAGGGAACGATGTCACTTGCTCATATATGCTCCCCATGTATATGTATTGTAAACGCATTTCTCCTTTCTGACTGCCGTTCAGCATTTAACACACGTCGTCTTTGGGATTCTTCTGGCATCTCTGCAGCTATCAATGATGCGTATCGCTCAGCATCTAAAATCTGCCGGGCCTGAGTCTGTTCATAGGTCTCGGCAGCTCTTTGCGTTGCGTGTCGCTCAGCATCTAAAATCTGCCGGGCCTGAGTTTGTTCATAGGTCTCGGCAGCTCTTTGCGTTGCGTGTCGCTCAGCATCTAAAATCTGCCGGGCCTGAGTTTGTTCATAGGTCTCGGCAGCTCTTTGCGTTGCGTGTCGCTCAGCATCTATAATCTGCCGGGCCTGAGAATGTTCATAGGTTTCGGCAGCTCTTTGCGTTGCGTGTCGCTCAGCATCTAAAATCTGCCGGGCCTGAGTTTGTTCATAGGTCTCGGCAGCTCTTTGCGTTGCGTGTCGCTCAGCATCTAAAATCTGCCGGGCCTGAGTTTGTTCATAGGTCTCGGCAGCTCTTTGCGTTGCGTGTCGCTCAGCATCTAAAATCTGCCGGGCCTGAGTTTGTTCATAGGTCTCGGCAGCTCTTTGCGTTGCGTGTCGCTCAGCATCTATAATCTGCCGGGCCTGAGAATGTTCATAGGTTTCGGCAGCTCTTTGCGTTGCGTGTCGCTCAGCATCTAAAATCTGCCGGGCCTGAGTTTGTTCATAGGTCTCGGCAGCTCTTTGCGTTGCGTGTCGCTCAGCATCTAAAATCTGCCGGGCCTGAGTCTGCTCCTCAGATTCGTGGGATCTAGCTACTTGCGCAGTTCGAGCTCTTTTAGAGCTACGCGCTAAATTAGATTTACGCTTGCGAGGCATATTACTTAACCAGTTACCTACCTAAAGTAATAAAAACAGGTAAGTACTTATGCAAAAAAAAATTCTTTAGCTGACAAAAAAATTTAGTTAAAGGTACTGAGTACGAAACTATACTTAAGGTAGGTACTTATACACATGAAATAAAACAAAAACAAAACGAATTGCTAAACTAAAACTAAATGTTAAAAAAAATATACTATCCACATGGAATAAAAACAAAATGAATCGATAAAATTATATGCGAAACTACTGGAACTATTTTATTCACAAAACAACATTACTTACCTATTAATACTCAATAAAAACTATGCTGACCTTCTTAGGTACCGTAACTACTTACTAAATGTGAAAAAACTTAAAAAAACCTGCCTACTAATCTACTACAATTTTATACCTATCCTAAAAAATGAATTAAAGTATTTATTTTACCTATTAACTATAATTCTACCTACTACTAACTTATGCTAAACTAATAATAACAACCAAAACAACTAAGTAAATAACACAAAATGCTTATCCAAGAAACCCTAAACACCAATGAAAACGTAAAGAAAGCGAATACGTTGCAGCTCAAAATTGTAGATATCGCATGCGTCCGCCAACGACGTCTGCCCTCACGTGTCTGCCCGTTCGGGTAAGCATACTTTGTGATCTACACTCCTCCCACCGAGCCATCCGCGTCCCCCGCACGTCTTTGCAGCCGCGCCGCGCAGCGCGCCCGCGCCCGCCAGCCCCGCCACACCACACCATGCATCGTCACACTCACACATTCATAGTGTATAGGCCGATGGGCCTGATGGACATGTCAGGCAGAAAGTATTCTAAAAGCTGGCTAGGAGTATTTGAATTATGCGATACATAACTGCACCCCGCGTTTCCACCCGTATAATTCCGGGATCGGGATCGGGATCTGGATAAAAAGTACCCTATGTCCTTTCCCAAGGTTCCATCTATCTCTATACCAAAATTCATCAAAATCGGTTCAGCGGTTTAGGCGTGAAAAGGTAACAGACAGACAGACAGACAGACAGACAGAGTTACTTTCGCATTTATAATATTAGTAGGGATTTGGATGAATCATAAAAACTTCTGTGATTTCTTTTAGTAAAAACTTCGTGGTTGGTTTTTTCTTCTTAATATTTTTTTATTGATATGAAATAAAAGAAACCTAACCTAACTTATTGAATCCAATTACTTATTATAATAATTTAGAAATCATATATCATAAAAAATTCTATGATTTTTTAAATTAAAACCTTCGTGGTTGGTTTTTTTCTTTTTAATACACATTGTTTTGACAGTTGGCAAAGAAAACGCACGAGTGCGGGAATGGCAAAGAAAAAGCACGAGTGTGTAATAACCCACTTTCCGAACGCTATACCTACCTGCAATATGCCACTTTTTGAGCAACTGTATTAAAAAATACGTTTCTGCTATATATACCTTTTCATCATGTTCAGCCTTGATACCCGCCAACTTCCGCTCGAATTCCGCTTCCCTGTTCTCGTACTCCACTTTGAGGCGGTCGTAAGAGTTCTTGATCTCTTCGTATTTCGCCTGGAAGCCTTTCTCAGTCTGGCTTTGGAGATCTTTCTTCGCCTCTACAAGTAACTCGAAGAGGCACTTGAGAGCCGCTTTGGCCTCGGGCATCGATTGGATCTTGTCCCAGCGGTTTAGAGCTTCGTTTTCTAAAAAAAATTAACAAAATGAAAAAGTAAAAAAATATATATATATCTGTATTAGACCTCGTCCCGATAGTGCGGGCTTTATTAAAAAAAAGTGCGTGCGTACGAAGTACACGTGTCAGAAGTAAAACTTCTTTGAAAATTAATTATAAGTGTCCCCAAAGATGATCTAGTACCAGTATTTGATCACTCCATGTATTTATATATCTGTATTCACTGTTTACACACTGTATACGTCAAAAACATTATAAAAAATCTGCGTTACTGCACAACACAGAATTGCCTTCTAAAGTTCTAATACGCAACTACTAAACGAACACATCAATCAATAGCGTGTATTTTTTTTAACATATATATTATATATATATATATATATATATATATATATATAATATATATATATTAATCGCTCACTCTGTCACTTTTCTTCGACAAAAACGCTGCACATTTTCGTGTGGTTCCGAAAAAATGTTACCCTCATGCGTCTAAACTTTTACTTCAAAAAAGTTGAGAAAAGTATTCAATTGCAGTCGTCCAATTGGTGCGGCCTTTTTTTGGAATGCTAATATTTGCTTTCGTATTATTTTACGTTTGCGTTAATTGTATTAAACAAAAAATAATAATAACAATATTTTTTTGTCTTCACGTAACTCTTGCCACATATATATTTTAAATGAATGTTATTTTTATTTACGCATATACAAGTAACTAATTGAATTAATTCCTAAGATAATTAAAGCAAAGAAAATATTTAAATAAATGTCAGTCAAAACATCTCTCAGACTTAACCAGAAATCAACACGAGAACAGTTCCTTCGAGGATGGTTGAGACACATATTCCTACCTTGATCAGCAGTAATAATTTTTTGTTGCAGATCAGAAATCTGCGCGTTGCGTAAGGCCAAATCATCTTCCAGTTCCTGAAGCTTCTTGCTATTGGCTTCAGAGTCTGTACAGTTGCGGACGATCTCGATTTGCCGAGTTATCAACGCTCTGGAGACAAAGAAATGTTTTTTTTTTAAACTAAATATCTTTACATAACTCTACTGCACGTGTGTATATCACTGATACCTCCTAAACTGCAAGCCCGATTTGAATGAATGATTTTTTTTCGTTTGCGTTCGGGTGGATTCACAAGTGCCAGGTGGCACTGCGCATTTTGTGCACCAGGTACACAGCGGATTTTCAAGTATTTGAGGATTTCTTGGATAGGTTAACTGGTAGAGAGGTCTTGGCGTGTAACCAAACGATCTGGGTTCGATTCCCAGAATTTATAAAATATGACTAGTGTTGCCCAAATGCAAGACCAAGACGAGACTTAAACCAGTCTTGGTATTGGTCTTGCGTCAATATACCTGGTCTTGATCTTGGTATTGGTATTGCGCTCTCAGTCTTGGTCTTGGTCTTGATCTTGCAGCAAGAGTCTCGCAAGTCTCGCAAGACTTGTAAATACCTATTAGCCTATTGCTATTTATTCGTCACTCATGTCAAATTGTAAACATTCACTCCGAAAGCAATAAGAATTTAGAGTATCTAGCTAGGTAAATGGGCGAGAATAATAAATAAGATAGACTCGAAGCAAAACTGAATTGGAAATGACTGAAATTGAAATAAAAACACATATTTATTTACCGACAAAGAAAAATGCGGCATTCTTTGATAGATAGAATAAATCTTTAAAAGATTAAAAAACAAGTATCAGAATCAAAATCAGATAGGTTTTGTGCCTACGCAAAAATAAAGTGTAGATAATTATGCAAATAATATTGTTTATTATGTTCCTTTTTTATTGGAACTATACGTTGCCTGCTGTTTTTATGGAGGTTACTAGCTACTAGAGTAGATACGATAGAAGTTGATAAACCGACACTGCAAATCTGGATTTTTGGAAATGTGTGATTTTAAAACCAAATGCGTAAAGCAATATGACGTCGCTCATATTTGGAGTTTTTCCACGTTTCAAGTTTGTTTAAATCACCCACTTTCAAATTTGCAGCACAATGTCCTTCAAAAAGGTATAATAGGTATTACTTAATAATAATATAAACTAGGTATATTATTAGAAGTAAATTTTTTATAATATCCCTACGACTACAATCTTCCTTGCGAGGACAACATAATCTACGTCCGTTCTGAGCACCCGAAAACCTATTTTATTCTTTGGAACCATAGGCAGTGGCGGCGATCTTTGACATGAAAGCGACGGCGGCAACACAAAGTCTTGGACTAAATTTTTACCTATTTTGGTACGGTTGTCAATGTTGGCATTAGCACAGAAAAATAAAATTAAGTAAACACAACGTTTATCACTTTTTTATGATACTCAACTAGGTATCCACGATAGAATTTTTTTTCTACTAATTCCCTAAGTCTTAATATATTTTTCATAATTTTTTGTTTTTCAGTAATTTATTGTGCGTAATTGAATAGTAAACTCTAAATCTTACTTGAGAGCTTTTTTAAAATAAACTTTAACGTTTTAAAGTTAATAAAACGAAAGCACTGACATGGCATAATATACAATTTTCAATCTTGCTGCTCACACTTTAGTACCTAGGTATATCACTCACTATCTATCATTTACCGATATTAACAATGATTATTTCGAAATCAAAATATTCGCAATTCAATAGATGCAATACATACTTTATATTTATTAATTATCATCTCGCCCGACAGCCAGTGTGAGAATGAATTTGTACAAGAAACTCAGAGCATTCAATTTATACCTACTTACGGTCATTTAATTTTATCCTCCTGTACCAACCCTACCAAAATAGGTAACAATTTTGTGTGCCTCTGTACGTACTCTTTGTCGGCAAAAAAAAATTTGATAACGCCCAAATCTCAGTTTGTCCTAACTGCAAGACGCAAGAGTATTGCAGGCTTAAGTATTGTCTTGCTCAAGTCTTGCAGGCTTCAGTCTTGGTATTGGTCTTGCTACGATAAGGCGGTCTTGGTATTGGTATTGGTCTTGCAAAAATGCAAGAACAAGACCAAGACTGCAAGACCAAGACCGATTTTGGGCAACACTAAATATGACAAAAAAAAATTCCTGGCACCCATAAAAAGAAGCTCACCATAAGTTCATCAAGCGACTTCTCCGCCTCCACAATACTTAAATGCATCTCCAGTTCTTGTTCAATATCTTCTCTTCTTGTTTTATTATCATTATTACATTTCGGTACGGCGCCCCTACTGACATTTACATTTTCCTTTGCATTTTGTTTGACCGCCAACTTTTGGCGGTCTAGGGCTTCCTGAAAATTTTAGAATAAGACATTACTGCAAAGTGAAGTACAAAACACAGTTTAGGCTCTGCTATAGACAAAAACATCAATTTTCCGAGTCTCTGAACAGAGCGAGTAAACATTGGCATTATTTATACACCTTTGCAGGCATCAACAAGTCAACAATGAGAGAATATCTTTCAGTCCTCTAGTAAAACGGCGCCGTTTAGTCAAACGGCCGTTTAATTGAACGGCTAATTAAACTAGTTGGCTGCGACATATAGATCTGGCTCAGTTCGGAAAATCACTACCACCAAAAATGTCCTCTCCCAAGTACATTCTCGTAAATATATATAATCTTATAAATAAAATTAATATTTTACTTATAAATATTTATTTAAATTATAAATAAACAATCCAATAGCGGATGCAATTCCAAGCGCGTTTCTTCTTTTTATGTTCTCGGTTACATTGGAACGACAAAATACACGCGGAAATATTTCTCCGCTGATTTAGATTTTTAATTTGTAAAATCGCACCTGATGATATAGGAATAAATGTATACCTTGAGTCTCTTATTAACAGCCACAACTTCCTCCATCTTCCTTTTCAGCACATTCTGCTGCTTCGCATGTAGGGACTCCATCTTGGCCATCGCAGATACAAGTTTGCGATCTTCCGCCTTCAGGCGCAACATCGCCCGTTCGTTGTCTGCCTTCCATTTGCGGAACTTCTCGCATTCTTCACGCATTTTACGAATTAATTCCACCTGTTTAATCATTTTAAAATATATAGGATTTTTAGAGAATTTATATAAACCAAACACTCCAGCAAAACTAATCAAAGCTCTCAACAATATAAGGGAATAAACGTTTTAGTTTTATGTAGGAATCCTCGAAAACATTAGGAATTACTGTTGACGTAAACAGTAAATAAAAAAAATAAAAAAAGCACTTCCCCGTAAATGTTATGTAATACTTGAAGTTTAAACCGCCCCTTTAATGTTTTAAATCTCATTTTTTATTGTTTATTAAGTTTTCTGTCCTAAATGAGTATGTAGTGCGTACCGCACGCGACAACGTATTTGCGTGCACGCACATCTGTGCGCGAAACGAGCAACAACAGATTATATGTCTGCATACGAGTGTCGGTAAAAATATATCGATGTTAAGTGTCCATTAAGTTTAATAATAATAAATTAGAAACGGCCAGTTTATTTATAAATACTAATATTATATGAAATTAATAAATTTATGTATATATGCTTAACATTGATTACTGTTCTTTATAAAGAACAATCCATTAAAAAATTACCTTAGCAGCATCCATGGCTTGTAGCTCATCATTTAACGACTTGATATGGGATTCGTTCTTCTGCGTCGTCTCGATGACGTTGGCTTGATGCTGGCATTTCTTCCTCAGCTCCGTGATCTCTGATTCTAACTTCGACACTTGCTTGCGGTTCTCATCATGGGACAGATCCTTGGTCTGGAAAATATTATTTTAATTTTCAATCAGATTAAATAATGTTTCAAATTATAAGGGGCCTTCAATTGATAGATATTTTTAACATTTTCTAAAGGTAGCTACAGTTGATTATATAGACGAATATGTACATCTATGCCAAATCATATCAATGAAAGATCTAGCAACAAAACAAATGGAAACACGCATAGAAAATGCATGGAAAAGATTCTGGAATTTGAAGGAAATATTTAAAATTAATGAAATAAGTCTAGGCTGTTAATTATTATAATAAAAATACACGAGATTAAATAATTCCAGATACATCAGAAGATAAACACAGAAATACAGATAATCTAAATTAGTTTATAAAATACAAACTCACTTGAGTATTCTTCAACTGTTGCAATAACTCATCCTTTTCCTTCTCCAATTTAGCGATTTTGTCCTCATTGATAGATATTATGATAGTTATTGATTATCTAGTTGATAAAAGGGCCTGGGACTAATGCTGGGCAGGCTACCTCTAATTAATTTGATATATTTGTTTTAAATATTGTTTGATGATTTGCTTTTTTAAAAGAGTACCGAGAGTTTTTTACGCCGGCTTTTTCTCTCGGCCAACACCCTCTGTCTTCTTTGCCGATGAGTAGGGATGCCAACAAGTTCGAATTGATTGACGTGGAATAAGTGATACCTAGATGATCTTATGTTCCAAAATAAACGTATTTTATTTTATTTTATTGTCATGACTTTTAATATATCCTGGTTTTTTCTAAGAATGCTTTGTACCAGAGCTGCTTTAAAAGCCATTTCCCGATTGAATTCTTGCAATTCTTGGTTCAATGCCACCTATGTACAGAACTTTTGTTAACATTAAATAATAGGCCAGAATTCATGCTATATTATTTTAGATTCAGGACGAAAATACTTCAATATTTTTATTATTCTTTTACATAATACTATAGCTATAACTGGATAAGTAAGAAGTAGGTTTAGTTTAAAACATATATATTCTTATCAAAGAAAGAATTGTGTATTAAAAATAAAACTAAATAAAGTTACGAAGTATTTGGCAAAGACAATTTTTTTCACAAATTCAGTTGAAATGAAAAGGGTCTGTGTATCTTTTTTCAAAATGAAATTACAACACGAGTGGAGCACGATACAGCTGACTACAACGGTAACACAAGTTCGGCTCTGTACGTGAGAGCAAACAACGTATATGGCGAGAGACTGTTGAGGTATTTGCTACAGCGCTATAAGTATTCTAACCATATTATATAATATATTTTATAATTTACTTACAATTAAAAATCTAGTTTTAGATGATTTATCGCGCTCCTAAACAAGACTGCTACGGTTACATTAATACAAACCACAGCGGTTTTCTAATTTAACATATTGTAATAAATTATTTTCTAAAATAAATAAATAAAAAATTAGGTTTAAATTTGATTCTATGAGACAATTTGAAATATTAAATCAGGCATTAAAACTCTATATATAATTATTATTACTTTTGAATATACCACCAAAGTCAAAAATAATCTACCAATAAATCATACCTGTCCCATAGCCCGCTTCTCCCCCTCAATCGCGGCCTGATCTTCAGTCATCACTTCTTCAACACCATTATCACCATTATGACCATTATCACCATTTTCCTTTAGCATATACGAAACTTTAATATCATGATCGATCATTTCTTCATTGATCTGTTTGTTCAAAGTCTGCATATCTTCCAATCGTGTCTTAATCTCCTTCAAGTGGTCCATTAAACTTGTTTTCTGTGAGTCGTCTTCTTCTTTATCCATTGTCACATTTTCTATAATCTGATTGCAATGTTCTGTTAGTTCGTTTAGCTTCCCCTCAATTTTGTTATTTGCAGCTTCAGCCAAAAGGACTTTTTCACATAGATTCGTGTTTTCAATGAGGATGTTCCCCAAATGTTCTGTGATATGTTTATTCTTTTTTAATACCACTTGGTATTTGGCTCTTTCTCTATCTAACTCTTCTTGCAATTGTTCTTTGCTTTTATCACTCGGTGATGGAAGTTTATCAAGGAGTTGCAGTTTGAGGTCATTCACTAAATTGGTAAGGCTGAAAAATTTAAAAAACTTCAGCACACAAATTTAACAGATTTTTTTGTAATTAATATTTTCGAAAGAAAAAAATAACAATAATTCGCATTGGAACCTTCATTAACACATTTCTAAATGACCACAGACTATATTAGTCTTTTATTAACATAACTTTTACACATTTAAAGAAAACACTTTTTTAACGGATTTCAGCTTATATAAACTTATTTTTATTTTATTTTATTTATTTATTAACACTTCGTTGCATTACATAAAAGGCCGAAAAAATAAACATAATGTAATGAAACGCAACTGGCGGCCTTATCGCTTTCGATCGATTTCTTCCAGACAACCCCTGTGAGTAAAGGAAAAAAAAACATGGATTAAATTTAATTACAACTTATAATAATTTTATTATTTTACATACTTTTAAATGATTCCCGACGTTTCTCGTGCTTTACAGTGTGACCACCGGATTGAATACATAGCTTCAATCCGTTAAAAAAGTGTTTTCTTTAGAGTTTAAACTTACCGAACATTCTCAGCGGCCTTAGCGTCTTGGTTAATAACGGGCTTGTTGCGTATACGCCTTGCGCGGTCCGCGTATCTCAGCGTAGACAACGTCTCATCAAAATTAAAGTCCGCCGGACTCACACACGCTACCATTAAGGTTAGGGAATTACCGCCGAGACTGTCTGTAATCATTTGTTACTTTTAATATGTACTTTTCCATTTTATTTCCAGGTTTAAGACCAAATATGTGCTTATTATAAGTTCAAAGGAGCGTTCAAGTATTATGTAACGAATTTTGGTGGGGGAGCCCTCTTGTAAAACGTTACAATGCCGGACTGGGATTGAACTACGCGTTATTGTTTATCACTAGATAGTATAAAGCAAAGTCGCTTTTTCTGTCCCTCTGTCCGTTGTTGTATGCTTAAAACTTTGAAACTACGCAACGGATTTTGATGCGGTTGTTTTTAATAGATAGGTAGAGTGATTCAAGAGGAAGGTTTATATGTATAATAACATCCATTAAATACTGTTATTTTTGAGGTTTCTAATGTGATGTCGTAAATAATTACATTTTTTCCGCTTACATTGCAAACGCAGGCTGAACCCTACGAGTTTTATCAAAATAATTTAATAAGTATTGTACACATTGAAAAGGTCTACAGAAAAGTCATTGATGGTATATGTCCATCTCTTATGGATAACCTACAATAACTTTTTTTTTGTCATTTACTTTTTACGACAAATAATGCCTAATTTTCGACGCGATTTTAACCAATAAAGCATTAATCCTTAACCAATAAATACCTTGAATACATTGTTCATTGAATAAATATCTATACAGCCCACTACAGCTCATTTAGCAGCGATCGAACGGGTATATTATCGGAGCTTTCCAGCGACGGAAATAACAAACATAATAAAAACCTGCTTTTCATCAGCATTGCACCCGTGCGAAGCTGTGGCGGGTCACTAGTATTTACCCATATATAAAGAAGAACACGTAATATTATTTTCGAATTTCTGGTATTTTACACCACATAATGGTAACTTTTAGGTATAAAGAGTCACTGGGTGGTCACAAACGTTACGGCGCCTTACATGGGGGGGGAGGTCAAAAAATTAAACTTTGGTTTGGAATACTCTTGATTTACAGAAGTCTTGATACTGACTGAACACAAAAATCATATATGTTACATTGATTTAAAAAAAAATATATCACAGAAAACAGTACATCAGAATATTAGAAAAAAAATTGTATGTATGGATTCTTAAATACTACTGCACCAATTTCAAAAAATTCACGATTGGAATTCCATAATACATTTCATAGGGAATATTCCTATTTTTAAAAATAATAACATTTTTTTTTTTTCAATACCAAATTACTCACCCTGCAGTAGCCTCGTAAGTTTGCTATCTCTGTAGCTAATAAAACTCCTATTGGTGCCATTTCCCAACGCAGAGATCACATTACCAAGAGCCAATAAGCCCTGGTTAATTTTAACTCCTTCCTTAAGTCGCTCTCCACTAGCCTTCGTCTTCTTTATGCGCTCGGAACCAGCCAAGTCGACAAGGTGGAACTTAGACGATGTCACAAGGTTTCTATAATATAGACACGGAAGTTGATAAAGCAAATCTTTTAATGATCAAAAATACATTTAAAACTAAAATTATTACATATGTAGATGTTTGTTTTACATGAATAGAGAAGTTAGAATATTTACTTTAAAATGGCACAGTTATAACTTGATTTTATTGCGGACATTTATATATTGTAGCCCCTTTAAATAATACATTTCTTATAAGACAAGAATTGGCAAGTGAACTTTCTATAGAGAAATCTACAAATCTAAGTAAATTTACAGTTTAAATTTTGTTTGGAAAAATTTAAATTTAACAAAACCCTTTTTTTCAACAGTCAAATGCAAACTTTCTATGTTATTGAAAATTCTTTTCCATTGAAAATTAATAGAGATATCAAAAACCAGTGGGACTACAGCCTTTTATTGACCTCAATATGTTTCTAGAAATTTTTACTATTAGATGTTAACTGTTCAACATTACTTACTTATCAGTTCGACTCTCCTTTAAGATGGTAATAGTGAATACAGCATGACTCCGACTGGAAGCCTGGTTCATTGCAGTGGCACCTGTCATACGGCCTGATGCACCTCTCTCTAGTACCAACATTGTTTCAGCCATTGAAGAGACTGGCACTTCTGTTATACCTATAAATATATTTTTACACATATACAAGTTAGTCTAGCAATGGAATCAATGTTTAAGACACATAAATCTATCTTTATTTGTGATGTTACTATCCAATGATGTCTCAGTGTCAGTCAGACAATTTAAAAAAATCTAAGACATGTGTTGGGTATTGGGTAAGGGTATGGTTGTCCAAGGGTAAGGTTGTTGAGCAATGTTGGCCGAGTGGCTCCCTAAACCTCTGTCCATAAACAGCGTGAGGCGGCGGCACAAATAGCTAAAGATGACCATCTTTCTTACTCAACTCAACTCAAAATATCTTTATTCATATAGGTAAACATGTACACTTATGAATGTCAAAAAAAACAAATTAAATTTACATTTACAAGCAGTTCGCAAGTCAAGGGCGTAGAGCGGGTAAGAAGAACTGGCAAGAAACTTTCCACCACTCTTTTCAATCGCCAAGTTTTAATACAAATTGTTTGAACTGGAGCAAATCAATCCCAAGGATCATTTAAGTATTCGTCACATTTATAAAAGGCTTTATTAATTAATTTACTTTTAACAAGGGCTTTGAATTTATTTACTGATAGTTTTCTAATTTCGCTTGGTAGTTTGTTGTAAAAACGAATACAATTTCCATGTAAGGAGTGGTTTATCTTCTGGAGCCTGGTTGGTCGCACACTCAAATTAGTTTTATTACGTGTATTATACTGGTGAAAGTCACCATTTGTTTTAAAGTTGTTCAAGTTTTTTTGTACATACAACAAGGCTTCAAGAATATATTGACCGGATAATGTCATATTTAGTTCCTTAAATCTCTTCCGAACCAACTCCCTCGTGGAAACACAACAAATACCCCGAACAGCCTGCTTCTGCAACACATATTCTGCATATTCGTTCATAAGGTTCTTTTATTTATTGCTTATTTTTGTATAAATAATTTTTAGAAAAAATTACACTATACAGAATTAGTGAATTTAATTAGATTATACTATTAAAAACAAATAGCAACATTTTTAATAATGACATACCTGGCAAGATCACACCCTTAAAATCTTCTCGAATCTCAATAATACTATGACCTCGCTTTTTCCCAGATAGTAAATCAAAGCATTGCTCTTGATATAATTCCATAAATTATACAGATACTTTAAATATAAATTGGTCTTCATTTTTTTCTATAAAATCAAATATATCAGCGACAGCCTGAGGAATTACACCTGAAAAAAATTATTTAATGTTATAAAAAAAGAAAATATTAATGTATAATTATTAGTACAAATATATATGGACTTTTTAGTATTATATTTAAGTGTTAAAAAATTTGCCTAATTTTGTTGAGTCCCGAAATGATCCAGAATAATTTGTGCCAATAGTAAAAGTTTTACCTGATCCTGTTTGCCCATAAGCAAGTATTGTAACATTGTAACCTGAAATGATTCTGTTTATATCAGCTAAACATACACACACCGAATAGAGAGCATAATACAATAATCGGGCAGTTAGTCTATAAAAGAATCCCACATAATTGGTAATCTAGTATTTTTAGTGTCTTTAATTACTATGCACCTTACTTTAACAAACCAATAACAATACAATCTTAAGATAAGACTAATATAATAAATAGGATTTAGAGAATGACTAATAATTATTAAGAATTGATGATAACAAAAAATAACTAATAATCAAATAATATGTGTGAGTGTAACATAGGAAAAATACACATGTGTGTATGTTGCATGCATAAAATTAAAATGTAATTCATATTAATAGTATAAAATAAGGTTTAAAACATACATACCTTGAAACAACTTCTTAATCAAGGCCTTAACTGATGTATCATAGAATTCTTGTGGTGTTATATGTTGTGGAAACACAAAATTATATGTAAATGCTAAGTCTTTAATTATAACTTGTGGGGTTCCATTTATCATTTCAATGCATTCAACGCAGCCTCTTTCAATTTCTTGTGCCAGTAGAGGCCTTATTCTTAAAGCAACTTGTACAGCGTCTATTGAACATTTGTTGGAATGCTCGTCCACCATTTTGAGTATTAATTATATACCCAATAAATAAATTATGATCAGTATTATGGTAAAATTATTTCTGAAATTATTGTCTAACATTAAGCAACCATTGTTAAGTATTCTTCCAGATTTTTTTTTTTAATTCAGGATTAAAAAGCTTTATTTCATAAGCATTCATATTGGAATCGGAAAGAGTCACATACCATAAGAAACATTCTGTTCCTTTTAAAACATACAGTAAAATAATTAATTTATGTTACTTTAAGATGTAAAGAATAACTTGCATGTTGCTTAACTTGCATGATCGGAATTCTTCATTGACAGAAATTTGTATCTATTAATTAAATGTATATAGAGACGCTTTGCCCAAAGTAGAAAGTTAAGTATGTTTTATTTAATATACGAACATAGAAATAAAGTAAGTTAAAACATTATAAAGACAGCGCATAAATCTGCCTTCTTGAAATTGTATTGGATGTGATTTAGTGGAAAACAATCTAACAAGGGGAAGAAAGAAATTTCTTTCGACAGTTTAGAACCACACAAGTAAGAATTATATCCTTACCTCTATTGATTTCCAAAGTTCAAATGTCTAGAACACTTTTTTATTTCTAAATTAGAAGGCGGCTATTAAAATTACTAAAAAATCATCAATGGGCAACAGCCAGCCAAATATTTAAGAAATTTTATAAATTTGAAATAAACGGCTGGCTTAATGAATAATGATTCGTAACCTAGACCTTTAAGTCAACTTTTTTAGTGTCATAAAATTAAACTTCACTATACCACGAATTTTAATTCAATTCCTGATTTGACATAAGCTACTGTCATTTTGTAAAATAATGATACCACAAAAGTGTAGTGATGTAGTAGTACGCTGTAGACGAAATGGCAGCACAACTAGACTTGGGTGATAAATAACGTCACAGTGATCAGGTGCCTGCAAAAGTCACTGTGACTTTTTAGAAAATAACAACGTTCCAAAATAACGTTGTTACTTCGCGGCTTCCAAGTCGTTCCGAGCGCGACCGCACCGCGCGTTATTTGTCACGGTTGGCGCCAAGCGGCCGCGCTCCCTCCCACCCGGTCCGCGGCGGCGACCAATCATCGGTAGGTAGATTGCGCGCGACGACGACAGAGCAACAAGTATAGTAGACACGGAAACTATAAAAAAATGTCTTATTTGATTATTATTTTTTTCGATACTTATAGGATAATGTAACAAATATTTAGTAATTACGGAACTTGGAATTATAACATGGTGACTTTTATCCTTGAAATAAAATAATAGTATTATGATAGTAATTTTATTTATACACTCTCGAATTGAATATCTATTTTTTTATTAAGTCATGTATTAGAAATGATTTTCTCTAAATTTAATATCTTCATCAAAACATTTTTATTTATATAGATTGCGTGTAAGAAAATCTAAGTTCAACGCATAGCGCATGTAAATAACAACACTTGTAAATAACTTATGTATATAAAAATGAACAAAAAAAGGTGTAAACTTGCACAAATGTATAAAAATTCAAATCAATGTAAATAGTTGATCCAAAATAATAAACACGCCGCACAGTTAAATTATAAAAATGCGACAGTCCTAAGCCTGT
Organism: Pieris rapae; assembly: GCF_905147795.1. NCBI lineage: Eukaryota > Metazoa > Arthropoda > Insecta > Lepidoptera > Pieridae > Pieris > Pieris rapae. The sequence continues at coordinate 1,527,409 of NC_059533.1, read as the reverse complement.
AAAAAGTGTGAAAGATATTTTGTGATCAACTGTTCAGTCAGTCACTCTCGCCCGCGCTCAACTATAATCGACTATCGTTATGATTCCAAGTTCCAACCGTTCCACCTAGTTATCTAAGTTCCAAGCCCAATGTCGTTCCATGTAACCGACAAGTAACGACGTGACAAAGTCACGGTGATTTTACACAGTGTTTTTTTTGGAACTGGAACGACAGTCACGGTGATCGCAAAATAACGACTTAGCCCATGTCTAAGCACAACATCGGATCACGGTTTTAAGACTGCCCCCTTACCATTGCGATCTGAACCATTTCGAATTGATATGGGCGCAGGTAATGGGGCATGTACCTCAAAATAATATCTAAAATAATGTCTTATTAATGTTGAAAATGTATTAGAGGAGATATTGTGTAAATTAGTAAAGTGTAATATAGGGCTTATTGTGTGCGGGGACTTCAATGTCAATTTACTTTATCATTCTAATGCAATTATACGCATACTTAGTCTTTTTCGTTCTTACAATTTTTTTTTTTTCCTTTGGCTCTAACACTGTTTGTGCATTAGCCAGCGTCAAGTATGGGATTTTTATAATTCGTTGTTTTAATTATTTACAGTTTATGCTTAATGAAAAAACTAAGGAAACCAATCGCGACATAACATAAATAATTGAAAGCGCATAAATTTACAAAAAATCAGAATAATTAATAATGGAAAAAGATCAAAATTATAGTTTAATGTCATTATTTACAATAAACATACTTATAATACTATATACAAGGGGATTTAAATCTCGAAGAAGTAAATAAATATTGGTAGGAAGGGGAACGGACAGAGAAACTAAAGAAGTATATAAGGAAGAATGGTCATACTTAGGACAAGAAAAGAAAACATGATTCAAGTCAGAATAGCTCTCGCCACACTCACAGGCGGTACTAGTTACGATACCGAGTTTGTGCAAATGAACTGGAAGGCTGTTATGTCCGAGACGCATACGGATTATAGTAGAAGTGGCAGTTTTACCAAGCGACAATTTGGCAAACCACGGCTTCCTGGGAACGGAAGACTGTATAGCATACAAGAAACGACCCTTAATCCGGCCGTTCTTTTCCCAACACATATTCCACGATTTGTGGAGATATATGCCGGGCAAAGCAGCAAGATCATGGCCAAAATTCTTGTACGGGTATACGTCACCGGTCACAGTAGCACTGTTAGCCAAACTGTCAGCTTTCACATTTCCAGAGATACCACAGTGACTAGGTATCCAACAAAATGATACTAAATAGTTGTGTAATTGGCATTGCAACAGCTTTCTCCTACATTCAAATATAACATGAAAGAATGGGTTTAGTTTAAGTGAAAATTTTGCTAAACTCTGTAATGCACTTAAGGAATCGGTAAATACAACGGTTTTTTTGAGTTTGAAACACAGCACATATTCAAGAGCTTTTAGTAGTCCAAAACATTCACCGGTAAAGACCGATGATTCTGGAGGTAATTTAATTTTCTGAACTATGTTGTACTGTTTGTGGTACACTCCAACACCAACACACCCATTGGAGTGTTTAGAAGCATCTGTATACATTTGATGCCAGTTAGGCCATTTCATATTGACATTGGAATTAAAGTTTGCATTAGCATTAAAATCAGATTTTTCAATGCCAATAGAAAAGCATATCTCAGGAGAAAGAAGTAGAGAATCATAAGAAGAGCTAAATAGGGGAAGGATATAAAAGGAATGAGTTGGGGCTTGTAATTGTTTAAATTTCAGAAAGCTTTTTAGACAAGGTAAAGGTTTATGTGAAGAGGGTAATTTTTGAGAAAGAGATTCCAGTTTGGAAATGAGGGGATGATTATGGAACTGGGCAGTTCTAAAAATGAATCTATCTGACAGATATTGACGCCTTAAGTTTAATGGAGGGTCACAACATTCTATTTGCAGAGCATTAACCGGGCTCGATTTCATAGCACCAGAAACAATCCTCAAAGCCCTAGACTGTATGAGATCTAGTTTTCTAAAGCCTGCTACATTACCTGGATCTAAGAAAAAGGTCCCAAAATCAAGAACGCTTCTAATGACAGCATTATACACCAACCTCAATGTGGCCGGGTGAGCACCCCACCTGAGACATCTCAGCATATTCAAGTGTCGCTCACATTTACCAACCACAAATTCGCAGTGTGGTTGACCTGTTAGTTTAGAATCAAGTATAGCTCCTAAGAACTTTACTTGATTATTGACGGGTAATATATTATCGCAATCATATCTTATAGTTGGTGAGGGAGGATTTCTGGATTTAGTGAAAAGTACGACGGTACTTTTTGAGGGAGACAGATCTAGGCCATTTGCATCCATCCAAGATTTTAGGAAAGATAAAGAGGACAAGACACGTTGTTCAGCATTACTTACAGACTTATCAGAGGCATAAATAACCAAGTCATCGGCATATTGTAATAAACTAACTGAATCTCCGATAGAGTTTTCTAGGTCATGTGTATAAATATTGTACAATAAAGGACTCAGCACAGACCCTTGTGGCAAGCCCTTCCATACCAGCCTACTAGGCATGTAAGGGCCGCCAACATCTAAAATAATTTTCCTCTCTGATAGAAGATTTACAATGAAATTATTTAAAAAATAAGGAACCTTTAATTTATCTAATTTACTTTTTAGAATATGTAACAAAACATTATCATAAGCCGAATTAATATCCAAGAAAGCTGCGACTACTGACTTTTTATTTGAGAAAGCATTACGAATGTCCGTGACTAATATGCCTAAATTGTCACACACACTTTTACCTTTTCGAAATCCAAACTGAGTTGGTGACAGATATTTATTATTTTCTATATACCATTCAAGCCGATTTTTAATTAAATGTTCAACAACTTTTGTTATCACCGATGACAAGACTATAGGACGGTATGATTTAATATCAGATCGAATCTTAGACGGTTTTAAAAATGGCAACACTATTTGACTTCGCCAAGATGGCGGTATGTCATTTGTCAATAGAACTTTATTTATTAAATTTAAAAAGTAATTTAATCCATTTTCGCCAAGGTGAGACAAAAAGGAATATGGGATCCCATCTTCCCCAGGAGCACTGTCTTTAACGTAATTTAATACACCTTTTAATTCTAATAGCGTAAAAGGTAGATTTAATGAGGAAGGGACAACATCAGAGTTATTTTGTGTGGAAGAGTGGATGAGATCTGGAGCAGAAGGAGGAGCCAAGCGATCAAGGAATTGATCAGCTAATTCTATAGGAAGCAACGACGGGTTAGAAGGATTGATAGCTGACCTGAATCTTTTGATATTTCGCCAAATGATAGAAGAGTTTATTCCAGGTGATAAAGAGCTACAATATTTCCTCCAACCCTCAGATTTCTTTTTTTTAAATAGTTTTTTAACCTCTTTCATTACATTCATTAAGACCTCGTATTTTTCCATAGACATATCATTGCGATAATTAAGCTCAGCTGCCTTACGTTTTTTAATAGCTGTGGTACATTCTTCATCCCACCATGGTGGAGATGACAACTTATTACTACTCGGCTTTTTCCTAGGAAAAACACTATCAGCCGATTCTTACAAAACATCTTGTAAATAATTACTATTTGTGACATTATCTTCTGAGCAATTATTCAGTTTCTCTTCTACTAATAAACTGTATTGACTCCATTTCGAGTCTATGATTTTGTGTTTAAGGCGAGACTTTTTCGTGGGACGGTATAGATAAATTAGGTTGAGAAAGTAATTTAATTAATGTAGTAATTAACTCTATTATTGTCTGTTGTGAATTTGCATTAGGCGATGATGGTAATGCACATCCATTAGAAGGCTCTGGCATATTGTAGTCTCTTACAAGAGACTCATGTGCTACATGATCGAAACCTTTACTGTGTTGAGGAGGCGTTCTGGGTTTAGTGAAGACTGTTTTTTTATAAGATATTGTACGTGGAGGTGGTGAACCAGGCAATACTGTATTTCCACCAGGAAGAGATTTACTTGGGAGAGAGGATACAACATCAGCAAATGATTTCGAAATTGGAGGATGTAATTTTGACGCTTCAATATAAGATAAGCTATTCTCTGCCATTGTTACTTTTATATCTGTTTGTCTCACATATTCTGGGCATTTTTTGCTTGAAGCAAAGTGCAGCCCAGAGCATAAGCAGCAAGAACCATGGTCTTCCTCTACATTACAAGTATCTCCAGTGTGGCCTTGACCACACTTGTAACACCTGGGCTTTGACCTGCATTGGACCTTGGTGTGTCCAAAGTGGCAACAATTAAAGCACTGAATTGTGGGATACACATACAATTTAACCGGCATAGAATTATAACACATAAATATCCGTTTAGGCAAAACTTGTCCATCAAATGTAAAAACAACTGTTTGTGAAGGTTTCCACGTAGGTGAGTTATTGACCATGATTTTATAATTAAGGCGCCTGATTTTTATAATTTCCCCACACCCAATGGGTATGTTAGTGTTTTCCATAATATCTTCAGGAGACCATTCCGTTGGTACTCCCCTAACCAAACCCATCCTTGTAATATTGAAAGTAGGGATAAAAGCTTTCATGTTGTTAGTTGGTAAGCAGTTTGAATTTATAAAGCTGTTTGCGCCTGTATATTTACTAAAAGTTAATGTCATTTTATTTCTGCCAATACGTTTTAAACTACCATCTACAATATTTTTAAACAGAAATTTTTTTAAAAATCTCCCGAATACAACTGGGTGTAAAACTGTGCTATCATCATCAGCAGACTGTACTTTCTGCACATGTACCACAAACGGGCCGTGGTCATTGGCATCGTAACTAGCCCTACCAATTTGTGTGGTGGGTTTAAAAGATATACCGGTGGAAAGAGGCATTGTTGTCTTATTTGTGGAAGGACTAGGTGGGGGCAAATTGTTGGTTGGTGGTGTCACAGTGGTCTCAGCAAATTCATCTGTGCATTGACAAGAATGACTGTCTGAGGGTTTAGTGTTCTGTAGTACTTTTGCGTTTCCTTTTATTGCAATGTTTGCACATTTTGTGTAAATTTTGCCTGTGACTGCGCTTCAGCTTCCTTTTAGAGGCCAAAGAACAGTCTGAATCCATACCGGATTCATTAGAAATGGTGATAAATGCAACCGCGGGGGGCGCCGTGCCCCCCGGGTCCGGAGGCTCGTTCATAAAACTCAGAAAAGCTTACCAAAACTCGAAGAAAGAAGAAGAAAAATATAAATAATAATACAAATTATAAATATATACAATATTTAACTATTCTGATCACTAAATTTTTAAAAATATTATTGTACAGAAAATTCAAACAAAAATCGCGCCCGCCAAATTCGAAGCTTCCCGCGTTTTTTCTTCTTACAATTTAAAAAATCAATTTCATTCACCGACAAGAATAACAGCTAGCACTGCAACTTGCATAGATAATATATATAGTGACATAGCCCCTTTAAATGTTTATATTTTCAATAGATTTAAATCTGATCACACTGGTCAATGGTTTGAATTCCAATTAAGGCAACAAAAACCAGGTAAAAAGAAGAAAATTTTGATAACTCCGATGACAAATGACCGTTTGGGCAGATTTAGGGAAGTATTGGTGTATAGAATGCCATTTCTGTGTGACAACTCATCCCCTAATAATTTATACAGTACTTTTTTTGACTCAGTAACTTTGTGCAAGAATTATTAATTCGGATGTGTATTTTGGTCAATAATAAGCAATCTTCAATAAATTAATACTTTGACACAACAACACTTCCAAACAAACGACAATTGCAAGCCGACTAAATTGCGAATCATGTTACCATCGTCAGGTAGTTGCCACACTTTGTGTCCTTTGTAAATAGTTGGATTATTATATTCGCTATCTCACACGCTGTACGCTGATGCCTGGTCTATACCATAGTCCGTCTACGTTGAAGTTTCCTCTTCCCGACTAAAAAGGCTCGCAGGAGGCCCCGACACATTCTAACGGATCCGAATGATCCAATTACAATAGCTAACGACAAATGAAAAGCAGCCCGCGCGGCCAATAATAATAAAAGCAGAAACAATCAGACTAGGGTTAAAAACCGCCTTATCCGGGTAAGGCGATGACCTTTACTACGCATTTCGCTCACTCCAGTGAGCTTCCGTCCTGCCCTTCAGGCGATTGACACCCCTGACAATCCAATGCGACGGCCCAAGCCGAGGTTTGAGTCTCACAGGAGACGCCCTTGCGCGAGTCGCGGTAACCCCACCCTTTCCGGCTGAGCTAAACTCGCCAAACAGCCCGTGCTGAGCTGTAAAGGCCCTTCATGCTAACAGCGAGATTCCATACAAAAAAAAAAAAAAAAAAAAGTTGAAGTTTGAATAAGGAATCCTTGGCAGTTGGCAAGCGAATATAAATTATAATGTGGTGGATCGTTCCTTCTGCTTGACAGTGATTACATTGATTGTTTAAAACAATCCCAAGTCTTGCTCAGTCTGACGGAGCAGTATTATGACCAAATCTCAATCTGTTTATTGTTGTAATGAAATCTCGACTTTCATTAGTTTTCAATTTGTCATACCATGGTTTAATAGGTAGGTTATCTTGTATACTTCCATACCACTTGCCCTTGTTTTCCTGATCTTCCTTCCACATTCCCGTCTACAGAGTGTACATGTTTTCCTTAATATTTAGGAAATAATCAGTAAAAGGAACGGATACTCGGTTAATGTGAAGGCACCCACATAAAATATATATATTTACATTCTTAAGATGATATTTATACAATAGGTCTTTTATAATATACAAGATGTAGTTAGTTTTATAATTTACAGAAACATCACTTAGACCCTTTATCAGGCTTAAAGTATCCATTATTATTAAATAGTATTAAGAGTCATTAATTACACTAATTTGCAGTAAGGCCTGATAAACGGCATAAGGCTCTGTAGTAAAAATGGAACAAGATCTATTCAAAACAAAGCTTTGAGAAAACTTGGTCTTCGAATCATAAAAGGCTGCATGAACATGATAAGTGCCCTTGCTGCCATCCATGCCATATATATACTATATAGTGTAATTAGTAATATCTAATATTTTGTGACAAGAACTGCATCATATCAGAATTATTATTAATTGTACTTGGGATAATATTTACTGGATGTGAAATGGAGTGATAGCTGTTAAAGTAACATGGCCAGAGGGACTGTTTACTGGTATTTTTATATTTATTATTAATTTCTACAATTATCTTCTACCTATATCTCGATATCTCTTATCTTTCTAAAATTATGGACAAAGGTGGTGTATATTTGTTAAGAGTTATTCCAGTTAATAATGAAGATGGAGTAATGTCTAGATATGGTGCAATTTTTTAACTATTTGCATATTATTTGAAGATAGTAATTTGACACAGTATCTGTGTGCAAGTAAGAGTCGTCTCAATATTAATGGCATAACTTTTGTCTCAACTTCCATGGCTCTTATGTAAATGAATTGCTGGCCGGTAAGTACCACAGATCGCATATAATAGTTAATTATTATGTATAGATCGTAGATGAGCTCAAAGTTGAGTAATTTACGTCTTGAATCTTGAACATATCACGTTAATGTTCTGCATATGGATCTATACGCAAAATTGCAAGTAAACCTATAAATTTTCCCATCTAAATAGTATGATATATCGCCACAGTCTTACGCCAACAAACTGTGAGGTTGACCGACATAGTCCTACCTATGTCGGTCAACCTCTATGATACAATTACTATTTACTAAGAAATCTGTGGTAAATCGCTACATAACTTAAACTACTGTGTATTGTATTTGGTGGTTTATGGTTTTTTTTTTAAGAGTATTTCTGTTTTTTTTTACCAAATCTTAGTCGCAATCATAACTTTTCCTTTTTATAAATCCATCAAGCCGTTTAGTTTAAATAAAAATCAAAACTACCGTTTTTAATATTCGTACTTATAAAAAAAATGTTTTTAACCACTGGCAGTAGGCCCAAAGGTCATTGTACGAAATTCTTCGTGCTCCGCGTCCGTACTATATACTAAATTATCTTTATAAATTTGGTTGTTGTTTTCAACTTTTCAGTTTTTGTGGAAGTTGATAAATATTTAGTGATATCTAAAATAGTGAATAATTATATTTTTCATCGATGTCGTGATCCGTGCTAACACTATCACATAAATTAATTTAAGTCAATCCTTACATTATTATAGTTGTAGCGAATGGTACAACTTTGACGTCAAATTATGCCGCCTAAAACCACTAGTATAGTAGTAGTAGGAAGTAAGACACTAAAAGTAGGTATCTAAAGAAAATTTAGGGCTTACGAATAGAGCTGAACATAAAGCGGGTTAAGGTTTGCAATTCAATACCTAGATTTGAGATCGGGGAGGGACGGAGGAGGGTATATTTATCACCCCCAACCAATTTCAAGTACCAGAAACAGTTATTTCAATAAAAAAATATAAAAAAAACAAAACATAATACCTAACATTAACCGGGCCCATCGTCATCAAAGTCATCCACATAAGACGGTCTTTTACCAAGCATGGTTCACCAAGTTTAAAAAAATTCAAATAAAATCACGCACATTCACGAGAAAACAAAATAAATGTAACACTAATGCGGCGTCCTAAGTGGGAGCGATCGTACGATGGCGCGATGCGTTTTTCATCTCACGATCAAAGTGGTCGTGCGATGACCTAACAGGTGTCCTAATAGATCGCGCGATGTCCATCCTGTGATGCCGTCGTTCGATGGCAATATTGCTTTAAAAATTGCAAATGACATTGAAAAAAGGAAACGTAGACAACATAAAATATATAAATTTTACCTAAAAATAAAATTTGTATTATGTTTCCTAAGACGTCCGAGGTCCATTATGAGAGTACATCGTTTCCGTTTCCCACCACGTGACACCGCCGCCAGCGCCCAGTGTTTGAAACTGGAACTAACTTTTTATCGCGCTAAAACAAGCCGCCAGAATTCTTGTTCATTGTGTGTCTCATAATTAGAGAACCAGGAAGAGCTTGTTTGGACCTCGGACTATGTACTTTCATGACGCCACTTTGCCTTAGCAATAATTTAATTTATGGGAAATCTTTCTAAAAACTTTAGCGAAGCTACTCAACTACGCGGCGATGATTCGATACCCGATTCCAAAGGGTTTTCTTAACCCTTAGCTCCCAATAATTGCGGGGGTAGCTGGTCGTACAGGATCCCTGGTTGTAATAAATAAATTTGTCAAGGAGCCACGCCTATTATTAGAGACGGTTATGAGTGTCCTAAGACAAATGACGGATTTAGATGCTTATTCGGGCAAGATAAAACGTCCAACTTGATTGTCTATACGTTTCTGTATCTGTTTTAGAACCGAAAACCAGATGCAAAGTGATGGAATTACGGCTAATAATAAAATGATGAAGGTCGCCACGCAAGAGTCAAATCATGAACTCTGCGCCGAGACGCCGATAAAATTATAATGGATGTGCATCCCATGCTGGCAATTCCTGCGTGATTGGTTTAGCTATAAGCGATATGAGGAAAGGAAATGCTTTACTATGTATGTTTTTAATAAATTATTATTAGATGGAATCTTAACATCGCTTAGAGTCTCACAAATTGAACCATATGCCAGATGATCATTTGGTAAATAGTTTTGCTAAGTATCTAACTACATCAGGAGGAGCCGGGAATCGACATATTCTGTTGACAACAATTTACCTATTTATACCAAATAGGGGCATATGTTTTCCTTGTTGAAGTTCTTCAACACGACGAAAGAAGTTTTTCGTCTCGTTTCCAGTTGTCTGTTAAAGATTCCTAGACAAAAACGCTTCCAACTGTACTGTAATTTCTGCACTTAAGGAAGGTTAACTAGTTACGGTATATATCAGGGTTTGGCTTAGATTCCGTACTGATAGCGAGAGTGCAAGTGTTCGGGCTATCAAATCCGGGCGCCAAAAAATGCTTCCTCCACCTGGGTGCTATTATTTCCCTTAGAATGAGATAAAATGGTGCAGCACTCGAGGTAGAAGCGCTGGCGGTGCAAATATCAACACTAGATCGTAACTCCAGTATTTGCTTAATGAAGGAGTAGTTAAAGCAAACGTTCGAGTCTAATAGTTGAGCGACACATAACTTGCTAAGACATGAACCTCTCCAGAAGCGAAAAGATCTATATGGTTCGAATATGTCCGTGGTTGCCTTTTTAAGAGATGCCTTTTGGCGCCCCTGCGATTGCGCGAGAGGTAATTGGCTTCCACGTTGTACATTCCCGGCAAGTGTCGTGAGGGATAAGTACAATATTCAAACTGTACGTCAGTGCCAGAAGATCTATTGTAAATTTTAACAGCATTTGGGAACCTTGTTCCTTCTTCGTTTTTTATGTACTATACAACAATTTTGCTGTCGCTTTGCAGGATTAACGTCCAGTTCTTTAGGACCTCGGAGTGTGTCAAAGAGATTGCTGCTACCAGAGCGTGCATCTCCTTCAGATTACAATGCCACTCCATCTGACTGTGTCCAATAACCTTTCATCATCGGTGACAATATAATGCATATGCCTTGTTTCGAAGTGAATCGGGGTCTTGTGACTGAGGTTATGCAACCACCATACCATGTCTTGATTCACCCCCACTGCAAGAAGACTCGGAAAAAAGAGGAGGTCTCCTTAATGAATTTATTTGTCGCTGCAGTGTTTAACAATGCAACCTTCCCCGGTGGGTGATGAAGGTCGCAAAATTGAGAAAGGGTTATCCACTATACCATGTCTTGATTAACCTCCTCTGCAAAAGGACTCGGGAAAAGAGTAGGTCTCCTTAATGAATTGCTTTATCGCTGCAGTGTTTAACAATGCAACCTTCCCCGGTGGGTGATGAAGGTCGCAAAATTGAGATAGGTTATCCACTATACCATGTCTTGATTCACCTCCTCTGCAAAAGGACTCGGGCAAAGAGGCGATTTCCTTAATTCATTCCTGTATCGCTGTAGCGTTCGGCAATGCGACCTCTCCCGGTGGGTGATGGAGGTCGCAAAATTGACATACTCTAAGAGGCGTTGGGCCTGCTTGAGGGTCCAATTTGCCGGCTGACAGGCGTGTTAACTGGCGCTGACAAATTTTGATTACTTTCTCTGCAGGTGAGGACTTTGCATTTAATATTGTGTCCCACGTGATACCCGGAAAATCGATCGACCTTATTGGAGTGCATATCGACTTCTCTAGATTTATGGTCCAGTCCAGATTCTTAAGGACTTCTGATAAAGGGCATGGCTACGAGAACCTGGGAGTTCAGAATTGTTCTGTCCTGTTGGACAAGTAAGTAATCATCCAAAAAAAACAAAACGATTACTCGTAAGCCTTGACGGCGTAATAGCTCGGCTGTCCAAGTTGTCGCCGACGCAAAAAATTTCGGAGCTATGGCCAACCCAAGAGGTAGACAAGTCATTTGAAGGAGCTTTCCCTCATAACTGGTACACAGAAAGAAACGATGTTCGTGGAAAATCGGTACATGGTACTGGGTTTGGCCGAGATCCTTTACTTATTTTTACTTTACTTTTTTTTTGCTTTATTATAGGAAATTTAGCATTTGGTGGTGATGAAACAGATGAAAAGGTTCTGGTTTCATGAAAATAAGGATTTTGGGTTGAAAATAAATAGGATTGATTTATTTTTTCGTTATTACAAAAGAGCAGATATGAACAACGGGGTCAGTAGGGCTGGCTCCAGTATTTATTATGGTTTAGAATCATAAAATGGATTTCCAAGACATCGAAGTTGAAACAGGTGTTTGCAACTTTTTTAGGATTTACCGCGTTGGCAGTATTAATGGCGGTTTTCGATTGAAAGGTATGCGAGCTTAGGTAATTTTTATAGCATGGAAGAAGGTTTTAATTTCGCCCAATTTTTGTGATAGTACCTTAAACAACCGCCGGAAAAGCCTTTCGAGTCACTTATACTTATATATCTATCACGTATTTATTTTATCTGTTATTTTTGCACCCCCTTTTTTCTTTTCGTGATCATCGAAGTTGTGACTCTTTTGTCCTTGTTTTGAGTTTGTATCGGTTACAAAGAAAGGGCTTTTGACTGTCCTGAGAAGTTGAAGCTACAGGCTATTCAGAACGTTCAGATAATTTAACGCGTATTGTTTTAGGTTGGTACTCGCGAATTCTGCCAAATTTGTCAATACCACCAACTTTATGTAAATATGTAGATATGTCCGGATTGAACATGTATTCCGAAGAGGGGGAATTCTTTTAAGGTTTTTTAGCAATGATTTACAGCGAGATTCTAAGACTTCGGCCCGCTTGCCGCAAATAATTTATAAAACATCGTAAGCCCATTACTCACTTTATACTTTAACCAAAACATTCGTACAATTGATCATGTATAGAATTGAATTAAGCGTTACGTTCAAGTGAGAATACCACTCTAAAACGCTACGTAACGCCTTATTGACTAACTCATTTTGAGCTACAAACGCGTTCGATAAGACCGCACAATTTCGTTCCATGATATACAATTATAAAGAATCCTCTAGGAAACGTCTTTATTAATTTTGAAATGGGTAAAAGCAGGAAAAGTAACGCATTTCTTTTGTATATCATATAACGTACACAGTTCCAATCAGAAGTGTTAAGCCGCATGGTTCAAAAACGGGTCGTTTAGGTTTGCATTATTATTATATTATATAGATTCAGGCACTTTTTAAACATGCCAGTGTAATGAATTTAGGATAACTTATTATTATTTTACAAATTTATTATTTAAATTACGTTTATTTTAATTAATAGTTATATTCAATTTACAAGTTACTTTATTTGATGATTGTACTTGATTCACGATTTAACGAATTTATGATATGTTATTATTTTACAATTTTATTATGCTTAAAATTATTATTTATAATTTAGAATATAGATTATTTGATGATTGTATTTGTTAAATATGTTTTACTCGATGTAAGTAAGTTAATTGATTCGATACCAACATTCACGAACAAAATGACGAGTCGTCTTGAGACGATCAAAAATAAGCGGGGGCATTGGGGCCGGTCCGCTTGACGAGGACGGTCGTTAGTGTGAAAGCTGTAAGGTTGCTTGGGAATCATAAGTGCTGGAAGTACATATTATAATTAATGTTGTAACAAAGCAGGCGTTTGTATTGTACGACGAGGATCGATTGTGAGAATTCGTTACAATTCAGAAGCGGGACAAGACCCAATCTAAGGTGCGTACAAGTGTTTTATACGACTATTAATGTTATTTCTATAAATGATTAGAAATCGAACGCCCCACGTGCGCTTTGGCTACTAGAGATTATGTACGTCAATCGAGCCATGTGTGCTAATTAGTTATAGGTTATGCGTACCTACGATAGGAAGCCAAGTGTGCTTAGTAGTTATAGGTTATGCGTACCTACAATAGGAAGCCAAGTGTGCTTAGTAGTTATAGGTTATGTGTACCTACAATCGGAAGCGAAGTGTGCTTAGTAGTTATAGGTTATGTGTACCTACAATAGGAAGCCAAGTGTGCTTCAGCTGCTAGAGGCTATGTATGCCTATCGAGCCATGTGTGCTTAGTAGTTAGAGGTTATGTGTGCCTACAATAGGAAGCCAAGTGTGCTTCAGCTACTAGAGGCTATGTATGCCTACCGAGCCATGTGTGCTTAGTCGTTAGAGGTTATGTGTGCCTACAATAGGAAGCCAAGTGCGCTTCAGCTGCTAGAGGCTATGTATGCCTATCGAGCCATGTGTGCTTAATAGTTAGAGGTTATGTGTGCCTACAATAGGAAGCCAAGTGTGCATCAGCTACTAGAGGCTATGTATGCCTACCGAGCCATGTGTGCTTAGTCGTTAAAGGTTATGTGTCTAGACAATGAATTGATATACTAACATAATAAAATGATATTTTATTTTTGAGGTATGGATACTGATGAAGCGATGACTCCCGAAGGCTCGCCTTCTCGAAATGATGAATTTCAGAGAAAGCGTTCACGGTCTTCCTCCAAGGCAGCAGCTAACTCTAAGAGAGGCAAAAAGCGATCAAAGAAGAAACGCAAAGTGTCTTCCAGCTCCTCCTCCTCCAACAGTGAGTCACCCCGTAGTTCACGGTGTGCAAGTAAGAGACGATCCAAGGAAAAAGGTAGTTGGTCTACTGAACAGGTACTGGATATATTTAATACCCTTCAAGGGCATAAGTGCAAGACAAGTAATTTAAATAATAATCTTCTCAACAATGTAATACCAGAATTTGATCCGTCAAGTAAAACTCAGAATATCGACTGTTGGATTAGGAAAGTAAATGAATGTGCTTTAATCTATGAATGGGACGAGAAGCAGACCATACATTTTGCTCTGCAGAAACTGTCTGGCTTGGCAAAGAAGTGGTTCGAAGCCCTTCCTAGCGTTGTTTTCAATTGGTCAGAGTGGCAGGACAAACTTACAAGAGCTTTCCCAAATGAGCAAAATTATGGTCGGCTTCTCGAAGAAATGTTATCTCGCAGTACTCGTAGTAACGAAAGTTTACGTGAGTACTTCTACGATAAGTTAACGTTATTGAACAGATTTGAAATAAGAGGCAAAAAGGCCGTCGATTGTATTATCCACGGAATACTAGATACATCTATTAGAAGCAGTGCACAGGCACTGACTTGTCGCGAACCAGAAGACTTGTTGAATTTTCTAAGCTCCCAACGTCCTATATTAGAAAATAAAACATTCAATAGGAAACGTAGCGATAATACGATAGTTCGAACGGGTAACACTGCATCATCCTCAGGCGAAAGTTTGTTAACTTGTTTCAATTGCCGCTCAAAGGGACACCCTTACCTTCGATGCCCTAAACCTCTTACGAAATGTGTAAAATGCCATCGGGTAGGCCACAACAGCGATAATTGTAAACTAGAGCCGTTGATCTTGCGAAATGAGCCTAAACAAACGGATAACCAGGATAGAAAAATTTTAACTATATCTACCCTCAATAACAACAGCGACAAATTTTACAAAACGGTTAAGGTAAACGATAAGTCTGTAACTGCATTTATTGATTTCGGCAGTGAATGTAGTTTAATCAGGGAATCTGATGCTCAAAGTCTGAATTTAACTAAAAACTCAACGGAGTTGCCAGTAATCAAAGGGTTCGGGAACTCTAAAGTATTTCCAGTATATAGGACCAACGTCGATTTGAAATTAGATGAAGTTGAGGTTAATGTAGAGTTACTGGTGGTTAGCAATCATTTCCTTCAGTCGGCTTTACTTATTGGTCAAAATGTTACTGAACTTCCTTGTGTTACAGTATTTAAGAATAGTCGTCAGTTAACTTTTTACCAGAGCCCTGATATCGATACCATACCAGAGCCGGTAAAATGTTTGAAGTTAAATCTTGATAACGATACCGACATTTCATTATCACGGTTAGTTGAAGCTACCGCATCTGACGCTGACTTCTGTGGAGATATTTATATTGAAGGTTACTGTAATGGTGAGCCTAGGAAAGAGCATTATTTGCACCAGGGAATTTATAGGGTTGTTGATGGAAAGTGCTATTTGCCCGTGACAAATTTATCTGGTCAAAATCTTACATTATCCAAGAAATGCCCTATTGCTAAAGGAACTTGTTTTGTTGAAAAAGATAGTATCCATGTAAATAAAGTAACCAAAAATAATTCGGAATATGAGCCTTTACTAATATCTGACATAAATGTTGGTCCTCAAGTTAACAAAGAGGCATTAGTTAGACTTCATTCGCTTTTACTCAATTATCGAGATTGCTTTGCATTTAATTTAGGAGAAATAGGTTGTATCAGCTCAACTAAAATGAAAATAGACTTATTGGATGACAAACCTGTAGTTTACCGACCGTATAGATTATCCTTTTCGGAAAGAGGTCAGGTTAAGGAGATAATAAACGACTTGTTGCAAAATGATATTATACAAGAGTCTAATTCAAATTATGCCAGTCCTATTTTATTGGTAAGGAAGAAAACAGGAGAACAGCGCTTATGCGTTGATTATAGGGCTCTCAATAGTAAAACGAGGAAGGATTGTTTCCCTTTGCCGATAATCGATGATCAATTAACTAACCTTAGTGGCAATAGATTCTTTACATCGTTAGATCTGATTTCTGGGTATTATCAGGTGCCGGTGGCGGAAGAGAGTCGTCCATTGACTGCGTTCGTGACGCCAGATGGTCATTATGAATTTAAAAGGATGCCGTTTGGTCTCGCGAATGCTCCAGCTGTATTTCAGAGATCAATGAATACAATGCTTGGTAATAAACGTGATGAGTTAGCGTTGGCTTATTTGGATGACATTCTTGTGCCATCGGTTACCCTGGAGGAGGGATTTGAGAGGTTAGAGAATGTTTTGAAATTGTTACGGCAAAATGGGCTCACTTTAAAATTATCTAAATGCCGATTCTTCAATAATACCCTGGACTATTTAGGCTATGAGATTTCTGCAGAAGGCATACGTCCTAACGAAAGTAAGATTCTAGCTGTTAAAGAGTTTCCTGTTCCTCAGAACGTACATGAAGTCCGTCAGTTTTTGGGACTAGCAGGATATTTTAGAAAATTTATCAAAAGTTTCGGTGAGATAGCCAGGCCTCTTACCAACTTACTCAAGAAGGGTAATGTTTTTAAATGGACAGATAAAGAATTTCATTCGTTTAATACCTTAAAAGATAAGTTAATTGACCGACCAGTTTTAGCTCTATACAATCCTAATTTTGAAACTGAGTTGCATACGGATGCAAGTTCTCTAGGCGTGGGTGGGATATTGATGCAATGGCAGCTGGAGTCGCGTGCTCTCAAGCCAATTGCTTACTTTAGCCGGCAAACCACCCCGGAAGAGCGTCACTTGCACTCTTATGAACTCGAGACCCTTGCAATTGTTTGTTCGTTAAAGAAATTTAGGGTATATTTGTTGGGGATTGAGTTCAAAATTATAACAGACTGTAACGCTATTCGAACCACATTAACGAAACGCGATTTAATACCCCGAATAGCTAGGTGGTGGCTTTTAATAAGTGAGTTCAATTTTAGTATAGAATACCGGCCAGGCATCCGCATGACTCATGTGGACGCACTGAGCCGTAACACAAAATTAAAACCCGAGGTTATCGATAATTCTGCAGTTACAGTCTACAGTATCGACACTAATAACTGGCTCTTGACTTTACAAATGTCAGATCCTGAGATATCCCGAATATATAAAATTCTTAAGCCTGAGTGTGATGAAGAAGCTAAAGATATTAAGAGAAACTATTTAATTA
This sequence comes from Pieris rapae, assembly GCF_905147795.1. Taxonomy (NCBI): domain Eukaryota; kingdom Metazoa; phylum Arthropoda; class Insecta; order Lepidoptera; family Pieridae; genus Pieris; species Pieris rapae. Next base: position 1,510,138 of record NC_059533.1, on the reverse strand, counting down.
AGAACAGTTGAGTATATAGGAGAGTTGATGATAAGCTCTGTTTAGTAATTCCTCGCAGTGCTCGATGGCAAATATGTAAATCTAACCATGATGACGCAGGTCATCTAGGAATATCAAAGACTACCGAGAAAATTCAATCTGTTTTCTGGTTTCCTAAGTTACGTAGATTTGTAAAAAAGTATGTTAAGTCTTGTATTAAGTGTGCTTATAATAAGGATAATACGTCTCGACATAAGAAGGGTCAGTTGTATCCGATAGAGAAGGTTAACATCTCGTTCCACACCATTCACATTGACCACTTGGGTCCATTTGTCAAAAGCAAGAACGGCAATGTTTACATTCTCACCATAGTGGATGGATTTACCAAGTATTTGTTTGTAAGAGCTGTTAAGGATACAAAGACTAAAACAACTGTTAAAGTATTACAAAATATTTTTTATGACTTCGGTTTACCATCCCGAATTATATCAGATCGAGGTACCTCTTTTACTTCAGCAGCTTTTAAATATTTTTGTGATACCCATGGTATTAAACATGTTTTGAATGCTGTTGCGTGTCCCAGAGCCAACGGCCAAGCCGAAAGATATAACCAAACGATATTAAATTCACTTGCAAAGTATTCTGACGGTGAGGACGAACGGAACTGGGACATGTGTGTAGGAAAAATTCAGTGGGGAATTAATAATGCAACAAACTCCACCACTCAAAAGACAGCTACGGAAGCATTATTTGGAACCAGATTGAAAGATAGCCTAAGTAATATGTTAGATATAAATAACGAGCCTAATTCAAACCTTACAGAAGTGAGGCAAGAAGTTCGTACAAATATTGAGTCTAGTCAAATTAAACAAAAACATACCTACGATCAAAACAGAGTTCCTGCCCCGACTTATAAAGTAGGGGATTTAATTAAAATAACTAGAACTAATTTTAGTAATAAAGGTAATAGTACTAAGTTAATGTCAAAATTTATAGGCCCCTTCAAAATAGCAAAAATTTTGGGCAATGATAGGTATAAAATTGTCGAAATACCTGGCTTTAGTAAACGCAAAAATAAATTCGATAGTGTGGTTGCGGTAGACAGGATTTGCCCGTGGATCAATATAAATGTGTCCGAACATAATGATAATTTAGATGCAGTAGCTAGCAGCAGTAGTACGTCTGATAGCGAAAGTAACAAAAGTGACAAATAAACTATCACACAATCAATCTGAATCCAAATAATAGCCGAATGTAATGATTGTAATAATGATGTAAATGTAATGAATTTATGATAAAAACCAAATGTATAGATAGGTTACAATTAGTTCACATGAAACTAAAATATTTTGATAGTGTACTTATTTGAATTTATAAAACCTTCCCATGATTATATACCGTGCGTCAGGAGATCGCACGTAGTCGGACGGCCGAATGTAATGAATTTAGGATAACTTATTATTATTTTACAAATTTATTATTTAAATTACGTTTATTTTAATTAATAGTTATATTCAATTTACAAGTTACTTTATTTGATGATTGTACTTGATTCACGATTTAACGAATTTATGATATGTTATTATTTTACAATTTTATTATGCTTAAAATTATTATTTATAATTTAGAATATAGATTATTTGATGATTGTATTTGTTAAATATGTTTTACTCGATGTAAGTAAGTTAATTGATTCGATACCAACATTCACGAACAAAATGACGAGTCGTCTTGAGACGATCAAAAATAAGCGGGGGCATTGGGGCCGGTCCGCTTGACGAGGACGGTCGTTAGTGTGAAAGCTGTAAGGTTGCTTGGGAATCATAAGTGCTGGAAGTACATATTATAATTAATGTTGTAACAAAGCAGGCGTTTGTATTGTACGACGAGGATCGATTGTGAGAATTCGTTACACCAGATAACGCAGCATAATTGAAGAAAGTATTATTAAGATGACTCACCAATTTCTGCGACAATTACTGAAACCTATAAAACAAATCTGGAGAAGAATCACGTGAATTACTGCGCACGTGGTTATTTCGTCTTTGTTTTGGCGGCGGTTCATCATCCTCTTCACTCGTGCTTTTGCGAACTTTGCGGAGAACTCGGCTTGTTAGAACTTGCAGAGACAAAATCTTCCGTGACATTATGAGAAGGCTTTGTAAAGTGCGGGCTAGGTACGTTGGACCGCGTGGCCAACACCACCGATTTTAGCACTTTTATTAACCATTTTTCACCGATTTTAGCACTTTGATTAACCATTTTTCACTGATTTTAGCACTTTTATTAACCATTTTGTATTTATAACGTGAAAATCGAGTTCACCAATTTACGTATATATAAATATTTCCACTTTGAAAATAAATTTTAGGTCGATATAACTTTAAATATACTGATTCGTTTTTAAGTTTGCACTAGCGACTGTGCTAGACGAAAAACGACGCAACAATGAACAAGAATTCTGGCGGCTTGCTTTAGCGCGATAAAAAGTTAGTTCCAGTTTCAAACGCTGGGCGCTGGCGGCGGTGTCACGTGGTGGGAAAAGGTCGGTAACTAGCGGTTTGGGCGGAAACGGAAGCGATGTACTCTCATAATGGACCTCGGACGTCAAACGGAACACATAATAAATAAACTTATAACTTACCTTTAAGCGGCCCCTTTGCCAGATGGGCTATACGGTCAATATCAATATCATCTTAATTCTTAACAATATTCATAAGGTAATAGGTTATAATTGGCAAGATGTTTTTTTTATATTTACACTACATTAAAAAAGTGTATTTATCTAATTTGAATTCAATCTAGGTCCCCTGGTTGCGCCAAATTCGCATTTTTTTTATCTTAATGGTTGCTCAATATATCCCTCCTTAATGTCCTTCCCTATGACGGCACTAGTACCGGAACGGGCTGTAGGTGACGCATAATAATGCGTCGACATTTAAAAAAAAGGGAAATTGAGCAGCGGGTAGTGTTAATTTGGTCGCCTCGCATTGTGGATTTGTTTCGGTCTCCGCACGCATCGTATAGTTTCATTTTAACCTTATTAATTATTTATCTTGTTTATTGTAATAATTGTTTTGTGATATATATCGTTACATACTTTTTCGTGATAAAGCGTGTCTGTGATAAAGTTAGTGAAGAAGCTCAAATCCAGCAGCAAGAAGCCACATCCAGACATAAGAAAGGAAGCCAAGAAGGTTCAAGGTACTGTGCCGTGTCCTTTCTTTCTTTCTCCAGTACAAGACCCAAATATTGAGCAACCGTATTAAGAAAATTACAGTCCACTTTAAATTGCAATAAATATAAATAATATAATCAACAACCAGCGCCGCCATTTTTTTTTTTGGTCCTTTTCGAGCCGTATATGTATCATATCTCTTAGTTAGGCATATATATTTTCGTATATTTTCTTTCAATTTTGTTCGTTAGGTGAAATTGCCGGTGGGCATTTTTTATTACCTGTATAACGACAATTTTAATATAGATTTTAAATATTATATGTATTTATAAATCTATTATCCGTATTTCATATCCCGTATTACGTATTTAATAATATATTGTGCCTGATTTGGTGAGAATGATCATGCGTAACATTAGTACCTACATCGCTTTTTTCTAAAAATTGTTTCATAGTTAACAATCGAAATAAATCGTATTGTTCATATTTAATTTTTTATTTTTTTATTTTATAAAGTTAATTTTGAAACGATTAATAATTATTTGTAGATAATATGGACAAAAGAACAAGAACAAAGGCCGGTGAATGTTCACCAATCGAGTTAGAACATGTTCAAAGTTCCATATTATTATTACAAGCCCGACAAAATTCGTATTTTTCTAAGATGCAATCATTATAAGATTTGTCGTTAAATATTAATAGTAAAGAAGACGAAAAAAATTTCCAAATTAAAACGTTTAATATACAAGTACTTCGTAGTGAATTTAATGAGTTAGTAACTCAATTAAATATTGAACAAATGAAGCATAACCCTCAGTTCACTCCTTCTTTTCAAACATGGGAGTCCTTTGAGGACCTGTACGTAACCATACAAAGTAAGCTGCAGGAAATTAAAAATACTTCACCTGAGGAGAAATTAGATCACCCGAAATTGAAATTGCCTCCAATTAAATTACCACAGTTTAATGGCGACCCAAATAATTGGACGTCGTTTTATGAAGCCTTTAACCATTTAGTGCATAATAATGGGTCAATTTCGAACTCAGAAAAGGTGTTTTATCTTTGTGGGCAACTAACAGGTAAGGCCCTAACTGTGATCGCTGGCATAAATCCAACCGCGAATAATTATAATTTAATTTATTCTACCTTGGTTGATAAATATCAAGATATACGGTCTCTCGGCTTTCAGTATTTAGATAATATATATAATTTCAAAACATTAACTAGCTCTTCTACAGAGGGTTTAAATAATTTTCTTGATAATTTTGTTACATCAATCGCAGCATTTGAAAACCTAGAAATACCTAATAAATTGAATTTTTTATTTTTATTTTTGGCACTTAAAAAATTAGATAACGAAACAATTATTTCATTTGAGAATTCCGTTAGAAAAGAAAAATTACCCTGTTACACGCAATTAGTTATGTTTTTAAGAGAACAGTGTAAAGTTTTGGATCGAACAAATTCTATTATTATTAAACCGGCTAATAATAAATATGCCAAAACCGTGAAATCTTTTGTAACTTCTAACTCTGATCAAACTAATTTAAAATGTCCTTTATGTCATAGTAAAAATCATGATCAGTTATACGTTTGTCCTGATTTTTTAAAATTAAATGCAAAAGAACGATTCAATATCATTAAAAAACGAAATTATTGTGTGAAGTGTTTAAGCGTAAAACATAAAACCACAAATTGTAATTCTGTTAAAAGTTGTAAAACATGTAATTCTAATACGCACAATACATTGCTGCATTTTTCGTTAAATTCCAGTTTGTTCAATAAACAGGAGAAACCGTTCGAACCTGCTATCGATGGACTGCGATCAAACGCGCAAGCCATTGAGTCGCAGCGTGAGTCATTGCTAGTCGACAGTACCCCGCGCGTCGCGTCTGGCTCCTTTGACGAACCTAATAACAATCACGCGCCGATTTCTCTGTGTTCATTGCAGAATGAAGCGAATACTTTAATATCACAACCGTCAACGGTTTTACTTGGTACTGCCCGCGTATGTACTCTTGATATGCGTGGTAACCCGCATATTTTGCGTTGTCTTATAGACAACGGCTCTCAAAATCATTTTATAACGACTGAGTGTTGTAAAAAGTTACTATTAAATTACAATACGTTTTCCGAACCTATGTTTGTGAACGGGTTTGGTGGCTGTTCGAATGATATAATAGGAGCAACCAATATTGTTATATCCTCTCGTTTTGATAAAAATATTAAATATTCTATTAATTCTTTAATCGTGAAACGCATTACGGATTATTTACCCACTTCTAAGGTTGATAGATCGAAGTTGGAGTATTTGTTTAACGTACCGCTCGCCGATGATATATTTCATGAACCCGGTCAGATTGATATGTTAATCGGTGCGCAGCTGTTTTCGAAACTACTCAAGCAGGGTCGCATCCAGGGACCGCCTGGTATGCCTGATGCTGTTCAAACCACATTTGGTTTTATTTTAATTGGTAAAGCGCCTATTTTGTCTACAAATTTTAATATAAAAAGTTCATCGGTTTTATGCGCTTACTCGAGTATCCCTTTAGAAAACATTTTGCGAAGATTCTGGGAGCTTGAGGAGCCGTCATCTAAGTCTTCCGCTTTGCTTAGTGAGGAAGAGGAAGAGTGTGAACGCATATATAAGACTACCACGTATCGTGAATTGTCAGGTCGATATGTTGTTGCACTTCCATTCAAGAAAAGCCCTCTTAATCTGGGTTCATCTATGGACATAGCTAAAAAGCGGTTTATGTCACTCGAACGTAAATTACAGTCATCGCCTAGTTATCGTGAGGCATACGACAAAATATTCATTGAATATCTGGAAAAAGATTATATTTCTCCTGTAGTAGATCAGTGCGACAATATAGGTTACATTATTCCACATCACGGTGTAATTCGTGAGTCATCTATAAGCACCAAAGTTAGAATGGTGCTCGATTCCAGCGCGAAGACTGATAATAGCATATCGATTAATGATATTTTACATGTCGGTCCTAACTTACAGCCTGACTTATTTGCAGTTCTACTTCGGTTTAGAACGTTCTCTATCACCTTTTGCGCTGACGTTAAACAGATGTATCTACAACTGAAAACCCTTTCTGAACATAATAAATATCAACGCGTTTATTATAGATTTGATCCGTTACAATTATTTGAATTTAAGCGCGTTTGTTTTGGATTTTCTTCAAGCCCATATTTAGCGCTTCGGACTTTGAAACAACTAGCCGATGATGAAAGGGCAAAATATCCTTTGGCTGCTGACGTTATTGATCGTGGTAATTATTATATGGACGATATTTGCTGTAGTTGCGATTCGATTCCCGAAGCAGTTGAAGTATCCTCTCAACTTATTAAAATGTTTTCAGCTGGTGGATTTGATCTTTTAAAATGGTCTAGTAATTCTGAAAAGTTACTTTCTTCTTTACCTTCCCATCATTTGCATCCGCAAGCAGTTCATTTTGACTCAAATGAGTTTCATAAAGTTTTAAGTGTAAAATGGGATTCAAAATCAGATACCTTCTCGTTCGAAGTAAGTAACTTAACTAATGTCACAGCAACTAAGCGTAATATGCTTTCTATCATTGCCCGTTTATGGGACGTGCTAGGTTTTGCCGCACCTTTCATACTATACGTAAAACTTCTAATAAAGGAGCTTTGGCTTTTAAAACAGGATTGGGATGAGATTGCTCCTCCTCATATTATTAAAGCATGGAAGAAATTCTATAGTGATTTATCATATACCCCTATTCGTAGACGGGGTAGTAAAAGTGAAAAGATTTATATCTGCGTATTTATATGTCTTGTGACAAGAGCGATTCACATAGAAACCGCAACTGATTTAAGTACTAACTCATTTCTGAATGCTTTAAAACGATTCATGTCGCGCAGAGGTCCAATCCAAGTCATTTATTCTGATAATGGAACTAATTTTATTGGTGCACGTTCCTATTTAAGCGAACGTCAAAATTTCATTTTTTCTAACGCATTCAGTGAGGACTTTCGCTGCGTATTAAACGAAAATCGTATTACATGGCAAATGATTCCGCCTAACGCTCCACATTTTGGTGGTAGTTGGGAAGCGGCAATCAAAAGTGTAAAGACTCATTTATACCGGGTGATAGGTGATCAAATTCTAACGTTCGAGGAGTTCAGCACGGTACTTGCACAGATCGAGGCAGTGATGAACTCGCGGCCACTGTGTCGCACGCTATCCAATGATCCTTCGGAACCTCTCGCGTTAACACCCGCTCATTTTTTAAACTTAACACCGCTTAAGTATCTACCAGCTAGAGAAATCGAAGAAGATAGGTTACATTTGCTTTCACGCCATGAGTTAGTTGATAAGCTAGTGCAGTCCTTCTGGAAGCGCTGGAAGGCTGACTACCTTCATACATTGCAAATGCGGAACAAGTGGAACACGCCAGTTAACCCAATTTCTAACGGTGATGTTGTTATTGTTATTGTTGACAATGCACCGCCGCTTCACTGGCCGTTAGGAATAGTGGAGGAAGTTTTCCCTGGTTCAAACGGTGTCACACGTGTGGTCCGCGTTCGTACGGCTACAGGTTCCTACATACGTCCTGTAGTACGTCTCTGTCCCTTACCTCGAGAATAGTTAGTTTACATTTGTATAGATTAGATTAATAGATCACTAGGTAGATTAGTAAGCTTAATGAACTTTTCGATTATTGTATTCTAGTTTATTTTATTGTTTATTGTTTTTTTTTTTGAAGGCCACCCTTCAAGCCCGGGGGAATGGTTGCGCCAAATTCGCATTTTTTTTATCTTAATGGTTGCTCAATATATCCCTCCTTAATGTCCTTCCCTATGACGGCACTAGTACCGGAACGGGCTGTAGGTGACGCATAATAATGCGTCGACATTTAAAAAAAAGGGAAATTGAGCAGCGGGTAGTGTTAATTTGGTCGCCTCGCATTGTGGATTTGTTTCGGTCTCCGCACGCATCGTATAGTTTCATTTTAACCTTATTAATTATTTATCTTGTTTATTGTAATAATTGTTTTGTGATATATATCGTTACATACTTTTTCGTGATAAAGCGTGTCTGTGATAAAGTTAGTGAAGAAGCTCAAATCCAGCAGCAAGAAGCCACATCCAGACATAAGAAAGGAAGCCAAGAAGGTTCAAGGTACTGTGCCGTGTCCTTTCTTTCTTTCTCCAGTACAAGACCCAAATATTGAGCAACCGTATTAAGAAAATTACAGTCCACTTTAAATTGCAATAAATATAAATAATATAATCAACAACCAGCGCCGCCATCCCCCAAAACATGATTGATGTACGTATTCTATTTTTTATTTCGAATAAAATAGTAATATGTATTTTGTTTATATATATATATTTTTTTTTTCAATTTATCCCTAATGGGAAAGGCAAAGGACTTTAGTCAATACAGCCAAGTCTTATTTTTGGTAATAATTGGAAATTTTTGGTAGTTTTAAAGGCCGAAGCCACGACTTCATTGTTCTTGATCGTAAGGCCGAAGCCATGACTTGTCTTATTGTTGTCATGTCTTATTAATCTCGGTCATAAAAGCCTAAACCACTTTTTTGACGTTTTGAATTGGTCAAAGTCAAATCCATAAGCAATAATAGAAGAATCCAAGTAAAAATGATTAAATTTTCAGGTGCTTGTTTCAAATCCGATCTTAAGGTAAATCCAAAAATAGAACCATTCAAACCAATTAGTCAATCCTAGGAGTACAATCCTCTTAAATTTCTTGAACCGTATTAGAAATAAATTCATAAATAGTATCATATATATCATGGTTCACAAGCAAGTCTTGAATACAGCGCGGTATATTTTCAGGTCTTTTAGGATAGTTTAACAGATAAGATGACAAACATAGGCGTTGAATATGGAATTCAGAGCATTCGAAGAATATGTGGTCTAAAGTTTGATCGACGTCTGAATTGCAATACGAACAGGAGGGAGACATAATAATGCGCATGCGGTGTAAATGTGAATTAAATCTGCAATGTCCGAATCTAAGGCGGCATAGTTTTGTATAAAATCTTCTGCTTTTGTAATTGCTGGATTTACAAAACCATGGCATTCCAATATCTTGGTTGATTGCAGCATACCAAGTGCCTTTTCTCGCTAAACTTTCTTGCCAAAGATCTTTCCAATCCTGATTAAGTTTTGACTTTGGAAGTGGTAGTAAATCTGTGTACGGAATGGCAACATTGTCAGCAGCGCTGCCGCTGTCACTGTCGACAATCGCACGTGCAAGGAAATCCACATGCTCGTTGCCTGCATCTCCTATAATTATGCGAGGGCGTCCATAAGAATTCCACACTGTAATTTCTTTTAAATAGCATATACAATAAGTATCTTATTTCGGTGATAATATAGCTTGACTTAGCACTGAATTGATGATTTTGTAGAGCTTTTAGAACACTCATGCTGTCTGTGATGATTAACCAATATCTTTCCGAACGATCTTCAATGAATCTTAATGCAGAAACAATAGCAAGAGCTTCTGCAGAAAATAAAATATGCTCAAATTTTCATTTAGTTTAGTAACTCGTCCAAACTTCAAACTTGGTATATAGAATGCCATTGAAACCGTATCCTCCTTTTTTGAGCCATCTGTGTAAATGTGTTTATAATTGGGATATTGAGATATAACATTATAGATTTCGTGTCGATCTCTCAGTTTATTGTCTATAATTATGCTGATGTTATGCATAATACTTTCATAGTTCCTAGTATAGCAAACCCAGTTATCTGATTTAAAGATGTTGTGCTGATTGACCAGATTTAACAAGAAGGGGAGCTCATGCAAAAGGAAGGGATAGTTGCTTGATAGAGGGGAATTCATAGGCAAACTATTGTTCAGACGAGTAAGTTTGTTTATAAGGGAGTGATTATTAATAGAAAGTAATTTTAGCAAAAATCTCCTTTTTAGAAATTGAAACCTTAATAAGGAATAGTGGAGGAGTGTTGCATTCAACTTGGAGTGAATTTATGGGAGTTGTTCTCATTGCCCCAGTGATAAGTCGAAGACTATGATTTTGAATGACATCCAATTTGTGAAGCAGTTGGTTATTTGAAGCAAAACAAAAGAAACTGTATTCAAAGTGGCTACAAACAAGAGATTTGTATAGAGTTAAAAGAATTTTAGGATCAGAGCCCCAGTATGTTCCAGCAAGAGACCTCAAAATATTCAGTGCCTTTGTAGCTCTGTCAGTTACACAATCAACATATTTACCCCGGGATACATTGTTAAGAAACAACACACCCAAGAACTTAGCTTCGGTTACAGCTGGGAGTTCTGTATTATCATAATATAATTTGACCTGAAAAGGCCTTCCTTTATTGTATACTAATACTTTGGATTTCTCTATACTTATGTCTAAGGCAAGATAATTAAAATAGGTATGTAAATTTTTTAAACTAGAATTTAATATAGAAGCTATATTCTTAGAGTTGGCATCAGAGTAATATACCACTAAATCATCAGCAAATTGTAAGTTAGTTACTTTGGGACCTAAAATTAAGTTAAGTTTGTGAATATACAGTGTAAAGATTAAAGGACTTAAAATACTGCCTTGGCAGGTGCCTTTATAGGAGAAACGTTAAAGCCTGTTATGATATTTAACATAGACTTTTCTACCATGTAAGAGATCAAAATATATCCATTGCACAACCTTTACAGGCAGACCAATGGAAACAAGCTCTGAAGACAGAATATGATGATTTACGTTATTGAAAGCCCCTACTACATCAAAAAATACACTGGCCAAAACATTATTGGATTTGAATGCTTGAAAGATGTCCAAATGTAAATGGGCAATACTCTCTCTAGAAGATCTGCCCTTTCTAAACCCAAATTGATTAGAAGGTAATATTTTATTTAATTCTATGAAATGTTCTAATCTTTGTTTCAATAGTTGTTCAAATATTTTCCCCACACAAGAAGTCAAAGCAATTGGTCTATATGAATTAAAATGAAATTTCTCTTTATTAGGTTTTAATATGGGCACTAAACAATCAATCTTCCAATCGTCTGGGATCAAAGTTTGATCCCAAAGACGATTAAAAACTTTTAAAAGTACTGATTTGGATTGAATCGATAAGTGCTTTAGCATTTTATATGGAATACCATCTAAGCCTCAAGTTAAGTTGTGTCTCTTCTAGATGATATTGCTGACATTAATTCGGCAAATGAAAATGGTTCCAAAAAGTATCTGTGATTAGGGCAAGACCAATCTTGATTGTCAAAGTGGGATGCTGGCTCAACAGTATCTGGAGTGTATTTTTTGAGGAAATGAATAATCCAATCATATTTGTTATCAAACACAGACGAAGGTGAGTAAGTTTTGTTAAATTTACGCATATGTGACCAAATAATTGAAATAGGTGTAGTTCTGCTAAAGGATTCACATAATTTGTTCCAACTTAATCTTCTTTCAGATCTAATTATGTATTTCTTCTTAGCTTGAAGCTTTTTAAAGTTTATATAATTCTCTTCAGTTGGGTCATCTTTGAATTGTAAGTATGCATTTTTACTATCTGTGAGAGCTTTAGAACAATTTGAATTCCACCATGGAAGTGGATTTCTTTTTGTTTTTGTGTTTGGTTTTAAACGAGAATCATTATGACCAGATGAAGAGAAAGGAAGAGATTCCGATAGAGCCCTGTTTAAGCATTTAATAAGATTGTTGTATGTTAAAGTAGGATCTTGAGTATTTAAGGATAAATTATGAAATAACAAATCAATTTTAGTGGAATATAGATCCCAATCAACTAATTTTAAATTACAAGAAGAAGGGAGAGGATTACTGTCAGGTACATCTATAGAATGAGAATTATTAAAACTGAGTAGAATTTTTGTTATTACAGGGAGGTGATAGCTGCCTAATGGATCGTCGAAGACCATCCAGTCACATTCTAAAGAGATGGAAGGAGAGACTATGGTTAAATCCAAGACATTAGGTCTCCATATGTGAGAGCCGACTGTAGTAACATGACCATCATTAAGTAGGACTAAATTGTTTTTATGAATGACATCTAAAATGTCTTTGCCCCTGCAATCAGAGGTTTGGCTGCCCCAAACTATATTATGACAGTTCAAATCCCCCGCCAAGAAAATTGGTTCAGGGAGGCTTTTAATTAAATTATTCAGTTTATGTGGTGAAAAAGGAGGGCTGCAATTACCTGGGCTGTAAAGGCTTACAATAGTTAATTCCTTGCAATTTGAATATTTAATTCTAATAGCTATATTTTGAAGAGAATTATCATAAACAGTATTTACATTAGAGTAAGAGATAGATCTATGTACAAGTATGGCTACACCATTGTGAGAGTTTCCCGAGTCTAGTCTTACTACATCGAAATTACGCAATTTAAATTTATGATGAGGTTTAAGCCAAGTCTCGCAAAGAATGGCCACATGAATATTGTTATCAAAAAGAAAATGGTTGAAAATATGTTGATTGTGCAATATACTCTGAGCATTCCACTGTACTATATTTAAAGTATCCATTAGGATATAATTAAAGATTTAAATTTGTCAACTATTGTTGATTAACGATATTTCATTGTGTCATTTCCAACAAACACGTCATATTGTGTCTGTTTTTCGTTATATCGACTTTCAAATCACAAGGATGCTAATAATGCTAAAGACTAACTATTTTGACAACTACATTATTTATACAACAACTAATAAAACGTGTCTGATTATAAAGGGTATTTCAACAAGAACTTTGTTTTCTAAAACAAAATAAAACAAAGAATTTAGAGGAAAATGAATAAAATTTTTATTGTATTACAAAGAGAAAAGTTTGGCAATTATGAATGAAAAATGATATCTGTCAAATGTCCACCACGACCACGCTGACAGATGTTGATTCTTTCATCAAAATTTTTAATCACTTTTTGGCAAAATGGAGGGTCTATTTCGTTAATGACATCACGGATTTTGAGTTTTAAGGCTGCAATCAATTCGATTGCCTTCGTATAGACTCTGTCTTTAACATAGCCCCACAAAAAATAATCCAGTGGTGTTAAATCACACGATCTGGCTGGCCACTTAACAGCTGAATTTCGCGAAATTATGCGCTCGGGAAATTTGGTTTGCAATAAATTGATCGTTTCATTGGCTGTGTGACATGTGGCACCGTCCTGTTGAAACCACATTTCAGTGATATCCATGTCATCAATAATAGGCCAAATTTTAGTGGTTATCATCTCGCGATAATTTTATATATCTCATCTCGTGATAAGTTTTCTTATGAATACAAGGATTTAAAAATTTACTACCGGGTAAAACAGTACTTTTTTGTTTTTCAGCTATATACTTTAATACGCGTATCATCGCAGATGACAATGTAGAAATATAATTTCACAATGATTAAATAGGCGATCACTTTTTTTCAATCATTAGTGTAAATAATATGTAGATAACATTAAAACAAAATCCTTTAGTGTTACCTCCTCCCCCATCCTAGTATAAAGCGGAGGCTCCAGTCGCACTGAAATGATAAAGGAGAGAGCACGAGGGCGTACGTTATTTTGGTCAGATATCAACATTTATTTTAATTTCAGTTTAAATTTGTCAACTATTGTTGATGAACGATATTTCATTATGTCATTTCCAACACACACGTCATATTGTGTCTCTTTTTCGTTATATCGACTTTCAAATCACAAGGATGCTAATAATGCTAAAGACTAACTATTTTGACAACTACATTATTTATACAAAAACAAATAAAACGTGTCTGATTATATAAGCGTTTAACAAAAACACTCATAGGCAAAAGAAACCTTAAGGAATGTTTTATGTTGATTAATAGATTAAAATGAAAAGCATCGGTTAAGTGAAATTTTTGATTATTTTGTTATTGTTGAAATATAATTAATGTGTTGTTGGAAAACGTAAGTTTCGAGTTTTTGGTTCAATTTTTTCGTTTGACCGTGTCTATAATTGTTTGACGAAGAATTTTTTGACCGTCACGAATATTGTCAATGAAGGCATCAAGGGGAGCAAAATCACCAAACTGGGACTTTTCAAATATCTGTCACAATCACTGTAAGTGTTCTAGATTTAGTAATACTAGAATATAGGTTAAGTTTTAGTCATTTAGTCCTGGAATATCGCTTCCCAACGTGCAGAAATCCTCGGAGCTTTGAGGTCGCTGTGAAGCGTGCTGCTGCTTTGCTTCTGGAAGAGGCTGGTTTAATTAACCAGAACTTTACGCACACCGGGCCAAATGGGCGTATATATATATATACCTATATACTTATCAAAGCAAATATTACAAGACTTTTACTACAACCATTTTGAGGATTATACTTGTGAAACTCGCCTGTGCACTTAGGGATTACAATTTTTATTATAATTTTATAATAATAAATAACTACAAAACACAATACATAATACATAAAAATTTGGTCGATGTATATTAATACTGGTTCACTGGGGTCACCCGTACTATCTACTAACTAATTCAATTCTTTAATTAGCGCCCTTGGAACCACACGGTTACTCCAAAGGTAATTATTTTCCATGCGGCCGGCCTAGCTTTTATGTTATGATGCGATATATATGCGATGCGATAATTTGCGGTCTCCACGACTGCAACTCTCCAGTGACATTACTTTCCAATATCATAATCATAATAAATTACATAAAATACATTACACAATGCTTAACAAAAAATTGCAAACATATTTTTTCGTTTGTTCAAACCCTTATTTATGACGTTTGTTCTAACGACCCTGGATACAGCACTGCCCGTAACAATTATTGTTTATTTTATTCGGCAATTGGCCAGTTTTTTCTAGTCTAGCCACACTTTTTCACTCCAGTATGAAAGGCTCACCTACTTATCTAGATGAGCATCAGTGAAAGGGATATGTTTACGTACCGCTCGCTTTCATAGGAACTTCCTTTAGTTCATTTTATATATAAACGTAGCACTAATAGAAACTGAAAATTTTGTAAGAAATCTCATTAATTTTTTTTTTTAATATTGGCCAGATAGATACAATTCTCATTTTTGAATCAAATATTTTTTGCTTTCATGTAACTACTATCGTATAAACAACGGATATAACTATTTCAAGACAATCATTTAAACATTTCCCAAAAAGATCTACAATATTTATGTTCCAGAAAATACCGAAGTAAATGTTTTCTTAAGGCTTGAACAGTGTTCAAATCGGTCAACTAGGGCTAGTTTAAATTAAATTGTTGGAAGAACTGCCGCTCATATGCATTTGAAAAAAATATATATTGTGGGTTGAAGCCTACTGTATCGATAAAACCAAAAAAGATAAAAGCTATACCAATTTCCCAAAAAAAAATTGACCATCGAACCGTAGATTAGACATAAATTACAAATTCGCTCCAAAACGGTTAATGCGATTTATTTTAATCTTACACGTATTATTAGATATAGCATATATTATTATTTTGATAAAAATTTTTTTGTATTAATTCGTTTCCTGGGCATGGAAAGTAATAAAAGGTAAATAAACTCAAGCGCAATAGGCTTCCCCCGGCAATTTCACACCCGCGAGCCCTGCATGCGGCCTGTCTTCTTGTTCTTTGTCTTTGTCTTGTTTTTTGTGAAATAATTTTTATAGACATTGATATACAAAAAACCCAAGATGCACGCACAGTCTCGAATAAAAGTAACGCTCGAAAGTGTCGCGAAACACTATTTCTGTCTCCTTCTATAAGTTATATTTCCTATAGTAATGTATATATTTTTTTTTACACCATCAGAAAGTAGATATTTCAACGAACAAAAAGCCCCCAAACTTTTTAAAAAAAGCTGAAATTTTGACGTCAGAATTTTCGATTGAAAATTAGGGTGCTTTTTTGATATTAAGTTAAAATGAGGCGAAAAAATAAATATTTTTAATCAAATAAATTACAGTATATTTGGGACATAATAAGGTAAGTTTTCACCAAATTTCGTAGGAAAAAAAATCTTTTTAAAAAAGATATAAATAAAAAACCAAAAACTTGTTTTTTTTGCATTTTTCACCTAAATTTTAAAGTTATGTGAAAAAATTGTAAATACAAAAGTTGTAGATCTTTTTATGACCTACAACTTAGCCATTTAACTTTTTTCCATAAGACTGGTAGTTTCGCCGGAAATCAAGATAAACAATTTTTCACCTACTATAAACTGACGCCGTGCTTAGAGAAGTGGTAGGAGAGGATTTCACGTAAGACAAGTATTCTCTAAACGACTGAACCACTTTATCCACGGAATATTTTTTTTGTAAAAATGGCAGCTCATTAATGATGAAAAGTCATAGTTGAAATTTTTAGGAACGTCAAACTCGGGTGGAACAGGTTTTAAGCGCATCCAACGAGTCAAATATTAAAAGGTTCAAATCAGCAGCAGCACCTAAAACAAAAATAGTAATTAAATTTCTGTCAGGGGCACTAAGGGTTTTCTAAGTGTAATGGCGGAGACCAAGAAAAGGTGGGCCGAGGGGCAAGTGGAATGCGGCGTAAAAAGAAGAAATATGGGAAACACCACTCACCTTTAGTCCTCAGGCACTTCACTTGTCTCCGTGGGAGAAGACCACGTATAGAATATTAAGCGGTAAGTACTTGGTACTCTGCGATAGCGTAAACACAGTAGTAGAAGTGAGCAAGCGTGACCTCGCGACGGCGGTAGTGGCTTCTCTCCGAGGCGCGGGCGCAAGTCTCATAGTCCCCTCCTTCCACACTTTAATATTGAAGAGAGAGAGAGAGTGGTGTTTAAGGAACGGGTGCGGTTGGGACAGAAAATGAGGACAGAGAGGACTAAGGTGATTGGATGGCGTGAACATTGCCCCCGGCCTAAAAAACCTTTAGGTTTTTTATAAAGAGAAATGATAATAAAAAGACAAAAAAATAATAGTTATAACAATGAGAAAAGAAAATTGATATTCGCGATTGGTAAAAAAGATCATAGAACTATATGAGTTTGTTTAGCGGTTTGTAAAGCGATTTTGTAAAGCGGGTTGTAAAAGATTCGTAAAGCAGTTTGGAGAGCGGTGTATTAAGCGGTTGATCGAGCGGTTTTAAAGCGGTTTTGTTAACGGTTTTATAGCGGTTTTGTAAGTTGTTTTGTAAGCGGTTTTATTAGCAGTTTTGTAGACAGTTTTGTAAGCGGTTTTATTAGCGGTTTTATTGGTTCGGTAATGGGCATAAACGCACAACAGGCCTTTTATAAATTCCCGTTGCAGTTTTGACTAAAACTACTCTACAAATTCCATCTTTTCCGGGATAAATTTCCATTACCTTTCCTAAAGGCCAAGAAAGTGGAGAAACGTTATCTGTCACTATAACTACAACTGTACCTATTGTGACAGGATTGGCTTGTGTATTCCATTTTGTTCTCGACTGTAGCAAATGGAGATATTCCAATTTCCATCGATTACTGAATGATTGTATCATACCATCCAACAACGCATATCGTTTTAAAAGTGAAACTGGTTCATCATCTACTTTCATTCTAGCGGGTATAAATTTTACTGATGATGACATCAAGAAGTGAGCCGGAGTTAAAGCTGTGAGCTCAGATGGATCCTCACTTAAAAGTGTAAGCGGTCGAGAATTGATAACTGATTCAATTTGTGTAAGAACAGTTAACATTTCTTCATACGTTAGTAACTGTTCACCTACCACACGACGCAAATGGTTCTTAAAAGCCTTAACAAATATTTCGAAACAGCCACCAAAATGAGGACTTCGAGGAGGATTGAACTTCCACTGTATACGATTATTTGCAAGCTCAGTGGCAAATGTATCATGAAATTCACTCGAGTTTGTAAGTGTAAATATATCTGATAATGCATTTTTTGCTCCAACAAAATTCTTTGCATTATCTGAATAAAAAACAGAAATAGCGCCACGACGCGCAATAAATCGCTTGAATGCAGAAAGAAAGGAACTGGTACTAAGATCTGTAGTAAGCTCAACGTGTACAGCTCGAACCACCATACAAACAAAAATGCAGAGATAAGCCTTCATAGAGCGGACTCCACGTTTTCGATAAGGAATTATTGAAATAGGACCAGCATAGTCTACAGCGGTATGGACGAAAGCTTTAGATTCGTTTACACGATAGTCTGGTAAGTCACCCATGAGCGCTATCATAGGATGAGGATTTGCTTTAAAACAAAAGTTACATTTATGTATAACTGATCGCACTATGCTGCGGCACGATAGTATCCAATAACGTTGTCGGAGAATCGCCATTAAAGTGACTGGACCAGCGTGACAGTTATGACGATGATTTTTTTTTTTTTTTTTTTTTTTATTGATAAAGATTGCCAACGCTCGGCACACTGATACATTGGTAAAAACAAACACAAAATACAATTTTGAATGTGATGAGCAATTAGAGGCAAACATGACATTCATTTAGAGCACATACAAAAATCAATCGTAACAATTTTTAAACAAAACAAACATTACAAAAAAGAAACAATTACAAAAAACTAAACCAAAATCGATTTTAAAGTGTGAGGGGAGCAACTCTGGATATCCAGACCTAACTTGTTTATCAGAATGCTTAATCTGGACACCGGAGAGCTTTGACCAAAACGCGTCCTACGGAAAGGAGGGACAAATGAAATAACGGGATGCCTAGGGGATCGAGAGGGTACATGAATCTTAAATTTAGAAAGAAGGTTCGGACAATCAATCTTATTATTGAATATCTTTGCTGCAAACGATATATCAATAATTTTTCTGCGATTCTCCAATGACATCATATTAAAGTGTGCCAGCCTGGTTTCGTACGTTGGCAACTTTTTTTTCGAGATGCCACTGGAGAAAAGCAGATGCCACAGTAACCTCTTTTGTAATCTCTCGAGTCGTAGCATGTGCGTCGCATAATGATAATAGGAAATAATTAACTCAATTATCCTGTCCTTTCGCAGTAACAAAATAGGATGCTGCTGATCATACTGAAGATTGGCATTTCTCAATCTACCACCAACCCTTATCCACCCAGCAGCATCTAGAAAGGGACATAATCGTTGAATAGAACGCGAGCAGCGGCCACTAGTTTTAAGGCTATGGATGACATCATAGAAATATACCTTTTGTAAAACCTTAAATATCTGTATTTCAGCAAAACTAATATCGTCAGCAGAGATATTAGTAGATCTAGGAAGTCTTTTTAGAACACGGTATATCCATATCACTGTACGGAGAAACAATAACCAAGAAGAAACTCGATGAGACAGTTCTAAAATTGGGTTTGGATCACTCCACACTGTAGCAGGAATAGAGACTATTTTTCTTTCTTCTTCTATATCAACAGCTGTTTCAGAGTTTAGAGACGTAATTGGGCACTCAGATGATTCCAGTTCTAACCATTTTGGGCCAGTGAACCAAGTAGAATTATTTACAAATGCAGTGGGTGACAAGCCGCGAGATAGACAATCACTAGGATTTTGAGCACCCGCAACATGGTGAATTTTTTCATTTTTAATTAAATTTTCTAACTGCGGTTGTACTATAGAACATAGCGAAATAGCGGTATAACTGTTATAGTTATTGGTGCAATCAGAACCCAATAAGGGGACGTTACCGATGATAATGTACCCGAATATTGTGTCGAAAGCGGTAGGTGTGCCAGGTGCGCCAGTAACACGACCCGACAACATTATATCGGCGTAATGCGGTGCACCAATAAGTATCTCTATCTCTGACGGATGAAAATAATTTTCATCCGCCAAAGTAATATTGTTTAAATGTTTCAGCGAAGACTTTTTTACTTGTGCCACCGGTAAACAGTCTGTTATTTTGTCTATAGTAAAGGCATTTAAAGGTATAGAATTATTATTAATCCGAGAAGAAAGAACGGTAGAAACTTCTCCTATTATCGGATTTGAAGCGGAACCTATACCTTTTACAAACTTATTCGAAAATTTAGTAACCTTTAAATTTAATCTTTTGCAACATTTCATGGTTATAAAAGTGCTTTGAGACGCACAATCAATTAAAACACGAACTGTATGTGGTTTACCATTTAAATCATATATATATACTTGCGCCGTACCTAATAAACATGTATTATTACTTTCGGAAATAGCCGGCCGAATATTACAAAGTGAAATATTTGAGTTATTAATCGGCTGATTGTCGCTGCGTGGAGGTAAATTAGGTGTATTATTAGCGGGAGGCCCAGCAAGCGGCGCAGTTGCATTGCTCATGCGATTCAAGTTATTAGCGTGCATGTTTTCTTGAGAAACAGTCGCATTACGACACAGCGTAGAATGATGTCTCATGCGGCAATTACGACAATTCCATGCAGACTTACACTTATTTAACATATGCGATAAACTTAAACAGTTAAAACACCCTTTATTGTTTTTGATAAAAGTGTATTTATCATCTATAGACAATTCGTTAAATGAATTACATTTATATAAATTAAAATGATCGATGCGTTTACAAAATGAACAATTAGACCGCTTCTCTGTAAGCGACACAAACGCACGCGAAGAAACCGGTTTGTTATCGAATGTGCGAGTAGTATCCAAATGCTGAGCTATTCTATTATGCTCGCGTACGAATGCAATTAAATCTTTATAACTAGGTATTGTAGGGTTGTTAATATTATGTAATTCGAAGGAACGAACTGTACTAGAATCTAATTTCTTCAATGATAAATATAGTAATATAAAATCAGCTAAATTTTCTAATTGTAATGATTCTAAACTTGATATTGCGGTGCAGTAATTGTCAAGAAACAATTGTAAATTTTTATGTGAAGCGGTGTTAAGCGGTTTGAAGTCTAGAATCTTTTGCATATAAGCTGAACCCAAACTTCGTTTGTCATGGTATTTGTTTATAAGCGTTTGCCAAATTAAAGCATAATTTTCAGCATTTGGAATTATACCTGCACAAACAGAGAGGGCCGAATCAGATAATTTACTTATTAAATATTGAATTCGTTCGTGATCTGAAAGATCAGGATTTTCATGAATGGTACGTTTAAAGGATTCGTAAAATAACGGCCACTTAATGACATCACCGTTGAAAATCATTAATTCCAACTTTGGTAAGTGAAACGATTTGCGTTGGTGTTGGTTTGCATCAGATAAATCATTCCTACCTACAACAAATTTATTAAATTTCTCAAAAATGAATTTACAGTGACAATACATGTCTTCAAATGAATTCATGCAATTAAAATTGACAGTGTATAAGGGATTAATAGTTAATTCGATAACATTTATTTTACTCACTGTTTCACAAAACGAATCCCGAATATTATCAATTGATATCATACCCGATAAAAAAGAATTTATGTCAGCCTCCTGCGAGGTTTTCTTTGACCTATCGTACAAGTCTTGTACACGTGAAAATAAATTGTCTCGTTTTGCAATTAAAACGGCTCGATCAATTTCAAGCGAACTGTTAGCGCCTTGTTTCTCAGAAGCCGCTTTACGAGTCTCCATAATGACAAAGATATATATATATATTAAATTAAATTAAATCAAATCAAATCGCGATTTGTAACAAACTAAAATAGTATATCCGGCTCGAAGGACCAAACAATGTAATGGCGGAGACCAAGAAAAGGTGGGCCGAGGGGCAAGTGGAATGCGGCGTAAAAAGAAGAAATATGGGAAACACCACTCACCTTTAGTCCTCAGGCACTTCACTTGTCTCCGTGGGAGAAGACCACGTATAGAATATTAAGCGGTAAGTACTTGGTACTCTGCGATAGCGTAAACACAGTAGTAGAAGTGAGCAAGCGTGACCTCGCGACGGCGGTAGTGGCTTCTCTCCGAGGCGCGGGCGCAAGTCTCATAGTCCCCTCCTTCCACACTTTAATATTGAAGAGAGAGAGAGAGAGTGGTGTTTAAGGAACGGGTGCGGTTGGGACAGAAAATGAGGACAGAGAGGACTAAGGTGATTGGATGGCGTGAACACTAAGTTTTCTGTAATAGTTATATAGGTACCTATCAGACACGTCCACGCTTTAGTAGTGATGGCCTTCAGCATGAAAATTTACAAAAAATTAAATTATTTTACATAAAGTGATTTATTAATCGGATATATAAACAAACTAAACTGTATATTTTTTATAGTCAATGTCATCCACTTGCACCCCTTCAGCCGTTCTGGGCCCCCCGTCACATTATAAATAGATAACGACGTAATTTCACATAACCAAGTTGCATAATATAAAAAACGTATTAATTATTAAAAAATACCGCAAAGGAAATGTACTTACTTTACTTCAAAAACCATGATGAAAGACACAGTTCAACGCATCAATATCTAATAAACGTTCATGAAAGTAAAAAAAAACCTTCATGAGAAACATCATTTCATTCGTGCAAAAATTTATATCATTAGTATAACTTAAAAATCGACAAGAATGAAGTGACACGAGTGAAATTTTGGACGAAAAATCCAAAATTAAGATGGCGTGGAATGTTCTAGACGCTATCGGAATAAAATGAAATATCCGCGTAAAATATAGCTGATCATCAACCAATAAAGTAAATTTCCACGAAAAATTCTTGTTGTAATATTCCTGTGAACACGAATGATTACAGTTTTGTCTTTAACGCTGAAATTAAAAGAAATGTTGATATCTGACCAAAATAACGTACGCCCTCGTGCTCTCTCCTTGATCATTTCAGTGCGACTGGAGTCTCCGCTTCATACTAGGATGGGGGAGGAAATAACACTAAAGGATTTTGTTTTAATGTTATCTACATATTATCTACACTAATGATTGAAAAAAAGTGATCGCCTATTTAATCATTGTGAAATTATATTACTACATTGTTGTAATTAAAATTGTATGTCCTGTGCGATGATACTGTTATATATTTAAAAACCATAGAAACCACCCTGTGTCAACCTTTATTCTAGCAAGCTTGCATTCTCTTACTCAACTGCGATTAGCAACATCTCTCAACCATGAGTCAGTCCTATTTTACCATTCAAACCGGGCAGTTGCCTTTCTAAGCCAATAAATTTAATAAAATCCTTCGTGTTTAATAAATAGTTTTTTTTTAAAACTCTTAAACCGGGACGTCGTATAACATTGGTGGCAGCGAAAAGGGATTTTTTATAAATCCTGGAATCGTCTCTTGTGTGGTAAAAGTGCATAAGTGTATCAGTGAAAGTGTTAAGTGGTATCAAGCCCCATCCGTCCACTGTGTGATAAGTGGAACAGGCCTTTCATCGTCAGCCCAGTTCAACCCAGTTCAGCCCAGCACCGTCGAATACCGACGATATTCTTTTTTCAAGAATCTAAGAATGATATTCATCACCCTGTAAGTTTTTAATTACTTTTGTGCAACATACAATACCAACTTACAAATCAGTGCAGCGCCTTATCAGTTCTCAGTAACGCTAGCCGTCGCAACGTCGTTATCACTATTGTTTAGTCTAAGCCATATCCTAAGTGACAATGCCTAAAGAAGATATTATTGTACGTGAATCAAAGAATAGGTCAGCCACAGACGTTGATTTAAATATACTCATTAGATTTATAAATAAATTTGATGGCCAGCGTGAAAAATTAAGTGCATTTTTAAATAATTGTAGGAATGCGGTAGAGCTTGCTACTCAAAACCAACAGGACATTTTATTAAAGTATATTGTAAGTCAATTAGAAGGACGCGCAGAGACTGCTTGTTGTGTTAAAGAATTTGAGAATTGGAAACAGCTTGAAGATTTCTTAAAATCTCAATTCGGTGATAAAAAGCACTATGCTGCGCTGTTTTCTGATTTAGAATGTCGTCAATTAAGCAACGAAACGGTCAACCAGTTTGCATTACGAATAGAGTCTTGTTTGTCAAAATTATTATCAGAAATTAATATAACTATCCCTACGAAGAAAAAAGACGAACTGGCAGGCCGCGTCGCAGCTATGAAAGATTTAGCCTTACACACGTTTGTAGTCGGCCTAAATCCAAGGTTGTCAACTGTAGTTCGATGCCGTGACCCTGAATCTTTGAACGACGCCGTTAATTTCGCTACATCCGAAGAAAAGATTGTCAATGCCTTAACACGACGAAACACTAATTACGCGCAAACTCCAAACACTCAGAATCAAGCGCGTTTCCGCCCATCTCACCCATCATATGCACAAAATAGATCAGCCTTACAACACGGCACTAATAATAATATAACATCTGCTGCGTTTAGGCCCTCTAATTCTATAGTGTGCCGATATTGCATGGCCAGGGCATACTATTGAAGGTTGTCGCAAACGAGAATACAATAATAGGAAATTTGGAAATAATCAAAATTCAAACTACAACCGCACAAACCCTTCTACTTCCTTTCAAAATCGGAACCAACCGATTCATGCAATAACTTCATATGAAGATTATGGTGTTGATGAGACAGATAATCCTTTAAACGAATAAGGGACTCTCGACGGTGTCTCCCGAGTCCGAAATTTCAACGTCCTTTATTGCTATATCGAAATGACACCGCAAATTCTATATCTTATTACAATTCCAAGGTCACACAACAGGGTAACCAGCCCCAAAACGAAGACTATATTCCTATTTCTAAATCCAAGGTCACACAGCAGGGTAACCAGCCCCAAAATGAAGACCATGTTCCTATTTCTAAATCCAAAGTCACACAACAGAGTAATAAAATTCCCATTCATAGTGGTAACAACGTTGATAAATCAATTTCGAAATCTTCTCTACCACATAACCTTTATTCAAAAAATAGTGCAATAAATGCCCAACAAAGGACATATGCATCTATTGTATCCGGTACTCTGAAATACATGCCTGCCATATCTCCTCTTACTACATCCATAATCGATACCCCAAATACCACACCCGAAACAAAAAATAATACATGTAACAAAATACATAATGTTACTTCAAATCCATCCGAAAAATACTTACCCTTTGTTGAAGTACAAACCTCTGTATCCACAAAACGACTTAAGCTCCTTGTTGATAGTGGTGCATCTATTAGCCTTATAAAGAAATCATCTATTCAAAATCTACCTGAAATAGATGAACACACCATAACATTTTCAGGAATCGGAACTGCAGATAAACCGATGAAGTCATTAGGACATATACCTATCGAATTCAACTCTTTGAAGTACAGATTTCACGTTATTGACAACATAAATTTTCCTTACGATGGTATAATTGGAAACGATTTTCTATCAGACAACTGTTCAAATATTGATTTTAAGAATGAACTACTTACAATTAATCAGGTTGAACTTGTTTTAAAATTTAATGAACCAGTATATGTTATTGCTCCCCGAACTGAAACCATCATAGAATGTTCAGTACTTAATCCAGAAATAGGTGAAGGCTTGATGGTAGATCAAAACCCCGTTGACTCAATTCTAATTGCTAACTGCATTGTCAAAGTGAAACCTAATTCTAGAATAAACATTTCTGTTGTAAATATCTCTGAATCTCCAATTACGCTAAACTCAAATTTGAAATTAAAACTTACGCCCTTTGAAAACAAAGCAAATCACCAAATATTTAATATATCTCATACAATCCCTAACAATGCCGTTAACAGAACTGAGCAGGTCCTAGATCTTTTAAGAGTCACTCACCTTAATAACGAAGAACGAGAGTCATTATTTAATCTTTGCGCTGAATTTTCAGATATATTTCACCTCCCCGAAGATTCTTTAACTTGCACTAATGTTCTCGAGCACCAGATACCAACCTCTTCCTCTGTACCCATTAATACAAAATCATATCGATTTCCTGAAGTGCATAAACAAGAGGTAAATAATCAGATTAATAAAATGCTTAATGAAGGAATTATCAAACCATCAACGTCTCCATGGTCATCTCCGATCTGGATAGTTCCAAAAAAACTTGACGCTTCTGGTCAGCGTAAATGGCGCATTGTTATCGATTACCGTCGATTAAATGATATCACCATTGGAGATTCTTACCCTATTCCTAATATTTCGGAAATTTTAGACCAATTAGGTAAATGTAAATATTTTAGTACACTCGATTTAGCTTCTGGATTTCACCAAATTAAAATGTCTGAAGCTGACGCTCCTAAAACTGCTTTTTCCATTCCACAGGGACACTTTGAATTTGCGCGGATGCCGTTTGGGCTCAAAAATGCCCCTTCTACGTTTCAAAGGTTGATGAATTCTGCTCTGTCAGGTCTGCAAGGGCTACAATGCTTTGTTTACCTAGATGATATCGTAATTTACTCATTTGATCTCCAAAAACATATGAAAAACCTCTCAAATGTCTTTGACAGACTCCGACAATTTAACCTGAAACTTCAGCCAGATAAGTGCGAATTTCTGCGCAAGGAAGTTTCTTATCTCGGTCACATAATAACTGACGAAGGCGTCAAGCCAAATCCCGAAAAAACCAAAGCAGTCCAAGAATTTCCCCAACCCAAATGTCCTAAGGACATTAAATCCTTTATGGGGTTAGTGTCCTACTATCGTCGTTTTATACCTAACCTGTCCAAGATTGCTAAACCACTTACAAACCTCCTAAAGAAGGATGTTCCGTTCAATTGGCAACATGAACAACAGTTAGCCTTTGAAACTCTAAAAAATAGTTTGATCTCTGCACCTATACTTGCTTACCCAGATTTTAACCAACCATTCAACCTCACATGCGACGCATCTAACTATGCAATTTCCGCTATCTTGTCACAAGGGCCTATAGGAAGAGATCGCCCCATCGCTTTTGCGTCAAGGACATTATCTAAAGCCGAAAGTAACTACAGCGTTACTGAAAAGGAATGCTTGGCTATCATATGGGGAACTAAAACCTTTAGACCATACCTGTATGGTAACAAATTTACAATTTTAACAGACCATAAACCACTCAAGTGGTTATTTAATTGTAAGGATCCTGGATCCAAGCTTGTAAGGTGGCGTTTAAAACTCGAGGAGTTCGACTACGACATTGAATATAAAAAGGGAAAAATCAATAGTAACGCCGACGCTCTGTCTCGATTTCCCGTCAATCCAATTATCAAAGATCAGACTGATTCTCAACGTGTGATACCGTCTTCAAGTGAGAATGATCCACTCCCTTTTAGTCCTCTAACAATAGATGATCTAGGGATTCAACTCCCTTCGACATCTAATGCTGGTAGTGACAGCCTGCCCAATATTGACCTTTTAGAAAATGATGAAATGTTGTTCCCTGCTACTAGCCCTGAGAGTGAAACCAACTTACCAGTTCAAAACCCTTCAATCTCTTCACCTCTTCAAGGCGTTTCAAATTCTAACACCGACTACAATGACTTTCTGAAAACTTTCTCAAACAAAAAAGAAAACTTCAATACCCATATAAGAGAACATAATGAAAGTCTCCTTAAGAGTAATTCTAAAGCCTCGTTTCGGAAATCTTAATCCCTGTATCAATCGACTTCGATGATTCAAATCCATATCTCCAAGACATCCTGTCCACACTACCCGACTCTACCAATATTCTAAATTCAGAAAGAGAACTACATTCGTTTAAAAAAATCGAAATTAAAAATAAGATATACTATCTTTTATTTACCAAAGTCTACTATTTCGACGACTGCACATATCCAGATATATTCAAAACTCTCAAAACAGCCCGAGACGATATCTTGCTTTCCGCGAATATTGGAGAAATAGCCATATCTGACTTTAAAAGTATCTTCGAACAACATTCCTTTGTCAAAATATACGGCATGCTTATGTACTTATTTAATAATACTAACATAACAGTAAATATACACCATAATACCATCCTATATCCTGTTCCTTCCGAGATCACCAAAATCCTTAAAGAAAACCATGATATCCCAATTGCAGGACATCTAGGCTCGAATAAGATGTATAATAGAATCAAAGAACGATATTATTGGAAAAATATGCGTACAGATATAGAAAATTATGTACAAAACTGTAAATTATGCCAATCAAACAAAGCGCTGAGAAAGATCAATCAATCACCCATGCAAATTACGACTACTGCTACACGCCCATTTGAAAGAATTAGCCTCGACATAGTTGGACCTTTGCCTGAAGCTGGATTTCAAAAACTGAAATTCATACTTACCCTTCAAGATGATTTAACCAAGTTTTCTATTTCATACCCAATATCAAACGCTACAGCAGAAGAAACCTGTGAAGGTCTAGTTCACTTCATTTCTCTATTTGGCATTCCTAAAACCATATTAACAGACCAAGGAACTAATTTTACTGCCGAATTATTTAAACGCACATGCGAGTTTTTGAAAATTAAACAAATTTGGTCATCACCTTACCACCCTCAAACTCAAGGGGCTTTAGAAAGAAGCCATTCCACTTTAAAGGAATACTTAAAATCTTACGTAAATGAAAATCAGACAAACTGGCATAAGTTCGTATATACTGCCATGTTAACCTATAATAGTAATATCCACACAACGACTAAATTCACTCCATATGAACTTGTTTTCGGGCACAAGCCATATATCCCTGACTCAGTATTTGAATCGCGCCCTGACGTTACATATTCAGAGTATATTAAAATGCTCCATCACCGATTAAAAATTTCTCGCGAAAAGGCTTTGGAGAATATCAAAACTTCAAAGGAAAGAGCAAAGACCTACTATGATAGACATACGAGGTCTATACAGTATAAAGTAGGTGACTATGTTTATTTAAAAAATCACGTCAGACTGCGCAAAGCTCTTTTGCCAATTTGGAAAGGTCCCTATAAAATCGTCAAAGTCCACAATGTGTGTGTGTTTTGTTTGTAATAAATGATATGTCTATGTCTATGTCTATGTCTAATAATACTTTAGAACTATTAATAAATAGACGTCATATTAAACATCATTTTGATGAAGACCAGCTCACGAGACCTAATTTTATTTTATAAATGTTTATTTTTATTATATACTGTATACACTTTAAGTTTTGTAAGATAAGTTTATATCAAATGTTAATGTCGTTCTTTTCTTATAAGTAACATTATTTTACTCTTTTTAATAACACGCTCACATATTTTCCAGGGCCATCGCAATTCTCTGCAATGTCACCCTAGCTGAACCTGAAAATCAATATGTTAAAAATATAGTGAACGGTCCTGGGATCTTCTTCGACCCTGTTGGCTCACTAAAGATAATAGATAGGATGTGGATAATGGATAGATATGGAGTGGGTAGTGCAAACGTGTATTAGTGTGTCTCTTGATTTGTACCAAAATAAAATAGTATTTCAGTTTTAACTTTTTGACTTACGGTTCCAGTGATGAACTAGTGGCCCACTACACATTATTCGCTATCTTTCTTTTATATTATCCTATAATTAACTGTAATTTACTTAAAGTTTGTTAATCACTTTTCAACTACCTTCTTTTGAACAATTAATTTCATATAATTTCACTGTCACCTTATTATGGAGGATCTTAAGAAGTCTCTAAGGGATGTATCCGAAATGGTGTCTGCCAAAATGGAAGAGTTCCAGCAGCGCCTTATTGCAACGCAGAGTAGGTCCCCTTCGCTGGAACAAACTCCTCTTGCTAAGGAGTTCGAGGTATTTAAAAGTTCAGTTCTCTTTTGCCTTGAGAATCTCCAGGCTCAAATGGCGATGCTATTTAAAGTACAGGACGAGCAGGAGATGCGCAGCAGGCGAAAGTGTCTGTTGCTGCATGGGGTTAACGAAACAAAGGATGAAAGTTCAGGCTCCATAGCTAAGATGATATCCGTCCTACTTAAGTGTCCCAACTTAACAGAGCAGAGCCTCACCAGGTGTCATCGATTGGGAATTATATCCAGAGAGAAGCCTAGGCCAATCTTAATAAAGCTTCGAGAGCATGACGATAAATTAAGGATCTGGGCTGCCAAAACTAGTCTTAAAGGCACGGGCATAACCTTGTCTGAGTTTTTAACTAAATCAAGGCACTCTTTATTTATGGAGGCGAGAAAGCGGTTTGGTGTCACGAAATGCTGGACCAGGGATGGACGGGTACAAGTGATAGGGGCTGATGGGAAACTTCGACGCATCTCTTCACTGAAGGAACTGGATACAGTCCCAGACAGCATCCCCTTATCGTCCACCACCGATGATCCAAGGCTGAGAGGAGACAAGACCTGTAACAAGAAGGGTTCAAAGAAGGTTTAATAACTTCCATATGTATTATGTGTACTTATGGTTCGTGTGTGCGTTTAATTTTAACTTCTTCTTGGTTTCTGGGCATAAGTTTAAAGTGATAAATAGTTCTCTGTCAATTACTTATTTGATTTCTCACAATCTTCACCTTGTCTTGTTTATTTATTGTTATTTAGTTATTACAGCTCAGTGACAGATACCTAGCAAACTTTATGTGACACTGTCAAAGTTTGTGATTGTCAGCGAGGGATAGTTTGTATTGTCCGTCCACAGATCATTAAATTATTCTCTCATAATATTGTACCACGTCTTAATCTGTGTGTTCTCGGATCATAACAATCTTTTTTAATGTAAAATAATTTAAACATAATATTATCCTTATACTTTGACTGTGTTCCAACGAGATACCTGTAGCTTTAGCACTGATACGATAGCCACTTAGCGAACTAGTGTGATTTTTTTTGGGCTAAATTGTAATTTGTTTGTTGTTTTGTTTATATATTATTATTATTAGTTAACTATTCTCTTTTGTGTTCTTATAGTTATATAGGTTTATTTGTGTGTGTGATTTGTTCTTGGATATAGCCATATCTCATTGTCTGGTGGATATATCTTGGAAAATTATTATACTTTTGTGAATTCATGGATTGCAATAGTGATAACTCTGATTTCTTATCTTTGGAATCGTCCGATTGTGACTCCTTCCATAGTATAGACTCTTGCACGCCTCCACTACCTGATTCCTTATCCTCTATTTTTCAAAACTTGTCTAAGCACTTTAACGTTATACACATTAACGCTCAAAGTGTACCAGCTCATCATACAGACCTGCTCACGTTGGCTTCTAAAGACATCCATGCCATTCTTATTTCTGAAACATGGTTCAATCCTTCCCTCTCCTCTGTTACTTACTCTCTTCCTGGTTATAATTTAATTAGAAATGACCGAATCGGCATGCGAGGAGGTGGTGTGGCAATTTATTTGCGTTCTCACATCCCCTTTTCCATCATTAACTCATCGCCACAGCCTCCACCTAGCAATGCAGCCGAGCACCTCCTTATAGAAGTTCTTCTCTCCAATTGTAAGCTTCTCTTGGGAGTCTTCTATTCCCCGTCATCATCGGTTGACTACTTTGCTTCCTTTGAAGACACAATTGATCAATTTTCTCCCTTATATAAAAACACAATAATCATGGGTGACTTTAACACATGCCTGCTAAAAAATGATTCTCGCTCCAGACGGCTTATTTCTTTGACTCACTCCTACAACTTACAAAACTTGCATCTCAATGCTACGCATAAAATCCCCGGTCTTACTCCGTCACTTTTAGATCTTATTTTTGTTTCTTCTCCTCACCTTGTGGCTAAGTATGGGCAACTTCCTGCTGTCGCTTTCTCGCACCACGACCTTCTCTATCTCTCCTTTAATGCGAAGCCACCCAAGCAGAAACCGACAGTAGTTATGGGTCGCAGCTTTGGTGGAATCGATCATGAGAGCCTGCTTAGTGATGCATTCAAATTTGACTGGAGTGGTCTATACGACTTAGCCTTCCTCGATGACAAAGTTGAGCTGTTCACCTCTTCTATCATAAACCTCTATGATAAGCACGCCCCAGTGAGACGTGTTAAGCTTAAACATTTACCTGCTCCCTGGCTTACTGATGAGATAAAAAGTTTGATTCACAAAAAAAACAGAGCCAAAGCTAAAATGAGAACTGCCAAATCTGATGCAGAGCGCGAAAAATATAAACTAGTTCGTAATCGTTGTAACACTCGCTGTCGTGATGCTCAAAGACAACATATTCACGATTCAATATCCAATGGTGACACCGCGAAAATCTGGAAGTTCCTCAAAAACTTGGGGATTGGCAGAGTGGCACAGAATGATATTTCTTCAGCTATTGATATAGACAATCTTAACTCTCACTTTACCTCTTCTACTACCCATGATAAATCTTCTCTTGAGAAGACTCTCAATAATCTAGCATCTCTTCCTACTCCAAACTTCATTCCCTTTAATTTCACTGAATTCACCGAGCCTGAAGTGGAGGGTTGCATCCGGTCCATCTCTTCGGATGCGGTCGGATGTGACCAAGTTAGTCGAGCTATGATATTACCTATCTTGCCAGCTGTCCTTCAAGTTATCACTCATATCTTCAATTATTCAGTTAAGGCTGGTAAATTTCCTACTTCTTGGAAAGATAGTTTAGTCATTCCTATTCCCAAACGGCCTGATCCTACTAACCTTTCTGACTACCGGCCCATTTCCATTCTACCATTCCTATCTAAAGCTCTAGAGCGCCTTATACACTCGCAGCTTAGCGGATTTCTGAATAAGAACTCCATACTAGATCCTTTTCAATCGGGTTTCCGCCCGGGGCATAGCACGACTACTGCATTGGTTAAGGTCTCTGACGACATTCGTCAGGGGATGGATGATGGGCAGCTCACTGTTCTCACTCTGCTTGACTTTAGCAATGCTTTCAATACTGTGAACTTTGAAATTCTGCTTGGGCTGCTTCGTTCATTAAAAATCTCTCCATCTGCTATTGCTTGGTTCGATAGCTATCTCAACGGTCGTCGCCAGCGTATTAAAATTAATGAAACACACTCGCAGTGGAATAATGTAAGTACTGGTGTTCCGCAGGGTGGAGTACTTTCGCCTCTTCTATTTTCTATCTTTATTAACACACTGACAGCACGTCTTTTGGTTCATTATCACCTTTACGCTGATGACCTCCAGGTTTACGTTCAGTCTACACTGGATCGGCTTCCTCTCGCGATACAAACGATGAATGATGCTCTTAAAAATATAGCTAACTGGAGTAAAGACTTTGGTCTTAAAATTAATCCTTCCAAGAGTCAGGTAATTGTCATAGGAAGCCCTTTCTTTATTTCAAGAGTGAAATGGGCTCAGATCCCTGGCGTTTACCTTGACGGTGTGGCTTTGGCTCTTAATAAAAATGTAAAAAACCTTGGGGTCTTCTTCGACCAAACGCTATCCTGGGGTCATCACGTAAAGGTAATCAGCCGTAAACTATACGCCGCGTCTAATTCTCTGAGACGTCTTTCTAATTTCCTTCCTATCCGCACTAAAACTATGTTAGCGCAATCTCTTCTGCTTCCTATTCTCGACTATGCGGACTCCTGCACCTCTGATATGAATGAAGAGCTACTCAACAAGCTCGAACGCCTGCAGAACTTGTGCATACGTTTCATATTTGGTCTTAGGAAATATGACCATGTGTCTAAGTTCCGCAGGCAGCTGGGGTGGCTACCTATTCGACTCAGACGTGACGCTCATATTCTTCAGCTTCTATATTCAATTCTTTTCAATCCCAAAACCCCTTCTTATCTCAAAAATAATTTCAAATTCTTAGGTCCTTCTAACTATACGCTACGCTCTTCTAATAGATGTCTATTGGAAATTCCATCCCACAGCTCTTCCTTCTTAGGCAATTCATTCTGGATTTCCGCCATTAGGCTGTGGAATAAGCTGCCTGAGTCTATACGATTGGCTTCCTCCCTATCGTCTTTTAAAACCCTTCTATACAAATATTTCCTAACCTTATCCTATCCTGATCAATCGTGACCTGTGTAATTCTTGAATCTCCTGTTCGTTTTGTAAATTCTCTATTTTCTTGAATTTGTAAGATTAGTTTTAGTTAGTTATTATAATATTATATATAGTTACTAATAGATTAATATAAATTTATTTTGTTTTTTATATAACTTCTGCACTTCTTGCACCCATCATTTTTCTTTATTTATTTCTATTCTTACTAGGGTTGCCTGGAAGAGATCGCTTGTTAGCGATAAGGCCGCCCGTTGCATCCCTTGTAATTTATATATACTGTGTTATTTGTATTTCTTTAGCAACGAAGTGAATTACGATATCGACAGCCCGGACTCTCAAAAAAAACCAATAATTATGTAACTATTTATTAATTAAACTTATAATTAAATTACAAAATATAGATCCGTAGTCGATGCAAGACACGAATATAATGCAAATATATTTTATTAAATTAAAATGGAAAAATGCGGTAAATGATGAGGCAGCAAAACGATTCCCTGAAGCCCGCACGTTAGCCATACACGTGTTGCAACGTTAGCGATCTTCTTTAGGGTACCGTATGTAATTCCTCCATCCCCAGAACAGCAACTATTTGAGCACTTTGAGGGAAAATGTTGCTGGTACTTCATGATTTTCAGAATCAGGAACAGAATGTATAGGGTTGCTTCTTGGTTCTCCCTCTGGTGTAGTAGAGTTCCTTCGCAGGTATCGTCGAAGAGTGTAAGCAAGGAAAATTATAACTATACCAGATACAAGTGCATAGAGGGGCAACATTGTAAGGTATAGTGAAGA
Organism: Pieris rapae; assembly: GCF_905147795.1. Taxonomy (NCBI): domain Eukaryota; kingdom Metazoa; phylum Arthropoda; class Insecta; order Lepidoptera; family Pieridae; genus Pieris; species Pieris rapae. The sequence goes on along the minus strand of NC_059533.1, from coordinate 1,475,509 downwards.
ATGAAAGTGGGCGAGTCGTATGGGGTTCTGTAGCATAATTCTATTTTCCAGGTGATCTTCAGCGGCTGTCCCTTGATTTCATTTCATCTTGGTTATCTTAAATATATCTGTTCGTAGTGAATATTCATAAGGAATGGTTGCTAAGTAACTGCTTGATAAGGATACATATTCCTGCCGTTCACATCAAAGTTCGACTTTTGTGGGCTTTGGGAAGACAATAGTATAGTGTCTATCATCCAGTTGTTCCATAGCTTGCCTTGTAATAGAGACTTCAGTGGGGCTGCATGATTTATCTAAAGATTGATTAATGATAATACTCTGGATACAATCTGCTTGTTCTCGTAGCTGATACTGATTTGTGCTTTCCTCACAGAGAAGGTATTCGCCAATCTTCGGGCATTCGGTTTGCAAGTACATGAAAAATCTCCCATCGGTTGCTATGAAAGGATATAGGTATAAAGGTCTAGTGGAATATATTAGGAACAATGGATAGCTAAAATAAGTCGTAACTATCTTTAGAATATATACCTATAATATAACTACCTGGTTTTATAAGATAATAATATTCTCTAAAATCAATATCTAAAATGTTATTATTTCTAGATTATATATTTCTCTTAATTAACTAATCATATATCCTAAGTTATCTATGCCTATCATACTATAATGCGTGCTCGCTGCACGTATAAATCCTATAAAATATTCTCTTTTATAAATCCTATCTAGTTGAATTTCTTAAAATAATCCAACTTTTCATTTATTCATTCTAAATATTATATAATAAAGGAATGACCAATTTAAAGGGTAAAAGTTAATTGTCAAGAGTCTCAAGTTTTATCTCTACTGTCTTCGTCATTGTCATTATCAGTATTAGTCGGTACCTGTAACAATTTGGATGACTTTGGTACTCGTTTCAAGCGAGATTTAGCGACAGGTCCTTTTTTCTTTGAAGTGTAAATGTGTATGGGAAGGTCTGCAAGAACTGTGTCGTGAGTGTATCGTGGTGCTAACTTCTGTCTACTAGCTAAGGGGTTCTTAATAAAAACTTGCTGGTCGGGTACATATTCAATTTCTGGCTCACGATTTTTATTTCTATTAGTCATTAAATTCGTACGATCAATAGTTGTAGCTTCATTAATCATTTCATATACCGTCTTCATTTGGTCTCTATGATTTATAATATACTGTTGCAAAAGGTGTTCGGCTAAATTAAAATCTAAAGGGTCTCTAGGATCAAAATGACCTCTAATGATATCGTGTGGTCTACATTTGGTGAAACTATGTACTGAACTGTTATAAGCTAAGATTGCATAAGGAATTTGATTTATTGTAGGTTCATCCTTATTTTTCAGATGAAGAATACGAAGGTGTTCTAGTAAAGAAGAATGGAACCTTTCAATAATTCCGTTATCGTTAGGTGAATGAGCTAGTATTCTATGATGATTAATTTTATGTAGTCTAACAAATTCTGCGAAAAGTTGATTAGTGAACTCAGTCCCGTTATCTGTCACAATAGTCAAAGGTAGTCCATGATGAGTGCTGAAATTTAATAGACCTTGGATAATACTTATAGCTGTACCATCTCGTAAATGATATGCTTGGCCGTATTTTGAGAACGAATCTACAAAGGTAAGGTATTTTTCAGCTTGCACTGTGAATAAATCCATATGAACTATCTCAAACGGTTTTGTTGCAGGTGGTACTATATTAAACTGTGGTCTAATTGGGTTTCTGTCATATTTAGTCTGTCCGCAAATTGTACATTCATTTATGTATTTAGTAATTTCTTCCCTCATTTTAGGCCAATAATAACGACGTGACAAGGCTAAATAACATTCATTAATACCTCTATGGTTAGTTTTACCTTCATGATAGTGTTTAATTATTTCTTGCTGTCGTAAGTACTCCTTAACATCTTCTAGCTCGGTTTTTACTAAAACTAGATGCATAGAATTACATTTAAAGTTATTTTGTAAAATCGGAATTATCGAATACATACCTAATGGTGGAGTTATTTTAATAGCAGTTTTTATCTTAGGGTTGACATATTCTTTCACAGCATTAATGACGTCTTGTTCTAATGAAGATTCTGAAACTTGTATATGTGTACGTGTGTGGGTATCAAAAGGCTTAGTTACATGAGGTCTTCTTTTAATATCACCTACTATAGTTAAGCAAACCTGTTTATGGAATTTATTCAGAGGTTCGTCTGTAATGGGTATTTCAAGAATAGGATTTTCAGCGGATGTATGTGCTGTTGCAGTAGTTGAACCTGGTGGTTCAGGTCTTATGGACACATCTATACCACATTCTTTAAGAAGTGATTCTATTTCCTCGTTATTAATTTGTACACGGGATAAAGCGTCTGCGTTAGTATTAAACTTTCCTTTTTTATAAATCACTGTATAGTCATATTCACTCAGTTTCAGTCGCCATCGTGTCAGTCTCGAGTTCGGTTCCTTTAAATTCATAATCCACTGAAGTGGTTTATGGTCTGTTATAATTTTGAACTTCCTACCAAACAAATAAGGTCTAAAATACTTAGTTGCCCATACAATTGCCAAAAGTTCTTTCTCGATCGTACTGTAATTCGATTCACTGTCACTTAATGTTCTAGAGGCATAGCAGATCGGTTTATCAGAGCCTACTGTGCCTTGTGAAAGTACTGCTCCTAAAGCTACAATAGAGGCGTCTGTTGTCAGAATGAATTCTTTATTGAAGTCGGGATATTGTAAAATAGGATCGTTAGTTAATAAAGTTTTGCATTTCTCAAAACATTTTATATATTCGGAATCTAAAGTTATTTTGTTAGTCTTTTTAAGACATTTAGTCATCGGTTTTGTCAAACGTGCAAAATCTGGTATGAACTTTCTATAATAACCTAATAATCCTAAAAATTGTTTAATTTCTTTTGTTGTTTTAGGTAAAGGATAATTTTCTATGGCTTTAACTTTATCAGGATTCGGTTTAATACCTTCATTACTGATTATATGACCAAGGTAAGCTGTTTCAAGTTTCAAGAATTCAGATTTGTCCATCTGGATTTTGAAATTGGATTCTCTCAATCTACTAAATACTTTTTCTAAATTAATTATGTGCTCTTGCAAAGATGTACTGAATACTATAATGTCATCGAGGTATACTAGACATATCTCATTTTGTAAACCTTTAAGGATATTATCCATTACACGCTGAAATGTGGAAGGGGAATTCTTAAGTCCCATCGGCATACGTAGAAATTCAAAATGACCGTGTTCCACGTTAAATGCGGTTTTCGGTATATCTTCAGGATTCATCTCAACTTGATAAAAACCAGATGCAAGGTCAAGGGTGGTAAAATACTGACATCTACCTAACTTGTCTAAAACGTCGGTGATGTTCGGAATTGGGTATTTATCGTCAATAGTCTTTTCGTTTAACTTTCTAAAGTCCACTACAAGTCTCCATTTTTGTCTACCAGAAGCGTCAGCTTTCTTTGGTACTACCCAAATGGGTGAGCTCCAAGCAGAGTCAGAAGGTCGTATTATACCTTGTTCGAGCATTTTACTAATTTGTTCTCTAACTTCCTGACGGTGCACAAAAGGATATCGGTAACTTTTGGTATAAATTGGGTTTTCATCATGAGTTCTAATGCTATGTTTGATTCTATTAGTGAAAGTTAGTGGCTCGCCTTCAATGTAAAATATGTCAGCGTAGCGCTTACAAAGAGTAACTAAATTAACCCGTTCTTCACTATTCAAATGGTCAGTTCTAAGTCTGTCTAAAACCTGTTTTACTTTGTCTGAGTCCGGTTCAGTATAGGAACTTTCAAAGTTAAATAAGTCAAGTCGTAAAGGTCTGTCAATTGGAATTACAATGTCTTCGTCTGTCATATTCTTAACCTCTACTGTACCAATCTGATCAGTCACATTAGTAATACATTCGTGTACAATGCAATTACCTAATAATTGTTCTGGTATGAATACGTCACCATCGTTATGATGTATCGGTATACTAATTAAACGAGATGTTTTAGCTGGTATTATTTGATCTGTATATCTTTTACATTGATATCGCAATAAAGGAATTTTCGCATTTTCTGTTATTAATATATCATCTCTAAAATCAATCCTACAGTTTTCTAACAAATCCAATCCAATTAAACCATCAAAATAATTATGAAATTTATATATAAATAATTTTATATTTTTGTCATCATTAAATTCAGGAAAACTAGGAACTGATATCGAATGTTCATGAATGCTTGTTACTCTAGAATTAGTTACTTCAAAAGGATCATACATTTTCGGAATATTACTGAAATATTTATCCACTGCTTCAGGGCTTATAAATGATTGGTTTGCGCCTGTATCTATGAGAAGTTTTAAAGGTGGATTATTAATTTTAATATAAGGCAATTCTTTCTTTGATTGTAAATTTAATTCTATTCTGGTGCGGATTTCTGATTGCTCTTGTGAAAATCCTGACTCTTTCTACCATTTGGATATTTCGATTGAATATCTTTACTAGCTTTACTAGTACTAGGCCTATTACTATCATAGCGAATATCCTCTATTGGTGGTAATTCTTGTTGTTCATAGTATTGATTGTCATCATAGTCATAATTACCATATTGTCCATAATAGTCACTTAAGTCATAGTCAGTATTATAATAATTGTAGTCAACATAGTCATTGCCATACTCATAATCATCATAATCATAAAATTCATTAAAATTAAGTTCTTTAGACTTAAAGTAATTTGATGGAGGCGGATTGCCAAATTTCTGCCAATCATGTCCAGGAATTTTGGGTGGTAAAGGTTTCGTCACGAAATGACTTACCCCACTCATAGGTTTAGGACCAGAATTATTATGTACAGGATTCCTATTAGGTATTCTGAAACCACTATTATAGTTAGGCAACGGTGCTCGGAAAATTTGCTGAGTACGCGTTGGATACATAGGCATGTGCTGACGACCATTAAAATTAGGATTAAAATTAGGTTTTTGCCAGCCAGGCCCAGGTAAAAATTTAGAAGGATTAAAGTTGTTAATAATCGGAGGAAATTTAGGCTGTGTGTGTGTGAGTTGCTGGTGTGTGTTCTGTGGTGATGATGATGACAATGGTTTTTTAGGATCTGTTACTAAATTATTACGCTGTTGTAAATACATAACGTTAAGCTCATCTTGGACAAATTCCAACGCCTTTTCAATCGTTTCAGGTCTCATACATCTTATTCGGGACCCGAGAGGATCTTTTAAGCCTCTTACAAACGCTTGTAATGTTAATTTACGATATAAAACTCTTTTAGCTTCTACAGTTGTGTCTAATGTCTCGTGCAACGATACATAAGACATTATAGTACTGAAAAGATTTTGGCATTTGTCATAAAATTCCTGTGGAGTCTCATTACATTGTGTCGCTAATGCTAAGTCGTTATAAAGAGCTGTCTCGTCCCTTTGGTCAGAAAAATTATTAATTAATGTATTCCTAATTCCTAACCAATTCTCAGGTATGCCATTGGAATTAATAGTACGAGCGGCTGAACCTGTTATCTTATTTAGTATGCCATTGATCACACATAAATTAGATAATTCATATCCTAACTCGTCTTTTACACATTGAATAACAATTTGATCGCATATTCTTATAAACCTAGGAAGTATATGTGGGTTCCCATCGAATTCAGGAACTGGGCGGAGAGCCTTATAAACTGTATCAGGATCCATTTTATACTTTAAACTACTAAAATTTAAATTCAAATTACTGCTTAAACTATGAGGGCAATGCGAGCTCTCAGAAAAAAAATTTAAACCTACTGAAGGACGATTCGAGCCTTCGCTTAATTGACAATTCGAGTCTTCACTTAATTGACGATTCAAGTCTTCACTTAATTGACGATTCAAGTCTACTAAACTAACCCTACGAGTTTTATACCTGGAGGAAACAGGACTATTTTTCATAGGGCGGAAAATCGTAACGAGGAGAGAGCAACACGAATGGAAAAATAATTCAATGTACTCACATAACTCGTCGACTTCCCTGGTTTCTTTTGAGTTGCACTGAAGTTTGAGTACGCCCCGGCTGCTTCCTTATGATCTTTGATGCTTCGGTGAACGCTTGATAGCGATAGCTAGAACGACCGCGCGCGGTGTCGAATCTAGAACCCCGGAAATCTTCTTTATAGCGATCGTCGTAACCCCGAAACTATCCTACCGACTGCGCCAATTACGATATCGACAGCCCGGACTCTCAAAAAAAACCAATAATTATGTAACTATTTATTAATTAAACTTATAATTAAATTACAAAATATAGATCCGTAGTCGATGCAAGACACGAATATAATGCAAATATATTTTATTAAATTAAAATGGAAAAATGCGGTAAATGATGAGGCAGCAAAACGATTCCCTGAAGCCCGCACGTTAGCCATACACGTGTTGCAACGTTAGCGATCTTCTTTAGGGTACCGTATGTAATTAGTGTAAATAAATAAATAAATAAATAAATAGATGACCAATTTCAAATTGTAATCCCAGTAGAAATCATTCCCATAAAAAATCATATAATGGACATAAACAAAGTATTTAACAACGTTCAGTCTTATTGTCAGAGAAACGTAGTAATTGGTGTTTCGCAATGTCATAACTTATTACAACCGTTAGAAGCAATCCTTAAAGATCTCCAACGTGACTTTGATGCCGTTTCACATCTAGTATCCGACGATTACGTCTCTAAAAGGTCCGCATGGTTTTCCGGAATAGGCACTGTTTTCAAACATATATTCGGTACCTTGACCGAAGATGATGCAAGAATTTACGAAGACGCTATTAAAACTCTTTATGAAAATGATAAAAAGATTTCAGGAACATTGAAGAAAACCGTTATTGCTTCCCAAACTGCCATTTCCAATATAAATCAATCCTTACATGACATGAACCTTAATCAAGCAAAATTAAATGGTGTCGTCAAACAATTAGAGTCTTCGGTATCTAATATAACAAATGCCTTTAATGAGGTTAACTTTAGAAATAATTTTTATAACATTTTAAATATTTTACAATCAAACTTACTGACTTTATCTTTTAAGGTGGAAGACTTACTTAACTCCATTTTACTCATTAAAAGTAACACTTTGCATCCTTCAGTTCTAACCCCTAACCAAATGTATAACGATATTGTAAGTAATTTTAAGTTACTCCCTAAGTATAAAGATTTTCCTGTAAGCATAGATATAAGCAACATTCATATTCTAATTAATATAGCCGATTTAACTTGTTATTATTTCAACGAAAAATTAATGTTTATTGTAAAGATACCACTTGTAACCTTAGAATATTTTAATATCTATAGAACTGTACCATTGCCTATCCCACATAAGGAGGGCAATCTTAATTCTTTTGCTATGATCCTCCCTTCGAAACAATTTTTAGCCTTAAGTGCAGATAAATTATAGTATAGTTAGAAATTAACAAATAAAATTACTAAAAATAACCAAATTAAATTACACGAAATTAACCACAAATTTAACAACAATAGTAACGTCCTATATCTAGTGCGAGCGTCGAAGAAGTGCGCCCGACTATACAGCGCGCCGTGCTTATATAGCCTGAAAACCAGTTTAGTCCAGTATACCCCACTGCTACACGTCACTTGACTTTTTACAGCTTATTCGGCCTCTCCTGACGACGGTGCGTCCTCGCCCGTGTGATGATAGGCAGGTTGGCATGTTGAAACTTGACCTGCTGATGACTCTTGTATCACGTGCGGTGGTTGTGGTGAAGGACTATCGTCATCATCAGCGCCACCTAAAAATTACATCATTTTTGTTATTATAACGTTAAATTAACATAACTTCATCGAAAGTAAGAGCGCATCCATTACTCTCGACACAACATTAGTTCATTTTTTTTTTTTACATAGCAAGAGCGTCTCCATTGCTATCAACAGTAAGAGTGACTCCATTACTGTACATCACACTAAGCAAGAGCGTCTCCATTGCTATCAACAGTAAGAGTGACTCCATTACTGTACATCACACTAAGCAAGAGCGACTCCATTGCTTTAACAGTAAGAGCGACTCCATTACTGTCACACAAGACTCCCGCAGGTCTTTACCAAAATAGGTACTACCTATATGATAAGCAGTCCTAATAAAATTACAGTTCTCACAAACATTTATCAACATACATAAGTTTTGAAAAGGCAAGTAAAAATTACTTACTCTCAAAGAATGCGGCACACACATCAGTGGTCCATTCCCCGCGCCAGGGCAACATGTATTCCGCGGCAGCTTTACCATAAGAACCAGCGACTAATTTTAGTTCATATCTGTCCTGCGACAACGTCGCTAAAACCACATATGGTCCGCGCATACAGGAGTCTAGCTTACCAACAGCTTGGCACAAATGCAAAATCGCCGCCATTGAAATGCACACCCTTGCGAGTCAACCTCGCAAAGCACGATGTCTTCATATCTTGACCATTGCTAATGACTCGGCATAGATACTCGATCTCCGTAGTCTGAAAGTTACATTTTTTCTTTTAATTAATGAAAAAGCCTGCCTGGGTCCCTTACCCTTACCCCCATCTCTGACACATCATGTAATGTACCTAAACCCTCTTCTATTGTTTTACTAGGTAATAATACGTCATATACACAATTACAACACACAAGGGCTCTGCCTGAATCTATGTAAAATCGTAACGTATTTGATATAATTCGTTGATATACAACCTGTGCATTGCCTAATTCTTATGGCATCTTTATGTACTCATAGTGACCCTCAGGTGTTACGAATCTCGGGAGTGGTGTCGATGTTTTTTATTTAATTTTATCTGGTGAATGCCAGTAGCCATATCAAGGTAAATATAATAGGTAGCTTTACCTAGCCAAACAATATGGTCCTCAATTAACGGAAGCGGGTATTTTAACTGTCTTTGAGTTTTAAGTTTAAAGTCGACACAAAGCCTATCTGAATCGCTTTTTTTTCTTTACAAATCTCTATCTCTAATTATTTATTGATTTAACACATCTTTTATGATATCTCTAACGCGTAATTTTTCATCATACGACATTTTATAAGGGCGGTAAACTATAACTTATTTAGCCTACCGCTCGACTCGGAACGCTGTCGAACAAAACAGTCCTCCGTTTTATGTCCTACCTTCTTATAAAATGTGCAAATAATTTTGATATTAGAAAACTGCCTTTTTTCTAAACTTGAATTGTTTGTAGATTGAGTCTCTGGTGCGGTTTCATACTTAGTTTTTTTAGGACACAAAATTTGTATATGACCAATTTCCCTACATGAAACATGAACAGTTAATATTAGACTGAAAATTATCTCGTTTTCAGAAATTATATCGCAAATTTGGCCTTTTAACGTGATTTTGTATTATAGAGCGCGGTTCTAGGGGCTTGGTATATAATGAGAGGAATTTAACTAAGCCTTCCGATGATAAATTAGCACAAGTCGCGGCGGCGCGAACTTGTGGGTCCTTAATACCTCGAATAACTACTGCGACAATTAACTTTTCACTCATTCCTCGTACAACACGCAATACATGAGATAACTATCAGAGTCTGTTGTCTCTCAACTATGATCATTACTAAGCCACTCATTTAGCCACACTTTAGCATCCCCTTTCAAACAATATCCAATCAGAGATAAGCACTCACGGTCATCCCAATAATTAGACAACCGCGCAGAGTCTTCCTCCTCACACCATATATCGAAATATTTGAAAGACGGATCAAAATTAGAAATATAAATGGAGTTAGATCTTACCAGAATTGTGCTCAACGCACTTACTAGTTTGTCGGTCACTTGATTAAGTACCAGATCAGTGCTTGACTCGCATGCGCTGCTTGAACTTGGCACCGGAGCGTTTTCAGTACCATTGTGCGAACCGTCAGTACCAGGTGGTAACGAGTGTCGCTTAAGGAAGAAAGCAGCAAATCCGATGGTGTTGCGCATGTCGGTGCAAAGGGCCGACCCCCTCGCGGTGGTGTTGCTGAGCACAGTTGTGGTGACACCACTGGTGGACATAGCTCAGTCGCTTGCGTCGGTTGACGGTTTAATATCGACTGTAACGTTTCTTCAAGCCCAGAGACGGGCACACCGTCTTTTTTTTTACGTGTTCACCGCCTACCCTCCATTATTTTTATTAAACGTATATCACTCGCGTTTCAAACTGACTAAAATAAAACCACGTGGGCGTTAATTTAAACTAATCAGAAATGAGAACGAATCCCACTACTGAAGTTAGAAATTAACAAATAAAATTACTAAAAATAACCAAATTAAATTACACGAAATTAACCACAAATTTAACAACAATAGTAACGTCCTATATCTAGTGCGAGCGTCGAAGAAGTGCGCCCGACTATACAGCGCGCCGTGCTTATATAGCCTGAAAACCAGTTTAGTCCAGTATACCCCACTGCTACACGTCACTTGACTTTTTACAGCTTATTGTATATATATCTCAAGAATCTGAATTACTGTAAAAGCATATTTACCGATACCTATCTTTGTGAAATAACAGATGTCTACGCAGTACTTAATAACCCTTCATGTGAAATCGAAATAATTACTAAAGCCTTAACTACCCTTCCGGAAAGTTGTCCTGTTAAGGTCATGTTTGGTAATCTAGATTTTTGGCATAAGCTAAATAATAACAATTGGTTATTTGTACAATCAAAATCCACTAAATTGTCTATTGAATGTAATCAAAATGTATCTGAGTTAATTATATCCGGTACAGGTGTACTTAATATACCAGTAAATTGTGTAGGTTTTTGTTAGTCTATGGAATGTAAATTTGGTGCCTTCAGCAATTATTATAGAATACATTACTTATTGTCTATGTTATATCTGGTATCTATGATTTGCTCTGTGTAATATAATTAAGCTGACTTCCTTTTAGGGATGGCGATTCTTTACGAAAAAGATCGATTTTTAAATCGATTCGAATCGTAGTCTAATGAATCGATTCACGAAAAAATCGAGGCCTACAAAATCGATTCTTAAAAAATCGATCTTTTTTTCAAGTTTGCGTTTACAATGTAATTTGTAATGTAACGATATCTTATCAATAAAATCAGGGAATTCAAAAATAACAATTATTTTTATTACCGTATCAAACTATAAGATCAACTATAAAAAAAATTAAGTATTTATATACTGAATGTTTTTATTGATTGCAAAAAAGTAAAAAATAAGGTAAGAGTTAAAAGTTTAAATATTAAGCATTGTGAATTATAACTGGTAAATAAATGTGAATCGATTAATTAAGATACGAATTGCTTTAAAAATTGATATTTTTCGGAAAGAATCGCCATCCCTAGCCTGGCGATTACTTGATTAAAATAAAATTAGAGTAAAAGCGATAGTTTATTTTTAAAATGATAATGGGAGCTTTACTATTTTTTCTGTAAACAAGATGAACAATTTGATGCTTTGACGTTAAATAGATAATTGGACATAAAGTAATCGTGAATGAAGTATGAACACTTCCATCAATAAGAATTCCACATATTACTTATTAGTTATTTCAATGCTGATTATTCCTGTGTAAAAGTAAATTTAAATGATAATCACAACTAACAGAACAAACTGAAAATAATAGCGTCAAAGTAAAAAATAAGAAGCGCTTTACTTATTTACTTACCTACTCTCAATTAGTTTTTATTTCGCAACAAACACTACATGAAAATCTGATGAAAATCGATCATGAAAATACTTATATTACGCTAATAACAGTATTCATTAAACGACAACAACAAATGAATAATGCAATATCAATCGTCACTGATTATAAATACATAAAGTCAAAGACTACAAACGTAACTTTTTTATTAAAGAGAGGCGAGTAAAAGATACTAAACATACAGCCATCTCGCGAGTTTATGAGTAGTTAACTCTTTAACCGGCAGCACTCTTATAATTCAGGCACATTCAACTAAATGCAAATAATTGTATGGTTTATACCAAAACAGAAAAAATCGAATGTCGATTTTCAAGGGTGATATATCGATTCAGTGAATCGACACAGTACTTCATATCGATTTAAAAAATCGATATTTTCTGCTCGAAAAATCGATTCTTCGATTAATCGATCTCAGATCGCCATCCCTACTTCCTTTTTCGCCATTGTCTGGTTAACATTAAAATATAATTAACACAGTGATTAAATAAAATACTCGTTTCATTTAACAGGTTATGGGCCCAGACCACCTGATTTTATTTAAAAACAAAATAGTTAAAGTGAAAAGTACGAGAGTTCAGTATAACCTCAAAACTCGCCACGCGTTTTTCAATTTTCTTCATCAGCAAAAAATGTCTTCAAATAATACGATGGCACTGATTGAAAAGCTGACTGGAAGAGAAAACTATCCTACGTGGAGATTTGCAGTGCAAACCTACCTCGAACATGAGGAATTATGGAGTTGTGTCACCGCGAAAGACAATGAAGCAATTGATCCCAAACTTAACACAAAAGCGAAGTCGAAAATTATCTTATTAGTACATCCCATCAACTATGTACATATACAAGAAGCCAAAACAGCTAAAGAAGTTTGGAATAATTTAGCCAAAGCTTTCGATGACAAAGGTTTGACACGCCGAGTTGGTCTGTTGAGAGATCTGATCAATACAACACTTGAAAATTGTCTGAACATTGAAGATTATGTTAACAAGATCATGACCACTGCTCACAAGTTAAGAAACATTGGTTTTGAAGTCGATGATGAATGGCTTGGGACTTTATTACTTGCCGGTTTACCAGAAATGTATCAACCAATGATCATGGCACTTGAAAGCTCTGGTGTGACAATTACAGCTGATTCTGTGAAGACTAAGCTTCTGCAAGAAGTGAAAAGCTCTGAGTCTAGTGCATTGTATGTCAAAAGTAAGGGAAATCAGTTTGTCAAACAAGCTCAAGATAAAAACAAAACAAGTAAAGGTCCAAGGTGCTATGTGTGCAATCAATATGGGCATATAAGCAAATATTGCCGAAGTAAGAAAAAGGAACAGAAGTCTAAGGAGAACACAGATTCTGGGTATGTTGCTGTGCTATCTGCAACAATAAACAACGACAATAATTGGTATATTGATTCTGGAGCATCAATGCATATGACAATGAATCGTAACTTGATTTACGATGAAATTACACCTCCAATTTCCACAATAAGAGTAGCTAATGACAAGAAGCTAGTTGTGAAGGCCTGTGGAAAGGTAAATATTAATGTTGTCAATACACAAGGTAAGTTGGAAACTATCAAGGTACAGAATGTTCTCTATATTCCTGAGTTGGCTACGAATCTTCTCTCTGTCAGTCAGATAATAAATAGTGGCTGTCAAGTACAATTTGACAAACAAGGTTGTAAAATTTTGAATAAAACAAACAAGCAAGTTGCAGCTGCTAAAATGATAAATAATATGTACAGGCTAAATACACATAGTATTCCAGCATACATATCTGCTTCAACAGAAAATGATGATTTCTACTTATGGCATCAGCGTATGGGTCATTTGAACTACACTGACCTGAAGAAGCTGGACACCTGTGCTGAAGGTGTGCAAATGTCCCTGAGCAGTAATGTGACCTGTATTTCCTGTATAGAAGGTAAACAAACAAGCTTGCCATTCAAAAGTGAAGGTTTCCGAGCAACAAAATTGCTAGAACTTGTTCACTCCGACGTATGCGGGCCCATGGAAGTGAAGTCACTTGGAAATGCAAGAAAAACTTGTGGGCTGAAGCAATAATGACAGCAGCATACATAGTGAACCGTTCACCTACACGAGCACTAAATTATAAAACACCTGAGGAGATGTGGAGTGGAAGGAAACCTGATGTAAGTCACATGAAAATATTTGGTTGTTATGCAATGGCTCAAATACCTAAAGAGAAAATTAAGAAATGGGACTCTAAATCACAGAAACTTATTTTTGTTGGTTATTGTGAAAATAGTAAAGGATATAGATTATTAGATTCCAAAACAAAAAATATCATAAAAAATAGAAATGTAATTTTCCTAGAGAATAGTATAACAAGAAATGTGGTTCCTCTCTCATTGTCAGAATCAGAAAATAAAGAATCAGATCATGTAATTGAAAGTTTTTCAAACCGTGAAGATAACACCACAGATTTGTCGTCTCATACACCCGTGGATCACAGCGATGGTTCTGATGACCCTGAGTATGTACCGGAGATGTCAGTGAAGTATCCTCAGAGTTCTAATATTACACTTCGTCCTCGAAATAAAATTAATAAGAACACAGAACCTAAGACATACCTATGCTCAAGTAATGTACCACTCTCTGTCACACCACAAACATATGCAGAAGCATTGTCATCAAAAGGCTCTAACTTGTGGATGAAGTCGATTGCAGAAGAGCTGAAAGCACATAGTGATAATGGTACATGGCAGTTAGTAGAACAGCTACCTGAAGCTAGAGTTATAGGATGTAAATGGGTGTTTCGTATAAAGGATGAAACTGAAGGACTAAGGTACAAAGCAAGGCTATGCGCTAAAGGATTCACACAGAAAAGCGGTATTGACTATACTGAGACATTTGCACCAACTGTCAGGTATGACTCAATTCGCTTACTTTTATCTGTTGCTGCAGAACAGAAAATGTCAATGATACAATTTGATATTAAAACTGCATTTTTATATGGTGAGTTGAAAGAACAGATTTACATGACGCCGCCAGAGGGCCTTACTGTTCAAAAAGATATTGTATGCAAGCTCAAGAAATCTTTGTATGGCTTAAAACAATCACCTAGGTGTTGGAATGCTAAATTTGATAATGTTTTAAAGAAATATGGTTTTAAGAACAGTCATGCTGACAGATGTGTTTATGTGGGCTGCATCAATGGTATTAAAATATATTTATTACTGTATGTGGACGATGGATTATTACTGTCTACAGTTGCCTCTGCTCTTACTCAAGTAATAAATGACTTAAAGAAAGAATTTGATGTAAAGATTTGTAAATCATTACATTTTATAGGAATGCATATAGAAAGATGTGATGATTATATATTTGTGCATCAAAGTACATACATTGAAGAGATGCTGAAAAGATTTAACATGTGTGATACCAATACTAATAGCATTCCTGCTGATCCGCATGTTACTTTGGTAAAAAGCACTGAGTCTGATAGCAACAACAAACATATTCCTTACAGAGAAGCTGTGGGTTCTCTCATATTTGCTGCAATAGTGAGCAGACCTGACATCATGTATGCAGTGTCGACAGTTGCTCGCTTCCTGAATAATTATGATCAGATGCATTGGAATGCGGTAAAGCGTATTTTTAAGTATTTAAAAGAAACAAAACATTTTGGACTCTGTTTCAGATCAACTCAAAGTAACATACTTGAATGTTACTCTGATGCCGACTATGCCAATGATCCTGACACCAGAAGGTCTATCACTGGTTACATCTTCATGAAAAATGGAGCAGCAGTGACGTGGAGCACTCAACGACAATCAACCGTCGCTCTGTCTACCACTGAGGCAGAGTTTATGGCATCCTGCTGTGCTACAAAAGAAGCTCTCTGGGTTCGGCAGTTAATGCTTGATATTAACGAATATAAACAGAGTTGTATTAATCTTCATATAGATAATCAAAGTGCTATTTGTTTGATCAAGAATAATGATTTTCATAAACGATGTAAACATATTGATATTAAGTATAACTTTGTAAAAGAAAAATACGCACAAAAATTGATAGATTTGAAATATGTTAGTACTAATAGTCAGTTAGCTGATATATTTACAAAAGCTCTATGTAAAGTAAAATTTCAATATTTCAGAGAGAAACTTGGTGTGATTGAGAAACCAAAAATGTAAAGCTATCATATTACTGTGTTGCTCAAGTATGTTTATATAAAGTTTTATAACTAAGCTATTTAATGTTTGGTTTTCATTTGTAAGCTTTAATAGAAGGCTCAAATTTAGTAGGAGTGTTAGTCTATGGAATGTAAATTTGGTGCCTTCAGCAATTATTATAGAATACATTACTTATTGTCTATGTTATATCTGGTATCTATGATTTGCTCTGTGTAATATAATTAAGCTGACTTCCTTTTTCGCCATTGTCTGGTTAACATTAAAATATAATTAACACAGTGATTAAATAAAATACTCGTTTCATTTAACAGTTTTCATAAAAACCTCAAGCTAGTGACTAAAGTGTATCCCAAAATATATGTACCCACTGTATCCTCAAACTTTGACATTATTAATGATAATTGCTGTAAAAGTGTAAATAAATTAAGCAATAACATTTCCATTCCAACAATCAAAATTGTTAACCTTGATGATTTAAAATCGATTAAAGCTATTTCAGATATGTCAATGAAGGATCTGAATGAGATCAAAGATCCTAATAATTTTAATAATCATGTTAGCTTTCCTATTTTAAGTATTTTCTCTGTAATCCTAGTTATTAGTTTTGTTTTTGTATATTTTTATAAGAAAGGCAAATGTTCGAGAAAACTTGAAATTTCTAATAATATCCCGGTTGAGCAAGATAATAATCCTGCAGATCAGACTAATCCTTCGGTAGCCCGCTTGCGAATTTGTTAAATGTTAAGTAAACTTACAAATAAACCGTAAGTTTCCTCATAACGAGGGGGTTGTTATATATTTAAAAACCATAGAAACCACCCTGTGTCAACCTTTATTCTAGCAAGCTTGCATTCTTTTACTCAACTGCGATTAGCAACATCTCTCAACCATGAGTCAGTCCTATTTTACCATTCAAGCCGGGCAGTTGCCTTTCTAAGCCAATAAATTTAATAAAATCCTTCGTGTTTAATAAATAGTTTTTTTTAAAACTCTTAAATCGGGACGTCGTATAACAATACGCGTATTAAAGTATATAGCTGAAAAACAAAAAAGTACTGTTTTACCCGGTAGTAAATTTTTAAATCCTTGTATTCATAAGAAAACCGGGAAAAAACTCACGACACGAATGAAATAAATAGTCTTTTTCTTGGATTCTCTCGAAATTTAAGTGGGTTTTGTAATTTTTATTTCTGAACCAGTCACAGGCACAGGATTAGTGATAAAATGGAATGAATATCTCTTGAATCTTATGACGTCACTTATTTTAGAAGTTATTTGGCAAACACACTTTCTTAATCCCATTTGAAATCGACCCAAAACCATCCATCCATTTTTTTTTTCAACTGCCATAATTTATTGATAGTTACAATATGAATAATTATTTTTGATATTTAGATAATAACTAGCAAGAATTGTAATTTAAAATATATTCTCTACATTATTAAATATTAATTTATGACCCTACAAACATTCTTTTATTGTTTATAACGCTTTCGATAATAAGTACATCCCCGAACCCTTATAGATAGATAATTATTTTTATTGACCTAAAAAAATGTTTCCTACAAATAATATACATGGCATAACGATGATAATATACAATCTCTTTAACGGCTCATAAATTAATAAATTTGACGTGTTTGATACATAATTTGGCTGGTTTATTAATTTATTTTGTATAGCAATAATTCCCTGAACAACCATTCATCCATTTATATGTGTGGATACAACCGTGCGAGCGGTTAAATCGAAACCGGGCACCGTCTTACTGACTTTGCGGCACGCTAGAGGCCGTAATTTCTGAGAAAAATAAAAAATGAATTTGTAGCTTTAAACACGTTCTAGAAGTTTTGTTTCGGACATGTTTCGATATCTTTGACTTGACAAACTTGTGGGTCTTTTTATCGATATCTTGATAACGATGATCGATACGTGAAAAATGTAAAGGATCTTAATTGTAGATATCTCAACTTTTATGACAAAACTGAATTTAACCCTTTTTTCAAGATGGCGTAAATTGCACAAGGTTATTTTGGTCGACAATTTGACCTTGGGCTTTTCTAGCCGCCCCCCACGTAATATGCTTTAATAATTTGGCTTTCTCAGTTCATTTTCTTTTCTAACCCGATTTTTCCGAAGTAATGACTATTATGTATACTAAACAAATATTATGTCAAAATAGTGTAATATAAGTGTCTTTGTGTTACCATAAAACTCTTAATAATATTTGGCTAAAAAAATAACTTGATAATAACTTGCATAAAACAATAATGTAAGTAATTAAATTGCTATGCAATATTATTGTGTCACATACCACATCTCACTACAGTAATACCCCGACTTAATTTTCTACGCGATTTAATTTTCTCGTCTATTCGTTTTTTTTTTTTTTGAACGCCGCGCAGTCAAAGTCAAGCGGCGGCGTTTGTTACTGACTCCCGCCGCCCGCAATCGCATTATTATTCGTTCACAGTGTTTACAACCGTACGATAATTATCGTACATGTACGATAATTTCATAGCTACGTACGATGTACGATGGTACGCGACTATCGTACACAGATTGTTCGATAATTTCCGTTCTTATGAAACATTTGATGATTACACAGATAGCCCAATAATAATTACAATTTTTAGTGTTAGTGCCATCTATTGGCTCATTATTTTATTAGGAACACATGCCGTTGCTTCATGGCGCAATCCTTTCATTGGTTATTATTGTTGTTCAGTGTTCACAACCGTACGATAATTATCGTAAATGTACGATAATTTCATAGCTACGTACGATGTACGATGGAACGCGACTATCGTACACAGATTGTACGATAATTTCCGTTCTCATGAAACATTTGATGATTACACAAATAGCCCAATAATAATTACAATTTTTAGTGTTAGTGCCATCTATTGGCTCATTATTTTATTAGGATCACATGCCGTTGCTTCATGGCGCAGTCCTTTCATTGGTTATTACTGTTGTTTAATATAAATTCGAAATGTTGGCACGTTCATGACACTCGAAGTGCCCTCGTCCGACGTCCACTCCCAGCTCAAGTCTTGCCATACGTCGAACATTTTATTTGAATTATTATTTTTTCAATTTAAAAAACACAAGTTTACAAGATTTAAACTATAAATCATTTCCTACATACATTGTTGCACGTTTCATATGATTTTTAAAAGTATTTTATCCATTTTCCTGACTCGTACGATAATTTTTATCCATGTACGATAATTTTTCGGCCTCTGGTACGATAGTTGCCTGGCTTCAGGTTGTGAACACTGTTCGTTCAGCTTGCAACAGGCACAGACGTGTAGTGATGTAAACTGTGTAGGATAGTGATGATCAAGAGCTGGTGGATTCACACAATGAGGAGCTCACAATTGATGAGCTCATGATTCTTTGGATCCAGTTCAATTAGAAGATCAAATGACACTTGGAAACTTGACAGAAGCCCTCAGTTCGATTGAAAAAGGGTTAACAATTTTGGAAAGAATAGACTCCAATAAAGAGCGCATTTTTGTTACAAGACATGGAATAAAAAAATTAATAGGATGCTGCGGGAAGATATACGGGAGAAGAAAGCGACTTTGTTACATATGATGACACCATTGATATACAAAAAACCCAAGATGCACAGTCTCGAATAAAAGTAACGCTCGAAAGTGTCCCGAAACTATTTCCGTCTCTTTCTATAAGTGACAAGCATATATTATTGCAAAATGAACCTTACGCGAATTGTTTAAATTTGTTATTACAACGCAGTGTACTTACAGCAATAAAATTTGACAACCGACCGTGGTCGGTAGGACAAGGTATTGAGTGGAGTCGAACATGACTTTTTTTTTCATTATACATTACTATTTAGTATTTTAAGAGTTTGTTAAATTGTGTTTTAAACACATAAATATACTTTTATTTGTGCATAAATATGTTTTTGGGTAGGCTATGGGTATACCAAAAAAAAAACAAATAATAACTGTTAAAATTGTTTATTCAAATATTTGGTTCAAAACGATTTAAACCTTTTTGTTAAAACATTTAACGGATTCTTTAGTGAAATAGTATTTTTAACAAGTCTCGAATTCTTTTTCCTTAAGTTTTTAATGACTTTTTCCTTGCTAATTAACCTTTTGCGGCATTTGTGAAGTTCGCTTATTATACGAACTTTTCGAGGTGTATTCAAAACTGACCCCGTGCTTAGAGTAGTGATAGGAGATTTGAATTTCTTTTCAATTTCTAAATTAAACATTGAACTCGTAGGACACACTTCAGTATCACCGCTATCATCCGGTATTTCAATCTGTAAGCAATATCAAAATATTTACAAACATTAAAAAAAATGTTAAATTGGCTACCTACCGACCTACACTTTATATAGCGTAAATATATTTGTCAAAAACTATACATAAAAAAGTTCAATAATACATAAATTTATTTATAAAAAAAACACAAATAAATATAATCGACTCCACTTATTAGACCAGGGTAATTTTTATAATGCGACTAAAATAAAAAGGAGACTGTTATGCGTTGTTCTAACACTGAACAAGCAGCGATTGAAGTTGGCCGTATAGAAGTTTGTGCGTTGAATGAAGTTTTTAGAAAAAATAAATAAATCTCACACATTGCTTGTTTAATCAGTTATAAAAACAACAAAAACAAATCAATAAAGTTTTTTACTTACCGAAAATACTATATCCCATCCTTTATTAGCCTTCTTTACATAATATTTTTACAATTTCTCACAGAACACTTTGACATTTTTAACGTCTGCTCCCTGCCGCGAGCGACGCGAGACTATTTGAAATGAGCGCACAATTTAGAATGTTGCGCTCATTTTTTGAGGACGTTTTTTAGACGTTGAGTGTGCATCTTGGGTTTATTGTATATCAATGGATGACACCTTCTACATCAAAATAACGTCGGATTGCGTTTATACACTCTATTAATATAGTTTGTCATATTATCTATTATTCTCTATTAGTCTCCAGTCCCAATTAAACATACTTTGTATGACTTTATATGGAAAATTGTACCCCGACTTACGCGAATTCGACTAACGCGGATAGCGCTCAGTCCCACCTATCGCGTAAGTCAGATAACAATTGTATTACAGCAAGAACGAGGAGGTATGATTGAAAAGAAGATATAGGTATTAAACTGAGTCTGAGGTATTAAGTTTAGTGCTGTTTAGACAACAATTGTTTTTATATGAAAAGTTGTATTACTCTCTCTGTTTAAGATAATTGTGTGTACTTTATAAAAAAAAATTTGTATCTAATAATATTCTATTAATAAAATGATTGATTAAATCTACTATTTATTTAATGACTGCCTAATAAAAACGTAGTAACCTTAAATTACATGGCTAAGCAGAAATTAAAAATATATCTATATGCTGTGTTACTGTATAGTTTATAATAAAAGAACAACAATAACCTACACAACTTAATTTTATGGTAATAATCAACTTTTAACACACTACAAAATAACTTTCAGTAATACAAACGCAAACTTAAGTGTAATGAAAACTAATCAAACCCAGCCTCACATAGAGCTAATCTATTTCATACTACTTCATTTCGTAGACAAATATATTTATTTATTTTAATATCTCAATCAATCAATCAAATCAAAAAGCATTTATTCATATAGGTAACATAATGTACACTTATGAACGTCAAAAAAAAGAAAGAAATCTATCTTCTAATCAGTTTAGAAAAAGTAATTGTTATGAACAAAAAAAAAATAGAAAGCTTAATAAGTACTTAAATGATCATATACATTATGATGGTATGGGAAAAAAGTGCATCCGTTACTTCATAAAGGTATTGTGAACCATATATATTGGAGATTCTTCTGACACATCCGGAACTGCTGAATTAACAAGAAAAACCTTTGCGATACATCACATAAATAATTTTTTAAATACCCTCATATTGTTTTGTCCACAATAAATACATACACCCAAACACGTCAGTCAACGCCATTGGTTAATTTTATTATTGGCGTTTGACATCTGACACCGGCATTATTGCCATCTTAGTGGACCTGTCGGCTGGATACAAGGATTTTGGACCTAATTATTATAACATACTCTTTCGATTATTCCTACATACGGTTTTGAGCAGAAAGAATAATAATGGATTGCCGTAAGTGTTTAAAAATTGCGCCTGATGCAGAGAGTATCAAATGTACCTCCTGCCTAGCATGGCTACATTTCTATTGTGCGGAACTGTCGGAATCAGAGTTTAAAAAGATTTTACCTATGAACAGAATAAAATGGAAGTGTTCTGCATGTAAGTCTAAAAAGAAAACAACGCTCTCGACGACCAACTCACCTGCCCTTAGTTCGGCTTCGCCCTTGAACGTGGACACGGAGGTGTTAACTAAATATATGGACTCAAAGTTTGCGAACTTAAGTCAACAGTGGCGCGATGATCTCAACTCGGCAATCTTAGAGGTTTCGCGAACATTTCGGAATGATATAATTGCCTTAGAAAATCGCATAAACACATGCGAAGAAAGAGTTGCTCAAGTGGAATCAGCGGCAGTGACAAACTCCTCTTCCCTGCCGTCCAACCTCATAGAAGAAAATGCGTCACTACGTCACGAGCTTGAAACCTTGAGTAACAGGCTCGACAACTTCGATCAAGCCTCTAGAAACTGCAATGTCGAGATTCAAAATGTGCCCGAAATTAAAGGTGAAAACCTTATGCAACTCTCTTTTACACTAAGCAACATTTTAAACGTCGAATTAAAAGACTCAGACATAAAAACTGTTCACCGCGTTAAGCCAGGAGTACCTACGGGTCGCCCGAGAAATATTATACTGCAGTTGACAACTCGCAGAAAACGTGATGATTTTATCGCTGCTGCACGTGTGCGTGGCTCTCTAACAGTTGATAAATTGCTGGTTGGATCTGTGGCTGCCTCTGGCAACAATCGATTCTACGTCAATGAACACCTTACCTTGAAAAACAAAATACTCTTCAGTAAGGTCAGGCAACTTGCAAGGGAAAGAGGGTATAAGTATGTTTGGATAAAAAACTGTTGTATTTTGGTTAGAAAAACTGATGAAGCTAAAGCCATCCAAGTGCGATCCAGTGATGATCTAGCCAAATTAATATGACTATATTCCCCTATTTACATTTTGTATATTTTTTGTATTGTGTTCGAGTGTTCTATATGTTTAGTTGGTATCTTGCTCTTTTTTTGTTCTTTTATTGCGGTGCGGAGTGCGAAACTGGATTTTTTTATAATCTTCATTTTCTTCCTTCATATTTTTGAGTATGGGTAATGGCTCTTAATGCCTTATCAATTTACTATCAGAACTGTGGAGGCATAAAGAGTAAAATAAACAAACTCAAAAATAGTATTCTTCTTAGCAACTTTGATATTATTGTTTTGGTAGAGACTTGGTTAGTGGATTCTATCTTTGATGGAGAGTTGCACTCGGGCGGTTATGATATATTTCGACGGGACAGAAACCTCCAGCTCTCTCATAAAAAGAGTGGCGGCGGTGTCTTGGTCATGGTGAAAAGAGAAATTAAATCTATCAGATTGACTGAGTTTGAGGCCCCGGATTTGGAGGAAATATACATTCACCTGCCATCTCACGCTCGTCTCCTCCTCAATGCTTGTTACTTTCCCCCCGTAACTCATACCTCTGCATACATAAAATTCTTTCAAAAACTGCATGACATACACGCTAGTGCTCGATTTTCTAATTACATAATTACAGGTGACTTTAATTTACCTCATCTCATCTGGTCATCCTCTCCAGATACCCTACTACAATCTGCAAATACTGAGTCATCAAAATTATTGTTGCATACTATATCTTTTATGAATTTAAAACAAATTAATGTAGTCTACAATAACAATGCGCGGCTCTTAGACCTAGTCCTAACAACACTTCCTGGGCGTGTTGATTGCTCTGATGATCCGTTGCTTAATCCTGTTCCTCATCATCCGCCTTTAGATATACTTAGCACTGTTGATAGGTCAACTGTCATGACATCAATTATTTTCAATCAAAGAAATTTCTTTAATGCAGATTATGACTTAATAAATACTGCTATTGATCGGGTAGATTGGGTGACACTACTAGCCTCGCCCCATTCTAAAGATGCTGTTGCCATCTTTTACTCAAAAATAAATGAAATTATTGCTACTAGCGTGCCATTCTCTAGACCTAAATCCCGTAAGCATCCAGTTTGGTTTAGCAGAGGGCTGATAAGAGCTCTTAATCGTAAGAAGAAACTTTGGTGTCGTTGGAAGACCTACAAAAACTTGCTCGACTATCAAGAATTTTCTTTATTAAGGGCGCGCGTTAAGGGTCTTATGAAACTCTGCTATAATCGTTACATACAAGGAATTGAATTATCGTTAAAAACAAATATCAAATATTTTTGGAAGTACACGTCTACACTAAAACAGACTAACTTAGGATACCCTAAACTAATAAAATATGGCAGTATTTCATCTGACGACCCTAAACAAATAGTTGAGCTATTTTCAAACTATTTTCAGTCAGTATTTGAATCTCAAACTGACTTAGGTGGAGGCACTATGTACACCGTTGATGAGAGCCTTTCCAGTAACTCTCAGATCCTTCTGAATAATTTATTTTTCGACAAAGATGAAATCAGCAAAGAATTATTTTTGCTTGATCCAAATAAAGGTCCTGGTCCAGATCAAATTAGACCAGTTTTTCTTAAGCGTACATATCGGTCATTATGTGCCCCCTTACAGATTATTTTCAATAAGTGTATGTCCAGTGGCACATTCCCTGACTGCTGGAAATTATCTTACATAACGCCTATCTTTAAGGGTGGTGAAAGGAGCGATGTCGAAAATTACCGACCGATTTCAATACTCTCTGCAATCCCTAAAGTTCTGGAAAGATTAGTTCACCAACGCATTTATTCCAGTCTAAGGCATGTTATTATAGACCAACAGCACGGATTTGCAGCTGGTAAATCTACTCTCTCAAACCTCCTTGTTTTCACTAATTATATTTTTAACGGTTTAGATAATAACCACCAGATAGACACAATCTACACAGACTTTCAGAAGGCATTTGATAAAGTTGACCATATGATGCTTTTACAAAAGCTGTCTTTTAATGGTATTAAGGGCAATCTTTTAAGATGGTTTACAGCATACCTACATAATCGTGTTCAATCGGTGGTTATAAATGGGTTTACTTCTTCTCAAATAGTAGTGACATCCGGCGTCCCCCAGGGCTCCATTCTTGGGCCGTTGCTCTTTTCCTTATATATTAATGACATATCCAAATGTTTCTTACACTGCAATTACTTGCTCTACGCAGACGATTTAAAGTTATACAGAAAGGTAGTTACACTTTCTGACGTGAAACTTATCCAGGAGGATCTCGATAGGCTTGATGACTACTGCCAGATAAACAAATTATTCTTGAAATATAGTAAGTGTCAGCATATCGTGTTTACAAGAAAAACACATAACACAATCACCGCCAACTTCACCCTTGGATACCATGCCCTCGAACGTGTGCGGTCTGTAAGGGATCTTGGTGTCCTTTTTGACTCCAAATTAACCCTAGATAAGCACATAGGCTTAATTATTAATAAAGCCTACCGCATGTTAGGTTTCATAACACGAGTCACCAGACCCTTCAAAGACAAAACCACATACATCCACCTTTATAGGACGCTCGTGCAATCCCAGTTGGAGTACGCCTGTCCAATCTGGAATCCGCATTACGCTATATATGTCGCACAACTGGAGGCTGTACAAAAGAAATTTTTACGCATTTTAAATTATCGGATGAATAGTGGTAGGGCTAATTACAAGGAACTTTTAAAAAGATATAAATTACCTTCTCTGAGTACTAGGCGTAATCTAATAGATTGTGTCACAGTGAGAAAAATATGCGTAAATGAAATAAGTTGTTCAGATCTTCTTGAACTCATACCATTTAATGTTCCTGCCAGGTCTCTACGCTTACATAGAACTTTTAATTTTCAGACTCCCAGAACCAACATTGGGTTCCGCGAGCCTCTTCACAGGATGTGTTCTTCCTTAGATTCAATCAAAAACATTGACCCTTTTTCGCACTCCACTACTGCTTTGTTTAAGAATAAAATAAAGCAACTCTTAATGTCTTAACTTAATATTACTTTTATGTGTGTTGTTGTCATGTATTATTTTTTGTATCATATATAAGTGTAACCTGTTGTAGATTCATCCAGTGTGTTTGTATTTGTTTTATTTTTGACTGTGTTTTTATTAAGGATGTCTCTGTTTGGTTTCCCAATAAATAAATAAATAAATATTTCATACTAAGTGTAAAACAGAATAATGTTTTTATCCAAAACAAAAAAATTTATTATAAATTGAAGGATACTTGAAATTCAATTACTTATTTGAAAATATCTGCACTATTGTGTTTTTCTATATCCAGCGTTCTTGTCATTGATAAAAATGTGATATTCTTCTTCAAAGTCAGAAAAATACAACCAGAAGTTTTTGAACATTTGGAACTGTGAAATTATTACATTTATAATTCATCCTATTTTATAAGTAGGTATACTAACCTACTTATAAAATAGGATGAATCCGCTGGAGACAAGGTCAAGAGTGTTGTATAGGCAGGATAAAAGGATAGTTAAGAATAACTTATCATAAGAAAAAAGCATTGTATTTGCAAGATTGCAAATGAAAAATGATGGTTACTGGTACAGAGGTGTTATCGGAATGACAAATTAATAATAAAAAATAATAGACGCCTTGTTCCGCTTGTAGATATGACATCTGCTGCGCAGTTGCTAATCAATATGTGTAGGCGCTATGCACCAACAAGTGTATCTGTTACAGCCAAAGTAATTAATCTGGATATTATGTATATTATCTAGCCATTATTTATAATGTCTACTCAATTTAGATAAAGTGATAATTGACACGGAATTAATCACATTAACTAGCAATTTTATATAATATCTTCAAAGACTTGGATAATGTAATAAAACAAGTAGGTACTGTTAAGGTATAAATTAAGAATTAAAATGACATTGCCATAGATAATAATTCTACATTGGTTTGACTTTTTACATTTACACCCATTAGAAACGCATTCTCCAGTACAGTTGCAGTGCTGAAATCCTTGGCCGCCAAGATGTGACTCGGGAGGTGTAACAAGTCAGTTAGACCGTATTTATTACTTTGGCTAACTTTGACCCGCTATTATGAATAATATCCGGATGAAGTGATTAATTTATCATATTGTCTAGTCAGTTTTGTTATTATATATAATGACCAGTCATTATAATAATATATATAGTGTATAATATCTATTTAATCACTGTGACTGTAACATATCGATAAATTGGTTCTGAGATAAAAATTATATTTCATTACCTTAGATTATCTATTTACTAGACTCTTCGTTTAGCTCAGCAGCCCATATAGGAAATGTTATAGATTTCGTAAATTCCACATCATTTCTTGGGTATTGAAAAAGAGAGACAGTGACCAACGACGAGAAACCAGTTGGTCGTTTCATGGTCGTTTTTTCTTTGCCATCTATAGATATTGTATTAAGTATTTTTTAATTGCTTGCATAATTTATTTATTGAAATAGAGGTTTAAAGTGCAAGAAAACGGGCCTTCTGTAACAATAACAATGTTCTATTTGACTGATCCTAATGCTTATGGATATAAATTTATCGTAAAAAAATGCTGTATTTATAAATATTAACTTATACACTTACCACATATATATAGATTGTCCTAGATTAGAATATTTTCACATAAAACAACCCTTAACTTCGCTAAAAAATGGCTAACTCATGATTTACAAGAATCATGATATCACCTAGGAAAAAGCAACTTTTTATTTGACGTAAAAAATCGATTTTTATTATTACCATGACTGCGTATAAAGTATCGTAATCAGCTCGGCTAATTATTTTTATTATTAACATTATTTATGTAACGATCCCACAAAATATGGGGACATTATTGGATAACAGTTTCAACGCCCCAACTGGGAATTCGAAATACTAGTTTGCTGTTATAATATTTTTATTTATTTATTCACACTTCATTGCTAGAAAGAAACACAATACATATAAATTACAAGGGATGCAACGGGCGGCCTTATCGCTAACAAGCGATCTCTTCCAGGCAAACCTAGTAAGAAAAGAAAACAATAAATAAAAAAATGATGAGTGCAAGAAGTGCATAACCAGAAGTTATATATATGTTTTCTTTGATACATACTCACATAGATTTACAAATATTTAAAACTCATGATAATATTGATACTCATGATAGTGTTTGATAGCCTGTTTGTCCCTCTATATACGCCACAATGGAGTGACGTATCCGTGTGATAATAAAGAGTTAACAAGTGATATAAGCTACTTTTAATCTCGTCATAACGCGGACAAAATTTTGCAATTTTGTCCACTAGTAAAATAAAAATAAATGTCAAAGTATCAAAGTGAGTTGTTCCAACTTTCCTTTTTACTTTAGGGCTGCCGTACTGATATTTTTTAAATTTGCCGCGCTTTTTCAGTATCAACTTCTATTAGCCAGACTTTATATGCAGAGTAACTTCAATGTTAATTTATTAGATTATCGTAATATCAGTTAACCGCAAACAATGACGCAATGACCAGCTCCAGAATCTTTATTAAAAATTATTTTTTGCTCATGCAAAACAGGATGTGGAGCATCTTGTGGGTGCAGGAAAAGTGGATTAAACTGCACTGCAGCTTGCTTAGAATGCAATGGTGACAGCTGCACTAATCCTTCACCTACAATCTATATCAACGAGATCGACGACGACGACAATAATGTACAATGATGTAACAATGTGTATTGTTACATATTAATGATAATTTTTTTTTGTAACTTATTTTTTACGATAAAATAATAAATTAACATTGAAGTTACTCTGCACATAAAGTCTGGCTAATGAAAGTTGATACTGAAAAAGCGCGGCAAATTTAAAAAATATCAGTACGGCAGCCCTAAAGTAAAAAGGAAAGTTGGAACAACTCACTTTGATACTTTGACATTTATTTTTATTTTACTAGTGGACAAAATTGCAAAATTTTGTCCGCGTTATGACGAGATTAAAAGTAGCTTATATCACTTGTTAACTTTTTATTATCACACGGATACGTCACTCCATTGTGGCGTATATAGAGGGACAAACAGGCTATCAAACACTATCATGAGTATCAATATTGACATCTTCATCAGTGTTCACAACCGTACGATAATTATTGTACACTAGCAGACTCGGCCAAGCGTTGCTGTGGCTAAGGTTTTTGTTATATTACATAGTAGTAAATTAATCAAGGGAAACCGTAGGAGAACTTATGTGAAACGTTGGTACCACGACACGGACCTAAACTAAACTACCTTTAACTCAGCGCCATCTGTTAGAATTGTATCAAATAATAAACAAATGTTAATGTTATCGTAATTTTAGAAAGGATGCCTATTTTTTTTGAAAATGAAATATAGCCTATGTCACTCAGGAATGATGTAGCTTTCCAACAGTGAAAGAATTTTTCAAATCTGCCAAGTAGTTTCGGAGCCTATTCAATTCATACAAACAAACAAAAAATCAAACCTTTCCTCTTTATAATATTAGTATAGATGTACGATAATTTCATAGCTACGTACGATGTACGATGGTACGTGACTATCGTACACAGATTGTACGATAATTTCCGTTCTCATGAAAAATTTGATTATTACACAGATAGCCCAATAATAATTACAGTTTTTAGTGTTAGTGCCATCTATTTGTTTTTATTAATATGACTATATTCCCCTATTTACATTTTGTATATTTTTTGTATTGTGTTCGAGTGTTCTATATGTTTAGTTGGTATCTAGCTCTTTTTTTGTTCTTTTATTGCGGTGCGGAGTGCGAAACTGGATTTTTTTATAATCTTCATTTTCTTCCTTCATATTTTTGAGTATGGGTAATGGCTCTTAATGCCTTATCAATTTACTATCAGAACTGTGGAGGCATAAAGAGTAAAATAAATAAACTCAAAAATAGTATTCTTCTTAGCAACTTTGATATTATTGTTTTGGTAGAGACTTGGTTAGTGGATTCTGTCTTTGATGGAGAGTTGCACTCGGGCGGTTATGATATATTTCGACGGGACAGAAACCTCCAGCTCTCTCATAAAAAGAGTGGCGGCGGTTTCTTGGTCATGGTGAAAAGAGGAATTAAATCTATCAGATTGACTGAGTTTGAGGCCCCGGATTTGGAGGAAATATACATTCACCTGCTATCTCACGCTCGTCTCCTCCTCAATGCTTGTTACTTTCCCCCCGTAACTCATACCTCTGCATACATAAAATTCTTTCAAAAACTGCATGACATACACGCTAGTGCTCGATTTTCTAATTACATAATTACAGGTGACTTTAATTTACCTCATCTCATCTGGTCATCCTCTCCAGATACCCTACTACAATCTGCAAATACTGAGTCATCAAAATTATTGTTGCATACTATATCTTTTATGAATTTAAAACAAATTAATGTAGTCTACAATAACAATGCGCGGCTCTTAGACCTAGTCCTAACAACACTTCCTGGGCGTGTTGATTGCTTTGATGATCCGTTGCTTAATCCTGTTCCTCATCATCCGCCTTTAGATATACTTAGCACTGTTGATAGGTCAACTGTCATGACATCAATTATTTTCAATCAAAGAAATTTCTTTAATGCAGATTATGACTTAATAAATACTGCTATTGATCGGGTAGATTGGGTGACACTACTAGCCTCGCCCCATTCTAAAGATGCTGTTGCCATCTTTTACTCAAAAATAAATGAAATTATTGCTACTAGCGTGCCATTCTCTAGACCTAAATCCCGTAAGCATCCAGTTTGGTTTAGCAGAGGGCTGATAAGAGCTCTTAATCGTAAGAAGAAACTTTGGTGTCGTTGGAAGACCTACAAAAACTTGCTCGACTATCAAGAATTTTCTTTATTAAGGGCGCGCGTTAAGGGTCTTATGGAACTCTGCTATAATCGTTACATACAAGGAATTGAATTATCGTTAAAAACAAATATCAAATATTTTTGGAAGTACACGTCTACGCTAAAACAGACTAACTTAGGATACCCTAAACTAATAAAATATGGCAGTATTTCATCTGACGACCCTAAACAAATAGTTGAGCTATTTTCAAACTATTTTCAGTCAGTATTTGAATCTCAAACTGACTTAGGTGGAGGCACTATGTACACCGTTGATGAGAGCCTTTCCAGTAACTCTCAGATCCTTCTGAATAATTTATTTTTCGACAAAGATGAAATCAGCAAAGAATTATTTTTGCTTGATCCAAATAAAGGTCCTGGTCCAGATCAAATTAGACCAGTTTTTCTTAAGCGTACATATCGGTCATTATGTGCCCCCTTACAGATTATTTTCAATAAGTGTATGTCCAGTGGCACATTCCCTGACTGCTGGAAATTATCTTACATAACGCCTATCTTTAAGGGTGGTGAAAGGAGCGATGTCGAAAATTACCGACCGATTTCAATACTCTCTGCAATCCCTAAAGTTCTGGAAAGATTAGTTCACCAACGCATTTATTCCAGTCTAAGGCATGTTATTATAGACCAACAGCACGGATTTGCAGCTGGTAAATCTACTCTCTCAAACCTCCTTGTTTTCAGTAATTATATTTTTAACGGTTTAGATAATAACCACCAGATAGACACAATCTACACAGACTTTCAGAAGGCATTTGATAAAGTTGACCATATGATGCTTTTACAAAAGCTGTCTTTTAATGGTATTAAGGGCAATCTTTTAAGATGGTTTACAGCATACCTACATAATCGTGTTCAATCGGTGGTTATAAATGGGTTTACTTCTTCTCAAATAGTAGTGACATCCGGCGTCCCCCAGGGCTCCATTCTTGGGCCGTTGCTCTTTTCCTTATATATTAATGACATATCCAAATGTTTCTTACACTGCAATTACTTGCTCTACGCAGACGATTTAAAGTTATACAGAAAGGTAGTTACACTTTCTGACGTGAAACTTATCCAGGAGGATCTCGATAGGCTTGATGACTACTGCCAAATAAACAAATTATTCTTGAAATATAGTAAGTGTCAGCATATCGTGTTTACAAGAAAAACACATAACACAATCACCGCCAACTTCACCCTTGGATACCATGCCCTCGAACGTGTGCGGTCTGTAAGGGATCTTGGTGTCCTTTTTGACTCCAAATTAACCCTAGATAAGCACATAGGCTTAATTATTAATAAAGCCTACCGCATGTTAGGTTTCATAACACGAGTCACCAGACCCTTCAAAGACAAAACCACATACATCCACCTTTATAGGACGCTCGTGCAATCCCAGTTGGAGTACGCCTGTCCAATCTGGAATCCGCATTACGCTATATATGTCGCACAACTGGAGGCTGTACAAAAGAAATTTTTACGCATTTTAAATTATCGGATGAATAGTGGTAGGGCTAATTACAAGGAACTTTTAAAAAGATATAAATTACCTTCTCTGAGTACTAGGCGTAATCTAATAGATTGTGTCACAGTGAGAAAAATATGCGTAAATGAAATAAGTTGTTCAGATCTTCTTGAACTCATACCATTTAATGTTCCTGCCAGGTCTCTACGCTTACATAGAACTTTTAATTTTCAGACTCCCAGAACCAACATTGGGTTCCGCGAGCCTCTTCACAGGATGTGTTCTTCCTTAGATTCAATCAAAAACATTGACCCTTTTTCGCACTCCACTACTGCTTTGTTTAAGAATAAAATAAAGCAACTCTTAATGTCTTAACTTAATATTACTTTTATGTGTGTTGTTGTCATGTATTATTTTTTGTATCATATATAAGTGTAACCTGTTGTAGATTCATCCAGTGTGTTTGTATTTGTTTTATTTTTGACTGTGTTTTTATTAAGGATGTCTCTGTTTGGTTTCCCAATAAATAAATAAATAAATATTTCATACTAAGTGTAAAACAGAATAATGTTTTTATCCAAAACAAAAAAATTTATTATAAATTGAAGGATACTTGAAATTCAATTACTTATTTGAAAATATCTGCACTATTGTGTTTTTCTATATCCAGCGTTCTTGTCATTGATAAAAATGTGATATTCTTCTTCAAAGTCAGAAAAATACAACCAGAAGTTTTTGAACATTTGGAACTGTGAAATTATTACATTTATAATTCATCCTATTTTATAAGTAGGTATACTAACCTACTTATAAAATAGGATGAATCCGCTGGAGACAAGGTCAAGAGTGTTGTATAGGCAGGATAAAAGGATAGTTAAGAATAACTTATCATAAGAAAAAAGCATTGTATTTGCAAGATTGCAAATGAAAAATGATGGTTACTGGTACAGAGGTGTTATCGGAATGACAAATTAATAATAAAAAATAATAGACGCCTTGTTCCGCTTGTAGATATGACATCTGCTGCGCAGTTGCTAATCAATATGTGTAGGCGCTATGCACCAACAAGTGTATCTGTTACAGCCAAAGTAATTAATCTGGATATTATGTATATTATCTAGCCATTATTTATAATGTCTACTCAATTTAGATAAAGTGATAATTGACACGGAATTAATCACATTAACTAGCAATTTTATATAATATCTTCAAAGACTTGGATAATGTAATAAAACAAGTAGGTACTGTTAAGGTATAAATTAAGAATTAAAATGACATTGCCATAGATAATAATTCTACATTGGTTTGACTTTTTACATTTACACCCATTAGAAACGCATTCTCCAGTACAGTTGCAGTGCTGAAATCCTTGGCCGCCAAGATGTGACTCGGGAGGTGTAACAAGTCAGTTAGACCGTATTTATTACTTTGGCTAACTTTGACCCGCTATTATGAATAATATCCGGATGAAGTGATTAATTTATCATATTGTCTAGTCAGTTTTGTTATTATATATAATGACCAGTCATTATAATAATATATATAGTGTATAATATCTATTTAATCACTGTGACTGTAACATATCGATAAATTGGTTCTGAGATAAAAATTATATTTCATTACCTTAGATTATCTATTTACTAGACTCTTCGTTTAGCTCAGCAGCCCATATAGGAAATGTTATAGATTTCGTAAATTCCACATCATTTCTTGGGTATTGAAAAAGAGAGACAGTGACCAACGACGAGAAACCAGTTGGTCGTTTCATGGTCGTTTTTTCTTTGCCATCTATAGATATTGTATTAAGTATTTTTTAATTGCTTGCATAATTTATTTATTGAAATAGAGGTTTAAAGTGCAAGAAAACGGGCCTTCTGTAACAATAACAATGTTCTATTTGACTGATCCTAATGCTTATGGATATAAATTTATCGTAAAAAAATGCTGTATTTATAAATATTAACTTATACACTTACCACATATATATAGATTGTCCTAGATTAGAATATTTTCACATAAAACAACCCTTAACTTCGCTAAAAAATGGCTAACTCATGATTTACAAGAATCATGATATCACCTAGGAAAAAGCAACTTTTTATTTGACGTAAAAAATCGATTTTTATTATTACCATGACTGCGTATAAAGTATCGTAATCAGCTCGGCTAATTATTTTTATTATTAACATTATTTATGTAACGATCCCACAAAATATGGGGACATTATTGGATAACAGTTTCAACGCCCCAACTGGGAATTCGAAATACTAGTTTGCTGTTATAATATTTTTATTTATTTATTCACACTTCATTGCTAGAAAGAAACACAATACATATAAATTACAAGGGATGCAACGGGCGGCCTTATCGCTAACAAGCGATCTCTTCCAGGCAAACCTAGTAAGAAAAGAAAACAATAAATAAAAAAATGATGAGTGCAAGAAGTGCATAACCAGAAGTTATATATATGTTTTCTTTGATACATACTCACATAGATTTACAAATATTTAAAACTCATGATAATATTGATACTCATGATAGTGTTTGATAGCCTGTTTGTCCCTCTATATACGCCACAATGGAGTGACGTATCCGTGTGATAATAAAGAGTTAACAAGTGATATAAGCTACTTTTAATCTCGTCATAACGCGGACAAAATTTTGCAATTTTGTCCACTAGTAAAATAAAAATAAATGTCAAAGTATCAAAGTGAGTTGTTCCAACTTTCCTTTTTACTTTAGGGCTGCCGTACTGATATTTTTTAAATTTGCCGCGCTTTTTCAGTATCAACTTCTATTAGCCAGACTTTATATGCAGAGTAACTTCAATGTTAATTTATTAGATTATCGTAATATCAGTTAACCGCAAACAATGACGCAATGACCAGCTCCAGAATCTTTATTAAAAATTATTTTTTGCTCATGCAAAACAGGATGTGGAGCATCTTGTGGGTGCAGGAAAAGTGGATTAAACTGCACTGCAGCTTGCTTAGAATGCAATGGTGACAGCTGCACTAATCCTTCACCTACAATCTATATCAACGAGATCGACGACGACGACAATAATGTACAATGATGTAACAATGTGTATTGTTACATATTAATGATAATTTTTTTTTGTAACTTATTTTTTACGATAAAATAATAAATTAACATTGAAGTTACTCTGCACATAAAGTCTGGCTAATGAAAGTTGATACTGAAAAAGCGCGGCAAATTTAAAAAATATCAGTACGGCAGCCCTAAAGTAAAAAGGAAAGTTGGAACAACTCACTTTGATACTTTGACATTTATTTTTATTTTACTAGTGGACAAAATTGCAAAATTTTGTCCGCGTTATGACGAGATTAAAAGTAGCTTATATCACTTGTTAACTTTTTATTATCACACGGATACGTCACTCCATTGTGGCGTATATAGAGGGACAAACAGGCTATCAAACACTATCATGAGTATCAATATTGACATCTTCATCAGTGTTCACAACCGTACGATAATTATTGTACACTAGCAGACTCGGCCAAGCGTTGCTGTGGCTAAGGTTTTTGTTATATTACATAGTAGTAAATTAATCAAGGGAAACCGTAGGAGAACTTATGTGAAACGTTGGTACCACGACACGGACCTAAACTAAACTACCTTTAACTCAGCGCCATCTGTTAGAATTGTATCAAATAATAAACAAATGTTAATGTTATCGTAATTTTAGAAAGGATGCCTATTTTTTTTGAAAATGAAATATAGCCTATGTCACTCAGGAATGATGTAGCTTTCCAACAGTGAAAGAATTTTTCAAATCTGCCAAGTAGTTTCGGAGCCTATTCAATTCATACAAACAAACAAAAAATCAAACCTTTCCTCTTTATAATATTAGTATAGATGTACGATAATTTCATAGCTACGTACGATGTACGATGGTACGTGACTATCGTACACAGATTGTACGATAATTTCCGTTCTCATGAAAAATTTGATTATTACACAGATAGCCCAATAATAATTACAGTTTTTAGTGTTAGTGCCATCTATTTGTTTTTATTAATATGACTATATTCCCCTATTTACATTTTGTATATTTTTTGTATTGTGTTCGAGTGTTCTATATGTTTAGTTGGTATCTAGCTCTTTTTTTGTTCTTTTATTGCGGTGCGGAGTGCGAAACTGGATTTTTTTATAATCTTCATTTTCTTCCTTCATATTTTTGAGTATGGGTAATGGCTCTTAATGCCTTATCAATTTACTATCAGAACTGTGGAGGCATAAAGAGTAAAATAAATAAACTCAAAAATAGTATTCTTCTTAGCAACTTTGATATTATTGTTTTGGTAGAGACTTGGTTAGTGGATTCTGTCTTTGATGGAGAGTTGCACTCGGGCGGTTATGATATATTTCGACGGGACAGAAACCTCCAGCTCTCTCATAAAAAGAGTGGCGGCGGTGTCTTGGTCATGGTGAAAAGAGGAATTAAATCTATCAGATTGACTGAGTTTGAGGCCCCGGATTTGGAGGAAATATACATTCACCTGCTATCTCACGCTCGTCTCCTCCTCAATGCTTGTTACTTTCCCCCCGTAACTCATACCTCTGCATACATAAAATTCTTTCAAAAACTGCATGACATACACGCTAGTGCTCGATTTTCTAATTACATAATTACAGGTGACTTTAATTTACCTCATCTCATCTGGTCATCCTCTCCAGATACCCTACTACAATCTGCAAATACTGAGTCATCAAAATTATTGTTGCATACTATATCTTTTATGAATTTAAAACAAATTAATGTAGTCTACAATAACAATGCGCGGCTCTTAGACCTAGTCCTAACAACACTTCCTGGGCGTGTTGATTGCTTTGATGATCCGTTGCTTAATCCTGTTCCTCATCATCCGCCTTTAGATATACTTAGCACTGTTGATAGGTCAACTGTCATGACATCAATTATTTTCAATCAAAGAAATTTCTTTAATGCAGATTATGACTTAATAAATACTGCTATTGATCGGGTAGATTGGGTGACACTACTAGCCTCGCCCCATTCTAAAGATGCTGTTGCCATCTTTTACTCAAAAATAAATGAAATTATTGCTACTAGCGTGCCATTCTCTAGACCTAAATCCCGTAAGCATCCAGTTTGGTTTAGCAGAGGGCTGATAAGAGCTCTTAATCGTAAGAAGAAACTTTGGTGTCGTTGGAAGACCTACAAAAACTTGCTCGACTATCAAGAATTTTCTTTATTAAGGGCGCGCGTTAAGGGTCTTATGGAACTCTGCTATAATCGTTACATACAAGGAATTGAATTATCGTTAAAAACAAATATCAAATATTTTTGGAAGTACACGTCTACGCTAAAACAGACTAACTTAGGATACCCTAAACTAATAAAATATGGCAGTATTTCATCTGACGACCCTAAACAAATAGTTGAGCTATTTTCAAACTATTTTCAGTCAGTATTTGAATCTCAAACTGACTTAGGTGGAGGCACTATGTACACCGTTGATGAGAGCCTTTCCAGTAACTCTCAGATCCTTCTGAATAATTTATTTTTCGACAAAGATGAAATCAGCAAAGAATTATTTTTGCTTGATCCAAATAAAGGTCCTGGTCCAGATCAAATTAGACCAGTTTTTCTTAAGCGTACATATCGGTCATTATGTGCCCCCTTACAGATTATTTTCAATAAGTGTATGTCCAGTGGCACATTCCCTGACTGCTGGAAATTATCTTACATAACGCCTATCTTTAAGGGTGGTGAAAGGAGCGATGTCGAAAATTACCGACCGATTTCAATACTCTCTGCAATCCCTAAAGTTCTGGAAAGATTAGTTCACCAACGCATTTATTCCAGTCTAAGGCATGTTATTATAGACCAACAGCACGGATTTGCAGCTGGTAAATCTACTCTCTCAAACCTCCTTGTTTTCAGTAATTATATTTTTAACGGTTTAGATAATAACCACCAGATAGACACAATCTACACAGACTTTCAGAAGGCATTTGATAAAGTTGACCATATGATGCTTTTACAAAAGCTGTCTTTTAATGGTATTAAGGGCAATCTTTTAAGATGGTTTACAGCATACCTACATAATCGTGTTCAATCGGTGGTTATAAATGGG
Organism: Pieris rapae; assembly: GCF_905147795.1. Taxonomy (NCBI): domain Eukaryota; kingdom Metazoa; phylum Arthropoda; class Insecta; order Lepidoptera; family Pieridae; genus Pieris; species Pieris rapae. Next base: position 1,437,057 of record NC_059533.1, on the reverse strand, counting down.
TTTACTTCTTCTCAAATAGTAGTGACATCCGGCGTCCCCCAGGGCTCCATTCTTGGGCCGTTGCTCTTTTCCTTATATATTAATGACATATCCAAATGTTTCTTACACTGCAATTACTTGCTCTACGCAGACGATTTAAAGTTATACAGAAAGGTAGTTACACTTTCTGACGTGAAACTTATCCAGGAGGATCTCGATAGGCTTGATGACTACTGCCAAATAAACAAATTATTCTTGAAATATAGTAAGTGTCAGCATATCGTGTTTACAAGAAAAACACATAACACAATCACCGCCAACTTCACCCTTGGATACCATGCCCTCGAACGTGTGCGGTCTGTAAGGGATCTTGGTGTCCTTTTTGACTCCAAATTAACCCTAGATAAGCACATAGGCTTAATTATTAATAAAGCCTACCGCATGTTAGGTTTCATAACACGAGTCACCAGACCCTTCAAAGACAAAACCACATACATCCACCTTTATAGGACGCTCGTGCAATCCCAGTTGGAGTACGCCTGTCCAATCTGGAATCCGCATTACGCTATATATGTCGCACAACTGGAGGCTGTACAAAAGAAATTTTTACGCATTTTAAATTATCGGATGAATAGTGGTAGGGCTAATTACAAGGAACTTTTAAAAAGATATAAATTACCTTCTCTGAGTACTAGGCGTAATCTAATAGATTGTGTCACAGTGAGAAAAATATGCGTAAATGAAATAAGTTGTTCAGATCTTCTTGAACTCATACCATTTAATGTTCCTGCCAGGTCTCTACGCTTACATAGAACTTTTAATTTTCAGACTCCCAGAACCAACATTGGGTTCCGCGAGCCTCTTCACAGGATGTGTTCTTCCTTAGATTCAATCAAAAACATTGACCCTTTTTCGCACTCCACTACTGCCTTGTTTAAGAATAGAATAAAGCAACTCTTAATGTCTTAACTTTATATTACTTTTATGTGTGTTGTTGTCATGTATTATTTTTTGTATCATATATATTGAGCAATTTAAGTAAAATAGTTTTTGAAAATTTAACTAGGTGGCAACACTATATATGAAGATTGTTGTAACTAAGTGTTCTTGCTGTCATTCATCTCATTACGAAATAAAAGTTATATTTGTGCTAATTACTATCGTTTCTTTGATAAACGACCCATAATCCTTCAGGTTATGGGCCCAGTAGATTCTGCAATTGAAAGTTTTAAGAAAAATAGCAAAGAAAAAGTTACAATCGTATTGTGAAGAAATTGACAAAATAACCTCAAAATGGATTCAATGCGGTCAATAAACTTAGAAAAATTTGATGGAAATAACTTTAGGCAATGGAAATTCCAGATAAAGTGTGCCCTAAAAGCAAAAGGGATTGATATTTCAGTGCCTAAACCGGCTGGAAATAATGTTGAATGGACAAAGAATGATGGCATGGCCATGTTTATTATAACATCTTCGATGGACTTCAAACAAATAACTTTAATAGAAAATTGTGAAACTGCTAAGGAAATAATGACAAAACTTGAATCAATATACGAACAGAAGAGTGAATTATGTAAAATGTTGATCCATGAAAAGTTTTACCAGTATAAAATGTCTACAAATGACAGTGTAGCTCAACACATTTCTAAAGTGGAATCATTGGCCAAGCAGTTAAAAGAAAGTGGCGAAAGTATTAGTGAAATGGCTGTGATAACAAAAATACTTGGAACACTGCCTCATAAGTATAGATCACTCCGTCAAGCGTGGATGTCTTTGGATCCAGAGCAACAGACTCTTGTCAATCTCACTGCTCGTTTGTTAGATGAAGAAGCTAGTTTACAGTGTGAAGAAGAACAAGAAACCGCTCTTCTTGTGGCTAAGAAAGGATGGAAAAATAGCCCAAAACAAAGTGAGCTGAATAGAAATGCTAGTAATTCAAATCAAAATAAAAACAGTAAACACAGATTTGAATGTTATAATTGTGGGAAACGAGGACATTTTTCTCGAGAATGTCGTGCTCCAAAGAAATCCAAGTATAGAAAACCTCAACAGGAAGGTGCAGACTTGTTAGCGTTTAATGTAGAAACCAAATTCCATGAAGCTGAAGACAATGTGTGGATTTTAGACAGTGGTGCCTCTGCACATATGACCTATAGAAAGGAGTTCTTTGTAGAACTATTGGAATGTAACCAGAAATCATTGACATTAGGAAACAAACAATCAGTGGAAGTGGCTGGCATTGGCAAGGTGTTGATAAAGAGATGTGTCAATGGACAGTGGGAGAACAGTGAACTACATGATGTATTGTATGTTCCGAATTTGCGACGAAATCTGTTCTCAGAAGGTGTGATAATGCGTAAATCCTATATCATTATCAAGAAAGACTCTGGTGCATTCATTTACAAAGGCAATGACTTGGTAATGTGTGCAACAATAACAGAAAATAATTTATACGAATTGAAAATTAAAGCTGTGGTCTCAGATACCTGTAACTTAGTTCAAAGTGATGAAAATAACATTAAAATGTGGCATGAAAGACTGGGACATGTTAACCTAAAACAAATCAAGAGTATGAGTGCTGATAATGTGGTAGAAGGCTTGAAACTGAATAACAGTGATAAAACTGATTTTGTTTGTGAAGCATGTGCATATGGAAAGCAGTGCAGATTTCCATTTCACAAATCTATACGAGGAGAACTACAGCCAGGTGACCTTGTATATAGTGATGTCTGTGGACCTATGAGTCATACATCTATCCAAGGTATGAGATACTTTATATTATTTAAGGATGCTGCTACAAGTTACAGGCATGTATATTTTGTCAAACATAAAAGTGATGTGATGGACATATTCATGAAATACAATGCTATGATCAAAAATAAGTACATGCATAGTGTCAGAATATTGCATACTGATAATGGAAGAGAGTATGTGAATAAAACCTTCAATGACTATCTCAGCAAAGAAGGTATAATTCATGAATGTACTGCGCCATATACACCAGAACAAAATGGGCGTGCTGAAAGAGAGAACCGTACCATTGTGGAGAGTGCACGTTCAATGTTGTACGCGAGGGATGTGTCACTGGAATTATGGGCTGAGGCTGTGAATTGTGCAGTATATTTATTAAACCGGACTTCCTCCAGCCAAATTCCTAGGAAAACACCATTTGAATTATGGAACGGCATCAAACCTCATATAGGCCATGTGAACAGGTATTTGGAAGAGAATATTTTTATAGAAGTACCAGAAGGAATTTCATTTAAAAATGATTGTATCCTAAAACTTAATAAATCACTGTATGGACTTAAACAGGCGTCTCGTTGTTGGAATAGAAGATTCACTGAGTTATTAATTAAATATGGTTTTGTGCAATCTCAGGCTGACAGTTGTGTTTATGTAGGTATTTTCAATGGGGTGAAAGTATTCATAATAATTTATGTTGATGATGCACTTGTAGTCTCTTCCAGTTCCTCAATGATTAAAAGAGTTATAGAATATTTGAAACAAACATTTAAAATAAAAGAATTAAAATTGAAATATTTTGTGGGAATGGAAATAGAGAGAGTAAATAATTGTATCTGTATTTATCAAAGAGATTACATTGAAAAATTAATAGAGAAGTTTTGTATGAGTGATTCAAATCCTGCCAGTAATGCAGATGTAATTGTTGTTATTTCAAAGAAAATGGATGAAAATATTATTAATTTTCCATACAGAGAAGCTATAGGGTCCTTGTTATTTTTGAGCTCTGTTTCAAGGCCCGACATTTCTTTTGCTGTAAATGTTTTGAGTAGATATGTAAACGATCCAAGTCAACAACATGTAAATGCCATTAAACGTGTTATTAGATACCTAATAAATACTAAAGATTTATGTATATGTTATGGAGAAAGTAGTGATCTCACTGGCTATTCGGATTCAGATTTTGCAGGTGATGTAGATACGCGTAAGTCTACTACAGGTTATATTTTTAATATGAATGGGGGACCTATAACATGGTGTAGCCAGAAACAGAAGACTACTGCTCTCTCCACAACTGAAGCAGAATTTGTAGCTGCTTGTGAAGCTGCAAAAGAGATATTATGGTTACAGCAATTATTATTAGATTTAGGTGAAAATATTACATCTGTTCCATTGTATGTTGATAATCAGAGTGCAATTAAGTTAATTAGCAATCCTGTTTATCATAAGAAAACCAAACACATAGATGTGAAATTTAATTTTATAAGGGAAAAGGTTGAGTTGGGTGTAATTAAACTAAATTATATTCCTAGTAACAGTCAATTAGCAGATATGTTAACTAAAGCGTTACCAACTCAAGCTTTTATCTATTTAAGAGATCACATTTTGTTTTTCTTTTCACAACTCTAATTTCAGTAGGAGTTTTTTTTTTTATATTTGTACCTAGTTTAAATTTTAGTGGGAGTATTGAGCAATTTAAGTAAAATAGTTTTTGAAAATTTAACTAGGTGGCAACACTATATTATATGAAGGTTGATTGTAACTATGTGTTCTTGCTGTCATTCATCTTCTTACCAAATAAAAGTTATATTTGTGCTAATTACTATCGTTTCTTTGATAAACGACCCATAATCCTTCAATATATAAGTGTAACCTGTTGTGGAGGCATCCAGTGTGTTTGTATTTGTTTTATTTTTGACTTTGTTTTTATTAAGGATGTCTCTGTTTGGTTTCCCAATAAATAAATAAATAAATATTGGCTCATTGTTTTATTAAGATCACATGCCGTTGCTTCATGGCGCAATCCTTTCATTGGTTATTACTGTTGTTCATTATAAATTCGAAATGTTGGCACGTTCATGACACTCGAAGTGCCCTCGTCCGACGTCCACTCCCAGCTCAAGTCTTGCCATACGTCGAACATTTAATTTGAATTATTATTTTTTCAATTTAAAAAAACACAAGTTTACAAGATTTAAACTATAAATCATTTCCTACATACATTATTGCACGTATCATATCATTTTTAAAAGTATTTTATCCGTTTTCCAGACTTGTACGATAATTTTTATCCATGTACGATAATTTTTCGGCCTCTGGTACGATAGTTGCCTGGCTTCAGGTTGTGAACACTGATCTTCATTCGTTATTTGTGCTTGAAAAGTTTGAAGTGTCAAATTAATCAAAATATAAATAAAGTTGTTTTTCTGTTTTAATACGGTTTACACCTATAACGATACTAAAATATACAAATAACGATGTCAGCAAGCAGCCAACGGGCAAACAAGTAAGTACAAACAAACGTGTTATTTATTCCGAGTTATCTTGTGTTTCATAGAAAAGTAATACATGAATGTTTTGTTAAAGGGACCGTACTAACTGGGCTCAAAAAGAAACCGCCAAATTGATGATGCTACTCAAGGATTACCCAGTCCTAACCTGAAAAGAAACGGATCACTCCAGCAATCTATCAAAAAAAAAAAAAAGAGAGAGCATGATTTGCCCAATTATGCTAAGGAAGAGAATCAAAAACATTTGCTGCACAAAAAAGCATAATGTCGTACGAGATTTTACAGTGGGGTCGGGCTGCTGACATTGAATCCATTTTTATATTTTTCAAAAGAAAGCTGACATAGCCAGTTATAATCTTTGTTGTTACAAATCTGTTAGACATAATTTCATTACTAGAAATAAAGATGAAATACCTGAACTATCTTTCAGATTAGCCAAAATTCAAACCTCATTTATGGGGTATATTGGGTTAAAAGTTACAATAAAATACCCTGTGACATATTAAAACTCCTCAATAAGTGAAAATTTCCTCTAATTTGTAAACAAGTATATTACAAATTACAGGATTATATTCAAGATATAAGAATGCTTTGAAACAACCTGGTCCTGCTTCATAGCACAATCATAGAGCCTTGACAAAATCAATTGGTTGCCGATCTAAATTTACATATTATTTTTTGTTGCATAATACTACAAACACATTATTTTATGTTTATCTCACACAGTGTTTTATTGGTTTTTTATTTCTCATTAATGTATAATATTCTATGGTTTCAATATTTGTAAATATGTGAGGAACATGTATGTATACTAACTACAATAAAGACCTGTATAGTAATATTATTTTAGGAGTTCATCATCTTCGAATTCTTTGTTAACATTGTCTTTATTTAACTTATGTTTACAAATATTCTAAATTATTCTATTTTATTTTAAAAGAAAGAGTTCTTCTCCACATGATACTACCTTTTGGAAGCGGCAAATAGAATAATCTTTATTCAAAAGTGCTATTTTAGGTGGTCTAATGGGAATAAATGATTTGATTTGAAGCCCACCGAAAAATCCATGCAAGTGAAATGCAAGAAGAAACAATTAGGTAGAAAATATTAAATTGCTATTTTAAGGTTTCATGTAAATATTGTATTGTTTGTTAATAAAAATTGTTTGTATTTATGTTATAATTAAACATTTTATTAATCTAGTCACATGTTTCATTTAAAATGTCTTGTAATAAAGTAGATTGATGCTAACTCATATATGTAATATAAAGTCCTAGGGAATATCCTAGGTCGCTAACTAATGTATAGCTGTAGTTCTTTGTATGCAGTATGTAGGTATAAATGAGTTAATATTATAGGCTTTTAAATAAATGATGAATTTAATATTATTTATTAATATACTTCATTATTTTCTACCGCGGTTCTGTAGCTAGTAATGATTCTAATGCTAAATCTCTGCTATGGAAGGTAAAGTGTGGAATTTCCATCGTCTTTCGGCAGATATTCCCTCTTTTATATAAATATATTCTGCGATATACAACAATATTTTGTTGTAGATTTTTTGCAGGGAAACCTTCTTTTCCACACTCTAAATGCTCTTTCCACCACATTTCACGTAATTTTTTGCTTTTTCTTATAATAAATATATTTATCACAACTTGATATCTGTGAGAAACAGCTGTTACTATATGAATAACCAGCGGCCATCTTGTTTAACCTTCCTACACTGAGTACTGCCAGCCCGGCCGCCACCCGCCTCCCGTGCGCCCCGCGCCGCGTCGTCGCCACGCACGCCAGCAGGCACACCACGGGCGCGCATTTCAGCGCCGCCGCGGACGCCGACGGTGCGCCGCAACCCACGGTGAAATAAACACCCACAGCCTTGAAGAACGGCACCAGCTTCCCGCTCTCGCCCACGCGCTTCATCTGAATCGATTATTATTCATAAAACAATTTCTTAGACGTTCCGCGGCACCAATGTGTCAAGAACCGTAGCCGCCTGAATTCTTCGGCGAAGCTCATATTGTTTTTTCTTTAAGTTTTGATGTTGTTTACTTGAATAAAAACAATATGATAACAAGGCGACGATGATCCACAGGAACGACGGTCTGCGTAAATTATATTACGCAAACACATTACATTTTACATTATTTTTCTATTTCAAAAGTATTTTTTTATAATACAGCACAAAACTGTTGATAATTCATTATTATACTTCTAGTTAATACTTAAGAATTACGTACCTACGCGTACACAGCATGTAATTATTACATGCTGTGTACATTGTAATATTTTACTACCTATTATTTTGCCATTTTATTTATTGACTATACGGTTTATTGCTTAACGTATGAAGCCACTATTAAATTTTTCTATTATATCTAATATAGGTAATAACATTTAATTGACATGTTAAGTAAACCCAGAACTACATAATATATCATCAATAATAACGAAAAACATGTTATTTAGTAGGTAATTTAAAAAAATTCAGGGCTACATTTTGATTTTAGGCGTTAATAGTTTAATTTGCTACCCCCATTGTAATTTATATAATTATGTTATTATTCATGTGTAAAATTAAAAATATTCGGTAACGTATTACAAGAAAACTTATCAAATCGGAAGGAGTTATCATTTCTTTATACAACAGTAAGTATTTTCTTTGTCCATACACAACGTAAACAAACAATTTCTAATGCGTAATAAACACGCAATACTTGTTTCATGTAAGTCCTATCATAAATAGCAATGATGAATTAAACAGAACTGGAAGCATTCAATTAGAGTGGTTTCTCGGCCCTCCCCCACGAAGCAATTCGAAAATCGAAAATATTTTGGTCCCAAGATGCGCATAATTTATCGAACTTAGCAGTGTTCACAACCTGAAGCCAGGCAATTATCGTACCAGTGCCGAAAAATTATCGTACGTGGATAAAAATTATCGTACAAGTCAGGAAAATGGCTAAAATACTTTTAAAAATCATATTGTTACGAACACGGGTCAACTACAATGTTTTTAGATTTTTCCACTACTTAGAGAACTTTTCAGCAGGCTGAAATATGATTTATGACCGTTTCGGGAGAGGGTCAATCACATATTAGAAAATCGAAATTTACATAATGTTGCCATAGTTTTCAGGAGGCTGAAACATTTTTTCAGTCTGTTTCAGAACACGTATAGACGAATGGTACACTTTTCAGCAGACCTGTTTTCAGGCGTTTTCAGGCCTGGTTATACCCCTTTGGTGAATGGGAATATTCTAGAACGAATTTTCTAGGTGTGGGACAAGCACTGTTTGATACGCGAAAGAGATAAAAGATAAGAACCTTCTCGAAGCTAGACCGAGAACTCTAGAACGTCGTACGACAAGCACGTAGCAGTGTGCGAAAGAGATAGCAAGTACGCGCGTTCTAGAATTAGGCGATCGCTACTCAGTAGCGCTCCCGCCTAGAAAGTTCTCGTAAACATCGGAAACATCGTTCGAGATTCTTCCCAGGGATATATAAGCGAGCCAAAACGCGACCACTCAGTTCAGTTTTGAATGCGATCCCAAGCGATAAACAGCGAAGAGAAAAAGTGCGAATAAGTGATACCAGCGATAAAGTACTGAGTAATTTAAGTGATTAGAGACAGTCTTTCATTGTGTGTGTTATTAGGGCGTTTCTGTGCGTAATTTCCAGATATAAGTGTAAACGAATTCCTCGTAGATTTTATTGAAATAAACCCTTGAATAAATCAACGGCAGTTTCTATCCGATCCCCTAGCTCGTAACATTTTGGTGTCAGAAGTGGGATAGAAAAATGCCAATTACTCCAAGGAAGAATCAAGAGGAGTTCGTGACAGTGTCTGCAGCAGATGCGGAGATGCAGGCAAAGAAAACAGAGACTCTAATATCAAAGTTTGAAAACCTGGACAGTAGGTGTTCCGAACAGGAGAAACGCTTGTTTGATTTAGAAAGGGAGGTTCAGTGCCTTAAGATGTCTGGATTTGTGGAATCATCTGGAACGCTGCAAGCACCTACTTTTAATGGTTCTTCTTCTTGGGACGCCTACAAGGTACAGTTTGAGGCTTTATGCAAGATAAACGGTTGGAAAGATAATCAGGCTGTGGCTGCCCTTATGTTGGGACTGCGAGGTGAAGCCCTGGACGTGTTGGAAGTTATGTCAGGAGATGTGACGCTGACGCGACTGCTGGATGCCTTGGAGTCACGTTATGGAGACTCACATTTAGAGCCAGTTTACAGGGCTCAATTACGGGAGAGAATGCAGCGATCAAGTGAGAGCTTGCAAGAATGGGGTATGGAAATAGAGAAGCTGGTAAGGAAAGCTTACGCATCCTTACCAGATGTAGCAGACAAGATATTAGTGCAAACCTTCAAAGATGGAATAAGAGATCGTGAAGTGAGGCTGAGAGTGAACCTTGGTCACCACAAGAACCTGAAGGACGCTCTAACCCATGCGTTGGAGGTAGAGGCGATTCAGAAAGATCCTCAACCTTACCGCATTAGGGCTGTTAAGGAAAGAGCTACTTTTTTTTTTTTTTTTTTTTTTTTTTTATGAGGTGGAAATGCACTTCTGCAGGCCCGCATCAAGAATCGAACTTAACGCGGGGACTGTGGGGCTGGATCTACACTCAAAACCCTCTGCTATTCAGAGGGGTAGCGAGACCCTACCCACTAAAACCACCTCAGCCCATCACACGCCCTTAAGATGGGCCCTCGGGGTTCGCTTTAGGCATTCTACCCAAGGGACCCGGGCTTATATCCGACATAGAGAGCTAATCATGACCTGCGGTTCCGAGCTACTCGAGGTCGAGCCCCCAACCTTGAACTACCGGTCCTTCTACAATCATCCCCAGACCTCTCCCTCAGTCGCTCAGCTGCCTCCTTCTGCAGCATTACATGCTCACAGAAGGAGACCATTGCACTCCAGGCCTCCTCGCTCCCTAGCATGGCTATTATAATTCCCGGTAAAGTGAGATCCGCCCCTATAACCGATACCAGGTCATGACGCTCCCTTGTCCAGGTGACACACTCAGCCACAGTATGCTCCGCCGTGTCATTTGGAGCGCCGCAGTGGTGGCACAACGGATGCATCTCCCTTCTAGGCACCTTATGTAAATACCGACCAAAGCATCCATGCCCAGACAATATCTGCGATAGCCGAAACGTCACAGCACCCCAATGTCTATTCACCCAGTCTTTTAGGACTGGGCGGATTGCCCCTACCGTCAATGCACCAGCGCGGGGCGTAGCAAGATCGTCAGACCACCTTTTAAAAAGAATGTCTCTGGCATGACGCCTCACATGCCCCGCTATTTCCCCCCATGTGACGTTCCCGCTATCCATTACCTCGGCCTTCGCGCGGTATGACGCAGCAATCACTTCTACCTCCCGCTCCCAAGGAGGAGTACCAGCTAACACACAGGCCGCCTCAAACGATACTGTACGGTAGCAGCGAGCTGCCCGAGCCGCGATCACTCGCTGCGGCCTCCGTATAAGCATACGGTTCGTCCGCCTGCTCAGCGCGTCGTCCCAAATGGGGGCCCCGTACAGGGCCATACTGCGAATGATTCCGCAGTACAGCCGGCGCACGCTCTGGCATGGGCCTCCAAGGTTAGGCAAGAGCGTGCCAAGTGCTCCTGCCGCCCTCACAAGTCTCCCCTCGAGAGATTTAAAATGGGGCTCGAAATTCCAGCGACCATCTAAAACAAGACCAAGATATTTCATGGAGGGGGCCACCGGAATCCTAAGGCCTTCAATCACCAATGCCGCCCCCGAAGGAGGACCCATCTTTGGGCCATGAAATAGCAGGGCTTCCGTTTTGTCAAGGGACACCTTGAGACCCAGGGCCTGGATCCGCCTAACAACAAGCCTTGTACCGGCCATCGCAAGCTGAGCCACCTCCCCAAATGACTCTCCGCTCGCTACGACTAGAGTGTCGTCTGCATAGCAGAAGAGGCGCATCCCAGGAAGCAGTGCACCTCGCAGCACCCAATCATAGCTAATATTCCACAGAAACGGTCCAAGAACTGATCCCTGTGGAACTCCGCACATCACCGGATAGCGAACGATTTCTCCCTGTCCGTTCACAATAGCGACCTGTCGTCCTTCCAGATAGCTCCCTACTATTCGGCGCAAGTACAGGGGAACCTCGAAAAATTTAAGGGCCTCTCTGATCACGCCAAATGGAAGGCTATTAAAGGCATTGGCAATGTCGAGAGACACTGCTAACGCCCTCCCACCCCGCTCGACTACACTCTTGGTGTGCTGTTTTAGGTCCGTGAGAGCATCGATTGTAGAGCGACCAGCCCGGAAGCCATATTGGGCTTCGTCCAGGTCCGGCCCGACGATCGAGAGGTGACGGCCCAAACGAGAGGCAATAATCCATTCCAACGCCTTACCAGCTTCGTCTAAGAGAATTATGGGCCGGTAAGCTCCAGGGCTGTTCGGCGCACGACCTTCCTTTCGGATGAGACACAATTGGCCCTCCTTCCATGCTATCGGGAACCGTCCACTACGTAGACATAAGTTAAACAGACCCCGAATGGTTTCCCCCATGTGGGGAAAAGTTACCGCTAAGACCCTAGCATGCAAGCCACCTGGACCTGGTGCCTTCTTTCTGCTCTTCAGGCGACAAAGTATGGACTCTATTTCTGGGTCAGTCACCTCAGGAGCTTGCTCTCTATCGACGTCCCCCACCACCTCCGAGGTCACCATTCTTGGAAGGACGATGTTCGGAGGCAAAGGGAAAAGCCCCGAGATCACATTATCAAGCAAGGTGGGCTCAAGAGTCTCTGTTAGTGGAGCCCCTGCGCCCTTCAGCCTTTTCCGAGCTGCTCGGTAAGGGCGCCCCCAGGGATCACTGTCTAACTCCTTTAAGAACATTTTATGTGCCTCGTTCTTGGCGTCTAAGATGGCCACCTGAAGAACCTTCTTGTGTCTACAGTAGGCCAACCGCAATCCCTCTCTGACCTGCGGATCATCACTTCTTCGTCGGCAACTCCTAAGATAAGTCCTCCTAGCACTACTACATACCCTGCGAAGCTCTTCGATTTCCCGAGTCCACCAGTAGACTGCCTTCCGTAGAGGTGGCGGTCTCCACTTAGGCATGGAGGCGTTGCACACCTCAGTCATGTTCCGTTGGAGTCTGCGGACGCCTTCTTCTACGCATTCAACCGGGGTTGAATCCGCACACCACGCCTGAACAATGGCAACCTCTTCCGCTCGCTCCCGGTTAAGTCGACCAACAGTCCAACGCGGAAAAGTCCGACGACTGGTCCGCGACCTCAGAGGTGGTCCTAAAGAAGCATTTACGACAAACCTAATGTAACGGTGATCTGAAAACGTCTCCAAATCCCTCATTACCTCCCATCCAGACAACCTCCATGCGAAGTTTGAGGAAGCAAGCGTGACATCTACCCGTGACACTCCCTGTGGTCGTACACATGTAGGCTCCGTCCCCCTATTTATAAATATAAGCCCTAACTCCGCCGCCCACTCCTCCAGAAGCGGCCCCCTTGGGTTTACAGAAGTGTCACCCCAGGCGGTGGACCTAGCATTTAAATCTCCCATCAGGATAACTGGCCTGGGCAAGGCCCGCTGGATCGCACGACCCAAGTCACCAATAAAGCTTTCGAAATCTCTAAGCGGCTTGTTGGGGGAGAAATAAGTGCCTATTACCGAACAAAGCCCCCAGTCAACCATGACAAACCCAGGCCCCCTTTCTCTAAGGGTAATAGCCATATCCATCGGACTTACGATAACAGCCACCACCCCCAAAGTGTCTCCCATCCAGTGGCTCCGCTGAGCCACGTAGTATGGTTCAGAAACAACCGCAACTTTCGCCCCCAGCTCCGCCATGGACTGCAAGAACAAGTCTTGCGCCGCAGCGCAATGGTTTAGGTTCCCTTGTAGGAAGCTGGTGCAATTTCTATCCATATTAATCAGACATTGCACCAGACTCCCCAGGGATGAACACCTCCGGCGAAGAATGCTCCGCAGCCACAATAAGACCCCCTTTGCTAATCGGTGGAGGCTTGCAAGCCCGTCCACCCATTTTATGCCCCGCTGGTACTCCAGCCGAAGCACAGACCACGCAATGTGCCTGCAAACCGCAATCACCAGCCTTATGTCCAACCTTCCCGCACCTATAACAGGCCATTCCTAAATCCACTTCTGATGTACACACTTCTCTTGTATGCCCCAGTCGCATGCATTTAAAACATCTTAGAGGTCGTTCTTCGCGTATCTCTACTCTGGCCGAGCTCCACCCAATAAGAAGCCTCCCTTCGGCTACCTTCTTGGCAGCAGAGATGGGACATAAGATAAATATGTCCCCCATACCATTGTCACGCCTAAGAATTTGCCCGGGCTTTATTTGGTGAGCAGAGCAACCACCCTTAGCTGCCACGGCTGCCACCACCTCCTCAACGGTAATGCTGTCGTCGAGGTTTCGGATGTAAAGATCCGCACATTTGACGGGTCTCTCCACTCGAGCAACATCCGCCAGCACCTCCCGAAGGCTCGCCGCGAGGCGGTCGGCCTTTTCCCCCCTCTGGGAACCCGGGATTTCTAGCATCCGCGCCCCTGTAGCAGTTGTACGCACGCTCACCCTTTCAATGCCCAAACCTGTCAGGCTGATGTCCTGCTTGGCTCTGGACAGAAGGGCGGCGTACGTGTGGCCCCTTTCTGCCGCCTCCTTCCGCAACGTTAGAACAACAGCAGCAGTAGTAGGCTCCACGAGCGTCCGCGTAGTATTGCGCTCAGCCTGACCATACTTTACACCCCCAAGACCATTTTGCCTCAGACCAGGTTTTGCTTGGGATAGTCCTCCAACTGGCAGCCTCAATGGTTCAGGAGGCACGGCCTTCACCAGGGGCGTTGCAGAGGATGCCACACCAGATGTCCCGCAAGTGTGTTTAGATGTGGAAACCGCCTTTGATTTCTTTCCCTTTTTCCCCGTCACCGTCGACCAATTCTCAGTCACCTCCATGACAACATTGCCTACCTCAGATGTCTCCCGCCGCGCTGCAGGCCCCTCGACTCCACCAAAAGAACCCACATCTACTACCCGCGAAGCCGCCAGTGGAGGACGAATGGTCGGCCTCGGGAGGAGGCGATCTCCAATTCCAGCTAGCTTAGCATCCATCATGCCTCCCACCGCCCGCATCATGTCCGCCAACAACTCCCCTTTAACTTCCGATACAAACCCCGCCATAATTTCGCGGAGTCCATTCACCGATAGACCCGCTAATTCGTCCGACTGCTTGTTTCCTCTCGACATCTCCATTCTTAGAGCGACCATTTGCTTTTCCTGTTCTACAGAACGGGCTGTACGCTCGGTAAAGTCCCGTCTAAGGGCACAAATTTCCGACTCAAGGTCAGACACTCGGGCCCTCAGCCGGTTATTATCTCTTTCGAGACGCCTCCCCTCATCACCCTCCAAGCACCGTTCTGCAAGGTTTTCCACAATCTCGCCCAGGTCTTTTGCTGCGACCTTGAGGTCACGGACAAAGTCCCCTTTTAGGTTCTTCGACTTCGCCGCAATCTCCACAATACGACGAACCTGGGCCACCATTCGTTCCCTCAGTTCAGGCACCTCTTTAAAAATCACGTCATTAATGTCACTAGACATTAATGACGTGGTTCCCGTCCTCTCAGCCTCTAAGGCAGTGCCTGAGGCGCCCTCAGAAACATCCGCCTCTTCCTTGCGCCTAGCCTCCCTACGAGCACTTCGCAATTGGCGTTCCAAAGCTGAACGAGCCACTTGCTCCACCATCTCCCGCTCAGCCTCCTCGAGACCAGCTGCGTGTTTCGCAGCCTTCTTCTTACTCGCCTTCACCACAACAGAGGGGGGCGACAGGTCACGTATAAATTCCCGCCTCCGGGATCCAGAGCGAGACCTACTCCTTCTGTCACTCTCGGCCATCTTGCCGCCAAAAATTGGTCCAGGCCCCTTATGGAGACCTGGCCTTGCCCGTCCAGTAATGTGTCTTTCACTATCACACCAAAATTAGTGTAAGACCCATTACCAAGAGAAAGAAAGAAGAAAAAGCTTACTATCTAAACAATATAAATACTATAAACTTAAATTCTAAAATCTTAATCTATACACACTTAGAATTCATACGCTTAAACTGAAATCACCGCCGCTAGTCGAGATTACGTAATCACACACAAATGGGGTACCGCCAATTCCTCCCAGCCGCAACTGACACACACAATGGGTCTCTATCCCTTATACAAATATATATACACACACAGCTTATTACGCCACGCCCTTGGATGACGCAATACGCGCAGATGGCGTAATTCACCCCCGGTTCCACCAGGCCGCCAACGACTAATCCAATGACCAATCGCTTCAACAGTAGTGGTTATTTCTTAATAAGGACCAATACTCGCACACAGTGGGTCACTGTCCCTTACACAAAGTGTAGATACCACACAACTTATTATAAATCTTCGCGCTTCAAGACACTATCGTCACGCGCAGACACAGATATAATATTTATTGTGTCCAGCTCCATCCAGACACCAAGGTCTTAATAAATTCCTTGCAATGATTTAATCTGGACCATACAGACACATAGAATGGTCACTCCAGCACGTAAATAACACATAAAACACATCACGCGCTTACGCATTCACAAATAACTAAGCGCATGCAGAGCGCGTACCACACGTGCATTCTGTAGGCGCGTTGGACGCGACTCCCAAGGAAATAGCTACTGGTCAACGTGGGCCAACCTGTTACATCTGTGGGGAAGTAGGGCACATGAGGTTTTCGTGCCCTAAGAAAGACTTCCGAAGTGATGTAAAGGCTAGACGTGGAAATACCTTAGTCATCGACGGAGAAGTCAATGGTACCAAGTGTGATGTGACACTTAATACTGGAGCTTCACGAACAGTAATCAGACACCAACTTCTGAAGACATTTTCTAGAAGCCCTTCTTGAGGAATTGCACATCTTGTTACAGCTACGGGTCAACGCATAGCCGATCGGGGAGAAGGTATCGCGACCTTCAAGATTGGTGAACGTTTTTACAGACACAAGGTTGTTCTTGCCGACATAGTGGATGACTGTATAATCGGATTAGACTTTATGAAGTTTTACAAATGTAAGATAGATTTGGAAAAAGGGATCTTCAAGTGTGGAGAACAGGAAGTCTCCTTAAAAGGCAATTCTTCAAATTGTGATTATGACATCTGTAGAGTAATCGATGTGGACGGACAGGCCAGTAAACAACAAGAGTTGAACGCAGTTCGAACATTTCTGGATAACTATGAGGAAGCCTTGTCAATACACCTATCAAAGGCAGAGGAACAATTAAAGAAATTTTCTGATATGTTAGCGATCCATGAAAGAGGATAATAAGGAGTTCAGATGATGCGTCTCAAAGGCCAAGTGAAAAAGTCACCAAACAGGACGGAAGGGATGGTCACGTGAGGATGCTTAGAACAGATACCATTCGTTCAGATTTCGGTGGTAGATTGATGCAGATAGCACAGCAAGAGGATTGTGACATTAGGTAAACCAATTCTGGACTGGATGAAATCTTCAGCTGTCAAGCCAAAATGGAGTGAAGTTGCATCTACAAGTAACACTACTAAGAGTTACTGGGCTGAATGGGACAGTTTAGTTCTACATAATGGAGTGTTATGTCGCAAATTGAAAAATGCTCAAGGCGATCATTTGCAGTTAGTGGTGCCAAGATCCAAGGTTCGCGACATATTAGAAATGTGTCATGTTGATTTGTCTAGTGGACATTTAGGAGTAAAAGGGACTCTTAGAAAGGTTACAGAAATATTTTACTGGATTAATTATCGTGAAGATGTAGAAGACTAGATCAAGAAATGTAAAACTTGTGCAGGCGATAAGGATACGCAGACTCGGTCGCGATGGAAAAGGATAATGATGAAAAGAAGTGATGATGCTCGGGACGAGCATGTCTAAGGAGAGGGTAGTGTTACGAAGACGGGTCAACTGCAATGTTTTTAGATTTTTCCACTACTTAGAGAACTTTTCAGCAGGCTGAAATATGATTTATGACCGTTTCGGGAGAGGGTCAATCACATATTAGAAAATCGAAATTTACATAATGTTGCCATAGTTTTAAGGAGGCTGAAACATTTTTTCAGTCGGTTTCAGAACACGTATAGACGAATGGTACACTTTTCAGCAGACCCGTTTTCAGGCGTTTTCAGGCCTGGTTATACCCCTTTGGTGAAGGAATATTCTAGAACGAATTTTCTAGGTGTGGGACAAGCACTGTTTGATACGCGAAAGAGATAAAAGATAAGAACCTTCTCGAAGCTAGACCGAGAACTCTAGAACGTCGTACGACAAGCACGTAGCAGTGTGCGAAAGAGATAGCAAGTACGCGCGTTCTAGAATTAGGCGATCGCTACTCAGTAGCGCTCCCGCCTAGAAAGTTCTCGTAAACATCGGAAACATCGTTCGAGATTCTTTCCAGGGATATATAAGCGAGCCAAAACGCGACCACTCAGTTCTAGACATGGGCTAAGTCGTTATTTTGCGATCACCGTGACTGTCGTTCCAGTTCCAAAAAATACACTGTGTAAAATCACCGTGACTTTATCACGTCGTTACTTGTCGGTTACATGGAACGACATTGGGCTTGGAACTTAGATAACTAGGTGGAACGGTTGGAACTTGGAATCATAACGATAGTCGATTATAGTTGAGCGCGGGCGAGAGTGACTGACTGAACAGTTGATCACAAAATATCCTTCACACTTTTTACAGGCTTAGGACTGTCGCATTTTTATAATTTAACTGTGCGGCGTGTTTATTATTTTGGATAAACTATTTACATTGATTTGAATTTTTATACATTTTTACATTTGTACAAGTTTACACCTTTTTTTGTTCATTTTTATATACATAAGTTATTTACAAGTGTTGTTATTTACATGCGTTATGCGTTGTTATTTACACATTTTTTTTTATTTTATATCTATTTACAGAAGTAATTTGCGTTTAGGAATAAAAGCTGCTGTACTTTCCTTACGCCAAGCCGTGTGCGCCTTTCGTTTATTAGATTTCCGGCTTTTGAAAAGAGCCTTTCGCAAGGGACGGATGTGGCCATGTAATTAAGTTTATTTTAGTTTAGTTATTTTGGAACGTTGTTATTTTCTAAAAAGTCACAGTGACTTTTGCAGGCACCTGATCACTGTGACTTTTTCACTGTGACGTTATTTATCACCCAAGTCTACTCAGTTCAGTTTTGAATGCGATCCCAAGCGATAAACAGCGAAGAGAAAAAGTGCGAATAAGTGATACCAGCGATAAAGTACTGAGTAATTTAAGTGATTAGAGACAGTCTTTCATTGTGTGTGTTATTTTGCGTTTCTGTGCGTAATTTCCAGATATTAGTGTAAACGAATTCCTCGTAGATTTCATTGAAATAAACCCTTGAATAAATCGACGGCAGTTTCTATCCGATCCCCTAGCTCGTAACAATATAAAATGTGACAATAATATGTTGGAAATGATTTATAGTTTAAATCTTGTAAATTTGTGTTTTTTAAATTGAAAAAATAATAATTCAAATTAAATATTCGACGTATGGCAAGACCTGAGCGGGGAATGGACGAGGGCACTTCGAGTGTGATGAACGTGCCAACATTTCGAATTTATAATTCGAATTGAACAACAGTAACAACCAATGAAAGGATTGCGCCATGAAGCAACGGCATGTGATCCTAATAAAACAATGAGGCAATAGATGGCACTAACACTAAAAAACTGTAATTATTATAGGGCTATCTGTGTAATCAACAAATTTTTCATGAGAACGGAAATTATCGTACAGTCTGCGTACGATAGTCGAGTACCATCGTACATCGTACGTAGCTATGAAATTATCGTACATGTACGATAATTATCGTAGGGTTGAGAACACTGCTGAGTAGTTAACTTTTTTGACTAATGGTCAGATATTTGACCATTAGTAACTCCTACCACGGATCAAAAAACGCATTTTGCTGAATTTTAACTATTAGTAACGATATTTGACCAATAGTTGAGTTAACTACGGATCAAAAAACTAATTCAATTCTTTAATTAGCGCCCTTGGAACCACACGGTTACTCCAAAGGTAATTATTTTCCATGCGGCCGGCCTAGCTTTTATGTTATGATGCGATATATATGCGATGCGATAATATGCGGTCTCCACGACTGCAACTCTCCAGTGACATTACTTTCCAATATCATAATCATAATAAATTACATAAAGTACATTACACAATGCTTAACAAAAAATTGCAAACATATTTTTTCGTTTGTACAAACCCTTATTTATGACGTTTGTTCTAACGACCCTGGATACAGCACTGCCCGTAACAATTATTATTTATTTTATTCGGCAATTGGCCAGTTTTTTCTAGTCTAGCCACACTTTTTCACTCC
This sequence comes from Pieris rapae, assembly GCF_905147795.1. Classification (NCBI taxonomy): domain Eukaryota; kingdom Metazoa; phylum Arthropoda; class Insecta; order Lepidoptera; family Pieridae; genus Pieris; species Pieris rapae. The sequence goes on along the minus strand of NC_059533.1, from coordinate 1,417,382 downwards.
AGTAGGAAAGCCTCACCTACTTATCTAGATGAGCATCAGTGAAAGGGATATGTTTACATACCGCTCGCTTTCATAGGAACTTCCTTTAGTTCATTTTATATAAAAACGTAGCACTAATAGAAACTGAAAATTTTGTAAGAAATCTCATTAATTATTATTTTTTTAATATTGGCCAGATAGATACAATTCTCATTTTTGAATCAAATATTTTTTGCTTTCGTGTAACTACTATCGTATAAACAACGGATAACTATTTCAAGACAATCATTTAAACATTTCCCAAAAAGATCTACAATATTTATGTTCCAGAAAATACCGAAGTAAATGTTTTCTTAAGATGAACGTAATTGTTTTGCGATATGACATTAACTCGTTTGTAATAATTGAGTTTTTAATTTGATATTTTTAATTTTCTATACTGAATAATAGAAGATGGTTAAATGTCAAGATTCTTATAATGTTGTATATATTGTCACGTTAATTATAAATTGTATTTCAAAATTTGTAACTCTGTAATTCGTATTAATTTTTTTGCGATACAGCGACATCTATGCGTCAGTATTGAAACCATGTAAGTTGGAGTATAAAATAATTATTCATCTTGCCAATAAGCATACTGTTTGAGAATGTGTATCAAAGATGGCGCTATTTCAGAATTTTAATTACATATTTAATATTTTTATTGGCGTTATTTTATTTAATGGTTAATTGTACATAATTTGATTCGATTTAAAATCTCATATTTTCAGGACACAAAGGATGAAAGTTCCGGCTCCATAGCAAGGATGATATCCGTCCTGCTAAAGTGTCCCAACTTAACGGAGCAGAGCCTTACCAGGTGTCATCGATTGGGAATTAGATCCAGAGAGAAGCCTAGGCCAATCTTAATAAAGCTTCGACAGTACGACAATAAATTAAGGATCTGGGCTGCCAAAACTAGTCACAAAGGCACCGGCATAACCTTGTCTGAGTTTTTAACCAAATCAAGGCACTCCTTATTTATGGAGGCGAGAAAGCGGTTTGGTGTCACTAAATGCTTGAAACTTGGGATGGACGGGTACAAGTGTTAGGGGCTGATGGGAAACTTCGACGCATCTCTTCACTGAAGGAACTGGATACAGTCCCAGACAGCATCCCCTTATCGTCCACCACCGATGATCCAAGGCTGAGAGGAGACAAGACCTGTAACAAGAAGGGTTCAAAGAAGGTTTAATAACTTCCATATGTATTATGTGTACTTATGGTTCGTGTGTGCGTTTAATTTTAACTTCTTCTTGGTTTCTGGGCATAAGTTTAAAGTGATAAATAGTTTTCTGTCAATTACTTATTTGGTTTCTCACAATCTTTACCTTGTCTTGTTTATTTATTGTTATTCAGTTATTACAGCTCAGTGACAAATACCTAGCAAACTGTGAGTGTGACACTGTCAAAGTTTGTGATTGTCAGCGAAGGATAGATTGTATTGTCCATCCACAGATCATTAAATTATTCTCTCATAATATTGTACAACTCTCGTACCTCGTCTTAATCTGTGTGTTTCTCGGTTCATAACATAATCTTTTTTTTTAATGTTAAATAATTTAAACAAATTATCTTTATACTTTGACTGTGTTCCAATGAGATACCTATAGCTCTGATACGAGAGCCACATAGCGAACTAGTGTGTTTTTTTTTGGGTTTTAATTGTAATTTGTTTTTTGTTTTTTTTTTATATTATTATTATTATATAACTATTCCCTTTTGTGTTCTTATAGTTACATAGGTTTATTTGTGTGTTTGATTTGTTCTTGGATATAGCCATATCTCATTGTCTGTTGGATATATCTTTTGTGAATTCATGGATTGCAATAGTGATAACTCTGATGTCTTATCTCTGGAATCGTCCGATTGTGACTCCTTCCATAGTATAGACTCTTCCACGCCTCCCCTACCTGATTCCTTATCCTCTATTTTCCAAAACTTGTCTAAGTACTTTAACGTTATACCCATTAGCTCTCAAAGTGTTCCAGCTCATCACACAGATCTGCTCGCGTTGGCTTCTAACTTCCTGCTGTCGCTTTCTCATACCATGACCTTCTCTATCTCTCATTTAATGCGAAGCCACCCAAGCAGAAACCGACAGTGGTTATGCGTCGCAGCTATGGTGAAATCGATCATGAGAGCCTGCTTAGTGATGCGTTCAAATTTGATTGGAGTGGTCTATACGACTTAGCCTTCCTCGATGACAAGGTGCTCAAGCTGTTCACCTATTCTATCACAAACCTCTATGATAAGCACGCCCCAGTGAGACGTGTTAAACTTAAACATTTCTCTGATTATATAAAAAGTTTGATTCACAAAAAAACAGAGCCAAAGCTAAAATGAGAGCTGCCAAATCTGATGCAGAGCGCGAAAAATATAAAGTAGTTCGTAATCGTTGTAACACTCGCTGTCGTGATGCTCAAAGACAACATATTCACGATTCAATATCCAATGGCGACACCACGGAAATCTGGAAGTTCCTCAAAAACTTGGGGATTGGCAGAGCGGCACAGAATAATATTTCTTCAGCTCATTCATTCATTCATTCATTGATATAGACAATCTTTACTCTCACTTTCCTCTTCTACTAGCCATGATAAATCTTCTCTTGAGAAGACACTCAATAATCTAGCATCTCTTCCTCTCCTCTTCTTTTTGTATATGTCATTCACTATTTGCTATTCTTGAATCTGTAAGATTAGCTTTTTAGTTTTAGTTAGTTATTAATATTGTTTTTTTTATTTTCTCTAGATTAAGGTTCTATAGATTAATATAAATAGATTTTGTTTTTTATATAACTTCTGGTTATGCACTTCTTGCACTCATCATTTTTTTATTTATTGTTTTCTTTTCTTACTAGGGTTGCCTGGAAGAGATCGAGACCTTGTTACCGATAAGGCCGCCCGTTGCATCGCTTGTAATTTATATGTATTGTGTTATTTGTGTTTCTTTCTAGCCGCGAAGTGTGAATAAATAAAAAAAATATTATCACAGCAAACTAGTATTTCTAATTCCCAGTTGGGGCGTTGAAACTGTTATCCAATAATGTCCCCATATTTTGTGGGATCGGTACATTAATAATGTTAATAATAAAAATAATTAGCCGAGCTGATTACGATACTTTATACGCAGTCATGGTAATAATAAAAATCGATTTTTTACGTCAAATAAAAAGTTGCTTTTTCCTAGGTGATATCATGATTCTTGTAAATCATGAGTTAGCCATTTTTTAGCGAAGTTAAGGGTTGTTTTATGTGAAAATATTCTAATCTAGGCCAATTTATATATATGTGGTAAGTGTATAAGTTAATATTTATAAATACAGCATTTTTTTACGATAAATTCATATCCTTATCGCATTAGGATCAGTCAAATAGAACTTTGTTATTGTTACAGAACGCCCGTTTTCTTGCACTTTAAACCTCTATTTCAATAAATAAATTATGCAAGCAATTAAAAAATACTTAATACAATATCTATAGATGGCGAAGAAAAAACGACCATGAAACGACCAACTGGTTTCTCGTCGTTGGTCACTGTCTCTCTTTTTCAATACCCAAGAAATGATGTGGAATTTACGAAATCTATAACATTTCCTATATGGGCTGCTGAGATAAACGAAGAGTCTAGTAAATAGATAATCTAAGTTAATGAAAGATAATTTTTATCTCAGAACCAATTTATCGATACACTTGTTGGTGCATAGCGCCTACACATATTGATTAGCAACTGCGCAGCAGATGTCATATCTACAAGCGGAACAAGGCGTCTATTATTTTTTATTATTAATTTGTCATTCCGATAACACCTCTGTACCAGTAACCATCATTTTTCATTTGCAATCTTGCAAATGCAATGCTTTTTTCTTATGATAAGTTATTCTTAACTATCCTTTTATCCTGCCTATACAACACTCTTGATCATGTCTTGTCTCCAGCGGATTCATCCTGTTTTATAAATAGGTATACTAAAATTATAAATGTAATAATTTCACAGTTCCAAATGTTCAAAAACTTCTGGTTGTATTTTTCTGCCTTTGAAGAAGAATATCACATTTTTATCAATGACAAGAACGCTGGATATAGAAAAACACAATAGTGCAGATATTTTCAAATAAGTAATTGAATTTCAATTTATAATAAATGATATAATAAATTGGCGGTTCTTATATCTTTATAAATATTGATTAAGTTTTGGATAAAAACATTATTCTGTTTTACACTTAGTATGAAATACCATCATAATGTATATGATCATTTAAGTACTTATTAAGCTTTCTATTTTTTTTTTGTTCATAACAATTACTTTTTCTAAACTGATTAGAAGATAGATTTCTTTCTTTTTTTTTTACGTTTTTGATTGATTGATTGAGATATTAAAATAAATAAATATATTTGTCTACGAAATGAAGTAGTATGAAATAGATTAGCTCTATGTGAGGCTGGGTTTGATTAGTTTTCATTACACTTAAGTTTGCGTTTGTATTACTGAAAGTTATTTTGTAGTGTGTTAAAAGTTGATTATTAACATTAAATTAAGTTGTGTCGCTTATTATGCTGTTCTTTTATTATAACCTATACAGTAACACAGCATATAGGTATATTTTTAATTTCTGCTTAGCCATGTAATTTAAGGTTATTACGTTTCTATTAGGCAGTCATTAAATAAATAGTAGATTAAATCAATCATTTTATTAATAGAATGTTATTAGATACAAATTTTTTTTTATAAAGTACACACAATTATCTTAAACAGAGAGAGTAATACAACTTTTCATATAAAAACAATTGTTGTCTAAACAGCACTCAAAATTGATTTGTAGACTCAGTTTAATACCTATATCTTCTTTTCAATCATCCCTCCTCGTTCTTGATGACTAACGCTGATGGCTGTAATACAATTGTTATCTGACTTACGCGATAGGTGGGACTGAGCGCTATCCGCGTTAGTCGAATTCGCGCAAGTCGGGGTACAATTTTCCATATAAAGACATACAAAGTATGTTTAATTGGGACTGGAGACTAATAGAGAATAATAGATAATATGACAAACTATATTAATAGAGTGTATAAACGCAATCCGACGTTATTTTGATGTAGAAGGTTTCATCATATGTAACAAAGTCGCTTTCTTCTCCCGTATATCTCCTCGTAGCATCCTATTAATTTTTTTATTCCATGTCTTGTAACAAAAATGCGCTCTTTATTGGAGTCTATGCTTTCCAAAATTGTTAACCCTTTTTCAATCGAACTGAGGGCTTCTGTCAAGTTTCCAAGTGTCACTTGATCTTCTAATTGAACTGGATCCAAAGAATCATGATTATCAATTTCTTCCCCTTGTTCACGCATTGATATGAGCTCATCAATTATGAGCTCCTCATTGTGTGAATCCACCAGCTCTGGATCATCACTATCCTACACAGTTTACATCACTACACGTCTGTGCCTGTTGCAAGCTGAACGAACAGTGTTCACAACCTGAAGCCAGGCAACTATCGTACCAGAGGCCGAAAAATTATCGTACATGGATAAAAATTATCGTACGAGTCAGGAAAATGGATAAAATACTTTTAAACATCATATGAAACGTGCAACAATGTATGTAGGAAATGATTTATAGTTTAAATCTTGTAAACTTGTGTTTTTTAAATTGAAAAAATAATAATTCAAATTAAATGTTCGACGTATGGCAAGACTTGAGCTGGGAGTGGACGTCGGACGAGGGCACTTCGAGTGTCATGAACGTGCCAACATTTCGAATTTATATTAAACAACAGTAATAACCAATGAAAGGATTGCGCCATGAAGCAACGGCATGTGATCCTAATAAAATAATGAGCCAATAGATGGCACTAACACTAAAAATTGTAATTATTATTGGGCTATCTGTGTAATCATCAAATGTTTCATAAGAACGGAAATTATCGAACAATCTGTGTACCATAGTCGCGTACCATCGTACATCGTACGTAGCTATGAAATTATCGTACATGTACGATAATTATCGTACGGTTGTGAACACTGTGAACGAATAATAATGCGATTGCGGGCGGCGGGAGTCAGTAACAAACGCCGCCGCTTGACTTTGACTGCGCGGCGTTCAAAAAAAAAAAAAACGAATAGACGAGAAAATTAAGTCGGGGTATTACTGTAGTGAGATGTGGTATGTGACACAATAATATTGCATAGCAATTTAATTACTTACATTATTGTTTTATGCAAGTTATTATCAAGTTATTTTTTTAGCCAAATATTATTAACAGTTATATGGTAACAAAGACACTTATTTTGACATAATATTTGTTTAGTAGACATAATAGTCATTACTTCGGAAAAATCGGGTTAGAAAAGAAAATTAACCGAGAAAGCCAGATTTTTAAAGCATATTACGTGGGGGGCGGCTAGAAAAGCCCAAGGTCAAATTGTCGACCAAAATAACCTTGTGCAGTTTACGCCATCTTGAAAAAGGGGTTAAATTCAGTTTTGTCATAAAAGTTGAGATATCTACAATTAAGATCCTTTACATTTTTCACGTATCGATCATCGTTATCAAGATATCGATAAAAAGACCCACAAGTTTGGGGAGAAAAATTGTTTTTCTCTATTTCCTTTTTTCTCGTCAAAGATATCGAAAAATGTCCGAAACAAAACTTCTAGAACGTGTTTATAGCTACAAATTCATTTTTTATTTTTCTGAGAAATTACGGCCTCTAGCGTGCCGCAAAGTCAGTAAGACGGTGCCCGGTTTCGATTTAACCGCTCGCACGGTTGTATCCACACGTATAAATGGATGAATGGTTGTTCAGGGAATTATTGCTATACAAAATAAATTAATAAACCAGCCAAATTATGCATCAAACACGTCAAATTTATTAATTTATGAGCCGTTAAAGACGTTATAAACAATAAAACAGTGCTTGTAGGGTCATAAATTAATGTTTATTAATGTAGAGAATATATTTTAAATTACAATTCTTGTTAGTTATTATCTAAATATCAAAAATAATTATTCATATTGTAACTATCAATAAATTATGGCAGTTGAAAAAAAAATAGATGGATGGTTTTGGGTCGATTTCAAATGGGATTAAGAAAGTGTGCCAAATAACTTCTAAAATAAGTGACGTCATAAGATTCAAGAGATATTCATTCCATTTTATCACTAATCCTGTGTCTGTGACTGGTTCAGAAATAAAAATTACAAAACCCACTTAAATTTCGAGAGAATCCAAGAAAAAGACTATTTATTTCATTCGTGTCGTGAGTTTTTTCCCGGTTTTCTTATGAATACAAGGATTTAAAAATTTACTACCGGGTAAAACAGTACTTTTTTGTTTTTCAGCTATATACTTTAATACGCGTATCATCGCACAGGACATACAATTTTAATTACAACAATGTAGTAATATAATTTCACAATGATTAAATAGGCGATCACTTTTTTTCAATCATTAGTGTAGATAATATGTAGATAACATTAAAACAAAATCCTTTAGTGTTACCTCCTCCCCCATCCTAGTATGAAGCGGAGACTCCAGTCGCACTGAAATGATCAAGGAGAGAGCACGAGGGCGTACGTTATTTTGGTCAGATATCAACATTTCTTTTAATTTCAGTTTAAATTTGTCAACTATTGTTGATGAACGATATTTCATTGTGTCATTTCCAACACACACGTCATATTGTGTCTAGGGCATCGAGCACGGGTTTACCCGGGCCGTAAAAACCCGGGTTTTCCCGGTTCTGAGGATTACAAAAAAAACCGGGTTTCAATTTTTAAAACTCGGGTTTTCGGGTTTTTCGGGTTTTTTTTTATACTTTTGTTTTTGTTGTTTATTAAGTTTAAAGCACTTTGAATGCAATAATAAGTAAATTGAATAAAAATTCGCTTTGATAAATTATTATTTATGACACAAAAAGTAGCTTCCTTGCTACGTTCCTACCCATAAACAAGACATGCAAGTTAAATGCGCGTCCATCTCAGGACATGAGAGGGGTGAACTGTGGAGCAGTTGAGAGGGGAGGGTGTATCGTTGCGCGGGTGATGAATACCGGCGCCATTTGAGACTGATGCCAACCCAAGTATGCAGCTTATGGAGTCTCATATGACTGCAGTTGATGGAATTTCTCTTAGAACGTTCTCAAAATCACAAGATTTAAAGTACCTTTCTGAAAAGACCGGGAACAAATTACCAACTACTGCTGATACCGTTCGCCACATAATTCTCAAAGACTTTGATAAAAGGAAGCTAGAAATAATAAACGAGATAAAAATTATACTGTCAGATGAAAAGAAGTTTTCGATATCATTCGATGAATGGACATCTATGAAAAATAGAAGATATATAGGGATCACTTTACATTCACCAAATTTTGCAAGGGATAGCAGTTTTCGAAATCTAGGTCTCATACGCATTCACGGGTCCATGAATGCTTACAATTGATTGAGGCCAAAAGATCGAAATGCTCGAAAAAACCGGTCTACCCGGGTTTTGATTACTCTTAAACCCGATAACCCGGGTTTTCAGAATTGAACCGAGTTTCGATGCCCTAGGTACAATCTACACTTATGTACGTCAAAATAGAAATATACATTAATTGCTTCTAATTTAACATGAACAGCCAGTTTTCAGATCAAGGGAGTAGAACGGAAGAAAAGAACTGGCAATAAACTCTCCACAACTTTTTTAATTGCCAAGTTTTTATTGTTTTACACAACGTTTGTAAGGAGCTGCAACCATTACACCACCACATGACATCTTAAGTAAAAAATAAAAATAATATAAATTAAAAACAAAGACTTATCTGGATTGACGTTAACTTAAATGAACAGTATCACTAGGAACCGTCTTAAACCCTAAAATCGATGTATTTTTTTTTATAGAACAGGGGGCAAACGGGCAGGAGGCTCACCTGATGTTAAATATTTCAGTAATTTAAAGCCATCAGCCGTAAAGGTAAGTGTTATTTATGTTTTGAAATTTTGTTAAGTTATTTCTGACAAATTGTGTTTCAATAAATCGCGCTCGCTACCGAGAGTAATTGTAGACATACCCGTTAGTATTATAAAGCTGTCAAATATATTTTAATTTTGACAGCTTCAAGGCAAAAGGCCAAATCCATTATGCAATATACATGCAGCTAACACAAATTGTATTTTATATATATGTGATAAAAATATGCTCTTAAACGAGAAACCATATTTATACGCTTCTATAATTTTAAAAATATAGATTAAATCCTACTTTTATATGTTCTGGCTTGACGTGAATCCCTTTCGTCAATTCTTCAATGCGTGATCGTTATTTTATCTTTAGCATTGTTAAATGTGTAAAATACGCAATATAAGATATAATACAATAATAGAATACCTAAAGTCTATATAGATATGGTAAAACGATTTTGTTAATTACGAATTAAGTACCATAAGAAAGTTTCGCTTAATATTTTAAAAAACACTATTATACAGTATATTTAGATTTTTCGTAATAAAGATATGAAAAACTTTATATGTAGCTAAAACCATTTCTGATTGTGATCTATTTTTGGCACTTACTGTATTTATATGTCAGTGAACCGGAGGCATAAAAAATTTATTGTTTTCGTTGTTTTTTTTGTAAGTCGATGCACCTGCAAAATGTTTGTAGATTGAATTGTGGTTCGTTTATTTTTTAAACGTATTTTTAAACTTATATGTTGCTTATTATTTTACGTACTTACTGGCCGGTTTAACCGCGTTAATGCAGTCGTGCTCGTGTGACATTATATAACTAACCTCAATAAATAGTCTACCCAATTGTCAATATATTGCAGATCTCTGTCTTCAGTCTCATTCACTCACTCACTATTATTTTATACCAATGTTATTAGAAAACCCATGTGTTTTTAGTTGTTATAATAAGGCTTTAGTATTTAGTAAGAAATACCATGAACCTGCCCATAGACAAAATTTCTAAATTTTATTTTTGGGACCACTAATTTATCACAACAAACTTTAAACGTTTTTCTCTACTTTACTACAGTAGACGCTTCCATTTCTAATTAAACACAACCGTATGCATAAGATATCTAATATTTGATGTCAAGGTGAAAGGCCATAAACATTTTACACATCTAGCGTAGTTACAATATAATCTTTGCATCTAAGCGATTAAATCGTAAAAAAACACACTTTTTGCAATTTGTCGGGATGTTAGTAATTTCAACAACTTAAGTATGTCTTTATTTAACCATTTTTTAACGGTTATTCAGTAGGTGATGCTGAATAAATATTGTACATTAAAATGTCTTATTTACGCTTGCTTAAAACTTGCTGAGTTTCTTGCCCGTTCTTCTCAGAACAAGACCTCCTGGTATTATTATACCAGGAGGTCTTGTTCTGAGAAGAACTAGTTAGTCTTGCGAACGGATGGCCTAGTTTTGCTCTTTCGCGAATTTTGTAAACGTTTTTGTCATTCATAAGCATGCCTTAAGTCGCATTTAATAATAAAATAATTTCAATTATTAAATTTCATTTAATAATTGAATAAATACATTTTGATTTGATTTGATACGCGAGTATATCTATGCATTAAAAAAACATGTATCATTAACGATACATGCATATAAAATGTATTGTTTTTATGCATATCCGGTAAAGAAAGCTTAAATTATATTTTTCTTATTTACTTACCAGTAGGGGAGCGCGGGGCTGGTACTAACAAATTCTGCATTATGATTTATATTTCCGTTGATAATAGACTTTTTCATTTTATTTTTTATTGTAAACATGCTTTGATTATTCAGCTATGATATTAATAAAAAAAATCATCAGAAACGTAAGTGGTTCCAGAAAGAGAACCATGAAAACCAAAAAAGTCATTTGTTAATACATACCCCGCACGTGGGGCAAATATTAACGGAGCTGGGGTAAGTATTAACGTAAGGGGCGATTAATAACAGAGACTAAAATTTTATCAAATACTGAAATAAAATGTCACTGACATTAATGAAAATGTTTTATTGCCTTTAATGGTAAACAAATTAGTACTTTTTTATGACAGGAACTGAAAGAATTTAACAAATTATTTTAATCTACACACTTAAAAATAATCATTGCTACAGTTTCAATAATTTTAAGCCTTAAAAACATAGTTTAAACTTAATGTTTAAAAATTACTTAATTTTTTTAGGTTCAACAATCATTCAGTTACTAACAAATAGTGTAGAAAAAAATAGTATTATCTTATAAATCTGTTACAAACATTTTTTTAATAGTTTAAATATAATAATTAAGTAAATAAAAGTCACATAAACTTTTTAGTATCAACAGTCTTAAAGAATCTCAATGAGTTAAACAATAAAGTATTGTAAATCTACTTCGAAAATGAATGAAAGTTAGGTCGGTTGAAGGATGTTGTTCTGCTTAAGCTGGCCGCCTCAGGACTTCGAATAGGCAAGGATGCGCTGCGCTTCATAAAATCAGCAAAGCGATCTCTGCCAGCCTTTCCGTCTCTTTTCCAAGATTCTGGAATATTTATCTATCTTGTGTCGAATGGCAAGCTAATTTTTTGACATCGTCTGGTAGCAATCATAAATAGATAGGTATTAGAACATTTTACTAAATAATCAGCTATCATTGTTTCTTGCTCAGAATTTAAAACTAGACGGTTTTTTATAACCCACTTCGACAGAAGTTCCCTCCTTTTTGTTCTTTACGTATTTAAACAGTGCTACGTAACAATAACATATTCAGTAGCAGCATTTATATTTCAATATTTCCTGTTTTTACCAGAACTGTTTCAGCTGCCAGCTCAAATACTTTTTGAAACATAGACCCCCCTTGTACTCTTCGTTTTGTAATTTCTCATTCTATAAAAAAACATACTTATTGGAAAAACACTCGTTATTATAACATGTTAATACTGACCCCACTCAATTTGTTAATTTTAGCCCCCAGGTCACTTTTTATATTTCATCAATTACAGAAAATAAACTAATCAAAATAAATACAAACAAGTATAATAGTCTTATAATCAATATAATACAATTCCATTTAGGATTAAATTCGATTAAATTTAGCGTAAAAATAAATCTTAAATCAATTTATTACGAAGTACGAAAAGTTGGTTTACCTGTCAATTCGAGGTGATTACGCATAACTATCACTATTGTCGGCCGATCGATAAGCGACAACTTAGGAAATGTTCGGCTGTGTATATAGTTATTCTAAACCTAGCCTCATTTTTTTATCACTTCACGTTTGGTGGGAATAAGCCTGTTAATTCTTACCCCCGTTAAAACCAGCCCCGCTCTCCCTACAGCCAAATTTGGAACAATTATTGTAGAATTGAGGTTAATAGTATTCTACTCCGGTAGATATATAAGAAACCGCTTGGCTGTGTATGTCATAGTTCCGTTTTCGTTGAAAGTTATATTATAATGCAGTAATTTTTCTCTGAAACAAATATTTTCAGTATGTCTTTTCTTAAATTGTAAATCGTAAATAAATAAATACTAAAGTCGGCTTTTTTCATTTGTTTAGTCTTCTAACACACAGTAATGCATATGAGCAATCATCGCATTTCCGTATACAACTAAAAGGTATTTTCAAGGCCCATTGTATCACAAAGAACGGTTCGGTGGCCGTCGATACGTAATCTTATACTAAAATAAGTCCTGAGTACATACCTCAAGGCATTGCTTCTTATTAGGGCGAAAGGCACAAAAAAACACGTCAGCCGTAAGGATGGATAGATTGTTAGTTTTGGGAACAAGAAATGTTAGGACTGATGCTGTACCTTGCCTTACAATAATAGTTCACGAATACGCACAAAAACACTCACTATAATAGTCTAAATGGAGGACGTAACTATTGACAAGGAATTCACAAAAATACACTATAAAATTGCATCTAACTGTACGCAACGAATGTTCAACCACGACTCGTTCACAATGCGAATGCGCGGATCAGCCGAGTTAAAAATATTTTTGGGACCACCCTCATGGCCCTCAATTTATTTTATCAACTAAATATGATTCTATTCCGAACAGTCCCCCGTCCCAGTCAGGCTTAACATGACTGAGTCTAAAACCGGAGGCTGGTAGCAAAGGTTATGCCACTGGAAGACGTGACAAGCAGGCCACGGCTCTTTTTAAAACCGATTCCCCAACGCGGACCTCGGCGACTCGTGGGGTACCATCTGCACCCGGGAATAGTTTAATAATGCGACCGCGTCTCCAAGATAATGGTGGCATATTTGGTTCTTTGATAAGAACCAAGTCCCCAACCTTAGGCGGATCTGTTTTATCTATCCAACGAACTCGTTGCTGCAATAAATGGAGATATTCTATATTAAAACGTTTCCAAAAACTCTGAGATAATTGTTGTAGCAGTTGGAAACGTGAGAGCCGATTTATTGGTGTGTCCACAAATGGATATTCAGGTAACGCATTGAGAGGAGCCCCAATCAAAAAATGTCCAGGAGTTAAAGCTTCTAGATCATTTGGGTCCGAAGATATAGGACAAAGTGGTCGTGAGTTCAAAACAGATTCAATGTTACAAAAGACTGTGGCTAGTTCTTCATATGTAAGAACTGATTCTCCTATAATTCGTCGTATATGTGTTTTGGCCACCTTCACTACAGCCTCAAATATTCCACCCCAAGATGGATATCCAGCCGGACTAAATTTCCATTTAATTCCACGACGAGAAAGTGAACTTTCGATAGGCAGTTGGTTTTCAGTCAAAAACTTATAAACTTCTCCGAGGTAACGTTCACTGCCCTTAAAATTTGTCCCACAGTCGGAGCGAATCAAGTTTGGTAATCCTCGACGACTAACAAAACGAGACAAACAAGCGATAAAAGCTTCAGTACTAAGTGATGATACCACCTCCAGGTGTACGGATTTTGTAACAAGACAGACAAAGACACAGAGGTACCCTTTTACGATCTTGGCGTTTCGCAATGATGAAACCTTGATGGAAAATGGCCCAGCAAAATCGGTGCCTACACCAGAGAAGGGTCTAGCAGCAGTAATGCGATCTGGAGGCAAATCTCCCATTTGTGGTTGAGTCAAGGATGCTTTAAGTCGATAACAAGGAATACACTTAAAAATAACATTTCGAATAGCCCTCCTGGCTGACAAAATCCAAAATTGTTGATGAATAATAGCCAAAAGTGTATTTAACCCAACATGTGCATTCTTTTCGTGTCTGTCAGTAATTATCAAATCTCCCAATGGAGTTCGATTAGGAAGGAGAAGCGGATGTTTATGATTATAAGGCAGTTCTGAATGGCGTAATCTCCCACGCGTAACAAACCCTTATCATCAATAAATGGATTCAGCCGAGCAACAGATCCCTTTAATTTACCTTGTCCTTTTAGAGTAGCAAAGACTGTTTCAAAATGCTTAGCTTGGATATAACGAACCCAGAATAATAAGGATTCATTTCTTTCATCTGGTGATAATACATTTGACATATTCTTAATTGTTGGATTCCTTGAATTATAAATAAACCTCCTAATCCAGGCGGTCACTCCAATCAATTTGTCTAATGAACTAAACCTTGCGAGTAACGGGTCTAAGTTTTCTATCGATTCCTGAACGACAAGAGAAATAACTCTTAAACCCGGAAGAGGCTCAACAAGTTCCGTTTTAGTGCGAGGCCAACAATTTTCGGGTTGGTACAGCCAACCTGGAGCCCACCATAAGGGATGGTCTAATATTACTGGAGCCTCACAACCTCGAGATGCACAGTCTGCCGGATTAAGTTCTCCCGGTACATGCCTCCAATCCAAGGTCACGACAGATTGCTGAATTTGACAAACCCTATTGGCCACAAATACTTCCAAAACATGAACTGACGCTTGCAGCCATGCAAGAACTATCTGACTATCAGTCCAAGCAAAACACTTCTGAATATTCATTTTTTGGCCAAAAATGGATTTAACATGGTTTATCAAACGTGTCAATAGAACAGCACCTGATAACTCTAATTTAGGAATTGTTAAGCGTGTTCTTACCGGTGCAACCTTACTCTTTGCCATAACTAGTTTAACCGTTACAACACCAGATTGATTGACAGAACGAATATAAACTGCAGCAGCATAACCACTTTCCGATGCATCACAAAAACCATGAATATCCACTATGCATTTCCCTGGTGGCAATAAAGACCTATCAATTTTAATCAATTGAATTTCAAAAACCTAACAACAACACAACAAACCTAACCCAAACACTTAACAATTCACCAACTAAAGGGGCATCCCATGTTAATCCTTGTAACCAAAGCTTTTGTATAAAACATTTTGCCCAAAAAACAACTGGAGCTAACCATCCATTAGGATCGTATATCCTGGCTACAGTTGAAAGTACTACACGCTTTGTCCAAGATTTAATTACATCTATGTCTTGCACTCGAAAGGTAAATATATCACCTAACGGTTGATACTGAATACCTAATACTGCAACAGCGTCAGGGTTGTCCACGTTCTGAAAAATATAAGGATGTTGTTGATGATCCTCGGGTAAACCAGCAAGAACAGCTTGTGAGTTAGACACCCATTTCCTTAACTCATATCCACCAGCCTTAAGAATCCCAATTAGCTCATCGCGTAGTATCAAGGCTTCTTTCTCATTTGCAGCTCCAGTGCAAATGTCATCAACAAAAACATCACTATTCAAAACATCAGCTGCTCTTGGAAATTGCAAACGTTCTCGCTCAGCCAATTCTAACAATGTACGAATAGCAATATAAGGACTTGATCTGAGTCCGTATGTATTGGTATTTAATTCAAATACTGTAACTGGATCGGATTCCTTCTCACGCCACAAGATAAGTTGATAGCAACGGTCATCAGTATGAATTACAGTTTGCCTAAACATCATTTTAATATCTGCAACAAATACAATCTGATGTCTTCTAAAATTTGTTAAAATATCACCAATGTCACGATGTAACTTTGGGCCCGAATGCAAACATTGATTTAAAGAAACTCCATTGGAAGTAGGCGCTGAGCCATCAAAAACCACTCTTATTTTACCACTTTTAAACACAGCATGATGTGGAATGAAGTAGTGCTCCTGTGTGCGCCAATCATAATCAGAAACTGACATATGTCCGAGCTTAAAGTACTCGTCCATAAACTCTATATACTTAGCACGAAAAGTAGAATCTCTCTTCATTCGTCTCTCCATGGATGTTAACCTTTTCTCAGCTAAAGACCTGGAGTGACCCAAAGGTGGTCGGGATGGTAAAAAAGGTAACCTCGTGACAAACCTACCCGAACGGAGACGACCAGTGTTATTCTGAAAAAACAATTCACATTCTTGGTGCTCCGGATTTTCACGAGCCGCTGTGGGAGGCTCTTCGACTTCCCAAAACCGTTGAATGGCTTCAGCAAGTGAGAGTCCCACACACAAGTTACCATCTTCAACGCTAAGAGATTCTATTGGAAACACAGGACCCATAATGACATCACCAAAATCAGTTGTGACTGCTACTAAACCCGCTGGTTGTAAAAGTGTGCTTTTACTTAGCCGCAGCCTTCCCAAAACTTCTGCTCCGAGTAGCAAATCGATTTGACCTGGAATATGAAATGTACAATCCGCTAAGTTTAGACTACGTGTAAAATCTAATATCTCCGATGGTAATTTAACAAGTGGGTGTCTGCCCATAACATTATCTAAAATTATGGCAGAAATTGTAATCTGTGGCTGAGAGCATTGAACAGGAGAAAAAGTAAGTGTAACTTGTCCCCGCAATCCAGCAACCTTAGAGCCACCTACACCAAATATACTCCCGCTAGCAGGGAAAATACGCAACTGTAACCTATCCACCAAATCCATTGACACCAAACTTCCCTGTGCTCCAGAATCCAAAATCGCACGCGTGGTTACCTGCTCACCTGATGGAGAACCAACACAAATCTGTGCGGTGGGTAACAAAACAGTAATAGGAGATGTAGGAGTTCTAGTAGGGACGTGACCTAGTCAATATCCTTCTGGTTCAGGGACCCGCTGGCCTAAACGAGGCCACTCAGAAAAGGGCAAAGGCCTAACAAAATCACGACGTTGCTGTTCAATAACAGGTGATGCACAAGAGTCATAATTATCTTTGCTCTTAGGAAGTTGTTGCTGATCAGAGGTGACACGAGTCCTGTCATGAGACCATAAGTTTCCCCCGCCCCTGCAGGGTGGTGGCTGCCTCCGATGATAATCATAATAACCTGATCCTGTACGGTGCCTGGAAGCATGACCAAAACTACAGTGTCTAACCTTCACACCACCATTCCACTGATGACCTGTATTTTGCATATATTCAACAAACTCCCGTGCCGGTGCAGCTGATTGGGGTGAACCATTCATATTACCACAAAGTATAATGTGATGATTGCCATTACATTGTTTGCATGGTCGTGACACTTGGCATTGTGATGCCAGGTGCTTACCTAAACAACCATAACACCACTTCCGCTGTCGGGCAATATTTCGCCGTGCTTGAAAACGTAATGCTAAAAACTTTTGACATGACACTACGGTGTGATCAGGGACTCGACAATAAACACAACATTTGCCTGGATGTTGAGTTGCCACGTTATAAACTCGCTGGTCAGGGCGTCGCATTAAGCGCATATGCTGTTGTCGCGGCCTAGTAGAAATTGGGGCCGGCGTCGTGGACGGCGCTGGAACATTATCCTGTCTGCGACACTCATCCTCTAAAAACAAGATCAATTCATCAAACGTGGGAAGATGAGTGGTTGAATCTCCACCATACGCCTGTTCAAATCGGGTGCGCATATCTAAATTTAGTTTTTGTAATGTAATATGCAACAAAATAAAAGACCAACTATCTACAGGCAAATTTAAACCCCTTAAGCCATTAATTGCCACTAATAAAGGATTTAAAACTTGAATTCTTAAGTTGTGGCTCTGCACATTACTATGTAAATTTAAAATGACATCTACGTGGCTATCCGCTAGCCTACGTATATTTTGATAACGCCTCATTAGTAAATCTCTGGCTATATCATAATTGTTGTCCACAAGTGCTAAATGTTGGACTAACCCTTTAGCCTCCCCGGTGAGACTAGCCAACAAATATGCCAACTTTTGCGCAGATGTTAAATCACCCCTTGAGTGCACTAAACTATCAAATAAATGTATAAACGCCACCCATTACGGCTTAAGTCGCCACTAAAATGGGGCAAATCTAATTTGGGTAACCTACCTATAATACCACTTGAAAAACTATCCTTCGATTGAAGGTTATTTGACTGAGTAGCCGAATTTAATTTAATAATACCAACGGCTTCCCTGATTTGATCAGCCAAATCCTCAGCCTGATCCATGTCTGCACAAACCTTGTCCATCACCTCCGGTTCCAAACCCAATTCAAGCAATGCCTGATACGATTTATATAAATCTTTCATCCTATCCTCTAACGCGTCACTTCTTGATAGAAGGGCCTGTACGCGATCTTTTCGCGAAATATTTAAAACGGCCGATCCTAGCCACCGCAATACACCAGCTATTTGTGCCTTGTGCGAAACCGCCATTATATAAAAGTATAAAAGTACAAACAATAGCACAAAAATCAAATAAAAAGCAAATTATAATAAGCGGCTACAAAAAACGATTTATAACACTATCAAAACACTATAATCCCTACAAACATAACAAGATATATGCATTAATAAGTTATGAACCCAGGACTTATATACCGAAAAATCATTAACTAAAATGAAACCACGCTCTGCTACCAAAAAATTATGTATCACAAAGAACGGTTCGGTGGCCGTCGATACGTAATCTTATACTAAAATAAGTCCTGAGTACATACCTCAAGGCATTGCTTCTTATTAGGGCGAAAGGCACAAAAAAACACGTCAGCCGTAAGGATGGATAGATTGTTAGTTTTGGGAACAAGAAATGTTAGGACTGATGCTGTACCTTGCCTTACAATAATAGTTCACGAATACGCACAAAAACACTCACTATAATAGTCTAAATGGAGGACGTAACTATTGACAAGGAATTCACAAAAATACACTATAAAATTGCATCTAACTGTACGCAACGAATGTTCAACCACGACTCGTTCACAATGCGAATGCGCGGATCAGCCGAGTTAAAAATATTTTTGGGACCACCCTCATGGCCCTCAATATATTTTATCAACTAAATATGATTCTATTCCGAACACCCATTTATTATTAGTTTTTTATAGAGGCTTGCTGATGTTAAGTGATACCGCTGCCCATTGACAGAGGACACTCTCAATGCCAGAGGAATCGCAACTCCGCTGCTGGCAATTTGTTCATCAAAATACGGATTCCGAAATCAGTACTTTATTGTTGTTTGATTCCCTTGAACTGTATAGAGCTATTAAACTTTTTTTTATTAATGTATTTTTAGTTGTTTAAACCCTTTTTGACTTCTATAGTCAAACAATATTTTCTAAAAAACTAATCAAACAGATTTTTTACAGTACCAATGAAGTACCATGAATATAATTAACTTTTTTTTATTTTATACTTACAAATATACAATTGGTCCAATTTCCTCCACATTAATTTTGTCATCAGCGCCAGAGAGAAACCTGTCATGGTTGGTCACGTTGAAGACGTACATTCTCATCCTCACCTGATCAGGTGGGTCTGACCACCAGTCAAATGATGGCAGGCCTGAAAAATTGGCGTATATTTGTAGAAAAATGCTACACTGAACATAATTTGGAAACATTCATATTTTTACGTAGAAACATTTTAATAAAACAAGACTTGAATTTCAATCAACTATAACATTACTGTTCTTATTATATGACATTTTAAAAATTAATGACATTTGTAGGCTGATTGTGCGGATTTTCGTTATTGAGCGATTTAATTGTACTACTATCTTGAAAAATAAAGAATGAATGGTAAACTCTTGCCTTATTATTTAAGTTTATATCGTAAACTATTGAATATTATTGTTATTTCTCTATGTCAGTTATCATTTTTCATTCAAGACAACTGAGTAACCATCAAATGAACCGCACGGCAAATGCAGCCTTGCAAAGTATGCAACTAGAAGCGTTTTTTAATGTTATACTTCTTGCGCGATGGAGAAAAATGAAGAGAGTGAATTTTTACGATGCGCGCGCACACCAACACCTAAATTCGACATCGTAAAGTTAAGTCTAGGTAGCATGGAAATCGATAGCTATGTTGTAGTTGTATATTCTAGCATTTTTATATTTAGGAGGCCTTCTCCCGGACAGGGGCCGCATGTCAGTTAAAATTGTATTCATATCTATTTTATTTACTTTATGTAAATAGGATGTGGAAAAATAAAGGCTTATTATTATTATTTATTCGATGGATCCCTTAAAAATTCAATACTTACCAGGTCTCATATTTAGTTTTTCCCGCAGCATTAAGTCTTGAGGTGTATAAATGAATCCACATATTGATAAAGATATCAGAATTACTCCCCAAACTGTTTGTGATGTGGTACCTGAAAACAAACGTGACTATAATATTGCTATGAGCTTATAATATTAAAGTTAATGTTAACTACGATAGATAGGTAATATGTGATGATAATTGGGGCTGGCCATGTTGTTCCTCGTGATAGAGTGGTTTCCTGAAGGAACTGGGACCTGATGCCTGGTATGGTTGTTCTTTAAATAATGCGATTCATTTTGTCATAGCCCAATCGTTAGATATAATATTGAAACATATTCTTTTGTTTGTTAAAGTCTTCAAGTGTCGGAACGTGTCCTTAGAAATGTGAAATAAATATGGCAATGAATAGATATTTTATATACAAAGCAGAAACTAGAACTATTTTTTTCAGCTTAAATTTAGTTTTTGAAATTGTAACGAAACATCGTTTTTATTATGACCCGAAAACGAAAAAGCAGTGCATGACTTCCGACGCCGTCATCTCAAATTCCAAGAAATTTAAGGCGATTCCATCAACTGCTGGGGTGAGGCGGTTTCATCTGCTATACCCAAGGGGTGATAATTATCGAATACAGCTACTAATACTGGGACTTTGTATGCACAAATAAAGACGCGTGAGGAAAAACACAAGCAACAACGTGGCAAACTTGCTAAAGTTGTTTTATTTCATCAATATAATATCCAGTTGCGCTGGCTGCCAATTAAGAAGTTGGCATGGAATTAATGAACATCTTCCATATTCATCGGATACAGCTCCATTGATAGTGATTCCATTTGTAGATGATGAGGCAGCAGTCTCAGCGGTACACGATTGAAAAAAAAAGATTCTTATACAAAATTTTAGCTTTATAAAGATATACAAAGTGTATAAACCTGATAAGTGATTTCGTTAGAAATGTTATTACATTTAGTAAAAGATTATTGCTGAGTCTTTATTTTTATTGAACATCCTTAGAGAATATTGTCTTTAATATTTGTTTATTACACATTTATTATGAAACATGATTTATATCTGTGTGAATCTCTTCCCAAGACCTTCGGATGTAAATATTTAATTTCTTAACAATAAAATTATTTGCAAATACTTTCCTTATCATTTCAAAGACATTCTTCTACAATAATGTTAATGGCAGATTCGTGGAAATATTTTATTATTAATTACAAAAGTTTCGCTTAGTAAAGGTTAATCATAGAATAGGCGTATATACAGAAAGGCCGGTTGTACGGTGTTCTTTCCTGAATGGTTTTAAAATGATTAAAGAGCTACCTCCCCGGCGACTTACCCCCCGGGGCCGAGGAAGCTAAGCTAAAATAAAGCTTATTTGTCGTACCGTTTAATTGTGAAAAAAAATATATACATGAGCGTAGGTTAGGTGGTTGAGGGTCGGTTATGCTATCTGATACACTACTTTCCCTCAACAGTAGGGCTGTTTGCGTATATTGTAGTATACTAATTTCAAATAGACTTTTCCTTCTGACTCAATTGGTTATGGACAGTAGTTTTCGTTTTTGGGTCATATTGGAAATCCATGTTTGGCATTATTATATCATTTGGCATGTTTGGCAGCTTGAACATCTTGTTGTAACAAATTCAACCTTTGTGAAATAAACTTGAAAAAATATTTACAGTTTCTGCTATGTATATAAAATATCTATTTCATTGCCATAACTTAAATTTTACACACGTTAGCATCTAATTAACCATAGGAACATGCAATCGAAGGTATATGCTAGATACAGAAGGCGGATTACGTCGTCTATTAAGAAAAAAATCATGAAGAAAACAGACATCGAAATTTGAGGCCAAAGTCAAGGGTAAAGTCACCAGTCGTTCATTAGTCATTCTTGTATATGTATATGTATTTCAAATATCTTCTAAAGTTTCATAAGATCTATCAAAACTATGAATAAAACCTTTCTATGTAAACTTCTATCGTGTCCTTAACGTTATTGTAAATTAGGTCAAGCGATTGTATTCATAGAGCAAACTAGTTTTTTAATCTGAATCATAGACTATAATCTATACGGAAAAATTAATTCCTATAATTGTAATTTGTGGTGGCAAGAGAAAACCCGGTAGGCCGAGGCTGCGTTGATGGAATGGATCTGTTATGTGCCTCCAAACATTAGGGGTTCGAGGCTGGCCGCAAGAAGCATCAGATAGATTGTGATGGCAAAAGATACTTGAAGAAACTAAGCTAAACTAAACTAACTCATCTGTTTGGTAATTGATTGTGATTGAATAAATTAAAAGCACATCGCGTATGTAGAATTAACGTAATTTTTTTTTATGCACAGAACCAGATAGACGTTTGACGACAATACCATCTGATGATGTGATCTGAGATGTGGCCTATTGAAGCGCACGCCTATCCAGGACATGCCTGTTTAACCACCGCTTAATTTCGGAGAATCATTTTATTTTTATTTATTTATTAACACTTCGTTGCATTACAATATAAAAAACTGATTTCTTCCAGGCAACCACTGTGAGTAAAGGAAAAAAATGTATTAAATAACATAAGGTAAGCAAGAAGTGCAAAAATACATATAACATAAACAATAAGAAGAAAAAAAAAACTTAACTGATACAGGATACATAAAAAAACAAAAAGTAAAAAGTGAACATGAATCATGACAATTTAATTCAAGAATCATTTCCTAGGATTATCTAAATACTTTCCTATAATCATCTAATTTAAATCTTAAATTATATAACTACTAGCTGACCTGGCAAACGTCGTCTTGCCAAACTACTACCTTTAACTCAGCGCCATCTGTTAGAATTGTATCAAATAATAAACAAATGTTAATGTTATCATAATTTTAGTAAGGATGCCTATTTTTTTTGAAAATGAAATATAGCCTATGTCACTCAGGAATGATGTAGCTTTCCAACAGTGAAAGAATTTTTCAAATCTGCCAAGTAGTTTCGGAGCCTATTCAATTCATACAAACAAACAAAAAATCAAACCTTTCCTCTTTATAATATTAGTATAGATGAAAGAAACCAATGATGATATACACGACCATTAAACATAACAATAGATTAAAATACAAATATCATTTACGGCATTACTTTATGCTTTCTTTGGACGAATGATGAAATACCTACAGTTAATTTTAACTTGTTTAAGATTCAAAGTGAAGGAAACATGATCAATGCAATATTTCGTCATATTTTATAAGCGTTTGAATTTAAATTAAATTACGAGATGCTAAAATTATTTATTTAAAATATCAATAAATCTGATAGATAATGATTGTGACAGTTATGTACGACGTATAGTGAAAGTGACATTTTGAAAATATGGCGGGTAATTTCCGTGAATGAATCAATGTTTTGTTAATTTAAGTGGTTCAGTCACTGGCAACTATATTTTTCATAGATCTACTAATCAGGTAATAAGTTTTGGTTTTCAGGAGTAGATATAATTATTTATTATTTGTGGCTTCCAAACACACGCAGGACGTTTCAGTGGCTTCATGAAAATGATCCATTATTACAAGAAATCGTAAGTCTGTGGCGTATGTAGAGTAAAACTAATTATTTTTATAAGGATCATTTAATGGAAATTGCGTATTATCAACGCGAGTTGCGGTGTATTGCAATGCTTTCTAGACCACCAGATGTTGCCAAGACGCTTATATTTGACATTGAATATTCAAATTATTATAAGCGTACGCGAGATGAATGATAATTTTAATACAATCATTTAGTAGCAAATTAGCTGACTAATGTTATTGTATGTTGTAATTAAATTGTTACTTGCTTTGTAAAGGACGTATGATGGAATAAAATTTTAAAAATAAAACATTACCAAGTGTCCATTAGCTTCTGAGCAAGACTAATTTGACTTACAATATTAAATGTGTATAACCTAAAATATTTACATCAAAATAGTGTTTTGAATAAATTATACTTACTACAGCAGAAACTACTTTTTTTAGTGTCCTTTCTGATATCTTCGCAGGTCATAGAGTACTGTGTTCCTAGAGTGCAATCCTTCAGGCAATTTTTGTTGTCTTTGGGTTTGTTAAGTAAACTATTAAGCGAATCACGGTTACTTCCCGCTACATAAGTTGAAGCAGCCTGTGATCCTGTGTCATCCAGATTGACGGTTGGCACCTCCTCCGCCATTTCAGAATCTGAAATTATACTGTTTTATTATATATAACTACATATGTTGCTATAAGTAAATACGAACAACATTTGAAATGGAATTCAAAAATATGGAAATAAACAAGATTTTATTATTTCACATCAACATTCACTGGGATCAATAAAAATGTTGCAACAACGGATAAAATTATATCCCTTTCAAAGCTTTCAAAGCAAAATCCCTCTGTTTAACCAATCAAACAACAAAGATAGTTTCATGCGCTATCTTCGACGTCAATGTATGCGTTCAAATTGAAACAAACTTTTTACAGTCTATTTAAAGGCTGATATTAAGTTCTGAAACCTATTCACCTATTGCCACTCTATAAAAGGCCTGCATTTAGACTGCAATTAAAGTTTGGATGTTCGCACGATGTCATTACACAGAAGGTCGGTTGAAGGCAAAGATGATATAGCCTTGACATTGATTTAAGACCGCAAGCCACAAACATAGTGGAGCTTACGAAATATTGTTGTATTATATTATGTTACTTGGTAAAGGATTTGTAATCGTCGCGAGTGGTTTCTTTTTTAAGAATTTGGTTTCAGCCTACCCCTTCAAGTTCACGTGTATCATCGGAGGCACAATGCAAAATTAAATCATCTAATTGTCAAAGCCTAGTGTTTCAGAACATAGAGCTTTTTAAGTCACATTCTGCTGGGAATCGCCTTTTTGTAGAACCAGCTGTCAGTAGAGGTATTTACAAACTGATGGACATAGGGGTCTTCTAGAAATGGAGTGCATCATTCTCTAAAACATCGGCTACACCTGCGCTAGCCCCACCCGTTGCAGCTGTCAATAGGCAGCGATTATCACTTCATTCAAAGTGACCATACGAGTTATATTTATGTGAATTATATTCAACAGTTTTTGAATGTGACAGAGATATCAGTTTATATTTTGAAAAACCCTCACGTGGAGCATCAAGGCTTTTGAGTGAAGCTCTATCTATGTTTGCTACAGTATTAAATATTCTTACTTAAAGTAAGTCTTTCTTTTAAATTAAATTAAGTAAATATCTGATCCCGACTTCTCAGAAAGTACCAAAATACCAAACTGGTTTCGTAAAAAACTCTGCTGCGACCTATGCTTACGTGCTTTTCTGAAACCTGGGCCCTTAGCAAGAAGGACGAGCTTGCTCAAACAGATGTTTATGACGATGTCTTCAATGAAGTAAGTTGGGATATGTGCACCGAATGGAAAATAACAGAACACCAATATTCTTACTGAAATCACAACCTGGTTGTAAATGAAAATCAGGTAGACCGAAGCGTTGGTGGGATGGACCTCGAAATCTTAATTATTCGAAGTGGTGCTCTTTGTGGGCCTTCCACCAGGGTAAGGTGGAAGTTCGTTTTGCTGTTACATATGTAGACTAGATTATTGTGAATTTTAGTATGGATCTCTTGTGGGTAAAGGCCTCCTCTACAGCTCCATCCATTTCAGTCTATAAATATCCAATTTTTGTGATCGTTACAATATTACAGATATACTGGTATAAATTAAATTCGTGGCGATCTTGACAATTCAGCGTTCTAGCTGAGTTGATGTTATTAAATTGTTTACTTGGTTGAGAAAAAACATCGAAAAAACCAAATCAACAGAAACCTGCCAAATATTACATATTTGTTTATATATTCGAATTAATATTGCAATTTCGGCGTCCTTTTGGACTTCACATGTCCATTACGGCAATGAAAAAGTTAACACCGTCTGACGTGGAAGATTTTCCTCGGCAAAACCCAGTTGACATTACGTAACATTCAAATTTAGACTCCACAAGGCTGAGCTAATAACTCTAAGGAAGTCTTAATGTGCCTTTACCAGCACGCTCTTGATGCATTTCCAATAACCACAAATGCTTTCAACTACACTGCTTCTAACAGTACAAAGATAAGTACCTACAGGTAAAAAAACAGCAAGGTTCTGCTCCTGCTTTATTACTACGCATCTAGCGGTAATTAGAAATCCGTGAGAGGATGTTATACCCTGATTCGCGGTATCGTGGTATTTGCTACATCCTCCCGCGCAAGGGAGATGCCTAAACCCGTACGGGGCATATGCCCCCTTCGGGTGGTGTGGTGGTTCGCACCCTGCTGATACAGAGCTTTTCGGTGGCGAGCTAATTATATCGCCTTTGGTGGGGGCTGCTTCATGCGAGGAGGCATTGACTCGACTCGCTGCGCGCAACCGATGGGGGCGGTATCAAAGTATTTTCGATCACATATATATGAAACCTGCATAAGCCTAGTGGTGTGGTCTTGGGTCTGGCCTGACTGATACTTCGCCCGATCGAGGAATCTCTTTCTAGGATGCAGGAAGACTTCTCTTTCTTTACGCTGCGATCAGACATAAGTAACGCTATTTCAGTTTAGATTATATCAGATTTGATTGAACTAGGTACTTAGCACTATCTTAATGTATAAAACATATGTTCTCAAGTGTAGATTTTTTACTGATAACTTTTAGATGCAGTAGACAAAGTGACCTTTAACTGTTATTAGCTAATGCTAGATCAAGGTTTATATGGATTATATTAAGTTTTACTATGCTCTGCTTTGCTCATGAATAATTGATTCATCGTAAGAAAATAAGTGTATTTAAGTTAATATATATGAAAAGAGCAGTGTTGGCCTAGTGGCTTCTGCGTGCGACTCTCATACCTGAGGTCGTAGGTTCGATCCCGGAACGGACCAATGGTATGTGCGCATTTAAAATTTGCTCAAACGGTGAAGGAAAACATCGTGAGGAAACCGACATGTCTTAGTCCCAAAAGGTCGACGACGTGTGTCAGGCACTGGAGGCTGATCACCTACTTACCTATTACATTGAAAAATTATCATGAAACAGATTCAGAAATCTGAGGGCAAGACCTAAAGAGGTTGTAGCGCCACTGATTTATTTATATATGAAAAAAAGAAATAAGGTGGGTATATCAAAAGGCGTACAGACAAAAGATACAAAGAAACGTGGGACGACTACAAAAGCTATGGGCTGACGATATCATAAAAGTTTCTGAGGAAAACTAGGTGACGTGGCGGCCCCACATGGGGCGTTCAGGTATTACGTAAGCAGATTTACAGAAAGTTATCACCCCCATTCCTATTGTCAGCAAAAGTAAGCAAACCAATAATATATATAATGATATTTATATTACATAAACCTATCAATTTATGGAATCCTCGAAAATGCATTTTGTTTTAAAACAATGCGTGTAAAAAAGTAAATAATTATTAATTTATTGTTAACGTAATCACCAATTAAGAAAATCAAAGAGTTCTGAAATCAAGAGTGGATGACACATTGTAAGAAACTCTCCAGCGCCCCTGGATGGACAAGTTTTTGTTCTTGTTTCTCAACATGCTTGTAAGGCGCAACCGTTACACTAATTATGTCTTTTTTTTTTTTTTTTTTTTTTTTTTACTTGGGGAAATGCTTTGCGCATACCCTTCCGCGGCGCGACTGCTTGGTGCAGAAGGATTATGTGGGACTCGCCATTGTGCATACCCACTAAAACCCCAAGGTGCCACCAACAATCGCCTTATGCGGGATGCGGTAACAGCAGAGCCTTATCCGCTTCCCAACACGCGATGCGGCGGTTGCGTCCGCCTCTTCCCGCCCATTGTTGATTTGTGAGGATGCTTGACACAGCAAGCATCTTTCACAGACCGGGCCATACGCATTTACAAATAGCTAGGGGAGATCGGGTCCAGTACTTGCAGGGATGGGTCATCATCCCTTCTTTTAGACGCATGGACCCCTGCTCCCCGCTTAGGCACTTTTTAGGCGGCGAGAATTTGGTGAGCGCGTCGCGCGTTTATGCGACGGGCCTGCGGTTTTCTTCGCCGTCGCGGATGGGCATCGGGACAAAGCTCCCTGGTCCTTTCCGCCTCTTCTTTTATTTTCATGACCGCCTCGCAGAAATTATAAAATATTTTCCACGGGCCGTCATTTCTCGCGCTCACTAAATAAAACCTTCAATACATTTGGAAGTGTTGCGTCCTCGCCCTGGAGTGCATCCAGCAACGGTCCCCTTTCCACGTCCCATGCTGGGCAGTCTCTCAGCGTATGCTGGGCGTCATCCGGGCTGTCTCAGGCACAGTGGTGGCAGGTTGGTGCCTCTTCACACCCTACTACTCTGTGCAGATAACTACCGAAACATCCGTGTCCGGACAGGATCTGCACAAGACGATAGCTGAGCTGGCCCCAGCGCCTCCTTACCCAGTGTTGGAGCAGGGGTCTGAGGGCTTCTATAGTATATTTACCGGCAGTCGCTCCCGCCAGCTCCTTTTCCCACTCTGCTAGCATTTCTTGGGCTTCCAGGGCTCGCCAAGCGTTTATTTCTTCCAGTGTGGGGTTGCTTCCTCTTTCCCTGGTTTCGGCTCTCCGCCAATATACTTCGCTAAAAGCAACCGCGTCGAGATGCCAGGGTGCGGTACCGGCTATGACACACACTGCGTCATAGGACACAGTGCGGTACGCCCTCGCAACCCTGGCTGCGATCACTCGCTGCGACTGCCTGAGAATCGTGCGATTGTGCCTGGTAAGTTTGTCGGCCCATATTGGGCACCCGTAGAGTGCTTTCGCCCGGATCGCATTTGCGTAAAGGTGGCGACACCCCCCATTCGGCCCGCCGAGGTTCGGCATTATGCGCGAGAGCATGTTTGCGGTGGCGGTGAGCTTAGGGGCAAGTGCTGCGAAATGTGGTCTGAAAGTCCACCGTGGGTCGAGAATCAGCCCTAGGTATTTAAGCGTGGTACCAACCCGGATGACTACTCCACTGACAATTATGTCTGCGCCTTGGGGTGGAGCTTTTCTGTGTCCTGTTAGAAGTATCCCAGTAATTGGGATTTTAAAAAAAGAAAGATGAATTCACTTTTTCACAACTTTATTTAATTACACGATATAATGAAAGCCAACAAATGTGTGTGCGCGACGAAGGATGATACCGAACTGATTCATATTTTAATTATTCATTTTACCTCTCGGTTGAGAAATGCTGACTAAACAGAAGGTACTAGTATGTCAGCCACATAGGGTGCAAGGCTATGATATAACAACCCCCCGTTTAAGAGTAAACTTACAGTTTTAGGTAAGTTTGCGAAAAAAGGTAAGATGGTTATTCCATACGGAGACGAGGCTGAGGATGTGGGGCTTCACTTGTTGAAGAGATATTATCTGGATTCTCTATGTCTTTGTTTCGGAAAACGCATTTATTGGCTTTTACAAGGATTATTAATGCAATGCTTAAGATAATTATAAAAGAAATTACACTAAAGCTAAAACTAACATAGTCTGAAGAGTCATTAAGGAAAACATCTAAATTATCATCAATGGGCTTAATAGGTAAGTCGTGAATTAAATTCAAACTATCAAGATTCACATGACGTAACTGATGTGTTGAAATATTAATATTTACTTTGGAAAATTCCATTAAATTACAACAACTATCATTAATAATGTTAAAATTTGAAACAACAGGACTTACGGTAATTTCATAAACATTTTTCGCTTCAAATCTATTTTCTTTACAAAATGCGGTACAACCTGGTGTCAGGCTAAGTATTCCGGTTCCTGATATAACAATTTCGATTGTTCTATGATTACATTTAATATTCAGTTTCTCATCATTAGATTCAACATAAAACCATTTATTATTATTTAGTTTATGCCAGATATCAACTTTACCGAATATAAATTTTGTAGTACAACTTTTAGGTAATTTTTCAATAGCTTTGGTGATTATTTCTGTTTCACATATTGGATAATTAACAACACTGAGAGTATTCAAAGGGTTACAAATATACTGATGTCCAATTATTAAATTACAAGAATCTATATTATCAAAATTAAAATATAATTTCTTATCTTCACTTATTCCTATAAAAGATTTCGTAGCAGTAATAAGTACAAATGAATTTGGAGATGTCGGGTTATGTGGTACAGGGATAGGTATAACTTTATAAAGATTGTATGTTTCTACATTTACAAGTGGAATTTTTATTACAAATACTAGACAATTATCGATAACATATGAAATTATTTTAGCGAGGTTCATGAGGATATTAATATTATCTAAATTTAACTCTACAGGGAAATCCTTAAGTCTAGATACATCTTTAATATTACTTACTAAATCTACATATAATTGCTTAGGAGTAATGATTGACGGATGAATAGTGTTTGATTTTGAAAACAATACACTGTTTACAATGTCTTCAATCTTAAATGAAAGTGTTAATAAGCTAGCTTGTAACACACTCAAGATTTCATCTAAGTTCGTTTGGAACTTGACAGAGTTAATGACCTCAGAAACATTTTTGACGGAAAGAGATAATTTATCAAGCACATCGTTAAGTAGAATTTGGTTTTTATTGAGTTCGTTCATTGAAGCGTTGAAATTTGTAATTGCTGATTTAGAAATATAGATGCTTTGTTTAAGATTCGAATTTAGATCGTTATCGGTTTGTTGCATTTTAGCTATTGCTTTATTATATCGATGTGCATCATCTTCATCCAAAGTTCCAAAGATATGTTTAAACACAGTTCCAATACCGGCAAACCAGGCAGATCGTTTCGATTTGGAAGTTGTAAGGTGTGATATAGACTGAAAATCCCGAATTATATCTTTGAACAACGAATCGAGTGGTTGAATAAGATTATGACATTCAAAGTGGTTGAATGATTGGCTTTGTTGACACAAGTAACGTATTGTACCGAAAGCATTTTTAATATTGTCAATATGAGTTGGGGCAAAGGATATATCAATTGGGATCACTATGTGAATGTGATCATTTATTATTTTTGCAGTACCATGTGGATCGAAGTATATACCAGGACTTGAGGTGATAGTATGAATATACTCTGCATTCTCGATTCCCAGGATAGGATTATAAATTATTAGTCTGTAAGAAGAAATAGAATAATAAGTGCAAATTATAGTTTAGTCTATCACTTAGTTTTAATTATTATATATAATTAATTTATGTATAAGTAAACCTTACTTAAGAAATTAACTTAGTACTATTTCTGTAGTATTTAGTCTTCACTTTCAACAGCAAGTTTAACTTCGTCATAGTGATGTTTTACATGACGACGATTAATTAATAGAGATAGGGTGTTATTGCCATGTATCTTTACTACTTTATATGGACCTTTCCATATAGGTGATAAGGCTTTACGGAGTCGGACATGGTTTTTAACATATACGTAGTCACCAATTTTATATTGTACAATCCGACTATGTCTGTCGTAGTATTGCTTGGATCTTTCTTTAGAAGTATTGATGTTCTCTAGGGCTTTTTGATGGGAAAGCTTTAAACGATGGTGTAGCATTTTAATATATTCAGGGTAAGTGAGATCCGGTTGGGAGTTAAAAACTGAGTCTGGTATGTATGGTTTATGACCGAATATAAGTTCGTAAGGAGTAAACTTGGTTGTGCTATGGATAGTACTGTTATAGGTAAGTATTGCTGTGTAGACGTATTTGTGCCAGTCTGATTGGTTTTCATTTACGAATGATTTTAAATATTCTTTTAATGTTGAATGGCTGCGTTCAAGCGCGCCTTGTGTTTGAGGGTGGTATGGTGTTGACCATATTTGTTTAATCTTTAGAAATTTGCAACACATTTTGAAAAGTTCTGCAGTAAAATTAGTACCTTGATCGGTTAGGATAGATTTTGGAATACCGAATAAAGAAATAAAATGAGTTAAGCATTCACAGGATTCTTCAGCATTAGCATTGGTAATAGGATAAGCTAAAGAGAATTTAGTAAGATCATCTTGTAGAGTAAGTATGTATTTGAGTTTAATAATACCAGCTTCGGGCAAGGGACCGACTATGTCTAAAGCAACTCTTTCGAAAGGACGAGTTGATGTCGTAGTTATTTGCATAGGAGCTCTATTGATTTTGCGAAAAGCTTTGTTAGACTGACATAAACTACAATTTTTTACATAATTTTCAATGTCGGATCGCATTCCTTTCCAATAGTATCTTTCTTTGATGCGAGAGAACATTCGATTAGAGCCTAGATGTCCGGCAATAGGAATATCATGATTTTCTTTCAGCAGTTTGGTAATTTCTGTTGGAACAGGATATATGATACTGTTATGATAGACATTAACCATTATGTTTGTATTATTAAATAAATAAATTAACATGTTATATATTTTACAGAAAGATTGGTTTTCATACGGATTTTTAAAGTCAGATATAGCTATTTCACTGATATTACCGGATAATAAAATTTTATCCCGTATAGTTTTTAATGTTTTAAATATATCTGGATAAGAGCAACTGTCGAAATAGTAAACTTTTGTTAAGAGGAGGTAAAAGGATTTTTCATTTATCTGAAGTTCCTTAAAAGAATGGAGTTCTCGTTCTTCATTCAATATTTCCTGGTTTTCTAAATTAGAAAGGATTTCCTCGAGATAAGGATTGGATTCGTCGAAATCGATTGACACCGGTACAAGGATAGTTTTGGATTTAGTCTTCAGGAGATTTTCATTATGTTCTTTAATGTGAGTTGTAAAGGTTGTATCATCTTTGGAGAATGCTTTCAAGAACGTATTGTAATCGTCGTTGGATGAAGGAATTATCTCAGGAGGAAAATCGTCAAAATGAGAATTACTGGGAGTCAATAATTCGGAAGGAATTGAATTATTTTGTAGGTTTGGAGAGTGCGAGTCTCCTAATTGTATTAAGTCGTCTAGAACTCGTTGTGCATCTATAGGAGATTCAGCATGCCGTTGATCTGGCATTGGATCGGGATTTTGTATCTCGGAAGGGATAATGGCATCTGGACTCAAGGGTTCAAAATCGACAAGATGATCGGGATTTAATGGGCTAATTTCATCAAGATTTAAAGGAGAGTCATCACTCTGTATAGGGTTAACTGGGTATCGTGATAGAGCGTCTGCTGCAGAATTGAGCAGACCTTTACGGTAGATTATATTGTAGTCATACTCCGAGAGTTTGAGCCGCCAACGTTGTAACTTACTACTAGGGTCTTTATGGTTCATGAGCCAGGCCAATGGTCGATGATCGGTTATTATGTTAAACTTGCGCCCATAAATATATGGACGAAAGGTTTTGCAGCCAAAGA
The DNA here is from genome assembly GCF_905147795.1 of Pieris rapae. Lineage (NCBI taxonomy): Eukaryota > Metazoa > Arthropoda > Insecta > Lepidoptera > Pieridae > Pieris > Pieris rapae. The sequence continues at coordinate 1,383,660 of NC_059533.1, read as the reverse complement.
GGATTGCCAGAAGTTCTTTTTCTGTGGTGCTGTAGTTGGTCTCAGCTTTATTCAAAGTTCTGGAAGCATAGGCTATTGGTCTTTCCTGGCCTTTAGGTCCTTGAGAGAGAACAGAACCTATGGCATATTTTGAAGCATCGCAGGTTAAGGTAAATGGTAAGGAAAAATCTGGATAAATTAAAACAGGAGCAGAAGTAAGTTTAAGTTTTAATTCGTCAAAAGCGATTTGTTGTTGATTTTCCCATACAAATGGTACATCTTTTTTCAAAAGAGCAGTTAAAGGTTTGGCGATTTTGGAGAATTCCGGAATAAACCTTCGGTAATAGGAAACAAGGCCTAAAAAGGACTTAATGTCTTTTGGGGTTTTTGGAATTGGGAATTGTGTCACGGATTTGATTTTGTCTGGATTGGGTTTTACACCTTTATCGGAAATTACATGTCCTAGATAAATAACTTCACGTCTCAGAAACTCACACTTATCTGGTTGAAGTTTAAGATTAAATTTTCTAAGACGTTGGAAAACTAACTCAAGGTTTGTCATATGGCTAGGTAAGTCATGGGAATATATAACAATGTCATCTAAGTACACAAAACAGCGGATATCTTGGAGACCAGCGAGAGCTGTGTTCATAAGTCGTTGGAATGTAGCTGGTGCATTTTTAAGGCCAAAGGGCATTCGAGTAAATTCAAAGTGCCCTTGTGGAACACTGAAAGCGGTTTTGGGTGTGTCCTCTTCTCTGATGGGAATTTGATGAAACCCAGAGGCTAAATCAAGAGTGGAGAAGTATTTGCTTTGTCCGAGTTGGTCTAAGATTTCGGAAATTTGAGGAATAGGATAGCTATCTCCAACAGTAATGTCGTTTAATTTTCTGTAATCAATAACTACACGCCATTTGCGATGTCCTGAAGCGTCAAGTTTTTTCGGGACCACCCAGATAGGAGACGACCACGGGGACATAGAAGGTTTAATTATGTCTTGCTCCAACATTTGGTCTATTTGTTTTGCTACTTCTTGTTTGTGAATCTCTGGAAAGCGGTATGATTTTACATGTATAGGATTCTGGGGTGATGTATTTATTTCATGTTGGATGGCATCAGTATGAGATAGTCTATCTCCAGGAATATGAAAGATATCAGAATACTGAGAACATATATCATGAAGAGCATTGGATTCCTCTGTATTTAGGTGATTCACTCTTAATTGATTTAGTACTTCTTGAGTGCGAGTATAAGCGTCAGTATGTTGGGTATATTGTAAGGTAGAATTGAAGTTAACTGATTCATGAATCATATCATCAAAGTCTAAAGGATTCAGAGTGATGTCAAGATTTGATTTTAAGGTAACAGGAGATTCAGAGATATTCAAAACAGAAATATTAATTCTTTTATTATTTTTTACTGAGACAAGACAATTAGCGAAAATTAAATCTTCGTGAAAATTTTGATCTAACACGAGACCTTCCTTTACGTTAGGGTTGGATACTGAGCATTCAATAACAATTTCTGAACGAGCTGGAATTACATATACGGGGTTATGAAAATCTATCTGAATTTTATGATTCTTTAAAGTTAATGAATTTTGGTTATAATCAATTATGCCTTCCAGGTCGTTTAGGAAGTCATTACCAATTATTGCGTCATAGGGTAAGTTAACGTCATCAACAGCGTGAAAATCAAAAATAATATTTTGTTTATTGCTCAGGAAGAACTTTAATGGAAACTGGCCTAAAGTTTTGGTTGCTTCGCTGTTTGAGTTTATTCCTTTAAGTAAGATCTGGGGCGGTTCGAAGAATTGTTTCTTCTGGATGCAAGATTGTTTCATTAGGCTAACTGACGAGCCTGAATCAATAAGGAATTTAATTGGAGTTTCAGATACATTTGTCTGGAGTAATACATATGGTAAGGATCTCTTTATGGCATTGGATGTCACCTCGAATACAGTAGGTGTGTCTTTAGAGTAAGAGCTTGTGGATGTATTGGGTATAGTGGAATCAGGAAGCCCAAACTTCGCGGCGGAAGCATAAGATTTAGTGGGGCTTATAGGTATACTGGAAACAGAGGATTTAGTCACAATAGCATCTCGTTGGTTAATAATATGACAACCATGTCGCGGAGTCTGTGGATTTGGATTACCCTGAGAGGATATTGAAGTTTTACAAAATTGACTACCATGTAGCGGAGTCTGTGGATTTGGATTACCCTGAGAGGATATTGAAGTTTTACAAAATTGACTACCATGTAGCGGAGTCTGTGGATTTGGATTACCCTGAGAGGATATTGAAGATTTACAAAATTGACTACCATGTAGCGGAGTCGAGGAGTTGGGTTTTGGTTTAGAGGGTAAAGAAATGGGATCACTATAATTGATAACATTGTTGTTAGATGTTGTGCCGTATTTTATCCTTTGACCCGCACGGCACTTACGCGAGTCGGGATTCAGTTTAAATCATCGACAACTTCATCATTATTAGTATCTTCATAAGATATCGGATCTGCAAAGTTTACGCGGTTAGAACTATCGTTAGTTCGTGGTTGGAATGTGCGTGGATTTTGATTTGTATTTTGGAACCTTTTATTATTAAATTCACGCTTCCGGCAGTTTTCAATTACATGCCCTTTAGCTTTACAGTATCGACAAAATAACGACTGTGCACTGCTTGCATTTACATTATTAGGAGCCCGTTCATAAGTTAATGTTGGTTTGTTTTGATAACGATCTCGGAATTGGTAGTTAGGGCGCGTATAATTATTTTTATTGAGTGGCCCTTGAGGATTATTGTATCTTTTCCGAGAAGCTTCGATGATTTTCTCCTCGGAAATTGCAAAATTTATAGCGTCATTTAAAGTTTCCGGGTCTCGACATCTGACAATAGTAGATAATTGTGGTTTTAAACCAATAACAAAATGATGCAGAGCTAGATCCTGCATTGCTGCGATTCGGCCAGCAAGTTCGCTTTTCTTTTTTTTTTGGGACAGATTTACTTCTGTCAATAGTCTAGATAAACATGATTCTACACGTAAAGCGAACTCATTAACTGAATCATTATTCTGATTACAATTTTGTAAGTCGGATAATAAGGCCGAATAATGTTTTTTTTCTCCGAATTGTGTATTTAAAAATTCCGATAATTGTTCCCATGACTCGAATTCTTTAATGGCACATGCACTTTCGGCTTTACCCTCCAACTGACTTAAAATATATTTTAATAATACGGGCCGTTTTGAATCACTTGCTAAATCATAAGCGTTTTCGCAATTGTTGAGAAATGGGATTAGTTTTTCTCTAGACCCATCGAAAGGTTTAATAAACTTTAATAATATATTTAAGTCCATCTTATCGTCGTTGTCTTCCTTTTTTGTTCGCCTTGAAACTATCTCGGCTTGTGTAGTCATAACAATCAAGGTGTCACGTTACTTGTTATGGTATGCGGAGATTGATAACTCGGTATTGAATTGTAAGTTGGACAAAAGTATTTAGAAAACTTACAGGGTGATGTACATAAATATCATTCTTGGAAAATAATGTAGTTCCGTCGGTGCTGGGCTCAACTGGGCTGATGATGAGGCCTGTGCCACTTATCACACAGTGGACGGAATGAGTTCGATACCACTTTTCACTTTCACTAAAACACTTTCACACACAGGAGACGTTTCCAGGATTTATAAAAATCCCTTTTCGCTGCCACCAATGTTAGAAGTATCCCAGTAATTGGGATTTTAAAAAAAGAAAGATGAATTCACTTTTTCACAACTTTATTTAATTACACGATATAATGAAAGCCAACAAATGTGTGTGCGCGACGAAGGATGATACCGAACTGATTTATATTTTAATTATTCATTTTACCTCTCGGTTGAGAAATGCTGACTAAACAGAAGGTACTAGTATGTCAGCCACATAGGGTGCAAGGCTATGATATAACAGTCCGTAGAAGCATATAGCTTCTGATTTCTGAAGGGCGACCTCGAGGCCGATCTTTTTGATTTCAGAAACCACCCGAGCTACTCCAGCTGTCGCTCGAAGGCGCGCCTCCTTAAAATCTTGTCCAATAGCGACCACGAGGGTGTCGTCTGCATAGCATATCGTTGACACTCCCGGAACTAGTTCCCCTCGCAGCACTCTATCGTAACCTATGTTCCAAAGGAGGGGGCCAAGAACCGAACCTTGTGGAACGCCGCACTTGATGAGGTGGCTCCCTATGCTATTTTGTTTCGGGAAGATGACACGACGGCCGTTAAGGTACGATGCTACACATCTTCTTATATGGGCCGGTAAGCCGTGGTGGCGCAGGCCATCCAGGATACAGTCCCAGGGCAAGGAATTGAAGGCGTTCGCAATGTCTAACGACACCGCTAGAACTACTCTGCCCCGTGACACCTGCTCCTCGCACACTCCTCGCAGTTGCGCAATTGCATCGATCGTTGACCTGTTTTTTCGGAAACCGAATTGAGCCTCATGTATGTTCGGTCCTATAGTTTCCAAATGGTTATAAATTCGGCCGGCAATGATACGCTCGAAAAGCTTACCGGCTTCATCTAGAAGAACTATAGGACGATACGCTGATGGTGACTCCGGAGGTTTTCCACCCTTTTTTAGAAGAACTAACAGACCTGTCTTCCATGTCGACGGAAAAAGGCCCCTTTTAAGACATTCCGTGAGAAGGTTTCGAAAGCGCATGTCAAGACCAGCGTCGAGGGCCAGAGCCAACACTCGTCCGTGCATGCCATCGGGGCCGGGTGCGGTCTTCTTAGAGGACATGCGTGCTATTGCCGTCTTAAGCTCCGAAGGAGACACTTCAGACACTATTTCTCCGTGGTCCAAAGTCGTATCATGTGGGGTGCTCGAGGCGTCACGTTTAGGAAAGAGTTCTGTCACCACTGTACTGAGCAGTTCCGGCTCCATGTGTGTCGTGAGGGGTGGGGCTCGCGAGCGTAGCTTGTTTGTAACTATTTGGTACGGGCGCCCCCATGGATCCCGCTCGAGAGTGTCCAGCAGTTCTTGCCATGCTTTCTTTTTTGCTTCGGCGATACCTGTTCGCAGCGCCAGTTTTGCAGCTCGGTATGCGCTATATGCTTGCCGTTCCTCTACTGCGCGAATGGGTCGCCTTCTGCGAGTCCTCGTGTAGCCTCGACGAGCTGCAACACACGCAAACCGCAACTGGGCGAGTTCTGCCGACCACCAGAATACACTGGTCCGGTGAGGTCCAGGGCGGCTTCTTCGCATCGCAGCATCCGCGATGTTCGTCAGTGCGCCACGAAACCACTCTGCTTCTTTTTCAGGCTCTACGGAGGCTGGGCTGGGGCACCAGGCCTGCACAATCGTTGCCAACTCCGCCTGCTCCTTGTTCAGACTCTTAAGTGCCCATTTTGGGCCCAGTTCTGTCGAAACCGGAACAGGATTTGCCGACGGAGGGAGGATGCAGAAACGGATATACCGGTGGTCCGAAAGCGTCTCAACCTCCGTCAGGACCTCCCAGTCCTGGATACAGCATGAGAGTTGGGTGCTCGTGAACGTGACATCCACAATCGACTCACCATTTGCTCGAACACACGTAGCATCAGAGCCTTTGTTAGCCCTTTAATTATGTCTAAGCTAGTGTTCATCAACCTTTTTTGTGCAATGCCGCACCGTAGACAACCTAAATTTCCTATTTACTTGAACTTTCTCTTAATTAAAATATATTTAAAGGGTAAATTTCAACAAAGTACATTTGCAATTTCATATCTTGGACCTTTGATCTTTGGTGTTCTTTGTTCCTATTGTCTAGACTCAAAGATAAAGTGTAAATAATTTATTTGCCTTCACCATATACGAGCAATGTTGGCCCAGTGGCTTCAGTGTACGACTCTCATCCTTGAGGTCCTAAATTCGATCGCCAGCTGGATAATGGACTATCTGTGTAGTATTATTCCGCTCCAACGGTAAAGGAAAGCATTGTAAGGAAACATTGCCTTAACAAAAAAATTCGGTGTGTGTCAAGCTCAAAATGCATATCACCTATTTGCCTATTAGATAAAAGCGATCATGAAACAGATACGGAAATCTCGGAAATAGAAAAACGCCCATTGGTCTAGCCAGATTTCGAACACACGACCTCAAAGCTATAATATATACTATATAGATTATTAAAGATATATACTAAATAATGATATAATTAAAAATGGCGGCTCAAAAAATTTAAGTCTTTCCATCGCTTAAAAATTTTTTTACAAAATAAAACTTTATCTACCTAACTATTCAATCGGTGCGAACTTATATACACACATTGAAACATATTCAATATAAGTAGTGGGTGTTGTCAGGAAAGCGAGTGATAATTAATAATAATATTTTTTTTTTGGTATGAATATTTTTTTTTATTACACATAAAATAAAAAATGATCATGTAATATCGTGATCGTGATCAAAATAAGTTTAACTAAGGTGACTCTGATAATAAATTAAACATAAATTTTAGTATCAATTATAATAAGTATATTATTACTTAATAAATACTCCTTATTTATTAACGCCCGAACCCAAAATTTAATTTACAATCTCAGATTGAAAACCATCTGAGATCAGACCGTGACAGTCGATCAATTCCTATCTGCATCCCAATAACCAAACCCTACGAAGACAATCCCTTTTTTGGCGATGATTGCCTAGAATGCTATCTATGAATGTTTAAATCATATCAAATAGCTTTTTAATTATGTATTTAAAAAAATGGTATTAGTAAAAATCTTAAGATAGGATATTGGCACAGTTGAACTGTCATTTTCATACAAAGGTATATACACCGTTCCGACCTACCATTGATAGCTTGTATCGACAGATGGCTATTACAAGCCGACGATTGGTTATTGGCTATCAATATTTCGATTCCGATGGCTATCTCAGATGGTCAAAATGGGTTGAGATACGTTATTGGGTATGGACGTCAGTATATCATCTACAGAAATCTTGTGTTAAGTTTGCCTTGCTTGAATGAAACGGACTGAATTCTGTTGATTTCTTAATATCACATTGTATAAATCAACAACGACAACGCACTCGCGAGCCCTCTGGCATTGAGAGTGTCCATGGGCGGCGGTATCACGTAATATCAGCTGAGCCTCCTGCCCGTTTGCCCCCTGTTCTATAAAAAAAAAGTCGTAAGTAGGGGTAGAAGCTAGTACTCTAGTACTAGCTTGTACATAATCTAAATCTAGACACGATTAATGGATTTCAAGTTAAGCGAAGTGTGAGTTCATTGCTCCCATAACTCTATAATGGTGACCATACATTGCTTGATTTAGATATTTTTTAATCCTGAAGAATAGACTAAAGAAAAATAAAAATATTTAAGATAAAATTAAAAACTGTGTAATACTTGAAAAAAAGTGGAAGGTCTGGCCCTCTTTTGTTTTGGATCATAGATACCCTTACTTGGATTGGTTCAGTGGAAGGAAAAGAGAAAATGCCTACGAGAAACCTGAGAAGATGAAATAAAAGAGATAGCTTATTGGAAAATAGTAGCGAAAATGAGAGACAAATAGATAATTTAGATGGCCTTCACTCTGTCGAAGAACGAGTAGATAATAATATTATATACAAAAATAATATTAACTAATGTAATCCTTATATTACTGTTAGGCTATTTATTTAGTTTAAATATTCTATCAAGTTGAAATGGGTATTTAAGCTTCAAAATTTGCGCGCCATTGTGTGTGGCAGAATATGCGAAAGATTTACGATTGTACCACTTTAACATTTTTGTACCATATTCTTGCAATAAATAAAATATTATTTTTATAAAATGAGTACTATTTCCCGTCACCAAAAAATAAACTAGCTAGAAACACTGATTATCATACAATTTAATATTAAATAGATAAAAGATACACGCAATTTTAGACATCAAAAAGGCAAATTCTTAAATAACCCAAAAAGTATTATAACAAAATATTCTTATCAACATAGTTGTTTTAAAATAACTATGTTTATATTGTGTGTTCTGTGAATCATTAAATCAGTATAACTATGATAATTTTTAGCAAAACAATTAATAATGGCGACCCTACGATATTACCCAAGTGTATGTAGTGAATGTTGGTTTACAATCTGTGGTTACTAAGTTCAGGGTAAACTTATTGCAATTTTGCTTTAAACACGTTTTTTAATTATTAAGGACTAAATACTCACTCAAGCCAACTTGTATTATGATTGACATCGCGATTAAATCTTTATGTGATACTATAATTGATATATGAGCAGTGCTGGCCTAGTGGCTTCAGCGTGCGACTCTCATACCTGAGGTCGTAGGTTCGGTCCCCGGCTGTGCAACAATGGACTTTCTTTCTATGTGCGCATTTAACATTTGCTCAAACGGTGAAGGAAAACATCATGAGGAAACCGACATGTCTTAGACCCAAAAAGGAGTCCCAAGAAGTAGAGATTTTCTGCGAGTGTTAAAACAGCATAGAAGAAGGGCTAGTTTAATTTTTTTTTACTTAACGCACAATAGACCAAATGCGCGGAAACTGATACATTCATACATAGAGTCAAAACAATTAGTATGCGTAGTTAAATTTACCAAATATTAAATTATTTTATACTTAATTAATTGAAAATTAGGTTATTTTTTAAGTTAACTTTATTCTAAGTTATTTATAATATTTGAGGGAAATAGGAAGTCACAGACTGTAATACGATGATGAAATAACGCACGATTAACCGCGTATCATTTATTGATACTCTATATTACTGTGTGGAAACATAAATCTAGAAAAAGCTATTAACAACAGGTCAATGTTACAAAATATAATAAAGTTGAATCGCTAACTATAAAGGTTAAAATGGAAGTTGTTGGTTCATATGTTCAGAGGAAGGAAGATGTTGTCTATGTTATAAACTAATTTACGATCTACCAAAGAGTCCATAGCCGAAATCGGTTTTGATGAACAGTCCATAGACACTTACATTGGCAGAGGGCGCGTAAGTTCGTTGCCGAACTTTTAAGAATTGGTGTTTTCTTGAAGGACCCTTAGTCAAATTAGTTCGGAAATACCTCAGTGGGCCGCTCCAAAATGAAGGCCAAACGTGGGGATGTGGAGAGTTGTATTTAATTAGTTAGTTAACAAATCTAGTAGCTGTAAGTAAAGATTTTTTATTAATCATAAAACATAGAGATAACATACACGAACACAGACACAAATAACAATAATCAAAGAAAAAAAAAAAGAGAAAGAGAGATATTTTTTTTTACTATTAAAGAACCTTTGTTTTAAGTATGTAATGCGTTTGTGTTATGGTTGTAATTTTCCCTGGCTCAGCATTATGCTGAAGAGCAGTCTGCCAGAGACCACAGCACCGGAGCAAAACCGTAGTTTATTTCTGATTGATGTATCAATTAAACCTTAATGCTTGCGATAAAGCTTGGAAACTAACTCAGATCTTCAATAATAGGATACTACGGAAGTTTTAAACAGCACAGGCATTTTAAAATAATCCTTTTGTTATTTATTAATTTGAGTTTATATAAAAAGATATTATGTTGGTGTCATGGTCACTAAACATATACATACATCAATGATATTGTGTAATCTATTAGAAAATATATATGTATATAATTGCAATATAAATTATCTTCTAAAACTGAGTTTTTTTCCTGAATTTTAATGTTTTGTTCGTTAGATGTTGCAATAATTAATCAAGCAAAAATATACATAGTTAGGAATGTTATCGAGTAAATATATTTAAGGAACACGTATTAAAAACAACAATTTATATTACAAATTAACAATAACATTGGGATTAAAACTAAACAAAAAGAATCTACATCTGAACACAATATTTGTCGCTAATATGGAGACGAGTTTCTATAGGAATATACCATAAACTACAGCGCCATCTACATTTATGCTTTTGCGAATCAGACAAAAAACGTCTTAAATCATTCGTGAAAAAGAAACAACCGTTTTGAAAATTTTTACTGGTAATTATTTATAACCTGGTTTGCGCGGGAAGATAATGCATAGTTAAATAAAACATTTTTTTCTATTATTGATTTTTGTAGTATTTTCGTTGTATTTTAAATTTATATGCTATAAGAACACATCATAAGAAGAAAAACATTTGATGCGTCCTAGATGTACCTAAGTATGTGAGACAATAGCAACAAAATGAGAACGGTACACACTAGCCAATTTATAGAGAAAAAAAAAACAGAAAAATTAACACGTGTCCAATTTAACACAAAATATATAGCTATGTTTTCATGATTTGCGTAGCGTATATAGAACTACAGAATTTTCCTATTTATGTTAGATTAAAGATATTTTATAATTTTCAAGTATCTGTATGCACATTTATATTACACAAAAAATTAATTTACTCTGATTCAAATCTAAAAAATGGGAAATTTTAACTAACTTCTTACAGCAGTCGTGAAATGATAATTATTTGTATACTTAACTGCTGAACGGATTGTGATAAATTGAAGTATTGAGATAAATAGAAAGCTAAATTAATTATAGAGTTAATTATGTATTATAAATTTAATTTAAATAAACATTTTATCAAACAGTTGTCACAATAACTTTTTTAAGACAAATTTCTCTAAAATAAACTATTACCGATATTTTTAAATCAGCAATGATAGTAAAATTATTTATATTTATATATTTTATTATATTTATTATTATAAATAAAAAACTTACCTTTATCTGTAACTCAGTCAAAGACAATCCATAATCACATTAAACAATTAAAATTTAAAAAAAGAATACGTCAACTGCGTCTCTCGCGCGCGTGTTAACAGCGAAGTGCGCTGCGACCTTTTACTTAAAGCTTACCATTCATCTGGGCTCAGGGTTAAAGGCTACACGCTTACATGAGTTTTCACCGTCTAAACATCTTTTTTGTGAAGGACATATTATACTCAGACGTAATATGTGTCAAAAATTACGGGTGTACACCCACATTATGAACCTTGATGTTTTAGTGGTAAATGTTATTAAGATCCAATGATAATTCTGCTGAATAATAAATATAAAAAAATATAAAAAGACACTAAGTATATAATGTATCAAAATTAATTTTGTAACATATTATATAATCGCTTGTAATCTTCACTCTCATACATTACCGGCGTGTTCAAGATCACGCCCTAGAAGCTATGAAGGAAAAGAAAGTCAGACACTTTTGATCACGCAATTATATAATGAAAAATAGAAATAAAAGAGATAGCGGGGAAAGGTTGGAAAAAAGTAGCTAAAATGAGAGACAAATGGAAGAATTTGGAGAAGGCATTCACTCCGTTGGAGTACGTACACGACGTACTCCTTTTAATGAAATCCTTTTTATAGTACTCGAATACAGGCTTTTTTATTTTATTCATAAATACAATATAAGATTCCTCTTAATATTAATCCAGTTTTGCAAGGATCTTGGCTTGACATCAATTTTTTTTATCACTCTGGGATGTCATGTCATTGATTTATAGGCCGATTACTATGTTTTCCTGTTCCATATGAACAGATATTAGAAGTTCACATATACATATTGATTATTGATGCACCACCAGGTTTAAACGACCTTATCGAGAGGCATTTGCATAACTAAAACACATTAATCCCAGCTAATAATGCAAATTATCTCCTTCCAATAATAAATTATTATAAACTCATTTTCCCGTAATTCAAGTCGTCAGTAATTTATTCAAACATGATCAATGTGACGTTATAGTCATGGCTCTATCGGCTAGGTATCAAACTTAATACATTTTGCTTCATTTCCCGGCATCCAATTATTTTACTACAATGCAACTATACCACTTTTCTTGTCTATTCCTGTTTTATCAACCAACGACAACAGACACAAAAACACTTCATCCCCAAAATATAAGCTAATAAGCTTTAGGTACTAAACATAGCTCTCTCTTATTCTTACTTTTATGAAATCTTTTAATTCATATACTCGTAAGTAGCATTTAAATGTAAAAGGCCGGCTAATCACTTAGAACATTTTGATTACTATGTTAACATCTGAATCTCCCAATAGAAGTGAGTGGATCAAACGCTCCGGAAGGATCCAAGTCACATTGCCAAGCAAGCTCTCGACGAGAATAACCAAAGCGGAAACGAGACCGTATAAACCAAACCTCGCAACGAAGCATCATTGCAGAGGCGGCAGAAGGTGAAATGACCTGGGTTGAAGACAAAATAACTGACCATGATCGATCCGGGTTAAGTTCTACGCTAAATGCCCTCTGCCCCACATCATACATTTGGAAATTGTATTCGTTTTTACAACAAACAAAATTAAAGATATTTAATAAATTTAAACTCGAGAAATCTTATTTATTTTTTATAATTGTGATGAATATTTAAATGATCCTAATCCTTAGGATTGATTTGCTCCAGTTAAAACAATTTATACTTACTCAAATCTTAGCTATTAAAACGAGTGGCGAAGAGTTTCGAGCCTGCTTAACGCCCTTGACTTGCGATGTGGCAGGTTTAAATTTAGAATTAAAATATTTTTTTTTCTGAATAAAGTTATTTTGACTTTGACTTTGACATGAGACAAATACCCCATAAAGTAAACCATCTGCGATCTATAATCAATATGTGTTGCAAATCCGACAATGTACTTGCACTTGAAAAGAAAAATCAAAAAAATATTAACCAAGTGATAGCACCGCTCTTTTAGATACACAGCTGGCGGTGCTTGTACGCTTATCAGAAGGTTCAAGTACACCTTTTATCTTTCACACAGCTAAAAAGTTATAATAACTCAAGTCCACTTTGAATATGACGAACGATCTAGATTCGCGGTCAATGTCGTGACATTTTGATAACGTTATCTCTTCTGCTTATATTCAGTACGTAACATACCGGAAAACATATTGAAGGATTTACTATACTCGACACAAAGACGAACTCTCTATTTTATTCATCAGAGATAATTTCGTCACCATGTTAAAGAAAATTAAACCTAGTTATTACCAAAAAATATGGCAAAAAAATATTATTCCCAAAAAAAAATATAATATATTATTCGTATTTAATAATCTATATTACTACGTCGTAAGTAAAATATAAGCGAAAAAATGATAATTAATTGCTATGTAACGAGTAAAATATGAAAATCTAACAATTTGCTTCGGGGCTGTATGGCACCGGCAAGGGGTGTTAACCCTAATTAAGCTAATTAATTTTATTATTAATATATATAAAATGCTCAATGTGGTAAATCACAGAAAAGATTTTTGTTACTTATGTAACGTTAATGGAGTTGTGGTTTATGACACTTTTCTTTGAATAATTTTAATGTAAAGAGAGGATAAAACATGCTGAGTTTCTTGTAAGTTCAGAACTAAGCCTCGGTGTCTTGCTCTTTTACGAATTTTGTAAACGTTTTTGACATTTATAAGCATGTGCTAAGACGTATCTAAACTAAATAAGAGTATTATGAATGCAATGTCATCTACAAAAGAATGGTTGCATCTGCCTACTCTGGGGGCGTAACTTTAGATAATTGCCGTGCTTATAAAACTAAGAAAGTCTGAGTGAACAAAATGTACGGCCAGGATAAAAAAAATCGGTATTTAATAGGCAAGCAGGTGATCATCTGTCCTGACACATGCGCCGTCGACTTTTTGGTCTAAGGCAAGCCGGTTTTCTTACGATATTTTCCTTCACCGTTCGAGGGAATGTTAAATGCGCACATAGAAAGAAGTCCATTGGTGCACAGCGAGGATTAAACCTACGACCTTAGGTCTGAGAATTGCACTCTAATACTACAAGATCAAGACTGCTATTAAGCAATACTATAAGTAAATGGAAAATATTGTAAGAGCCATTTCTGTCTTAATATTTTTTATATAATACCTATTGTTTAAATAACAGTATTCATAATTATCAGCATGAGAGGGTCAAAGGTCAACGTTGGACAAGTACGAGTGGGAGGTCAAATTTTTGCGGATTTTTATTCAAAGTATGACCATTAAGTAATAAAGTGGAATAATTATGTTCTAAGCTTGCCTGAAAAAATTCATAAAACTAATTTAGGTAAAGCGTGAAAGCATAACAACTGAACTATGTACCATTACATAAATCATATAATAAAATATATGTTTATATTTTAAAGTTCTACTTCATAATTAATTAAGTGAATGCATTTATATTTCTTTTATAATTATAGGTACTACAATTTTTCGTAGTATAACAACGTAACCGGTAAATTTTGATGGCTATGTTTTAAAAGATTTTGAAGTTTTACTTACTCCTCGAAAAACTCGCAAATCTTTATACAATATTTTAAATGTTAATATGTCTTAACATCTCAACAGTCCACAGCGTTTTATAATTGCAATACTAATTATAAAAGAAATTTAAATGTACATATTCCGAAATATTTACTGATGTTACGTTGTGTTACGTTGAAAATTTGGCGTTGACACTTACATTCACGGTTCACCTTACATTGACAATTATATTTGACAGATCACAAAAGTTTTTAAACTTCAAAAATTCAATCCTATTTTAGCGAAAAGATGAAATCATTGGTCAACAAAAAACTGGAATTCTGAATGTTGAATTCTTTCTAAATAAAAGCAAGTGATAGAAGATGAAATTATGGCTGATCGTCTGCGTAGATTCGCACAACAGGTCAAAGATAAGGTTCAAATTGCACAAGTGAATGTAAATAGCCGGGAAAAAGTAGATCAACTGGTCTCCAAGTATGTACCTGCCGAAAGGGTTTCTGCTATGGCTAATAGATTTAAACAAGAAACAGTCGTTAACAAAGTGAAGGAAATTGTAAATAGATATGAGAAATTCACTGGCATCGACGAAATTATGGCGATTCAGAACACGGTCGTGGAAGCACAGGTTTGTGCATATCATCTTTTATAATTAAAGTTATCCTTGTAATTTATCGGTATCAGAAAAAAAATATTGTCATTTATTAATGACAGACTAGATTAGTAAATTAAATAATTTTGACTTTCTATATACACTACTGTAAAGGCATCTTAGCCCCCTGTTCCAATCATATTCCTCTTTCACCTTCATAATTGTAGTATGAATTACAGTTTAGTTAAAAAATATGCAGTTATGTAATATTTCTTATCGTTGGTCTCATTTTATTTACATAACAGTCAGATTACTGATAATCTCAATGCAATTTTTTTTTATAAAGGTAGTGAAAAAATAAATAAGTACATTTTATTATAAAATTTATACTTTTTATGCTAATATAACATTGCTTAAAATTTTAAATAAACATTATCATTTCCTTGTTGTAAACACTCACTTATTACAAATAATTTAAATGAATATCAACCTGACCATAGGTTCCAGACTGCTTTATTTGTGTGAAATATTTTTCATAAATGGCATTATAAAATATTTAAATGCAAGGTTTACCCTGTAATAATCCATAATAAAAAACTTCATGAAATCCTGAATTAAATCATCTGATTACTTATCAACATCTTACTTCTATGTTTCACAATATATATATATATTTATAAACCTCAACTTAAAATAATATATATGTGTATAATAAATACATTTTTTTTGATAAAATATAACAGGAAAAATTCATGACAGCCCAAGATAGACGGCGTGAACTCGGGCGTGAGCTGGCACAAATTGAAGCGAGATTGAAGGAACTTCATGCTGAAATGCAAAACACTATGAAGGGTGATGAGAAATACTTACATTTGTGCACCGAGGAACATAAGGTAAAATGACCATAAAAGCCTCACAACCCACACAGACTCGAAAAAAGGACATACTAGCACCCTTCGTCTGAATCCTATTCAAAAGGGTTTAAAAGGCTATCAGCAAAGGTGACAAGGGATTCTATTTTACGAAAGGATTGTGAAATTGTAAAAATATTAGTGGCTAAGTTTCCATAATGTCTATTACATAATATGTTATCTAGTTATTTTAATGATTCACTTCATTCTTAGAAATGAATGCTGCTAAGTTTAATCATTATAAGGGCTGTCATCTGACATTAAAAAAAAATATTACTACTATTAAGTTAATTCTCATTGCTTGTTCCTAACAGCTAATTATCCAAGAGCGTGCTGCCCGCACTCTCTTCTCAGAAGCAGAAAGAGAGGAAAGAGAACTCTTTGCGACTATGTCAGCAGCAGTTAAACTGGGACACGAACGAGAGAGGGCTCATGCTGAAAGAAATAAGTATTGGTATATAGTTGCTTCTATATTTGGTAAGTCTTAGTACTAAATTGTGCATTGATCTTTAAATTGTTGCTTAGATGATATTTTGAATCAGATTCCATAATTATGAATATCATAAAAGATATTTGGTAATCAATACTTCATTCCAATGCAAAATAAGAATATATAGAAACAATTTATAAAAACAAATCTAATTCAGAAAGTAAATCACACTATAACACACACCCACAATCACTTTTTGCAATTCTTCTATTCTACTACAATATACAATTGTATAACATTATTAGGAGTAATTATATATTTGCAGGCACTGTACTTGGAATTGCTGGCTCTACAATAAACAACAGACTAAAGATGGCAGAGTTTAAAGATATGATGGAACAACAAATGGCAAGAAGTGCAAGTGTATTATATAGTATTGCAGGGGGTGGAACAGCGAGTCGGACTGATATCACTGAAGCTATGAAGACCGAGTTTGCTTATCAGGTATTTATCATGATTTATTTGATTAATTTTGATAAATAAAAAGTATATACACTGTGGTGTATACTCATGTACGTAGCACAGTGTAACTATGGATACCAGAAAGCAAATATTTATTTGTTATATACATAAATAGATACATTAAATATTTTATGTGGTCTCAACATTATTTTAATCGTCACAAGTCATCATAGTTTGATTTTAATTTAAAAAGTCATTATTTAGCATATTTACGTTATTAGTAATCTGTTGGTAAGAAAATTTATTAAATTTCTGTCCTCAATGTTTCAGGAGCAACTGGCACAAAATTTAACTTTAATGCAAGATAACATCCACAATCTAGTCAACAAGCAGGCTTCATTAATAGGTAATGGTTTATAAATTCTTCAATTACTATTAAAAAAGTGAATGTGAGATATTTTTTAATGTTTTGTGTGTGCAAACTTGCAATGGCAAAAAATTAAACATACATGTTCTGTGTTTTTTAGTTTAGTATTTTCTGTGAGTGTGCTTTATGAAGAGATAATCAATGGCCAATATTTGGTTAGTAATTTTCGTTTCTTTGCATGCATATAATTCTTACTATATATTTTCAGATCATCTGCATCACCAGGAGCATGTATTCGAAATTCAAATTAGGGAATTAAAAAAGTTAGTCCTGGCTTCCGCTCAAACAAGCGCGAAATCTGACGCAGAACTAGCAAAAGCATTATCTGTGGTTCACCAAGATTTAGACGACGACAAAGAGCGCGAAAAATTAGTTCCAGCTACCACTCTGGAAACAAATCAAATTTTAACCGCAGTTGGTATTCTTATGTGTGTAGTTGTAATTTTCGGTAATATTTTTGGCCGTGTAAGTTGATTCAGTAGACAAAAATGTAAACTATTGAGCAATTTAAGTAAAATAGTTTTTGAAAATTTAACTAGGTGGCAACACTATATTATATGAAGGTTGATTGTAACTATGTGTTCTTGCTGTCATTCATCTTCTTACCAAATAAAAGTTATATTTGTGCTAATTACTATCGTTTCTTTGATAAACGACCCATAATCCTTCAGGTTATGGGCCCAGTAGATTCTGCAATTGAAAGTTTTAAGAAAAATAGCAAAGAAAAAGTTACAATCGTATTGTGAAGAAATTGACAAAATAACCTCAAAATGGATTCAATGCGGTCAATAAACTTAGAAAAATTTGATGGAAATAACTTTAGGCAATGGAAATTCCAGATAAAGTGTGCCCTAAAAGCAAAAGGGATTGATATTTCAGTGCCTAAACCGGCTGGAAATAATGTTGAATGGACAAAGAATGATGGCATGGCCATGTTTATTATAACATCTTCGATGGACTTCAAACAAATAACTTTAATAGAAAATTGTGAAACTGCTAAGGAAATAATGACAAAACTTGAATCAATATACGAACAGAAGAGTGAATTATGTAAAATGTTGATCCATGAAAAGTTTTATCAGTATAAAATGTCTACAAATGACAGTGTAGCTCAACACATTTCTAAAGTGGAATCATTGGCCAAGCAGTTAAAAGAAAGTGGCGAAAGTATTAGTGAAATGGCTGTGATAACAAAAATACTTGGAACACTGCCTCATAAGTATAGATCACTCCGTCAAGCGTGGATGTCTTTGGATCCAGAGCAACAGACTCTTGTCAATCTCACTGCTCGTTTGTTAGATGAAGAAGCTAGTTTACAGTGTGAAGAAGAACAAGAAACCGCTCTTCTTGTGGCTAAGAAAGGATGGAAATATAGTCCAAAACAAAGTGAGCTGAATAGAAATGCTAGTAATTCAAATCAAAATAAAAACAGTAAACACAGATTTGAATGTTATAATTGTGGGAAACGAGGACATTTTTCTCGAGAATGTCGTGCTCCAAAGAAATCCAAGTATAGAAAACCTCAACAGGAAGGTGCAGACTTGTTAGCGTTTAATGTAGAAACCAAATTCCATGAAGCTGAAGACAATGTGTGGATTTTAGACAGTGGTGCCTCTGCACATATGACCTATAGAAAGGAGTTCTTTGTAGAATTATTGGAATGTAACCAGAAATCATTAACATTAGGAAACAAACAATCAGTGGAAGTGGCTGGCATTGGCAAGGTGTTAATAAAGAGATGTGTCAATGGACAGTGGGAGAACAGTGAACTACATGATGTATTGTATGTTCCGAATTTGCGACGAAATCTGTTCTCAGAAGGTGTGATAATGCGTAAATCCTATATCATTATCAAGAAAGACTCTGGTGCATTCATTTACAAAGGCAATGACTTGGTAATGTGTGCAACAATAACAGAAAATAATTTATACGAATTGAAAATTAAAGCTGTGGTCTCAGATACCTGTAACTTAGTTCAAAGTGATCAAAATAACATTAAAATGTGGCATGAAAGACTGGGACATGTTAACCTAAAACAAATCAAGAGTATGAGTGCTGATAATGTGGTAGAAGGCTTGAAACTGAATAACAGTGATAAAACTGATTTTGTTTGTGAAGCATGTGCATATGGAAAGCAGTGCAGATTTCCATTTCACAAATCTATACGAGGAGAACTACAGCCAGGTGACCTTGTATATAGTTATGTCTGTGGACCTATGAGTCATACATCTATCCAAGGTATGAGATACTTTATATTATTTAAGGATGCTGCTACAAGTTACAGGCATGTATATTTTGTCAAACATAAAAGTGATGTGATGGACATATTCATGAAATACAATGCTATGATCAAAAATAAGTACATGCACAGTGTCAGAATATTGCATACTGATAATGGAAGAGAGTATGGGAATAAAACCTTCAATGACTATCTCAGCAAAGAAGGTATAATTCATGAGTGTACTGCGCCATATACACCAGAACAAAATGGGCGTGCTGAAAGAGAGAACCGTACCATTGTGGAGAGTGCGCGTTCAATGTTGTACGCGAGGGATGTGTCACTGGAATTATGGGCTGAGGCTGTGAATTGTGCAGTATATTTATTAAACCGGACTTCCTCCAGCCAAACTCCTAAGAAAACACCATTGGAATTATGGAACGGCATCAAACCTCATATAGGCCATGTGAAGGTGTTTGAAAGTATTGGATATGTCCATATTCCTAATCGGCTAAGAACTAAACTTGACAAAAAGAGTGAGAAAATGATACTAATTGGGTATGATAATAACAATTACAGGATGTTCAATCCAGAAACCAAAAAGGTTAAAATATCAAGAAATGTAATTTTTGAAGAACATAATGTTCCAGAGATAAGGAAGAATATTACACAAATATACATTGACGATGAAGTGAAGACATTAGGACAACAAAATCAAATGCAAGAAACAAATGTAGAGGATACTCTTGTGGAAACTTCATCATCAGAGAATGAAGATACCATGTTGAGTTGTAATAGTAATGACCCTACATATGAACCTTCTCAAGAATTAGATGATGATTTAATTCAAAGCAACATAAATTTGAGACCAAGGATTAATAGACGTTTTGAAGCAAACCTAATTGAACTGTCACTGCCACAAACGTATGCTGAAGCAATGAAAAGTCCACAAAGAAACGACTGGTTGAAAGCTATTGATGAAGAATTGCTTGCACATGAAGAGAATAATACTTGGACTCCAGTAGAGAGGTCTGGTCAACGTACGCTTACTACAAAGTGGGGTTTTGCTATAAAAAAGGATGAAAATGATCAGGTAAAACGGTTTAAAGCTTGTTTATGTGCACGCGGATTTAATCAAATAAAAGATATTGACTATCAAGAAATATTCTCTCCAACAACGAGATATGACTCTATAAGAATTATCCTTTCTATTGCAGCTAAATATAATTTAGAAATTCAACAGTTTGATGTAAAGACTGCTTTTTTGAACGGGTATTTGGAAGAGAATGTTTTTATAGAAGTACCAGAAGGAATTTCATTTAAAAATGATTGTATCCTAAAACTTAATAAATCACTGTATGGACTTAAACAGGCGTCTCGTTGTTGGAATAGAAGATTCACTGAGTTTTTAATAAAATATGGTTTTGTGCAATCTCAGGCTGACAGTTGTGTTTATGTAGGTATTTTCAATGGGGTGAAAGTATTCATAATAATTTATGTTGATGATGCACTTGTAGTCTCTTCCAGTTCCTCAATGATTAAAAGAGTTATAGAATATTTGAAACAAACATTTAAAATAAAAGAATTAAAATTGAAATATTTTGTGGGAATGGAAATAGAGAGAGTAAATAATTGTATCTGTATTTATCAAAGAGATTACATTGAAAAATTAATAGAGAAGTTTTGTATGAGTGATTCAAATCCTGCCAGTACCCCTGCAGATGTAAATGTTGTTATTTCAAAGAAAATGGATGAAAATATTATTAATTTTCCATACAGAGAAGCTATAGGGTCCTTGTTATTTTTGAGCTCTGTTTCAAGGCCTGACATTTCTTTTGCTGTAAATGTTTTGAGTAGATATGTAAACGATCCAAGTCAACAACATGTAAATGCCATTAAACGTGTTATTAGATACCTAATAAGTACTAAAGATTTATGTATATGTTATGGAGAAAGTAGTGATCTCACTGGCTATTCGGATTCAGATATTGCAGGTGATGTAGATACGCGTAAGTCTACTACAGGTTATATTTTTAATATGAATGGGGGACCTATAACATGGTGTAGCCAGAAACAGAAGACTACTGCTCTCTCCACAACTGAAGCAGAATTTGTAGCTGCTTGTGAAGCTGCAAAAGAGATATTATGGTTACAGCAATTATTATTAGATTTAGGTGAAAATATTACATCTGTTCCATTGTATGTTGATAATCAGAGTGCAATTAAGTTAATTAGCAATCCTGTTTATCATAAGAAAACCAAACACATAGATGTGAAATTTAATTTTATAAGGGAAAAGGTTGAGTTGGGTGTAATTAAACTAAATTATATTCCTAGTAACAGTCAATTAGCAGATATGTTAACTAAAGCGTTACCAACTCAAGCTTTTATCTATTTAAGAGATCACATTTTGTTTTTCTTTTCACAACTCTAATTTCAGTAGGAGTTTTTTTTTTTATATTTGTACCTAGTTTAAATTTTAGTGGGAGTATTGAGCAATTTAAGTAAAATAGTTTTTGAAAATTTAACTAGGTGGCAACACTATATTATATGAAGGTTGATTGTAACTATGTGTTCTTGCTGTCATTCATCTTCTTACCAAATAAAAGTTATATTTGTGCTAATTACTATCGTTTCTTTGATAAACGACCCATAATCCTTCATAAACGATTTTCTGACTTTATAATTGAACTGTATTTTTAATGTGATGTGGTAATCATATGTGTACACTTAGCATTTAATTTAGAAATCTACGCTTTCAATATTTCATTAATAAATATTGCATTTTGCTTATGCAGGTATTCTTTAACTAATTAAACTAAGTAATAGTAACTTCTTAAAAGTATTAGACTTTTTTGCCCAACAAATTTTTCATGGGTGAATACAGTACTTTTAATCAACTTGGTAACAACAAAACAGTTGATAAATAACGAAAACACCAACCAACTTCAGGGTTTTCACTTTTTCGACAAAAGCGCATCGCGTTTTATGATGATATTGATTCGAATTTCCTAGATAGTAACATTATTCATCAAAGCTTGTTAGTAAAAGTAAATAGATCCATGATCTTATTTACTTTTACTATAAATTTAAGTAAATAAGATCAGGGATCTTATTTACTTATTTCATATCTGATAAGATCTTATATGATTTATTATACATGGTTGATTCTAAAATTTCACTACACAGCTAACAATTTTATATTTTTATGTACATACTTATAAAAGGGTTATTTTTGTACTAATATGTAAGGATACCTATGGCTTGTTTTGTTATATTTGATTTAGCACAATAAATTATCTTTGTTAATTGTATTTTATTTTAACTATACTAAGAATGTTATGCAAAATACAGCAATTCAAAGATAAGTATAAAATACAAATTCGGAATTTTTATTTTGACGAAAGTTGAATCGTTTCATATAAAAACCTTCTTTTAATAATTAATATTCATATTAGATTAAGTATTTATTTTCTATATAGGTAGAAGTAGAAAGTGTAGTTAGTATTCTTAGAACAATCTCAAGTGATGTCACATGGAACTGATGGAACCACTTTCAAATTTTTTTTTTGTTTCAGTTCATGGCCTGGTCTAGATACCAGTTTTACCTTTAGGCCATACTTTTACATAGCAGAATGTTGCCTGCCTCATAAACCTGATTTTTTATTTTAATAGAAGACAGCCCTATTCCACAATATTCTACATTAATTGGCCCGGCCTTAAACATTAGCAATAAGTAAGAAGGAAATAGACAATGGTATAATTGACGCTATAAACCTTAAATTCTCAACATAAATATTGTAATATGAAAATAAATATTTAATATAAATATTATTTTATAATAAATATTTTTTGCTGTGTTGTACTTAATCTGTTCAGTCTTTCGATACTGTATTCTGTGGCAGCTCGCATGGGCTAAATTGAACAAACGTCAAATCCCATCCCAACTGTGTCCTGTTAGCAAAACAAAATTGTTTGTAAAAACACTTCCAAACAGACGTAAATCAATTATTTTGAGTATTTAAAGACAAGTTTAACTGTAACAATGCAGGAAGGTAAGTAATGGTTTTATTTAGCTTGCTTTTAGTCTTTATGTGAGAAATTAAATATAATTTTTCCATTAGAAGTAACTGGCGTGTCTCGAAGTGGTCGTGTTAGGAAGAAAAGTTCTAAGTTGATGGACTTTGAGTCGCCCGATGATATTGAGACGAGGTATAGACGCCAGACTCCCGTAAAATCCTATTCGGGTTTTCGACAAGAGGAAGAGCAATTTCCTGAAGCCCAACAAAAGCCAGTAGAAGAGGGAACTGCGTCTGGCAGCGAGTCTGATTACTATGAAAATACCGCTGAAAATGCTGATAGGTAAATACTTGTACACTGATATTGTGAATGCTGTAAATTTCTAGCCAGAACTAACTGGCAAAAAATGATTTGTAGACATTTTATAAGTAACATTGTATTTTTAATTATTCAAAGTCCTGAATACACATAATCTTGTATTTTATAAATAATTTACATATAAATTACAGAATAGCCTTTTACTATCATATAATAAGCTATTCTGTATCCATTATAGATTCTTGTAAGTTCCTTATAAAAAAGAAGCACCTTTGGTATATAATATAAGTAATATTTCAGTATGGAAACAGATAGTTCTGGGTCTGAAGAAGGGTCGCTACGCACCCCAGCAAATTCCTTGTACATGATGGAGCGTGGAAGTAAGAAGAAACTAATTGTGAAGGACGGAAAGGTAGTTGGTAGGGCCAAGGCTCAGAGAAAAGACAAAGGTAAATATAAAGATTTATAAATATATAAGATGTTTTTTGTATACATTAGTAAATAAATTTCACAGCCATTCTGGATGAATGGTAGTCATAAGCTTGGTTTGTCTTGTATCTTTGTTGAACCACTAACATTCAACCATCATATTATGCTTATTACAAGCTAACAACATAGATTCACTTTTTATATAATTATCTATTGTAATAAAACTTTTTTATTATTTAGCAAGTGGAATGAAACAATTTTCTTGTTTTTACACCTGCAAAATCTATTTATTTTAATATTATTTATTATCCAGGTAATGTTTTTTGGTGTTCAATGTGTATACATAAGAAAACACACAAACTTCTGAATTTTAGGTAAAACCCGTATAACAGCATACATGATGTGGGCAAAGGAGGCCCGTAATGATCTCCTAAGAAAACATCCTGATATGGACTTCTCAGCTATTTCAAAACGACTGGGAGAAATGTGGGCTAATGTATGTTTTAAATTATTTATTGTTGTTTCATCATCTAACCACATCCATTAATGGTTTTAAAAACAGTTCAAATTCAAATAACCATAACCATAGAAAAAGTTAAAATATTTTCTGTTATCACTGATTAAGCATTAAGTATTTAATAAATAAATAGCTTTAAGTTAAGATATTTGATTTTAATGTGCAGGTAAATTACAATGAGCGTTATTTGTGGAAACGAAAGGCAAAACGTTTTGCAATTATGAAATCTCAAGAGACGCAGGGAGTTACCAAGATAATATCAAACCCCAGTAAGTTCTTTCCCACTTATTATATGAATATGATATTAAAATTTGCTTTATTTTTTTTGAACTGTACTTTTAATAGCTACTCAATCTTTTGTCCTTATCTTTCTCTGTCTCATTCCTATATATCTTATCATATATCCAAGGCACTGTTAATATTGTATAGCATATTTCCCTTTGTCCAAGGCATTACTATGTAATATTAATGCCCGTAAGAACCTTAACATATTTGGCCCAGCAACCGGGGTTATGCTTCTGGGTCTCGCCTCTTACTCTTAATTACAATTTTGTCTACATGTCCTTTTCACTACTAACCAGGAAATAAATATGAGTAAATATTTTTGGTTTGTGAATAATGATGAATATTTTAAAGACTCATTTGGTTCATTATTCTTCCAGGTGTGACCCCAGTGCGTCATGCGGGTCCGGGTCGGCCGCCCAAACATAGGCCGCCACCCACTCACACTACGCCACCGCAGCAGGCGCTTGTTGTGAGTATTGTTTCTTGAGGTGGCCTTTTTTATTTGGGGGAACTTTACCTACTTAGATTACTTCGTGTCTGTCTGACATGCAGCTACTTTATTATTTTATATATGGTTTTTACATTTAATATATGGTTAAACTTTGCTTCGAGTGTTATCTTTTTTCGGGTGACACCCACCCGGTCTTTACTTTGGGTATGGGATGGGGTGACACCATCAACTTCCGGGTGCCACCCAAACTGATTAGGTTAAGAGCTGGAAACTCTGATATAGGTATTTTTACTTAAGGGGTTTCCTAATCTTACCCCTGAAACATTTATTTTTTCAGCCGGTTAGTACAAGCAGCGGTGCCAATAGCAGTGGCATGTACCGGGTCACGGGCTGTGGGGCTGTAGAGGTCGCTGCTCATTTACGGCTTTCGGGAGAAAGTCTGGCCATCATCGGGGAGAGGCTGAAGGAACATGAGGTATTAAAAAACCTCTAAAGCCTCCATAGTATCTACTCTATAGAGGGGGCTATAGAAAATTTAACATATCGTTATCATAATATACACAACAACGTCAATAAAAAAAAACATTTGTTTTCTAAAAAGATTTATCTGAATTAAGAATCTCTCAAATTTAAGCAAATTTTCATTTTAATACAGACAAAACATTTATTAACAATATACTTACAATATTATAATTTACTAAAAATATATTATTTTGTACTGAAGTCGGTTAAAAATTCTTTTAAACTTTTTCAGGGACAAATTGCCGTGTCGGGTTCTGTGTCCGTCCTGCTGGACACACTTCTGTGCTCGCTGGTTCCGTTGGTGGCTGTCACTAGGGCGGTTCCGGCTATAGCGCCCCCTGCCGCTCTTTTACAAGACACCTTACACAATATCGCATACATTATGCCTGGATTGTAGATTGACAATAGATTTTTAAAGAAGTTTTAGTGTTTTATTTGTATTAATTAGTGTCTTACCTATGTCGGTTTATAATATGATTAACACCAAAAAAAATTTTTTCAATTTAAACCAATGGTCTAAGATCCCGTGGGAGGTCGTCCTTCACCGATCTGATAACCAGATGAGACGTATTTTTTATTAAATATTTTTTATAAACATAATTGCTTGCCTATTGAAAAGTGGTACTGGCTATTTTTAATTAAATGAACTTTTATCGATTTTTTTTCATCACCTTCATCCTTTTGATAACCAAATGAAATTTATTTGACTGATAGTTTTTAATACACAGAATATGCCTAGGTATGCTTGCCTACTCATTTAAGTGTATAACTACCTGGCAAACAGGTAAGTCAAAATAGGTGTCTCCATCGATCTGCTAACTTATCTAGGCATATTCTGTGTATCAAAAACTATCAGTCAAATAAATTTCATTTGGTTATCAGATCGGTGAAGGACGACCTCCCACGGGCTTTCCTACTACAATGAATTACCACGAGGTAAGGCACAACCCTAATGCCTTTTGTCATTTGATAGAAAAAATACCAAGTTACGGGACGTGTCTTTTGAAGTTATACTTCTGTAGGCGCGGTATGAAAAATAGATGAGAGTGAAATTTTTAAATGCGCGCGCACCGTGACACAAAATTAACAGAATAAAGTTAGGTCTAAGTGGCATGAAAATCAATAACTATGTTGAAGTTGTATATTCTGTGAATAAACAAATATTATTTTGGTGTTTTTAAATCGATTTCATATACGACGTTGATAGTATTTACTAATAAAATCTTTTTGATAAATTTTATTATTTATCCTTAATCAATACTGCATTTTAGTTATTTTTTTTCGATACGCCAAAGAAGTATAACTTCTAACGCGTGTACATAAGTACACACACTCTTTTTTAAATTTATTGTCAAGATATTCACTTTCCCGTAGAATTCTGACATTCCGTGTTGATATTAGATAAATATAATTTCATTATTTAGCTGGCATCACTGTTAATTTGAGATTTAGTAAACCTTTAAAAAAAAATAATGTTATCTATACTTGTGCGTTTTTACTGTTTGTGATGAAAAGGGATGTAATTTTCACTCGCCGTAAAACCACTTTTAATGTGAAGCACTGCATTTAATAAAATGGATACATTCACAAATAAAATGTATGTGTTGAAGATGTTCACTCGTATTTAAATTGAAAAATGTGCCCGGTCAAAAGGCTTTCAAAACATGACAGCTGTCAGAATTCTACAGAATTAAAAATTAGAGCAATAGAACAAAAAAGTTTTAAACGTCATTTTGCTGTTATGGAAATTTTTTTTTTAATTTTCGACTGTTAGATCAATAGGATGCAATTATTAGGAAAACCTTCTGTACGTTATATATGCCTTATAAGGGAAAATTAGAAAAAACGGGAAATGTAAGGAAACAAAACTCAGTCTATACTTTTTATTCATTCACAATTCAGTTGTTTACAAAAACATACAATTTTCAATTATAATTAAACTATTTATTTAATTATCACAATGTAAGAATTACAAACCAAAGATTAACTACTAAAATGTGATTATTAACCTAGAAAACACTATACGATTGACTTTCGTTAAAGATGACATGATCAGACCAACCCTATTCAATATACCAGAACCTGTTTCTTCTGATATGAATACTACATTCTTATTATACTTTCAGCAAGAGTATTTCCTGTAGTGTGCTATTAGTTATTATTAATGGCCTGTCAAATCAGACCAACATTAATTTAAGTTTACAATAAGCGTACCTACATGAAGATTATTGCATCATTAGTGGCAATTTTGATATGAACATACTATTTGAATAAATGTACAACAAAATATTGGAACGAAGTTCCTTACGGCAGGCTTGGAGGGGATAGGGATTTTGCTGAGACATGCGCAGGCGCGACAGTCGCATACACAAGCGAGTAGTGTATGATACCTTTCTCTGTCTCCCTCTTTCTTTTCGTTCTCTCATCCCTTCTCTTTCTATTACCACTCCACCCCGCCAATGCGTAGTATATACTCATGAATTCATGGACAAGCACGCGAATATTCACATTATATATACATTTTACTCATGAGTAGCCACGTTTATTTTGCAATTTGTGTCAATTCTACATTAGCCGAAGGAACTTCGTTCCTACCTGGTGTCCCACGACACCACATTATTTCTTTTTTAATTTAAGAAAACTGATGGTTATAAAAAATGTATTCTATTTATGTCTTACTGTGTACTTATGTCAGGCGGCAACTGCAGAGTATATACATAAAAGAGATTAAAACTATTGATATCTTTAAACCTATACTCCAATAATTACAATTGATTAAAAAAAACATAATTTTTAATATTTTTAGATGATAAACGTAAATAATTAATCAACTAAAACAAGCGGCCATCGTGGATGAAAAGATGTCAAAACAAAATTATATTTTAAAGATGTTATAAACGCTGCAAACGTACATAATTAACTACATTTTTTATTATGTAGTTACAATAAGTATTCAATGAAAAATTGCTATTCTCTCCAGTCAGAAAGTGGGAAATAAATCTAATACAATTATTATGATACGAAAATATTAACTAATTATGACGTCACAACACAAATATGAAGATTAAAAATATTGGCAGTGAATGCAGATAATACTGAAACAAAGAATTGTAGGTATATTAGTAACCCGTCAATAATGGTTCATATCAATTTTTTTAACTTCCTTCGTCCCGGAAACAACTTTGTCTATTAATGAGTTTTTATTTGTTTCTATACTCGGTTCGGTCCTTCGAGCCGGATTTTTTTAGTTAAATCATAAACTAAAGACATTTTACATTTTTTGCCTTGATGTCAGAAATAACTTAATAATTATAGAAAAAATACCATTTTCAATTACGTGTTAATGTTCTCTCTTATGTTACAAGCAAATAATAATTCAAATAACTGTCAACAATATTCGGCTATAACTATACATATCGAAAGCTACTGAAATCATTTGGATGAATCTTAGTTCCAGTTGGAATATTTTAATTATTCAACGTCCTCTTTGTAAAAAATATTTATTCTAGTTACATAGCAAAACTAAAAAAGTACCGATGGAAAGTTTAATTGAAAAACAATGGATACATACCAACTACAACAGCCGTCCTCTACAATTTGTCTCCCCGCAGTAGCAGTACAGAACTTTCCCGGGAACCGAACCGATGTCATAGTTGTAGTTCCAAGTCAGCTCTTTGCCGGCCTTTATGTGCGTGCTCGCGAAGAACGCGACCCACGGGAAACGCGGATCGTGCGTGTCAACGAACACGTTTTGTACGAATACGTTCGGGCAGCATGAGTGCTGGAAACAAAAGTTACTTCACTTTTACCACTCACTTGTGCATTCAAACTCCTTTGTACTATTCGATTTTTCTGTGTGCAAAAACTAGCACATTAAAAACAATAATCGAGAAAAAAGAAAGTAAATTGACCTTTGACCATTTGATTTGTATTCTAGGATTTTATAAATTGTGTAATCGCATCGAATAAAGGCTATTTAGCGACGTATACGCAATTTAATACAATCTATTATTTTTTAATAACATTAAAACGCATTGTTCACGGTTCAAGAGTTATTATAGACGTGAGAACGTCTAAAAAATCGACAAAGGCAGGATGCACGGACGAAAAAATATGACTCATTGTCCGGTTACGCTCATTGTCCCCTTTACTCATTTTCCGCTTAATCTCTTCCTCTGGATCGACCTATGCGTCCGAGGATCCACTCCTCCTTTGTATCCATACAAAATAGTGATAATTCAATAAGTGATTCAATTATATTTATAAAAGTAAAGAATCAATTATCGTCCGAAAACCGACGTTATAGACAACCATTTTTTTGCTGCAAACTTAAACAACATAAATTTAAGCCAGTTCAATAAATTAAATTGATTATCCTGTGGTAACTTTTTACATATATTTTAAGAACTTGCATATCAGCTGTGTGCTTTCTAGTATATGAAAAGCTCACTTACGTTAAGATATCGTCCAATGTTGCCTTGCACCTTAGCGTCCATGATGTAACACGCCTCGTCCTCGCCAAATAATTTACGAACAGATCTATAAAACAATTTTGTTTCAATTGTTAATCGGTTTATTTGCTAAGATAATACAAAGTCGTACAATTATATATATAGATATAATATATAGATAGGCATGCAAATGTCAGATTAATTATAACAATGTCATATAATAAGAACATTAACATGATGTCATGAGAATCAGTTATTTATAATTGGTATCATACTTATGATCTAAATACTCGCCTACGCTATATAGGCACCTTGCCTATAAAAATTCATTCACCTTCCCCATGAAAGAATCACGGCAGTGATCAAAACTTCTATGAAGGTGATTAAATAGTTTTATAGCTATATCGTGGTGCTAGATTAGTGCCCGAAAGAATCCGAATAAAAAATGGATTCCGCCGGACCTACCCATTACAAAGCAAACGCTAACAAATGCAAAAGAAACTGGAATTAATTAATTTCTTAACCATATCCTATGCTCAATCATGACTTTTGCAATTCGCAATTCATGAATCCGAGATATAAACTTTTTAATTTTTAGTTTATTTTATTAATTTTTTTATAAGATTTGAAATATTGTTATTAAAAAAAATCATATATGTACAGTCAAAACCGTTTACGAAGACATCGTTTAGAATAACATACCGGTTATATTGACCAAAATCAAAGGTCCCGGCTGAATTCTATTCTATTAGGTTTTTAATAACAACGTCATCAGCTGTTACGATACTCGTAATCGATGTTGTTATAACAGATTTTTACTGTATACTAGCGGACCCGACAGACGTTGTCCTGTCTACATGTCTTTAATTTGAAAATTTCAAACTTTTTTAATAAGCTAAAACATTCTGGACCATTTTGATGAAAATTATTATTCAAATGTTATGACAATATCTAACGATCCAGCACATGGTCTACAATAACACAATGATGTCAGATCCAATGTAAAACATTCCAAAATCAACAACTACTAATAAATTAAAAATTAATTAAAAAAACATTGTCCAGCGGACAAAATTGTGAATCTAAACCATTCCCCCCTTAGATCCCCTTGAACACACACAAAAAATTTCGTCAAAATCGGTCCAGTCGTTTGAGAGAAGTTCAGTGACATACACACTCACATATAAAGATAGGAAATTAAAACGCGTAATTACTCACCTATGCCTAGAAACAAAATCACCGTCCCCCATTTCAGCTGCAGCTGTAAAACGGGACGGCTCACGAACTGTAAATTAATTAATATGATTCATTAAAAAAACTAACTAATATCATATAACTATATTTTAGCATATTTTATATTAATTGTCCCGAGTATCAAACCCGGAATTCCAGGTCAAACTACTCCAGATACACTTTAGCGCGTAATATTTTAATATAAATTAAGCTAAAATTATTATTGATTTTAAATAATAAACAATAATTGCCATTAACTACAAATACTAAAAAATACAATTAAAACCAACCAACCTTCCTCATCATCACTGATTGTGATACATCCATCTTCGCCATTCCCTTCTTTTTCCGTCTCATCCTGTTTCAATTCAGTCTTGATTGTTTTGTTTTCTTCTTCCATCTTTCGTTTTCTCAAACGCTTACTGAAAATTAATAAACTCATACAAATGAAATTATTGCCAGTTAAAATTAACAGCAGTGCTTGTTCGACGCGATTATTGTGAATTGGATTTTTCTATCTGTGTGCGGAATTAACGAGAGGAAACCAGGAAAATTAAAAAAAAAAATAGCAGACCTGACAGACGTTGTCCTGCATGATATTTCAAACGAATAGTAATAATATATATTAAACTAAGTATGAGAGTACTGACTGCAACGCCATCTGCCGGCCTGATTTGTAAATCTAAACCATACAGGACGTCTCCCAAACGTCGCCGTCCGGCTGTCTAACGCAACGCACGTGTCGATTGCGCGCATTCGGACCCGATTTTATTTTTATTAACTATCGCGGCTTTTATTGAAAAGCACGTAATAGTTGCCCTGAGGTGCAGTCACAAACCAGCTGAAGCTACTATTTGGTGACGCCCGCTCGCCGCCTATCCTGTAACCCTTTGGGATTCGGGAAAAGCGGTGGAGCGCGCAATGTACCGGTAGTTTCGGGTCGTGCGTGACAGCCTCCTGGCTTCAGTTAAGTTATTTTTATTTTTATAACATGAAGCGCACTCCGCAGATCGGCGATGATAAGCAGCCGCCCCGCCCGCAGCGCCCACGCTCCTATGCCAGTCGAGCGAGGCCACCTGCGGATGCTGAGGCAGCCGCCGCCACAGCCGGACCATCATTCCAAGTGCGCGACACAACGCACAGCTCGCCCGCAGCGAAGCAGCAAGCTGCGTCAAGCTTGTACAGCTTTGCGGAGCCAGCTTCGCAGCAGACGAGCCGCAGCCGATCCCTAGAAGTCCCCAGGGACCGTCATCCGTCGCATCAAAAACGTGACCTAACTCCAGCGGCTAGGATTAAGAAAACGGTACGCATAGCCCTCCCTCACCGCACCCCGCAAGTTTCCGTCGCTACGTCGGCCGTGACGTCATCAAACGGAGCGGCGATATCGCGGCGTGCCACCGACGTTACGCCGGCCGAGACCGCATTCCTGAGCGTTGAGTCATCGCCTCGCGCCACCGATAGCGTCATACAATCCGACCCGCCCGCCCCGCGGGCCCCGCAACAAATTGTGTCTACTGTGACGTCATTTGTACATTCCGAGACATCGCCGCATGTCACCGAGACGCGGGCCGTGTGCCAACGCCGCGCGTCCGTAACAAATAGTGAGTGTTCTGGTATTGACGAACTGTTGCGAATGCTCGATCGCGACCCGGGTACTAGTGCCGCGTCTTCGCCGCGGACGGCATTCGAGTCAGACTTGATCTTTTTGGCTCAGTCAGCCGCATGCTCGTTCGCGTCGCGCGGGATGCTGCGCGCTATGGCCCGGTACGCAAAATCGCGTGAAGAAGCGCTACGCAACAGCGGTATATTAGAGTCGCCGCTCACCGAAGCCGAGCAGCGGGAGTTGGCGCTGATTCGCGACGAGTGTCGCTTCCCAGCGCGCACCCCTGCCACCCCTGTACGCCGCCCGTTTTCAGCCGTTGACCCCGGCTCGGAAGGTGAGTCTGTGGCAAAGCGCCCATGTGCTGTGGCACCCACAGCAGCTACTCCAGGTTCCACTGGGGACCCTCGGCTGGCGCCAGGTCGCCGCCTTGACCTGGGACCTCCAGTCCAGCCGCCACCTTTAACTGTTCCGCCACCCGCCGCCCCTTTGGCTGGCAGGGCGGGGAACGCCAACGCACCCCCTGGTGCCACCGGTGCCTCACCTGGACCTGCTGCTCCCGTTGCTCCTGCTGACGACGACGCCGCCCCTGCGCTGGTGGCGCCCTCCTCATACGCAGCGATGGTGACCGCACCTACGGTCCACGCACAGCCCCCCAGGGCCCCTGTGGCCCCGAAGAAGCCATCATATCCGCCCATTGTGATCGAGTTTCTCCCCAATTATGTACATCATTTGGGGAGGATCAGCCAACTGCTTGGACGTTCCGCCAACACCAGGGCATACGGTAAGGGCTACCGTATATCTCCCGAAACAGCTGACGAATACCGGGTGGTCCAGCGCTACCTCACAGACCTGGAGAAGGAGGACCGCCGGGTCTCTTGGTTCTCATACTCTCTTCCAGCGGAGCAGGACCTCAAGGTGGCGATCCGGGGAATACCAGTCACCACCGACCCCGAGGAACTGGCCCAGGCGCTACGAGCCCTTGGATACGAGCCTGAGTACATACGCCCAATTCGTGCCAGAAAAGGTCGACCAGGGTGCATTTTTCTCGCCGTCCTGCGGCGAACACCTGACATCACCCCTGCCATTTACAGTATAACCGAGCTGCTTTACATGACAGGGGTAACGATTGAAGCCTGGCGCGGGAAGCAGGGCCCTGCACAGTGTCATCGTTGCCAATCGTTTAGGCACTCTTCGGTTAATTGTCATCGACGAATGGCGTGCGTTCGTTGCGCAGGGGAGCATCGCGCGGCGGACTGCACGAGACCGAGGGACGTGCCGGCGACTTGCGCCAACTGCGGGGGCCCACACCCCGCCTGCCATTCGTCGTGCCCGGTCCGCAAGGAGGAGGAACAAAACCGGCGCGCGGGCACATTTGCCCGAACTGCGCCCTCTCGCCCCTTGCGCCAACGCCACGAGCAACCACAAAAAGAAACTTCTCAGCAGACCGCGAGTGCGACATCAGCGGCCGCTCCTTCGACGTCTGGCGTCGCCCCTACAGGCGAAGTGGACGACTTCATCACCGTGCGGCACCGCACAAGACGTGGTGGCCGCAGACGAGGTCGTGCTCCACCCTCGCTTGCCGCTCAGGAGGCAAGCCGCGCTGCCGCGCTCCATGCAGTCACCACCGACGTCGCCAACCGCGCCGCCACCGCAGCTACTACACCTACACCAGCTCATGAACGCGCTGCCACTGCACCACCTCGCACAGCACCATCTTCGCGCTCGCGCACCAGGTCCCGCGCGCGCCGGCCACAAATGGAGGAGGCGCTGTCGGCGATCGCCAATATTCTCCAGGCTGTACAAGCCGGGGACAACCCAGCCGCGCTCTTCAGGAGAGCGGCATCGGCCTTCAAGGGCCCAACCCGAGGCCGCAGTCGACGATGATGGGGGGCCTCCGGCTCCTACACTGGAATGCGCGTGGCCTCGCGGGTAAGGTCACATATCTAAAACATGTACTCAGCTCACAGGACATCGACATCGCCCTGGTCAGCGAGACGCACCTAGCCGCCACAGCTAGACTCCGCATGCCGGGTTACGAAGTCTACCGCCAGCACCGTGTCGACGCCCGTGGTTACGCCTACCGTGGTTTGGCGGTCATGGTGAGACGCCGGATACCACACAGATTGCTGCCAGATGTGGTGGTAACCGAATGCGATGCCCTCGGCGTGGAGCTACAACTCGCAGGTCGCCCCACTGGATTCTTCGCGGTCTACGCGCCACCCAACAATCGGTATACCACAACAGATCTCCAAGAGCTCCTCGCTGCCGCCCATCCCTGCGTCATAGCTGGGGATTGGAACGCGAAGCACCCGGCGTGGAACTCGAGAACTTCAAACCCGAGGGGTAGGCGCCTGCTGCACGACGCCGAGACGCTGGACTTTTCAGTGTCCGGCCCAGACGTGCCGACACACTACCCCGATCAAGCCAGCCACAGAGAGGACACCATTGACATCGTGGTCCACCAGGGACTGACGTGCCAGATGACGCAGGATGTGATCGTCGACGAGTTCCGGTCCGATCACCTTCCCGTGGTTGTCACTCTGGTGAACTCCTCACCGAACATGATACTTCATACACCGCTTCGCCGGAAGTGCATTGACTGGAGGGTCTTCGAGCGAGCCCTAAATGACGCACCCCAGCCGCGCCCACCCGTCACCCCAGCGGCTATTAACGAACTTGCTGCATCCTTTACCACACTGTTACAGAGTGCATTGGACGCAGCTACCACCGAGCGTCCTCTACCAGCCACGTACAAACAGTTGCCGCCCCGTTTGCTGGCGCTCATCCGCCGCAAACGCGCCCTACGTCGACGCTGGCAACAGACCCGCTGTCCGCGCATGCGTGCAGAACTGCACGCCTTCGCCGATCGGGTCAAGGCTGCACTCAACGACCACGCCTCCGAGTCGTGGGACCGCGGCCTTGATGAGGCCAGCACGGATTGGGTACGGCTGCACCGCCTTTGCAGGCGTCTCAGTGGCACAGCCGACCCCATCCGCCCCTTGCGACACCCAGACGGCACACTGCGCTACGACGCCGAGGGCCGCGCCGAGCTGTTCGCGGACCACCTTCAACACCAGTTCTCCCCTAACCCTGCGGAGGACCCAGCCCGTGCGCTAGAGGTCGAGACCGCCGTCGCCGAGCAGCTGGGCGCCCCTCCACCGGCAGACGAAGAGGTGCTGTTCTTCTCGCCGAGCGCCGTCAAGAAACAAGCAGCGCGGCTCAAGCTCAGGAAGGCCCCCGGCCCAGACGGTATCACAAACGCAGCACTGCGTCACCTGCCCCACCGTGCGGTGGTGACGCTTATGCGTCTCTTCAATGCGATCCTCCGGACCGCACACTTCCCCGAAGCCTGGAAGGAGGCAAAAGTTATCATGTTGCCCAAAAAGGGCAAAAGCGTCTTCGACCCGGCGAGTTATCGCCCTATCTCATTACTCGCCACGCAATCCAAGCTGTTCGAGGCCATGTTGCTGCCGACAATCAGGCGACACTTTACTCCGAGGCCCGAACAGTTTGGATTCCGAAGTGAACATTCCACCACCCTCCAGCTGTCGAGAGTACTGCACGACATCACCGCCGCTCTTAACAAGAAAGAGGCGGCGGCTGCAGTATTTCTCGACATGGAGAAAGCCTTTGACCGGGTCTGGCACGCGGGACTTGTGCACAGGCTCCTCGCTTCCGACATCCCGCGGCGCGTGGTGGCTATCATCCGCTCCTTCCTTCTCGACCGGCGGTTCCACGTCTCCGTCGAGGGGGTGAAGTCGAGCTGCCGGCCGATCACCGCGGGGGTCCCGCAGGGCAGCTGCTTGTCACCGAGCCTGTACTCTATTTATACCGATGATGTTCCAGTCGCTGCGGGGTGTGCGGTGTCATTGTTTGCGGACGACACCGCCTACATCGCAACGGCATTCAACGCGCGCTACGCAGGCGTCAAGCTGCAGAGGTCGCTGGATGCCCTTCCCGCCTGGTTGGCTGAGCGGCGCCTGACCGCAAATGCCGCCAAGACCCAGGCCATAGTCTTTGGCCGGCGACACCTCCCGCCACCGCTCCAGCTACAAGGGGTCGAGATCCAGTGGCGCCCCAAAGCAACCTACCTAGGCGTCACATTGGACCGAGGCCTCACAATGCGCCACCACATCGCTGCAGCCACGGGCCGCGCAAAGGCGGTTGCCGTGAAACTACGCCCTGTGCTCCAGTCGTCGCTGCCTATAAAGCGCAAACTGGCGCTCTACAAGCAATACCTCAGACCGCACCTTACGTACGCGGCGCCCGCGTGGTATGCGCTTGCGGCCGAGACGCACCGACGTCGGTTGCGGGCCGTGCAGAGTACCACACTGCGGCGTATAGTCAACGCGCCGCGCTACGTAAGGAATACCACCATTCAACGTGACCTCAAACAGGAGAGCCTGGATGACTTTATCAGCGCGCTGGCGAGACGCATGTTCGAGCGTGCGGACGCCTCCGGCTTCCAGCACCTCCAGAATCTCGCCCCGCTCCACACCAGGCCTCCCGACCACCGCCGATCCTTCCCGCGCGAGCTAGTGCGCGAGGAGGACTCCGATTCCTAAAGAAGTACCTACGCATTCTCCACCCCCGCTGACACACAACAACATTGCAGCCAAGACGCTACATAGCAACTAAAAGACCCAGGGCCGCTCCAGGCCCGCCACAACGACCACCCCGCCCTTGAGCGGGGCGCGAAACTGATACCCCCCGCAAGCCCACGGGCGTAACGGGGCTCCCGGCGCCACCCACGGGTGCAGCGCGGAAGACAGCAATTGTGTGTCTCCCAAACGCATATAAAAAACATTCAAATCGATCCAACCGTTTAAGAGGACTTCAGTGACATACATACACACGTTCAGCAGAGTTGTATTAAAGAGCAAATATATAATATAAAGATATTACATACACTTTCTTGTCTCCGTTTCTAACTAGTTTTTTTAATGTAGTATGGTGGTCTAGTTATACATATAGTTAATTACTAATGATACTAGTAATTATAATAACGGTCCTATATTGAACGTGGCATTTCTAGAATATAGCTACTCACTCACACTACCCACATTACTCACACTACTACTACTTTTTACTATAACTAGTATTTCGCAAAACTAAGATGTTAAAATCAGCCCTTCCCTTGCACATATCCCGTACAACTTACTTGAACTGTACGGCCTCAGGTATGGGTGAGTAGCCAACAGGTTTGAACTCTTCATCCTCGCTCTGAGTCTTCATTTCCTCTTCTTCTTCTTCCTCCTCTTCAGTCTCACTCTCGTCTGATGTTTTAGTACTTTCTTTCTGTAAGTGTTCTGTCATATAAGCCCTAAAATCTCAAAAGTCTTGGCGCACCATGCAAATATACAAAAAAACGGGCCTACAAGTAACGCAAATATTTTAATGAGTTGAAAGTAACTGAATTTCTTGTTTAGACATTTTTTTTAAATTTCTGCTTGATTTTTTATAAATATAAAGCAATGTTGTTTGTCATTGTCAAACGATTCACATGTAGTGGGCCCGAAACCACTGATCGAATGAAGACATAAATACGTTCTAGATGTGTTTCGGAACTTTTTTCGGAAGCTTTTGAACCTCTCTATCTAGTATTTTTAAAGTCAAAATTGCAGTTAAATTAAAACGTTGCCGTAACTAAGAAGACTTAATGCCTGTTATATATTTTACCGCAAACTGACCATAGTGATTAAAGCTAGCACGAATCAAGAGATAAATCATCAAATGTATAGTTTATCTATCGATAAAAATAATAATAAAAATCTTAACTAGATCGGGATTTTCTATTAGAGCATTTTGGAGATGACATTAAACTAGATATTAAGTTATACGCACATGTACACATTGACAGAATACTCGCAAGTGAGTTGTGGGCCTTTTAAAGGAAGAAAAACCTTTATTATACACAATAACAGGATATTTAAGTAAAATAAAGTACACTAGCTCCCAAACTAGGATTCCATGTGTTGTGGGCAGCCATTCTTTTACTTTTGACTTGTTAACTGTACTTGACAATAATTTCTACATAACACAATTTAAAATTAAACTATCTTTACACATCTAAACAATAAGAATATTTATATAGGTAATGTGAGTTTTAAAATACAATTAGTAAGAATATCGTTTTTAAGTAAGTGGTTAAAGATTGGCCTCGGAAGGAGAAAAAGCGTTGGGCTAAGAAAATTCGTTTTGTGGGTTGCTATATGAAGTATATAAGTTTTGTATATAAATGTTGTGTATGAACTTCGAAATGCGAAAGTGGCGCTTAATACGTTTTGCTTTCAAAACACAAAGAAACAAATGCTATCTATAATTACCTTATCTAGAGCCTTAATGGATTCCGGGATATCTTCTTCGTAGCCTTCCTTTGTCTGCTCCACGACCTCTATGTAGTCCAACTCGGCCAAGTATTCATCGCCCTCGTTTAAACCGTCCTAAAAATTCCATACAAGTTTTTTTTTAATTTAAATGTTTTGAGATATGTTACCGAAACAATTTTTTAAGTGGTATTTGTTATAACTTATATTTTTAGGAAGACCTAATAAGGTACTTGTTACTTAGTGAAGTGAAACTTCTATAGGCGCAGGAGGGTAAAATTTTTACGGAACGTCACGAAGACGTGCAGCGTTTTTGTCGAAGAAAAGGAATAGAGACCGATTGAAAGAGAGAAGGGAGATAGAGGAAATAATTACTATATTAGTTTATTTATTAGTTTTGTAGGTACATACTAGAACGATAGATGGCAATTCTGTCGCATAACGCCTTGTGCAGAAAACCCAGATTTTTTAAATTTATTTATAATATAATTAGGATGTTTACAGTTAGTAAACTGAAGATAGATATTTGTAATGAAGTGATTAGATACTGGTACTACTGCCATAGGAATAATTAATTTACAAAATTTTACTTCTGTGCGTGCGTACACTCACTTTATTATTATTACTTTACCCAAGGCGTCCCTAGACTATGGGACCCCAAAGAAAAGTAACTTAAATATCGTAGATAGGACAATTTGCTGAAAGACTTTATTTTAATTTGTACTTATCCCGTCTGGGAATCGAACCGACTCAAATGTGAAAAAAACCCCTAATTTTTTATTCAAATTAAGTGAATAGACAAAGATAATAATTCTTTTTAATTAAGATAAATTCATTTCATAAATAGCAATGATTATTCGCAAATTTTGATTACCCGCTTCATTAAATACTTTAGATTTAAGTTGTACATATTTAAAGGTAAGGTAAGGTAAGCGCTTTCCTTCCGTTCATGTATCCCACGGCAGAGACTTACAAACATTGGAAGGTTCTCACTATAATACTACGCAAACACTCACTTCTCAAATATGACCCACACCTCAATGAGTTTTTTAGGTTTTGTATGGCACAGTGCATTTTTTCTACGCTTATTAGCGTAGAAAAAATGCACTGTGCCATACAAAACCCTTTCGCACAAGCTTTGCTCAAAAATTCTTCTGTTTTTTGGGTGATTACTTATATAACAAGGTCAACACTTCTCTCTCCATATATCCCCTAACAAAAAATGAGTGCAAGAAGACGGTAACACTGTGGCTATTGGACTTAAACTATGAGGTTACCGAGAAAATGCTTATCATAACTAAATAGTTGAGCATAAAGTTTGACACAAATTTTATGTAAATTTTAGTTAATAATTATTTGGAGTATAATTGTGCAATATTTTTACGTCAATTATTCAGAACACACACATACACAGACACACATACACAAACACACACGCATACACCATGTGGTTTCCTTATAATTAATATAATTGTCTATTCTTTACATATAATCATTTTGTCGATCCGAAGTGGTGGAGGCCTGATGACCTGTAACACAGGTGCACAACCTTTAACAGGCATCAGTCTCACTTAAGCAATAGCAGTGATCCAAATAAGAATGACAATTATTGTATATGTTTTTGTTTTTGTGAGAAAATAAAAATAAATATATTATTATATATTATTATTATTATTTAAAAAAACATTCGATCGCACTATAACATAATATGCAGAGGAAAATGTTATGTTAGCAATCTGTTCTACTCACCAGGTTGGCAGTAGCGTCTGTAAGTAGATTTCCAACGTAAATACAGATAAAGCAACCCTTGGGAACATCATTTAAAGCCCGAATTCCCCAGCCTCTATTCGGAGTTTTAAAAACCTGTATAGAAAAAAATTTAATTAGCCTAACCTAACTTGACTTGACTATTTGTGAAGAGCCACATTTAGAATTAAAAATCAGCCCTAAATTTTCACGTGGGTTTTTTGTTAAAACAGGGGGCAAACGAGCAGAAGGCTCACCTGATGTTAACTGATACTGCTGCCCATGCACATTCAATGCCAAACCACTCGCGAGTGAGTGAAGAGTGTTTTTCTACTTTTATAAATTGGTACGTTCTTTTCTTGAAGGACCCTAAGTCAAATTGGTTCGGAAATACTTCAGTTTTAATATTACACTTTTATAAAGGATAATAACATTAAACTTAAAACTTAGTTTACACGAAACTGTTGAAACCATTATAAGAATAGTTGGTTTGCAATTGCAGAACATTCTGCTTCGAAGGACCAAAACAGTCAGTATGAAATATTTATATATTTTGCTTTAACTTACCTGCAATTTCAATTGTAATGGATGTTGAACGACTCGATTTAAACACGTCGATTTACACTTGCATCTGCAATACATAGCAATTTTAGAATTATATTTTTTCTGTGTAGTATGACATCCTTCAATTGAAATGTTAGATATCCCACTTTACATATGGGTTCCGCTTTCTGATTACCTAGAGTTACACTCGTAAATGCCTGTACGCAATGGTTCAGGCAAGCGTTTGTAGTCATAACCAACATCTTCTCCCTCTATTCCGATAGTTTTAGCTCCCTCTAGCGTCAACTTCCAGCAGGCACATTTCGTTTTGTCCTGAAAAACAGTTATAAAATACATAAAGCACCATTTACTTTGCATTCATATATATTTCTTTAAACAGGAGTGTTAAAATTATGTCATCGGGTGTGTATGACGCAGTCACCTAGCTTAATAAGCCGTTCAATTAACAGCCTAGCCTTTCAACTGAAATAAATTTAGCTGTAGCGTTTGCATGCAAAAAACTAGCTGGCTTAAATTTAGGCCATTCGCACGATGTGACCATGTAGCAGAAAAGTAAACCATCTGACGCAAAAAATATTAAATTAAAAAATGAAATTACTCGAGTTAGTTATAGCTACACATCATTATTGTCCTCCACTGTACTTGTTGATTTTCATTAAATTTTGGAAAACACCATCAAAGTCTCCAACGGGCTAGACTTACTTAAGCTAGTTGGCTACGACATATAGATTATATCCCTATTGTCCACAGTATCGATGTCTTAAATATTACAATGTATTTATTTATATTATGCTCACTGTTATGGTTAAGATATTTCTCATTCTTATATTTGTTTGTTAGTAATATTAATAAGAATATTTCATGCATTAAAATAGAATAATAAGATGTTACAGTTGGAATTTTGTAAAGTTCCGTTAGTTAAATTGAAAAAAAAAAAACATTTTCAAATTCAATGTCCGACGTATATTTTACGTACGACGTACGCTAGTATGTGCACATTGTACGTAGGCACGAACTTATACGCATGGCTTATACTTCTGGCCTTGAAACACTGTCAATTCCAGGCGTACCTCACAATCATCTTCACAGTCACACCCACATAGAAACTCCGGGTCCAAGTTGAGTGGTACTCCCGCTGTCGGCGTCCTCTCCGTGCTATACGCACAGAATTCAGGCAGCGAACCATCGTAGAAATTCACGCACGGGACCGGCACGTTCTCTTTGCCATTCGATAGATCCTAGAATGCGTATCAAGTCAATTCTGTAGATTAAAATTAATCCGTAGTTATTTCAACTTTATTGTTGTAGAAATTTGTATATATGTATGCAGTCTTGGCATATAATATATTAATTTATTTATATACACGTACAACAAGAAGGGTATGATAAAAACCTACAATTCACAAATTAGATATTACCTAAAGTTTTTTCTAGGCTTCTAGTTTTCTAGGAGAAATTGCTTACGAAGAATCAAAAGCATGCAGAAATCACGATTACAAAAGAATCTCAGTTAGAATTAACAAAAATAAATTTACAGTACAAGCATTACTTAAATATATAAACAAGTTTTAACACCATTTTAGTGTATCATATCTAAAACCAATGACAATTAAGGGAAAGAAAAAAACAATTTTTCTTTCATCACTCACCTTCTTAGAAACGACGTACTTATTGATAACAAATTCGGCCAAACAATGTGTGTTAGGTCCAAAGTCGAACAGATCCACGCCCATATCCGATTTGATCGTTTGCAGATAACGCAACAGTTCCTCCATGTTACGTATACGACGTCCGCAAGGCGCGCGATACATTACGCGTTTGTCGTATTTTGACCGGACTATTTGCCTGTACACAATATGAAATATAGGATAAATAATCAAGATAATCCTTTCTGGGCCTTGTGAATTGTGATTGTGTCTTAATTATATTTATCTTAATTTATTCTCTTTTTACGCCGGCTTTTTCTCTCGGCCTACGCCCTCTGTCTTTGCCGATGAGTAGGGATGCCTACAAGTTCGAATTGATTGACGTGGAATAAGTGATACCTAGATGATCTTATGTTCCAAAATAAACGTATTTTTTTATTTTTTTTTTATTTTTTATATAAATAAATACTATAAAATAAAGTCTTTACCTAAAGAAAATTTCAACCAACCTTTCCCAACCACTGAGCAGTGGTTTTGCGAGTGGATTGTACGTGAGAAGATCCTTCAACGACATGACATCTTTTCTCTTACAATTCGGTCCACAGACGTGATTCGCGGATATTTTGTATGGACGCACTGCTTTTTTTGGAGTATAGTACTGGAAATACAATAAATTGAACTACAGTCAAAAATGTTATAACGACAGCGAAGGGACAACTAATATTTGATCGTAAAAACCGATAGTCGTGACAGCCGATGACGTTCTTATTAAAAACCTAATATGAATTTAGCCAGGACCTTTTTCGAAATTATTGCATTCTTTTACGAATATGGATAAATTGGACAAAGAAGTCAAAAAAGTTATACTAAATAAAAAATGAATAATT
The DNA here is from genome assembly GCF_905147795.1 of Pieris rapae. Lineage (NCBI taxonomy): Eukaryota > Metazoa > Arthropoda > Insecta > Lepidoptera > Pieridae > Pieris > Pieris rapae. The sequence goes on along the minus strand of NC_059533.1, from coordinate 1,339,391 downwards.
AAGAACCTTGTAATAACGTTCTAGCTTCATTTCACTAAAGGAAATAATGTAAGGCTGTCATTTAAAAATGGACTTTAACTCAAAAATATAGGGTCTCATATCCAACAATAGATCTAACATGAGTTTGATAAGTAGTAACCACTTTAGTTAGTACGTATACGTTGATACGTACGTGTCATATTTTTGTATTAAAAAATCCAAGTTTTTTAAAGTAGAAGCTTACCACGACTCGACTATAGAAGCTGTCTAGCTTTATGGGTGTGGGGTTCGACACTGGTGGGGGCGTGGGCGTGGCTGTCGACTTCTTCGCTACTGCGCGTTGGCGACGTAGATCCTGAGGGAAGGTAGCTTCCAGTACAAGTGAACATATTTATGGCACCTTTAAATCAGTGGCAGTAGATACGAAGATTTAACATATGGATATTAAAAAATAAAATAGTAATTCCTACAAATGTGTTTGTCAAAAATTGTGTCATTTGTTTAAAAAAAGCTTAAATACGGATAGGTACAAACTTTTACCCATTATTTCAAATCAAACATTTAATAAGCCTATAGATTAAATTAAAATTAAAAATATATACATATATCTAAATTATAATATAAAAATAAAATAAAGAAAAAAATTTTTTTTTGTTTAAAATTAAAATAGCTTTGCAATATACCTCATTATTAATATCTTTGATATTCTGTAACTCCGTCGACTTTTGTTCATCTGATCGCATGTACTCCACAATCGGCATATTTGGCTAAAAATAAAACATATTTAAATTTACCTATACAGGTATGATTATGGCAAAGATTCTGTCCTGGGTTTTATTACTGTACCCGTAAAACCGTTGAAAATTATCCGTAATTAGAATATAACTTTGCTGAGAGCCCCGGAAAAATATCTTTATTCAGCAGTACTGGTATAAAAACCTCTTCTGAATAAAAACAAAATTGTGTCACGAATTGTAGTACCCAAGGACATACGTACTACGTATATGTATACGTAATAACTAGACCCCGTTATCTTACTCTTAGTTTGGAGGCAGTTAAAATGGTGATGAAGAGGACAATTCTTTGTTTTTAATATAGTGGCGGAGAGTTCTTCTCTTCCATTCTAAGTGCTTAATTTGAGAACTGGCAATAAATATAAAATTAGAAATATTTATTTTTTGACGTTTATAAGTGTACATTGTGTTACCTATATGAATAAATGATTACGAATTGAATTGAATTTGATTACAAAGAACTAGTTTTTAAGTTAGATACATTTGTAGCGGTCAAAAATTATTGTCATTTTTTAAACGGATTTTTACAAGCAGGCCACGTTTGACTTCATACAATTTGAAAAAAAATGTGTTAATTTATTATAAAAAAAAATGTATACAATAATAAAATCTTTCACTTTTATTTATTTAATAAATCTGATATCTTTTGATAGATTATTGAGTGAGTAAATCAATGTAGTTTTTATGGACTAATTTAATTTTTTTATTTTTTATTTTAGAAATTGCCCCATTACTATGCCCCAACTGAGCGTATATAACGGGGTTTAGTAATGACTTAAATTTAAAAAAAAAATAGAAAATTAAGACGGTAGAATAACTGATGAAATACCCTCGAAACCGTTTGCGGTCGCGGCATAGCTCTCTGCCGCTGTCTACCCGCAGCCTGAATCTCGCGGTAAAGGGGTTCGAGTCTAGTGGAACCACGATAAATCCATTCCAGCCTAGCCTTAGATTCACCCATTAGAAACTGCACTAGAACTAGCGACGCATCTACTTTGACAACCTTTGATGGCCACCATTTGTCTGTAAGTAATTAAATAAAATTAATAGAACACTTTTTTCTAGATGACATAAAGACGAGTTAAAAATAAGTTGAAGAACTATTTTTAGATATATGCATTTATCGCGCTCGTAAACAAGACTGCTGTTCACGCAAAATCAGTGTCAGTCAAAGAAGGATGACAATTATCGATTTTGACTTTGACACACGAACCGGAGAGGGTAGATATAGTTAAATTTTAACCGTCGTCGCGTATAGACCGCAAACCGTACTGCATTTTATTCATCATTTTTTAAGGATCCATGGTTTGGAGTGAGACATGTCACCGTGTTAAGTGCTAGTTTTAGTCTTATCGACTGCTGGATTCCTTTTATTATACTGACACGTGACAGCCCAGCGCAAATTATTTTACCGAGGGAAGGGAGCATCCTGTATATAGCTTCCGGATACCCAGGCCCACACAACTGCTATGGTTAACTTAAAATATTTTCAAACTTTTCAAAATCATGATTTAAATTATATTATTCTATAAATAAACCACTTAAAAACTTTCTAATTATATAATTTATTGGGTACGTCTTAGAATCGGACAACATCTATTTTTCCATTCCTCTAAATGTTAAGGGTAGTCCAGCCAATTTTTTTTTTTAATTTTTAGATTTTTTTTATGATATACCATTAATAAATACATACAACCCTAAATTTTCAACTACTATCAACCCCTATTTTTTAAATATAAATTATATACATGGCATAACGACGTTTGCCAGGTCAGCTAGTATACTATATTAATGCTTTGTAACTCACCCTTCCACTCAGTCTTAATTGTCTCGTTGGCCTTCACAAAGAGTCGCGAAAATGGATGAACTTCCTCCCACACTTGAGTGGAATATTCACAGACGAGACGCGTGTCGGCATGGGTCGCGTATTGGGCGTAGCCATCGTCAAAGAATATTAAATATCTGTAATATATTACCAATAAACCTTGAAGAAGGATAATTTAGTTTTATAGTAAGAGCAAATAGATACTATTTTTACAAATGATAAATGAAATACAAAGTATATATACAACATATTATATAAAACATAGTATGAGCCTCTAATCGAGTTCGTGCGTTTAAATCACGGCTGCATCATTGGATTTGTCTTTCTATTGCGAAAGACTCGTTAATTCATTTAAGTAAATTTTCTCTCACAGATCTACACTCTTCGAAGATAACTAAGTCAAATATCGTCCAATACATATGTTCTGTATTGGACGATATTAAAACTCTTACCTGAAGCTATTAACAGGATTAGGGACTTCAGCCACAATACCAGAATAGAACTTCTCTCGTAGCTTGCTGTCTTTTCCAACCTCAACAGATCCTTGAAACAGCGCTATGACCCGTGTACCTACAATAGATTTAACTCACCTTAAACCTGCTGCTTCGCTAATAAACGTTAAAAACAAAAGTCTGTGGTGATCTTTTGAAGTTGTCAGTTGTCAAATGTCACTTTGATTATCTCTGGTTATCTATCAAAATGTTATCCATGTGTGCATATACCTACTAATAGACCAATTACGTGGCAACAATACTATTAAAGATGGCTTAAATTATCGAAATAAAATTATTTTCAGCGTTTCATGTGCAGCAATAGTTTTTGTGGGCAGGAGGCAAACGAGCAAGCTAGGTATGGGTATGGGTCACTTTGAATTGATAGCCGACGCCCATAGACACCTGCAATGCCAGGAGCTAGCAGTAGTGTTCCCAACCCAAGTGCCTCAAAAAGCTCTTAATTGTGGAACAGGCATTTCGTATTCTGCCTCAAAATCCGATGACGGAATTAAATATTTCGTTCTGGCAATGTAGTATAACTTTTACTAGCAAATAGTATTAGGCTCGGTTTTATTAGATGCCTGAGAAGGAGCAGTGTTGGCCTAGTGGCTTCAGCGTGCGAATCTCATACTTGAGGTCGTAGGTTCGATCCCCGGCTGTGCACCAATGGACTTTCTATGTGTGCATTTAACATTTGCTCGAACGGTGAAGGAAAACATCGTGAGGAAACCGACATGTCTTAGACCCAAAAAGTCGGCCACGTGTTAGGCACTGAAGGCTGATTACCTACTTGCCCATTAGATTTAAAAATGATCATGGAAAAGATTCAGAAATCTGAGGCCAAGACCTAAATAGGTTGTAGCGCCACTGATTTATTTATTTTTTATTATATGCTTTTACTCCTAACACTAAGTTTAAATATGAATCAGATAGATACAAATAGTATTCAACTTACCAATAGTCATCCTCGCATTGGCTGGTTCGCAATAAGCCAAATTTCGTGCGCTGAGCGTCTTATACACATTCTTCTGGGACTTATCGAATTTGATACGACACATGGAAAATGGCGAACTCTGTAACAAAAGTAGATATTTCTTGTCAACAGGGTGGTTCGATTGCCGTAACAGTATTTGTTAGACTGGCACAAATGGCTCACCAATACTATCAACGAAAGTTTCGTACAAACTACAGTTCACGTATTCCTACGTACGTACGTACAACTTTTGTTACCGCCATGATTCCAAAATCATTTAAACTATACAAACTTTCATAAACATTTTTACATACTTTGCATTCATGCAAATTAACCTCAGAGAATATCTGATTATGGCTGATAGCCGATTGTAGATGTATTTAAAAAAAAACTTTGCATTAAGTTACTATTTTAAGATAAATTAATTAAACTAAGCTCACCGACGCCCCAATGACTTCAACGATATGCGCTTTGCCCCATGTCCCAAACATATTCCTCATGGCATACACTGGCATTCCAGGTCTTAAGTGTGCTCGTTCTAGTTCGCCGACAGGTGGCAGATCCGGCGGTGCGTTCTCCGTAGACAATTGTACTACTGTTATGTCCATGTTCTGTGGGAAATTTCCTCTCTATCAATTTTATAAGGCGCATTCACCTCGTTTTAGTCTAAATGAGAACATGCTAAGCAAGATCAAATTAAAATAGTTTGTGTGAGAATAAGCAGTATGCTGTCCCGCTCTAAGGCCTATTGGCCGCACCAATAGCGTCATCGCATTTTAGGTTTATTTTCGTTACGGAATTTCTTGATTCGGTCGCCGCGATCAAAGCCCGCGATAACATCTATGAAATAGCTTATTAAATTTGAATTACTCACATCGTCGTTACGTTACGTCGTCGTTGGTTACGCCTGTATTATCCTGTCAAGAAAAAACCATTAAATTAATATTAAGGTCTGATAACCATTAGATAATTACGTATACTGTATACTGTGCTAATGATAATATAAATAAATAAAAATATGCGTTTACTGCACAAAACGTTATGCGACAGAATCACCATCTAAAGTCCTTATACGTAAATATGAGTCATAACACATCATCCCTTTCAGACTTTCTCTCAACCGGTCTCACTCTCTCAATTTTCTTCGCCAAAAACGCTGCCATTTTCGTGACGTTCCATAAAAATTTTACCCTTATACGCCTAAAGAAATTCCACTTCAAAAATTGGTAATATAAAGGCTAAACAGGAGTGCTTCCAGGAAATTGGTGGAAAGAAGCTAAGTGTACAAAAAAAGCATTTTCTAGAGATTGTTAATAAACAACTCACACTGTTAGTTTTCTCGCTATCAGCCTTTCGTTTCGCGGGTGTCTCGACGCTTGACGCCATACGCCGTTTCGAGAGACGCGTCTGGTAAATAATAAAAAAATCAGTAGAAAATAAATAAAAATATTAAAAAAGGTGAGGATGAAGGGTATAGAGCGGGCAAAAAGAGCTCTTCGTTCGTATGTTTCACTTGAAATATTATAATAATAAAATAAGAAACATTTAGCTTAGGGCAATATATGAAGTATGAGTGAGAACAATCAAATGCTCCTATATCTTATTGGTTCACCGTGTAGTTGACATTATTAATAATATCAACACGTGTTTAAGTACGTCTCCACTGAGGTACTGCGTACGTTCTGAAGTATATATACGTACGTACGTTTGTACTTATCTTCAGAACGCACAAACGTACGTAATCTCTAAAAGTATATTTATATATAAAATCAACGTTTTAAATAGTTTTAAGTCAACGTAATTTTGATGCATTTTAGAATAAATCTTATATAACTTAATGTTCATGTACTATGTGTCTCATAATATTAAATTAAATGAGAATGCGTGACCAAATCAGTAAACCCCTAAATCAATCTATAAACTCCATAACATACCTCCATATTATGTGTTTCAGGGCACGTAACCTGTAAACAACCAATTAGAAGATGATTAAAATTCATTTGAATACAAATTATTTCTAGAGATCATCGAACGTTTTTTCAACTGCGAAGTTACCCAAGGACCCTTACGCAAAATTAATTTTCTTGGAGTAAGGAGATAATAAAGAAAATACAGAAACCTGGGCTCAAATTCAAGCAATGATTGCATTTTCTTATTATTAAAGATTTATAGTGATTAGTGTGTCTCTTTTATCGTCTCTTTTTCGTTATATCGACTTTCAAATCACAAGGATGCTAATAATGCTAAAGACTAACTATTTTGACAACTACATTATTTATACAACAACAAATAAAACGTGTCTGATTATATAAGCGTTTAACAAAAACACTCATAGGCAAAAGAAACCTTAAGGAATGTTTTATGTTGATTAATAGATTAAAATGAAAAGCATCGGTTAAGTGAAATTTTTGATTATTTTGTTATTGTTGAAATATAATTAATGTGTTGTTGGAAAACGTAAGTTTCGAGTTTTTGGTTCAATTTTTTCGTTTGACCGTGTCTATAATTGTTTGACGAAGAATTTTTTGACCGTCACTAATATTGTCAATGAAGGCATCAAGGGGAGCAAAATCACCAAACTGGGACTTTCCAAATATCTGTCACAATCACTGTAAGTGTTCTAGATTTAGTAATACTAGAATATAGGTTAAGTTTTAGTCATTTAGTCCTGGAATATCGCTTCCCAACGTGCAGAAATCCTCGGAGCTTTGAGGTCGCTGTGAAGCGTGCTGCTGCTTTGCTTCTGGAAGAGGCTGGTTTAATTAACCAGAACTTTACGCACACCGGGCCAAATGGGCGTATATATATATACCTATATAGTTATCAAAGCAAATATTACAATACTTTTACTACAACCATTTTGAGGATTATACTTGTGAAACTCGCCTGTGCACTTAGGGATTACAATTTTTATTATAATTTTATAATAATAAATAACTACAAAACACAATACAGCATTTACAATATCTTTAATCTGAATAATAATAATAATGATTGGATAAATAGACCACTATATTAATTTTAAAAATTTGGTCGGTGTATATTAATACTGGTTTAATGGGGTCACCCGTACTATCTACTAACTAATTCAATTCTTTAATTAGCGCCCTTGGAACCACACGGTTACTCCAAAGGTAATTATTTTCCATGCGGCCGGCCTAGCTTTTATGCTATGATGCGATATATATGCGATGCGATAATATGCGGTCTCCACGACTGCAACTCTCCAGTGACATTACTTTCCAATATCATAATCATAATAAATTACATAAAATACATTACACAATGCTTAACAAAAAATTGCAAACATATTTTTTCGTTTGTACAAACCCTTATTTATGACGTTTGTTCTAACGATCCTGGATACAGCACTGCCCGTAACAATTATTGTTTATTTTATTCGGCAATTGGCCAGTTTTTTCTAGTCTAGCCACACTTTTTCACTCCAGTATGAAAGCCTCACCTACTTATCTAGATGAGCATCAGTGAAAGGGATATGTTTACATACCGCTCGCTTTCATAGGAACTTCCTTTAGTTCATTTTATATAAAAACGTAGCACTAATAGATACTGAAAATTTTGTAAGAAATTAACTTTCTTTTTTTTTAAATATTGGCCAGATAGATACAATTCTCATTTTTGAATCAAATATTTTTTGCTTTCGTGTAACTACTATCGTATAAACAACGGATAACTATTTCAAGACAATCATTTAAACATTTCCCAAAAAGATCTACAATATTTATGTTCCAGAAAATACCGAAGTAAATGTTTTCTTAAGATGAACGTAATTGTTTTGCGATATGACATTAACTCGTTTGTAATCATTGAGTTTTTAATTTGATATTTTTAATTTTCTATACTGAATAATAGAAGATGGTTAAATGTCAAGATTCTTATAATGTTGTATATATTGTCACGTAAATTATAAATTGTATTTCAAAATTTGTAACTCTGTAATTCATATTAATTTTTTTTGCGATACAGCGACATCTATGCGTCAGTATTGAAACCATGTAAGTTAGAGTATAATAATAATTATTCATCTTGCCAATAAGCATACTCTTTGAGAATGTGTATCAAAGATGGCGCTATTTCAGAATTTTAATTACATATTTAATAATTTTATAGGCGTTATTTTATTTAATGGTTAATTGTACATTATTTGATTCGTTTTAAAATCTCATATTTTCAGATCAGTATCTGATAACACTTCACTATATTATCAGAATATTGTGTGAGATTTCCAACGAGTGAGAGGGTAGTGCAAACGTGTATTAGTGTGTCTCTTCATTTTTACTAGAATAAAATAGTATTTCAGTTTTAACTTTTTTACTTACGGTTCCAGAGATGAACTACACATTATTCGCTATCTTTCTTTAATAATATTCTATATTAAACTGTAATTTACTTAAAGTTTGTTAATCACTTTTCAACCACCTTCTTTTGAACAATTAATTTCATATAATTTCACTGTCACCTTATTATGGAGGATCTCAAGAAGTCTCTAAGATGTATCCGAGATGGTGTCTGCCAAAATGGAGGAGTTCCAGCAGCGCCTTATTGCAACGCAGAGTAGGTCCCCTCCGCTGGAACAAAGCTCCTCTTGTTCTTGAGTTTCAGGTATTTAAAAGTTCCCTTCTCTTTTGCCTTGAAAATCTCCAGGCTCAAATGGCGATGCTATTTAATGTACAGGATGAGCAGGAGATAGTGTATGTTGCTGCATGGGGTTAACGAAACAAAGGATGAAAGGTCCGGCTCCATAGCAAAGATGATATCCGTCCTGCTAGTGTCCCAACTTAACGGAGCAGAGCCTTACCAGGTGTCATCGATTGGGAATTAGATCCAGAGAGAAGCCTAGGCCAATCTTAATAAAGCTTCGACAGTACGACAATAAATTAAGGATCTGGGCTGCCAAAACTAGTCACAAAGGCACCGGCATAACCTTGTCTGAGTTTTTAACCAAATCAAGGCACTCCTTATGGGTTGGATCTTATATTCAATACCTTGATTGTGATTAAACTGAGTGTGTAGGAGTCTCGGGGGACCTTGATTCGAAAACCTCCGTGAGATTTGGAGTAATTGGTTAAACTTTCCAATATGACCCGTCGATTTTTGAGGTTTTTTTGATGGGAGATGGAAGAGGGGATGGAGAAATACTCCCTGTGTCATTCCCAACCTGCGGAAACCCATAGTTACGGAGATATTCATGTTTAAAATTTTAAGGCTAGAATGGTAACAATTTAGAAATGTGTCCCTGAATTTGATAATACTGATTATATTAGTGTCTCTTTACCTTTAATGGAACACCTCCAAGTTATTTTTTCTGCCGGAGTTCCGTCTAAATATTAATAAAGATTATTTAAACCTGTATAATGTATAGAAATTCGTAAATAAATCGTACATTTTCCATTGCTTATTTTTTTTTATTTTCAATTTATCCCTAATGGGAAAGGCAAAGGACTTTAGCCATACAGATTCCATTAGTTATTAGAGACGTGACATTTTGCATCAAAATCGTTTTTTTAATTTGTCGATAGTATTTTTTGAATAAAAACTTGAATTTTATTCAAATATAATATAAATATTAGTTTTAATATGATAAATATTAGTTTTTATATGATATAAATATTAGTTTTTTATATGTTTATTGATGATTTCAGAAACAGTTCTTAGAAAAAAGAAATTCATATACTAACCTAACCTAACCAAACTAGATAATCATTCGGTTTATGAACGGCTCCGGCGCTACGGAAAACGCAGCCCCTCCACCCTTGCGTACCAAAGCACAGGCATTTCATGCCTATGCTTTGTTACGGCGGGTGGGGGCTGCTCTTCCTCCGCGCCTCCGATTTTATATACACTCTAGGGGTAGGGCAGACAAGACCACGTGGATAGTGGGGTGCTCTGATTCGGTGTTGGGTACTTTTAGGTTATTAAATAAAATGTTATTAAAAAAAATATTCATATACTAACCTAACCTAACCGAACTAGATAATAATTCGGTTTTTGAACGGCTCCAATTATTTATATACGCTCTAGGGGTAGGACAGACAAGACCACGTGGATAGTGGGGTGCTCTGATTCGGTGTTGGGTACTTTTAGGTTATTAAATAAAATGTTATTAAAAAAAAATATTCATATACTAACCTAACCTAACCGAACTAGATAATAATTCGGGTTTTGAACGGCTCCGATTATTTATATACACTCTAGGGGTAGGACAGACAAGACCACGTGGATAGTGGGGTGCTTTGATTTGGTGTTGGGTACTTTTAGGTTATTAAATAAAATGTTATTAAAAAAAATATTCATATACTAACCTAACCTAACCGAACTAGATAATAATTCGGGTTTTGAACGGCTCCGATTATTTATATACACTCTAGGGGTAGGACAGACAAGACCACGTGGATAGTGGGGTGCTTTGATTCGATGTTGGGTACTTTTAGGTTATTAAATAAAATGTTATTAAAAAAAATATTCATATACTAACCTAACCTAACCGAACTAGATAATAATTCGGGTTTTGAACGGCTCCGATTATTTATATACACTCTAGGGGTAGGACAGACAAGACCACGTGGATAGTGGGGTGCTTTGATTCGATGTTGGGTACTTTTAGGTTATTAAATAAAATGTTATTAAAAAAAATATTCATATACTAACCTAACCTAACCGAACTAGATAATAATTCGGGTTTTGAACGGCTCCGATTATTTATATACGCTCTAGGGGTAGGACAGACAAGACCACGTGGATAGTGGGGTGCTCTGATTCGGTGTTGGGTACTTTTAGGTTATTAAATAAAATGTTATTAAAAAAAAATATTCATATACTAACCTAACCTAACCGAACTAGATAATAATTCGGTTTTTGAACGGCTCCAATTATTTATATACGCTCTAGGGGTAGGACAGACAAGACCACGTGGATAGTGGGGTGCTCTGATTCGGTGTTGGGTACTTTTAGGTTATTAAATAAAATGTTATTAAAAAAAAATATTCATATACTAACCTAACCTAACCGAACTAGATAATAATTCGGTTTTTGAACGGCTCCAATTATTTATATACGCTCTAGGGGTAGGACAGACAAGACCACGTGGATAGTGGGGTGCTCTGATTCGGTGTTGGGTACTTTTAGGTTATTAAATAAAATGTTATTAAAAAAAAATATTCATATACTAACCTAACCTAACCGAACTAGATAATAATTCGGGTTTTGAACGGCTCCGATTATTTATATACACTCTAGGGGTAGGACAGACAAGACCACGTGGATAGTGGGGTGCTTTGATTTGGTGTTGGGTACTTTTAGGTTATTAAATAAAATGTTATTAAAAAAAATATTCATATACTAACCTAACCTAACCGAACTAGATAATAATTCGGGTTTTGAACGGCTCCGATTATTTATATACACTCTAGGGGTAGGACAGACAAGACCACGTGGATAGTGGGGTGCTTTGATTCGATGTTGGGTACTTTTAGGTTATTAAATAAAATGTTATTAAAAAAAATATTCATATACTAACCTAACCTAACCGAACTAGATAATAATTCGGGTTTTGAACAGCTCCGATTATTTATATACACTCTAGGGGTAGGACAGACAAGACCACGTGGATAGTGGGGTGCTTTGATTCGATGTTGGGTACTTTTAGGTTATTAAATAAAATGTTATTAAAAAAAATATTCATATACTAACCCAACCTAACCGAACTAGATAATAATTAAGTTTTTTGATTACAAATAATTAATTTGATCATAAGTTACAAATAATCTATGGTCCATATTGGAAAGTTTAGTAGTATCGATACGTCAAATTTTTCGAACCCTTCACTAATCGATACGTGAAATGGTTGATGTTTGACATCAGTTATTTGTCAAATTCATTGTGTTATGGCGTGTTATGGAATGATATTTGTCCATTTGTATGGAAAGTATAAATAAATATATCTCATGAACCGTAAGTTTCCGCAACTTAATACTTTACAAAACGCTTTCTTATGGTGAGTACTATCTACAAAAAAAATTTGAGCATTCAAATCGACGGGTCATATTGGAAAGTTTATCCGAGTAATTTTTGCTGCTTAAGTTGTAGTTTAAAATAAATTATATATTTAAAAAATTTTACGAAATTTTGTGCATTATTAGAAATTTGTAAACAATCCGCCATTGTAAACTTTTCTATTTACCTTGAATTTGCTTATTCAGACCCCTAGATAGGGTCTCGGGGGCCTTGATTTGAACACTTCCGTGACATTTGGAGTCATTTATGGTATCTGAGTTGTAATTTACACTAATTAAATATTTAAAAACACTGTTTGATGTTTTGTGCAACAGTACAAATTTGTAAACAATCCGCCATTTTAACTTTCGAACTTTTCTATTGGTTATCCAATTAATACTTTTCTATTGGTTACTAGAGATTTACTAGAGATGTGACATTTTGCATAAAATTAATCGATTGTTTTTAGTATGAAAAATCGATGATAATAAAGAATTAATTTTTTATTCCTACAGCTTATAAAGTTAATTTTTACTACAATAAAGTGTTTACTTTATTTTCTAAATTTTATATTCAAAAATCAGAGCACCCCACTATCCACGTGGTCTAGTCTTATCTGTTGGCTTTTGAACGGCTCCGGCGCGAAGGAAGAGCAGCCCCCACCCGCTACGTGCCAAAGGACAGGCATGAAATGCCTGTTCTTTGGTACAGCGGGTGGGGGCTGCTCTTCCTTCGCGCCGGAGCCGTTCAAAAGCCGAATTATTAATTAGAATTATCAGAGCACCCCACTTTCCACGTGGTCTAGTCTTGTCTGTTGGCTTTTGAACGGCTCCGGCGCGAAGGAAGAGCAGCCCCCACCCGCTACGTGCCAAAGGACAGGCATGAAATGCCTGTTCTTTGGTACAGCGGGTGGGGGCTGCTCTTCCTTCGCGCCGGAGCCGTTCAAAAGCCGAAATGTTATATAGTTCGGTTAGGTTAGGTTGGTATATTAATATTTAATTTAAATAACTGTTCAAAAAACCAATTATTATCTAGTACAATTAGGTTAAGTTAGTATATTAATATTTAATTTAAATAACTGTTCAAAAAACGAATTATTATCTGGTTCAGTTAGGTTCAGTTAATATATTAATATTTAATTTAAATAATAATGGAAAGTGGAAGATTTTCATCGAATATTTAAATCGCGCTCTAAATTCGACTTTTTAAAAAATCGATATTTTTTACATCCCTATTCATTTTTTAAACACAATCGGCCATTTCGAATTTGGATTTTGCCAGAAGAGTGTGTTAGTGTTACAGTACGGATTAGCCGTTAAAAATCCGCTACTTTTTACATTTCTTTTGTTTTTTTGTGAATGTGCGTTATTTTATTTGCATTTTTTTGAAACTTGGTGAACTATGCTTGGTAAACGACCGGCTTATGTGGATGACTTTGAGGACGATGGGTCCGGTTAATGTTAGGTATATATGTTTTGGTTTTTTTTAATTTTTTATTGAAATAACTGTTTCTGGTGCTTGAAATTGGTTGGGGGTGATAAGTAGACCCTCCACCCTCCCTCCCCCCCCCTCTCCCCTCCCCCTCTGACCTCAAAATCGAGGTACTGAATTGTAAACTTTACCCCTCCTTATTTATGGAGGCGAGAAAGCGGTTTGGTGTCACTAAATGCTTGAAACTTGGGATGGACGGGTACAAGTGTTAGGGGCTGATGGGAAACTTCGACGCATCTCTTCACTGAAGGAACTGGATACAGTCCCAGACGGCATCCCCTTATCGTCCACCACCGATGATCCAAGGCTGAGAGGAGACAAGACCCGTAACAAGAAGGGTTCAAAGAAGGTTTAATAACTTCCATATGTATTATGTGTGCTTATGGTTCGTGTGTGCGTTTAATTTTAACTTCTTCTTGGTTTCTGGGCATAAGTTTAAAGTGATAAATAGTTTTCTGTCAATTACTTATTTGGTTTCTCACAATCTTTACCTTGTCTTGTTTATTTATTGTTATTCAGTTATTACAGCTCAGTGACACTGTCAAAGTTTGTGATTGTCAGCGAAGGATAGATTGTATTGTCCATCCACAGATCATTAAATTATTCTCTCATAATATTGTACCACGTCTTAATCTGTGTGTTTCTCGGATCAAAACATAATTACATACAAAGTTGAGCTGTTCTCCTCTTCTATCATAAACCTCTATGATAAGCACGCCCCAGTGAGACGTGTTAAACTTAAACATTTACCTGCTCCCTGGCTTTCTGATGAGATAAAAAGTTTGATTCACAAAAAAAACAGAGCCAAAGCTAAAATGAGAACTGCCAAATCTGATGCAGAGCGCGAAAAATATAAAGTCATTTAAGTACTTATTAAGCTTTCTATTTTTTTTTTGTTCATAACTATTACTTTTTCTAAACTGATTAGAAGATAGATTTCTTTCTTTTTTTTTTACGTTCATAAGTGTACATTATGTTACCTATATGAATAAATGCTTTTTGATTTGATTGATTGATTGAGATATTAAAATAAATAAATATATTTGTCTACGAAATGAAGTAGTATGAAATAGATTAGGTCCATGTGAGGCTGGGTTTGATTAGTTTTCATTACACTTAAGTTTGCGTTTGTATTACTGAAAGTTATTTTGTTGTGTGTTAAAAGTTGATTATTAACATTAAATTAAGTTGTGTAGGTTATTATGCTGTTCTTTTATTATAACCTATACAGTAACACAGCATATAGGTATATTTTTAATTTCTGCTTAGCCATGGTTATTAGACCATTAAGGTTATTACGTTTCTATTAGGCAGTCATTAAATAAATAGTAGATTAAATCAATCATTTTATTAATAGAATGTTATTAGATTCAAAATTTTTTTTACATAATCTTGTTAAGTAGACATAATAGTCATTACTTCGGAAAAATCGGGTTAGAAAAGAAAATGAACTGAGAAAGCCAGATTATTAAAGCATATTACGTGGGGGCGGCTAGAAAAGCCCAAGGTCAAATTGTCGACCAAAATAACCTTGTGCAGTTTACGCCATCTTGAAAAAAGGGTTAAATTCAGTTTTGTCATAAAGGTTGAGATATCTACAATTAAGATCCTTTACATTTTTCACGTATCGATCATCGTTATCAAGATATCGATAAAAAGACCCACAAGTTTGGGGAGAAAAATTGTTTTTCTCTATTTCCTTTTTTCTCGTCAAAGATATCGAAAAATGTCCGAAACAAAACTTCTAGAACGTGTTTAAAGCTACAAATTCATTTTTTATTTTTCTGAGAAATTACGGCCTCTAGCGTGCCGCAAAGTCAGTAAGACGGTGCCCGGTTTCGATTTAACCGCTCGCACGGTTGTATCCACACGTAAAAATGGATGAATGGTTGTTCAGGGAATTATTGCTATACAAAATAAATTAATAAACCAGCCAAATTATGTATCAAACACGTCAAATTTATTAATTTATGAGCCGTTAAAGAGATTGTATATTATCATCGTTATGCCATGTATATTATTTGTAGGAAACATTTTTTTAGGTCAATAAAAATAATTATCTATCTATAAGGGTTCGGGGATGTACTTATTATCGAAAGCGTTATAAACAATAAAAGAATGCTTGTTGGGTCATAAATTAATATTTATTAATGTAGAGAATATATTTTAAATTACAATTCTTGCTAGTTATTATCTAAATATCAAAAATAATTATTAATATTGTAACTATCAATAAATTATGGCAGTTGAAAAAAAAATGGATGGATGGTTTTGGGTCGATTTCAAATGGGATTAAGAAAGTGTGTTTGCCAAATAACTTCTAAAATAAGTGACGTCATAAGATTCAAGAGATATTCATTCCATTTTATCACTAATCCTGTGTCTGTGACTGGTTCAGAAATAAAAATTACAAAACCCACTTAAATTTCGAGAGAATCCAAGAAAAAGACTATTTATTTCATTCGTGTCGTGAGTTTTTTCCCGGTTTTCTTATGAATACAAGGATTTAAAAATTTACTACCGGGTAAAACAGTACTTTTTTGTTTTTCAGCTATATACTTTAATACGCGTATCATCGCACAGGACATACAATTTTAATTACAACAATGTAGAAATATAATTTCACAATGATTAAACCGTAAATAGGCGATCACTTTTTTTCTATCATTAGTGTTGATAATATGTAGATAACATTAAAACAAAATCCTTTAGTGTTACCTCCTCCCCCATCCTAGTATGAAGCGGAGACTCCAGTCGCACTGAAATGATCAAGGAGAGAGCACGAGGGCGTACGTTATTTTGGTCAGATATCAACATTTCTTTTAATTTCAGCGTTAAAGACAAAACTGTAATCATTCGTGTTCACAGGAATTTTTCGTGGAAATTTACTTTATTGGTTGATGATCAGCTATATTTTACGCGGATATTTCATTTTATTCCGATAGCGTCTAGAACATTCCACGCCATCTTAATTTTGGATTTTTCGTCCAAAATTTCACTCGTGTCACTTCATTCTTGTCGATTTTTAAGTTATACTAATGATATAAATTTTTGCACGAATGAAATGGTGTTTCTCATGAACGTTTTTTTTTACTTTCATGAACGTTTATTAGATATTGATGCGTTGAACTGTGTCTTTCATCATGGTTTTTGAAGTAAAGTAAGTACATTTCCTTTGCGGTATTTTTTAATAATTAATACGTTTTTTATATTATGCAACTTGGTTATGTGAAATTACGTCGTTATCTATTTATAATGTGACGGGGGGCCCAGAACGGCTGAAGGGGTGCAAGTGGATGACATTGACTATAAAAAATATACAGTTTAGTTTGTTTATATATTCGATTAATAAATCACTTTATGTAAAATAATTTAATTTTTTGTAAATTTTCATGCTGAAGGCCATCATTTTTTTTTGTGCGCACTACTAAAGCGTGGACGTGTCTGATAGGTACCTATATAATTATTACAGAAAACTTAGAAAACCCTTAGTGCCCCTGACAGAAATTTAATTACTATTTTTGTTTTAGGTGCTGCTGCTGATTTGAACCTTTTAATATTTGACTCGTTGGATGCGCTTAAAACCTGTTCCACCCGAGTTTGACGTTCCTGAAAATTTCAACTATGACTTTTCATCATTAATGAGCTGCCATTTTTACAAAAAAAATATTCCGTGGATAAAGTGGTTCAGTCGTTTAGAGAATACTTGTCTTACGTGAAATCCTCTCCTACCACTTCTCTAAGCACGGCGTCAGTTTTGGATACACCTCGAAAAGTTCGTAGAAAAAGCGAACTTCACAAATGCCGCAATAGGTTGATTAGCAAGAAAAGTCATTAACAACTTAAGGAAAAAGAATTCGAGACTTGTTAAAAATACTATTTCACTAAAGAGTTCGTTAAATGTTTTAACGAAAAGATTTAAATCTAATATTAACAATATTATACATGTTTTAAGATTTTTATGACTTCTCACCAATATAAGGAGAGAATCTATTATAACGTAATAACTGAGACTAAACTAAGTGGGAAAGTAAATCAAAGTCCATGATTCAAATAACTTGGTTTGTTGTTGTTGTAGCATGATGTTGTGTTTGACATACAATTTCAAATGTAAAGCCTTTATTTCAGCTAGTACAACAGAAAGTTTATAAAGATATATTATATATTATATGATATTTCAAGCCATTATTACATTATACAAAGTTAGAAGATTCGTGAATCTAAATCATCCATCCATACATACAAAAAAACATTTAAATCGGTAAAGCCGTTTAAGAGGGGTTCAGTGACATACTAACGTATTGTATCTATATCTATAGTCTCCGATTGACATCCTCTTAAATATCTGTAGGTGCAATATTACTATGTATATAGTATTATGGGATGTTCTATATTTTTATAAATCACAACCCATTTTTATCTTTGTTAAATTGATATATTTCTTCACAAACAACGGTAATTAATTTATATTCTTATAGAAAGGCTCATAGGAAAAATACATGCTCACTCATCTTAAAAGTCTGTTCTGAGTCACGTCTGTTTTCTTCTTTTCTAAGTGTCCTGTATTTATATTGCCACATACATCAAAATCGTATAGAAAATACTACACCATACAGTATGTACATATTTTTAGTGTGTATCTACGATACACTACAGTATTTTCTTTTGTTTACCAAATGTGATTGCTTAGTAAATTTTAATGTTAAGTTTATTTGGATAAAATTTGACCCTTGCCAGGGCTAAATATCTATTGATGTCCTTACTTACGGTTTAAATTTGTCAACAATTGTTGATTAACGATATTTCATTGTGTCATTTCCAACACACACGTCATATTGTGTCTCTTTTATCGTCTCTTTTTCGTTATATCGACTTTCAAATCACAAGGATGCTAATAATGCTAAAGACTAACTATTTTGACAACTACATTATTTATACAACAACAAATAAAACGTGTCTGATTATATAAGCGTTTAACAAAAACACTCATAGGCAAAAGAAACCTTAAGGAATGTTTTATGTTGATTAATAGATTAAAATGAAAAGCATCGGTTAAGTGAAATTTTTGATTATTTTGTTATTGTTGAAATATAATTAATGTGTTGTTGGAAAACGTAAGTTTCGAGTTTTTGGTTCAATTTTTTCGTTTGACCGTGTCTATAATTGTTTGACGAAGAATTTTTTGACCGTCACGAATATTGTCAATGAAGGCATCAAGGGGAGCAAAATCACCAAACTGGGACTTTCCAAATATCTGTCACAATCACTGTAAGTGTTCTAGATTTAGTAATACTAGAATATAGGTTAAGTTTTAGTCATTTAGTCCTGGAATATCGCTTCCCAACGTGCAGAAATCCTCGGAGCTTTGAGGTCGCTGTGAAGCGTGCTGCTGCTTTGCTTCTGGAAGAGGCTGGTTTAATTAACCAGAACTTTACGCACACCGGGCCAAATGGGCGTATATATATATACCTATATAGTTATCAAAGCAAATATTACAATACTTTTACTACAACCATTTTGAGGATTATACTTGTGAAACTCGCCTGTGCACTTAGGGATTACAATTTTTATTATAATTTTATAATAATAAATAACTACAAAACACAATACATAAATAAATAAAAAAAAAATAAAATAATAAATTTATTGTTTCTCAAATTTTTAACATCATTAAATGAGTATGAGACAACCCCCGTAAGTAGTCAAGAGACACTTGTGTTGGGGTTGGCTCGCTACTTCCCTTAACTAAACAAACTTTAACTAAATCTAAATCTAAATTAACTTAATCTATGAATGTGTGAATGTGTGTGTATGTGTGCATGTGTGTGCTGTGTGTGAGCGAGTGTGCACGCTGTCAAGTTCATAATACGGCCCGTCTCAAACTAGCGAATTCGCACCAAAATGTGCTCAGTTTCCTCGTAAGTTAGAGTTCTCAGCCACCCTGCTACAACCTTTTTACAATCATACAAAACTCTATGATGAAGTCGGAGTTTAGAGTTCAATTGGTTGTAAATATATGCAGACTGACTCACGTACTGACGGCTGGCAAAATTTAAATGGACCATTACGGAGCGGGCCACATTACCACTCCGTCTTCTATCCTGGCTAGCAGAATTAAAAGGAACACATTTATGCAGATATAAGGTGACATTAAAAAGATATAATTGCCTTACCGATAACAATCCACTTGATCTGTACAAGTTAACTGTGGGATATCGATATGGTTTAAAATACATCACTTTTATTAGAGACCGCTGCGCTCTTTCCAGCTCAAGAAGTTTAGTTTTTGTGGCACCACCCCATACTGGTATGCAATACGTAATTACTGATTGAGCTAATGCAACGTAAACATTACTCAGTATCACAGGAGACATCACATGGCGTAGCGTCTTGAAAATCCATATCAATTTCCTGACTCGTGATATAATAGTAGAAATGTGTGAGTGCCATGATAGACATTCATCAATAATGATGCCCAAGTATCTTGTAGAGGTAACTTTCTAAAATACTTTTACTACAACCATTTTGAGGATTATACTTGTGAAACTCGCCTGTGCACTTAGGGATTACAATTTTTATTATAATTTTATAATAATAAATAACTACAAAACACAATACAGCATTTACAATATCTTTAATCTGAATTATTATTCAGATTAAAGATATTATTATAATAATGATTGGATAAATAGACCACTATATTAATTTTAAAAATTTGGTCGGTGTATATTAATACTGGTTTACTGGGGTCACCCGTACTATCTACTAACTAATTCAATTCTTTAATTAGCGCCCTTGGAACCACACGGTTACTCCAAAGGTAATTATTTTCCATGCGGCCGGCCTAGCTTTTATGCTATGATGCGATATATATGCGATGCGATAATATGCGGTCTCCACGACTGCAACTCTCCAGTGACATTACTTTCCAATATCATAATCATATTAAATTACATAATATACATTACACAATGCTTAACAAAAAATTGCAAACATATTTTTTCGTTTGTACAAACCCTTATTTATGACGTTTGTTCTAACGATCCTGGATACAGCACTGCCCGTAACAATTATTGTTTATTTTATTCGGCAATTGGCCAGTTTTTTCTAGTCTAGCCACACTTTTTCACTCCAGTATGAAAGCCTCACCTACTTATCTAGATGAGCATCAGTGAAAGGGATATGTTTACATACCGCTCGCTTTCATAGGAACTTCCTTTAGTTCATTTTATATAAAAACGTAGCACTAATAGATACTGAAAATTTTGTAAGAAATTAACTTTCTTTTTTTTTTAATATTGGCCAGATAGATACAATTCTCATTTTTGAATCAAATATTTTTTGCTTTCGTGTAACTACTATCGTATAAACAAAGGATAACTATTTCAAGACAATCATTTAAACATTTCCCAAAAAGATCTACAATATTTATGTTCCAGAAAATACCGAAGTAAATGTTTTCTTAAGGCTTGAACAGTGTTCAAATCGGTCAACTAGGGCTAGTTTAAATTAAATTGTTGGAAGAACTGCCGCTCATATGCATTTGAAAAAAATATATATTGTGGGTTGAAGCGTACTGTATCGATTGATAAAACCAAAAAAGATAAAAGCTATACCAATTTCCCAAAAAAAAATTGACCATCGAACCACAGAACATATAAAGGAGGTTAGAAGGGCCTTGTGGGCGGGGCACGCGCGCCGCGGTTATGAGCAAATGCTCAACTTCAACCGAAATTTTCTTTACCGGCCATCAATCGCGCTCTTGTTTTGACAGCGTACGTAAGCTCCGCAAAAAAATCAAATTATGCCATCTTGTGCTATTATATCGTGTCGGAAAAGAAGCCAGGTGTGTAGTGTAGTACGAGAACGGATTTCTTTCCACCGATAAGTCCAAAAACATTAAAATACTTGTGATATTCGTAATTATAACATTAGCATTATGAAGTTTGTAGACAAAAACGATATAATCGCAAGCAGACGGATAGTAATACATTGCTTGCAATATATGGGTACCATTTTGCACTACGTGAGCGATCGCGCAATGTATCACGTTCACTGCGAGAGTCCCGAGTACCAAACCAAAGGTTAATTTCCACGAAATCTAGACATATCGATAGTGCTGTGCCAATTTGTAAGCAATGTCGATAATGACTAAGATACAATTGATTATTATCAATAGTACAAAGTATAACTAGAAGGTGGGGACCGGATCTCGGAGGATGGTAAGCAGTAGACATGCCGTCATTGAGCTCGTTGTAATCAGCTCAGCAAGACGATACTAGAAATGTGACTATATGAACCTGATGATGGACTCCGAAGGTCGTTACTGGATCTCGAGGATGGTAAGCAGTAGACATACCGTCATTGAGCTCGTTGTAATCAGCTCAGCAAGACGATACTAGAAATGTGACTATATGAACCTGATGATGAACTCCGAAGGTGGGTACTGGATCTCGAGGATGGTAAGCAGTAGACATACTGTCATTGAGCTCGTTGTAATTAGCTCAGCGAGACGATACTAGAAATGTGTTATATAAACCTGATGATGGACTCCGAAGGTGGGTACTGGGTCTCGAGGATGGTAAGCAGTAGACATACCGTCATTTAGCTCGTTGTAATCAGATCAGCGAGACGATACTAGAAATGTGACTATATGAAGCTGATGATGGACTCCGAAGGTGGATACTGAGTCTCGAGGATGGTAAGCAGTAGACATACCGTCATTGAGCTCGTTGTAATCAGCTCAGCGAGACGATACTAGAAATGTGTTATATGACCCTGATGATGGACTCCGAAGGTGGGTACTGGGTCTGATTGACTCTGATTTTATTTTCGGGCTTAGATATAACATGCTGCACACGTAGGTTTCAGAACCAAGAAAAATATTTAAAATTTCAACTGGAAGACGAATCGTTGAAATTGATTATTTTTTCAATAAACTCAAAGAAATATAGTGGTATTATTTTGCTATCATTAATGACATTTAAAATTCCTCCTGTGTATGCGACAAGATACTCAAAATTGTTCAGTGTGCCTCGTACGGAGTCGAATTACCTGCGTAATTCTCCAATGTTTAGGGTTTTGTCGAACTATGACAACCATTTTCAAGACATTGATATTTTCTACCCCAAGAAGAGAGATGTGAAGAAGTACCTGGAGAAGCGGGAAGACTCCGATTTTTTTAGTAGCAGTTTTTTTAAGTAGTAGATATTAATAAATTCTTAGTAAAATTTGTTGCTTTTTTTTAATTTAATTTTGCAGTTTTTAATTTTATTCTTTTGTTTTTCTTTTAAATGACACTTTGTCTTATAATGCTTGTTTTCTGTTTTTTATTTAATCTGTGTAATTTGTTTTGGCTTCGTGTATTGTATTTGTGTTTTGTATAATAATATGTGTTAAGTAGCTGTTGATTACTTATTATTAAATAAATTATAGTAAATATTACCTAATATTTATTTAATATTAAATATTAATAAGTTCATATAGTGACATTTCTAGTATCGTCTCGCTGAGATGATTAAAACGAGCTGAATGATGGTATGTCTACTGCTTACCATCCTCGAGATCCAGTACCCACCTTCGGAGACCATCATCAGCTTCATATAGTCACATTTCTAGTATCGTCTCGCTGAGCTGATTACAACGAGCTCAATGACGGTATGTCTACTGCTTACCATCCTCGAGATCCAGTACCCACCTTCGGAGTCCATTATCAGGTTCATATAGTCACATTTCTTGTATCGTCTCGCTGAGCTGATTACAACGAGCTCAATGACGGTATGTCTACTGCTTACCATCCTCGAGATCCAGTAACGACCTTCGGAGTCCATCATCAGGTTCATAAAGTCACATTTCTAGTATCGTCTCGCTGAGCTGATTACAACGAGCTCAATGACGGTATGTCTACTGCTTACCATCCTCGAGATCCAGTAACGACCTTCGGAGTCCATCATCAGGTTCATAAAGTCACATTTCTAGTATCGCTTCGCTGAGCTGATTACAACGAGCTCAATGACGGTATGTCTACTGCTTACCATCCTCGAGATCCAGTACCCACCTTCGGAGTCCATTATCAGGTTCATATAGTCACATTTCTAGTATCGTCTCGCTGAGCTGATTACAACGAGCTCAATGACGGTATGTCTACTGCTTACCATCCTCGAGACCCAGTACCCACCTTCGGAGTCCATCATCAGGTTCATATAGTCACATTTCTTGTATCGTCTCGCTGAGCTGATTACAACGAGCTCAATGGCGGTATGTCTACTGCTTACCATCCTCGAAATCCAGTACTCACCTTCGGAGACCATCATCAGCTTCATATAGTCACATTTCTAGTATCGTCTCGCTGAGCTGATTACAACGAGCTCAATGACGGTATGTCTACTGCTTACCATCCTCGAGATCCAGTACCAACCTTCAGAGTCCATCGTCAGCTGATGATGATGACTCGGTTTCGGTATTTTAGCAATACTGACATTAAAAAGTTTTAACCTCAGAACGAATTAAACAAAAAAAATTATGTATGTACTAGTTAAATAATTGGCAGCAACCATTTTTTCTAGCCCAATATTTATTTACAAATTTTTATATTTAGCTAATAATTGGTTTCGTATTCACGTAGTTTTGTTAGACTATTTACTATTTTGTTACACTAGATGGCGTTAGAAAATTATTGTTTGTAGTAGAGGTCAAATCCTCAAAGTCATCGGCGTATGTTAGAGTCTTAAGATGAACGTAATTGTTTTGCGATAATATGACATTAACTCGTTTGTAATCATTGAGTTTTTAATTTGATATTTTTAATTTTCTATACTGAATAATAGAAGATGGTTAAATGTCAAGATTCTTATAATGTTGTATATATTGTCACGTAAATTATAAATTGTATTTCAAAATTTGTAACTCTGTAATTCATATTAATTTTTTTGCGATACAGCG
Organism: Pieris rapae; assembly: GCF_905147795.1. NCBI lineage: Eukaryota > Metazoa > Arthropoda > Insecta > Lepidoptera > Pieridae > Pieris > Pieris rapae. Next base: position 1,314,881 of record NC_059533.1, on the reverse strand, counting down.
ACATCTATGCGTCAGTATTGAAACCATGTAAGTTAGAGTATAATAATAATTATTCATCTTGCCAATAAGCATACTGTTTGAGTATGTGTATCAAAGATGGCGCTATTTCAGAATTTTAATTACATATTTAATATTTTTATAGGCGTTATTTTATTTAATGGTTAATTGTACATTATTTGATTCGTTTTAAAATCTCATATTTTCAGGCTTGCTGTTTTGGTATCTGATAACACTTCACTATATTATCAGAATATTGTGTGAGATTTCCAACGAGTGAGTGGGTAGTGCAAACGTGTATTAGTGTGTCTCTTCATTTTCACTAGAATAAAATAGTATTTCAGTTTTAACTTTTTTACTTACGGTTCCAGAGATGAACTACACATTATTCGCTATCTTTCTTTAATAATATTCTATATTAAACTGTAATTTACTTAAAGTTTGTTAATCACTTTTCAACCACCTTCTTTTGAACAATTAATTTCATATAATTTCACTGTCACCTTATTATGGAGGATCTCAAGAAGTCTCTAAGATGTATCCGAGATGGTGTCTGCCAAAATGGAGGAGTTCCAGCAGCTCCTTATTGCAACGCAGAGTAGGTCCCCTCCGCTGGAACAAAGCTCCTTTTGTTCTTGAGTTTCAGGTATTTAAAAGTTCCCTTCTCTTTTGCCTTGAAAATCTCCAGGCTCAAATGGCGATGCCATTTAATGTACAGGATGAGCAGGAGATAGTGTATGTTGCTGCATGGGGTTAACGAAACAAAGGATGAAAGTTCCGGCTCCATAGCAAAGATGATATCCGTCCTGCTAAAGTGTCCCAACTTAACGGAGCAGAGCCTTACCAGGTGTCATCGATTGGGAATTAGATCCAGAGAGAAGCCTAGGCCAATCTTAATAAAGCTTCGACAGTACGACAATAAATTAAGGATCTGGGCTGCCAAAACTAGTCTCAAAGGCACCAGCATAACCTTGTCTGAGTTTTTAACCAAATCAAGGCACTCCTTATTTATGGAGGCGAGAAAGCGGTTTGGTGTCACTAAATGCTTGAAACTTGGGATGGACGGGTACAAGTGTTAGGGGCTGATGGGAAACTTCGACGCATCTCTTCACTGAAGGAACTGGATACAGTCCCAGACAGCATCCCCTTATCGTCCACCACTGATGATCCAAAGCTGAGAGGAGACAAGACCCGTAACAAAAAGGGTTCAAAGTAGGTTTAAAAACTTCCATATGTTTTATGTGTGCTTATGTTCCGTGTGTGCGTTTAATTTTAACTTCTTCTTGGTTTCTGGGCATAAGTTTAAAGTGATAAATAGTTCTCTGTCAATTACTTATTTGGTTTCTCACAATCTTTACCTTGTCTTGTTTATTTATTGTTATTCAGTTATTACAGCTCAGTGACACTGTCAAAGTTTGTGATTGTCAGCGAAGGATAGATTGTATTGTCCATCCACAGATCATTAAATTATTCTCTCATAATATTGTACCACGTCTTAATCTGTGTGTTTCTCGGATCAAAACATAATTACATACAAAGTTGAGCTGTTCTCCTCTTCTATCATAAACCTCTATAATAAGCACGCCCCAGTGAGACGTGTTAAACTTAAACATTTACCTGCTCCCTGGCTTTCTGATGAGATAAAAAGTTTGATTCACAAAAAAAACAGAGCCAAAGCTAAAATGAGAACTGCCAAATCTGATGCAGAGCGCGAAAAATATAAAGTAGTTCGTTGACCTGTGTAATTCTTGTATTTCCTGTTCGTTTTGTAATTCTCTATTTGCTATTCTTGAATTTGTAAGATTAGCTTTTTAGTTTTAGTTAGTTTTTATAATATATATAGTTATTAATAGATTAAGGTTCTATATATTAATATAAATTTATTTTGTTTTTTATATAACTTCTGCACTTCTTGCACCCATCATTTTTTTTTATTTATTTCTTTTCTTACTAGGGTTGCCTGGAAGAGATCGCTTGTTAGCGATAAGGCCGCCCGTTGCATCCCTTGTAATTTATATATATTGTGTTATTTGTATTTCTTTAGCAACGAAGTGTAAATAAATAAAATAAAAAAAAAACTTTTTTTTAATCTTAAATAATTTAAACATATTATCCTTATACTTTTACTGTGTTCCAATGGGATACCTATAGCTCTGATACGATATCCACATAGCGAAGTAGTCTGTTTTTTTTGGGTTTTAATTGTAATTTGTTGTTTGTTTTGTTTATATATTATTTCTATTATATAACTATTCCCTTTTGTGTTCTTATAGTTACATAGGTTTATTTGTGTGTGTGATTTGTTCTTGGATATAGCCATATCTCATTGTCTGTTGGTTATATCTTTTGTGAATTCAAGGATTGCAATAGTGATAACTCTGATGTCTTATCTCTGGAATCGTCCGATTGTGACTCCTTCCATAGTATAGACTCTTCCACGCCTCCCTTACCTGATTCCTTATCCTCTATATTCCAAAACTTGTCTAAGCACTTTAACGTTATACACATTAACGTTTTGGTCCCCCAGTTACAAGAAATACATTGAAGCAATAGAAAACATTCAAAAAAAGTTCCTTAAGTTTTTAAGTTTTAAGGATTTCCAAAAGTTTAGTAGCTACTTGGATTGCTGCAAGTACTTTGGTATTGAATCCCTTGAATGTAGACGTAAACAATGCGACCTTATATTTTTACATGCTATTTGCAATGGTTTTATTGACTGCCCTAACTTGTTATCGCTTTTACTATTTAAGACCCCTTCATCACCCAATACAAGGCAAATCCAATTATTCGAAATTCCTCGTTCTAAGACCAACTATTTACGAAACTCTGTTATGTATCGCATACCTACAGATTACAACATAAATTACCAGCAAATCGATATATTTCAAAAAATTCAGGTAAGTTTTACCAATAATGGCTTTGTTTGTTGTTTCATGTTGAATATATGTTTTGATTTACCGATCTCGAATCTTACTACTGTGCTTTATGTTTCTGTTTATATGTGTATTCCGTTTTGGCTTTTGTGTGTAATGTAATTGTTTGGTTATTGTTTAATGTATTAGCTGTAGGAATACTTAAATAAATAAAATAAATAAACTCTCAAAGTGTTCCAGCTCATCACGCAGATCTGCTCGCGTTGGCTTCTAAAGACATCCATGCCATACTTCTTTCTGAAACATCGTTCAATCCTTCCCTCTCCTCTGTTACTTACTCTCTTCCTGGTTACAATTTAATTAGAAATTACCGAATCAGCATGCGAGGAGGTGCTGTAGCAATTTATTTGCGTTCTCACATCCCCTTTTCGATCATTAACTCATCACCACAGCCTCCACCTAGCAATGCAGCCGAGCACCTCCTTATAGAAGTTCTTCTCTCCAATTGTAAGCTTCTCTTGGGAGTCTTCTATTCCCCGTCATCATCGGTAGACTACTTTGCTTCCTTTGGAAACATAACAACACAATAATCATGGGTGACTTTAACACATGCCTGCTGAAAAAATGTGAGCCGTCACGGGACGCCTGGCAGATGTGAAACATTGACATTATTTTGGAAAAGTAATAAATAATGATAAAATAAAATATTACGATTTTTTCCAGATAACTATGACCATTTATTGAATAAACATTTATTTTCATTAAATATTTTTAATGTGAAATTTACTACTACATATAGACTGTATATACCTACATAACTACTTTTACATGCATTTGTCGCGCTCCTACACAAGACTGCTATTGTTACATTAATACAAACCACAGCGGTTTTCTAATATAACATATTGTGATACATTATCTTATTTTGTAAAATAAGGAGAAAAATAAATATATGTATATACCATCAAATAGCCAGATGCATCGCCACGGCATGCGTCGCCACGGAAACAGAGAAACACAGAAATCGGTTTTACGTGCGGCTATAGATGTTTCACATCAAAATGATTCTCGCTCCAGACGGCTTATTTCTTTGACTCACAACAAAACTTGCATCTCAATGCTACGCATAAAATCCCCGGTCTTACTCCGTCACTTTAAGATCTTATTTTTGTTTCTTCTCCTCACCTTGTGGCTAAGTATGGGCAACTTCCTGCTGTCGCTTTCTCGCACGATGACCTTCTCTATCTCTCATTTAATGCGAAGCCACCCAAGCAGAAACCGACAGTGGTTATGCGTCGCAGCTATGGTGGAATCGATCATGAGAGCCTGCTTAGTGATGCGTTCAAATTTGACTGGAGTGGTCTATACGACTTAGCCTTCCTCGATGACAAGGTTGAGCTGTTCACCTATTCTATCACAAACCTCTATGATAAGCACGCCCCAGTGAGACGTATTAAAATTAAACATTTCTCTGATGATAATGATATATAATAATAATAAAAAACTGAAAGTTTAACGTTCATAAGTGTACATTATGTTACCTATATGAATAAATGATTTTTGATTTGATTGATTGATTGAGATATTAAAATAAATAAATATATTTGTCTACGAAATGAAGTAGTATGAAATAGATAAGCTGTATGTGAAGCTGGGTTTGATGAGTTTTCATAAAGGTGTCTGCCCACTATCCCGTAGCATACCATGACCGAGCTAGGACCGTTTCAGACAAAAAACTATTCTTTGTATTGAGAAGTATGAGACTATGCCCACTAGACCGTTCCGTCACCGGCCGACACCGTAGCGTGCCATGCACGGGCCGTCAACTATTCGTCGGAGGGAATATTTTGCCGGTGCGGACTCGCTACGTGCATGGCACGCGACGTTGTCAGACCGCTGCGCGCAGGCGGCTAAACGGTGACTGAGCGGGGAGTGTGACCGTTACAAACCCATTCCTCTTCCTCTTCATCCAAAATGAAGCAATAATTGCCAGTTGTTCAATCGGTAGTTTCCTTATAGCCATAAATATTTCAATATTTCACCATATTAACGCGTCGGATGCTTTACGAGTGTATTGAAAAGATTTCTGCCGTGTCACATACGGGCATCATACAGATTATATACGGGTTACATACGGGTTGTAAACGGGTTCAGAACGCTGTCGGCCCGCTTCAGTGGGTGAAATAGAGCGTACCGGATTGCTTTCCGTGCTGGATACGTTCCTAGCACGGTCATGGTATGCTACGGGATAGTGGGCAGACACCTTTATACTTAAGTTTGCGTTTGTATTACTGAAAGTTATTTTGTAGTGTGTTAAAAGTTGATTATTAACATTAAATTAAGTTGTGTCGCTTATTATGCTGTTCTTTTATTATAACCTATACAGTAACACAGCATGTAGGTATATTTTTAATTTCTGCTTAGCCATGTAATTTAAGGTTATTACGTTTCTATTAGGCAGTCATTAAATAAATAGTAGATTAAATCAATCATTTTATTAATAGAATGTTATTAGATCTTAGGTACTGTTGGCAAATTAATGTGTTGTTGGAAAACGTAAGTTTCGAGTTTTTGGTTCAATTTTTTCGTTTAACCGTGTCTAGATAGTGTTTGACGAAGAATTTTTTGACCGTCACGAATATTGTCAATGAAGGCATCAAGGGGAGCAAAATCACCAAACTGGGACTTTCCAAATATCTGTCACAATCACTGTAAGTGTTCTAGATTTAGTAATACTAGAATATAGGTTAAGTTTTAGTCATTTAGTCCTGGAATATCGCTTCCCAAAGTGCAGAAATCCTCGGAGCTTTGAGGTCGCTGTGAAGCGTGCTGCTGCTTTGCTTCTGGAAGAGGCTGGTTTAATTAACCAGAACTTTACGCACACCGGGCCAAATGGGCGTATATATATATACCTATATAGTTATCAAAGCAAATATTACAATACTTTTACTACAACCATTTTGAGAATTATACTTGTGAAACTTGCCTGTGCACTTAGGGCCAGTTTTTTGATCCGTAGTAAAAAGTGGTATGACCATTTGTTACTTTAAGTATAGTTAAATGACTACCCAGTAGTCAAATCGTAAATGCGTTTTTCAATGTTAGTAGAGCGCCGTAAGGTTTATACCTCGGAATCCAGGGCCAGTCAATGAATCTTAATATAAACCTTGAAAATATGTTTTTAATAGTATATAGAAAAATGTTAAAAACAATTTTTTCGCGCTCTCAATTTTTTAAAATTTATTATAAACAATTATTAATTTTTTGGAGTTTTCATTGATTTATATTAGTCAAAAGTCATATTTTAAAAAGAACAACTATTACAAACTTGAAAACTTGATCTTGGATCTTTAGGGACTGCAGATATACCGATGAAGGTCGGGTTGGAGAATAGAGGGGATAACAGCAGCTGTTCGGTATTGTTCATGGCGGGCCCTCACAGGATAGTACACGTTGTAACTTGCTAGACTTAATACGTAGCTGTTGTTTTCGTTCCGAAAAATATTTATTTCAGATTTTAGTTTATTAAAAATTAATGTTTATATTATTGTGCAGTGAGTGTGATAAAAGTTAATTACTGAACATTACTGAGTTTTAAAAACTTTGAAAATAGTGGCATAAATTGTAAGTATTTGTTTTTCATTTATATTACATGCTTTTGAAAATAGTTATGAATATTTTGTAATAAATCGATGTTAAAAGTTAGAATATAATAGTAGAATTTAATAATATAAATCATTAATTATGATATAAAAGTTAGTTATTAATATTACTCTATAATATAGTATAGCATAATATAATACATATAATATAATGTATAAATATGACATATAAATATATATAATATAATATAATAAATAATGTATAAATATAAAAAGTAATTAATATAAACCTGTTATATCAGGCTATGCCATCAATGCCACATCCAGTAATAAGTCCAATCCTAAACCTATGTATTTGCTTGGTTGACCGTTTCGAGTCTGTTGTGTCTACCTGCATTTTTGTTACTGTATTTGTTTTGTTAATTTTAGTATAGGTACCTTCTGTGCGTTCTAGTAATAATTATTAATTAGTCTTGTAATGTTTTTTTCTCAGTAAGCGAATTTTTTTAATTCATATGAGAAATAAAGTTATTCTAACCGTAACCGTAATATTTGTTGTTGCAGCCACGTGTCGCAATGGGTGAACCATCCAGTAGTGATAGTACAAGCAATGATTGCCTCATTTGTGATAAAATCGGATCTAGTTCTGAATTAAGCTCTGAACTAGGAGATATTATAAAAGTCACTAGAGGCATATCATCATTAAAAGCTGCATCTGCGGAAAGAGGGGATGGACTTTCTCAGTATATAAATACTCGCGACTTTGTCTACGTGCATTCGGTATGCAGACAAAAATATATTCATAAAGGATGCATTAATTCTTATTTAAAAAAAAGAACACCACATCTGCATGCTCTCCACCTAAAAAAAGCTTCGAACAGCTACTTCAATTGATTTTGATTGGAAAACTAGGTGCTTCTTTTGTGAAAAAGAAGCGGATGAAATGAAGGAAAGAAGGAAGTCCAAGTCGTCAAGACAACAAATCAGCTACGTCACTAGTACTGATTTCAAGAAAAGTACAATATTCATAAAATAATTGTAGGCGTGTTAGATTTAGTAGCTCAGGGAGCTAAACATCACGCGGATTGTTACATGCGTTTAAAAACAACGCTAAAACAGACTCAGAGGGAGAAAAAAATTCATCCAGTAACAATGCAAGTAGATGCAGCAAGTCAATTTTCACTCGCAGAATTAAAAAGTATTGTTACAATTGACCATATTCCTGACGATAAAACAATAAAAATGAGGTTAATGAACCATTACGAGGATAATATTGTATTCTCCAGTAAATTTGGTTCCAATCTTAATATATATATTTCTTGTGTGCGTGTGTATGTGACTGAACTCCTCCTAAACGACTGGATCAATTTTGATGAAATTTTTTGTGTGTGTTCGTGGAGATTCGAGAATGGTTTAGATTCACAATTTTGTCCGCTGGACAATGTTTTTTTTAATTAATTAGTAGTTGTTGATTTTGGAATGTTTTACATTGGATCCGACAGACGGCGCTACCATCGCACTGTCAAATTTTAAATAATATTCGAATTTTAATTTTAGTCTGTCCCGACAGTTAGCGCTGCGATCTAATTAAAAAAAAGTTTTGTTATCATTGTGTTATTGTAGACCATGTGCTGGATCGTTAGATATTGTCATAACATTTGAATAATAATTTTTATCAAAATGGTCCAGAATGTTTTAGCTTATTAAAAAAAGTTTGAAATTTTCAAATTAAAGACGTATAGACAGGATAACGTCTGTCGGATCCGCTAGTACAATTATATGTTTTAAGAATCAACAATACGACATATTGTCCGACAACTGGTACAGTGAGAGGTCAAAAGATAACGAAGAAGAAGAACGTCGTAAGAAGCTGATGCCGATAAACTAATAATCGAAACTGCTGTTAATCTGCAATCTGAAAAGGTTGCTGTAGTGTCCGAAGATATAGATGTTTTAGTTTTATTGACTGCTCTCTCACCAACAGACCGAGAAATTTATTTTCGAAAACCATCCAAAGGCAAAATACCGCAAAAAACGTACTCTTCCAAATACTTTTGAGAATATTACCTAAGTGTAAAGAGCATATTCTGTTCTTACATGCATTCACTGGATGTGACACGACATCAGCTTTTTTCCAACTTGGCAAAAACGTATTTGCAAAAAATTTTGAAAAGCGACCAGACTTGCAAAATGCTGCGACAGTCTTCAAAAATGAATGCGAAAATACTGATGACATTTTTAAGGCTGGTGTTACATGCACTCTTGCTTTATACGGTGCCCCCCAGAAAATAAAAGATCTTAATGCATTAAGATATAGGTAACTCTTTTTTGAAAGCAACTGCTAAAAATACCTACGTTAAACTGCCGTCATTACCACCCACTGCAGATAGCGCATTTGAACACTTTAAAAGAGAATTGTTGCAAGTTCAAACATGGCTTGGAAGAGAAATATTACCAGAAGAATGGGGCTGGAAATATGAATGCGGAATATTGACACCGCAAACAATGACGCAACGACCAGCTCCAGAATCTTTATTAAAAATTATTTTTTGCTCATGCAAAACAGGATGTGGAGCATCTTGTGGGTGCAGGAAAAGTGGATTAAACTGCACTGCAGCTTGCTTAGAATGCAATGGTGACAGCTGCACTAATCCTTCACCTACAATCTATATCAACGAGATCGACGACGACGACAATAATGTACAATGATGTAACAATGTGTGTAGTTAATGATAATTTTTTTTTGTAACTTATTTTTTACGATAATCTAATAAATTAACATTGAAGTTACTCTGCACATAAAGTCTGGCTAATGAAAGTTGATACTGAAAAAGCGCGGCAAATTTAAAAAATGTCAGTATGGCAGCCCTAAAGTAAAAAGGAAAGTTGGAACAACTCACTTTGATACTTTGACATTTATTTTTATTTTACTAGTGGACAAAATTGCAAAATTTTGTCCGCGTTATGACGAGATTAAAAGTAGCTTATATCACTTGTTAACTCTTTATTATCACACGGATACGTCACTCCATTGTGGCGTATATAGAGGGACAAACAGGCTATCAAACACTATCATGAGTATCAATATTATCATGAGTTTTAAATATTTGTAAATCTATGTGAGTATGTCAAAGAAAACAACACCATATATTTTTATACTGTTTTTTAATCACTATAATCAAAATCTGAATCTAAAAATTCAACATGGAGTGAATCGTCACAATCACTGGAGTCGCTGCTGTCTCTTAAATTGATGATGAAGCTTTCTAGATTATTTTCAGTTATATGGTCTCTTCTTTTGTACTTGTCTTCCACATGAATGACATGGTCTGTCATTTTTTTCCAATCATCTGCTGTAATACACTCAAAAGATTGTTTTATAAGATCCTCGAACTCTTTTGGAGTTTGGCTTACATTTTTGCTTCCCACATTTCTTTTTGCTAGACTCCATATGAGTTCTATAGCATTTAGGTCACAATGATATGGAGGAAGTCTTAGCACTTCATGTCCGTTTTGGCTTAAAAGTTCATCAGCTTCATAAATAGGTTCTGGTGTGTTCGGTTTTACTAAGCAGAGCAACTCTGCATTTGAATTGTATGTTTCAAATGAAATACCATTCAATGTAAGCCAATTCTGTATCTCTAACTTTCGATTTTGAGATGTGGGCGCTTTATTTATTATGACAGAATGGTATGATGCATTGTCCATTACAATTACACTTGGTTTATTCAAATTGGGCATAAGCTTTTCTTGAAGCCATTTGTTGAAGTTTGTGGAATTCATGTCATGGTGGTAGTCGGCTATTTTCGATTTGGTGCTAAATACCAACAATGAGTTTGGAACAGGGCCTTTCTCTGATCCTGCATGCACAATAATATATCGTTTTCCTGACGATATATTTTCAATTATTCCACTTGTTGATGGACCTTGCCAACATTTTTTAGGCTTATAGGTTTTGTGAACATAAGTTTCATCTAAGTAGATTATTGGCTTGCCTTCTGCACGTTTCGATGCAATGGTACGCAAAAAGCGATTTCTCCATGCAGCTATGTCATACCGTTCAATTAATAATGAACGTTCATTTTTATTTTTCTTAAATTTATAACCGTTGCCTATTAATATGCGACGGAGAGTTTCACGACATCCACCAAATTCTATACTTTCTTTTAACTCTACCAACAAAGATCTTAATGTTGGTACTTGTTTCCTCACAATGTAAAATTCGTTTATTTTATTACGAATAACATCCATATCGAAACTATCTAAGTTCGACACTTTTAAAGGGTGAGGTCGTTTTTTACCTGGAGTCCTCCAGACCCCTTCGTTCACCGAACCTTCTTTTTTAATTCTCTTCAATGTAATTACACTTACATCTGTAAAAAGAATAAAATAAAATGTCAATTATCGTGAGTCTCATAACTAAGAAATAATAGAAAATACACAAGTATTACAAAACTAGTCTAAGATTAACGTTGAGTGAAAACTTACCGGTGAGTGAAGATAGTTCTTCTAAGTACTATTTCATCATATCTTTTTGATCTAAATCTGTGATTTTTTCAATTGCTTGTTTTACTTCAGCAGTTCGTGCATTATCCTCAGGACTACCTGTAAAAGAACAATAACATTTTATAAAGTAACTAAAACTAATATGTACTTATTTAAAATAAAAAAATATCAAGACATTTTGACCGTACTAACCAAAAAAATCAGTCACAGTACGTAAACAATCCTGTTTTTCTCGCAATACGGCTTGTTTCACAAGCTTTTTCTCTTCATATTTCGAAATCATACAAAACAATAGTTTTCGCACTTCACTTCTCTTTTTAGTTTTATTCATTTTTATAGCATTAACACGGATATATCACAACAAAACTATACGCAACTCGCAAGTCAACCACAACGAAACATCAACAACACGCCATCTTGTTGCGTCAGAGATAGGGATACCATACACTGATTCTGATTTTACCAAATCTTTTGGAAAACAGCCGAAAATTAATTTCTTTAAAATAATCTTGCCAAGTTTTTCTCTAGTAAATAGTGTACCTAATTAATTAAGCTATTTATTAGACCAACTTAAGGCTTAGTGTTGCTCTTGAAGTGATCCCCAACACGTACATACGATACTTATTTTCGATGAATACAAGTTTAGCACACGTACGAATTTTTAAAACTCAATTTATAAAATGTTTAAAATAAGTTTGTTTTGAAAATGCCTTTTTGGAATTACTTGTTCCTAAGTACTTTCTGCTTAAAATACCCCAATTTGTAGGGTAAATATCCGATGGTAGGAACACTTTAGTGTTGTCATATAAAAAGTTTGTAAAAAGATCCAGTATCTACTTTCGTCAGCCAGACTCTATAGTTTATTACAAATAAAATTAAATTTTTCGCTATAAACACTTTTTCCCCCTTCCGCCTCTCATTTTTCAGTAAATTGTTGTTAAAAATTGTTGTAAATCGAGATCGGTAAATTTTTTTTTTAACTTTTTTATTTGAGGTTTTAATAATGCAGTCTCATACTTGATATACAGATTCATTGACTGGCCCTGGGTTCCGAGGTTTGACCATTTTTATGCCTTACGGCACTCTACTATGTCTATTTTAACTATAGTCAAACTTAACAATTTGTCATTTTGTTGCCAGTGCAATGAACAATGACATCCCAAAAAAAAATGTTTTTTTTTTGTGGGGAATATTTATTTTGTATGACAACACTAGACAAACTGAGTGAATGATATCCAATTTTGACATCTTCATCAGTGTTCACAACCGTACGATAATTATCGTACATGTACGATAATTTCATAGCTATGTACGATGTACGATGGTACGTGACTATCGTACACAGATTGTACGATAATTTCCGTTCTCATGAAAAATTTGATTATTACACAGATAGCCCAATAATAATTACAGTTTTTAGTGTTAGTGCCATCTATTGGCTCATTGTTTTATTAGGATCACATGCCGTTGCTTCATGGCGCAATCCTTTCATTGGTTATTACTGTTGTTCATTATAAATTCGAAATGTTGGCACGTTCATGACACTCGAAGTGCCCTCGTCCGACGTCCACTCCCAGCTCAAGTCTTGCCATACGTCGAACATTTAATTTGAATTATTATTTTTTCAATTTAAAAAAACACAAGTTTACAAGATTTAAACTATAAATCATTTCCTACATACATTATTGCACGTTTCATATCATTTTTAAAAGTATTTTATCCGTTTTCCAGACTTGTATGATAATTTTTATCCATGTACGATAATTTTTCGGCCTCCGGTACGATAGTTGCCTGGCTTCAGGTTGTGAACACTGATCTTCATTCGTTATTTGTGCTTGAAAAGTTTGAAGTGGCTAAGTCGTTATTTTGCGATCACCGTGACTGTCGTTCCAGTTCCAAAAAAAACACTGTGTAAAATCACCGTGACTTTGTCACGTCGTTACTTGTCCGTTACATGGAACGACATCGGGCTTGGAACTTAGATAACTAGGTGGAACGGTTGGAACTTGGAATTATAACGATAGTCGATTATAGTTGAGCGCGGGCGAGAGAGACTGACTGAACAGTTGATTACAAAATATCCTTCACACTTTTTACAGGCTTAGGACTGTCGCATTTTTATAATTTAACTGTGCGGCGTGTTTATTATTTTGGATAAACTATTTACATTGATTTGAATTTTTATACATTTTTACATTTGTACAAGTTTACACCTTTTTTTGTTCATTTTTATATACATAAGTTATTTACAAGTGTTGTTATTTACATGCGTTATGCGTTGTTATTTATATAAGTTGTTATTTACACACTTTGTTATTGACATGCGTTGCGTTATTATATACATGCATTTTATACACGTTTTTTATTTTATATCTATTTACAGAAGTAATTTGCGTTTAGGAATAAAAGCTGCTGTACTTTCCTTACGCCAAGCCGTGTGCGCCTTTCGTTTATTAGATTTCCGGCTTTTGAAAAGAGCCTTTCGCAAGGGACGGATGTGGCCATGAAATTAAGTTTATTTTAGTTTAGTTATTTTGGAACGTTGTTATTTTCTAAAAAGTCACAGTGACTTTTGCAGGCACCTGATCACTGTGACTTTTTCACTGTGACGTTATTTATCACCCAAGTCAGTAGTAGTGTCAAATCAGGGGCTACAATCTTAGTACAAAAAGTTTGGAATTGCAATGATATAAAGAAAACTTTTAAAGATGGTCATCTTTTGATATACTTCTCTAACCAGTGATATGTTTGTTTAATTTGGCCGCGTATTAAGGAAAAGTTTATTAACTTGCGCATACAGATGGCACTAAAGTACCATAATACGTCTAAATACGATTGTTCCAAGTATTAATAGTATGCATCTTCAACAGTAACCTTCTTAATTTAGTCAGGCTATAAATTGGTAGAAGTGACCATTTTTACACATTTCCTTAATTTGGTAGTTTTTAATCAATGAGCAACACAAATGGCTTACTGGTTCTTATACAAGAATAATGAGTTTGCTTTAGTTTATTTAACTTGTTGGCGTAAGAAACTCAATTTTACTGAGTTTTATCATAACTTTCGATGCAGAAACTAAAAAAGAAATGTTTTAATAAGTATCAACAAAAATAGTAGTAGATTTTTGTAAAGTGTATTGCAACATTGTAAAAAAAGTTAGTGTCATGGACGCCGTGCTGTGTATACTGTGCTTTTGCGTTTTTAAGTGTTTTTTTGCCTTAAATTCGTGCTCTTTTCATAAATCCGTTGAGTTGAGTTCGCTCCTCCGGTTTTATAAGACTTTAAGTTATTTATTGTGAGACAGGACTCCATTTACTTCCGATATGTCGTCGGATAAAAAGTGTTGTGTACCTGGGTGTTTTGAGTCTTTGGTATGTAAATAAACAGTGTATAGAAAGGAATTCCACTCATAATCTGTTTCAGCATCGCATAAAGTGCTGCATCTATTTCCCAACCCCAACAAAGACCCGGATCGTGTCGAAGCTTGGAGAAAGGCTGTTGGCGGAAAGATACTTGAATTATCTTTCGAGCATATTTACAAGTATCGTCGTGTATACCGTGCTCATTTCGAAGATAAATTTCACTGTCGCTACGAGAGACTGTCCAACATATCAATTCCAACCGTTAATATGGCAGGTATGTATTTTAATTTAATAGTTAAATACCACAAAATTTTAGATCAAAACATCATATTGAAGCATTTATACTATTTACTAACTAACAGCGAGTCACATCTTTGAAATAACTTGAAATATTAGTTTGAATCAGATGTCACCTGGCGGAATTCCCTTACCACATCAAATATTTTTTACTTATCAAAACATGATATTATTTGATGGGTAAAGGTAAAGAAGGGTCAATACTTATATTATGATTGCAAATTAAATTGAGTACATTGTATTAGCTTTCAATATTGGCTATGAAGTGTATTGAATTATACAACACCCCACATGTTGATTATGTTAATTCATAAATACTATTACTGATACTTAAATTATGTTTCAGGTGAACAAAGAATGGCTCCAACTCAAGCTATAGCTTCTGATGAATTGAACGAAAATACACCTGTAATAGAATTACCAATTGGTCGTAAGTAAACATTTATCATATAATTGACTATATTTTTTAATTCAATTCACTGGTGATAGAAATGTTGGTTATCTATCTGTTCTGTTCTCTTGTTTTAACACTAAGTTCATGTTTGTGGTGTGTGGTGACTGGTGAGTAGTTTTTATCGTAGAAAACAATTAAAAATTGTATTACATGTAAACTCATCAATGTCAATCTTGTTGCATAAATATTATATACTAGCGGATCCTCGCGGTTTTATCTGTGTGGAACCCGTTCCTGTGGGAATAGCCTAATAAAATATAGCTTATATGTTAATCAGGGATAATGTATCATTCTAAAAGTGAATGAATTTTTGAAATCGGTCTAGAAGTTTTTTGAGTTTATTCATTACATTATGTGTTCGGAATAGAATCATATTTAGTTGATAAAATAAATTGAGGGCCATGAGGGTGGTCCCAAAAATATTTTTAACTCGGCTGATCCGCGCATTCGCATTGTGAACGTGTCGTGGTTGAACATTCGTTGCGTACAGTTAGATGCAATTTTATAGTGTTTTTTTGTGCATCTCTTGTCAATAGTTACGTCCTCCATTTAGACTATTATAGTGAGTGTTTTTGTGCGTATTCGTGAACTATTATTGTAAGGCAAGGTACAGCATCAGTCCTAACATTTCTTGTTCCCAAAACTAACAATCTATCCATCCTTACGGCTGACGTGTTTTTTTGTGCCTTTCGCCCTAACAAGGAGCAACCTTGAGGTATGTACTCAGGACTTATTTTAGTATAAGATTACGTATCGACGGCCACCGAACCGTTCTTTGTGATACATAATTTTTTTGGTAGCAGAGCGTGGTTTCATTTTAGTTAATGATTTTTCGGTATATAAGTCCTGGGTTCATAACTTATTAATGCATATGTCTTGTTATGTTTGTAGGGATTATAGTGTTTTGATAGTGTTATAAATCGTTTTGTGTAGTAAGTTATTAGCCGCTTATTATAATTTGCTTTTTATTTGATTTTTGTGCTATTGTTTGTACTTTTATTCTTTTATATAATGGCGGTTTCGCACAAGGCACAAATAGCTGGTGTATTGCGGTGGCTAGGATCGGCCGTTTTAAATATTTCGCGAAAAGATCGCGTACAGGCCCTTCTATCAAGAAGTGACGCGTTAGAGGAAAGGATGAAAGATTTATATAAATCGTATCAGGCATTGCTTGAATTGGGTTTGGAACCGGAGGTGATGGACAAGGTTTGTGCAGACATGGATCAGGCTGAGGATTTGGCTGATCAAATCAGGGAAGCCGTTGGTATTATTAAATTAAATTCGGCTACTCAGTCAAATAACCTTCAATCGAAGGATAGTTTAACTTCAAGTGGTATTATAGGTAGGTTACCCAAATTAGATTTGCCCCACTTTAGTGGCGACTTAAGCCAATGGGTGGCGTTTATACATTTATTCGATAGTTTAGTGCACTCAAGGGGTGATTTAACATCTGCGCAAAAGTTGGCATATTTGTTGGCTAGTCTCACCGGGGAGGCTAAAGGGTTAGTCCAACATTTAGCACTTGTGGACAACAATTATGATATAGCCAGAGATTTACTAATGAGGCGGTATCAAAATATACGTAGGCTAGCGGATAGCCACGTAAATGTCATTTTAAATTTACATAGTAATGTGCTGAGCCACAACTTAAGAATTCAAGTTTTAAATCCTTTATTAGTGGCAATTAATGGCTTAAGGGGTTTAAATTTGCCTGTAGATAGTTGGTCTTTTATTTTGTTGCATATTACATTACAAAAACTAAATTTAGATATGCGCACCCGATTTGAACAGGCGTATGGTGGAGATTCAACCACTCATCTTCCCACGTTTGATGAAGTGATCTTGTTTTTAGAGGATGAGTGTCGCAGACAGGATAATGTTCCAGCGTCGTCCACGACGCCGGCCCCAATTTCTACTAGGCCGCGACAACAGCATATGCGCTTAATGCGACGCCCTGACCAGCGAGTTTATAACGTGGCAACTCAACATTCAGGCAAATGTTGTGTTTATTGTCGAGTCCCTGATCACACCGTAGTGTCATGTCAAAAGTTTTTAGCATTACGTTTTCAAGCACGGCGAAATATTGCCCGACAGCGGAAGTGGTGTTATGGTTGTTTAGGTAAGCACCTGGCATCACAATGCCAAGTGTCACGACCATGCAAACAATGTAATGGCGATCATCACATTATACTTTGTGGTAATATGAATGGTTCACCCCAATCAGCTGCACCGGCACGGGAGTTTGTTGAAGATATGCAAAATACAGGTGATCAGTGGAATGGTGTTGTGAAGGTTAGACACTGTAGTTTTGGTCATGCTTCCAGGCACCGTACAGGATCAGGTTATTATGATTATCATCGGAGGCAGCCACCACCCTGCAGGGGCGGGGGAAACTCAAGGTCTCATGACAGGACTCGTGTCACGTCTGATCAGCAACAACTTCCTAAGAGCAAAGATAATTATGACTCTTGTGCATCACCTGTTATTAAACAGCAACGTCGTGATTTTGTTAGGCCTTTGCCCTTTTCTGAGTGGCCTCGTTTAGGCCAGCGGGTCCCTGAACCAGAAGGATATTGACTAGGTCACGTCCCTACTAGAACTCCTACATCTCCTATTACTGTTTTGTTACCCACCGCACAGATTTGTGTTGGTTCTCCATCAGGTGAGCAGGTAACCACGCGTGCGATTTTGGATTCTGGAGCACAGGGAAGTTTGGTGTCAATGGATTTGGTGGATAGGTTACAGTTGCGTATTTTCCCTGCTAGCGGGAGTATATTTGGTGTAGGTGGCTCTAAGGTTGCTGGTTTGCGGGGACAAGTTACACTTACTTTTTCTCCTGTTCAATGCTCTCAGCCACAGATTACAATTTCTGCCATAATTTTAGATAATGTTATGGGCAGACACCCACTTGTTAAATTACCATCGGAGATATTAGATTTTACACGTAGTCTAAACTTAGCGGATTGTACATTTCATATTCCAGGTCAAATCGATTTGCTACTCGGAGCAGAAGTTTTGGGAAGGCTGCGGCTAAGTAAAAGCACACTTTTACAACCAGCGGGTTTAGTAGCAGTCACAACTGATTTTGGTGATGTCATTATGGGTCCTGTGTTTCCAATAAAATCTCTTAGCGTTGAAGATGGTAACTTGTGTGTGGGACTCTCACTTGCTGAAGCCATTCAACGGTTTTGGGAAGTCGAAGAGCCTCCCACAGCGGCTCGTGAAAATCCGGAGCACCAAGAATGTGAATTGTTTTTTCAGAATAACACTGGTCGTCTCCGTTCGGGTAGGTTTGTCACGAGGTTACCTTTTTTACCATCCCGACCACCTTTGGGTCACTCCAGGTCTTTAGCTGAGAAAAGGTTAACATCCATGGAGAGACGAATGAAGAGAGATTCTACTTTTCGTGCTAAGTATATAGAGTTTATGGACGAGTACTTTAAGCTCGGACATATGTCAGTTTCTGATTATGATTGGCGCACACAGGAGCACTACTTCATTCCACATCATGCTGTGTTTAAAGGTGGTAAAATAAGAGTGGTTTTTGATGGCTCAGCGCCTACTTCCAATGGAGTTTCTTTAAATCAATGTTTGCATTCGGGCCCAAAGTTACATCGTGACATTGGTGATATTTTAACAAATTTTAGAAGACATCAGATTGTATTTGTTGCAGATATGAAAATGATGTTTAGGCAAACCGTAATTCATACTGATGACCGTTGCTATCAACTTATCTTGTGGCGTGAGAAGGAATCCGATCCAGTTACAGTATTTGAATTAAATACCAATACATACGGACTCAGATCAAGTCCTTATATTGCTATTCGTACATTGTTAGAATTGGCTGAGCGAGAACGTTTACAATTTCCAAGAGCAGCTGATGTTTTGAATAGTGATGTTTTCGTTGATGACATTTGCACTGGAGCTGCAAATGAGAAAGAAGCCTTGATACTACGCGATGAGCTAATTGGGATTCTTAAGGCTGGTGGATATGAGTTAAGGAAATGGGTGTCTAACTCACAAGCTGTTCTTGCTGGGTTACCCGAGGATCATCAACAACATCCTTATATTTTTCAGAACGTGGACAACCCTGACGCTGTTGCAGTATTAGGTATTCAGTATCAACCGTTAGGTGATATATTTACCTTTCGAGTGCAAGACATAGATGTAATTAAATCTTGGACAAAGCGTGTAGTACTTTCAACTGTAGCCAGGATATACGATCCTAATGGATGGTTAGCTCCAGTTGTTTTTTGGGCAAAATGTTTTATACAAAAGCTTTGGTTACAAGGATTAACATGGGATGCCCCTTTAGTTGGTGAATTGTTGTTAAGTGTTTGGATTAGGTTTGTTTCGTCGCTTCCTGAAATTCAATTGATTAAAATTGATAGGTCTTTATTGCCACCAGGGAAATGCATAGTGGATATTCATGGTTTTTGTGATGCATCGGAAAGTGGTTATGCTGCTGCAGTTTATATTCGTTCTGTCAATCAATCTGGTGTTGTAACGGTTAAACTAGTTATGGCAAAGAGTAAGGTTGCACCGGTAAGAACACGCTTAACAATTCCTAAATTAGAGTTATCAGGTGCTGTTCTATTGACACGTTTGATAAACCATGTTAAATCCATTTTTGGCCAAAAAATGAATATTCAGAAGTGTTTTGCTTGGACTGATAGTCAGATAGTTCTTGCATGGCTGCAAGCGTCAGTTCATGTGTTGGAAGTATTTGTGGCCAATAGGGTTTGTCAAATTCAGCAATCTGTCGTGACCTTGGATTGGAGGCATGTACCGGGAGAATTTAATCCGGCAGACTGTGCATCTCGAGGTTGTGAGGCTCCAGTAATATTAGACCATCCCTTATGGTGGGCTCCAGGTTGGCTGTACCAACCCGAAAATTGTTGGCCTCGCATTAAAACGGAACTTGTTGAGCCTCTTCCGGGTTTAAGAGTTATTTCTCTTGTCGTTCAGGAATCGATAGAAAACTTAGACCCGTTACTCGCAAGGTTTAGTTCATTAGACAAATTGATTGGAGTGACCGCCTGGATTAGGAGGTTTATTTATAATTCAAGGAATCCAACAATTAAGAATATGTCAAATGTATTATCACCAGATGAAAGAAATGAATCCTTATTATTCTGGGTTCGTTATATCCAAGCTAAGCATTTTGAAACAGTCTTTGCTACTCTAAAAGGACAAGGTAAATTAAAGGGATCTGTTGCTCGGCTGAATCCATTTATTGATGATAAGGGTTTGTTACGCGTAGGTGGGAGATTACGCCATTCAGAACTACCTTATAATCATAAACATCCGCTTCTCCTTCCTAATCGAACTCCATTGGGAGATTTGATAATTACTGACAGACACGAAAAGAATGCACATGTTGGCTTAAATACACTTTTGGCTATTATTCATCAACAATTTTGGATTTTGTCAGCCAGGAGGGCTATTCGAAATGTTATTTTTAAGTGTATTCCTTGTTATCGACTTAAAGCATCCTTGACTCAACCACAAATGGGAGATTTGCCTCCAGATCGCATTACTGCTGCTAGACCCTTCTCTGGTGTAGGCACCGATTTTGCTGGGCCATTTTCCATCAAGGTTTCATCATTGCGAAACGCCAAGATCGTAAAAGGGTACCTCTCTGTCTTTGTCTGTCTTGTTACAAAATCCGTACACCTGGAGGTGGTATCATCACTTAGTACTGAAGCTTTTATCGCTTGTTTGTCTCGTTTTGTTAGTCGTCGAGGATTACCAAACTTGATTCGCTCCGACTGTGGGACAAATTTTAAGGGCAGTGAACGTTACCTCGGAGAAGTTTATAAGTTTTTGACTGAAAACCAACTGCCTATCGAAAGTTCACTTTCTCGTCGTGGAATTAAATGGAAATTTAGTCCGGCTGGATATCCATCTTGGGGTGGAATATTTGAGGCTGTAGTGAAGGTGGCCAAAACACATATACGACGAATTATAGGAGAATCAGTTCTTACATATGAAGAACTAGCCACAGTCTTTTGTAACATTGAATCTGTTTTGAACTCACGACCACTTTGTCCTATATCTTCGGACCCAAATGATCTAGAAGCTTTAACTCCTGGACATTTTTTGATTGGGGCTCCTCTCAATGCGTTACCTGAATATCCATTTGTGGACACACCAATAAATCGGCTCTCACGTTTCCAACTGCTACAACAATTATCTCAGAGTTTTTGGAAACGTTTTAATATAGAATATCTCCATTTATTGCAGCAACGAGTTCGTTGGATAGATAAAACAGATCCGCCTAAGGTTGGGGACTTGGTTCTTATCAAAGAACCAAATATGCCACCATTATCTTGGAGACGCGGTCGCATTATTAAACTATTCCCGGGTGCAGATGGTACCCCACGAGTCGCCGAGGTCCGCGTTGGGGAATCGGTTTTAAAAAGAGCCGTGGCCTGCTTGTCACGTCTTCCAGTGGCATAACCTTTGCTACCAGCCTCCGGTTTTAGACTCAGTCATGTTAAGCCTGACTGGGACGGGGGACTGTTCGGAATAGAATCATATTTAGTTGATAAAATAAATTGAGGGCCATGAGGGTGGTCCCAAAAATATTTTTAACTCGGCTGATCCGCGCATTCGCATTGTGAACGTGTCGTGGTTGAACATTCGTTGCGTACAGTTAGATGCAAAATTATAGTGTTTTTTTGTGCATCTCTTGTCAATAGTTACGCCCTCCATTTAGACTATTATAGTGAGTGTTTTTGTGCGTATTCGTGAACTATTATTGTAAGGCAAGGTACAGCATCAGTCCTAACATTTCTTGTTCCCAAAACTAACAATCTATCCATCCTTACGGCTGACGTGTTTTTTTGTGCCTTTCGCCCTAACAAGGAGCAACCTTGAGGTATGTACTCAGGACTTATTTTAGTATAAGATTACGTATCGACGGCCACCGAACCGTTCTTTGTGATACATTATGATTTGTTAATTTTTTCCGATATCAACTGCCATATTCTGAGTTTCATATTATCCATAGTGCTTACCAATACTTTTAATATTGTTTTCAGATTTAAGGAATTTGAAGAAAAGAGTGAAAATGAAAGCTTATACACTTGCTGAAAGCACTGAAAGATCAAAAATAAACTTAAAAAACAAGCAACTCGTATTCTTTTTATCTACTGTGGTAGAGAACAATTGCAAAGGCTTTTTTTTGGCGAAATATTAGATTTTAAAGAGTAGTGATGATGACAATTTGCAATGTTCATGTACTTTGACTAATAAATCCTGTAAAACATAAATGTTTTATTTCTTCTCCAATTCCCAATAATATTTTAAATTTAGATACTGTTTAAAACAAATGCTGCCATTTTTATACGAAGCGGCATTTGTTTTAATCAGTATCTAAAAAATATAACAATTTATTAAAAACTAAAAATTTGATTTTCCCGCTTCCTCGTAAAGTAGTTCCAACTTGCGCGTAAGGAGGTCGCTGATCAAACCCGGTAGTACAAAAAATGCTTGAAGATATAGACTGTCAAGTATAAGTTGGCGTTCCAGTGGCGGCGCCTCCTACAACCCTCTGTGTTGCCACTTTTTTTGTTTAGTTTGGATTGATGGATATTCTTAGATATTACATTAAAGGTAAATAAAAAACTCAATAACAAAAAATTATTTTTTAAAGTAATTATGGTCTGTTAGAGGCATTATTCCTTCCATGAATTCTTCAGAGTCATCTGTGTCAGAAGAATCTGAGTCGCTGCTATTCAAATCAATTAAAAATGGTTCCATTACTGTTTCAAGGCGGTTTTGTCTGTCATACGATAATTATTTTCAACATTTATAACGTGATTACAGTGTTTCTGCCATTCTTCAGCAGTTATTTTGGAAAATGCACTATGGATTCTCTGTTCCATGTTTTCAGAGAGGCCAGTAACATTTGTGTCTGCAAATATTCTTTTGAACGAACTCCAAATGAATTCTATTGCATTAAAGTCACAATGATAAGGCGGAAGTCTTACAGCCTTATGACCATGTTTCTTTAATATTTCATCAATTAAGTAGACATTCTCCTCCTCCATTCTGGAAGGTCCTTGAGCTGCTTGATTAGGGACTTCAGTTCTCGCTGTAAAATTACTTTCCATGATTTTTCCCTCTGAAACTATACGGTTCACGGTTCTTTCAGAAACACCTTAAATATAACAAAAAATATTTTAAGTTATCCATCAATCACATTTACTTTCAAAAGCAATTATTATTTTTCCCTAAATTTGGGGATATAAATATCACTTTTAACTGGCAATACTTTACCTGTCAAAGCCGCTGTTCGAGCATTCACTTGTTGAAATGGAATAATCGGCCCATTGTTACGTTTCTCCTCTTCACAAAAACGTTTTACAGCTAGAATAATTTCTCTAGCTGCACTCCGCACTACTTTTGGCATGTTTCGTAATGATTTTTACACTTTAAAACACAAATTATTAGCACCGACACACGTGAGGCTACCAAGCTGTTAGAACTGTCAACACAACTGTCAAAATTAGTACCTTTTTCTGCCACACGCCAACTTACACATGACAACCTATAGCTCTCTATTTCCTATATAAGAAGTTACTCTATGACCTATGTGTCAAATTAATCAAAATATAAATAAAGTTGTTTTTCTGTTTTAATACGGTTTACACCTATAACGATACTAAAATATACAAATAACGATGTCAGCAAGCAGCCAACGGGCAAACAAGTAAGTACAAACAAACGTGTTATTTATTCCGAGTTATCTTGTGTTTCATAGAAAAGTAATACATTTATGTTTTGTTAAAGGGACCGTACTAACTGGGCTCAAAAAGAAACCGCCAAATTGATGATGCTACTCAAGGATTACCCAGTCCTAACCTGAAAAGAAACGGATCACTCCAGCAATCTATCAAAACAAAAAAAAAGAGAGAGCATGATTTGCCCAATTATGCTAAGGAAGAGAATCAAAAACATTTGCTGCACAAAGAAGCAAGCAGTGTCGGGCTGCTGACATTGAATCCATTTTTATATTTTTTAAAAGAAAGCTGTCATAGCCAGTTATAATCTTTGTTGTTACAAATCTGTTAGACATAATTTCATTACTAGAAATAAAGATGAAATACCTGAACTATCTTTCAGATTAGCCAAAATTCAAACCTCATTTATGGGGTATATTGGGTTAAAAGTTACAATAAAATACCCTGTGACATATTAAAACTCCTCAATAAGTGAAAATTTCCTCTAATTTGTAAACAAGTATATTACAAATTACAGGATTATATTCAAGATATAAGAATGCTTTGAAACAACCTGGTCCTGCTTCATAGGATAATCATAGAGCCTTGACAAAATCAATTGGTTGCCGATCTAAATTTACATATTATTTTTTGTTGCATAATACTACAAACACATTATTTTATGTTTATCTCACACAGTGTTTTATTGGTTTTTTATTTCTCATTAATGTATAATATTCTATGGTTTCAATATTTGTAAATATGTGAGGAACATGTATGTATACTAACTACAATAAAGACCTGTATAGTAATATTATTTTAGGAGTTCATCATCTTCGAATTCTTTGTTAACATTGTCTTTATTTAACTTATGTATACAAATATTCTATTTTATTTTAAAAGAAAGAGTTCTTCTTTCTTTTAAAATAAAATAGAATATTTGTAAAAGCGGCAAATAGAATAATCTTTATTCAAAAGTGCTATTTTAGGTGGTCTAATTGGAATAAATGATTTGATTTGAAGCCCACCGAAAAATCCATGCAAGTGAAATGCAAGAAGAAACAATTAGGTAGAAAATATTAAATTGCTATTTTAAGGTTTCATGTAAATATTGTATTGTTTGTTAATAAAAATTGTTTGTATTTATGTTATAATTAAACATTTTATTAATCTAGTCACATGTTTCATTTAAAATGTCTTGTAATAAAGTAGATTGATGCTAACTCATATATGTAATATAAAGTCCTAGAGAATATCCTAGGTCGCTAACTAATGTATAGCTGTAGTTCTTTGTATGCAGTATGTAGGTATAAATGAGTTAATATTATAGGCTTTTAAATAAATGATGAATTTAATATTATTTATTAATATACTTCATTATTTTCTACCGCGGTTCTGTAGCTAGTAATGATTCTAATGCTAAATCTCTGCTATGGAAGGTAAAGTGTGGAATTTCCATCGTCTTTCGGCAGATATTCCCTCTTTTATATAAATATATTCTGCGATATACAACAATGATAGCCTGTAGATTTTTTGCAGGGAAACCTTCTTTTCCACACTCTAAATGCTCTTTCCACCACATTTCACGTAATTTTTTGCTTTTTCTTATAATAAATATATTTATCACAACTTGATATCTGTGAGAAACAGCTGTTACTATATGAATAACCAGCGGCCATCTTGTTTAACCTTCCTACACTGAGTACTGCCAGCCCGGCCGCCACCCGCCTCCCGTGCGCCCCGCGCCGCGTCGTCGCCACGCACGCCAGCAGGCACACCACGGGCGCGCATTTCAGCGCCGCCGCGGACGCCGACGGTGCGCCGCAACCCACGGTGAAATAAACACCCACAGCCTTGAAGAACGGCACCAGCTTCCCGCTCTCGCCCACGCGCTTCATCTGAATCGATTATTATTCATAAAACAATTTCTTAGACGTTCCGCGGCACCAATGTGTCAAGAACCGTAGCCGCCTGAATTCTTCGGCGAAGCTCATATTGTTTTTTCTTTAAGTTTTGATGTTGTTTACTTGAATAAAAACAATATGATAACAAGGCGACGATGATCCACAGGGACGACGACGACGACAGGTCTGCGTAAATTATATTACGCAAACACATTACATTTTACATTATTTTTCTATTTCAAAAGTATTTTTTTATAATACAGCACAAAACTGTTGATAATTCATTATTATACTTCTAGTTAATACTTAAGAATTACGTACCTACGCGTTCACAGCATGTAATTATTACATGCTGTGTACATTGTATTTTTTTTTTTTTTTTTTTTATAGAACAGGGGGCAAACGGGCAGGAGGCTCACCTGATGTTAAGTGATACCGCCGCCCATGGACACCCTCAATGCCAGAGGGCTCGCGAGTGCGTTGCCGGCCTTTTAAGAATTGGTACGCTCTTTTCTTGAAGGACCCTAAGTCGAATTGGTTCGGAAATACTTCAGTTGGCAGCTGGTTCCACAGAGTGGTGGTGCGCGGCAAAAACTGCCTGGAAAAACGCGCAGTTGTGGAACGGCGGACGTCGAGGTGATACGGGTGATATTTCGTATTCTGCCTCGACGTCCGATGATGAAACTCAGCTGCAGGTATTAATCCGAACAACTCCTCTGAACACTCTCCATGGTAAATGCGGTAGAAGATGCAGAGAGACCCCACATCTCTACGCAACGCCAAAGGATCAAGCCGCTTGGAGAGATTTTGGTCGTCAACGATTCGAACCGCTCTTCGTTGAATACGGTCAAGTGGAAGAAGCTGGTACTGGGGAGCACCCGCCCAAAGGTGGGAACAGTACTCCATGTGGGGCCGAATTTGCGCTTTATATAGTTGCAAGCGGTGGCCCGGAGTGAAGTACCGTCTCGCCCTGCTGAGCACACCGAGCTTTTTGGAGGCTAATTTTGCCTTTCCCTCCAAGTGACCGCGAAACTGAACGTCGTTCGATATGTCAACGCCAAGTATTCCAATGCTGGCTGTGGCTTTAAGGAGAGTGTTTTTGAAAAGAGGAGTAGCGACAAAGGGTGTTTTTTTAGCGGAAAACGCGCAAACTTGTGTCTTTTTGGGGTTAAATTGGACTAGGTTTAGTCTGCCCCAGTCAGAGACTCCACGTAGTAGGGTTTCTACTTCAGACACAAGTTTGTTCCGGTACTCATCGACATCTGCCCGAGAAATACTTGCCCGGCCAGTGTAAAGAGTGTCCCCAGTGCTGTCATCCGCATAGCAGTGAATGTTGCTAAGTTGCAACATATCATTGATATGCAGAAGAAACAGGGTCGGGGATAAAACACAGCCTTGTGGGACCCCAGCGTTCACGGGTTTAAGGTCGGAACATGCTCCGTCGATGACGACCTTGATGCTCCGATCGGCCAGAAAGCTGGAGATCCAATCGCATAATTTCTCGGGAAGCCCATAGGCTGGAAGCTTCGAGAGCAGTGCTCTGTGCCACACCCGATCGAAGGCTTTCGCTATGTCCAAACTAACCGCTAGAGCCTCCCCCTTGGACTCAATTGCCTCCGCCCATCTATGCGTAAGGTATACAAGAAGGTCACCAGCCGAACGACCACGACGAAAGCCGTACTGAGAGTCACTTATCAGCTGGTGGCCCTCCAGATACTCCAGGAGCTGGCAATTAATAATGGATTCCATTATTTTGGAGAACAAGGAGGTTATCGCTATTGGGCGATAGTTGGACGGATCGGAGCGATCGCCTTTTTTAGGGATCGGATGTATCGATGCGATCTTCCAGCACTCCGGGACAGTGCCAAGCGAGTACAGGTACCGGAAAAGGCGCGTTAAGACCGGAGCCAACTCAGGAGCACAAGTACGCAGCACAATTGGAGGAATACCATCCGGCCCGCTCGACTTATGTATGTCCAAGGAAGATAATGCTTTACGGACAGCACGTTGCCGGAATGTAACTTCCGGCATCGAAGAATCACACCGTGAAATGCTCGGTGGTGATCTCCCTCGGTCATCCAAAGTCGAGTTGGACGCGAAGAGACAGCCTAAAAGGTCGGCCTTCTCCTTCGCAGTGTGGGCCAGCGAGTCATCCTCCCTGTGCAATGGTGGAATGGAGGGCTGACAAAAATTCCCTTGGACAGCTTTGGCTAGAGACCAGAAGGCTCGAGTCCCCGAAGGGAGTTGGGCCAATCTCTCGCCAAATCTGGCAATGTGCTCTGACTTTGCTTTAGTGATTTCCCGTTTGAAGGACCTGGAGGCTGAGTTATATGCTTTTTTGAGTTCGCTGGTATTAGCATCACGAGATTTGGCCGCTTCTGCCCATGCCTTAAAGCATTCTCGCTTTCGACGCGAGGCTGTCTTGCAAGAACGCTTAAACCAGGGCTGAGACTTGCCACCGATCGGCACCGCAGAAAAAGGAATAAAGAGTTCCATTCCCTGCAGAACCACTTCGGCGACAGAGGCAGCGACGGAATCTGGAGCTTCAGACGAAAAGCAAATAGGCCCCCAAGGGTAGGACGCAAAGAAAGACCGCATCCCGTCCCAATCTGCTGACTTGTAGTGCCAAATACGGCGAAAACCCAAAAAGCGCGACCGCGAAGGGCGCGTAGATGGCACAGTACTCCGGACCACACAATGATCCGATGAACCCAATGGCGGGTCAACGGAGACTTGATAGTTCTCCGGATGCGAATTCAGCAGAAGGTCCAACAAAGAGGGTTTATGACCGTCCACATCTGGTATTCGCGTAATCGCAGGGACCATTTGTGTCAGGTCGTAGGCTAAAGCAAAGTCGTGAAAGGATCTTCCCGCGTGATCGGTGGTTTCAGAGCCGAGCCAATCGGCATGGCGGGCGTTAAAATCGCCAAGTATCACGATTTCGGCGGTAGGAACCCTTTCAAGCAGGGAATCTGTAGCCATTTGGATGTGCTCGATGAGTCGGTCAGTTTCGTCATTTCCGCTATGGGACCTATACAGGCACGCATAGAATCGCGGATGGTCATCGCAGTCTATGCGGAGCCAGAGGTTAGATAGGTCCCTTCCTTCAAGCGTCCCGAGGCGACGAGAACAGATATCCTCTCTGACGTACACGCAAACTCCCGCCCGCGGCACAAATGAATGTTCCAATTTGTACCCCGGGTAGGAGAGGTAAGAAGTATCAGCCGGGGAGGATATCTGAGTCTCAGTGAGGAAGAATAAGGCCGGCTTCGCAGATTCAAGGTGAAAGTGAACCGCGCTTAGGTTTGAGTTGAGCCCCCTAACATTGGTGAAGTCCACTGTGAGCGTGGAAGGGGTTGCCTTCGGCGAATTCTTCCGTTTGCCCCGAGATCGAAACCTAAAACTAGAACTGGATGTTTTGTTTAGAGCGCAGTTTTTGCCCACCCCAGAATACGAAGGGCAGCCTGTGCATCCACCACCGGATACTGATTGTTCCGATGATGGACGCCCAGAGGGGGATTCTCCACGTGTGGTACCGCCCTGGGGTAATCTTTCTTTAAACTGCACCGTCATACTCTGGGGAAGGGGGGGGGGATGGGCTCCGGGAGTCTCACTCACCGAACGAAACGCGAGTACAATAAGATAAACCTATTGCATCACTTCACGCCGGTTTTCTGTGAGACAGTGGTACTGCCCCGGTCGTGCCTGCCCATTTGGCTGAAGCCCGAAAGCAACAGCATGGCACTCCCACTAGGAACTTGTAATATTTTACTACCTATTATTTTGCCATTTTATTTATTGACTATACGGTTTATTGCTTAACGTATGAAGCCACTATTAAATTTTTCTATTATATCTAATATAGGTAATAACATTTAATTGACATGTTAAGTAAACCCAGAACTACATAATATATCATCAATAATAACGAAAAACATGTTATTTAGTAGGTAATTTTAAAAAATTCAGGGCTACATTTTGATTTTAGGCGTTAATAGTTTAATTTGCTACCCCCATTGTAATTTATATAATTATGTTATTATTCATGTGTAAAATTAAAAATATTCGGTAACGTATTACAAGAAAACTTATCAAATCGGAAGGAGTTATCATTTCTTTATACAACAGTAGGTATTTTCTTTGTCCATACACAACGTAAACAAACAATTTCTAATGCGTAATAAACACGCAATACTTGTTTCATGTAAGTCCTATCATAAATAGCAATGATGAATTAAACAGAACTGGAAGCATTCAATTAGAGTGGTTTCTCGGCCCTCCCCCACGAAGCAATTCGAAAATCGAAAATATTTTGGTCCCAAGATAAATGCGCATAATTTATCGTACTTAGCATTGTTCACAACCTGAAGCCAGGCAATTATCGTACCAGTGCCGAAAAATTATCGTACGTGGATAAAAATTATCGTACAAGTCAGGAAAATGGATAAAATACTTTTAAAAATCATATAAAATGTGACAATAATATGTTGGAAATGATTTATAGTTTAAATCTTGTAAATTTGTGTTTTTTAAATTGAAGAATAATAATTCAAATTAAATATTCGACGTATGGCAAGACCTGAGCGGGGAGTGGACGAGGGCACTTCGAGTGTGATGAACGTGCCAACATTTCGAATTTATAATTCGAATTGAACAACAGTAACAACCAATGAAAGGATTGCGCCATGAAGTCTGCTGTCTTCCGCGCTGCACCCGTGGGTGGCGCCGGGAGCCCCGTTACGCCCGTGGGCTTGCGGGGGGTATCAGTTTCGCGCCCCGCTCAAGGGCGGGTTGGTCGTTGTGGCGGGCCTGGAGCGGCCCTGGGTCTTTTAGGTGCTATGTAGCGTCTTGGCTGCAATGTTGTTATGTGTCAGCGGGGGTGGAGAATGCGTAGGTACTTCTTTAGGTATCGGAGTCCTCCTCGCGCACTAGCTCGCGCGGGAAGGATCGGCGGTGGTCGGGAGGCCTGGTGAGGAGCGGGGCGAGATTCTGGAGGTGCTGGAAGCCGGAGGCGTCCGCACGCTCGAACATGCGTCTCGCCAGCGCGCTGATAAAGTCATCCAGGCTCTCCTGTTTGAGGTCTCGTTGAATGGTGGAATTCCTTACGTAGCGCGGCGCGTCGACTATACGCCGCAGTGTGGTACTCTGCACGGCCCGCAACCGACGTCGGTGCGTCTCGGCCGCAAGCGCATACCACGCGGGCGCCGCGTACGTAAGGTGCGGTCTGAGGTATTGCTTGTAGAGCGCCAGTTTGCGCTTTATAGACAGCGACGACTGGAGCACAGGGCGTAGTTTCACGGCAACCGCCTTTGCGCGGCCCGTGGCTGCAGCGATGTGGTGGCGCATTGTGAGGCCTCGGTCCAATGTGACGCCTAGGTAGGTTGCTTTGGGGCGCCACTGGATCTCGACCCCTTGTAGCTGGAGCGGTGGCGGGAGATGTCGCCGGCCAAAGACTATGGCCTGGGTCTTGGCGGCATTTGCGGTCAGGCGCCGCTCAGCCAACCAGGCGGGAAGGGCATCCAGCGACCTCTGCAGCTTGACGCCTGCGTAGCGCGCGTTGAATGCCGTTGCGATGTAGGCGGTGTCGTCCGCAAACAATGACACCGCACACCCCGCTGCGACTGGAACATCATCGGTATAAATAGAGTACAGGCTCGGTGACAAGCAGCTGCCCTGCGGGACCCCCGCGGTGATCGGCCGGCAGCTCGACTTCACCCCCTCGACGGAGACGTGGAACCGCCGGTCGAGAAGGAAGGAGCGGATGATAGCCACCACGCGCCGCGGGATGTCGGAAGCGAGGAGCCTGTGCACAAGTCCCGCGTGCCAGACCCGGTCAAAGGCTTTCTCCATGTCGAGAAATACTGCAGCCGCCGCCTCTTTCTTATTAAGAGCGGCGGTGATGTCGTGCAGCACTCTCGACAGCTGGAGGGTGGTGGAATGTTCACTTCGGAATCCAAACTGTTCGGGCCTCGGAGTAAAGTGTCGCCTGATTGTCGGCAGCAACATGGCCTCGAACAGCTTGGATTGCGTGGCGAGTAATGAGATAGGGCGATAACTCGCCGGGTCGAAGACGCTTTTGCCCTTCTTGGGCAACATGATAACTTTTGCCTCCTTCCAGGCTTCGGGGAAGTGTGCGGTCCGGAGGATCGCATTGAAGAGACGCATAAGCGTCACCACCGCACGGTGGGGCAGGTGACGCAGTGCTGCGTTTGTGATACCGTCTGGGCCGGGGGCCTTCCTGAGCTTGAGCCGCGCTGCTTGTTTCTTGACGGCGCTCGGCGAGAAGAACAGCACCTCTTCGTCTGCCGGTGGAGGGGCGCCCAGCTGCTCGGCGACGGCGGTCTCGACCTCTAGCGCACGGGCTGGGTCCTCCGCAGGGTTAGGGGAGAACTGGTGTTGAAGGTGGTCCGCGAACAGCTCGGCGCGGCCCTCGGCGTCGTAGCGCAGTGTGCCGTCTGGGTGTCGCAAGGGGCGGATGGGGTCGGCTGTGCCACTGAGACGCCTGCAAAGGCGGTGCAGCCGTACCCAATCCGTGCTGGCCTCATCAAGGCCGCGGTCCCACGACTCGGAGGCGTGGTCGTTGAGTGCAGCCTTGACCCGATCGGCGAAGGCGTGCAGTTCTGCACGCATGCGCGGACAGCGGGTCTGTTGCCAGCGTCGACGTAGGGCGCGTTTGCGGCGGATGAGCGCCAGCAAACGGGGCGGCAACTGTTTGTACGTGGCTGGTAGAGGACGCTCGGTGGTAGCTGCGTCCAATGCACTCTGTAACAGTGTGGTAAAGGATGCAGCAAGTTCGTTAATAGCCGCTGGGGTGACGGGTGGGCGCGGCTGGGGTGCGTCATTTAGGGCTCGCTCGAAGACCCTCCAGTCAATGCACTTCCGGCGAAGCGGTGTATGAATGTGATCGGACCGGAACTCGTCGACGATCACATCCTGCGTCATCTGGCACGTCAGTCCCTGGTGGACCACGATGTCAATGGTGTCCTCTCTGTGGCTGGCTTGATCGGGGTAGTGTGTCGGCACGTCTGGGCCGGACACTGAAAAGTCCAGCGTCTCGGCGTCGTGCAGCAGGCGCCTACCCCTCGGGTTTGAAGTTCTCGAGTTCCACGCCGGGTGCTTCGCGTTCCAATCCCCAGCTATGACGCAGGGATGGGCGGCAGCGAGGAGCTCTTGGAGATCTGTTGTGGTATACCGATTGTTGGGTGGCGCGTAGACCGCGAAGAATCCAGTGGGGCGACCTGCGAGTTGTAGCTCCACGCCGAGGGCATCGCATTCGGTTACCACCACATCTGGCAGCAATCTGTGTGGTATCCGGCGTCTCACCATGACCGCCAAACCACGGTAGGCGTAACCACAGGCGTCGACACGGTGCTGGCGGTAGACTTCGTAACCCGGCATGCGGAGTCTAGCTGTGGCGGCTAGGTGCGTCTCGCTGACCAGGGCGATGTCGATGTCCTGTGAGCTGAGTACATGTTTTAGATATGTGACCTTACCCGCGAGGCCACGCGCATTCCAGTGTAGGAGCCGGAGGCCCCCCATCATCGTCGACTGCGGCCTCGGGTTGGGCCCTTGAAGGCCGATGCCGCTCTCCTGAAGAGCGCGGCTGGGTTGTCCCCGGTTTGTACAGCCTGGAGAATATTGGCGATCGCCGACAGCGCCTCCTCCATTTGTGGCCGGCGCGCGCGGGACCTGGTGCGCGAGCGCGAAGATGGTGCTGTGCGAGGTGGTGCAGTGGCAGCGCGTTCATGAGCTGGTGTAGGTGTAGTAGCTGCGGTGGCGGCGCGGTTGGCGACGTCGGTGGTGACTGCATGGAGCGCGGCAGCGCGGCTTGCCTCCTGAGCGGCAAGCGAGGGTGGAGCACGACCTCGTCTGCAGCCACCACGTCTTGTGCGGTGCCGCACGGTGATGAAGTCGTCCGCTTCGCCTGTAGGGGCGACGCCAGACGTCGAGGGAGCGGCCGCTGATGTCGCACTCGTGGTCTGCTGAGAAGTTTCTTTTTGTGGTTGCTCGTGGCGTTGGCGCAAGGGGCGAGAGGGCGCAGTTCGGGCAAATGTGCCCGCGCGCCGGTTTTGTTCCTCCTCCTTGCGGACCGGGCACGACGAATGGCAGGCGGGGTGTGGGCCCCCGCAGTTGGCGCAAGTCGCCGGCACGTCCCTCGGTCTCGTGCAGTCCGCC
Organism: Pieris rapae; assembly: GCF_905147795.1. NCBI lineage: Eukaryota > Metazoa > Arthropoda > Insecta > Lepidoptera > Pieridae > Pieris > Pieris rapae. Next base: position 1,280,982 of record NC_059533.1, on the reverse strand, counting down.
GCGCGATGCTCCCCTGCGCAACGAACGCACGCCATTCGTCGATGACAATTAACCGAAGAGTGCCTAAACGATTGGCAACGATGACACTGTGCAGGGCCCTGCTTCCCGCGCCAGGCTTCAATCGTTACCCCTGTCATGTAAAGCAGCTCGGTTATACTGCAAATGGCAGGGGTGATGTCAGGTGTTCGCCGCAGGACGGTGAGAAAAATGCACCCTGGTCGACCTTTTCTGGCACGAATTGGGCGTATGTACTCAGGCTCGTATCCAAGGGCTCGTAGCGCCTGGGCCAGTTCCTCGGGGTCGGTGGTGACTGGTATTCCCCGGATCGCCACCTTGAGGTCCTGCTCCGCTGGAAGAGAGTATGAGAACCAAGAGACCCGGCGGTCCTCCTTCTCCAGGTCTGTGAGGTAGCGCTGGACCACCCGGTACTCGTCAGCTGTTTCGGGAGATATACGGTAGCCCTTACCGTATGCCCTGGTGTTGGCGGAACGTCCAAGCAGTTGGCTGATCCTCCCCAAATGATGTACATAATTGGGGAGGAACTCGATCACAATGGGCGGATATGATGGTTTCTTCGGGGCCACAGGGGCCCTGGGGGGCTGTGCGAGGACCGTAGGTGCGGTCACCATCGCTGCGTATGAGGAGGGCGCCATCAGCGCAGGGGTGGCGTCGTCGTCAGCAGGAGCAACGGGAGCAGCAGGTCCAGGTGAGGCACCGGTGGCACCAGGGGGTGCGTTGGCGTTCCCCGCCCTGCCAGCCACAGGGGCGGCGGGCGGTGGAACAGTTATAGGTGGCGGCTGGACTGGAGGTCCCAGGTCAAGGCGGCGACCTGGCGCCGGCCGAGGGTCCCCAGTGGAGCCTGGAGTAGCTGCTGTGGGTGCCACAGCACATGGGCGCTTTGCCACAGACTCACCTTCCGAGCCGGGGTCAACGGCTGAAAACGGGTGGCGTACAGGGGTGGCTGGGAAGCGACACTCGTCGCGGATCAGCGCCAACTCCCGCTGCTCGGCTTCGGTGAGCGGCGACTCTAATATGCCGCTGTTGCGTAGCGCTTCTTCACGCGATTTTGCGTACCGGGCCATAGCGCGCAGCATCCCGCGCGACGCGAACGAGCATGCGGCTGACTGAGCCAAAAAGATCAAGTCTGACTCGAATGCCGTCCGCGGCGAAGACGCGGCACTAGTACCCGGGTCGCGATCGAGCATTCGCAACAGTTCGTCAATACCAGAACACTCACTATTTGTTACGGACGCGCGGCGTTGGCACACGGCCCGCGTCTCGGTGACATGCGGCGATGTCTCGGAATGTACAAATGACGTCACAGTAGACACAATTTGTTGCGGGGCCCGCGGGGCGGGCGGGTCGGATTGTATGACGCTATCGGTGGCGCGAGGCGATGACTCAACGCTCAGGAATGCGGTCTCGGCCGGCGTAACGTCGGTGGCACGCCGCGATATCGCCGCTCCGTTTGATAACGTCACGGCCGACGTAGCGACGGAAACTTGCAGGGTGCGGTGAGGGAGGGCTATGCGTACCGTTTTCTTAATCCTAGCCGCTGGAGTTAGGTCACGTTTTTGATGCGACGGATGACGGTCCCTGGGGACTTCTAGGGATCGGCTGCGGCTCGTCTGCTGCGAAGCTGGCTCCGCAAAGCTGTACAAGCTTGACGCAGCTTGCTGCTTCGCTGCGGGCGAGCTGTGCGTTGTGTCGCGCACTTGGAATGATGGTCCGGCTGTGGCGGCGGCTGCCTCAGCATCCGCAGGTGGCCTCGCTCGACTGGCATAGGAGCGTGGGCGCTGCGGGCGGGGCGGCTGCTTATCATCGCCGATCTGCGGAGTGCGCTTCATGTTATAAAAATAAAAATAACTTAACTGAAGCCAGGAGGCTGTCACGCACGACCCGAAACTACCGGTACATTGCGCGCTCCACCGCTTTTCCCGAATCCCAAAGGGTTACAGGATAGGCGGCGAGCGGGCGTCACCAAATAGTAGCTTCAGCTGGTTTGTGACTGCACCTCAGGGCAACTATTACGTGCTTTTCAATAAAAGCCGGGATAGTTAATAAAAAATAAAATCGGGTCCGAATGCGCGCAATCGACACGTGCGTTGCGTTAGACAGCCGGACGGCGACCCGCGCCATGAAGCAACGGCATGTGATCCTAATAAAACAATGAGGCAATAGATGGCACTAACACTAAAAAACTGTAAATATTATAGGGCTATCTGTGTAATCAACAAATTTTTCATGAGAACGGAAATTATCGTACAATCTGCGTACGATAGTCGAGTACCATCGTACATCGTACGTAGCTATGAAATTATCGTACATGTACGATAATTATCGTACGGTTGAGAACACTGCTGAGTAGTTAACTTTTTTGACTAATGGTCAGATATTTGACCATTAGTAACTCCTACCACGGATCAAAAAACGCATTTTGCTGAATTTTAACTATTAGTAACGATATTTGACCAATAGTTGAGTTAACTACGGATCAAAAAACTAATTCAATTCTTTAATTAGCGCCCTTGGAACCACACGGTTACTCCAAAGGTAATTATTTTCCATGCGGCCGGCCTAGCTTTTATGCTATGATGCGATATATATGCGATGCGATAATATGCGGTCTCCACGACTGCAACTCTCCAGTGACATTACTTTCCAATATCATAATCATAATAAATTACATAAAGTACATTACACAATGCTTAACAAAAAATTGCAAACATATTTTTTCGTTTGTACAAACCCTTATTTATGACGTTTGTTCTAACGATCCTGGATACAGCACTGCCCGTAACAATTATTGTTTATTTTATTCGGCAATTGGCCAGTTTTTTCTAGTCTAGCCACACTTTTTCACTCCAGTATGAAAGCCTCACCTACTTATCTAGATGAGCATCAGTGAAAGGGATATGTTTACATACCGCTCGCTTTCATAGGAACTTCCTTTAGTTCATTTTATATAAAAACGTAGCACTAATAGAAACTGAAAATTTTGTAAGAAATCTCATTAATTATTATTTTTTTAATATTGGCCAGATAGACACAATTCTCATTTTTGAATCAAATATTTTTTGCTTTCGTGTAACTACTATCGTATAAACAACGGATAACATTTAAACATTTCCCAAAAAGATCTACAATATTTATGTTCCAGAAAATACCGAAGTAAATGTTTTCTTAAGATGAACGTAATTGTTTTGCGATATGACATTAACTCGTTTGTAATAATTGAATTTTTAATTTGATATTTTTAATTTTCTATACTGAATAATAGAAGATGGTTAAATGTCAAGATTCTTATAATGTTGTATATATTGTCACGTTAATTATAAATTGTATTTCAAAATTTGTAACTCTGTAATTCGTATTAATTTTTTTGCGATACAGCGACATCTATGCGTCAGTATTGAAACCATGTAAGTTGGAGTATAAAATAAGTATAAGGGGATATTATGGGAAACCGTAATACTATTCACTTTTTACTAAAATATGACCCAGTGCGAATTACGCTATAGTTTTCGCGGAGTTCTAAATCTAATAACTGTTCCAGTTTATAAACAGAACTTAAAGTACCTAACATACTACGTAACATACTTATATCTAACATAATATTGTGCGCTGTATAAGTGCGCGTAAAAGCTAAACTATCTTCGATATTTCTTATAACTAATAGTAGCTCATTAATATTATCATCAAATGAATTTAATAATTGGGAAATTTCTGCATCTACATGTTCAGTATTAAATTTCGAAATCATAAAATACATTGTTTTATTTAAATCAATTTGATTTTCCACCAATTTATCAATAATTTTCGCGTGCTCGGACATCCACGCCTTACTAAGACTTATATGATTATTAAATTCGGAAATTATATTATCTTGATTATTTTGAAGAATTTTAATGGCCTCGTCATATTTAATGGCATCGCTGTAGTCTAATGTACTTAATAACAACGATGCTTTATCTAATTTTTCCGTTAAATGTTGAAGACGAGCTTTAGAAATAGGTAAACTGTGGTTGTCAAAGTAACCCTCAATGTCATGAATTTGAGTCTTTAATGTTTCAATCTTCAGGCCAATTTTATCCAAGTCAATGAAATGCAAAAAGGGATGATAATGGGTAATTATGTCAGTAAGTCCGATATTAAACGGTAACAGTCCAGGTCCGTTGTCCATATTCTCAAGTATTATCTCCTGGGAATGACCCAGGAGTCTATGTCCAGGGACAACACCAGGGTTGTCAGCAGCATCCTGACCAACACGTTTTAGTCGGGACTTCGATACAGGTAATCGTTTTTTAGAGGTATATATATGTATGGGTAAATTTGTAATAACTTTATCTTGTATATAACGTTGAGCTAACTTTTATCTCGCAGCAATCGGATTACTTATATAAACATCCTGTCTAGGTGTGTAATCAGTCTCGGGTTCCCTATGGGAATTGTGTCTCTGCATTATCGCTCGGCGTTCTGCGAACGATGAGTAATGTATCATACTATACACTGTTAGCATATTGTTACGGTGACTTTGTATGTATTGTTGTAAAAGTCTATCTGTTAAGTTTAAATCTGTAGGGTCTCCTAGAGACCCTACAGATTTAAAGTCCTAATGTCCAGACAAAAGTCATAATATCCAGTAACAATGTCATAATATGGTCTACATTTAGTCAAGCTATGTATAGAATTATTATATGCTAAAATAGCGTATAAAATTAAATTGGCTGCCGATTCGTTTTTGTGTTTTAATCTTAATATTCTAATATGTTCTATAAGGGTGCTATGTAAACGCTCTATCATTCCGTTTTCATTAGGACTGTGAGGTGCTATCATATGGTGATTTATTTTATGTAGGCGTAGGAATTCAGCAAATACTTGATTTGTGAACTCTGTTCCTCTATCGGAAATTAAAGTCATAGGTGATCCATGATGTGTCATGAAAGTTAATAGTTTATCAATTATGTTTGGAGCTGTACAGTCATTAAGTCGGTATGCTTGAGCATACTTAGAAAATGCGTCAATGAAAGTCAAAAATTTATCTTGTTCTAAGGTCAAGACGCCTATGTGAACTGTTTCAAATGGTCGAGAAGGCGGCGGTACAATTTTAAACTCTGGGCGTACGGGATTACGGTCGTATTTTGCGGAGTTACAGATTGGGCATATGCTTATGTAATTAACTATATCATGTTTCATTTTAGGCCAGAAATACCTTTGGGATAAGGACATATATGTTTCATTTATTCCGCGGTGGTTGGTTTTACCTTCATGATATTTTCTAATCGTGTCCTGTTGGGTTAAATAATCTCTAATATTTTCAACTTGCCGTATAATTAACAAGTAATAATTTCATAGATGAGCTTCGAAAAGTGTTTTGGATAATAGGTACTATACTCAACATTTTTCCTAAGGGTTCGACGAGTATAGCAGTACGTATTTTCGGATCTACATATTTTTTAATTATGGCGATAATTTCTTGTTGAAGGCTGTTCTCATTAATTTGTACAGAGACGCGCGAAAAATTCTCAAAAGGTCTATTAAGAACGGGTTTAGTTGAGGGTGAGTTATTTGTGATTTTTATTAGGATTTGCTTTCGAAACAAGTTAAGAGGGTCTTCACTTATGGGGATGTCAAGTATTGGACTTTCGCGACTAGTATGTTTTGTACCTTCCTGATTTATATCAGCGCTTTCGTCAGTGCTGTAGGCTCTTAAAGTTGGTGCAGTATCAGTCGATGAAAGGCTAATAAGAGGTCGCTCGTCAGGACATGTCACAGTCGATTCGGAGTCAGATAAATTAACTACTAATGATCCTACCGACTGCGCCAATTATATTTCACCCGCCGGTGCACTCCAAAAAAAACCAATTTAATATTAAACTAATTTATTATAATTACAAATTAATAGAGTGATCTCAAGCGCGATGCTTACAAGAATGAATTCCTAAAACTAAGTACTATATCTAGCGTCGCCGGTGGCGTCCTTCGTCAGCAGAAATCCTATATTGTTAGGTGCAGGGCTGGCACATAACTAACTATTCCCTTTTGTGTTCTTATAGTTACATGCGTTGGCTTCTAACTTCCTGCTGTCGCTTTCTCATACCATCACCTTCTCTATCTCTCATTTAATGCGAAGCCACCCAAGCAGTAACCGACAGTGGTTATGCGTCGCAGCTATGGTGGAATCGATCATGAGAGCCTGCTTAGTGATGCGTTCAAATTTGACTAGAGTGGTCTATACGACTTAGCCTTCCTCGATGACAAGGTGCTCAAGCTGTTCACCTATTCTATCACAAACCTCTATGATAAGCACGCCCCAGTGAGACGTGTTAAACTTAAACATTTCTCTGATTATATAAAAAGTTTGATTCACAAAAAAACAGAGCCAAAGCTAAAATGAGAGCTGCCAAATCTGATGCAGAGCGCGAAAAATATAAAGTAGTTCGTAATCGTTGTAACACTCGCTGTCGTGATGCTCAAAGACAACATATTCACGATTCAATATCCAATGGCGACACCACGGAAATCTGGAAGTTCCTCAAAAACTTGGGGATTGGCAGAGCGGCACAGAATAATATTTCTTCAGCTCATTCATTCATTCATTGATATAGACAATCTTTACTCTCACTTTCCTCTTACTCCTTACTACCCATGATAAATCTTCTCTTGAGAAGACACTCAATAATCTAGCATCTCTTCCTCTCCTCTTCTTTTTGTATATGTCATTCAGTATTTGCTATTCTTGAATCTGTAAGATTAGCTTTGTAGTTTTAGTTAGTTATTAATATTGTTTTTTTTATTTTCTCTAGATTAAGGTTCTATAGATTAATATAAATATATTTTGTTTTTTATATAACTTCTGGTTATGCACTTCTTGCACTCATCATTTTTTTATTTATTGTTTTCTTTTCTTACTAGGGTTGCCTGGAAGAGATCGCTTGTTAGCGATAAGGCCGCCCGTTGCATCCCTTGTAATTTATATGTATTGTGTTATTTGTGTTTCTTTCTAGCCACGAAGTATGAATAAATAAATAAAATATTATCACAGCAAACTAGTATTTCTAATTCCCAGTTGGGGCGTTGAAACTGTTATCCGATAATGTCCCCATATTTTGTGGGATCGGTACATAAATAATGTAAATAATAAAAATAATTAGCCGAGCTGATTACGATACTTTATACGCAGTCATGGTAATAATAAAAATCGATTTTTTACGTCAAATAAAAAGTTGCTTTTTCCTAGGTGATATCATGATTCTTGTAAATCATGAGTTAGCCATTTTTTAGCGAAGTTAAGGGTTGTTTTATGTGAAAATATTCTAATCTAGGACAATCTATATATATGTGGTAAGTGTATAAGTTAATATTTATAAATACAGCATTTTCTTACGATAAATTCATATCCATAAGCATTAGGATCAGTCAAATAGAACTTTGTTATTGTTACAGAAGACCCGTTTTCTTGCACTTTAAACCTCTATTTCAATAAATAAATTATGCAAGCAATTAAAAAATACTTAATACAATATCTATAGATGGCGAAGAAAAAACGACCATGAAACGACCAACTGGTTTCTCGTCGTTGGTCACTGTCTCTCTTTTTCAATACCCAAGAAATGATGTGGAATTTACGAAATCTATAACATTTCCTATATGGGCTGCTGAGATAAACGAAGAGTCTAGTAAATAGATAATCTAAGGTAATGAAATATAATTTTTATCTCAGAACCAATTTATCGATATGTCAGTCACAGTGATTTAATAGATATTATACATAATGACTGGTCATTATATATAATAACAAAACTGACTAGACAATATGATAAATTAATCACTTCATCCGGATATTATTCATAATAGCGGGTCAAAGTTAGCCAAAGTAATAAATACGGTCTAACTGACTTGTTACACCTCCCGAGTCACATCTTGGCGGCCAAGGATTTCAGCACTGCAACTGTACTGGAGAATGCGTTTCTAATGGGTGTAAATGTAAAAAGTCAAACCAATGTAGAATTATTATCTATGGCAATGTCATTTTAATTCTTAATTTATACCTTAACAGTACCTACTTGTTTTATTACATTATCCAAGTCTTTGAAGATATTATATAAAATTGCTAGTTAATGTGATTAATTCCGTGTCAATTATCACTTTATCTAAATTGAGTAGACATTATAAATAATGGCTAGATAATATACATAATATCCAGATTAATTACTTTGGCTGTAACAGATACACTTGTTGGTGCATAGCGCCTACACATATTGATAAGCAACTGCGCAGCAGATGTCATATCTACAAGCGGAACAAGGCGTCTATTATTTTTTATAATTAATTTGTCATTCCGATAACACCTCTGTACCAGTAACCATCATTTTTCATTTGCAATCTTGCAAATGCAATGCTTTTTTCTTATGATAAGTTATTCTTAACTATCCTTTTATCCTGCCTATACAACACTCTTGATCATGTCTTGTCTCCAGCGGATTCATCCTGTTTTATAAATAGGTATACTAAAATTATAAATGTAATAATTTCACAGTTCCAAATGTTCAAAAACTTCTGGTTGTATTTTTCTGCCTTTGAAGAAGAATATCACATTTTTATCAATGACAAGAACGCTGGATATAGAAAAACACAATAGTGCAGATATTTTCAAATAAGTAATTGAATTTCAATTTATAATAAATGATATAATAAATTGGCGGTTCTTATATCTTTATAAATATTGATTAAGTTTTGGATAAAAACATTATTCTGTTTTACACTTAGTATGAAATACCATCATAATGTATATGATCATTTAAGTACTTATTAAGCTTTCTATTTTTTTTTTGTTCATAACAATTACTTTTTCTAAACTGATTAGAAGATAGATTTCTTTCTTTTTTTTTTACGTTCATAAGTGTACATTATGTTACCTATATGAATAAATGCTTTTTGATTTGATTGATTGATTGAGATATTAAAATAAATAAATATATTTGTCTACGAAATGAAGTAGTATGAAATAGATTAGGTCTATGTGAGGCTGGGTTTGATTAGTTTTCATTACAATTAAGTTTGCGTTTGTATTACTGAAAGTTATTTTGTTGTGTGTTAAAAGTTGATTATTAACATTAAATTAAGTTGTGTAGGTTATTATGCTGTTCTTTTATTATAACCTATACAGTAACACAGCATATAGGTATATTTTTAATTTCTGCTTAGCCATGTAATTTAAGGTTATTACGTTTCTATTAGGCAGTCATTAAATAAATAGTAGATTAAATCAATCATTTTATTAATTGAATGTTATTAGATACAAATTTTTTTTTTATAAAGTACACACAATTATCTTAAACAGAGAGAGTAATACAACTTTTCATATAAAAACAATTGTTGTCTAAACAGCACTCAAAATTGATTTGTAGACTCAGTTTAATACCTATATCTTCTTTTCAATCATCCCTCCTCGTTCTTGATGACTAACGCTGATGGCTGTAATACAATTGTTATCTGACTTACGCGATAGGTGGGACTGAGCGCTATCCGCGTTAGTCGAATTCGCGTAAGTCGGGGTACAATTTTCCATATAAAGACATACAAAGTATGTTTAATTGGGACTGGAGACTAATAGAGAATAATAGATAATATGACAAACTATATTAATAGAGTGTATAAACGCAATCCGACGTTATTTTGATGTAGAAGGTTTCATCATATGTAACAAAGTCGCTTTCTTCTCCCGTATATCTCCTCGTAGCATCCTATTAATTTTTTTATTCCATGTCTTGTAACAAAAATGCGCTCTTTATTGGAGTCTATGCTTTCCAAAATTGTTAACCCTTTTTCAATCGAACTGAGGGCTTCTGTCAAGTTTCCAAGTGTCACTTGATCTTCTAATTGAACTGGATCCAAAGAATCATGATTATCAATTTCTTCCCCTTGTTCACGCATTGATATGAGCTCATCAATTATGAGCTCCTCATTGTGTGAATCCACCAGCTCTTGATCATCACTATCCTACACAGTTTACATCACTACACGTCTGTGCCTGTTGCAAGCTGAACGAACAGTGTTCACAACCTGAAGCCAAGCAACTATCGTACCAGAGGCCGAAAAATTATCGTACATGGATAAAAATTATCGTACGAGTCAGGAAAATGGATAAAATACTTTTAAAAATCATATGAAACGTGCAACAATGTATGTAGGAAATGATTTATAGTTTAAATCTTGTAAACTTGTGTTTTTTAAATTGAAAAAATAATAATTCAAATTAAATGTTCGACGTATGGCAAGACTTGAGCTGGGAGTGGACGTCGGACGAGGGCACTTCGAGTGTCATGAACGTGCCAACATTTCGAATTTATATTAAACAACAGTAATAACCAATGAAAGGATTGCGCCATGAAGTAACGGCATGTGATCCTAATAAAATAATGAGCCAATAGATGGCACTAACACTAAAAATTATAATTATTATTGGGCTATCTGTGTAATCATCAAATGTTTCATGAGAACGGAAATTATCGTACAATCTGTGTACGATAGTCGCGTACCATCGTACATCGTACGTAGCTATGAAATTATCGTACATGTACGATAATTATCGTACGGTTGTGAACACTGAACAACAAAAATAACCAATGAAAGGATTGCGCCACGAAGCAACGGCATGTGATCCTAATAAAATAATGAGCCAATAGACGGCACTAACACTAAAAATTGTAATTATTATTGGGCTATCTGTGTAATCATCAAATGTTTCATAAGAACGGAAATTATCGAACAATCTGTGTACGATAGTCGCGTACCATCGTACATCGTACGTCGCTATGAAATTATCGTACATGTACGATAATTATCGTACGGTTGTGAACACTGTGAACGAATAATAATGCGATTGCGGGCGGCGGGAGTCAGTAACAAACGCCGCCGCTTGACTTTGACTGCGCGGCGTTCAAAAAAAAAAAAACGAATAGACGAGAAAATTAAGTCGGGGTATTACTGTAGTGAGATGTGGTATGTGACACAATAATATTGCATAGCAATTTAATTACTTACATTATTGTTTTATGCAAGTTATTATCAAGTTATTTTTTTAGCCAAATATTATTAACAGTTATATGGTAACAAAGACACTTATTTTGACATAATATTTGTTTAGTAGACATAATAGTCATTACTTCGGAAAAATCGGGTTAGAAAAGAAAATTAACCGAGAAAGCCAGATTTTTAAAGCATATTACGTGGGGGGCGGCTAGAAAAGCCCAAGGTCAAATTGTCGACCAAAATAACCTTGTGCAGTTTACGCCATCTTGAAAAAGGGGTTAAATTCAGTTTTGTCATAAAAGTTGAGATATCTACAATTAAGATCCTGTACATTTTTCACGTATCGATCATCGTTATCAAGATATCGATAAAAAGACCCACAAGTTTGGGGAGAAAAATTGTTTTTCTCTATTTCCTTTTTTCTCGTCAAAGATATCGAAAAATGTCCGAAACAAAACTTCTAGAACGTGTTTATAGCTACAAATTCATTTTTTATTTTTCTGAGAAATTACGGCCTCTAGCGTGCCGCAAAGTCAGTAAGACGGTGCCCGGTTTCGATTTAACCGCTCGCACGGTTGTATCCACACGTAAAAATGGATGAATGGTTGTTCAGGGAATTATTGCTATACAAAATAAATTAATAAACCAGCCAAATTATGTATCAAACACGTCAAATTTATTAATTTATGAGCCGTTAAAGACGTTATAAACAATAAAACAGTGCTTGTAGGGTCATAAATTAATGTTTATTAATGTAGAGAATATATTTTAAATTACAATTCTTGTTAGTTATTATCTAAATATCAAAAATAATTATTCATATTGTAACTATCAATAAATTATGGCAGTTGAAAAAAAAATAGATGGATGGTTTTGGGTCGATTTCAAATGGGATTAAGAAAGTGTGCCAAATAACTTCTTAAATAAGTGACGTCATAAGATTCAAGAGATATTCATTCCATTTTATCACTAATCCTGTGCCTGTGACTGGTTCAGAAATAAAAATTACAAAACCCACTTAAATTTCGAGAGAATCCAAGAAAAAGACTATTTATATCATTCGTGTCGTGAGTTTTTTCCCGGTTTTCTTATGAATACAAGGATTTAAAAATTTACTACCGGGTAAAACAGTACTTTTTTGTTTTTCAGCTAAGTATATACTTTAATACGCGTATCATCGCACAGGACATACAATTTTAATTACAACAATGTAGAAATATAATTTCACAATGATTAAATAGACGATCACTTTTTTCAATCATTAGTGTAGATAACATTAAAACAAAATCCTTTAGTGTTACCTCCTCCCCCATCCTAGTATGAAGCGGAGACTCCAGTCGCACTGAAATGATCAAGGAGAGAGCACGAGGGCGTACGTTATTTTGGTCAGATATCAACATTTCTTTTAATTTCAGTTTAAATTTGTCAACTATTGTTGATGAACGATATTTCATTGTGTCATTTCCAACACACACGTCATATTGTGTCTCTTTTATCGTCTCTTTTTCGTTATATCGACTTTCAAATCACAAGGATGCTAATAATGCTAAAGACTAACTATTTTGACAACTACATTATTTATACAACAACAAATAAAACGTGTCTGATTATATAAGCGTTTAACAAAAACACTCATAGGCAAAAGAAACCTTAAGGAATGTTTTATGTTGATTAATAGATTAAAATGAAAAGCATCGGTTAAGTGAAATTTTTGATTATTTTGTTATTGTTGAAATATAATTAATGTGTTGTTGGAAAACGTAAGTTTCGAGTTTTTGGTTCAATTTTTTCGTTTGACCGTGTCTATAATTGTTTGACGAAGAATTTTTTGACCGTCACGAATATTGTCAATGAAGGCATCAAGGGGAGCAAAATCACCAAACTGGGACTTTCCAAATATCTGTCACAATCACTGTAAGTGTTCTAGATTTAGTAATACTAGAATATAGGTTAAGTTTTAGTCATTTAGTCCTGGAATATCGCTTCCCAACGTGCAGAAATCCTCGGAGCTTTGAGGTCGCTGTGAAGCGTGCTGCTGCTTTGCTTCTGGAAGAGGCTGGTTTAATTAACTAGAACTTTACGCACACCGGGCCAAATGGGCGTATATATATATACCTATATAGTTATCAAAGCAAATATTACAATACTTTTACTACAACCATTTTGAGGATTATACTTGTGAAACTCGCCTGTGCACTTAGGGATTACAATTTTTATTATAATTTTATAATAATAAATAACTACAAAACACAATACAGCATTTACAATATCTTTAATCTGAATAATAATAATAATGATTGGATAAATAGACCACTATATTAATTTTAAAAATTTGGTCGGTGTATATTAATACTGGTTTACTGGGGTCACCCGTACTATCTACTAACTAATTCAATTCTTTAATTAGCGCCCTTGGAACCACACGGTTACTCCAAAGGTAATTATTTTCCATGCGGCCGGCCTAGCTTTTATGCTATGATGCGATATATATGCGATGCGATAATATGCGGTCTCCACGACTGCAACTCTCCAGTGACATTACTTTCCAATATCATAATCATAATAAATTACATAAAATACATTACACAATGCTTAACAAAAAATTGCAAACATATTTTTTCGTTTGTACAAACCCTTATTTATGACGTTTGTTCTAACGATCCTGGATACCGCACTGCCCGTAACAATTATTGTTTATTTTATTCGGCAATTGGCCAGTTTTTTCTAGTCTAGCCACACTTTTTCACTCCAGTATGTGTTCGGAAAGTAACCGAACACCTTGCAATTAATTAGCATAAGTACATAATATAGTTCGCCGCCTGCGCGCGACGCTTTTCTTTATACATCAGTGTGTCATCAACCATCACCGCGATCACTCATTAAATTAGTTTTTAAGAGCAAAGCAATCTTTTATTTAATTATCATTAAAGTGTTCGGCAACAGCCCGAACAATATGAAAGCCTCACCTACTTATCTAGATGAGCATCAGTGAAAGGGATATGTTTACATACCGCTCGCTTTCATAGGAACTTCCTTTAGTTCATTTTATATAAAAACGTAGCACTAATAGATACTGAAAATTTTGTAAGAAATTAACTTTCTTTTTTTTTAAATATTGGCCAGATAGATACAATTCTCATTTTTGAATCAAATATTTTTTGCTTTCGTGTAACTACTATCGTATAAACAACGGATAACTATTTCAAGACAATCATTTAAACATTTCCCAAAAAGATCTACAATATTTATGTTCCAGAAAATACCGAAGTAAATGTTTTCTTAAGATGAACGTAATTGTTTTGCGATATGACATTAACTCGTTTGTAATCATTGAGTTTTTAATTTGATATTTTTAATTTTCTATACTGAATATTGTCACGTAAATTATAAATTGAATTTCAAAATTTGTAACTCTGTAATTCATATTAACTTTTTTGCGATACAGCGACATCTATGCGTCAGTATTGAAACCATGTAAGTTAGAGTATAATAATAATTATTCATCTTGCCAATAAGCATACTGTTTGAGTATGTGTATCAAAGATGGCGCTATTTCAGAATTTTAATTACATATTTAATATTTTTATAGGCGTTATTTTATTTAATGGTTAATTGTACATTATTTGATTCGTTTTAAAATCTCATATTTTCAGGCTTGCCGTTTTGGTATCTGATAACACTTCACTATATTATCAGAATATTGTGTGAGATTTCCAACGAGTGAGTGGGTAGTGCAAACGTGTATTAGTGTGTCTCTTCATTTTCACTAGAATAAAATAGTATTTCAGTTTTAACTTTTTTACTTACGGTTCCAGAGATGAACTACACATTATTCGCTATCTTTCTTTAATAATATTCTATATTAAACTGTAATTTACTTAAAGTTTGTTAATCACTTTTCAACCACCTTCTTTTGAACAATTAATTTCATATAATTTCACTGTCACCTTATTATGGAGGATCTCAAGAAGTCTCTAAGATGTATCCGAGATGGTGTCTGCCAAAATGGAGGAGTTCCAGCAGCGCCTTATTGCAACGCAGAGTAGGTCCCCTCCGCTGGAACAAAGCTCCTCTTGTTCTTGAGTTTCAGGTATTTAAAAGTTCCCTTCTCTTTTGCCTTGAAAATCTCCAGGCTCAAATGGCGATGCTATTTAATGTACAGGATGAGCAGGAGATAGTGTATGTTGCTGCATGGGGTTAACGAAACAAAGGATGAAAGGTCCGGCTCCATAGCAAAGATGATATCCGTCCTGCTAGTGTCCCAACTTAACGGAGCAGAGCCTTACCAGGTGTCATCGATTGGGAATTAGATCCAGAGAGAAGCCTAGGCCAATCTTAATAAAGCTTCGACAGTACGACAATAAATTAAGGATCTGGGCTGCCAAAACTAGTCACAAAGGCACCGGCATAACCTTGTCTGAGTTTTTAACCAAATCAAGGCACTCCTTATTTATGGAGGCGAGAAAGCGGTTTGGTGTCACTAAATGCTTGAAACTTGGGATGGACGGGTACAAGTGTTAGGGGCTGATGGGAAACTTCGACGCATCTCTTCACTGAAGGAACTGGATACAGTCCCAGACGGCATCCCCTTATCGTCCACCACCGATGATCCAAGGCTGAGAGGAGACAAGACCCGTAACAAGAAGGGTTCAAAGAAGGTTTAATAACTTCCATATGTATTATGTGTGCTTATGGTTCGTGTGTGCGTTTAATTTTAACTTCTTCTTGGTTTCTGGGCATAAGTTTAAAGTGATAAATAGTTTTCTGTCAATTACTTATTTGGTTTCTCACAATCTTTACCTTGTCTTGTTTATTTATTGTTATTCAGTTATTACAGCTCAGTGACACTGTCAAAGTTTGTGATTGTCAGCGAAGGATAGATTGTATTGTCCATCCACAGATCATTAAATTATTCTCTCATAATATTGTACCACGTCTTGATCTGTGTGTTTCTCGGATCAAAACATAATTACATACAAAGTTGAGCTGTTCTCCTCTTCTATCATAAACCTCTATGATAAGCACGCCCCAGTGAGACGTGTTAAACTTAAACATTTACCTGCTCCCTGGCTTTCTGATGAGATAAAAAGTTTGATTCACAAAAAAAACAGAGCCAAAGCTAAAATGAGAACTGCCAAATCTGATGCAGAGCGCAAAAATATAAAGTCATTTAAGTACTTATTAAGCTTTCTATTTTTTTTTTTGTTCATAACAATTACTTTTTCTAAACTGATTAGAAGATAGATTTCTTTCTTTTTTTTTTACGTTCATAAGTGTACATTATGTTACCTATATGAATAAATGCTTTTTGATTTGATTGATTGATTGAGATATTAAAATAAATAAATATATTTGTCTACGAAATGAAGTAGTATGAAATAGATTAGGTCTATGTGAGGCTGGGTTTGATTAGTTTTCATTACACTTAAGTTTGCGTTTGTATTACTGAAAGTTATTTTGTTGTGTGTTAAAAGTTGATTATTAACATTAAATTAAGTTGTGTAGGTTATTATGCTGTTCTTTTATTATAACCTATACAGTAACACAGCATATAGGTATATTTTTAATTTCTGCTTAGCCATGGTTATTAGACCATTAAGGTTATTACGTTTCTATTGGGCAGTCATTAAATAAATAGTAGATTAAATCAATCATTTTATTAATAGAATGTTATTAGATTCAAAATTTTTTTTACATAATCTTGTTTAGTAGACATAATAGTCATTACTTCGGAAAAATCGGGTTAGAAAAGAAAATTAACCGAGAAAGCCAGATTTTTAAAGCATATTACGTGGGGGCGGCTAGAAAAGCCCAAGGTCAAATTGTCGACCAAAATAACCTTGTGCAGTTTACGCCATCTTGAAAAAGGGGTTAAATTCAGTTTTGTCATAAAAGTTGAGATATCTACAATTAAGATCCTTTACATTTTTCACGTATCGATCATCGTTATCAAGATATCGATAAAAAGACCCACAAGTTTGGGGAGAAAAATTGTTTTTCTCTATTTCCTTTTTTCTCGTCAAAGATATCGAAAAATGTCCGAAACAAAACTTCTAGAACGTGTTTAAAGCTACAAATTCATTTTTTATTTTTCTGAGAAATTACGGCCTCTAGCGTGCCGCAAAGTCAGTAAGACGGTGCCCGGTTTCGATTTAACCGCTCGCACGGTTGTATCCACACGTAAAAATGGATGAATGGTTGTTCAGGGAATTATTGCTATACAAAATAAATTAATAAACCAGCCAAATTATGTATCAAACACGTCAAATTTATTAATTTATGAGCCGTTAAAGAGATTGTATATTATCATCGTTATGCCATGTATATTATTTGTAGGAAACATTTTTTTAGGTCAATAAAAATAATTATCTATCTATAAGGGTTCGGGGATGTACTTATTATCGAAAGCGTTATAAACAATAAAAGAATGCTTGTTGGGTCATAAATTAATATTTATTAATGTAGAGAATATATTTTAAATTACAATTCTTGCTAGTTATTATCTAAATATCAAAAATAATTATTAATATTGTAACTATCAATAAATTATGGCAGTTGAAAAAAAAATGGATGGATGGTTTTGGGTCGATTTCAAATGGGATTAAGAAAGTGTGTTTGCCAAATAACTTCTAAAATAAGTGACGTCATAAGATTCAAGAGATATTCATTCCATTTTATCACTAATCCTGTGTCTGTGACTGGTTCAGAAATAAAAATTACAAAACCCACTTAAATTTCGAGAGAATCCAAGAAAAAGACTATTTATTTCATTCGTGTCGTGAGTTTTTTCCCGGTTTTCTTATGAATACAAGGATTTAAAAATTTACTACCGGGTAAAACAGTACTTTTTTGTTTTTCAGCTATATACTTTAATACGCGTATCATCGCACAGGACATACAATTTTAATTACAACAATGTAGAAATATAATTTCACAATGATTAAACCGTAAATAGGCGATCACTTTTTTTCTATCATTAGTGTTGATAATATGTAGATAACATTAAAACAAAATCCTTTAGTGTTACCTCCTCCCCCATCCTAGTATGAAGCGGAGACTCCAGTCGCACTGAAATGATCAAGGAGAGAGCACGAGGGCGTACGTTATTTTGGTCAGATATCAACATTTCTTTTAATTTCAGCGTTAAAGACAAAACTGTAATCATTCGTGTTCACAGGAATTTTTCGTGGAAATTTACTTTATTGGTTGATGATCAGCTATATTTTACGCGGATATTTCATTTTATTCCGATAGCGTCTAGAACATTCCACGCCATCTTAATTTTGGATTTTTCGTCCAAAATTTCACTCGTGTCACTTCATTCTTGTCGATTTTTAAGTTATACTAATGATATAAATTTTTGCACGAATGAAATGGTGTTTCTCATGAACGTTTTTTTTTACTTTCATGAACGTTTATTAGATATTGATGCGTTGAACTGTGTCTTTCATCATGGTTTTTGAAGTAAAGTAAGTACATTTCCTTTGCGGTATTTTTTAATAATTAATACGTTTTTTATATTATGCAACTTGGTTATGTGAAATTACGTCGTTATCTATTTATAATGTGACGGGGGGCCCAGAACGGCTGAAGGGGTGCAAGTGGATGACATTGACTATAAAAAATATACAGTTTTGTTTGTTTATATATTCGATTAATAAATCACTTTATGTAAAATAATTTAATTTTTTGTAAATTTTCATGCTGAAGGCCATCATTTTTTTTTTGTGCGCACTACTAAAGCGTGGACGTGTCTGATAGGTACCTATATAACTATTACAGAAAACTTAGAAAACCCTTAGTGCCCCTGACAGAAATTTAATTACTATTTTTGTTTTAGGTGCTGCTGCTGATTTGAACCTTTTAATATTTGACTCGTTGGATGCGCTTAAAACCTGTTCCACCCGAGTTTGACGTTCCTGAAAATTTCAACTATGACTTTTCATCATTAATGAGCTGCCATTTTTACAAAAAAAATATTCCGTGGATAAAGTGGTTCAGTCGTTTAGAGAATACTTGTCTTACGTGAAATCCTCTCCTACCACTTCTCTAAGCACGGCGTCAGTTTTGGATACACCTCGAAAAGTTCGTAGAAAAAGCGAACTTCACAAATGCCGCAATAGGTTGATTAGCAAGAAAAGTCATTAACAACTTAAGGAAAAAGAATTCGAGACTTGTTAAAAATACTATTTCACTAAAGAGTTCGTTAAATGTTTTAACGAAAAGATTTAAATCTAATATTAACAATATTATACATGTTTTAAGATTTTTATGACTTCTCACCAATATAAGGAGAGAATCTATTATAACGTAATAACTGAGACTAAACTAAGTGGGAAAGTAAATCAAAGTCCATGATTCAAATAACTTGGTTTGTTGTTGTTGTAGCATGATGTTGTGTTTGACATACAATTTCAAATGTAAAGCCTTTATTTCAGCTAGTACAACAGAAAGTTTATAAAGATATATTATATATTATATGATATTTCAAGCCATTATTACATTATACAAAGTTAGAAGATTCGTGAATCTAAATCATCCATCCATACATACAAAAAAACATTTAAATCGGTAAAGCCGTTTAAGAGGGGTTCAGTGACATACTAACGTATTGTATCTATATCTATAGTCTCCGATTGACATCCTCTTAAATATCTGTAGGTGCAATATTACTATGTATATAGTATTATGGGATGTTCTATATTTTTATAAATCACAACCCATTTTTATCTTTGTTAAATTGATATATTTCTTCACAAACAACGGTAATTAATTTATATTCTTATAGAAAGGCTCATAGGAAAAATACATGCTCACTCATCTTAAAAGTCTGTTCTGAGTCACGTCTGTTTTCTTCTTTTCTAAGTGTCCTGTATTTATATTGCCACATACATCAAAATCGTATAGAAAATACTACACCATACAGTATGTACATATTTTTAGTGTGTATCTACGATACACTACAGTATTTTCTTTTGTTTACCAAATGTGATTGCTTAGTAAATTTTAATGTTAAGTTTATTTGGATAAAATTTGACCCTTGCCAGGGCTAAATATCTATTGATGTCCTTACTTACGGTTTAAATTTGTCAACAATTGTTGATGAACGATATTTCATTGTGTCATTTCCAACACACACGTCATATTGTGTCTCTTTTATCGTCTCTTTTTCGTTATATCGACTTTCAAATCACAAGGATGCTAATAATGCTAAAGACTAACTATTTTGACAACTACATTATTTATACAACAACAAATAAAACGTGTCTGATTATATAAGCGTTTAACAAAAACACTCATAGGCAAAAGAAACCTTAAGGAATGTTTTATGTTGATTAATAGATTAAAATGAAAAGCATCGGTTAAGTGAAATTTTTGATTATTTTGTTATTGTTGAAATATAATTAATGTGTTGTTGGAAAACGTAAGTTTCGAGTTTTTGGTTCAATTTTTTCGTTTGACCGTGTCTATAATTGTTTGACGAAGAATTTTTTGACCGTCACGAATATTGTCAATGAAGGCATCAAGGGGAGCAAAATCACCAAACTGGGACTTTCCAAATATCTGTCACAATCACTGTAAGTGTTCTAGATTTAGTAATACTAGAATATAGGTTAAGTTTTAGTCATTTAGTCCTGGAATATCGCTTCCCAACGTGCAGAAATCCTCGGAGCTTTGAGGTCGCTGTGAAGCGTGCTGCTGCTTTGCTTCTGGAAGAGGCTGGTTTAATTAACCAGAACTTTACGCACACCGGGCCAAATGGGCGTATATATATATACCTATATAGTTATCAAAGCAAATATTACAATACTTTTACTACAACCATTTTGAGGATTATACTTGTGAAACTCGCCTGTGCACTTAGGGATTACAATTTTTATTATAATTTTATAATAATAAATAACTACAAAACACAATACAGCATTTACAATATCTTTAATCTGAATAATAATAATAATGATTGGATAAATAGACCACTATATTAATTTTAAAAATTTGGTCGGTGTATATTAATACTGGTTTACTGGGGTCACCCGTACTATCTACTAACTAATTCAATTCTTTAATTAGCGCCCTTGGAACCACACGGTTACTCCAAAGGTAATTATTTTCCATGCGGCCGGCCTAGCTTTTATGCTATGATGCGATATATATGCGATGCGATAATATGCGGTCTCCACGACTGCAACTCTCCAGTGACATTACTTTCCAATATCATAATCATAATAAATTACATAAAATACATTACACAATGCTTAACAAAAAATTGCAAACATATTTTTTCGTTTGTACAAACCCTTATTTATGACGTTTGTTCTAACGATCCTGGATACAGCACTGCCCGTAACAATTATTGTTTATTTTATTCGGCAATTGGCCAGTTTTTTCTAGTCTAGCCACACTTTTTCACTCCAGTATGAAAGCCTCACCTACTTATCTAGATGAGCATCAGTGAAAGGGATATGTTTACATACCGCTCGCTTTCATAGGAACTTCCTTTAGTTCATTTTATATAAAAACGTAGCACTAATAGATACTGAAAATTTTGTGAGAAATTAACTTTCTTTTTTTTTTAATATTGGCCAGATAGATACAATTCTCATTTTTGAATCAAATATTTTTTGCTTTCGTGTAACTACTATCGTATAAACAAAGGATAACTATTTCAAGACAATCATTTAAACATTTCCCAAAAAGATCTACAATATTTATGTTCCAGAAAATACCGAAGTAAATGTTTTCTTAAGGCTTGAACAGTGTTCAAATCGGTCAACTAGGGCTAGTTTAAATTAAATTGTTGGAAGAACTGCCGCTCATATGCATTTGAAAAAAATATATATTGTGGGTTGAAGCCTACTGTATCGATTGATAAAACCAAAAAAGATAAAAACTATACCAATTTCCCAAAAAAAAATTGACCATCGAACCACAGAACATATAAAGGAGGTTAGAAGGGCCTTGTGGGCGGGGCACGCGCGCCGCGGTTATGAGCAAATGCTCAACTTCAACCGAAATTTTCTTTACCGGCCATCAATCGCGCTCTTGTTTTGACAGCGTACGTAAGCTCCGCAAAAAAATCAAATTATGCCATCTTGTGCTATTATATCGTGTCGGAAAAGAAGCCAGGTGTGTAGTGTAGTACGAGAACGGATTTCTTTCCACCGATAAGTCCAAAAACATTAAAATACTTGTGATATTCGTAATTATAACATTAGCATTATGAAGTTTGTAGACAAAAACGATATAATCGCAAGCAGACGGATAGTAATACATTGCTTGCAATATATGGGTACCATTTTGCACTACGTGAGCGATCGCGCAATGTATCACGTTCACTGCGAGAGTCCCGAGTACCAAACCAAAGGTTAATTTCCACGAAATCTAGACATATCGATAGTGCTGTGCCAATTTGTAAGCAATGTCGATAATGACTAAGATACAATTGATTATTATCAATAGTACAAAGTATAACTAGAAGGTGGGGACCGGATCTCGGAGGATGGTAAGCAGTAGACATGCCGTCATTGAGCTCGTTGTAATCAGCTCAGCAAGACGATACTAGAAATGTGACTATATGAACCTGATGATGGACTCCGAAGGTCGTTACTGGATCTCGAGGATGGTAAGCAGTAGACATACCGTCATTGAGCTCGTTGTAATCAGCTCAGCAAGACGATACTAGAAATGTGACTATATGAACCTGATGATGAACTCCGAAGGTGGGTACTGGATCTCGAGGATGGTAAGCAGTAGACATACTGTCATTGAGCTCGTTGTAATTAGCTCAGCGAGACGATACTAGAAATGTGTTATATGAACCTGATGATGGACTCCGAAGGTGGGTACTGGGTCTCGAGGATGGTAAGCAGTAGACATACCGTCATTTAGCTCGTTGTAATCAGATCAGCGAGACGATACTAGAAATGTGACTATATGAAGCTGATGATGGACTCCGAAGGTGGATACTGAGTCTCGAGGATGGTAAGCAGTAGACATACCGTCATTGAGCTCGTTGTAATCAGCTCAGCGAGACGATACTAGAAATGTGTTATATGACCCTGATGATGGACTCCGAAGGTGGGTACTGGGTCTGATTGACTCTGATTTTATTTTCGGGCTTAGATATAACATGCTGCACACGTAGGTTTCAGAACCAAGAAAAATATTTAAAATTTCAACTGGAAGACGAATCGTTGAAATTGATTATTTTTTCAATAAACTCAAAGAAATATAGTGGTATTATTTCGCTATCATTAATGACATTTAAAATTCCTCCTGTGTATGCGACAAGATACTCAAAATTGTTCAGTGTGCCTCGTACGGAGTCGAATTACCTGCGTAATTCTCCAATGTTTAGGGTTTTGTCGAACTATGACAACCATTTTCAAGACATTGATATTTTCTACCCCAAGAAGAGAGATGTGAAGAAGTACCTGGAGAAGCGGGAAGACTCCGATTTTTTAAGTAGCAGTTTTTTTAAGTAGTAGATATTAATAAATTCTTAGTATAATTTGTTGCTTTTTTTTAATTTAATTTTGCAGTTTTTAATTTTATTCTTTTGTTTTTCTTTTAAATGACACTTTGTCTTTTAATGCTTGTTTTCTGTTTTTTATTTAATCTGTGTAATTTGTTTTGGCTTCGTGTATTGTATTTGTGTTTTGTATAATAATATGTGTTAAGTAGCTGTTGATTACTTATTATTAAATAAATTATAGTAAATATTACCTAATATTTATTTAATATTAAATATTAATAAGTTCATATAGTGACATTTCTAGTATCGTCTCGCTGAGATGATTAAAACGAGCTGAATGATGGTATGTCTACTGCTTACTATCCTCGAGATCCTGTACCCACCTTCGGAGTCCATCATCAGGTTCATATAGTCACATTTCTAATATCGCTTCGCTGAGCTGATTACACCGAGCTCAATGACGGTATGTCTACTGCTTACCATCCTCGAGATCCAGTACCCACCTTCGGAGTCCATTATCAGGTTCATATAGTCACATTTCTTGTATCGTCTCGCTGAGCTGATTACAACGAGCTCAATGACGGTATGTCTACTGCTTACCATCCTCGAGACCCAGTACCCACCTTCGGAGTCCATCATCAGGTTCATATAGTCACATTTCTTGTATCGTCTCGCTGAGCTGATTACAACGAGCTCAATGACGGTATGTCTACTGCTTACCATCCTCGAAATCCAGTACTCACCTTCGGAGTCCATCATCAGGTTCATATAGTCACATTTCTAGTATCGCTTCGCTGAGCTGATTACAACGAGCTCAATGACGGTATGTCTACTGCTTACCATCCTCGAGATCCAGTACCCACCTTCGGAGTCCATTATCAGGTTCATATAGTCACATTTCTAGTATCGTCTCGCTGAGCTGATTACAACGAGCTCAATGACGGTATGTCTACTGCTTACCATCCTCGAGACCCAGTACCCACCTTCGGAGTCCATCATCAGGTTCATATAGTCACATTTCTTGTATCGTCTCGCTGAGCTGATTACAACGAGCTCAATGACGGTATGTCTACTGCTTACCATCCTCGAAATCCAGTACTCACCTTCGGAGACCATCATCAGCTTCATATAGTCACATTTCTAGTATCGTCTCGCTGAGCTGATTACAACGAGCTCAATGACGGTATGTCTACTGCTTACCATCCTCGAGATCCAGTACCAACCTTCAGAGTCCATTGTCAGCTGATGATGATGACTCGGTTTCGGTATTTTAGCAATACTGACATTAAAAAGTTTTAACCTCAGAACGAATTAAACAAAAAAAATCATGTATGTACTAGTTAAATAATTGGCAGCAACCATTTTTTCTAGCCCAATATTTATTTATAAATTTTTATATTTAGCTAATAATTGGTTTCGCATTCACATCTCATCTCTGCTGTCTTCCGCGCTGCACCCGTGGGTGGCGCCGGGAGCCCCGTTACGCCCGTGGGCTTGCGGGGGGTATCAGTTTCGCGCCCCGCTCAAGGGCGGGTTGGTCGTTGTGGCGGGCCTGGAGCGGCCCTGGGTCTTTTAGGTGCTATGTAGCGTCTTGGCTGCAATGTTGTTGTGTGTCAGCGGGGTTGGAGAATGCGTAGGTACTTCTTTAGGTATCGGAGTCCTCCTCGCGCACTAGCTCGCGCGGGAAGGATCGGCGGTGGTCGGGAGGCCTGGTGTGGAGCGGGGCGAGATTCTGGAGGTGCTGGAAGCCGGAGGCGTCCGCACGCTCGAACATGCGTCTCGCCAGCGCGCTGATAAAGTCATCCAGGCTCTCCTGTTTGAGGTCTCGTTGAATGGTGGAATTCCTTACGTAGCGCGGCGCGTCGACTATATGCCGCAGTGTGGTACTCTGCACGGCCCGCAACCGACGTCGGTGCGTCTCGGCCGCAAGCGCATACCACGCGGGCGCCGCGTACGTAAGGTGCGGTCTGAGGTATTGCTTGTAGAGCGCCAGTTTGCGCTTTATAGACAGCGACGACTGGAGCACAGGGCGTAGTTTCACGGCAACCGCCTTTGCGCGGCCCGTGGCTGCAGCGATGTGGTGGCGCATTGTGAGGCCTCGGTCCAATGTGACGCCTAGGTAGGTTGCTTTGGGGCGCCACTGGATCTCGACCCCTTGTAGCTGGAGCGGTGGCGGGAGATGTCGCCGGCCAAAGACTATGGCCTGGGTCTTGGCGGCATTTGCGGTCAGGCGCCGCTCAGCCAACCAGGCGGGAAGGGCATCCAGCGACCTCTGCAGCTTGACGCCTGCGTAGCGCGCGTTGAATGCCGTTGCGATGTAGGCGGTGTCGTCCGCAAACAATGACACCGCACACCCTGCTGCGACTGGAACATCATCGGTATAAATAGAGTACAGGCTCGGTGACAAGCAGCTGCCCTGCGGGACCCCCGCGGTGATCGGCCGGCAGCTCGACTTCACCCCCTCGACGGAGACGTGGAACCGCCGGTCGAGAAGGAAGGAGCGGATGATAGCCACCACGCGCCGCGGGATGTCGGAAGCGAGGAGCCGCCTCTTTCTTATTAAGAGCGGCGGTGATGTCGTGCAGCACTCTCGACAGCTGGAGGGTGGTGGAATGTTCACTTCGGAATCCAAACTGTTCGGGCCTCGGAGTAAAGTGTCGCCTGATTGTCGGCAGCAACATGGCCTCGAACAGCTTGGATTGCGTGGCGAGTAATGAGATAGGGCGATAACTCGCCGGGTCGAAGACGCTTTTGCCCTTCTTGGGCAACATGATAACTTTTGCCTCCTTCCAGGCTTCGGGGAAGTGTGCGGTCCGGAGGATCGCATTGAAGAGACGCATAAGCGTCACCACCGCACGGTGGGGCAGGTGACGCAGTGCTGCGTTTGTGATACCGTCTGGGCCGGGGGCCTTCCTGAGCTTGAGCCGCGCTGCTTGTTTCTTGACGGCGCTCGGCGAGAAGAACAGCACCTCTTCGTCTGCCGGTGGAGGTGCGCCCAGCTGCTCGGCGACGGCGGTCTCGACCTCTAGCGCACGGGCTGGGTCCTCCGCAGGGTTAGGGGAGAACTGGTGTTGAAGGTGGTCCGCGAACAGCTCGGCGCGGCCCTCGGCGTCGTAGCGCAGTGTGCCGTCTGGGTGTCGCAAGGGGCGGATGGGGTCGGCTGTGCCACTGAGACGCCTGCAAAGGCGGTGCAGCCGTACCCAATCCGTGCTGGCCTCATCAAGGCCGCGGTCCCACGACTCGGAGGCGTGGTCGTTGAGTGCAGCCTTGACCCGATCGGCGAAGGCGTGCCTACCCCTCGGGTTTGAAGTTCTCGAGTTCCACGCCGGGTGCTTCGCGTTCCAATCCCCAGCTATGACGCAGGGATGGGCGGCAGCGAGGAGCTCTTGGAGATCTGTTGTGGTATACCGATTGTTGGGTGGCGCGTAGACCGCGAAGAATCCAGTGGGGCGACCTGCGAGTTGTAGCTCCACGCCGAGGGCATCGCATTCGGTTACCACCACATCTGGCAGCAATCTGTGTGGTATCCGGCGTCTCACCATGACCGCCAAACCACGGTAGGCGTAACCACAGGCGTCGACACGGTGCTGGCGGTAGACTTCGTAACATGGCATGCGGAGTCTAGCTGTGGCGGCTAGGTGCGTCTCGCTGACCAGGGCGATGTCGATGTCCTGTGAGCTGAGTACATGTTTTAGATATGTGACCTTACCCGCGAGGCCACGCGCATTCCAGTGTAGGAGCCGGAGGCCCCCCATCATCGTCGACTGCGGCCTCGGGTTGGGCCCTTGAAGGCCGATGCCGCTCTCCTGAAGAGCGCGGCTGGGTTGTCCCCGGTTTGTACAGCCTGGAGAATATTGGCGATCGCCGACAGCGCCTCCTCCATTTGTGGCCGGCGCGCGCGGGACCTGGTGCGCGAGCGCGAAGATGGTGCTGTGCGAGGTGGTGCAGTGGCAGCGCGTTCATGAGCTGGTGTAGGTGTAGTAGCTGCGGTGGCGGCGCGGTTGGCGACGTCGGTGGTGACTGCATGGAGCGCGGCAGCGCGGCTTGCCTCCTGAGCGGCAAGCGAGGGTGGAGCACGACCTCGTCTGCGGCCACCACGTCTTGTGCGGTGCCGCACGGTGATGAAGTCGTCCGCTTCGCCTGTAGGGGCGACGCCAGACGTCGAGGGAGCGGCCGCTGATGTCGCACTCGTGGTCTGCTGAGAAGTTTCTTTTTGTGGTTGCTCGTGGCGTTGGCGCAAGGGGCGAGAGGGCGCAGTTCGGGCAAATGTGCCCGCGCGCCGGTTTTGTTCCTCCTCCTTGCGGACCGGGCACGACGAATGGCAGGCGGGGTGTGGGCCCCCGCAGTTGGCGCAAGTCGCCGGCACGTCCCTCGGTCTCGTGCAGTCCGCCGCGCGATGCTCCCCTGCGCAACGAACGCACGCCATTCGTCGATGACAATTAACCGAAGAGTGCCTAAACGATTGGCAACGATGACACTGTGCAGGGCCCTGCTTCCCGCGCCAGGCTTCAATCGTTACCCCTGTCATGTAAAGCAGCTCGGTTATACTGCAAATGGCAGGGGTGATGTCAGGTGTTCGCCGCAGGACGGCGAGAAAAATGCACCCTGGTCGACCTTTTCTGGCACGAATTGGGCGTATGTACTCAGGCTCGTATCCAAGGGCTCGTAGCGCCTGGGCCAGTTCCTCGGGGTCGGTGGTGACTGGTATTCCCCGGATCGCCACCTTGAGGTCCTGCTCCGCTGGAAGAGAGTATGAGAACCAAGAGACCCGGCGGTCCTCCTTCTCCAGGTCTGTGAGGTAGCGCTGGACCACCCGGTACTCGTCAGCTGTTTCGGGAGATATACGGTAGCCCTTACCGTATGCCCTGGTGTTGGCGGAACGTCCAAGCAGTTGGCTGATCCTCCCCAAATGATGTACATAATTGGGGAGGAACTCGATCACAATGGGCGGATATGATGGTTTCTTCGGGGCCACAGGGGCCCTGGGGGGCTGTGCGAGGACCGTAGGTGCGGTCACCATCGCTGCGTATGAGGAGGGCGCCATCAGCGCAGGGGTGGCGTCGTCGTCAGCAGGAGCAACGGGAGCAGCAGGTCCAGGTGAGGCACCGGTGGCACCAGGGGGTGCGTTGGCGTTCCCCGCCCTGCCAGCCAAAGGGGCGGCGGGTGGCGGAACAGTTAAAGGTGGCGGCTGGACTGGAGGTCCCAGGTCAAGGCGGCGACCTGGCGCCGGCCGAGGGTCCCCAGTGGAGCCTGGAGTAGCTGCTGTGGGTGCCACAGCACATGGGCGCTTTGCCACAGACTCACCTTCCGAGCCGGGGTCAACGGCTGAAAACGGGTGGCGTACAGGGGTGGCAGGGGTGCGCGCTGGGAAGCGACACTCGTCGCGGATCAGCGCCAACTCCCGCTGCTCGGCTTCGGTGAGCGGCGACTCTAATATGCCGCTGTTGCGTAGCGCTTCTTCACGCGATTTTGCGTACCGGGCCATAGCGCGCAGCATCCCGCGCGACGCGAACGAGCATGCGGCTGACTGAGCCAAAAAGATCAAGTCTGACTCGAATGCCGTCCGCGGCGAAGACGCGGCACTAGTACCCGGGTCGCGATCGAGCATTCGCAACAGTTCGTCAATACCAGAACACTCACTATTTGTTACGGACGCGCGGCGTTGGCACACGGCCCGCGTCTCGGTGACATGCGGCGATGTCTCGGAATGTACAAATGACGTCACAGTAGACACAATTTGTTGCGGGGCCCGCGGGGCGGGCGGGTCGGATTGTATGACGCTATCGGTGGCGCGAGGCGATGACTCAACGCTCAGGAATGCGGTCTCGGCCGGCGTAACGTCGGTGGCACGCCGCGATATCGCCGCTCCGTTTGATGACGTCACGGCCGACGTAGCGACGGAAACTTGCGGGGTGCGGTGAGGGAGGGCTATGCGTACCGTTTTCTTAATCCTAGCCGCTGGAGTTAGGTCACGTTTTTGATGCGACGGATGACGGTCCCTGGGGACTTCTAGGGATCGGCTGCGGCTCGTCTGCTGCGAAGCTGGCTCCGCAAAGCTGTACAAGCTTGACGCAGCTTGCTGCTTCGCTGCGGGCGAGCTGTGCGTTGTGTCGCGCACTTGGAATGATGGTCCGGCTGTGGCGGCGGCTGCCTCAGCATCCGCAGGTGGCCTCGCTCGACTGGCATAGGAGCGTGGGCGCTGCGGGCGGGGCGGCTGCTTATCATCGCCGATCTGCGGAGTGCGCTTCATGTTATAAAAATAAAAATAACTTAACTGAAGCCAGGAGGCTGTCACGCACGACCCGAAACTACCGGTACATTGCGCGCTCCACCGCTTTTCCCGAATCCCAAAGGGTTACAGGATAGGCGGCGAGCGGGCGTCACCAAATAGTAGCTTCAGCTGGTTTGTGACTGCACCTCAGGGCAACTATTACGTGCTTTTCAATAAAAGCCGGGATAGTTAATAAAAAATAAAATCGGGTCCGAATGCGCGCAATCGACACGTGCGTTGCGTTAGACAGCCGGACGGCGACCCGCGCCATGAAGCAACGGCATGTGATCCTAATAAAACAATGAGGCAATAGATGGCACTAACACTAAAAAACTGTAAATATTATAGGGCTATCTGTGTAATCAACAAATTTTTCATGAGAACGGAAATTATCGTACAATCTGCGTACGATAGTCGAGTACCATCGTACATCGTACGTAGCTATGAAATTATCGTACATGTACGATAATTATCGTACGGTTGAGAACACTGCTGAGTAGTTAACTTTTTTGACTAATGGTCAGATATTTGACCATTAGTAACTCCTACCACGGATCAAAAAACGCATTTTGCTGAATTTTAACTATTAGTAACGATATTTGACCAATAGTTGAGTTAACTACGGATCAAAAAACTAATTCAATTCTTTAATTAGCGCCCTTGGAACCACACGGTTACTCCAAAGGTAATTATTTTCCATGCGGCCGGCCTAGCTTTTATGCTATGATGCGATATATATGCGATGCGATAATATGCGGTCTCCACGACTGCAACTCTCCAGTGACATTACTTTCCAATATCATAATCATAATAAATTACATAAAGTACATTACACAATGCTTAACAAAAAATTGCAAACATATTTTTTCGTTTGTACAAACCCTTATTTATGACGTTTGTTCTAACGATCCTGGATACAGCACTGCCCGTAACAATTATTGTTTATTTTATTCGGCAATTGGCCAGTTTTTTCTAGTCTAGCCACACTTTTTCACTCCAGTATGAAAGCCTCACCTACTTATCTAGATGAGCATCAGTGAAAGGGATATGTTTACATACCGCTCGCTTTCATAGGAACTTCCTTTAGTTCATTTTATATAAAAACGTAGCACTAATAGAAACTGAAAATTTTGTAAGAAATCTCATTAATTATTATTTTTTTAATATTGGCCAGATAGACACAATTCTCATTTTTGAATCAAATATTTTTTGCTTTCGTGTAACTACTATCGTATAAACAACGGATAACATTTAAACATTTCCCAAAAAGATCTACAATATTTATGTTCCAGAAAATACCGAAGTAAATGTTTTCTTAAGATGAACGTAATTGTTTTGCGATATGACATTAACTCGTTTGTAATAATTGAATTTTTAATTTGATATTTTTAATTTTCTATACTGAATAATAGAAGATGGTTAAATGTCAAGATTCTTATAATGTTGTATATATTGTCACGTTAATTATAAATTGTATTTCAAAATTTGTAACTCTGTAATTCGTATTAATTTTTTTGCGATACAGCGACATCTATGCGTCAGTATTGAAACCATGTAAGTTGGAGTATAAAATAATTATTCATCTTGCCAATAAGCATACTGTTTGAGTATGTGTATCAAAGATGGCGCTATTTCAGAATTTTAATTACATATTTAATATTTTTATAGGCGTTATTTTATTTAATGGTTAATTGTACATTATTTGATTAGTTTTAAAATCTCATATTTTCAGCCTTGCCGTTTTGGTATCTGATAACACTTCACTATATTATCAGAATATTGTGTGAGATTTCCAACGAGTGAGAGGGTAGTGCAAACGTGTATTAGTGTGTCTCTTCATTTTTACTAGAATAAAATAGTATTTCAGTTTTAACTTTTTTACTTACGGTTCCAGAGATGAACTACACATTATTCGCTATCTTTCTTTAATAATATTCTATATTAAACTGTAATTTACTTAAAGTTTGTTAATCACTTTTCAACCACCTTCTTTTGAACAATTAATTTCATATAATTTCACTGTCACCTTATTATGGAGGATCTCAAGAAGTCTCTAAGATGTATCCGAGATGGTGTCTGCCAAAATGGAGGAGTTCCAGCAGCGCCTTATTGCAACGCAGAGTAGGTCCCCTCCGCTGGAACAAAGCTCCTCTTGTTCTTGAGTTTCAGGTATTTAAAAGTTCCCTTCTCTTTTGCCTTGAAAATCTCCAGGCTCAAATGGCGATGCCATTTAATGTACAGGATGAGCAGGAGATAGTGTATGTTGCTGCATGGGGTTAACGAAACAAAGGATGAAAGTTCCGGCTCCATAGCAAGGATGATATCCGTTCTGCTAAAGTGTCCCAACTTAACGGAGCAGAGCCTTACCAGGTGTCATCGATTGGGAATTAGATCCAGAGAGAAGCCTAGGCCAATCTTAATAAAGCTTCGACAGTACGACAATAAATTAAGGATCTGGGCTGCCAAAACTAGTCTCAAAGGCACCGGCATAACCTTGTCTGAGTTTTTAACCAAATCAAGGCACTCCTTATTTATGGAGGCGAGAAAGCGGTTTGGTGTCACTAAATGCTTGAAACTTGGGATGGACGGGTACAAGTGTTAGGGGCTGATGGGAAACTTCGACGCATCTCTTCACTGAAGGAACTGGATACAGTCCCAGACAGCATCCCCTTATCGTCCACCACTGATGATCCAAATCTGAGAGGAGACAAGACCCGTAACAAAAAGGGTTCAAAGTAGGTTTAAAAACTTCCATATGTTTTATGTGTGCTTATGTTCCGTGTGTGCGTTTAATTTTAACTTCTTCTTGGTTTCTGGGCATAAGTTTAAAGTGATAAATAGTTCTCTGTCAATTACTTATTTAGTTTCTCACAATCTTTACCTTGTCTTGTTTATTTATTGTTATTCAGTTATTACAGCTCAGTGACAGATACCTAGCAAACTTTATGTGAGTGTGACACTGTCAAAGTTTGTGATTGTCAGCGAAGGATAGATTGTATTGTCCATCCACAGATCATTAAATTATTCTCTCATAATATTGTACCACGTCTTAATCTGTGTGTTTCTCGGATCAAAACATAATTACATACAAAGTTGAGCTGTTCTCCTCTTCTATCATAAACCTCTATGATAAGCACGCCCCAGTGAGACGTGTTAAACTTAAACATTTACCTGCTCCCTGGCTTTCTGATGAGATAAAAAGTTTGATTCACAAAAAAAACAGAGCCAAAGCTAAAATGAGAACTGCCAAATCTGATGCAGAGCGCGAAAAATATAAAGTAGTTCGTTGACCTGTGTAATTCTTGTATTTCCTGTTCGTTTTGTAATTCTCTATTTGCTATTCTTGAATTTGTAAGATTAGCTTTTTAGTTTTAGTTAGTTTTTATAATATATATAGTTATTAATAGATTAAGGTTCTATATATTAATATAAATTTATTTTGTTTTTTATATAACTTCTGCACTTCTTGCACCCATCATTTTTTTTTATTTATTTCTTTTCTTAATACTAGGGTTGCCTGGAAGAGATCGCTTGTTAGCGATAAGGCCGCCCGTTGCATCCCTTGTAATTTATATATATTGTGTTATTTGTATTTCTTTAGCAACGAAGTGTAAATAAATAAAATAAAAAAAAAACTTTTTTTAATCTTAAATAATTTAAACATATTATCCTTATACTTTGACTGTGTTCCAATGGGATACCTATAGCTCTGATACGATATCCACATAGCGAAGTAGTCTGTTTTTTTTGGGTTTTAATTGTAATTTGTTGTTTGTTTTGTTTAGATATTATTATTATTATATAACTATTCCCTTTTGTGTTCTTATAGTTACATAGGTTTATTTGTGTGTGTGATTTGTTCTTGGATATAGCCATATCTCATTGTCTGTTGGTTA
The DNA here is from genome assembly GCF_905147795.1 of Pieris rapae. Taxonomy (NCBI): domain Eukaryota; kingdom Metazoa; phylum Arthropoda; class Insecta; order Lepidoptera; family Pieridae; genus Pieris; species Pieris rapae. The sequence goes on along the minus strand of NC_059533.1, from coordinate 1,247,306 downwards.
TATCTTTTGTGAATTCAAGGATTGCAATAGTGATAACTCTGATGTCTTATCTCTGGAGTCGTCCGATTGTGACTCCTTCCATAGTATAGACTCTTCCACGCCTCCCTTACCTGATTCCTTATCCTCTATATTCCAAAACTTGTCTAAGCACTTTAACGTTATACACATTAACGTTTTGGTCCCCCAGTTACAAGAAATACATTGAAGCAATAGAAAACATTCAAAAAAAGTTCCTTAAGTTTTTAAGTTTTAAGGATTTCCAAAAGTTTAGTAGCTACTTGGATTGCTGCAAGTACTTTGGTATTGAATCCCTTGAATGTAGACGTAAACAATGCGACCTTATATTTTTACATGCTATTTGCAATGGTTTTATTGACTGCCCTAACTTGTTATCGCTTTTACTATTTAAGACCCCTTCATCACCCAATACAAGGCAAATCCAATTATTCGAAATTCCTCGTTCTAAGACCAACTATTTACGAAACTCTGTTATGTATCGCATACCTACAGATTACAACATAAATTACCAGCAAATCGATATATTTCAAAAAATTCAGGTAAGTTTTACCAATAATGGCTTTGTTTGTTGTTTCATGTTGAATATATGTTTTGATTTACCGATCTCGAATCTTACTACTGTGCTTTATGTTTCTGTTTATATGTGTATTCCGTTTTGGCTTTTGTGTGTAATGTAATTGTTTGGTTATTGTTTAATGTATTAGCTGTAGGAATACTTAAATAAATAAAATAAATAAACTCTCAAAGTGTTCCAGCTCATCACGCAGATCTGCTCGCGTTGGCTTCTAAAGACATCCATGCCATACTTCTTTCTGAAACATCGTTCAATCCTTCCCTCTCCTCTGTTACTTACTCTCTTCCTGGTTACAATTTAATTAGAAATTACCGAATCAGCATGCGAGGAGGTGCTGTAGCAATTTATTTGCGTTCTCACATCCCCTTTTCGATCATTAACTCATCACCACAGCCTCCACCTAGCAATGCAGCCGAGCACCTCCTTATAGAAGTTCTTCTCTCCAATTGTAAGCTTCTCTTGGGAGTCTTCTATTCCCCGTCATCATCGGTAGACTACTTTGCTTCCTTTGGAAACATAACAACACAATAATCATGGGTGACTTTAACACATGCCTGCTGAAAAAATGTGAGCCGTCACGGGACGCCTGGCAGATGTGAAACATTGACATTATTTTGGAAAAGTAATAAATAATGATAAAATAAAATATTACGATTTTTTCCAGATAACTATGACCATTTATTGAATAAACATTTATTTTCATTAAATATTTTTAATGTGAAATTTACTACTACATATAGACTGTATATACCTACATAACTACTTTTACATGCATTTGTCGCGCTCCTACACAAGACTGCTATTGTTACATTAATACAAACCACAGCGGTTTTCTAATATAACATATTGTGATACATTATCTTATTTTGTAAAATAAGGAGAAAAATAAATATATGTATATACCATCAAATAGCCAGATGCATCGCCACGGCATGCGTCGCCACGGAAACAGAGAAACACAGAAATCGGTTTTACGTGCGGCTATAGATGTTTCACATCAAAATGATTCTCGCTCCAGACGGCTTATTTCTTTGACTCACAACAAAACTTGCATCTCAATGCTACGCATAAAATCCCCGGTCTTACTCCGTCACTTTAAGATCTTATTTTTGTTTCTTCTCCTCACCTTGTGGCTAAGTATGGGCAACTTCCTGCTGTCGCTTTCTCGCACGATGACCTTCTCTATCTCTCATTTAATGCGAAGCCACCCAAGCAGAAACCGACAGTGGTTATGCGTCGCAGCTATGGTGGAATCGATCATGAGAGCCTGCTTAGTGATGCGTTCAAATTTGACTGGAGTGGTCTATACGACTTAGCCTTCCTCGATGACAAGGTTGAGCTGTTCACCTATTCTATCACAAACCTCTATGATAAGCACGCCCCAGTGAGACGTATTAAAATTAAACATTTCTCTGATGATAATGATATATAATAATAATAAAAATACTGAAAGTTTAACGTTCATAAGTGTACATTATGTTACCTATATGAATAAATGATTTTTGATTTGATTGATTGATTGAGATATTAAAATAAATAAATATATTTGTCTACGAAATGAAGTAGTATGAAATAGATAAGCTGTATGTGAAGCTGGGTTTGATGAGTTTTCATAAAGGTGTCTGCCCACTATCCCGTAGCATACCATGACCGAGCTAGGACCGTTTCAGACAAAAAACTATTCTTTGTATTGAGAAGTATGAGACTATGCCCACTAGACCGTTCCGTCACCGGCCGACACCGTAGCGTGCCATGCACGGGCCGTCAACTATTCGTCGGAGGGAATATTTTGCCGGTGCGGACTCGCTACGTGCATGGCACGCGACGTTGTCAGACCGCTGCGCGCAGGCGGCTAAACGGTGACTGAGCGGGGAGTGTGACCGTTACAAACCCATTCCTCTTCCTCTTCATCCAAAATGAAGCAATAATTGCCAGTTGTTCAATCGGTAGTTTCCTTATAGCCATAAATATTTCAATATTTCACCATATTAACGCGTCGGATGCTTTACGAGTGTATTGAAAAGATTTCTGCCGTGTCACATACGGGCATCATACAGATTATATACGGGTTACATACGGGTTGTAAACGGGTTCAGAACGCTGTCGGCCCGCTTCAGTGGGTGAAATAGAGCGTACCGGATTGCTTTCCGTGCTGGATACGTTCCTAGCACGGTCATGGTATGCTACGGGATAGTGGGCAGACACCTTTATACTTAAGTTTGCGTTTGTATTACTGAAAGTTATTTTGTAGTGTGTTAAAAGTTGATTATTAACATTAAATTAAGTTGTGTAGGTTATTATGCTGTTCTTTTATTATAACCTATACAGTAACACAGCATGTAGGTATATTTTTAATTTCTGCTTAGCCATGTAATTTAAGGTTATTACGTTTCTATTAGGCAGTCATTAAATAAATAGTAGATTAAATCAATCATTTTATTAATAGAATGTTATTAGATCTTAGGTACTGTTGGCAAATTAATGTGTTGTTGGAAAACGTAAGTTTCGAGTTTTTGGTTCATTTTTTTCGTTTGACCGTGTCTATAATTGTTTGACGAAGAATTTTTTGACCGTCACGAATATTGTCAATGAAGGCATCAAGGGGAGCAAAATCACCAAACTGGGAGTGTCCAAATATCTGTCACAATCACTGTAAGTGTTCTAGATTTAGTAATACTAGAATATAGGTTAAGTTTTAGTCATTTAGTCCTGGAATATCGCTTCCCAACGTGCAGAAATCCTCGGAGCTTTGAGGTCGCTGTGAAGCGTGCTGCTGCTTTGCTTCTGGAAGAGGCTGGTTTAATTAACCAGAACTTTACGCACACCGGGCCAAATGGGCGTATATATATATACCTATATACTTATCAAAGCAAATATTACAATACTTTTACTACAACCATTTTGAGGATTATACTTGTGAAACTTGCCTGTGCACTTAGGGCCAGTTTTTTGATCCGTAGTAAAAAGTGGTATGACCATTTGTTACTTTAAGTATAGTTAAATGACTACCCAGTAGTCAAGTAAGTTAGTAAGTAAGGTTTATACCTCGGAATCCAGGGCCAGTTAATGAATCTTAATATAAACCTTGAAAATATGTTTTTAATAGTATATAGAAAAATGTTAAAAACAATTTTTTCGCGCTCTCAATTTTTTAAAATTTATTATAAACAATTATTAATTTTTTGGAGTTTTCATTGATTTATATTAGTCAAAAGTCATATTTTAAAAAGAACAACTATTACAAACTTGAAAACTTGATCTTGGATCTTTAGGGACTGCAGATATACCGATGAAGGTCGGGTTGGAGAATAGAGGGGATAACAGCAGCTGTTCGGTATTGTTCATGGCGGGCCCTCACAGGATAGTACACGTTGTAACTTGCTAGACTTAATACGTAGCTGTTGTTTTCGTTCCGAAAAATATTTATTTCAGATTTTAGTTTATTAAAAATTAATGTTTATATTATTGTGCAGTGAGTGTGATAAAAGTTAATTACTGAACATTACTGAGTTTTAAAAACTTTGAAAATAGTGGCATAAATTGTAAGTATTTGTTTTTCATTTATATTACATGCTTTTGAAAATAGTTATGAATATTTTGTAATAAATCGATGTTAAAAGTTAGAATATAATAGTAGAATTTAATAATATAAATCATTAATTATGATATAAAAGTTAGTTATTAATATTACTAATATTTGTTGTTGCAGCCACGTGTCGCAATGGGTGAACCATCCAGTAGTGAAAGTACAAGCAATGATTGCCTCATTTGTGATAAAATCGGATCTAGTTCTGAATTAAGCTCTGAACTAGGAGATATTATAAAAGTCACTAGAGGCATATCATCATTAAAGGCTGCATCTGCGGAAAGAGGGGATGGACTTTCTCAGTATATTATAAATACTCGTGACTTTGTCTACGTGCATTCGGTATGCAGACAAAAATATATTAATAAAGGATGCATTAATTCTTATTTAAAAAAAAGAACACCACATCTGCATGCTCTCCACCTAAAAAAAGCTTCGAACAGCTACTTCAATTGATTTTGATTGGAAAACTAGGTGCTTCTTTTGTGAAAAAGAAGCGGATGAAATGAAGGAAAGAAGGAAGTCCAAGTCGTCAAGACAACAAATCAGCTACGTCACTAGTACTGATTTCAAGAAAAGTACAATATTCATAAAAGAATTGTAGGCGTGTTAGATTTAGTAGCTCAGGGAGCTAAACATCACGCGGATTGTTACATGCGTTTAAAAACAACGCTAAAACAGACTCAGAGGGAGAAAAAAATTCATCCAGTAACAATGCAAGTAGATGCAGCAAGTCAATTTTCACTCGCAGAATTAAAAAGTATTGTTACAATTGACCATATTCCTGACGATAAAACAATAAAAATGAGGTTAATGAACCATTACGAGGATAATATTGTATTCTCCAGTAAATTTGGTTCCAATCTTAATATTATATATATTTCTTGTGTGCGTGTGTATGTGACTGAACTCCTCCTAAACGACTGGACCAATTTTGATGAAATTTTTTGTGTGTGTTCGTGGAGATTCGAGAATGGTTTAGATTCACAATTTTGTCCGCTGGACAATGTTTTTTTTAATTAATTAGTAGTTGTTGATTTTGGAATGTTTTACATTGGATCCGACAGACGGCGCTACCATCGCACTGTCAAATTTTAAATAATATTCGAATTTTAATTTTAGTCTGTCCCGACAGTTAGCGCTGCGATCTAATTAAAAAAAGTTTTGTTATCATTGTGTTATTGTAGACCATGTGCTGGATCGTTAGATATTGTCATAACATTTGAATAATAATTTTTATCAAAATGGTCCAGAATGTTTTAGCTTATTAAAAAAAGTTTGAAATTTTCAAATTAAAGACGTATAGACAGGACAACGTCTGTCGGATCCGCTAGTACAATTATATGTTTTAAGAATCAACAATACGACATATTGTCCGACAACTGGTACAGTGAGAGGTCAAAAGATAACGAAGAAGAAGAACGTCGTAAGAAGCTGATGCCGATAAACTAATAATCGAAACTGCTGTTAATCTGCAATCTGAAAAGGTTGCTGTAGTGTCCGAAGATATAGATGTTTTAGTTTTATTGACTGCTCTCTCACCAACAGACCGAGAAATTTATTTTCGAAAACCATCCAAAGGCAAAATACCGCAAAAAACGTACTCTTCCAAATACTTTTGAGAATATTACCTAAGTGTAAAGAGCATATTCTGTTCTTACATGCATTCACTGGATGTGACACGACATCAGCTTTTTTCCAACTTGGCAAAAACGTATTTGCAAAAAATTTTGAAAAGCGACCAGACTTGCAAAATGCTGCGACAGTCTTCAAAAATGAATGCGAAAATACTGATGACATTTTTAAGGCTGGTGTTACATGCACTCTTGCTTTATACGGTGCCCCCCAGAAAATAAAAGATCTTAATGCATTAAGATATAGGTAACTCTTTTTTGAAAGCAACTGCTAAAAATACCTACGTTAAACTGCCGTCATTACCACCCACTGCAGATAGCGCATTTGAACACTTTAAAAGAGAATTGTTGCAAGTTCAAACATGGCTTGGAAGAGAAATATTACCAGAAGAATGGGGCTGGAAATATGAATGCGGAATATTGACACCGCAAACAATGACGCAACGACCAGCTCCAGAATCTTTATTAAAAATTATTTTTTGCTCATGCAAAACAGGATGTGGAGCATCTTGTGGGTGCAGGAAAAGTGGATTAAACTGCACTGCAGCTTGCTTAGAATGCAATGGTGAGAGCTGCACTAATCCTTCACCTACAATCTATATCAACGAGATCGACGACGACGACAATAATGTACAATGATGTAACAATGTGTATAGTTAATGATAATTTTTTTTTGTAACTTATTTTTTACGATAATCTAATAAATTAACATTGAAGTTACTCTGCACATAAAGTCTGGCTAATGAAAGTTGATACTGAAAAAGCGCGGCAAATTTAAAAAATGTCAGTATGGCAGCCCTAAAGTAAAAAGGAAAGTTGGAACAACTCACTTTGATACTTTGACATTTATTTTTATTTTACTAGTGGACAAAATTGCAAAATTTTGTCCGCGTTATGACGAGATTAAAAGTAGCTTATATCACTTGTTAACTCTTTATTATCACACGGATACGTCACTCCATTGTGGCGTATATAGAGGGACAAACAGGCTATCAAACACTATCATGAGTATCAATATTATCATGAGTTTTAAATATTTGTAAATCTATGTGAGTATGTCAAAGAAAACAACACCATATATTTTTATACTGTTTTTTAATCACTATAATCAAAATCTGAATCTAAAAATTCAACATGGAGTGAATCGTCACAATCACTGGAGTCGCTGCTGTCTCTTAAATTGATGATGAAGCTTTCTAGATTATTTTCAGTTATATGGTCTCTTCTTTTGTACTTGTCTTCCACATGAATGACATGGTCTGTCATTTTTTTCCAATCATCTGCTGTAATACACTCAAAAGATTGTTTTATAAGATCCTCGAACTCTTTTGGAGTTTGGCTTACATTTTTGCTTCCCACATTTCTTTTTGCTAGACTCCATATGAGTTCTATAGCATTTAGGTCACAATGATATGGAGGAAGTCTTAGCACTTCATGTCCGTTTTGGCTTAAAAGTTCATCAGCTTCATAAATAGGTTCTGGTGTGTTCGGTTTTACTAAGCAGAGCAACTCTGCATTTGAATTGTATGTTTCAAATGAAATACCATTCAATGTAAGCAAATTCTGTATCTCTAACTTTCGATTTTGAGATGTGGGCGCTTTATTTATTATGACAGAATGGTATGATGCATTGTCCATTACAATTACACTTGGTTTATTCAAATTGGGCATAAGCTTTTCTTGAAGCCATTTGTTGAAGTTTGTGGAATTCATGTCATGGTGGTAGTCGGCTATTTTCGATTTGGTGCTAAATACCAACAATGAGTTTGGAACAGGGCCTTTCTCTGATCCTGCATGCACAATAATATATCGTTTTCCTGACGATATATTTTCAATTATACCACTTGTTGATGGACCTTGCCAACATTTTTTAGGCTTATAGGTTTTGTGAACATAAGTTTCATCTAAGTAGATTATTGGCTTGCCTTCTGCACGTTTCGATGCAATGGTACGCAAAAAGCGATTTCTCCATGCAGCTATATCATACCGTTCAATTAATAATGAACGTTCATTTTTATTTTTCTTAAATTCATAACCGTTGCCTATTAATATGCGACGGAGAGTTTCACGACATCCACCAAATTCTATACTTTCTTTTAACTCTACCAACAAAGATCTTAATGTTAGTACTTGTTTCCTCACAATGTAAAATTCGTTTATTTTATTACGAATAACATCCATATCGAAACTATCTAAGTTCGACACTTTTAAAGGGTGAGGTCGTTTTTTACCTGGAGTCCTCCAGACCCCTTCGTTCACCGAACCTTCTTTTTTAATTCTCTTCAATGTAATTACACTTACATCTGTAAAAAGAATAAAATAAAATGTCAATTATCGTGAGTCTCATAACTAAGAAATAATAGAAAATACACAAGTATTACAAAACTAGTCTAAGATTAACGTTGAGTGAAAACTTACCGGTGAGTGAAGATAGTTCTTCTAAGTACTATTTCATCATATCTTTTTGATCTAAATCGTGTGATTTTTTCAATTGCTTGTTTTACTTCAGCAGTTCGTGCATTATCCTCAAGACTACCTGTAAAAGAACAATAACATTTTATAAAGTAACTAAAACTAATATGTACTTATTTAAAATAAAAAAATATCAAGACATTTTGACCGTACTAACCAAAAAAATCAGTCACAGTACGTAAACAATCCTGTTTTTCTCTTCATATTTCGAAATCATACAAAACAATAGTTTTCGCACTTCACTTCTCTTTTTAGTTTTATTCATTTTTATAGCATTAACACGGATATAATATCACAACAAAACTATACGCAACTCGCAAGTCAACCACAACGAAACATCAACAACACGCCATCTTGTTGCGTCAGAGATAGGGATACCATACACTGATTCTGATTTTACCAAATCTTTTGGAAAACAGCCGAAAATTAATTTCTTTAAAATAATCTTGCCAAGTTTTTCTCTAGTAAATAGTGTACCTAATTAATTAAGCTATTTATTAGACCAACTTAAGGCTTAGTGTTGCTCTTGAAGTGATCCCCAACACGTACATACGATACTTATTTTCGATGAATACAAGTTTAGCACACGTACGAATTTTTAAAACTCAATTTATAAAATGTTTAAAATAAGTTTGTTTTGAAAATGCCTTTTTGGAATTACTTGTTCCTAAGTACTTTCTGCTTAAAATACCCCAATTTGTAGGGTAAATATCCGATGGTAGGAACACTTTAGTGTTGTCATATAAAAAGTTTGTAAAAAAATCCAGTATCTACTTTCGTCAGCCAGACTCTATAATTTATTACAAATAAAATTAAATTTTTCGCTATAAACACTTTTTCCCCCTTCCGCCTCTCATTTTTCAGTAAATTGTTGTAAATCGAGATCGGTAAATTTTTTTTTTTAACTTTTTTATTTGAGGTTTTAATAATGCAGTCTCATACTTGATATACAGATTCATTGACTGGCCCTGGGTTCCGAGGTTTGACCATTTTTATGCCTTACGGCACTCTACTATGTCTATTTTAACTATAGTCAAACTTAACAATTTGTCATTTTGTTGCCAGTGCAATGAACAATGACATCCCAAAAAAAATGTTTTTTTTTGTGGGGAATATTTATTTTGTATGACAACACTAGACAAACTGAGTGAATGATATCCAATTTTGACATCTTCATCAGTGTTCACAACCGTACGATAATTATCGTACATGTACGATAATTTCATAGCTATGTACGATGTACGATGGTACGTGACTATCGTACACAGATTGTACGATAATTTCCGTTCTCATGAAAAATTTGATTATTACACAGATAGCCCAATAATAATTACAGTTTTTAGTGTTAGTGCCATCTATTGGCTCATTGTTTTATTAGGATCACATGCCGTTGCTTCATGGCGCAATCCTTTCATTGGTTATTACTGTTGTTCATTATAAATTCGAAATGTTGGCACGTTCATGACACTCGAAGTGCCCTCGTCCGACGTCCACTCCCAGCTCAAGTCTTGCCATACGTCGAACATTTAATTTGAATTATTATTTTTTCAATTTAAAAAAACACAAGTTTACAAGATTTAAACTATAAATCATTTCCTACATACATTATTGCACGTTTCATATCATTTTTAAAAGTATTTTATCCGTTTTCCAGACTTGTACGATAATTTTTATCCATGTACGATAATTTTTCGGCCTCCGGTACGATAGTTGCCTGGCTTCAGGTTGTGAACACTGATCTTCATTCGTTATTTGTGCTTGAAAAGTTTGAAGTGGCTAAGTCGTTATTTTGCGATCACCGTGACTGTCGTTCCAGTTCCAAAAAAAACACTGTGTAAAATCACCGTGACTTTGTCACGTCGTTACTTGTCGGTTACATGGAACGACATTGGGCTTGGAACTTAAATAACTAGGTGGAACGGTTGGAACTTGGAATCATAACGATAGTCGATTATAGTTGAGCGCGGGCGAGAGAGACTGACTGAACAGTTGATCACAAAATATCCTTCACACTTTTTACAGGCTTAGGACTGTCGCATTTTTATAATTTAACTGTGCGGCGTGTTTATTATTTTGGATAAACTATTTACATTGATTTGAATTTTTATACATTTTTACATTTGTACAAGTTTACACCTTTTTTTGTTCATTTTTATATACATAAGTTATTTACAAGTGTTGTTATTTACATGCGTTATGCGTTGTTATTTATATAAGTTGTTATTTACACACTTTGTTATTGACATGCGTTGCGTTATTATATACATGCATTTTATACACGTTTTTTATTTTATATCTATTTACAGAAGTAATTTGCGTTTTGGAATAAAAGCTGCTGTACTTTCCTTACGCCAAGCCGTGTGCGCCTTTCGTTTATTAGATTTCCGGCTTTTGAAAAGAGCCTTTCGCAAGGGACGGATGTGGCCATGAAATTAAGTTTATTTTAGTTTAGTTATTTTGGAACGTTGTTATTTTCTAAAAAGTCACAGTGACTTTTGCAGGCACCTGATCACTGTGACTTTTTCACTGTGACGTTATTTATCACCCAAGTCAGTAGTAGTGTCAAATCAGGGGCTACAATCTTAGTACAAAAAGTTTGGAATTGCAATGATATAAAGAAAACTTTTAAAGATGGTCATCTTTTGATATACTTCTCTAACCAGTGATATGTTTGTTTAATTTGGCCGCGTATTAAGGAAAAGTTTATTAACTTGCGCATACAGATGGCACTAAAGTACCATAATACGTCTAAATACGATTGTTCCAAGTATTAATAGTATGCATCTTCAACAGTAACCTTCTTAATTTAGTCAGGCTATAAATTGGTAGAAGTGACCATTTTTACACATTTCCTTAATTTGGTAGTTTTTAATCAATGAGCAACACAAATGGCTTACTGGTTCTTATACAAGAATAATGAGTTTGCTTTAGTTTATTTAACTTGTTGGCGTAAGAAACTCAATTTTACTGAGTTTTATCATAACTTTCGATGCAGAAACTAAAAAAGAAATGTTTTAATAAGTATCAACAAAAATTGTAGTAGATTTTTGTAAAGTGTATTGCAACATTGTAAAAAAAGTTAGTGTCATGGACGCCGTGCTGTGTATACTGTGCTTTTGCGTTTTTAAGTGTTTTTTTGCCTTAAATTCGTGCTCTTTTCATAAATCCGTTGAGTTGAGTTCGCTCCTCCGGTTTTATAAGACTTTAAGTTATTTATTGTGAGACAGGACTCCATTTACTTCCGATATGTCGTCGGATAAAAAGTGTTGTGTACCTGGGTGTTTTGAGTCTTTGGTATGTAAATAAACAGTGTATAGAAAGGAATTCCACTCATAATCTGTTTCAGCATCGCATAAAGTGCTGCATCTATTTCCCAACCCCAACAAAGACCCGGATCGTGTCGAAGCTTGGAGAAAGGCTGTTGGCGGAAAGATACTTGAATTATCTTTCGAGCATATTTACAAGTATCGTCGTGTATACCGTGCTCATTTCGAAGATAAATTTCACTGTCGCTACGAGAGACTGTCCAACATATCAATTCCAACCGTTAATATGGCAGGTATGTATTTTAATTTAATAGTTAAATACCACAAAATTTTAGATCAAAACATCATATTGAAGCATTTATACTATTTACTAACTAACAGCGAGTCACATCTTTGAAATAACTTGAAATATTAGTTTGAATCAGATGTCACCTGGCGGAATTCCCTTACCACATCAAATATTTTTTACTTATCAAAACATGATATTATTTGATGGGTAAAGGTAAAGAAGGGTCAATACTTATATTATGATTGCAAATTAAATTGAGTACATTGTATTAGCTTTCAATATTGGCTATGAAGTGTATTGAATTATACAACACCCCACATGTTGATTATGTTAATTCATAAATACTATTACTGATACTTAAATTATGTTTCAGGTGAACAAAGAATGGCTCCAACTCAAGCTATAGCTTCTGATGAATTGAACGAAAATACACCTGTAATAGAATTACCAATTGATCGTAAGTAAACATTTATCATATAATTGACTATATTTTTTAATTCAATTCACTGGTGATAGAAATGTTGGTTATCTATCTGTTCTGTTCTCTTGTTTTAACACTAAGTTCATGTTTGTGGTGTGTGGTGACTGGTGAGTAGTTTGTATCGTAGAAAACAATTAAAAATTGTATTACATGTAAACTCATCAATGTCAATCTTGTTGCATAAATATTATATACTAGCGGATCCTCGCGGTTTTATCTGTGTGGAACCCGTTCCTGTGGGAATAGCCTAATAAAATATAGCTTATATGTTAATCAGGGATAATGTATCATTCTAAAAGTGAATGAATTTTTGAAATCGGTCTAGAAGTTTTTTGAGTTTATTCATTACATTATGATTTGTTAATTTTTTCCGATATCAACTGCCATATTCTGAGTTTCATATTATCCATAGTGCTTACAATTACTTTTAATATTGTTTTCAGATTTAAGGAATTTGAAGAAAAGAGTGAAAATGAAAGCTTATACACTTGCTGAAAGCACTGAAAGATCAAAAATAAACTTAAAAAACAAGCAACTCGTATTCTTTTTATCTACTGTGGTAGAGAACAATTGCAAAGGCTTTTTTTTGGCGAAATATTAGATTTTAAAGAGTAGTGATGATGACAATTTGCAATGTTCATGTACTTTGACTAATAAATCCTGTAAAACATAAATGTTTTATTTCTTCTCCAATTCCCAATAATATTTTAAATTTAGATACTGTTTAAAACAAATGATGCCATTTTTATACGAAGCGGCATTTGTTTTAATCAGTATCTAAAAAATATAACAATTTATTAAAAACTAAAAATTTGATTTTCCCGCTTCCTCGTAAAGTAGTTCCAACTTGCGCGTAAGGAGGTCGCTGATCAAACCCGGTAGTACAAAAAATGCTTGAAGATAGCTCTCTATTTCCTATATAAACCAGACAGATACATCCTTATAATAAAAACAAAGTCAAAAATAAAACACAATACAAACACATTGGATGCATCCACAACAGGTTACACTTATACAACCATAAAAATAACACATGACAACAACACACATAATAATAGTAGAGAGTTAAGACATTAAGAGCTGCTTTATTTTATTCTTAAACAAAGCAGTAGTGGAGTGCGAAAAAGGGTCAATGTTTTTGATTGAATCTAGAGAAGAACACATCCTGTGAAGAGGCTCGCGGAACCCAATGTTGGTTCTGGGAGTCTGAAAATTAAAAGTTCTATGTAAGCGTAGAGACCTGGCAGGAACATTAAATGGTATGAGTTCAAGAAGATCTGAACAACTTATTTCATTTACGCATATTTTTCTCACTGTGACACAATCTATTAGATTACGCCTAGTACTCAGAGAAGGTAATTTATATTTTTTTAAAAGTTCCTTGTAATTAGCCCTACCACTATTCATCCGATAATTTAAAATGCGTAAAAATTTCTTTTGTACAGCCTCCAGTTGTGCGACATATATAGCGTAATGCGGATTCCAGATGGGACAGGCGTACTCCAACTGGGATTGCACGAGCGTCTTATAAAGGTGGATGTATGTGGTTTTGTCTTTGAAGGGTCTGGTGACTCGTGTTATGAAACCTAACATGCGGTAGGCTTTATTAATAATTAAGCCTATGTGCTTATCTAGGGTTAATTTGGAGTCAAAAAGGACACCAAGATCCCTTACAGACCGCACACGTTCGAGGGCATGGTATCCAAGGGTGAAGTTGGCGGTGATTGTGTTATGTGTTTTTCTTGTAAACACGATATGCTGACACTTACTATATTTCAAGAATAATTTGTTTATTTGGCAGTAGTCATCAAGCCTATCGAGATCCTCCTGGATAAGTTTCACGTCAGAAAGTGTAACTACCTTTCTGTATAACTTTAAATCGTCTGCATAGAGCAAGTAATTGCAGTGTAAGAAACATTTGGATATGTCATTAATATATAAGGAAAAGAGCAACGGCCCAAGAATGGAGCCCTGGGGGACGCCGGATGTCACTACTATTTGAGAAGAAGTAAACCCATTTATAACCACCGATTGAGCACGATTATGTAGATATGCTGTAAACCATCTTAAAAGATTGCCCTTAATACCATTAAAAGACAGCTTTTGTAAAAGCATCATATGGTCAACTTTATCAAATGCCTTCTGAAAGTCTGTGTAGATTGTGTCTATCTGGTGGTTATTATCTAAACCGTTAAAAATATAATTACTGAAAACAAGGAGGTTTGAGAGAGTAGATTTACCAGCTGCAAATCCGTGCTGTTGGTCTATAATAACATGCCTTAGACTGGAATAAATGCGTTGGTGAACTAATCTTTCCAGAACTTTAGGGATTGCAGAGAGTATTGAAATCGGTCGGTAATTTTCGACATCGCTCCTTTCACCACCCTTAAAGATAGGCGTTATGTAAGATAATTTCCAGCAGTCAGGGAATGTGCCACTGGACATACACTTATTGAAAATAATCTGTAAGGGGGCACATAATGACCGATATGTACGCTTAAGAAAAACTGGTCTAATTTGATCTGGACCAGGACCTTTATTTGGATCAAGCAAAAATAATTCTTTGCTGATTTCATCTTTGTCGAAAAATAAATTATTCAGAAGGATCTGAGAGTTACTGGAAAGGCTCTCATCAACGGTGTACATAGTGCCTCCACCTAAGTCAGTTTGAGATTCAAATACTGACTGAAAATAGTTTGAAAACAGCTCAACTATTTGTTTAGGGTCGTCAGATGAAATACTGCCATATTTTATTAGTTTAGGGTATCCTAAGTTAGTCTGTTTTAGCGTAGACGTGTACTTCCAAAAATATTTGATATTTGTTTTTAACGATAGTTCAATCCCTTGTATGTAACGATTATAGCAGAGTTTCATAAGACCCTTAATGCGCGCCCTTAATAAAGAAAATTCTTGATAGTCGAGCAAGTTTTTGTAGGTCTTCCAACGACACCAAAGTTTCTTCTTACGATTAAGAGCTCTTATCAGCCCTCTGCTAAACCAAACTGGATGCTTACGGGATTTAGGTCTAGAGAATGGCACGCTAGCAGCAATAATTTCATTTATTTTTGAGTAAAAGATGGCAACAGCGTCTTTAGAATGGGACGAGGCTAGTAGTGTCACCCAATCTACACGATCAATAGCAGTATTTATTAAGTCATAATCTGCTTTAAAGAAATTTCTTTGATTGAAAATAATTGATGTCATGACAGTTGACCTATCAACAGTGCTAAGTATATCTAAAGGCGGATGATGAGGAACAGGATTAAGCAACGGATCATCAGAGCAATCAACACGCCCAGGAAGTGTTGTTAGGACTAGGTCTAAGAGCCGCGCATTGTTATTGTAGACTACATTAATTTGATTTAAATTCATAAAAGACATAGTATGCAACAATAATTTTGATGACTCAGTATTTGCAGATTGTAGTAGGGTATCTGGAGAGGATGACCAGATGAGATGAGGTAAATTAAAGTCACCTGTAATTATGTAATTAGAAAATCGAGCACTAGCGTGTATGTCATGCAGTTTTTGAAAGAATTTTATGTATGCAGAGGTATGAGTTACGGGGGGAAAGTAACAAGCATTGAGGAGGAGACGAGCGTGAGATGGCAGGTGAATGTATATTTCCTCCAAATCCGGGGCCTCAAACTCAGTCAATCTGATAGATTTAATTCCTCTTTTCACCATGACCAAGACACCGCCGCCACTCTTTTTAAGAGAGAGCTGGAGGTTTCTGTCCCGTCGAAATATATCATAACCGCCCGAGTGCAACTCTCCATCAAAGATAGAATCCACTAACCAAGTCTCTACCAAAACAATACTAGCAAAGTTGCTAAGAAGAATACTATTTTTGAGTTTATTTATTTTACTCTTTATGCCTCCACAGTTCTGATAGTAAATTGATAAGGCATTAAGAGCCATTACCCATACTCAAAAATATGAAAGAAGAAAATGAAGATTATAAAATAATCCAGTTTCGCACTCCGTACCGCAATAAAAGAACAAAAAAGAGCAAGATACCAACTAAACATATAGAACACTCGAACACAATACAAAAAATATACAAAATGTAAATAGGGGAATATAGTCATATTAATTTGGCTAGATCATCACTGGATCGCACTTGGATGGCTTTAGCTTTATCAGTTTTTCTAACAAAAATACAACAATTTTTTATCCAAACATACTTATACCCTCTTTCCCTTGCAAGTTGCCTGACCTTACTGAAGAGTATTTTGTTTTTTAAGGTAAGGTGTTCATTGACGTAGAATCGATTGTTGCCAGAGGCAGCCACAGATCCAACCAGCAATTTATCAACTGTTAGAGAGCCACGCACACGTGCAGCAGCGATAAAATCATCACGTTTTCTGCGAGTTGTCAACTGCAGTATAATATTTCTCGGGCGACCCGTAGGTACTCCTGGCACAACGCGGTGAACAGTTTTTATGTCTGAGTCTTTTAATTCGACGTTTAAAATGTTGCTTAGTGTAAAAGAGAGTTGCATAAGGTTTTCACCTTTACTCTCGGGCACATTTTGAATCTCGACATTGCAGTTTCTAGAGGCTTGATCGAAGTTGTCGAGCCTGTTACTCAAGATTTCAAGCTCGTGACGTAGTGACGCATTTTCTTCTATGAGGTTGGACGGCAGGGAAGAGGAGTTTGTCACTGCCGCTGATTCCACTTGAGCAACTCTTTCTTCGCATGTGTTTATGCGATTTTCTAAGGCAATTATATCATTCCTAAATGTTCTCGAAACCTCTAAGATTGCCGAGTTGAGATCATCGCGCCATTTTTGACTTAAGTTCGCAAACTTTGAGTCCATATATTTAGTTAACACCTCCGTGTCCACGTTCAAGGGCGAAGCCGAACTAAGGGTAGGTGAGTTGGTCGTCGAGAGCGTTGTTTTCTTTTTAGACTTACATGCAGAACACTTCCATTTTATTCTGTTCATAGGTAAAATCTTTTTAAACTCTGATTCCGACAGTTCCGCACAATAGAAATGTAGCCATGCTAGGCAGGAGGTACATTTGATACTCTCTGCATCAGGCGCAATTTTTAAACACTTACGGCAATCCATTATTATTCTTTCTGCTCAAAACCGTATGTAGGAATAATCGAAAGAGTATGTTATAATAATTAGGTCCAAAATCCTTGTATCCAGCCGACAGCTCCACTAAGATGGCAATAATGCCGGTGTCAGATGTCAAACGCCAATAATAAAATTAACCAATGGCGTTGACTGACGTGTTTGGATGTATGTATTTATTGTGGACAAAAAATATGAGGGTATTTAAAAAATTATTTATATGATGTATCGCAAAGGTTTTTCTAGTTAATTCAGAAGTTCTGGATGTGTCAGAACAATCTCCAATATATATGGTTCACAATACCTTTATACAGTAACGGATGCACTTTTTGTTGAGAGTCACTCGGTATTTACTAGATAATATAATAAATATGCACACACAATGATACTGCTGTCATGTCACAAAGATGTATATTTTAATACGGTTTACACCTATAACGATACTAAAATATACAAATAACGATGTCAGCAAGCAGCCAACGGGCAAACAAGTAAGTACAAACAAACGTGTTATTTATTCCGAGTTATCTTGTGTTTCATAGAAAAGTAATACATTTATGTTTTGTTAAAGGGACCGTACTAACTGGGCTCAAAAAGAAACCGCCAAATTGATGATGCTACTCAAGGATTACCCAGTCCTAACCTGAAAAGAAACGGATCACTCCAGCAATCTATCAAAACAAAAAAAAAAGAGAGAGCATGATTTGCCCAATTATGCTAAGGAAGAGAATCAAAAACATTTGCTGCACAAAGAAGCATAATGTCGTACGGGATTTTACAGTGGGGTCGGGCTGCTGACATTGAATCCATTTTTATATTTTTTAAAAGAAAGCTGTCATAGCCAGTTATAATCTTTGTTGTTACAAATCTGTTAGACATAATTTCATTACTAGAAATAAAGATGAAATACCTGAACTATCTTTCAGATTAGCCAAAATTCAAACCTCATTTATGGGGTATATTGGGTTAAAAGTTACAATAAAATACCCTGTGACATATTAAAACTCCTCAATAAGTGAAAATTTCCTCTAATTTGTAAACAAGTATATTACAAATTACAGGATTATATTCAAGATATAAGAATGCTTTGAAACAACCTGGTCCTGCTTCATAGGATAATCATAGAGCCTTGACAAAATCAATTGGTTGCCTGACAAAATCAATTGGTTGCCGATCTAAATTTACATATTATTTTTTGTTGCATAATACTACAAACACATTATTTTATGTTTATCTCACACAGTGTTTTATTGGTTTTTTATTTCTCATTAATGTATAATATTCTATGGTTTCAATATTTGTAAATATGTGAGGAACATGTATGTATACTAACTACAATAAAGACCTGTATAGTAATATTATTTTAGGAGTTCATCATCTTCGAATTCTTTGTTAACATTGTCTTTATTTAACTTATGTATACAAATATTCTATTTTATTTTAAAAGAAAGAGTTCTTCTCCACATGATACTACCTTTTGGAAGCGGCAAATAGAATAATCTTTATTCAAAAGTGCTATTTTAGGTGGTCTAATTGGAATAAATGATTTGATTTGAAGCCCACCGAAAAATCCATGCAAGTGAAATGCAAGAAGAAACAATTAGGTAGAAAATATTAAATTGCTATTTTAAGGTTTCATGTAAATATTGTATTGTTTGTTAATAAAAATTGTTTGTATTTATGTTATAATTAAACATTTTATTAATCTAGTCACATGTTTCATTTAAAATGTCTTGTAATAAAGTAGATTGATGCTAACTCATATATGTAATATAAAGTCCTAGAGAATATCCTAGGTCGCTAACTAATGTATAGCTGTAGTTCTTTGTATGCAGTATGTAGGTATAAATGAGTTAATATTATAGGCTTTTAAATAAATGATGAATTTAATATTATTTATTAATATACTTCATTATTTTCTACCGCGGTTCTGTAGCTAGTAATGATTCTAATGCTAAATCTCTGCTATGGAAGGTAAAGTGTGGAATTTCCATCGTCTTTCGGCAGATATTCCCTCTTTTATATAAATATATTCTGCGATATACAACAATGATAGCCTGTAGATTTTTTGCAGGGAAACCTTCTTTTCCACACTCTAAATGCTCTTTCCACCACATTTCACGTAATTTTTTGCTTTTTCTTATAATAAATATATTTATCACAACTTGATATCTGTGAGAAACAGCTGTTACTATATGAATAACCAGCGGCCATCTTGTTTAACCTTCCTACACTGAGTACTGCCAGCCCGGCCGCCACCCGCCTCCCGTGCGCCCCGCGCCGCGTCGTCGCCACGCACGCCAGCAGGCACACCACGGGCGCGCATTTCAGCGCCGCCGCGGACGCCGACGGTGCGCCGCAACCCACGGTGAAATAAACACCCACAGCCTTGAAGAACGGCACCAGCTTCCCGCTCTCGCCCACGCGCTTCATCTGAATCGATTATTATTCATAAAACAATTTCTTAGACGTTCCGCGGCACCAATGTGTCAAGAACCGTAGCCGCCTGAATTCTTCGGCGAAGCTCATATTGTTTTTTCTTTAAGTTTTGATGTTGTTTACTTGAATAAAAACAATATGATAACAAGGCGACGATGATCCACAGGGACGACGACG
Organism: Pieris rapae; assembly: GCF_905147795.1. Classification (NCBI taxonomy): domain Eukaryota; kingdom Metazoa; phylum Arthropoda; class Insecta; order Lepidoptera; family Pieridae; genus Pieris; species Pieris rapae. The sequence continues at coordinate 1,227,284 of NC_059533.1, read as the reverse complement.
ACGACAGGTCTGCGTAAATTATATTACGCAAACACATTACATTTTACATTATTTTTCTATTTCAAAAGTATTTTTTTATAATACAGCACAAAACTGTTGATAATTCATTATTATACTTCTAGTTAATACTTAAGAATTACGTACCTACGCGTTCACAGCATGTAATTATTACATGCTGTGTACATTGTAATATTTTACTACCTATTATTTTGCCATTTTACCCCGTTACGCCCGTGGGCTTGCGGGGGGTATCAGTTTCGCGCCCCGCTCAAGGGCGGGTTGGTCGTTGTGGCGGGCCTGGAGCGGCCCTGGGTCTTTTAGGTGCTATGTAGCGTCTTGGCTGCAATGTTGTTGTGTGTCAGCGGGGGTGGAGAATGCGTAGGTACTTCTTTAGGTATCGGAATCCTCCTCGCGCACTAGCTCGCGCGGGAAGGATCGGCGGTGGTCGGGAGGCCTGGTGTGGAGCGGGGCGAGATTCTGGAGGTGCTGGAAGCCGGAGGCGTCCGCACGCTCGAACATGCGTCTCGCCAGCGCGCTGATAAAGTCATCCAGGCTCTCCTGTTTGAGGTCTCGTTGAATGGTGGAATTCCTTACGTAGCGCGGCGCGTCGACTACACGCCGCAGTGTGGTACTCTGCACGGCCCGCAACCGACGTCGGTGCGTCTCGGCCGCAAGCGCATACCACGCGGGCGCCGCGTACGTAAGGTGCGGTCTGAGGTATTGCTTGTAGAGCGCCAGTTTGCGCTTTATAGGCAGCGACGACTGGAGCACAGGGCGTAGTTTCACGGCAACCGCCTTTGCGCGGCCCGTGGCTGCAGCGATGTGGTGGCGCATTGTGAGGCCTCGGTCCAATGTGACGCCTAGGTAGGTTGCTTTGGGGCGCCACTGGATCTCGACCCCTTGTAGCTGGAGCGGTGGCGGGAGATGTCGCCGGCCAAAGACTATGGCCTGGGTCTTGGCGGCATTTGCGGTCAGGCGCCGCTCAGCCAACCAGGCGGGAAGGGCATCCAGCGACCTCTGCAGCTTGACGCCTGCGTAGCGCGCGTTGAATGCCGTTGCGATGTAGGCGGTGTCGTCCGCAAACAATGACACCGCACACCCTGCTGCGACTGGAACATCATCGGTATAAATAGAGTACAGGCTCGGTGACAAGCAGCTGCCCTGCGGGACCCCCGCGGTGATCGGCCGGCAGCTCGACTTCACCCCCTCGACGGAGACGTGGAACCGCCGGTCGAGAAGGAAGGAGCGGATGATAGCCACCACGCGCCGCGGGATGTCGGAAGCGAGGAGCCTGTGCACAAGTCCCGCGTGCCAGACCCGGTCAAAGGCTTTCTCCATGTCGAGAAATACTGCAGCCGCCGCCTCTTTCTTATTAAGAGCGGCGGTGATGTCGTGCAGCACTCTCGACAGCTGGAGGGTGGTGGAATGTTCACTTCGGAATCCAAACTGTTCGGGCCTCGGAGTAAAGTGTCGCCTGATTGTCGGCAGCAACATGGCCTCGAACAGCTTGGATTGCGTGGCGAGTAATGAGATAGGGCGATAACTCGCCGGGTCGAAGACGCTTTTGCCCTTCTTGGGCAACATGATAACTTTTGCCTCCTTCCAGGCTTCGGGGAAGTGTGCGGTCCGGAGGATCGCATTGAAGAGACGCATAAGCGTCACCACCGCACGGTGGGGCAGGTGACGCAGTGCTGCGTTTGTGATACCGTCTGGGCCGGGGGCCTTCCTGAGCTTGAGCCGCGCTGCTTGTTTCTTGACGGCGCTCGGCGAGAAGAACAGCACCTCTTCGTCTGCCGGTGGAGGGGCGCCCAGCTGCTCGGCGACGGCGGTCTCGACCTCTAGCGCACGGGCTGGGTCCTCCGCAGGGTTAGGGGAGAACTGGTGTTGAAGGTGGTCCGCGAACAGCTCGGCGCGGCCCTCGGCGTCGTAGCGCAGTGTGCCGTCTGGGTGTCGCAAGGGGCGGATGGGGTCGGCTGTGCCACTGAGACGCCTGCAAAGGCGGTGCAGCCGTACCCAATCCGTGCTGGCCTCATCAAGGCCGCGGTCCCACGACTCGGAGGCGTGGTCGTTGAGTGCAGCCTTGACCCGATCGGCGAAGGCGTGCAGTTCTGCACGCATGCGCGGACAGCGGGTCTGTTGCCAGCGTCGACGTAGGGCGCGTTTGCGGCGGATGAGCGCCAGCAAACGGGGCGGCAACTGTTTGTACGTGGCTGGTAGAGGACGCTCGGTGGTAGCTGCGTCCAATGCACTCTGTAACAGTGTGGTAAAGGATGCAGCAAGTTCGTTAATAGCCGCTGGGGTGACGGGTGGGCGCGGCTGGGGTGCGTCATTTAGGGCTCGCTCGAAGACCCTCCAGTCAATGCACTTCCGGCGAAGCGGTGTATGAATGTGATCGGACCGGAACTCGTCGACGATCACATCCTGCGTCATCTGGCACGTCAGTCCCTGGTGGACCACGATGTCAATGGTGTCCTCTCTGTGGCTGGCTTGATCGGGGTAGTGTGTCGGCACGTCTGGGCCGGACACTGAAAAGTCCAGCGTCTCGGCGTCGTGCAGCAGGCGCCTACCCCTCGGGTTTGAAGTTCTCGAGTTCCACGCCGGGTGCTTCGCGTTCCAATCCCCAGCTATGACGCAGGGATGGGCGGCAGCGAGGAGCTCTTGGAGATCTGTTGTGGTATACCGATTGTTGGGTGGCGCGTAGACCGCGAAGAATCCAGTGGGGCGACCTGCGAGTTGTAGCTCCACGCCGAGGGCATCGCATTCGGTTACCACCACATCTGGCAGCAATCTGTGTGGTATCCGGCGTCTCACCATGACCGCCAAACCACGGTAGGCGTAACCACAGGCGTCGACACGGTGCTGGCGGTAGACTTCGTAACATGGCATGCGGAGTCTAGCTGTGGCGGCTAGGTGCGTCTCGCTGACCAGGGCGATGTCGATGTCCTGTGAGCTGAGTACATGTTTTAGATATGTGACCTTACCCGCGAGGCCACGCGCATTCCAGTGTAGGAGCCGGAGGCCCCCCATCATCGTCGACTGCGGCCTCGGGTTGGGCCCTTGAAGGCCGATGCCGCTCTCCTGAAGAGCGCGGCTGGGTTGTCCCCGGTTTGTACAGCCTGGAGAATATTGGCGATCGCCGACAGCGCCTCCTCCATTTGTGGCCGGCGCGCGCGGGACCTGGTGCGCGAGCGCGAAGATGGTGCTGTGCGAGGTGGTGCAGTGGCAGCGCGTTCATGAGCTGGTGTAGGTGTAGTAGCTGCGGTGGCGGCGCGGTTGGCGACGTCGGTGGTGACTGCATGGAGCGCGGCAGCGCGGCTTGCCTCCTGAGCGGCAAGCGAGGGTGGAGCACGACCTCGTCTGCGGCCACCACGTCTTGTGCGGTGCCGCACGGTGATGAAGTCGTCCGCTTCGCCTGTAGGGGCGACGCCAGACGTCGAGGGAGCGGCCGCTGATGTCGCACTCGTGGTCTGCTGAGAAGTTTCTTTTTGTGGTTGCTCGTGGCGTTGGCGCAAGGGGCGAGAGGGCGCAGTTCGGGCAAATGTGCCCGCGCGCCGGTTTTGTTCCTCCTCCTTGCGGACCGGGCACGACGAATGGCAGGCGGGGTGTGGGCCCCCGCAGTTGGCGCAAGTCGCCGGCACGTCCCTCGGTCTCGTGCAGTCCGCCGCGCGATGCTCCCCTGCGCAACGAACGCACGCCATTCGTCGATGACAATTAACCGAAGAGTGCCTAAACGATTGGCAACGATGACACTGTGCAGGGCCCTGCTTCCCGCGCCAGGCTTCAATCGTTACCCCTGTCATGTAAAGCAGCTCGGTTATACTGCAAATGGCAGGGGTGATGTCAGGTGTTCGCCGCAGGACGGCGAGAAAAATGCACCCTGGTCGACCTTTTCTGGCACGAATTGGGCGTATGTACTCAGGCTCGTATCCAAGGGCTCGTAGCGCCTGGGCCAGTTCCTCGGGGTCGGTGGTGACTGGTATTCCCCGGATCGCCACCTTGAGGTCCTGCTCCGCTGGAAGAGAGTATGAGAACCAAGAGACCCGGCGGTCCTCCTTCTCCAGGTCTGTGAGGTAGCGCTGGACCACCCGGTACTCGTCAGCTGTTTCGGGAGATATACGGTAGCCCTTACCGTATGCCCTGGTGTTGGCGGAACGTCCAAGCAGTTGGCTGATCCTCCCCAAATGATGTACATAATTGGGGAGGAACTCGATCACAATGGGCGGATATGATGGTTTCTTCGGGGCCACAGGGGCCCTGGGGGGCTGTGCGAGGACCGTAGGTGCGGTCACCATCGCTGCGTATGAGGAGGGCGCCATCAGCGCAGGGGTGGCGTCGTCGTCAGCAGGAGCAACGGGAGCAGCAGGTCCAGGTGAGGCACCGGTGGCACCAGGGGGTGCGTTGGCGTTCCCCGCCCTGCCAGCCACAGGGGCGGCGGGCGGTGGAACAGTTATAGGTGGCGGCTGGACTGGAGGTCCCAGGTCAAGGCGGCGACCTGGCGCCGGCCGAGGGTCCCCAGTGGAGCCTGGAGTAGCTGCTGTGGGTGCCACAGCACATGGGCGCTTTGCCACAGACTCACCTTCCGAGCCGGGGTCAACGGCTGAAAACGGGTGGCGTACAGGGGTGGCAGGGGTGCGCGCTGGGAAGCGACACTCGTCGCGGATCAGCGCCAACTCCCGCTGCTCGGCTTCGGTGAGCGGCGACTCTAATATGCCGCTGTTGCGTAGCGCTTCTTCACGCGATTTTGCGTACCGGGCCATAGCGCGCAGCATCCCGCGCGACGCGAACGAGCATGCGGATGACTGAGCCAAAAAGATCAAGTCTGACTCGAATGCCGTCCGCGGCGAAGACGCGGCACTAGTACCCGGGTCGCGATCGAGCATTCGCAACAGTTCGTCAATACCAGAACACTCACTATTTGTTACGGACGCGCGGCGTTGGCACACGGCCCGCGTCTCGGTGACATGCGGCGATGTCTCGGAATGTACAAATGACGTCACAGTAGACACAATTTGTTGCGGGGCCCGCGGGGCGGGCGGGTCGGATTGTATGACGCTATCGGTGGCGCGAGGCGATGACTCAACGCTCAGGAATGCGGTCTCGGCCGGCGTAACGTCGGTGGCACGCCGCGATATCGCCGCTCCGTTTGATGACGTCACGGCCGACGTAGCGACGGAAACTTGCGGGGTGCGGTGAGGGAGGGCTATGCGTACCGTTTTCTTAATCCTAGCCGCTGGAGTTAGGTCACGTTTTTGATGCGACGGATGACGGTCCCTGGGGACTTCTAGGGATCGGCTGCGGCTCGTCTGCTGCGAAGCTGGCTCCGCAAAGCTGTACAAGCTTGACGCAGCTTGCTGCTTCGCTGCGGGCGAGCTGTGCGTTGTGTCGCGCACTTGGAATGATGGTCCGGCTGTGGCGGCGGCTGCCTCAGCATCCGCAGGTGGCCTCGCTCGACTGGCATAGGAGCGTGGGCGCTGCGGGCGGGGCGGCTGCTTATCATCGCCGATCTGCGGAGTGCGCTTCATGTTATAAAAATAAAAATAACTTAACTGAAGCCAGGAGGCTGTCACGCACGACCCGAAACTACCGGTACATTGCGCGCTCCACCGCTTTTCCCGAATCCCAAAGGGTTACAGGATAGGCGGCGAGCGGGCGTCACCAAATAGTAGCTTCAGCTGGTTTGTGACTGCACCTCAGGGCAACTATTACGTGCTTTTCAATAAAAGCCGGGATAGTTAATAAAAAATAAAATCGGGTCCGAATGCGCGCAATCGACACGTGCGTTGCGTTAGACAGCCGGACGGCGACCCGCGCCATGAAGCAACGGCATGTGATCCTAATAAAACAATGAGGCAATAGATGGCACTAACACTAAAAAACTGTAAATATTATAGGGCTATCTGTGTAATCAACAAATTTTTCATGAGAACGGAAATTATCGTACAATCTGCGTACGATAGTCGAGTACCATCGTACATCGTACGTAGCTATGAAATTATCGTACATGTACGATAATTATCGTACGGTTGAGAACACTGCTGAGTAGTTAACTTTTTTGACTAATGGTCAGATATTTGACCATTAGTAACTCCTACCACGGATCAAAAAACGCATTTTGCTGAATTTTAACTATTAGTAACGATATTTGACCAATAGTTCAGTTAACTACGGATCAAAAAACTAATTCAATTCTTTAATTAGCGCCCTTGGAACCACACGGTTACTCCAAAGGTAATTATTTTCCATGCGGCCGGCCTAGCTTTTATGCTATGTTGCGATATATATGCGATGCGATAATATGCGGTCTCCACGACTGCAACTCTCCAGTGACATTACTTTCCAATATCATAATCATAATAAATTACATAAAGTACATTACACAATGCTTAACAAAAAATTGCAAACATATTTTTTCGTTTGTACAAACCCTTATTTATGACGTTTGTTCTAACGATCCTGGATACAGCACTGCCCGTAACAATTATTGTTTATTTTATTCGGCAATTGGCCAGTTTTTTCTAGTCTAGCCACACTTTTTCACTCCAGTATGAAAGCCTCACCTACTTATCTAGATGAGCATCAGTGAAAGGGATATGTTTACATACCGCTCGCTTTCATAGGAACTTCCTTTAGTTCATTTTATATAAAAACGTAGCACTAATAGAAACTGAAAATTTTGTAAGAAATCTCATTAATTATTATTTTTTTAATATTGGCCAGATAGACACAATTCTCATTTTTGAATCAAATATTTTTTGCTTTCGTGTAACTACTATCGTATAAACAACGGATAACATTTAAACATTTCCCAAAAAGATCTACAATATTTATGTTCCAGAAAATACCGAAGTAAATGTTTTCTTAAGATGAACGTAATTGTTTTGCGATAATATGACATTAACTCGTTTGTAATCATTGAGTTTTTAATTTGATATTTTTAATTCTCTATACTGAATAATAGAAGATGGTTAAATGTCAAGATTCTTATAATGTTGTATATATTGTCACGTTAATTATAAATTGTATTTCAAAATTTGTAACTCTGTAATTCGTATTAATTTTTTTGCGATACAGCGACATCTATGCGTCAGTATTGAAACCATGTAAGTTGGAGTATAAAATAATTATTCATCTTGCCAATAAGCATACTGTTTGAGTATGTGTATCAAAGATGGCGCTATTTCAGAATTTTAATTACATATTTAATATTTTTATAGGCGTTATTTTATTTAATGGTTAATTGTACATTATTTGATTAGTTTTAAAATCTCATATTTTCAGCCTTGCCGTTTTGGTATCTGATAACACTTCACTATATTATCAGAATATTGTGTGAGATTTCCAACGAGTGAGAGGGTAGTGCAAACGTGTATTAGTGTGTCTCTTCATTTTTACTAGAATAAAATAGTATTTCAGTTTTAACTTTTTTACTTACGGTTCCAGAGATGAACTACACATTATTCGCTATCTTTCTTTAATAATATTCTATATTAAACTGTAATTTACTTAAAGTTTGTTAATCACTTTTCAACCACCTTCTTTTGAACAATTAATTTCATATAATTTCACTGTCACCTTATTATGGAGGATCTCAAGAAGTCTCTAAGATGTATCCGAGATGGTGTCTGCCAAAATGGAGGAGTTCCAGCAGCGCCTTATTGCAACGCAGAGTAGGTCCCCTCCGCTGGAACAAAGCTCCTCTTGTTCTTGAGTTTCAGGTATTTAAAAGTTCCCTTCTCTTTTGCCTTGAAAATCTCCAGGCTCAAATGGCGATGCCATTTAATGTACAGGATGAGCAGGAGATAGTGTATGTTGCTGCATGGGGTTAACGAAACAAAGGATGAAAGTTCCGGCTCCATAGCAAGGATGATATCCGTTCTGCTAAAGTGTCCCAACTTAACGGAGCAGAGCCTTACCAGGTGTCATCGATTGGGAATTAGATCCAGAGAGAAGCCTAGGCCAATCTTAATAAAGCTTCGACAGTACGACAATAAATTAAGGATCTGGGCTGCCAAAACTAGTCTCAAAGGCACCGGCATAACCTTGTCTGAGTTTTTAACCAAATCAAGGCACTCCTTATTTATGGAGGCGAGAAAGCGGTTTGGTGTCACTAAATGCTGGACTTCGGATGGACGGGTACAAGTGTTAGGGGCTGATGGGAAACTTCGACGCATCTCTTCACTGAAGGAACTGGATACAGTCCCAGACAGCATCCCCTTATCGTCCACCACTGATGATCCAAAGCTGAGAGGAGACAAGACCCGTAACAAAAAGGGTTCAAAGTAGGTTTAAAAACTTCCATGTGTTTTATGTGTGCTTATGTTCCGTGTGTGCGTTTAATTTTAACTTCTTCTTGGTTTCTGGGCATAAGTTTAAAGTGATAAATAGTTCTCTGTCAATTACTTATTTGGTTTCTCACAATCTTTACCTTGTCTTGTTTATTTATTGTTATTCAGTTATTACAGCTCAGTGACAGATACCTAGCAAACTTTATGTGAGTGTGACACTGTCAAAGTTTGTGATTGTCAGCGAAGGATAGATTGTATTGTCCATCCACAGATCATTAAATTATTCTCTCATAATATTGTACCACGTCTTAATCTGTGTGTTTCTCGGTTCATAACATAATCTTTTTTTTTTAATGTTAAATAATTTAAACATAATATTATCCTTATACATTGACTGTGTTCCAATGAAATACCTATAGCTCTGATACGATAGCCACATAGCGAACTAGTGTGTTGTTTTTGGGTTTTAATTGTAATTTGTTTTTTGTTTTGTTTATATATTATTATTATTATTATATAACTAATTATATTTCACCCGCCGGTGCACTCCAAAAAGAACCAATTTTATATTTAACTAATTTATTATAATTACAAATTAATAGAGTGATCTCAAGCGCGATGCTTACAAGAATGAATTCTTAAAACTAAGTACTATATCTAGCGTCGCCGGTGGCGTCCTTCGTCAGCAGAAATCCTATATTGTCAGATGCAGGGCTGGCACATAACTCCTTCCCCCGCAGATCCGCAACTATTTGAGGACGTTAAGGGTAAATGTTGCGGCTGGATCACCTTCTGGTTGTCCCTGTTGCTCTTGAATTCCAGCATTCTGGGTAATTTTATGGAGTCGACGATATCCGATGTATATTACAAAAATAGCTGAACACAGGAGCATTACATAGAATGGTAAAGTGGTGTGGTAAATGATGGTTGGATTTTCCGGAATAATAGGCATTTGTACTTCGATTTGCTTCTCTAAATTATATGTTATCCATTCAAATCAATCGTATGTAACTTTAAGGATCGCTGTGGTGTCGTAGGAGTATAGTTCATTGGTAGCAAAATCTTCAAAGGCTCCCCCTTAAATTGGTTATTTATGTTAACAATGGTGAGGTCCTTAGTATGTAGAGAACAGTTCGGCGGTATTGTTACAAGGTAACTGCCCTGCAGATTCAGATATTCTCTTCGTTTACATGACAGGAATATTTTAGTTAAACTTGGAAACGCAACGCAGTAATGTTGGTCGTCTTATTTTTCCATGGCAAGCTTGGCGAGTGTCAACGTGGTAGGTATGCATGAATTTGACACTTGCTGGCTGATGACAAGGTCTGCTATGCAATCAGGTGAACGTTTTATATGATGATTAAGTGTCTCTTCACACAGAAACCGATTTTTTGACTTCGGGCATTCAGCCTCTATGTACACATAATTATCGTTATTGGTTGCTATATAAGGAAAAGGAGGTATAATAATGTGTTGGTAATGATTTGGTAAGATGGATAATTTAAAAAGGGTAAAAGTATAAGGGGATATTATGGGAAACCGTAATACTATTCACTTTTTACTCAAATATGACCCAGTGCGAATTACGCTATAGTTTTCGCGGAGTTCTAAATCCACTGTTAAGTTCTGTTTATAAACTGTTCCAGTTTATAAACAGAACTTAAAGTACCTAACATACTACGTAACATACTTATATCTAACATAATATTGTGCGCTGTATAAGTGCGCGTAAAAGCTAAACTATCTTCGATATTTCTTATAACTAATAGTAGCTCATTAATATTATCATCAAATGAATTTAATAATTGGGAAATTTCTGCATCTACATGTTCAGTATTAAATTTCGAAATCATAAAATACATTGTTTTATTTAAATCAATTTGATTTTCCACCAATTTATCAATAATTTTCGCGTGCTCGGACATCCACGCCTTACTAAGACTTATATGATTATTAAATTCGGAAATTATATTATCTTGATTATTTTGAAGAATTTTAATGGCCTCGTCATATTTAATGGCATCGCTGTAGTCTAATGTACTTAATAACAACGATGCTTTATCTAATTTTTCCGTTAAATGTTGAAGACGAGCTTTAGAAATAGGTAAACTGTGGTTGTCAAAGTAACCCTCAATGTCATGAATTTGAGTCTTTAATGTTTCAATCTTCAGGCCAATTTTATCCAAGTCAATGAAATGCAAAAAGGGATGATAATGGGTAATTATGTCAGTAAGTCCGATATTAAACGGTAACAGTCCAGGTCCGTTGTCCATATTCTCAAGTATTATCTCCTGGGAATGACCCAGGAGTCTATGTCCAGGGACAACACCAGGGTTGTCAGCAGCATCCTGACCAACACGTTTTAGTCGGGACTTCGATACAGGTAATCGTTTTTTAGAGGTATATATATGTATGGGTAAATTTGTAATAACTTTATCTTGTATATAACGTTGAGCTAACTTTTATCTCGCAGCAATCGGATTACTTATATAAACATCCTGTCTAGGTGTGTAATCAGTCTCGGGTTCCCTATGGGAATTGTGTCTCTGCATTATCGCTCGGCGTTCTGCGAACGATGAGTAATGTATCATACTATACACTGTTAGCATATTGTTACGGTGACTTTGTATGTATTGTTGTAAAAGTCTATCTGTTAAGTTTAAATCTGTAGGGTCTCCTAGAGACCCTACAGATTTAAAGTCCTAATGTCCAGACAAAAGTCATAATATCCAGTAACAATGTCATAATATGGTCTACATTTAGTCAAGCTATGTATAGAATTATTATATGCTAAAATAGCGTATAAAATTAAATTGGCTGCCGATTCGTTTTTGTGTTTTAATCTTAATATTCTAATATGTTCTATAAGGGTGCTATGTAAACGCTCTATCATTCCGTTTTCATTAGGACTGTGAGGTGCTATCATATGGTGATTTATTTTATGTAGGCGTAGGAATTCAGCAAATACTTGATTTGTGAACTCTGTTCCTCTATCGGAAATTAAAGTCATAGGTGATCCATGATGTGTCATGAAAGTTAATAGTTTATCAATTATGTTTGGAGCTGTACAGTCATTAAGTCGGTATGCTTGAGCATACTTAGAAAATGCGTCAATGAAAGTCAAAAATTTATCTTGTTCTAAGGTCAAGACGCCTATGTGAACTGTTTCAAATGGTCGAGAAGGCGGCGGTACAATTTTAAACTCTGGGCGTACGGGATTACGGTCGTATTTTGCGGAGTTACAGATTGGGCATATGCTTATGTAATTAACTATATCATGTTTCATTTTAGGCCAGAAATACCTTTGGGATAAGGACATATATGTTTCATTTATTCCGCGGTGGTTGGTTTTACCTTCATGATATTTTCTAATCGTGTCCTGTTGGGTTAAATAATCTCTAATATTTTCAACTTGCCGTATAATTAACAAGTAATAATTTCATAGATGAGCTTCGAAAAGTGTTTTGGATAATAGGTACTATACTCAACATTTTTCCTAAGGGTTCGACGAGTATAGCAGTACGTATTTTCGGATCTACATATTTTTTAATTATGGCGATAATTTCTTGTTGAAGGCTGTTCTCATTAATTTGTACAGAGACGCGCGAAAAATTCTCAAAAGGTCTATTAAGAACGGGTTTAGTTGAGGGTGAGTTATTTGTGATTTTTATTAGGATTTGCTTTCGAAACAAGTTAAGAGGGTCTTCACTTATGGGGATGTCAAGTATTGGACTTTCGCGACTAGTATGTTTTGTACCTTCCTGATTTATATCAGCGCTTTCGTCAGTGCTGTAGGCTCTTAAAGTTGGTGCAGTATCAGTCGATGAAAGGCTAATAAGAGGTCGCTCGTCAGGACATGTCACAGTCGATTCGGAGTCAGATAAATTAACTACTAATGATCCTACCGACTGCGCCAATTATATTTCACCCGCCGGTGCACTCCAAAAAAAACCAATTTAATATTAAACTAATTTATTATAATTACAAATTAATAGAGTGATCTCAAGCGCGATGCTTACAAGAATGAATTCCTAAAACTAAGTACTATATCTAGCGTCGCCGGTGGCGTCCTTCGTCAGCAGAAATCCTATATTGTTAGGTGCAGGGCTGGCACATAACTAACTATTCCCTTTTGTGTTCTTATAGTTACATGCGTTGGCTTCTAACTTCCTGCTGTCGCTTTCTCATACCATCACCTTCTCTATCTCTCATTTAATGCGAAGCCACCCAAGCAGTAACCGACAGTGGTTATGCGTCGCAGCTATGGTGGAATCGATCATGAGAGCCTGCTTAGTGATGCGTTCAAATTTGACTAGAGTGGTCTATACGACTTAGCCTTCCTCGATGACAAGGTGCTCAAGCTGTTCACCTATTCTATCACAAACCTCTATGATAAGCACGCCCCAGTGAGACGTGTTAAACTTAAACATTTCTCTGATTATATAAAAAGTTTGATTCACAAAAAAACAGAGCCAAAGCTAAAATGAGAGCTGCCAAATCTGATGCAGAGCGCGAAAAATATAAAGTAGTTCGTAATCGTTGTAACACTCGCTGTCGTGATGCTCAAAGACAACATATTCACGATTCAATATCCAATGGCGACACCACGGAAATCTGGAAGTTCCTCAAAAACTTGGGGATTGGCAGAGCGGCACAGAATAATATTTCTTCAGCTCATTCATTCATTCATTGATATAGACAATCTTTACTCTCACTTTCCTCTTACTCCTTACTACCCATGATAAATCTTCTCTTGAGAAGACACTCAATAATCTAGCATCTCTTCCTCTCCTCTTCTTTTTGTATATGTCATTCAGTATTTGCTATTCTTGAATCTGTAAGATTAGCTTTGTAGTTTTAGTTAGTTATTAATATTGTTTTTTTTTATTTTCTCTAGATTAAGGTTCTATAGATTAATATAAATATATTTTGTTTTTTATATAACTTCTGGTTATGCACTTCTTGCACTCATCATTTTTTTATTTATTGTTTTCTTTTCTTACTAGGGTTGCCTGGAAGAGATCGCTTGTTAGCGATAAGGCCGCCCGTTGCATCCCTTGTAATTTATATGTATTGTGTTATTTGTGTTTCTTTCTAGCCACGAAGTATGAATAAATAAATAAAATATTATCACAGCAAACTAGTATTTCTAATTCCCAGTTGGGGCGTTGAAACTGTTATCCGATAATGTCCCCATATTTTGTGGGATCGGTACATAAATAATGTAAATAATAAAAATAATTAGCCGAGCTGATTACGATACTTTATACGCAGTCATGGTAATAATAAAAATCGATTTTTTACGTCAAATAAAAAGTTGCTTTTTCCTAGGTGATATCATGATTCTTGTAAATCATGAGTTAGCCATTTTTTAGCGAAGTTAAGGGTTGTTTTATGTGAAAATATTCTAATCTAGGACAATCTATATATATGTGGTAAGTGTATAAGTTAATATTTATAAATACAGCATTTTCTTACGATAAATTCATATCCATAAGCATTAGGATCAGTCAAATAGAACTTTGTTATTGTTACAGAAGACCCGTTTTCTTGCACTTTAAACCTCTATTTCAATAAATAAATTATGCAAGCAATTAAAAAATACTTAATACAATATCTATAGATGGCGAAGAAAAAACGACCATGAAACGACCAACTGGTTTCTCGTCGTTGGTCACTGTCTCTCTTTTTCAATACCCAAGAAATGATGTGGAATTTACGAAATCTATAACATTTCCTATATGGGCTGCTGAGATAAACGAAGAGTCTAGTAAATAGATAATCTAAGGTAATGAAATATAATTTTTATCTCAGAACCAATTTATCGATATGTCAGTCACAGTGATTTAATAGATATTATACATAATGACTGGTCATTATATATAATAACAAAACTGACTAGACAATATGATAAATTAATCACTTCATCCGGATATTATTCATAATAGCGGGTCAAAGTTAGCCAAAGTAATAAATACGGTCTAACTGACTTGTTACACCTCCCGAGTCACATCTTGGCGGCCAAGGATTTCAGCACTGCAACTGTACTGGAGAATGCGTTTCTAATGGGTGTAAATGTAAAAAGTCAAACCAATGTAGAATTATTATCTATGGCAATGTCATTTTAATTCTTAATTTATACCTTAACAGTACCTACTTGTTTTATTACATTATCCAAGTCTTTGAAGATATTATATAAAATTGCTAGTTAATGTGATTAATTCCGTGTCAATTATCACTTTATCTAAATTGAGTAGACATTATAAATAATGGCTAGATAATATACATAATATCCAGATTAATTACTTTGGCTGTAACAGATACACTTGTTGGTGCATAGCGCCTACACATATTGATAAGCAACTGCGCAGCAGATGTCATATCTACAAGCGGAACAAGGCGTCTATTATTTTTTATAATTAATTTGTCATTCCGATAACACCTCTGTACCAGTAACCATCATTTTTCATTTGCAATCTTGCAAATGCAATGCTTTTTTCTTATGATAAGTTATTCTTAACTATCCTTTTATCCTGCCTATACAACACTCTTGATCATGTCTTGTCTCCAGCGGATTCATCCTGTTTTATAAATAGGTATACTAAAATTATAAATGTAATAATTTCACAGTTCCAAATGTTCAAAAACTTCTGGTTGTATTTTTCTGCCTTTGAAGAAGAATATCACATTTTTATCAATGACAAGAACGCTGGATATAGAAAAACACAATAGTGCAGATATTTTCAAATAAGTAATTGAATTTCAATTTATAATAAATGATATAATAAATTGGCGGTTCTTATATCTTTATAAATATTGATTAAGTTTTGGATAAAAACATTATTCTGTTTTACACTTAGTATGAAATACCATCATAATGTATATGATCATTTAAGTACTTATTAAGCTTTCTATTTTTTTTTTGTTCATAACAATTACTTTTTCTAAACTGATTAGAAGATAGATTTCTTTCTTTTTTTTTTACGTTCATAAGTGTACATTATGTTACCTATATGAATAAATGCTTTTTGATTTGATTGATTGATTGAGATATTAAAATAAATAAATATATTTGTCTACGAAATGAAGTAGTATGAAATAGATTAGGTCTATGTGAGGCTGGGTTTGATTAGTTTTCATTACAATTAAGTTTGCGTTTGTATTACTGAAAGTTATTTTGTTGTGTGTTAAAAGTTGATTATTAACATTAAATTAAGTTGTGTAGGTTATTATGCTGTTCTTTTATTATAACCTATACAGTAACACAGCATATAGGTATATTTTTAATTTCTGCTTAGCCATGTAATTTAAGGTTATTACGTTTCTATTAGGCAGTCATTAAATAAATAGTAGATTAAATCAATCATTTTATTAATTGAATGTTATTAGATACAAATTTTTTTTTTATAAAGTACACACAATTATCTTAAACAGAGAGAGTAATACAACTTTTCATATAAAAACAATTGTTGTCTAAACAGCACTCAAAATTGATTTGTAGACTCAGTTTAATACCTATATCTTCTTTTCAATCATCCCTCCTCGTTCTTGATGACTAACGCTGATGGCTGTAATACAATTGTTATCTGACTTACGCGATAGGTGGGACTGAGCGCTATCCGCGTTAGTCGAATTCGCGTAAGTCGGGGTACAATTTTCCATATAAAGACATACAAAGTATGTTTAATTGGGACTGGAGACTAATAGAGAATAATAGATAATATGACAAACTATATTAATAGAGTGTATAAACGCAATCCGACGTTATTTTGATGTAGAAGGTTTCATCATATGTAACAAAGTCGCTTTCTTCTCCCGTATATCTCCTCGTAGCATCCTATTAATTTTTTTATTCCATGTCTTGTAACAAAAATGCGCTCTTTATTGGAGTCTATGCTTTCCAAAATTGTTAACCCTTTTTCAATCGAACTGAGGGCTTCTGTCAAGTTTCCAAGTGTCACTTGATCTTCTAATTGAACTGGATCCAAAGAATCATGATTATCAATTTCTTCCCCTTGTTCACGCATTGATATGAGCTCATCAATTATGAGCTCCTCATTGTGTGAATCCACCAGCTCTGGATCATCACTATCCTACACAGTTTACATCACTACACGTCTGTGCCTGTTGCAAGCTGAACGAACAGTGTTCACAACCTGAAGCCAGGCAACTATCGTACCAGAGGCCGAAAAATTATCGTACATGGATAAAAATTATCGTACGAGTCAGGAAAATGGATAAAATACTTTTAAAAATCATATGAAACGTGCAACAATGTATGTAGGAAATGATTTATAGTTTAAATCTTGTAAACTTGTGTTTTTTAAATTGAAAAAATAATAATTCAAATTAAATGTTCGACGTATGGCAAGACTTGAGCTGGGAGTGGACGTCGGACGAGGGCACTTCGAGTGTCATGAACGTGCCAACATTTCGAATTTATATTAAACAACAGTAATAACCAATGAAAGGATTGCGCCATGAAGTAACGGCATGTGATCCTAATAAAATAATGAGCCAATAGATGGCACTAACACTAAAAATTATAATTATTATTGGGCTATCTGTGTAATCATCAAATGTTTCATGAGAACGGAAATTATCGTACAATCTGTGTACGATAGTCGCGTACCATCGTACATCGTACGTAGCTATGAAATTATCGTACATGTACGATAATTATCGTACGGTTGTGAACACTGAACAACAAAAATAACCAATGAAAGGATTGCGCCATGAAGCAACGGCATGTGATCCTAATAAAATAATGAGCCAATAGACGGCACTAACACTAAAAATTGTAATTATTATTGGGCTATCTGTGTAATCATCAAATGTTTCATAAGAACGGAAATTATCGAACAATCTGTGTACGATAGTCGCGTACCATCGTACATCGTACGTCGCTATGAAATTATCGTACATGTACGATAATTATCGTACGGTTGTGAACACTGTGAACGAATAATAATGCGATTGCGGGCGGCGGGAGTCAGTAACAAACGCCGCCGCTTGACTTTGACTGCGCGGCGTTCAAAAAAAAAAAACGAATAGACGAGAAAATTAAGTCGGGGTATTACTGTAGTGAGATGTGGTATGTGACACAATAATATTGCATAGCAATTTAATTACTTACATTATTGTTTTATGCAAGTTATTATCAAGTTATTTTTTTAGCCAAATATTATTAACAGTTATATGGTAACAAAGACACTTATTTTGACATAATATTTGTTTAGTAGACATAATAGTCATTACTTCGGAAAAATCGGGTTAGAAAAGAAAATTAACCGAGAAAGCCAGATTTTTAAAGCATATTACGTGGGGGGCGGCTAGAAAAGCCCAAGGTCAAATTGTCGACCAAAATAATCTTGTGCAGTTTACGCCATCTTGAAAAAGGGGTTAAATTCAGTTTTGTCATAAAAGTTGAGATATCTACAATTAAGATCCTTTACATTTTTCACGTATCGATCATCGTTATCAAGATATCGATAAAAAGACCCACAAGTTTGGGGAGAAAAATTGTTTTTCTCTATTTCCTTTTTTCTCGTCAAAGATATCGAAAAATGTCCGAAACAAAACTTCTAGAACGTGTTTATAGCTACAAATTCATTTTTTATTTTTCTGAGAAATTACGGCCTCTAGCGTGCCGCAAAGTCAGTAAGACGGTGCCCGGTTTCGATTTAACCGCTCGCACGGTTGTATCCACACGTAAAAATGGATGAATGGTTGTTCAGGGAATTATTGCTATACAAAATAAATTAATAAACAAGCCAAATTATGTATCAAACACGTCAAATTTATTAATTTATGAGCCGTTAAAGACGTTATAAACAATAAAACAGTGCTTGTAGGGTCATAAATTAATGTTTATTAATGTAGAGAATATATTTTAAATTACAATTCTTGTTAGTTATTATCTAAATATCAAAAATAATTATTCATATTGTAACTATCAATAAATTATGGCAGTTGAAAAAAAAATAGATGGATGGTTTTGGGTCGATTTCAAATGGGATTAAGAAAGTGTGCCAAATAACTTCTAAAATAAGTGACGTCATAAGATTCAAGAGATATTCATTCCATTTTATCACTAATCCTGTGCCTGTGACTGGTTCAGAAATAAAAATTACAAAACCCACTTAAATTTCGAGAGAATCCAAGAAAAAGACTATTTATATCATTCGTGTCGTGAGTTTTTTCCCGGTTTTCTTATGAATACAAGGATTTAAAAATTTACTACCGGGTAAAACAGTACTTTTTTGTTTTTCAGCTAAGTATATACTTTAATACGCGTATCATCGCACAGGACATACAATTTTAATTACAACAATGTAGAAATATAATTTCACAATGATTAAATAGACGATCACTTTTTTTCAATCATTAGTGTAGATAACATTAAAACAAAATCCTTTAGTGTTACCTCCTCCCCCATCCTAGTATGAAGCGGAGACTCCAGTCGCACTGAAATGATCAAGGAGAGAGCACGAGGGCGTACGTTATTTTGGTCAGATATCAACATTTCTTTTAATTTCAGTTTAAATTTGTCAACAATTGTTGATTAACGATATTTCATTGTGTCATTTCCAACACACACGTCATATTGTGTCTCTTTTATCGTCTCTTTTTCGTTATATCGACTTTCAAATCACAAGGATGCTAATAATGCTAAAGACTAACTATTTTGACAACTACATTATTTATACAACAACAAATAAAACGTGTCTGATTATATAAGCGTTTAACAAAAACACTCATAGGCAAAAGAAACCTTAAGGAATGTTTTCTGTTGATTAAAATGAAAAGCATTGATTAAGAGAAATTTTTGATTATTTTGTTATTGTTGAAATATCTACGCGTCTTAGGTACTGTTGCCAAATTAATGTGTTGTTGGAAAACGTAATTTTCGAGTTTTTGGTTCAATTTATTCGTTCGACCGTGTCTATAATTGTTTGACGAAGAATTTTTTGACCGTCAAGAATATTGTCAATGAAGGCATCAAGGGGAGCAAAATCACCAAACTGGGACTTTCCAAATATCTGTCACAATCACTGTAAGTGTTCTAGATTTAGTAATACTAGAATATAGGTTAAGTTTTAGTCATTTAGTCCTGGAATATCGCTTCCCAACGTGCAGAAATCCTCGGAGCTTTGAGGTCGCTGTGAAGCGTGCTGCTGCTTTGCTTCTGGAAGAGGCTGGTTTAATTAACCAGAACTTTACGCACACCGGGCCAAATGGGCGTATATATATATACCTATATAGTTATCAAAGCAAATATTACAATACTTTTACTACAACCATTTTGAGGATTATACTTGTGAAACTCGCCTGTGCACTTAGGGATTACAATTTTTATTATAATTTTATAATAATAAATAACTACAAAACACAATACAGCATTTACAATATCTTTAATCTGAATAATAATAATAATGATTGGATAAATAGACCACTATATTAATTTTAAAAATTTGGTCGGTGTATATTAATACTGGTTTACTGGGGTCACCCGTACTATCTACTAACTAATTCAATTCTTGAATTAGCGCCCTTGGAACCACACGGTTACTCCAAAGGTAATTATTTTCCATGCGGCCGGCCTAGCTTTTATGCTATGATGCGATATATATGCGATGCGATAATATGCGGTCTCCACGACTGCAACTCTCCAGTGACATTACTTTCCAATATCATAATCATAATAAATTACATAAAGTACATTACACAATTCTTAACAAAAAATTGCAAACATATTTTTTCGTTTGTACAAACCCTTATTTATGACGTTTGTTCTAACGATCCTGGATACAGCACTGCCCGTAACAATTATTGTTTATTTTATTCGGCAATTGGCCAGTTTTTTCTAGTCTAGCCACACTTTTTCACTCCAGTATGAAAGCCTCACCAGTAGTAGGGATTCACGGTTTCTGCCTCACTCGCTGCCTCAGTCAACCTAACCCCCCGTGTGTTTCTGGCTCAGCGGCAGTCCCCGCCTAAAAAAAAAAAAAAAAAAGTTTGGTCTCTTTCCCCACTAAACAGACCGTGCTGAGTCGATAGCACTCACTCCCGAAGCGATATTTCTCTCTGTTTCGAAGTTAGGTTTTGCTATACGTTGCAAATTAATCGATTTACTAATCACCTCATAATAAGAATGTAACGTCTCGTCCAAATCCTCATTTACTAATCACCGAGTCAGTTTCGTATCCATAATTAGCAAATTACCATGCGCATTTACCTGCAAATGCACCAGGACAGATGGGAAAAGGATTTACTGAACATTAAAAATATGATTTCCGTGTTTTATGTGTTTATTTGCATTATGTTACAACACACTAGTGTCATGTCATACAACTTTACTAGTGTCATGTCATTTCTTGGTGAGTCATACGAAAAATTTCTGAGGTAATCTTCCAAGCTGAAACCCCAGAACTTGTAGTACAAATATACTACACAATACTCCCCAGAAAAGGCAGAATAGATGTCCTGAACGCTAGCTGTATTATAGCTCCATACCCGACAATTTCTTCTTAAAAAATCCGCTATTACTCTAATAGGTTTACGTCCAAATGAATCAAAATATTCTCCAACTTTTTCGTGGTTGATATGAATAGCTACCCAATGAGATCCTGGTTGTGAGTCAGGGTCGAGATTGCATATAATAAATGTGGGTAAGTGTATGTGCATTGGTAGGCGATTCGAGGGGTACACGCTATACTGGATGCTGGGATGTATTTTATGGAGACTCATTTGCAGGTTTAATGTATTCATTTTTACTCCAACGCGTTTGACCTTCTACTCTTTGTATTTAACAAAAACGGAAAGGACCCTTGAGAATCACGTTGTGCTTACTTAGCAATTTAATACTGTCTTCGAAAACTATCGGAAGTTTATCAGAGCGAATTCGCAAAAGCGACATTAAATCCATAACTGTTATGATACTTGTATATTTAGAAATAAATAGATCTGCTTACGTTCAATATTTATTCATGATTTGACAAACTTACAATATTTAAAAATTACACAAACACGGATAAAATCATTACATTACTTATTGTACATACGTTATATGACTGTTGTATTATTAACAAGTTTGGTATAAAAAAATAAAAACATTTTGATTACAATACACTATGATAAGAAATAACAATTATTTTAGTATTCAGAGAAACTTATTTTATATCAAAACATGACTTAAAATGAGTAGACATACTTTTATGATTGCATTAATTATGACAGATTCACATAATACTTTCTCTTTTCATAAAATACAAAAGTAGAAAAGTTGCAACGGAATGTAACAAAAATGAGATTCTGTAGTTGAAATATTATTATATTATCCCATACATTTTGAGATAATGAATCAGTCATACATAATAAAAACTTACAAAATGTGATGTATCCTAACTTTAGTGACAAAAAATAGCAATTTTTTCTTTTAAACATTATGTTTGGCGGTTAAATAGAAGCAACATTTACTAATAAAATGTATTAAAATAGACAGAAATTATAATAACATAGGGCAGGAGAAAGTAAATTAGATATTTAATTATAAACTATAAATTCTTGTTAAACAGTAAAAATATTAACAGGATTAATGAAGATCTAAAACAATAACAATACTTGTATTTTTAGTAATAAAAAATCAAAATTGTTATACAATTATAAGAAGAAACTAAAAAAAATTAAATACTATTACCTATTTTAACACCAACAATAAGATTTAAAATTTACATGTTGTCATTAATAAATATTTATCCTAACTATAATTTTTTCAGAACTTTACAATTACTTATTTTACAATTTAAAGCTAGTCATTTGTCAGGTTATAATTTTTATGATACATTGAATTCCTAATTACCCTAAGACCATAACTTTGATTACACTACTTATTTATTAAAATTATGATACATTTATATATAATACAATTATAAATCTTAAATAATCCATAATACTAGTATTGGAATCTGTAATTAATTATTAACCATAAATATATTTATGTTGTGTTGTATAGATCTCTCAAAATCCTATAAGTAATTAAAATGTCATAGAACATAGACAAATCGAAAAGTGTATGTAGATAAAACTCATGTGCGTATTCTAAAATATTTTATCTGAATTTTTTGGAGTTTAAATTATATAGGTACTGGTTTCGAATAAGCCTCTTAGACCTTTAATGTGAATAGCAGAAAAATAATAGCAATAGGTGAACAAACAGTCTACTAGTAATAAATAAGACGCAAATGTTGACGATTTCTTAACACAAAAATAATCACATAATCTGGAGTTCCTCTTAGAGTGGAATAATATAGTTTTATACACTTAATTAGTTCTTATAGTGTTTTAATGTCATCCACCAAATTAAAACTTACACAAACTACAAGGTACATACGCGAATGTAAATACAGATATTAGTTTTATAAACTGTTCTATTAAACTGGCATTATTACAAGAGTTACGTTTAATTTTGATACAGTGACGTTAAATATAAGTGGGTTATTTGTTTTAGTCTTTCAACGTCACATATTAATTTTATTAAAAGTTATTTATTTTTTCACATAACTGGCCGATAATAACAATGGAACACAACGGTAGTTTACCAGGTCACGTAACAATAAATAAATCAAAAAATAAAAGAACAAACAAATGATTGTGATATGTGTCAGATTCATAGGTTACTCACAATTCGTATACATTTTAAATAATAAATATGGATTCCTGGTGTGTGATTAAAAAATCGGTAAATGCGTTTATTGGTCCGATAGATTGTAATGAAACATTTCCATCCCGCGGCCATAGTAAATTGGGCCCGAAGACCACAGCTAAGTTGCTGCTTGTCATCTTATTTAGGCAGCTACGATCTTGTACCTATAAATATTATCTCTAGTAGGACATAAAACTTAACAATTTGAATCTAGGATTTATTTAACTATCAGAATGTGTGTATATGTTCATGGCATTTCATAAGTAGTTGTTCAGTGCTTTCCAAAACTTTTGCTGGAAGTATGTACGAAATTTGTCTAAGTAATTTTGAGGGATTCGTTCTTTACTGATAAAATTTCTTCCAAATATTTAGAAGAAATCTTTGTATTGTAGGTAGTAAAAAAACTTAATGTTTTGAAGCATATAAAAATAATACTAATTCTTTTGTGAAATCCTTCAGTGTATATATTTCAAATTATTTTAACTTTATTGAAAGGTGTATGTATGATATGTATAACAATCTAAAAATAATCAAAGAAATACAAACAATTATTTCATTTAGGTTTGAAGTGCCACAAGTATTAATCATCATTTTTTTAAATATAATATAGCAAACGAGCCTGCGGAACGTCCAGTAAGGGACGACTCGATTTATTTATATATGTTATAGTAAAATTAAAAAAAGACAAATACCTTCCACAAAAACTGCATAATATACTTTAAAATCTTGTAATTGTCTAGAGGTAGCTTTTCGAGAATCAATATTTTCACCTTTCTTGCCTTCCTAGGTATTACCCAGGCTGAAAATATAAATTAAATACATTCCTTTAATTATAACCAACTTCATTAAAATTAGATTAACAATTCTACTCGTGTTTTGTACATATATTTTCTGTTAAGAAAAACTAATATTTTTATGCCTAGACAGAAATAGTTGTTTCCTAGAACTTTAGGACGGAACACGAGGGTAGTTTATTATTTTATATGAGTAAATATATTTTAGGGATTAACCTTAGCTTTATAGTATATACAAGTAAATACACAAATATACTAAACATTTATTTAGTAAAATCTGTAGTACATTTTAATCACATATTATTCAATTTTCCATCTATGAGTTTTATTCACTAATTGATTTAAATAAACTCGGTTATCATGTTATAAAAATGTAACAGATTTTATATATTTAAAAAAATGATGATTAATACTTGTGGCACTTCAAACCTAAATGAAATAATTGTTTGTATTTCTTTGATTATTTTTAGATTGTTATACATATAATACATACACCTTTCAATAAAGTTAAAATAATTTGAAATATATACACTGAAGGATTTCACAAAAGAATTAGTATTATTTTTATATGCTTCAAAACATTAAGTTTTTTTACTACCTACAATACAAAGATTTCTTCTAAATATTTGGAAGAAATTTTATCAGTAAATAACGAATCCCTCAAACTTACTTAGACAAATTTCGTACATACTTCCAGCAAAAGTTTTGGAAAGCACTGAACAACTACTTATGAAATGCCATGAACATATACACACATTCTGATAGTTAAATAAATCCTAGATTCAAATTGTTAAGTTTTATGTCCTACTAGAGATAATATTTATAGGTACAAGATCGTAGCTGCCTAAATAAGATGACAAGCAGCAACTTAGCTGTGGTCTTCGGGCCCAATTTACTATGGCCGCGGGATGGAAATGTTTCATTACAATCTATCGGACCAATAAACGCATTTACCGATTTTTTAATCACACACCAGGAATCCATATTTATTATTTAAAATGTATACGAATTGTGAGTAACCTATGAATCTGACACATATCACAATCATTTGTTTGTTCTTTTATTTTTTGATTTATTTATTGTTACGTGACCTGGTAAACTACCGTTGTGTTCCATTGTTATTATCGGCCAGTTATGTGAAAAAATAAATAACTTTTAATAAAATTAATATGTGACGTTGAAAGACTAAAACAAATAACCCACTTATATTTAACGTCACTGTATCAAAATTAAACGTAACTCTTGTAATAATGCCAGTTTAATAGAACAGTTTATAAAACTAATATCTGTATTTACATTCGCGTATGTACCTTGTAGTTTGTGTAAGTTTTAATTTGGTGGATGACATTAAAACACTATAAGAACTAATTAAGTGTATAAAACTATATTATTCCACTCTAAGAGGAACTCCAGATTATGTGATTATTTTTGTGTTAAGAAATCGTCAACATTTGCGTCTTATTTATTACTAGTAGACTGTTTGTTCACCTATTGCTATTATTTTTCTGCTATTCACATTAAAGGTCTAAGAGGCTTATTCGAAACCAGTACCTATATAATTTAAACTCCAAAAAATTCAGATAAAATATTTTAGAATACGCACATGAGTTTTATCTACATACACTTTTCGATTTGTCTATGTTCTATGACATTTTAATTACTTATAGGATTTTGAGAGATCTATACAACACAACATAAATATATTTATGGTTAATAATTAATTACAGATTCCAATACTAGTATTATGGATTATTTAAGATTTATAATTGTATTATATATAAATGTATCATAATTTTAATAAATAAGTAGTGTAATCAAAGTTATGGTCTTAGGGTAATTAGGAATTCAATGTATCATAAAAATTATAACCTGACAAATGACTAGCTTTAAATTGTAAAATAAGTAATTGTAAAGTTCTGAAAAAATTATAGTTAGGATAAATATTTATTAATGACAACATGTAAATTTTAAATCTTATTGTTGGTGTTAAAATAGGTAATAGTATTTAATTTTTTTTAGTTTCTTCTTATAATTGTATAACAATTTTGATTTTTTATTACTAAAAATACAAGTATTGTTATTGTTTTAGATCTTCATTAATCCTGTTAATATTTTTACTGTTTAACAAGAATTTATAGTTTATAATTAAATATCTAATTTACTTTCTCCTGCCCTATGTTATTATAATTTCTGTCTATTTTAATACATTTTATTAGTAAATGTTGCTTCTATTTAACCGCCAAACATAATGTTTAAAAGAAAAAATTGCTATTTTTTGTCACTAAAGTTAGGATACATCACATTTTGTAAGTTTTTATTATGTATGACTGATTCATTATCTCAAAATGTATGGGATAATATAATAATATTTCAACTACAGAATCTCATTTTTGTTACATTCCGTTGCAACTTTTCTACTTTTGTATTTTATGAAAAGAGAAAGTATTATGTGAATCTGTCATAATTAATGCAATCATAAAAGTATGTCTACTCATTTTAAGTCATGTTTTGATATAAAATAAGTTTCTCTGAATACTAAAATAATTGTTATTTCTTATCATAGTGTATTGTAATCAAAATGTTTTTATTTTTTTATACCAAACTTGTTAATAATACAACAGTCATATAACGTATGTACAATAAGTAATGTAATGATTTTATCCGTGTTTGTGTAATTTTTAAATATTGTAAGTTTGTCAAATCATGAATAAATATTGAACGTAAGCAGATCTATTTATTTCTAAATATACAAGTATCATAACAGTTATGGATTTAATGTCGCTTTTGCGAATTCGCTCTGATAAACTTCCGATAGTTTTCGAAGACAGTATTAAATTGCTAAGTAAGCACAACGTGATTCTCAAGGGTCCTTTCCGTTTTTGTTAAATACAAAGAGTAGAAGGTCAAACGCGTTGGAGTAAAAATGAATACATTAAACCTGCAAATGAGTCTCCATAAAATACATCCCAGCATCCAGTATAGCGTGTACCCCTCGAATCGCCTACCAATGCACATACACTTACCCACATTTATTATATGCAATCTTGACCCTGACTCACAACCAGGATCTCATTGGGTAGCTTTTCATATCAACCACGAAAAAGTTGGAGAATATTTTGATTCATTTGGACGTAAACCTATTAGAGTAATAGCGGATTTTTTAAGAAGAAATTGTCGGGTATGGAGCTATAATACAGCTAGCGTTCAGGACATCTATTCTGCCTTTTGTGGGGAGTATTGTGTAGTATATTTGTACTACAAGTTCTGGGGTTTCAGCTTGGAAGATTACCTCAGAAATTTTTCGTATGACTCACCAAGAAATGACATGACACTAGTAAAGTTGTATGACATGACACTAGTGTGTTATAACATAATGCAAATAAACACATAAAACACGGAAATCATATTTTTAATGTTCAGTAAATCCTTTTCCCATCTGTCCTGGTGCATTTGCAGGTAAATGCGCATGGTAATTTGCTAATTATGGATACGAAACTGACTCGGTGATTAGTAAATGAGGATTTGGACGAGACGTTACATTCTTATTATGAGGTGATTAGTAAATCGATTAATTTGCAACGTATAGCAAAACCTAACTTCGAAACAGAGAGAAATATCGCTTCGAGAGTGAGTGCTATCGACTCAGCACGGTCTGTTTAGTGGGGAAAGAGACCAAACTTTTTTTTTTTTTTTTTTTTAGGCGGGGACTGCCGCTGAGCCAGAAACACACGGGGGGTTAGGTTGACTGAGGCAGCGAGTGAGGCAGTCCCCGGCACGGGGGGTTAGGTTGACTGAGACAGCGAGTGAGGCAGAAACCGTGAATCCCTACTACTCTCACCTACTTATCTAGATGAGCATCAGTGAAAGGGATATGTTTACATACCGCTCGCTTTCATAGGAACTTCCTTAAGTTCATTTTATATAAAAACGTAGCACTAATAGATACTGAAAATTTTGTAAGAAATTAACTTTCTTTTTTTTTAAATATTGGCCAGATAGATACAATTCTCATTTTTGAATCAAATATTTTTTGCTTTCGTGTAACTACTATCGTATAAACAACGGATAACTATTTCAAGACAATCATTTAAACATTTCCCAAAAAGATCTACAATATTTATGTTCCAGAAAATACCGAAGTAAATGTTTTCTTAAGATGAACGTAATTGTTTTGCGATATGACATTAACTCGTTTGTAATCATTGAGTTTTTAATTTGATATTTTTAATTTTCTATACTGAATATTGTCACGTAAATTATAAATTGAATTTCAAAATTTGTAACTCTGTAATTCATATTAACTTTTTTGCGATACAGCGACATCTATGCGTCAGTATTGAAACCATGTAAGTTGGAGTATAATAATAATTATTCATCTTGCCAATAAGCATACTGTTTGAGAATATGTATCAAAGATGGCGCTATTTCAGAATTTTAATTACATATTTAATATTTTTATAGGCGTTATTTTATTTAATGGTTAATTGTACATTATTTGATTCGTTTTAAAATCTCATATTTTCAGCCTTGCCGTTTTGGTATCTGATAACACTTCACTATATTATCAGAATATTGTGTGAGATTTCCAACGAGTGAGTGGGTAGTGCAAACGTGTATTAGTGTGTCTCTTCATTTTCACTAGAATAAAATAGTATTTCAGTTTTAACTTTTTTACTTACGGTTCCAGAGATGAACTACACATTATTCGCTATCTTTCTTTAATAATATTCTATATTAAACTGTAATTTACTTAAAGTTTGTTAATCACTTTTCAACCACCTTCTTTTGAACAATTAATTTCATATAATTTCACTGTCACCTTATTATGGAGGATCTCAAGAAGTCTCTAAGATGTATCCGAGATGGTGTCTGCCAAAATGGAGGAGTTCCAGCAGCGCCTTATTGCAACGCAGAGTAGGTCCCCTCCGCTGGAACAAAGCTCCTCTTGTTCTTGAGTTTCAGGTATTTAAAAGTTCCCTTCTCTTTTGCCTTGAAAATCTCCAGGCTCAAATGGCGATGCCATTTAATGTACAGGATGAGCAGGAGATAGTGTATGTTGCTGCATGGGGTTAACGAAACAAAGGATGAAAGTTCCGGCTCCATAGCAAGGATGATATCCGTTCTGCTAAAGTGTCCCAACTTAACGGAGCAGAGCCTTACCAGGTGTCATCGATTGGGAATTAGATCCAGAGAGAAGCCTAGGCCAATCTTAATAAAGCTTCGACAGTACGACAATAAATCAAGGCACTCCTTATTTATGGAGGCGAGAAAGCGGTTTGGTGTCACTAAATGCTTGAAACTTGGGATGGACGGGTACAAGTGTTAGGGGCTGATGGGAAACTTCGACGCATCTCTTCACTGAAGGAACTGGATACAGTCCCAGACGGCATCCCCTTATCGTCCACCACCGATGATCCAAGGCTGAGAGGAGACAAGACCCGTAACAAGAAGGGTTCAAAGAAGGTTTAATAACTTCCATATGTATTATGTGTGCTTATGGTTCGTGTGTGCGTTTAATTTTAACTTCTTCTTGGTTTCTGGGCATAAGTTTAAAGTGATAAATAGTTTTCTGTCAATTACTTATTTGGTTTCTCACAATCTTTACCTTGTCTTGTTTATTTATTTTATTTATTATTTAACAAGGCAACCATTCAAACATGCTGGCACAAGGGCTTCCGCCCTCCTGGAGTTGGTGCATTCAGATGTATGTGGGCCAATGGAGGAAAAGTCTCTCGGTGGTGCCAGATATTATGTCACTTTTGTCGACGATTGGTCTAGAAAGGTATTTGTTTACTTTATCAGCTCTAAATCACAAGTACTCGAAAAGTTTAAAGATTTTAAGCTACTAGTAGAGAATCAATTAAATGCTAAATATCAGCTCAAGATAGAACAGCTGGATGCTGTCACAGCATTTTTACAGGGTGACATAGATGTGGAGCTATACATGTCACAACCATTCAGATATGATAATGGGACAAAAGAAGTTTGCAAATTGAATAAATCAATATATGGTTTGAAGCAAGCCAGTAGAACTTGGAACAAAAAGCTTGATAATTTTTTGAGTAGTATTGGATTTTCAAAATCGAATGTAGATCCTTGTGTCTACTATAAATATGAAAATGAACATGTTATGTTTATAACTATATATGTTGATGACATTTTGTTGTTTCACAACTGTCAGGAGTCAGCAAACAATATAAAAGTAAAAATGAAGAATAATTTCAAAATGAATGAGCTTGGAATTGCTTATTGTTATATTGGACTTTGTATTTCATACAGTTCAGAAGGAATAGCCATTGATCAAACTAGGTACATAGAAAATACATTAAGACGTTTTGGTATGGAACAATGTAACTCAGTAGGAACTCCAATGGAACCGAATATAAAGTTTTCAAGTTCTGAAAAATTTGAAAGTATACCTTACCAGGAAGCCACTGGCTGCTTATTATACATCTCACAAGGAACAAGGCCAGATATATGCTATGCAGTGCATACATTATGTCGATATAATAGTTCTCATACAGAAGAGCATTGGAATGCTGTTAAGAGGTTATTTCGATACTTACAAGGTACAAAGTATCTACAGCTTGTATACAAAAGTAATGTTGATGAAGAAATCACTGGATACTCAGACTCTGATTGGGCTTCCTGTACTGAAGACAGAAAATCATGTACTGGATACATTTTTAATTTCCAGGGTGCAGCGATATCTTGGAATTCAAAAAGGCAGCAAACTGTTGCCTTGTCTACTACTGAGGCAGAGTATATGGCGCTCTCAGCTGCTACTCAAGAAGCTATGTGGCTGAGACAGTTGCACTGTGAACTGTGGCCTTCTTTAAAGGTTACACCTATTACTTTGTACTGTGATAATCAAAGTGCTATTAAACTTACAGGTACTTACAGTTATCATGCTAGGAGTAAACACATTGATGTTCGTCACCACTATCTGAGGAACAAAGTTGAATGTGGTGATGTCAAGATTGAATATGTGGGCACTGATTCGATGGTTGCTGACTGCCTCACCAAAGCCCTACCGAAGCCCAAACACCAGCACTTCCTCATCGCTATGGGTTTGCGTTCAAGGGAGGATGTTAAACTGAACGCATCCACTTAATATTATGTAGTCTGTATCAGTCAATGTAATCTGTATCTGTCAATGTAGTCTGTTATAATAAATATATCGCCCCTGTCTGTTCCAAGATATTGAGCGGTTCGCACCATTGTCTAACTCAGCTGTTTTATTTATTTCTCTTTACTAAATTCCTACTCTAAAATAGTTTGTAACATTATTCAGTTATTACAGCTCAGTGACAGATACCTAGCAAACTTTATGTGAGTGTGACACTGTCAAAGTTTGTGATTGTCAGCGAAGGATAGATTGTATTGTCCATCCACAGATCATTAAATTATTCTCTCATAATATTGTACCACGTCTTAATCTGTGTGTTTCTCGGATCAAAACATAATTACATACAATGTTGAGCTGTTCTCCTCTTCTATCATAAACCTCTATGATAAGCACGCCCCAGTGAGACGTGTTAAACTTAAACATTTACCTGCTCCCTGGCTTTCTGATGAGATAAAAAGTTTGATTCAAAAAAAAAAGGGAAGCCAAAGCTAAAATGAGAACTGCCAAATCTGATGCAGAGCGCGAAAAATATAAAGTCATTTAAGTACTTATTAAGCTTTCTATTTTTTTTTTTTGTTCATAACAATTACTTTTTCTAAACTGATTAGAAGATAGATTTCTTTCTTTTTTTTTTACGTTCATAAGTGTACATTGTGTTACCTATATGAATAAATGCTTTTTGATTTGATTGATTGATTGAGATATTAAAATAAATAAATATATTTGTCTACGAAATGAAGTAGTATGAAATAGATTAGCTCTATGTGAGGCTGGGTTTGATTAGTTTTCATTACACTTAAGTTTGCGTTTGTATTACTGAAAGTTATTTTGTTGTGTGTTAAAAGTTGATTATTAACATTAAATTAAGTTGTGTAGGTTATTATGCTGTTCTTTTATTATAACCTATACAGTAACACAGCATATAGGTATATTTTTAATTTCTGCTTAGCCATGGTTATTAGACCATTAAGGTTATTACGTTTCTATTAGGCAGTCATTTAATAAATAGTAGATTAAATCAATCATTTTATTAATAGAATGTTATTAGATTCAAAATTTTTTTTTACATAATCTTGTTTAGTAGACATAATAGTCATTACTTCGGAAAAATCGGGTTAGAAAAGAAAATGAACTGAGAAAGCCAGATTATTAAAGCATATTACGTGGGGGGCGGCTAGAAAAGCCCAAGGTCAAATTGTCGACCAAAATAACCTTGTGCAGTTTACGCCATCTTGAAAAAAGGGTTAAATTCAGTTTTGTCATAAAAGTTGAGATATCTACAATTAAGATCCTTTACATTTTTCACGTATCGATCATCGTTATCAAGATATCGATAAAAAGACCCACAAGTTTGGGGAGAAAAATTGTTTTTCTCTATTTCCTTTTTTCTCGTCAAAGATATCGAAACATGTCCGAAACAAAACTTCTAGAACGTGTTTAAAGCTACAAATTCATTTTTTATTTTTCTGAGAAATTACGGCCTCTAGCGTGCCGCAAAGTCAGTTAGACGGTGCCCGGTTTCGATTTAACCGCTCGCACGGTTGTATCCACACGTAAAAATGGATGAATGGTTGTTCAGGGAATTATTGCTATACAAAATAAATTAATAAACCAGCCAAATTATGTATCAAACACGTCAAATTTATTAATTTATGAGCCGTTAAAGAGATTGTATATTATCATCGTTATGCCATGTATATTATTTGTAGGAAACATTTTTTTAGGTCAATAAAAATAATTATCTATCTATAAGGATTCGGGGATGTACTTATTATCGAAAGCGTTATAAACAATAAAAGAATGCTTGTTGATAATATTTATTAATGTAGAGAATATATTTTAAATTACCTACAATTCTTGCTAGTTATTATCTAAATATCAAAAATAATTATTAATATTGTCAATCAATAAATTATGGCAGTTGAAAAAAAAATGGATGGATGGTTTTGGGTCGATTTCAAATGTGATTAAGAAAGTGTGTTTGCCAAATAACTTCTAAAATAAGTGACGTCATAAGATTCAAGAGATATTCATTCCATTTTATCACTAATCCTGTGCCTGTGACTGGTTCAGAAATAAAAATTACAAAACCCACTTAAATTTCGAGAGAATCCAAGAAAAAGACTATTTATTTCATTCGTGTCGTGAGTTTTTTCCCGGTTTTCTTATGAATACAAGGATTTAAAAATTTACTACCGTGTAAAACAGTACTTTTTTGTTTTTCAGCTATATACTTTAATACGCGTATCATCGCACAGGACAATGTAGAAATATAATTTCACAATGATTAAATAGGCGATCACTTTTTTTCAATCATTAGTGTAAATAATATGTAGATAACATTAAAACAAAATCCTTTAGTGTTACCTCCTCCCCCATCCTAGTATGAAGCGGAGGCTCCAGTCGCACTGAAATGATCAAGGAGAGAGCATGAGTGCGTACGTTATTTTGGTCAGATATCAACATTTCTTTTAATTTCAGCGTTAAAGACAAAACTGTAATCATTCGTGTTCACAGGAATTTTTCGTGGAAATTTCTTTTATTGGTTGATGATCAGCTATATTTTACGCGGATATTTCATTTTATTCCGATAGCGTCTAGAACATTCCAAGCCATCTTAATTTTGGATTTTTCGTCCAAAATTTCACTCGTGTCACTTCATTCTTGTCGATTTTTAAGTTATACTAATGATATAAATTTTTGCACGAATGAAATGGTGTTTCTCATGAACGTTTTTTTTTACTTTCATGAACGTTTATTAGATATTGATGCGTTGAACTGTGTCTTTCATCATGGTTTTTGAAGTAAAGTAAGTACATTTCCTTTGCGGTATTTTTTAATAATTAATACGTTTTTTATATTATGCGACTTGGTTATGTGAAATTACGTCGTTATTTATTTATAATGTGACGGGGGGCCCAGAACGGCTGAAGGGGTGCAAGTGGATGACATTAACTATAAAAAATATACAGTTTAGTTTGTTTATATATCCGATTAATAAAATAAATTGTAAAATAATTTAATTTTTTGTAAATTTTCATGCTGAAGGCCATCATTTTTTTGTGCGTGAAGGATTATGGGTCGTTTATCAAAGAAACGATAGTAATTAGCACAAATATAACTTTTATTTGGTAATAAGATGAATGACAGCAAGAACACTTAGTTACAACAATCTTTTTTTTTTTTTAAATCATTTATTCGCCGGAAGTCCATAGGCATACAAACATACAATAAAAACAAAAATAAACTAAACTAAAATAATTACAGATAAAAACACAACAGCATTAAATTTGTTCCACAGTAGTGGTTATAAAATTAAATAAACACTTATATAGTTTTTGGTTAGCTAAAAAATCTTGAACGCGGCGGGGTACAGCATTCCAAGGATGACAGGTGTCAACTGTCATTATTTGTGCAGGCATTGACGTCAAGTTTGAATCAACCGTTTCTTCCTCATCCTCGACTGTATACAAAGCTTCTCCTATACCAGCCACAAGAACCAGTCTCTGCATATTAAATTTAGGACATTTCATAATGATATGGGTCAAGTCTGCTTCATCAGCTTCACAATAAGTGCATTTGTTATTGTCAATTATCTTCATACGATGTAAATGGGCAGGTGTTTGGCAGTGTCCAAATCTCAGGCGATTTATTATTGTTATGTATTTTCGCTCATTGGCGTCCTTATGGTTATGATACCATGGTTTGTTTGGAAGTTCTTTTTGTATCTCTGCATACCATCTTCCTTTACTTTTCGAAATATCCTTGTAATATTCATTCCATAGTTGTCTTTTATTGTTCTTTAAATTCATGTATAGGTCAGTAAAAGGAATCTTGCATATGTCTCTATGATCGTCATCGTGATTCGAATTGACTATTTTGTCAACCACTTCATTGCCTTTGATACCTCTGTGAGACGGTACCCATTTAAAAATCACATTGACATTGAGATTATATACAATATTTCTAATCTTATACACTATATAATTGACCTTATAATTAAAACTGAAATTATGTAACGACAATAGTACACTTTTAGAATCAGAAACTATTATTATTTCATTGTATTGTTCAATATTATTCAAGTTTTGGATGTAAATAAGAGTTTGATAAATTGCATATGCTTCTGCTGTATTAATACTACAATTTTGATCCAACTTAAAACATTTAGTTGTCTTATTTTGAGGGTCATAATAACCAGACTTTACAGAATTCAAAGACTTTGACCCATTGGTGTACAAATATAAAGTATTAGTCTTATTAGAACAATATTCTTTAAAATCTCTTTCATCTAGAATAAAACTAGTATCTACATTTAGTTATACTTACTATTATCTACATTTTGTTATACTTATATTAGTTATACTATAGCATAATACATATTAATGCTTCATATTTACATTCATATACTGGCCATGACTGACTCTTGTGCATATTTCCAGACAAATCATTGACAAAACCCATAATCCGGGTAATTAAAGGATATTGACTGTTAAGGATATCTGTTGCTGAAACATAAGGAGTTGTTTGTAAAGACGATTGCAGAACCTCAGGTAAACAGATCCTACTACTGACTATTTCATTATCTACTGCTAAGACTTTCAAACAGAATTTCTCTGTAGCAAATAAACGCCTTATACATAAAGGTTGTATACAAGTCTCTGCTTCCATATTATGTATAGGAGTTGTACACATAGCACCGCTAATAATGCGCAGTGAAATAAAGAAAACTACTACACTATACTAGGAAATGTAAAATGTTAAGTAAATGTGAATGCATAAAGCTGCTGTAAGAAACACAATATAATATAACATAACAATATTAAAATAAAAATAAAAAATTGAATGAACAAAATAAATACAGCAAAAAAGGACCCTGATAAGCAAAAGTCAGGGGTGGGTTCGCAGCTCCATTAAAAAAAAAAAAAAAAAAAAAAAATGCGCAGTGCCATATTTTGTATTACATCTAACTTTTTTAGTAAAACTGGACTTATGTTCATATATACAATTGCAGTATAATCAAAGTGGCTGCGAACTAAACTTTTGTATAACATACTTAGGACTTTAGGGTCTGACCCCCAAAATGTACCAGCTAAAGATCGCATAATATTTATACCCCTCATTGCATTTCTACAAATATAATTTATATGTTTTTCAAATTTTAATTTTGTATCAAAAATTACACCTAAAAACTTTTTTTCGTCTGTTTGTGTTAATTGGATATTTTTATATTTAATATTTACAGACCTATTGCTACCAAATACTAAAACTGAACTTTTACTTGAGTTAATATTTAGCTTTAAATCATTTGAGTAATAAGTATTAAGCTTATCTAAAGCTAAATTAATGTTTCTTTGAGCAATCTGTACATTACTATTCACACAATATATTAAAATATCATCAGCAAACTGTAATATTTTAACATCTTCAGGTAAATGATGGAGAATTTGTGAAGTATATAAATTGTATAAATATTGGGGACAAGGAGGCACCTTGCATTAAACCTTTGTATGCATTTTTTGGTCCATGTAAAATATTATTATACTTAACATATAATGTACGACCAAACGAAAAGTTAAACAACCACTTTATTAATTTTCCAGGTAGATTCAACGAATGTAGAACCTTTGCCATTTGATGGAGATTGACATTGTCATAGGCTCCCTGCACATCAAGGAACACACACACTGCTGCTGACTTAGACAACAAACAGTTCTTCATATCTATCAGGTATGTAGTAAAACTTTCAACTGCACTTTTTCCTTTCCTAAACCCAAACTGGCATAAAGGGATTATATTCTTATTTTCAACATAATAGTCTAGTCTCATTTTTATCATTTGCTCACATAACTTTCCTATACAAGAGGCTAAAGAGATAGGTCTATATGAATTAGGATCATCATCCAGTTTATCTGGTTTCAGTATAGGTATAACACACTGAGTTTTCCATGACTCTGGAATCAGTTGTTGTGACCATAGTGAGTTTAGGATCTGTAATATACTATTTTTTGCTGATATGTGTAACTTTTGTAACATAATATATGGAAAACTGTCTAATCCTGGAGTAGTGTTCTTTCTTAAAGCCAATGCTATATTAAATTCCTCATCTGTAAATGGTTGTAACAAAAAAATTGTTGTATCATCATTACTATCTGAGGTAAAGATATACTCCAAATCTATATTAGTATCATTATTTGCAGTTTGTGCCAATTTGTCTATAAAATTACCAATCCATTCGTCATTCTTAGATATATTTCTATTTGTATTTATTCTTTTAAATCTCCGTATGTAGTTCCACACTCTAGAAATTGGTGTATGTCTATTAAAAGATGAACATAACTTTTTCCAACTTGAGCTTTTAGCTTCTTTAATAATCATTTTTTTCCTAGCATCTAATCTTTTGTAGTCAATATAATTTTCAATTGTCATATCATTCCTATACTTAACTAACGCATCTTTTGATTTATTTACAGCTTCAGCACAGTCCTCGCTCCACCATGGAGCCGGAGCCCTACATGTTTTGCCAGCATGGCACCTATACACAGGTACACACACATTCCTTAAAGTATTAAGTATTTTACACATTTCATCATATTTTTGTAACGGACACTCTGAATTAGATTTAAAATCTGTAAACAAAGCCTCTGATAAGTTGTGGTAGTTTTCCCAGTTTGTCTTATTAAATAAAAATTTCTCAATGTCATCATTTATTTGATAGTTTGTAGTAGATACAATAATGTCTGTAAAGGTCTGTAGGTGATAGCTACCCATAGCATCATCACCCACGCGCCACTCACATAATGGAGCAAGGTCTGGGCTGACACAAGTCACGTCTATAGCTGATGCATTACCTGCAGGCCTACCGACAGTGGTCGGTGCACCAGTATTTAGTAAACATAAGTTGCACTCATCAAAAAGGTCTAGTAATTCCCTACCTCTAGGGTTAGTAATTTCACATCCGAAAGTAACATGATGTGCATTAAAGTCACCAGATACTATACAAGGTTTCGGTAGTTGTTTTACAATGTTTCTTAGCTTATTTATCCTAATGAGACTATTGGTGTTTTTTGTTTTAGGTGGGCAGTATACACAAAGGATTGAAAGAGGACCATTTGCTGTGGACAAAGAAACTGCTATGGATTGAATATCTTGATAAAAACTAGTCTTCAGATGTTTATACTTAATGTAGTTACGGATTAAAATACCTGCACCACCATGTTCATTTTTTGCATTTTTTCCTATGTAGTTATAGCCAGAGATTGATAAATATGGGTTTGAATTTTTTAACCAGGTTTCATTGAGAAGACACACATCTATGTTATTTTGAATTAATGATGATTTAAGTAAAGCCTTTTTATTATTGACACTCTGAATATTATGTTGCATTATTTTTAAAACAGCCATTATTTGGTAAGATTTTCTATCAATATATCTTTAATGTGTGTGGTTGTGTTTGTTTTATTTGAATTAGCTAACATAACTAAGGTTTTTATTATTTTTTGTAAAAAGATATCATCTTTTACAAGGTGGTCATAGGTTAAGGTGTTGGAGTTAGTAATTGGTGTTTGAACGGTTGAAACAGATGCTGTGATAGGGAACTCATGACTATTTTCAATTTTCTTAACCGGGGTAGACTTAGTTTTCAATGCAAATGTCAATGATTTGTCTGTTTTCGCTTTGGGCAACACAGGAAAATCTTTGTTTGATATTACTGTTGAATACATTCTGTTCAAGTAATTTGTTTCATGTCTTTTACGTTGTTCTATTTTAATGGGACAAAACTTAGATATTGCTAGGTGGTCCCCACCACAGTTGCAACACTTCAAGATGTCTGATGTGCACTCCTTGTAGGAATGTGCACCTGAACATCTTGAACATATCTCATCATTTCTACATATTTTGGCATTGTGCCTAAACTTCATGCACTTGAAGAATTGCATCAGTGGTGGCACATAAGTGTATACCCTGTACCTCCACTTGTCCAAAAAAACATATTGTGGGAGGGAAGTGCCTACAAATGTTACACTCACTGTAGTGAGAGGGACTATTTCCTTACCTACTTTTTTGGTGAACCGTCTCACAGCTATAATTTCGGCATCCGCCATCAGTTTTTCATATAGTTCTGCATTGCTCGACTCCTTGTCGACGAATCTAATAGTGCCAGTTCTCTCCACCGACGCTGCTGGTATGTACGCCTTCAAATTGTTTTCCTTAAGACAACTATGGCTTAGGAAGTCATTTGCTGCTACCGCCTGTTTGAAGACTACCATTATTTTGTTCGCATTTATTCTACGCTTCTCAACTATGCCCTTTACATTTTTAAAAAATTTCGAAAGATATAAGGGGTTTTTGTTCCCAATTTTCTCATTCATTCCTTCAACATAGATCGGGAATTCCTCCTTTGAGCTGTTGTCCGGATATGACCTCTTATATTCATGTTTAAAATAGGGTTTGTACTTATCGTCCGGTAACGAAGATGCCGCTGGAAGCTGCTCCTTCATTTTTCGCTTCTTTGTTGTCCGCGGTGTCGGCATACACCCATCGTCATCTCCGCCGCTCTCCGGCTCCATTATGACTAGTCCCAGCTAGGTATTTCGTTAGTTTACCAACTTATTTGAATTTATTGAAAAAATTGTTTAAAAAAGGCGCCCTTCCAGTTCCCGCCAAAAAAGGAAGTCTTACAACAATCTTCATATATAGTGTTGCCACCTAGTTAAATTTTCAAAAACTATTTTACTTAAATTGCTCAATACTCCCACTAAAATTTAAACTAGGTACAAATATAAAAAAAAATAAACTCCTACTGAAATTAGAGTTGTGAAAAGAAAAACAAAATGTGATCTCTTAAATAGATAAAAGCTTGAGTTGGTAACGCTTTAGTTAACATATCTGCTAATTGACTGTTACTAGGAATATAATTTAGTTTAATTACACCCAACTCAACCTTTTCCCTTATAAAATTAAATTTCACATCTATGTGTTTGGTTTTCTTATGATAAACAGGATTGCTAATTAACTTAATTGCACTCTGATTATCAACATACAATGGAACAGATGTAATATTTTCACCTAAATCTAATAATAATTGCTGTAACCATAATATCTCTTTTGCAGCTTCACAAGCAGCTACAAATTCTGCTTCAGTTGTGGAGAGAGCAGTAGTCTTCTGTTTCTGGCTACACCATGTTATAGGTCCCCCATTCATATTAAAAATATAACCTGTAGTAGACTTACGCGTATCTACATCACCTGCAATATCTGAATCCGAATAGCCAGTGAGATCACTACTTTCTCCATAACATATACATAAATCTTTAGTACTTATTAGGTATCTAATAACACGTTTAATGGCATTTACATGTTGTTGACTTGGATCGTTTACATATCTACTCAAAACATTTACAGCAAAAGAAATGTCAGGCCTTGAAACAGAGCTCAAAAATAACAAGGACCCTATAGCTTCTCTGTATGGAAAATTAATAATATTTTCATCCATTTTCTTTGAAATAACAACATTTACATCTGCAGGGGTACTGGTAGGATTTGAATCACTCATACAAAACTTCTCTATTAATTTTTCAATGTAATCTCTTTGATAAATACAGATACAATTATTTACTCTCTCTATTTCCATTCCCACAAAATATTTCAATTTTAATTCTTTTATTTTAAATGTTTGTTTCAAATATTCTATAACTCTTTTAATCATTGAGGAACTGAGGAACGAAGAGACTACAAGTGCATCATCAACATAAATTATTATGAATACTTTCACCCCATTGAAAATACCTACACAAACACAACTGTCAGCCTGAGATTGCACAAAACTATATTTTATTAAAAACTCAGTGAATCTTCTATTCCAACAACGAGACGCCTGTTTAAGTCCATACAGTGATTTATTAAGTTTTAGGATACAATCATTTTTAAATGAAATTCCTTCTGGTACTTCTATAAAAATATTCTCTTCCAAATACCCGTTCAAAAAAGCAGTCTTTACATCAAACTGTTGAATTTCTAAATTATATTTAGCTGCAATAGAAAGGATAATTCTTATAGAGTCATATCTCGTTGTTGGAGAGAATATTTCTTGATAGTCAATATCTTTTATTTGATTAAATCCGCGTGCACATAAACGAGCTTTAAACCGTTTTACATCATTTTCATCCTTTTTTATAGCAAAAACCCACTTTGTAGTAAGCGTACGTTGACCAGACCTCTCTACTGGAGTCCAAGTATTATTCTCTTCATGTGCAAGCAATTCTTCATCAATAGCTTTCAACCAGTAGTTTCTTTGTGGACTTTTCATCGCTTCAGCATACGTTTGTGGCAGTGACAATTAGGTTTGCTTCAAAACGTCTATTAATCCTTGGTCTCAAATTTATGTTGCTTTGAATTAAATCATCATCTAATTCTTGAGAAGGTTCATATGTAGAGTCATTACTATTACAACTCAACATGCTATCTTCATTCTCTGATGATGAAGTTTCCACAAGAGTATCCTCTACATTTGTTTCTTGCATTTGATTTTGTTGTTGTCTTCACTTCATCGTCAATGTATATTTGTGTAATATTCTTCCTTATCTCTGGAACATTATGTTCTTCAAAAATTACATTTCTTAATTAAATTTCTTCTTATTTTAACCTTTTTGGTTTCTGGATTGAACATCCTGTAATTGTTATTATCATACCCAATTAGTATCATTTTCTCACTCTTTTTGTCAAGTTTAGTTCTTAGCTGATTAGGAATATGGACATATCCAATACTTCCAAACACCTTCACATGGCCTATATGAGGTTTGATGCCGTTCCATAATTCAAATGGTGTTTTCTTAGGAGTTTGGCTGGAGGAAGTCCGGTTTAATAAATATACTGCACAATTCACAGCCTCAGCCCATAATTCCAGTGACACATCCCTCGCGTACAACATTGAACGTGCACTCTCCACAATGGTACGGTTCTCTCTTTCAGCACGCCCATTTTGTTCTGGTGTATATGGCGCAGTACACTCATGAATTATACCTTCTTTGCTGAGATAGTCATTGAAGGTTTTATTCACATACTCTCTTCCATTATCAGTATGCAATATTCTGACACTATGCATGTACTTATTTTTGATCATAGCATTGTATTTCATGAATATGTCCATCACATCACTTTTATGTTTCACAAAATATATATCGGCGCAAATTTATATATTGTTACGAAAAATATTAATAATGTTTGGGATTCATATTTTATGATAGTCTGTAGTAATTTTATATTCTTTATTATTTATGTTACAGCAATGGCGTGTTAGTGTCAGCTGCCACTGTCATTATCATTTAATGACATCGAAGTCAAATCTCTTTAAAACCGTTAATATGACTAGTTCATTTAACTTGTCAATGTTGTTAGATCTTATAATTAATCACTATTCAATGATCGATAATAATTCTGACTCCATAGTCATAATTATTATTATGGAAAGTTATTTATCATAATTTTAAATATTGGAGACTAGATAACAATAAATATTAAAGTAATCTTTGACACTCGTTCTTATGACTCTGTTTGACTCTGTGGTCTATTCGGGTTCGGTCGTGGAACGAGTACCCGAAATGTTACGAAGCTTGTTTATTACAAATGCGGGTTGTTATAAATACAGGAACTGATTGGTGCGAGCCTCAGTTCGATTGAGCGGTCGAACCAAGCAGAAGCCTTTAAAGTGTAGACTCTAATGTCGAAATTAAATGGCAGATGCCAACAAACTAATCTATGACACCAGTATTACTGACGTCATTATCTTCAATAATTTAATGACAGCTTTAATTAATCTGGATTCGTTATTTACAGGCGCTTCGCGCCGACAGCAGCGGTGGGATCACACATCTCCAAGAGACTTCGGGAGAGCTGATCCATACGTTAAGTTTCGGCACGCGATTGACGTGCCGAAATGGCGTAACTACACTTCGGACCAAGCGAGCCGTTACGCAGAGTATGCTACAATGGCACGGACGTTTTTTTAAGAGGATTCGACCATATGCTACCGACGCCGACGCCGAGGTAATGGTTGCGGTGATCACAGGTATTTACCCTGAGTTTTTTCGATCTGAGTAACTGAGAATTACCTCCGATTCACTAAATAAATTCTTATCAGTTCTTATAATATTTCGTAGGCGTAAAATCGAAAGTAGAGTAAATATAATGATATAACAAAGATCCCGTGTTATGGTATCTTCAAAATATCAATTCGTTCGTTTCACTTTCTTAAACTGGGTCGTTTGTCGTTGTCGTGTTACCGGGACCGCAAAGTGAGAAATCCGTCTAAGCATAACGTTATTTCGTCATAATTCAGTAACAATAAT
Organism: Pieris rapae; assembly: GCF_905147795.1. NCBI lineage: Eukaryota > Metazoa > Arthropoda > Insecta > Lepidoptera > Pieridae > Pieris > Pieris rapae. Next base: position 1,184,025 of record NC_059533.1, on the reverse strand, counting down.
ACCGGTTTTCATGGCACAGTTTATTAAATGAGATTTCTGCCGTTGTGTGGGTCATCTAGAGTAAAATTGCTACTACCGTCAAAATGACGAATGTAACTCGCTAAATTAAACTATTAAGTATTGTTCATTTATTAAACTTACTACAACAAAATATGTAATTAATTGTTCAAAGAAAGTTATAAGACTTTTTAAAACTATTAAAATTGTCAATTAATTCGAGAAAGTCATAATAAGATATGAATTTTATGAATCGAGAAAAAGAACGGGACGAACCAACTTTGCGTTGATCTTTGCGTGTTGAATTCAAGTGCGGTTAGAGATATTAGCAGACCAAATTTAGAGATTAGGCAGAGCCCGATATTACAGATGCTTAGATATAGCATCTGGCTTTCACGGAATTCCCTAATCAGATGACACTATTAAAAAAAAACATTTGTGCAATTCACACATGGTAGAAGTGAAACCTTCAAAAACAAATATAAATTAATCATTTTCCACTATCTAAATGTGTGTGTTCTTTAAAAACAGTATATTTTAATTATACATTTTAATTTATAAGTTTATTAGAAATCTTTAATTTGACAAAAACTAAAACAACGAAAGTTTGAAATTCGATCAAAAAAAAGCGGCAGTAAATAGAGGCTGTATAATGCCTCCTATCTCATTTTCTCCCACGTTAAATCATATGATGAATTGATGTTTCTGTCTCTCTTTACCGCTGCATCCGGTTTGAAATCACGACGATTCGAAAGAAGTTTATCTATCTCATTTTCTCCCACGTTAAATCATATGAATTAATGTTTCTGTCTCTTTTTACTGTCGCTTTTCCGTTGCATCCGGTTTGAAATCACAACGATTCTAAAGAAGTTTCACTTCAAAAACAGCTTTTGTGTTTAATATTTACGTATGTCTTTCGCTAAATTTATGTATTTTTACTTTTCGTCATCGCTGAAAGTGAAAAGAGAATTTTATATCGGTCATTATAAACATTCTCTAATATTTTGCACATATGGCAAAGTAAAATCCAAATCAAAGTTGTAAATATAAATTTGAACATTCAAATATTTGGACGTTAACTGCTCACAAAAAAAAAATTAAATTTGATTTGAGTGGTTTAGTTACTAATTCTTTTTGGGAAAAGGGATTCTCTTCTTTAATATAAAATCCCAGATGCTCTTGTATCTCTGTCTTTTAATAAATTTGGGAAATGTATTAAAAAGAGGAGCTGTGTAAAAAGGCTTACTATAAATTCAGCGATTGTCTAGTTGATGAAAGGGCCTAGGACTAGTGCTGGGCAAGCTACTTCTAATTAATTTGCTATGAGCGTTGTAGTATTGTTTGATGACTTATTTTATTTTAAAAAATTACCGAGAGTTTTTTACGTCGGCTTTTTCTCTCGGCCTACACCCTGTCTTCTTTGCCAATGAGTAGGGATGCCTGCGGGTTCGAATTTGGTGACGTGGAAAAGTGATACCTTGACGATCTTATGTTCCAAAATAAACGTGTTTTATTTTAATTTTATTCATAGTTGTCATGACAAATATCAACTTTGTATGAATACTCAATCCAAAACGCTTTCTCTTCAGCTCAGTTACATTCTACACATCAAAATGCAGTGATTTTTGTCTACCGTACGTTGCGTATTCGTTCTACCCACTTTTCGTTGTTATTCTATTTTGTTGAGTTTGGCCCATTACTAAAAACTAAGTGTGCATTTTATATCAACCATCATAAGCGAAACATTCCATACGTTACAGATATGAGTAATTAAGATTTGAATTTAAGTTGTAAATGTAACTGTAAAAGTAATTGTAAAATTAAACCTTCTAATATTTTTGACGAACATCAGGTGCATGAATGTAATTTGATGTGAATAACTAATGTGATAATAGTGTGATGACAAAAAAAAATATATCAAGTATTTTGTGATACCATTTTACTGTGGGTTTTAATTTATAATATTTCTTTTTTTAAAGAGAACGGGTATCAGTATATTCTGTCATTAGACTGCTTTTGAGAAGAACTGCTTTATAATTCTTAGTCTAGATGTCAGCAGGCCGAGGCGGTTTACATGTTGTGGTTGGTTGAGTAACCAATTGGAGCAATTCTTTGAACGCCATGAGTTTATACTTCAGTCGAATTGACCGTATCGGCGGAAGATTTGTCGGAGAGTTTTATGTGAGGAGGCCTCGACCTCTTCTACTGACGTTTTTGGATCTAGGTAATTGCATTGAATTACTGAATAACTAATCTAATTAAAGGTAATAATTATTTTATATGCATTGACATTTTTATGAAAAAATAAAAATGTGTTTTACCTATCCAATATCCTTCCTAAAACGCTGGCTGGCCACCATGCGTATCCTTGATCCTGGTCTTGTTGGCTGAACCCAGGATGGGTGATGCCTTGTGTGTGGGCTAGATCTCGTAATGAGTGATGCCTTGTGTGTGGGCTAGATCTCGTAATGAGTGATGCCTTGTGTGTGGGCTAGATCTCGTAATGAGTGATGCATTGTGTGTGGGCTAGATCTCGTAATGAGTGATGCCTTGTGTTTTCCTATCCAATATCCTTCCTAAAACGCTGGCTGGCCACCACGCGTATCCTTGATCCTGGTCTTGTTGGCTGAACCCAGGATGGGTGATGCCTTGTGTGGGCTAGATCTCGTCATGAGTGATGCCTTGTTTAAAGTTGTTGCAATGTAAAGCAGCGCAAGGGACGCGCTGGAGTCAGTATGGCCGTATCGGCGCAAATTTATATATTGTTACGAAAAATATTAATAATGTTTGGGATTCATATTTTATGATAGTCTGTAGTAATTTTATATTCTTTATTATTTATGTTACAGCAATGGCGTGTTAGTGTCAGCTGCCACTGTCATTATCATTTAATGACATCGAAGTCAAATCTCTTTAAAACCGTTAATATGACTAGTTCATTTAACTTGTCAATGTTGTTAGATCTTATAATTAATCACTATTCAATGATCGATAATAATTCTGACTCCATAGTCATAATTATTATTATGGAAAGTTATTTATCATAATTTTAAATATTGGAGACTAGATAACAATAAATATTAAAGTAATCTTTGACACTCGTTCTTATGACTCTGTTTGACTCTGTGGTCTATTCGGGTTCGGTCGTGGAACGAGTACCCGAAATGTTACGAAGCTTGTTTATTACAAATGCGGGTTGTTATAAATACAGGAACTGATTGGTGCGAGCCTCAGTTCGATTGAGCGGTCGAACCAAGCAGAAGCCTTTAAAGTGTAGACTCTAATGTCGAAATTAAATGGCAGATGCCAACAAACTAATCTATGACACCAGTATTACTGACGTCATTATCTTCAATAATTTAATGACAGCTTTAATTAATCTGGATTCGTTATTTACAGGCGCTTCGCGCCGACATATACATGCCTGTAACTTGTAGCAGCATCCTTAAATAATATAAAGTATCTCATACCTTGGATAGATGTATGACTCATAGGTCCACAGACATAACTATATACAAGGTCACCTGGCTGTAGTTCTCCTCGTATAGATTTGTGAAATGGAAATCTGCACTGCTTTCCATATGCACATGCTTCACAAACAAAATCAGTTTTATCACTGTTATTCAGTTTCAAGCCTTCTACCACATTATCAGCACTCATACTCTTGATTTGTTTTAGGTTAACATGTCCCAGTCTTTCATGCCACATTTTAATGTTATTTTGATCACTTTGAACTAAGTTACAGGTATCTGAGACCACAGCTTTAATTTTCAATTCGTATAAATTATTTTCTGTTATTGTTGCACACATTACCAAGTCATTGCCTTTGTAAATGAATGCACCAGAGTCTTTCTTGATAATGATATAGGATTTACGCATTATCACACCTTCTGAGAACAGATATCGTCGCAAATTCGGAACATACAATACATCATGTAGTTCACTGTTCTCCCACTGTCCACTGACACATCTCTTGATTAACACCTTGCCAATGCCAGCCACTTCCACTGATTGTTTGTTTCCTAATGTCAATGATTTCTGGTTACATTCCAATAGTTCTACAAAGAACTCCTTTCTATAGGTCATATGTGCAGAGGCACCACTGTCTAAAATCCACACATTGTCTTCAGCTTCATGGAATTTGGTTTCTACATTAAACGCTAACAAGTCTGCACCTTCCTGTTGAGGTTTTCTATACTTGGATTTCTTTGGAGCACGACATTCTCGAGAAAAATGTCCTCGTTTCCCACAATTATAACATTCAAATCTGTGTTTACTGTTTTTATTTTGATTTGAATTACTAGCATTTCTATTCAGCTCACTTTGTTTTGGGCTATTTTTCCATCCTTTCTTAGCCACAAGAAGAGCGGTTTCTTGTTCTTCTTCACACTGTAAACTAGCTTCTTCATCTAACAAACGAGCAGTGAGATTGACAAGAGTCTGTTGCTCTGGATCCAAAGACATCTACGCTTGACGAAGTGATCTATACTTATGAGGCAGTGTTCCAAGTATTTTTGTTATCACAGCCATTTCACTAATACTTTCGCCACTTTCTTTTAACTGCTTGGCCAATGATTCCACTTTAGAAATGTGTTGAGCTACACTGTCATTTGTAGACATTTTATACTAGTAAAACTTTTCATGGATCAACATTTTACATAATTCACTCTTCTGTTCGTATATTGATTCAAGTTTTGTCATTATTTCCTTAGCAGTTTCACAATTTTCTATTAAAGTTATTTGTTTGTTCCATCGAAGATGTTATAATAAACATGGCCATGCCATCATTCTTTGTCCATTCAACATTATTTCCAGCCGGTTTAGGCACTGAAATATTTTTCTTTGCTATTTTCCTTAAAACTTTCAATTGCAGAATCTACTGGGCCCATAACCTGAAGGATTATGGGTCGTTTATCAAAGAAACGATAGTAATTAGCACAAATATAACTTTTATTTGGTAATAAGATGAATGACAGCAAGAACACTTAGTTACAAGCCGTCGGAAATATCTGCGAACCTCGCTGGAATGCGCTTCCCCGCACCCCGCCCCGTTTTCGCCTATCCAGTACCGTTGCCAACGCAATCGCCGACGCACGTGTATTATTCTTGCTTTCGTAATCGTAATAAATTGAATTAAATAAATTGATAAAATAATTTGAATATTAAATAATGTAAATAATAAGTATTTGTAAATTTCAAGTAGGTACGAGTATCAATAAAAATAAGTACACAAATAAAATATTTTTTATTTTTACATCTTCAATTTTTTTGCTATCTCTCCAGTTTGTATGACGTCATTAAGCCAGGTTCGCAGATATTACCTCGGTGTAGTACAACAATCTTCATATATAGTGTTGCCACCTAGTTAAATTTTCAAAAACTATTTTACTTAAATTGCTCAATTTTAAATATATTGCTGGCGCTCATCCGCCGCAAACGCGCCCTACGTCGACGCTGGCAACAGACCCGCTGTCCGCGCATGCGTGCAGAACTGCACGCCTTCGCCGATCGGGTCAAGGCTGCACTCAACGACCACGCCTCCGAGTCGTGGGACCGCGGCCTTGATGAGGCCAGCACGGATTGGGTACGGCTGCACCGCCTTTGCAGGCGTCTCAGTGGCACAGCCGACCCCATCCGCCCCTTGCGACACCCAGACGGCACACTGCGCTACGACGCCGAGGGCCGCGCCGAGCTGTTCGCGGACCACCTTCAACACCAGTTCTCCCCTAACCCTGCGGAGGACCCAGCCCGTGCGCTAGAGGTCGAGACCGCCGTCGCCGAGCAGCTGGGCGCCCCTCCACCGGCAGACGAAGAGGTGCTGTTCTTCTCGCCGAGCGCCGTCAAGAAACAAGCAGCGCGGCTCAAGCTCAGGAAGGCCCCCGGCCCAGACGGTATCACAAACGCAGCACTGCGTCACCTGCCCCACCGTGCGGTGGTGACGCTTATGCGTCTCTTCAATGCGATCCTCCGGACCGCACACTTCCCCGAAGCCTGGAAGGAGGCAAAAGTTATCATGTTGCCCAAAAAGGGCAAAAGCGTCTTCGACCCGGCGAGTTATCGCCCTATCTCATTACTCGCCACGCAATCCAAGCTGTTCGAGGCCATGTTGCTGCCGACAATCAGGCGACACTATACTCCGAGGCCCGAACAGTTTGGATTCCGAAGTGAACATTCCACCACCCTCCAGCTGTCGAGAGTGCTGCACGACATCACCGGCGCTCTTAATAAGAAAGAGGCGGCGGCTGCAGTATTTCTCGACATGGAGAAAGCCTTTGACCGGGTCTGGCACGCGGGACTTGTGCACAGGCTCCTCGCTTCCGACATTCCGCGGCACGTGGTGGCTATCATCCGCTCCTTCCTTCTCGACCGGCGGTTCCACGTCTCCGTCGAGGGGGTGAAGTCGAGCTCCCGGCCGATCACCGCGGGGGTCCCGCAGGGCAGCTGCTTGTCACCGAGCCTGTACTCTATTTATACCGATGATGTTCCAGTCGCTGCGGGGTGTGCGGTGTCATTGTTTGCGGACGACACCGCCTACATCGCAACGGCATTCAACGCGCGCTACGCAGGCGTCAAGCTGCAGAGGTCGCTGGATGCCCTTCCCGCCTGGTTGGCTGAGCGGCGCCTGACCGCAAATGCCGCCAAGACCCAGGCCATAGTCTTTGGCCGGCGACATCTCCCGCCACCGCTCCAGCTACAAGGGGTCGAGATCCAGTGGCGCCCCAAAGCAACCTACCTAGGCGTCACACTGGACCGCGGCCTCACAATGCGCCACCACATCACTGCAGCCACGGGCCGCGCAAAGGCGGTTGCCGTGAAACTACGCCCTGTGCTGCAGTCATCGCTGCCCATAAAGCGCAAACTGGCGCTCTACAAGCAATACCTCAGACCGCACCTTACGTACGCGGCGCCCGCGTGGTATGCGCTTGCGGCCGAGACGCACCGACGTCGGTTGCGGGCCGTGCAGAGTACCACACTGCGGCGTATAGTCGACGCGCCGCGCTACGTAAGGAATTCCACCATTCAACGTGACCTCAAACAGGAGAGCCTGGATGACTTTATCAGCGCGCTGGCGAGACGCATGTTCGAGCGTGCGGACGCCTCCGGCTTCCAGCACCTCCAGAATCTCGCCCCGCTCCACACCAGGCCTCCCGACCACCGCCGATCCTTCCCGCGTGAGCTGGTGCGCGAGGAGGACTCCGATACCTAAAGAAGTACCTACGCATTCTCCACCCCCGCTGACACACAACAACATTGCAGCCAAGACGCTACATAGCACCTAAAAGACCCAGGGCCGCTCCAGGCCCGCCACAACGACCACCCCGCCCTTGAGCGGGGCGCGAAACTGATACCCCCCGCAAGCCCACGGGCGTAACGGGGCTCCCGGCGCCACCCACGGGTGCAGCGCGGAAGACAGCAATTGTCAATAGTGCGCACTACTAAAGCGTGGACGTGTCTGATAGGTACCTATATAACTATTACAGAAAACTTAGAAAACCCTTAGTGCCCCTGACAGAAATTTAATTACTATTTTTGTTTTAGGTGCTGCTGCTGATTTGAACCTTTTAATATTTGACTCGTTGGATGCGCTTAAAACCTGTTCCACCCGAGTTTGACGTTCCTAAAAATTTCAACTATGACTTTTCATCATTAATGAGCTGCCATTTTTACAAAAAAAAATATTCCGTGGATAAAGTGGTTCAGTCGTTTAGAGAATACTTGTCTTACGTGAAATCCTCTCCTACCACTTCTCTAAGCACGGCGTCAGTTTATAGTAGGTGAAAAATTGTTTATTTTGATTTCCGGCGAAACTACCAGTCCTATGGAAAAAAGTTAAGCGGCTAAGTTGTAGGTCATAAAAAGATCTACAACTTTAGTAACAATTTTTTCACATAACCTTAAAATTTAGGTGAAAAATACAAAAAAACCAAGTTTTTGGTTTTTTATTTATATCTTTTTTAAAAAGATTTTTTTTTTCTACGAAATTTGGTGAAAACTTACCTTATTATGTCCCAAATATACTGTAATTTATTTGATTTAAAATATTTATTTTTTCGCCTCATTTTAACTTAATATCAAAAAAGCACCCTAATTTTCAATCGAAAATTCTGACGTCAAAATTTCAGCTTTTTTCAAAAAGTTTGGGGGCTTTTTGTTCGTTGAAATATCTACTTTCTGATGGTGTAAAAAAAATATATACATTACTATAGGAAATATAACTTATAGAAAGAGACAGAAATAGTGTTTTTATTCGAGACTGTGCGTGCATCTTGGGTTTTTTGTATATCAATGTCTATAATTGAAAGAAATTATATTTAGGGATGGATTACCGTCAACATATTTATGAAAAATGGTAGGTGTTGTCCGATTCCCAGACCTACCCAATATGCACACAAAATTTCATAAGAATCGGGAAAGCCGTTTCGGAGGAGTTTAACTACAAACACCGCGACACGAGAATTTTATATATAAGATAAATCCGAACTATTAATCACCAAAGTGATAATGTGTAAAAGTAATTACAATCTGGAGAGTGCGGCAGCTGGCCTCAGAGGCGCCGGTTAATCTAATTATAAATTCTAATTCTAATTGTAGAACAAATATAATTTAATAAGAAAAGAACGCTACGAAGTTGCTACGTACGTAGCTACTGTTACTACGAAGCTTGGTTGGCTTTTCGAGACAAAATTCATGAAATATACGAAAAATATGCAAAATAATTCAAAACATTTGAATATTATATGAAAGAATATGCATAATTCTTTATTTCCATAATTGGTTCACGTTATTTTTATCAATGAAAAGGGTTTGTTTGCTTCCGTCTTATCATTATCACACTCCGCTCCGGATCGCCGAGGTGTTCGGTCGCATTGACTAGTAAACCGCATCAATTTTGTCCTCAACTTTACTTTAACAACGGTGCCAAGCAGTCTGCGGATCAAAGAGTGAGTTAGACGCTACGCACAGAACGAAACGCATATACATTACACTGTTCGTCGACGCGTAGGCTCCGCCTTATTTCCCCCTCACCGCTCACCCCTACACCTGTGCAAGCGCATCCCGCACACACGATCATCGTATCGACCCGACGGCAAATTTAGGCCTACATTTTAATATACTAAACCGTGCAACATGTCAACTATACGCACACCTACCGAGCCTAAAATGACTGCACAGACGACAACACCGTTAAACCACTATGCTTCTGACCCACAAATAAACATTTCAAACTGTAGAATAGACAATACAGACCAATTTTCGTTTATTTCGAGAAAAACAAAACGCAAACACGAAGAAATTACGGAGCAAGGAATGTCTCAACTTCTTAACATGTTAAATGACTTTTCATCCAAACAGGATGCAAAGATGGCTAATTTGAATGCTGCTATAACCACCATATTAGAACAAAACTCGGTCATTCAAAACACAGTTGAATTTATCTCCAGTAAATATGACGAAATGTTATTATCAATGCAAAAACTCCAGGAGGTAAACATGTCATACAAGAAACAGATAAACTCTCTACAGGCCAAAATAGACATGTTGGAAAAAAACTCCTGTGCTACAAAGCTTGAAATTCGTAACGTTCCTAAGTCTGGACAAGAAAACAAAGAGACCCTCACAAGTATAGTGAATAATATTGGGACTGCCGTTGGCTTACACCCCACCCTTGTGTCGAGCGAAGTAAGAGATATTTATCGTACAAAGTCCTCATCAATAATAATTGACCTTACCACCACAACAATGCGAGACTCACTTATTGCAAAAACCAAATCCTTCAACAAGGAAATGAAGGGCTCGAAAAAGCCACAGCTTAACACGTCCCATATAAATATTCCTGGGCCCACTCACACTATATATCTATCAGGACACCTGACGACAAGATCCAAGCACATCTTTTTTCTCGCCCGAGGGCTTGTTAAAAGTAAGAAGATTGCTGCATGCTGGACATCATACAGCAAAGTCTATATCAGGGTGGCCGAGGGCCAACCGTCATTGCGCGTGGACTCAGAAGAGGACCTACAGAAGTACTGATTTTAGCCTTAATATATTATGTCTTAATTTTATTTACGTGTTACTGTATCTTACATCATTTAAATTGCTCTTTTTTGTCCTATTCAATATCAGTTATCTGTTTGTACCAGTGTGTAAACTGGGAAGAATAAGGAAGCCACATATAATACAAACCTATATTTATATAAACCACTACACATATATTATACAAACTTACACAACACTTACACATGTAATGACTATTTATAAGCAGTCAACTATACTTATTATGATTGCTAGAAGTATCGCAACATACTATACCCCAAGTAACAATAAAATTAACTTATATTCTCGACCTATTTGTGTGCACTCTCCGTCCCAAGTGAATGATAGTGTATAGATATATTAACGATTGTAACCATCTTTATAACGACCTAGATTCCTACAAAAATATTCAATTTTCAATCTGTGATCCCGAGGAATGTCAAAATGTGATCAGAAGTTCATGCAAATCTTTATCAATCCTGTCACAGAATATAAGAAGTGTAACCTGTAATATTGATAGTTTTATTACTCTAATTGTGCGAACTAATATGTCCTGGGATTTTCTTATTTTAACCGAATGCTGGCTTCCGTCTACAAAATTTATACCAAATATACAAGGATACAACTATGCTGCCACTAAAAATAATTTAACTCAAAATGAAGGGGTTATTGTCTATTACAAAAAAGGTTCTAGTCCACTCATCGAGGAACCACAGGAATTTCACGACGCTAATTGTTTAGTAATTAAAATCGATCCCTCTACTGTTATAATTTCTATCTACCGTCCACCAGGATATAAAGAACCATTAACTTTTATTAATTCATTAAACGTACTTTTAAATAAATTAAAAACTCATAGAAATATAATTATTACAGGCGACATAAATATTGACATAGCTCTAGGGACAAGTGACCAGCGCTCATGGGACTATCTGAATCTCCTTGCAGAGTTTAACATCCATCCCGGGTACAACGCTCCAACCCACAACCGCACGTGTTTGGACCACATTATGGTTAAGTCAAATAATGAAGCACACTGCCTTATACTTAATTCTACCATAACTGATCACAACAGTGTAGCCCTCCATTGAAAGATCCAAAAGGACTATTCCTTAACTCCTCGTCAATATAAAAGTAGCGTAAACCTTGCTAGATTGGATCTAACGATCCAAGGACTTGATTTTTCACAATTGTATAATCTGACAGATGTGAATGAGGCAGCTAGGTTATTTACAGACTTATTAACAAAGGCTATTATAGATAACTCCAAACAGATAGCTGTACCCAGACGTAAAAGAATTATAAAACCCTGGGTGACACCTGGGCTCCTCAGATGTATGCGCAACAGGGATAACCTTCACAAAAAAAGTAAAAAGAATACAACTGACGCAATATTAGCAGTGACGTATAAAAGATATAGAAATTTCTGTAATTCGTTAGTAAAAAAAGTTAGGCGTGCGTATGAAAAGGATGAAATTACTAGACATAGTACAAACAGCAGGAAACTTTGGGAGACCATTAATAATATTACACAATATAAGAAACCTATATCATCTTCTATAGAACTTTTAAAAAACTGTAACCCACAAGAAAAAGTTAACAGTGTAAATTCATTCTTTGTAAATGTAGGGAAAAACATTGTTACCTTCTCTTGTCCTCATGCCCACTGACAATGCTGAAGTTAAGAGTTTGGTGATGGGTCTGAGAGACACATGTGCTGTTGGTAATGATTTGATTCCTAGTCGACTTCTCAAACAGCACATCGAAGTTTTGGTCCCACCCATCACTTACATTTGCAACCTCTCCATGGAAACAGGAGTGTTTCCAGACATTTACAAGAAATCCCGCATAACGCCTATCTGCAAGGGTGGTGACAAAAGCCTTGTAGACAACTACAGGCCTATCTCCTTACTTCCCATCATGTCGAAAATCTTGGAACGTCTGATTAACAGGAGATTAAGGTTCATTTTCTCGAGAAATATAATATAATCTCTGACTCCCAATATGGTTTTCGTTCGGGTAGGTCCACTGATGACGCAGTGCATAGCTTGACTGATTTTGTAGTTAGAAATATGGATAGGAGGGAAAAAGTTATCGGTATCTTCATGGACTTGAGCAAAGCGTTTGACACCGTTTCTGTTGAAGTGTTACTGCACAGAATGGAGAGATTGGGCATTAGGGGCATAACTCACAAACTTTTCGCGAGTTACCTCTCTGGACGTACGCAAATTGTGAGGGTGGGGGATTGGTCTAGTACAGAGCTACCAGTGACCTTCGGTGTGCCGCAGGGCAGCGTCCTGGGACCCACACTGTTCCTTATTTATATAAATGAACTGTGTGGGATGGACCTTAGAAATGGAAAAATTGTAGCCTTTGCTGATGACGCCGCCTTGTTGTTCCATGGTCAGGATTGGTCTGAGGCCTTTCAACATGCTCAGATAGGTTTGAATTTAGTTTCTGATTGGCTATTTAGAAGTTCCCTGGCCCTTAACTCTGATAAAACCAAATTCATAACCTTCGAAATTACGAAGCGTAAAATCCCTTCTAATCTTGAACTTGTGTCACATGCTGGATCATGTTTAACCAAAGTGCAATGCGGATGTCCAAAACTTACCTCCACAAGTACCTTGAAATACTTAGGTGTCATGCTAGATAGCAACCTGAATTTTCAAGCTCATATTGATCTATTGACCGGTAGAATTAGAAAATTGATTTATATATTCAAAATTTTGAGGCACATTGCTAATCACACATTAATAAAAACCGTCTACTTATCACTATGTCAATCCATTCTGGGCTATTGTATATCTTCATGGGGTGGCTCCGCAAAAACACAACTTCTGAAGGTAGAAAGAGCTCAAAGAGCTATTCTCAAGGTAAGCGCTTTCCTTCCGTTCATGTATCCCACGGCAGAGACTTACAAACATTGGAAGGTTCTCACTGTTCGTCAAATCTTCATTCTTGCCACAATACTACGCAAACACTCACTTCTCAAATATGACCCACACCTCAATGATAATAAGCGTAGAAAAAATGCACTGTGCCATACAAAACCCTTTCGCACAAGCTTTGCTCAAAAATTCTTCTGTTTTTTGGGTGATTACTTATATAACAAGGTCAACACTTCTCTCTCCATATATCCCCTAACAAAAAATGAGTGCAAGAAGACGGTTACACTGTGGCTATTGGACTTAAACTATGAGGTTACCGAGAAAATGCTTATCATAACTAAATAGTTGAGCATAAAGTTTGACACAAATTTTATGTAAATTTTAGTTAATAATTATTTGGAGTATAATTGTGCAATATTTTTACGTCAATTATTCAGAACACACACATACACAGACACACATACACAAACACACACATACACAAACACACACGCATACACCATGTGGTTTCCTTATAATTAATATAATTGTCTATTCTTTACATATAATCATTTTGTCGATCCGAAGTGGTGGAGGCCTGATGACCTGTAACACAGGTGCACAACCTTTAACAGGCATCAGTCTCACTTAAGCAATAGCAGTGATCCAAATAAGAATGACAATTATTGTATATGTTTTTATATGTTTTTGTTTTTGTGAGAAAATAAATATGAAGAGGCAGGATGGCCTTCATCAAAAGTCATGTTGTGTGATGTATGTCGGTAGGTAGGTGTTCTTGTTATAATTACAGTTGTATAATCAGCACGGGGCTTAACAATCGAAATGCACAGTGAAATAAGCAATGTACAATCTAAGCAACACGTCATCAACTTAATTATAACACTAGATTAAACTATCACTCAGATTCAAAGCGATTCGTCACAAGCGCGGTGTGCGGGCGCCGTCTCGAACAACAGTCTGTCAAGATGGCCGCTCTCACAACCATCCACAATGACGCTTCGCTAGGCTGACATTGACAACCTGATGTCTGATGTTAACTGATGCGCCTACACGGCCAGACTGACATTCGACCGTCCTCGGGCGATTTTCTGAGACAATTAGTTGCAATCGTACATAGTCCGTTCGGCATCCTGACAGATGACTAGCTTTAATTATCACCATGCGCTATGATACTTAAGACTTAAGGCGGGTGTCTCGCTACAATTAAGCCGGATGACACAGCCTCGTTATTAGACAGCATGTAGGTTAACTGTTCACAATTGGTATTATTAGACAAGTTAGTCCTTTGGAGGATGTGACTCGGACGACAATATTCGTCTTACCATAATCTGCAAAACATCCAGAACAAGTCAGTCAACTTAAATGACTCTGACTTCGACGACATATTTCGTCTCATAGAACAAAACTACAGTGACAAGTCAGTCTCGTACTGACTCGGACGACATATTTCGTCTTACCACAATCTCCAAAACATCCAGAACAAGTCAGTCAACACAAATGACTCTGACTCGGACGACATTTTCGTCTTATCATAATCTCCAAAACGTCCAGAACAAGTCAGTCAACATAAATGACTCTGACTCGGACGACATTTTCGTCTTATCATAATTTCCAAAACATTCAGAACAAGTCAGTCAACATAAATGACTCTGACTCGGACGACATTTTCGTCTTATCATAATCTCCAAAACGTCCAGAACAAGTCAGTCAACATAAATGACTCTGAATTAGACGACATATTATTTCGTCTCATATAACAAAAGCACAGTGACAAGTCAACCCCGTACTGACTCGGACGACATTTTCGTCTCAGTGACAAGTCAGCACGGTACCGACCCGAACGAGATACTTCGTCCGACTGCCTGGCAAGAAAGATTCCTGCAGGTCGCTCCACTTACCTACGACCACGAATCGTCCCGCTCTGCACGAATCCCAGCTTCATACAAGCTTTCCCAAGTCTCATCGGACTGTACAGAACATCCTAGGCAGTCAATTCGTTGTTTAGAGTATATAGCAAGATTATCATTATCAATTTCGACACTTAACCCTTGATCAAGTATATCTCTACCAATAATTCTAGGCAGATATATTATTGTCGGAAATCACGTGAAAGAGTAAACTAATCAAGCGATCACAAATTTTAACATGGGCCCGAATTTGAGTCGTACACTGTATATAATCGCCCCCAATGCCGCTCAGATAGACGAGACTTTTACACACAGTACCCAAGAGTTTACCTGGATAACTTTCTTTCACAAGAGAACAGGACGATCCGCTATCAAATAGAAAAGGAACAGGCTCACCGAAAGATGTTGTCAAGATACCCTTTGAAGCACAAGTGTAGCACGTTACATCGATCATCCTCTCCAATGGACGGTAAGCACTCGGAGTGACTCGAGGCTCGACTGATCCCAACGCGTCACGACGTTTTCGGCATTCCACAAAACGATGTCCGATATTCGGCAAAAGTTACATCTGCCAGTGAACCGCTCGGTAGTACGAAAACGCTTCGCCTCAGGTTCGTTAGCTTCGACACCGTCTAAACGCCGCTTAAGAGATACGTCTCACAGGATTCGGAACAATTGAGTGCGAGTTTTGATATTGTACGCAATCAATTCGCGTCTTATCAGGCTATCCTTTTGACAAAGCACAGAAATAACGAATCCGGTCACCACTTCTTCAGGCATCACAGTCTTAGGTATTCGTTTCGATTAAGTTACATAGACGAAGAGCGGATTCTGAAGCTGTCTCCTTAGCTCCTAATAGCAATATTTCGTCAAAATAGTTCTAAATTTAGGTTACTTATACAGGCAGCCGCTCGTCCTTTTAAAGATGTAGTAAGAGCCATGAGCAAGTCTAGTCTTCTAATCGTTTATTACGAACGATCGCTTCGGTAATATTACACCAACCATCTATGTCACAGTTTGGTTCGTCTGGATTAAATGGTAAGAATTATGTTGCCTGATTAGTACTCACAGAGAACATGAGATAAAAGCATTCACATGTTATTCAGCAATTTTTTTTTTGCATCCGATTTTGGTGTTTCTTGCTCAATTCTAGCCTTATCCGATCCCACTTCTGATGAAGAGGCAGGATGGCCTTCATCAAAAGTCATGTTGTGTGATGTATGTCGGTAGGTAGGTGTTCTTGTTATAATTACAGTTGTATAATCAGCACGGGGCTTAACAATCGAAATGCACAGTGAAATAAGCAATGTACAATCTAAGCAACACGTCATCAACTTAATTATAACACTAGATTAAACTATCACTCAGATTCAAAGCGATTCGTCACAAGCGCGGTGTGCGGGCGCCGTCTCGAACAACAGTCTGTCAAGATGGCCGCTCTCACAACCATCCACAATGACGCTTCGCTAGGCTGACATTGACAACCTGATGTCTGATGTTAACGGATGCGCCTACAAATAAATATATTATTATTATTATTATTATGTAAATCAATACCTGTCATTCTTAGTTTAAAACGAAGTAACACGTGAAGCTGCAGATAATACCTAATCTAATATTAACAATATTATACATGTTTTAAGATTTTTATGACTTCTCACCAATTTAATGGAAAATAAATAAATAAATAAATAAATAAATAAATAAATAAATAAATAAGGAGAGTATCTATTATTACGTAATAACTGAGACTAAACTAAGTGGGAAAGTAAATCAAAGTCCATGATTCAAATAACTTGGTTTGTTCAATAGCATGATGTTGTGTTTGACATACAATTTCAAATGTAAAGCCTTTATTGCAGCTAGTAGGTACAACAGAAAGTTTATAAAGATAGATTATATATTTATACTAGCGGACCCGACAGACGTTGTCCTACATGATATTTCAAGCCATTATTACATTATACAAAGTGAGAAGATTCGTGAATCTAAATCATCCATCCGTACATACAAAAAAAACATTTAAATCGGGAAAGCCGTTTAAGAGAGGTTCAGTGACATACTAACGTATTGTATCTGTCACCGTAAGATTGTAAACATCGTTAAATTACAATCTATCCAGTAAGATTGTAAACTATCGATACATAGTGAACCGTATCATTATGATTGCAATTTAACGCATTATTTTTCGCTTGACTGTAATCTATCGATGGGAAGCGGTCAAATTGTGAACCGGCGTAGGACGGAATGCAACTCGCGCTCTGATTGGTTGAACGGTATGTGCCCCCGCCACCCCGGCTACACGTCATATTTGTTTGTTATTTCTATTTTTATAATTTGTGCTTAAAGACATAATAATTGTTGATTTTTCTGAAATTTTTAATTAGAATTTGTGTTTGTAGAATAAATATTTCGTTACAATTTGTTTCTAACATATGTCAGGATTTCTAATTTCCTATTAAATAATAAATTTATTTTATTTAAGTGACACGTCTATTTCATTTCTAAATGAAATGAGACCGACCAATCAGGAAGAACTTGCAGACAGTTGACAATTTGACGCGGGACAGATTGTAATTTAACGGTTTCACTTCGGTAGATTACAATATAGCGAAAAATGATGCGTTACATTGCAATCATAATGATACGGTTCACAATCTATCGATAGTTTACAATCTCACTAGATAGATTGTAATATAACTGTAATAATGTTTACAATCTTACGGTGACATATCTATAGTCTCCGATTGACATCCTCTTAAATATCTGTAGGTGCAATATTACTATGTATATAGTATTTTCTTTTTTTACCAAATGTGATTGCTTTGTAAATTTTAATGTTAAGTTTATTTGGATAAAATTTGACCCTTGCCAGGGCTAAATATCTATTGATGTCCTTACTTACGGTTTAAATTTGTCAACTATTGTTGATTAACGATATTTCATTGTGTCATTTCCAACAAACACGTCATATTGTGTCTGTTTTTCGTTATATCGACTTTCAAATCACAAGGATGCTAATAATGCTAAAGACTAACTATTTTGACAACTACATTATTTAAACAACAACTAATAAAACGTGTCTGATTATAAAGGGTATTTCAACAAGAACTTTGTTTTCTAAAACAAAATAAAACAAAGAATTTAGAGGAAAATGAATAAAATTTTTATTGTATTACAAAGAGAAAAGTTTGGCAATTATGAATGAAAAATGATATCTGGCAAATGTCCACCACGACCACGCTGACAGATGTTGATTCTTTCATCAAAATTTTTAATCACTTTTTGGCAAAATGGAGGGTCTATTTCGTTAATAACATCACGGATTTTGAGTTTTAAGGCTGCAATCGATTCGATTGGCTCCGTATAGACTCTGTCTTTAACATAGCCCCACAAAAAATAATCCAGTGGTGTTATAGTCCCCGGCACGTTAGTTGGCAAGGTTTTGGCGTAGTGGGGGCAAGTTCGCGCATCGTACACTTAGTGGAACAAAAACTGTTCACTTTTATTGATTGTCATTATTGTTATTGCCATCATTTATTTTTAATCTTGTATATAAACAAAGCAGAGGAATTCGTGACATTTATTAGGTGTTATAAATAAAACTTAATATGCATTTTTTAAGTAAGTAAAAAAATATTATTATTAAAAATTATTTTAATAATATATAATTCATTCATCCGCGTCCGTAACGCTGTCGTGAGCGGATGTGTGTCATTTTAAGTCGAGGGCAATGGCCTCCAGTGTTGTAAAATGTAAAAGTTGTAATATAGTGATATGTGAGCTGTTAGCATTTATACAAAACAAGGTAGATGTGATGGACGAAGAAAGCCTGGTGAGATTGTGTACATCATCATTCTCGGCTGGTGACATCGAAGCAGCAAAGAACTTATTATTTGACTCGATTACGACAACACAAAGAAATGTGACAAGAAAACGAAGTGGCAAATCCCAACGAGATCTCTACGATGTCATATCTGTTTTCAAACAGACTGATCCCGAGTTCGTACCCATATTTGTAGCAAAAGATTTGCAAAAACTTCCACCGGTTACTTTTGACCACATAGATGCGACGAGATTATTAAAGGACATTTTAATTCTGCAGAACGAGCTTAGAAACATTAAGAATTCATACGTAACGGAAACACAGTTCAAGGAGCTACAATGTGAAATAAAGAATCTAAAGCAAGCATCAATCGTTAATAATTTTGATTTTAACGTTAATCGAAAAAGAGGAGGTGTTTACTTATTAGATAGTGAATGCTTAGTGGACACATGGGACTACCTCCAATTTCAAATAAATCTCCAAATTCGGCGCCAGCGGCTGAGAGTTTCGAATTTGAATCGAGTGCGCCTGCGCGCATAGTATCGCCGTCTCCCTCACCATCTAGGGAGCGAGTGAAACAACAAAACCCGATCATTGACGCAACAGACCGAGTGCAGCGATCGGATTCACTCGTTGTGACAGCTGAAACAGAACAAGTCGACACTAGGAGAGTGAGCGAGATGAAAGATAAACAAAACGAAATTGGATTGTCTACTATGTCAACGCAATCCGCGTCAAGGTCGTGCGCAGAGGTTGTTAAAGTAAACAAAACTTCGTGCAATAAATGTGATATGCCTACTCAGGAAGACCAATGGCTCCTAGTGCAGAAAAAACGATTAAGAAACCGCTTTATAGGTGCAAAAGGAAAAGCAACGACATTACCAGATGTGAAGTTTAAAGCTGCCGACCTCAAAATTCCGCTTTTCGTAAACAAAGTTCATAAGGAGACTAGCGAGGGTGATATAATTGAGTACATAAAGCAAAAAACAAATGTGTCTGTTTTAATTAAAAAGATAAACATGAAGGTTGAAAAGCACTATGACTCGTATAAAATATTTGTACCAGAAAATAAATTAGGATTATTTTTGGACGATACGACGTGGCCGGAAGGCATTCAATTTCGTAGATTTGTTTACTTAAATAGAAGTAATTATTATTCTAAGAGTAATTATAAGAAAAGTGATGAGGTGACACAGAATGACAAGACCAGGCATAACCAAGTTGTTTAATGGATTCAAGTGGAAAAAATAAGCTGAAATTCATAAGTTTCAACTGTAAATCTGTGACTCGGTCGGTGGACGGCATCAGGGATTTGTGTCAAAACGCGGATATAGTGGCACTTCAAGAAACCTGGTTGATGCCACATGATATTCCGTTCCTGGGCAGTATTCACGAAGATTTTGAATACACGGGAAAGTCTGCAGTGGATACTAGTGCGGGTATTGTGCGAGGTAGGCCGTATGGTGGTGTCGCTATTCTCTGGCGTAAAAGCTTATGTTCATCTGTGTCAGTGATTCAGTGTAAAAGCGATCGTCTAGCGGCCATAAAATTAGCGTTACCTGAGCATTCGCTTCTAGTGTTTTCGGTATATATGCCTACGGACTCGGCTGAAAATCTTATTGAGTATACCGAATGCCTAGGTGAGATTGCTGCTATTGTGGAGGTATGTAATATTGACTCTGTATTTGCTTTGGGCGATTATAATGCTCATCCTGGTGAACGTTTTGGTTTGGAACTTGATGATTTTTGTTTAGAACAAAAGTGGCGATGTGCAGATTTAGAGCTGCTAGGTCGTGATTCTAACAACTACACATATGTAAGTGATGTACATGGCACAACAAGGTGGTTAGATCACTGTGTGGTGTCAGAGGTTGCGCGGAAGGCTGTAAAAAATGTTAAAATTTGTTATGACATTTATTGGTCTGACCATATCCCATTTGAAATTCATTGTGACATTAATGTATTAGGTTCTAAAATGATGAGCAATATAGAAACCTATAATCATATTAAGTGGGGCGATAGAAACCCCCAACAAATAGCTTGTTATAAAGAATATTGTAATAGTAAATTAAGAGATCTTGACTTCCCGATTGAGTTAAGAGAATGCAGTGACAAATTTTGTGACAATTCTGAGCATTTAAAAATTATTGACAATTTATATGACAAAATTATTAGTATATTATTGGAGTCATCAAAACTTAGTTACAACATTCGGTCCAATAAGAAACATGTGATAGGATGGAATAAGCACGTTAGACAGGCTCATATGCAGGCTCGGTTAAGTTTTCAAAATTGGGACTTACAAGGTAAGCCCAAGGTTGGTCCAGTCTATGAAACAATGTTGGCAACAAGAAAAGAGTTTAAAAGTAAGTTAAAATGGTGTCAGAATAATAAAGAACAGATAAAGATGGATATCATAGCATCACATCATTCAAATAAAAATTTTGCAAAATTTTGGAAAGAAGCTAATAAATTTAATCTTAAGCCGGGCTTGCCTGTGAGCGTGGGAGGTGTTAGTGATCCTAAACAAATTGCAGAACTTTTTAGAGGTCATTTCAAAGTAGAGTCCACGCTGAAATCATTTAAGGAACTGTCATACTCTAGAGATTGCACTAATAAGCCTCAAGTCCTCTTCACTAGTAGTCAGGTCGATGCTGCAGTGAAAGGTATGGCACGTGGCAGGTCGCCGGGCCATGACTCTCTTAGCATTGAACATCTACAGCATGCGGGTGTTCATTTGCCTCGAGTGCTTTCCATGCTTTTCAACTTCTGTCTGCGGCACACATATTTACCTAGTAGTATGATGAGAACTTTGGTGGTGCCAATTGTAAAAAATCGTACGGGTGATATGTCCGATATCAATAATTACAGACCCATTTCATTGGCCACCATTGTTGCTCGGGTGCTGGATAGTGTGCTGGACAAACACCTTAATAAACATCTTTGTCTCCATGATGCGCAGTTTGGCTTTAAGACAGGACTTTCCACTGAAACAGCTGTGCTTTGTCTTAAGCACACTGTCAGGTATTATACAGACAGGAAAACACCTGTTTATGCATGTTTCCTTGACCTGTCCAAGGCCTTCGACCTAGTGTCTTATGGAAAGCTATGGCAGAAGCTGTACGAAGACACAACTTTACCTTGTGAGCTTATAGAATTGTTTAAGTTTTGGTATGGGTCTCAAGAAAATGTTGTGCGGTGGGCAGGATCACTATCACAAACATACAGAATGGAGTGTGGAGTAAGACAGGGGGGGATAACGTCAACAAAGCTCTTCAATCTGTATATGGACAGGCTGATTGGTGAGCTCAATGACTCCATGGTAGGATGCTCTATAGATGGGATGATCATCAACAATATAAGCTACGCTGATGATATGGTGTTGTTGAGCCCATCAATCAGTGCCCTAAGAAAACTTTTGAGCATTTGTGAGCGTTATGCGGAGGCCCATGGTCTCAGATACAACGCTGCTAAGAGTGAGTTGCTTATATTTAAGGCAGGAACTAAACAGCACCAACAAATACCGCCTGTCTCTCTTGGAGGCAGAGTACTCAAAGTAGTTTCTAGTTTTAAGTATCTGGGACACTGGGTCACTGATTCACTGAGTGACGATATGGATGTTGAAAGGGAGCGAAGGGCGCTGGCTGTCAGGAGTAACATGTTGATTCGTAGGTTTGCTAAATGCTCTAAAAATGTCAAGCTTACACTATTTAGGGCCTATTGCCAGAGCTTTTACACATGCAGCTTGTGGACCGACTATACTCAACGGGCATTCAGCGCTCTTCGCATACAGTATAATAATGCTTTCAGGATGCTGCTGGGGCTGCTGCGTTTTTGTAGCGCATCAGGCATGTTTGCGGAAGCGCGAATAGATGATTTTCCATCTATAATTCGTAAACGAGTGGCGTCTCTGATGTGCCGTGTGCGTGGCAGTGTGAGCAGCATTCTGCAAGTTGTCGCTCAAAGAATGGACGGTTCGATTCTCAAGCATTGGATCTCATCTCATGTTATGGCGTCGAACCGCTGTGCTAAGTAGTTTTAATTTTTAATTAAAATATGGGATATGGTTGAACATAAATTTTTAAATAAATTTTTAATTAATTAATTAATTAAAATAAAAATAGAAATTGTTATAATCTGTGTAGGATGGCTGGTGTATAGTGCATCCAACCTAATGGAAACATCTTCGACAAGTCTTATGATTGGCTGTCCCGAAAGCACCAGTGGTTACGCCTCACTGATGCGTGGGGTTCGTGCGAGTACCAACAATATCCTGATGGTTATAGCAAATAAGCCTGAATGTGCTGTTTTGAGACACTGGGTTCATATACATGCCCGTGTGCCGGGTGTCTCAAATCAACGTAGACTAATGAACTAAATGTTTTTAATAATTTTACTAACATAGTTATAAGTCTTATAAGTTTTACTATACTAACAACATGTGGACTAGTTGATTGGTCTGAAATAAATGATTTTATTATTATTATTATAATTAGTATTTTAATTAAATTTTTCTGCCATGTCTGCGTAAAACGGTATTTGGTCCTGGCATTGTAATAAACGTTACAAAAACTAAATTTAAAACAACTACAATTAACAAAACCAAAACAAAATCAAAACTTAATTTAAAACTGAACTCGTACCAAAAAGTCAACAAAACAAATGGTACAACTTTCGTGCCGGCAAGTGTAATCGAAATGTAAACGCGGTGCGGGAGGCAAGGGTCGACTAACGCACCAATAGCGCGCTGTGATCGGCGCTACGTCATACCCCGCGTCCCGCTTGACCACCAAAGAGACCTAAAAAACGACTTCTGCGCATCTAATGACTCTTGCCAAGTTACGTGCCGAAAATTATAAATCACACGATCTGGCTGGCCACTTAACAGCTGAATTTCGCGAAATTATGCGCTCGGGAAATTTGGTTTGCAATAAATTGATCGTTTCATTGGCTGTGTGACATGTGGCACCGTCCTGTTGAAACCACATTTCAGTGATATCCATGTCATCAATAATAGGCCAAAATTTAGTGGTTAACATCTCGCGATAATTTTATATATCTCATCTCGTGATAAGTTTTCTTATGAATACAAGGATTTAAAAATTTACTACCGGGTAAAACAGTACTTTTTTGTTTTTCAGCTATATACTTTAATACGCGTATCATCGCACAGGACAATGTAGAAATATAATTTCACAATGATTAAATAGGCGATCACTTTTTTTCAATCATTAGTGTAAATAATATGTAGATAACATTAAAACAAAATCCTTTAGTGTTACCTCCTCCCCCATCCTAGTATGAAGCGGAGGCTCCAGTCGCACTGAAATGATCAAGGAGAGAGCACGAGGGCGTACGTTATTTTGGTCAGATATCAACATTTCTTTTAATTTCAGTTTAAATTTGTCAACTATTGTTGATGAACGATATTTCATTGTGTCATTTCCAACACACACGTCATATTGTGTCTCTTTTATCGTCTCTTTTTCGTTATACCTACTTTCAAATCACAAGGATGCTAATAATGCTAAAGACTAACTATTTTGACAACTACATTATTTATACAACAACTAATAAAACGTGTCTGATTATATAAGCGTTTAACAAAAACACTCATAGGCAAAAGAAACCTTAAGGAATGTTTTATGTTGATTAATAGATTAAAATGAAAAGCATCGGTTAAGTGAAATTTTTGATTATTTTGTTATTGTTGAAATATAATTAATGTGTTGTTGGAAAACGTAAGTTTCGAGTTTTTGGTTCAATTTTTTCGTTCGACCGTGTCTATAATTTTTTGACGAAGAATTTTTTGACCGTCACGAATATTGTCAATGAAGGCATCAAGGGGAGCAAAATCACCAAACTGGGACTTTTCAAATATCTGTCACAATCACTGTAAGTGTTCTAGATTTAGTAATACTAGAATATAGGTTAAGTTTTAGTCATTTAGTCCTGGAATATCGCTTCCCAACGTGCAGAAATCCTCGGAGCTTTGAGGTCGCTGTGAAGCGTGCTGCTGCTTTGCTTCTGGAAGAGGCTGGTTTAATTAACCAGAACTTTACGCACACCGGGCCAAATGGGCGTATATATATATACCTATATACTTATCAAAGCAAATATTACAATACTTTTACTACAACCATTTTGAGGATTGTACTTGTGAAACTCGCCTGTGCACTTAGGGATTACAATTTTTATTATAATTTTATAATAATAAATAACTACAAAACACAATACAGCATTTACAATATCTTTAATCTGAATAATAATAATAATGATTGGATAAATAGACAACTATATTAATTTTAAAAATTTGGTCGGTGTATATTAATACTGGTTTACTGGGGTCACCCGTACTATCTACTAATTAATTCAATTCTTTAATTAGCGCCCTTGGAACCACCGTTACTCCAAAGGTAATTATTTTCCATGCGGCCGGCCTAGCTTTTATGTTATGATGCGATATATATGCGATGCGATAATATGCGGTCTCCACGACTGCAACTCTCCAGTGACATTACTTTCCAATATCATAATCATAATAAATTACATAAAGTACATTACACAATGCTTAACAAAAAATTGCAAACATATTTTTTCGTTTGTACAAACCCTTATTTATGACGTTTGTTCTAACGACCCTGGATACAGCACTGCCCGTAACAATTATTGTTTATTTTATTCGGCAATTGGCCAGTTTTTTCTAGTCTAGCCACACTTTTTCACTCCAGTATGAAAGCCTCACCTACTTATCTAGATGAGCATCAGTGAAAGGGATATGTTTACATACCGCTCGCTTTCATAGGAACTTCCTTTAGTTCATTTTATATAAAAACGTAGCACTAATAGATACTGAAAATTTTGTAAGAAATTAACTTTTTTTTTTTTTTTTAATATTGGCCAGATAGATACAATTCTCATTTTTGAATCAAATATTTTTTGCTTTCGTGTAACTACTATCGTATAAGCAAAGGATAACTATTTCAAGACAATCATTTAAACATTTCCCAAAAAGATCTACAATATTTATGTTCCAGAAAATACCGAAGTAAATGTTTTCTTAAGATGAACGTAATTGTTTTGCGATATAACATTAACTCGTTTGTAATCCTTGAGTTTTTAATTTGATATTTTTAATTTTCTATACTGAATAATAGAAGATGGTTAAATGTCAAGATTCTTATAATGTTGTATAATATATTGTCACGTAAATTATAAATTGTATTTCAAAATTTGTAACTCTGTAATTCATATTAATTTTTTTGCGATACAGCGACATCTATGCGTCAGTATTGAAACTGTTAAATGAAACGAGTATTTTATTTAATCACTGTGTTAATTATATTTTAATGTTAACCAGACAATGGCGAAAAAGGAAGTAGGCTTAATTATATTACACAGAGCAAATCATAGATACCAGATATAACATAGACAATAAGTAATGTATTCTATAATAATTGCTGAAGGCACCAAATTTACATTCCATAGACTAACACTCCTACTAAATTTGAGCCTTCTATTAAAGCTTACAAATGAAAACCAAACATTAAATAGCTTAGTTATAAAACTTTATATAAACATACTTGAGCAACACAGTAATATGATAGCTTTACATTTTTGGTTTCTCAATCACACCAAGTTTCTCTCTGAAATATTGAAATTTTACTTTACATAGAGCTTTTGTAAATATATCAGCTAACTGACTATTAGTACTAACATATTTCAAATCTATCAATTTTTGTGTGTATTTTTCTTTTACAAAGTTATACTTAATATCAATATGTTTACATCGTTTATGAAAATCATTATTCTTGATCAAACAAATAGCACTTTGATTATCTATATGAAGATTAATACAACTCTGTTTATATTCGTTAATATCAAGCATTAACTGCCGAACCCAGAGAGCTTCTTTTGTAGCACAGCAGGATGCCATAAACTCTGCCTCAGTGGTAGACAGAGCGACGGTTGATTGTCGTTGAGTGCTCCACGTCACTGCTGCTCCATTTTTCATGAAGATGTAACCAGTGATAGACCTTCTGGTGTCAGGATCATTGGCATAGTCGGCATCAGAGTAACATTCAAGTATGTTACTTTGAGTTGATCTGAAACAGAGTCCAAAATGTTTTGTTTCTTTTAAATACTTAAAAATACGCTTTACCGCATTCCAATGCATCTGATCATAATTATTGAGGAAGCGAGCAACTGTCGACACTGCATACATGATGTCAGGTCTGCTCACTATTGCAGCAAATATGAGAGAACCCACAGCTTCTCTGTAAGGAATATGTTTGTTGTTGCTATCAGACTCAGTGCTTTTTACCAAAGTAACATGCGGATCAGCAGGAATGCTATTAGTATTGGTATCACACATGTTAAATCTTTTCAGCATCTCTTCAATGTATGTACTTTGATGCACAAATATATAATCATCACATCTTTCTATATGCATTCCTATAAAATGTAATGATTTACAAATCTTTACATCAAATTCTTTCTTTAAGTCATTTATTACTTGAGTAAGAGCAGAGGCATCTGTAGACAGTAATAATCCATCGTCCACATACAGTAATAAATATATTTTAATACCATTGATGCAGCCCACATAAACACATCTGTCAGCATGACTGTTCTTAAAACCATATTTCTTTAAAACATTATCAAATTTAGCATTCCAACACCTAGGTGATTGTTTTAAGCCATACAAAGATTTCTTGAGCTTGCATACAATATCTTTTTGAACAGTAAGGCCCTCTGGCGGCGTCATGTAAATCTGTTCTTTCAACTCACCATATAAAAATGCAGTTTTAATATCAAATTGTATCATTGACATTTTCTGTTCTGCAGCAACAGATAAAAGTAAGCGAATTGAGTCATACCTGACAGTTGGTGCAAATGTCTCAGTATAGTCAATACCGCTTTTGTGAATCCTTTAGCGCATAGCCTTGCTTTGTACCTTAGTCCTTCAGTTTCATCCTTTATACGAAACACCCATTTACATCCTATAACTCTAGCTTCAGGTGGCTGTTCTACTAACTGCCATGTACCATTATCACTATGTGCTTTCAGCTCTTCTTCAATCGACTTCATCCACAAGTTAGAGTCTTTTGATGACAATGCTTCTGCATATGTTTGTGGTGTGACAGAGAGTGGTACATTACTTGAGCATAGGTATGTCTTAGGTCCTGTGTTCTTATTAATTTTATTTCGAGGACGAAGTGTAATATTAGAACTCTGAGGATACTTCACTGACATCTCCGGTACATACTCAGGGTCATCAGAACCATCGCTGTGATCCACGGGTGTATGAGACGACAAATCTGTGGTGTTATCTTCACGGTTTGAAAAACTTTCAATTACATGATCTGATTCTTTATTTTCTGATTCTGACAATGAGAGAGGAACCACATTTCTTGTTATACTATTCTCTAGGAAAATTACATTTCTACTTTTTATGATATTTTTTGTTTTGGAATCTAATAATCTATATCCTTTACTATTTTCACAATAACCAACAAATATAAGTTTCTGTGATTTAGAGTCCCATTTCTTAATTTTCTCTTTAGGTATTTGAGCCATTGCATAACAACCAAATATTTTCATGTGACTTACATCAGGTTTCCTTCCACTCCACATCTCCTCAGGTGTTTTATAATTTAGTGCTCGTGTAGGTGAACGGTTCACTATGTATGCTGCTGTCATTATTGCTTCAGCCCACAAGTTTTTCTTGCATTTCCAAGTGACTTCACTTCCATGGGCCCGCATACGTCGGAGTGAACAAGTTCTAGCAATTTTGTTGCTCGGAAACCTTCACTTTTGAATGGCAAGCTTGTTTGTTTACCTTCTATACAGGAAATACAGGTCACATTACTGCTCAGGGACATTTGCACACCTTCAGCACAGGTGTCCAGCTTCTTCAGGTCAATGTAGTTCAAAAGACCCATACGCTGATGCCATAAGTAGAAATCATCATTTTCTGTTGAAGCAGATATGTATGCTGGAATACTATGTGTATTTAGCCTGTACATATTATTTATCATTTTAGCAGCTGCAACTTGCTTGTTTGTTTTATTCAAAATTTTACAACCTTGTTTGTCAAATTGTACTTGACAGCCACTATTTATTATCTGACTGACAGAGAGAAGATTCGTAGCCAACTCAGGAATATAGAGAACATTCTGTACCTTGATAGTTTCCAACTTACCTTGTGTATTGACAACATTAATATTTACCTTTCCACAGGCCTTCACAACTAGCTTCTTGTCATTAGCTACTCTTATTGTGGAAATTGGAGGTGTAATTTCATCGTAAATCAAGTTACGATTCATTGTCATATGCATTGAAGCTCCAGAATCAATATACCAATTATTGTCGTTGTTTATTGTTGCAGATAGCACAGCAACATACCCAGAATCTGTGTTCTCCTTAGACTTCTGTTCCTTTTTCTTACTTCGGCAATATTTGCTTATATGCCCATATTGATTGCACACATAGCACCTTGGACCTTTACTTGTTTTGTTTTTATCTTGAGCTTGTTTGACAAACTGATTTCCCTTACTTTTGACATACAATGCACTAGACTCAGAGCTTTTCACTTCTTGCAGAAGCTTAGTCTTCACAGAATCAGCTGTAATTGTCACACCAGAGCTTTCAAGTGCCATGATCATTGGTTGATACATTTCTGGTAAACCGGCAAGTAATAAAGTCCCAAGCCATTCATCATCGACTTCAAAACCAATGTTTCTTAACTTGTGAGCAGTGGTCATGATCTTGTTAACATAATCTTCAATGTTCAGACAATTTTCAAGTGTTGTATTGATCAGATCTCTCAACAGACCAACTCGGCGTGTCAAACCTTTGTCATCGAAAGCTTTGGCTAAATTATTCCAAACTTCTTTAGCTGTTTTGGCTTCTTGTATATGTACATAGTTGATGGGATGTACTAATAAGATAATTTTCGACTTCGCTTTTGTGTTAAGTTTGGGATCAATTGCTTCATTGTCTTTCGCGGTGACACAACTCCATAATTCCTCATGTTCGAGGTAGGTTTGCACTGCAAATCTCCACGTAGGATAGTTTTCTCTTCCAGTCAGCTTTTCAATCAGTGCCATCGTATTATTTGAAGACATTTTTTGCTGATGAAGAAAATTGAAAAACGCGTGGCGAGTTTTGAGGTTATACTGAACTCAATTTCGTACTTTTCACTTTAACTATTTTGTTTTTAAATAAAATCAGGTGGTCTGGGCCCATAACCTGTTAAATGAAACGAGTATTTTATTTAATCACTGTGTTAATTATATTTTAATGTTAACCAGACAATGGCGAAAAAGGAAGTAGGCTTAATTATATTACACAGAGCAAATCATAGATACCAGATATAACATAGACAATAAGTAATGTATTCTATAATAATTGCTGAAGGCACCAAATTTACATTCCATAGACTAACAGAAACCATGTAAGTTGGAGTATAGAATAATTATTCGCCACAGAGAGGCACATGTACTTTGGTTTGCTTTGTTATAAGTAGTATATATGTGGTGAGGTCGCAAGGTTTAGTTTTGCTAGTGCCGGGTTTAAATTTGCTAGTGCCGGCGGATCAATTAGCGGTCTTTAACTTTTGAATGTATAATGACAACTAAAAACTGAATCACCATAAGCCGCCCACCAAAGGACTACTAAAGTCCTTTCAAAATAAGCAAGATTAACAAAATTTATCTGTAATTAATCACATGTTTTGAGTTTGCTTCTACAACAATCATTAAGTTATTACGTATAGGCATATGATGCGTCAGAAAGAATTTATACCAGAACAATAGTAAAATAATAAATGTTATAAACTATATAGCACTAATCGATTTCGATAGGCAACGCACATAGTTTGGTTACGCATCTCTTCGTTATATGATCTCCATTATTTACACTATAGACTCTGGTAAAATCAGTTGCACTCCTCCATGCAGCGTCTTCAAATGTGCTTCTGCGACCACTAAATAGGTAAGTCTACTTGCGTGACCCAATATGGTTGGGTGCTTCACTTCATTAGCCAGTTCAGAGTTCCTGAGCCGACCGCCCACCTTAAGGGTTCTATCTTTGTCAAGGTAAGGATCTAGTGCTTTTAGTTTGCTTGTTTTCTTAACTCTTTTCTTTGGTTTTAACGAATCTATATCTTCTGTAAATTCTTCTTGTGCTCTTTTTATACAGATTTGCTTCGATATGTGTAGTTCTTCAGTCGTGATTTTACTATCTATTCTATCCTTTAATGTTTTTTGTTTCAGGAATCTTCGGCAGTATGTGATTGTTCTAAGTAGCTCTAATAGTGTATCAAATTCTTTAAATTGTGTGAGTAGTCTCTTATCTTGTTCATTTTTGTTGTAAGTTATTTTTAAATTTTGTATTTTATTATTTTTCCTTTCAATATCTGTTTGTATTATGTTGGGTTGAGTGAACTGTATCTTCGATTGTTGTAACCAGTCTGGCCCATGCCACCATAAATCACATTTTTTAAGATTTTCTACAAGCATCCCCCTGGAACCAACATCAGCTGGATTATCTTGAGTTTGAACGTGATACCACTGACTGCGAGATACATTGGTTGTAATCTCAACAACTCTGTTTGCCACAAACACCTTCCAGTTATTTGGCTCTCCAAATAACCATGACAGGACAATGGATGAATCTGTCCAAGCATAAATTTGAGTTGCAGGTATTCTCATTGCTTGACCAACTTGCTTAAGCAATCTTGAGAGTAACAACGCGCCGCAGAGCTCCAAACGAGGTAAGGATAATGTTTTCAACGGAGCCACTCTTGTTCTTGCTGCGATAAGCGTCGTTTTGTTCGTACCGTCTGGGTACGTCACTCTGCAATATACTACATCGCTATATGCTTGGATGGATGCATCGCTGAAACCGTGGAGTTCGATGGACTCTCTGTTGGTGCACGTCGTACCTACCCATCTTTCTATGTAGATTCCATTCACATGTTCAAGGTCAGATCGCAATGTGATCCACTTGCTGGCTATTTTTGAATTCAATGCATCGTCCCAGGTTATCTTTTCCAGCCATAGTTCTTGCATTAGTATTTTTGTCAGAACGATGCTAGGCGCAATCCAGCCGAGTGGGTCAAACAGTAGTCTTCAGTCTTCTTAGTACAGTAATCTGTAGTCTTTAACTTCTTCAGATTGGTCGTTTCTCCACAAAATTCTTTGATAATCTGTGTCTTCTTGGTCAACCCATATCATACGGTACATTTTCTGGATATCAGCAACAAAACAAATGGCGTGAGTTCTCCACCTCATTATCAGGTTTCTCAGATCGTCTTACAGTACAGGACCCGTCAACAGTTCGTCATTGAGAGAGACACCGTTAGAGCCCTTGCACGAGGCGTCAAATACGACACGAGTCTTCGTAGTTTCTTTATCATTACGGATCACGGCGTGGTGAAGTAGGTAGACTGATTTATTATTTATTTCTTCGATATGTTTTAGATTTATGTAGTCTTGAATTACTTTCTTATATTCTTGCTTTAATTCTTTATTTTGATTGAACCTTCTTTCTAATTGCATTAGTCTTTTCATTGCTATTTCTCTCGTGTTTCCGTCTGTTGATTTAGGTTCTTCAATGTTGAATGGTAATTTGACAACGTATCTTCCACATTTATCTCGTTTCTGTGTCTTAGTGTATATATCTTCACATTACTGTTCGTTTTGTGTTAGGTTTCTTTTCGTATCTTCATCAACTTCCCATATTGTTTTCAGTAAATCTTCTATATCAACTTCTTGTTTCATGACCGTTGAGGATTGCTCATGATTGACCTTGATGTCAATTCCACCCATAAGGATCCATCCCAGGTATGTATCTTGTGCGCATGGTGTACCTGGTGGACCTTTGATTAATCCCTTCCTTATGTTTACATACTCATTGACACCCAACAGCAGATCAATGTTAAAGGAGGCGGAATATGTTTCATCTGCCAGTTGAATGCCAGCAAGCTTCTCACTTATAAAATATGCTTGAGATCCTGAGTCTATTAGCGCCTTCAATGTAGTAGTATGTCCACGTTCATTCTTTAAAATTACTATTGCAGTGGCTAATAGTGAAATTGTCTGTTTCCGCCCTGCGTGATAGTGTGACGCAACCATTGCTTGAACTTCCTTTTCTTCTACATTTGCTTGATTGGATGACATCGGTTGATTAGCTACAACATGAGAAGCCGATGCCTCCCCGTAGTTAGATAGATGTAGAAGAGTGTGGTGACGTCTCTAACATCATTGACATCGTGGTCCACCAGGGACTGACGTGCCAGATGACGCAGGATGTGATCGTCGACGAGTTCCGGTCCGATCACCTTCCCGTGGTTGTCACTCTGGTGAACTCCTCACCGAACATGATACTTCATACACCGCTTCGCCGGAAGTGCATTGACTGGAGGGTCTTCGAGCGAGCCCTAAATGACGCACCCCAGCCGCGCCCACCCGTCACCCTAGCGGCTATTAACGAACTTGCTGCATCCTTTACCACACTGTTACAGAGTGCATTGGACGCAGCTACCACCGAGCGTCCTCTACCAGCCACGTACAAACAGTTGCCGCCCCGTTTGCTGGCGCTCATCCGCCGCAAACGCGCCCTACGTCGACGCTGGCAACAGACCCGCTGTCCGCGCATGCGTGCAGAACTGCACGCCTTCGCCGATCGGGTCAAGGCTGCACTCAACGACCACGCCTCCGAGTCATGGGACCGCGGCCTTGATGAGGCCAGCACGGATTGGGTACGGCTGCACCGCCTTTGCAGGCGTCTCAGTGGCACAGCCGATCCCATCCGCCCCTTGCGACACCCAGACGGCACACTGCGCTACGACGCCGAGGGCCGCGCCGAGCTGTTCGCGGACCACCTTCAACACCAGTTCTCCCCTAACCCTGCGGAGGACCCAGCCCGTGCGCTAGAGGTCGAGACCGCCGTCGCCGAGCAGCTGGGCGCCCCTCCACCGGCAGACGAAGAGGTGCTGTTCTTCTCGCCGAGCGCCGTCAAGAAACAAGCAGCGCGGCTCAAGCTCAGGAAGGCCCCCGGCCCAGACGGTATCACAAACGCAGCACTGCGTCACCTGCCCCACCGTGCGGTGGTGACGCTTATGCGTCTCTTCAATGCGATCCTCCGGACCGCACACTTCCCCGAAGCCTGGAAGGAGGCAAAAGTTATCATGTTGCCCAAAAAGGGCAAAAGCGTCTTCGACCCAGCGAGTTATTGCCCTATCTCATTACTCGCCACGCAATCCAAGCTGTTCGAGGCCATGTTGCTGCCGACAATCAGGCGACACTTTACTCCGAGGCCCGAACAGTTTGGATTCCGAAGTGAACATTCCACCACCCTCCAGCTGTCGAGAGTGCTGCACGATATCACCGCCGCTCTTAACAAGAAAGAGGCGGCGGCTGCAGTATTTCTCGACATGGAGAAAGCCTTTGACCGGGTCTGGCACGCGGGACTTGTGCACAGGCTCCTCGCTTCCGACATCCCGCGGCGCGTGGTGGCTATCATCCGCTCCTTCCTTCTCGACCGGCGGTTCCACGTCTCCGTCGAGGGGGTGAAGTCGAGCTGCCGGCCGATCACCGCGGGGGTCCCGCAGGGCAGCTGCTTGTCACCGAGCCTGTACTCTATTTATACCGATGATGTTCCAGTCGCTGCGGGGTGTGCGGTGTCATTGTTTGCGGACGACACCGCCTACATCGCAACGGCATTCAACGCGCGCTACGCAGGCGTCAAGCTGCAGAGGTCGCTGGATGCCCTTCCCGCCTGGTTGGCTGAGCGGCGCCTGACCGCAAATGCCGCCAAGACCCAGGCCATAGTCTTTGGCCGGCGACACCTCCCGCCACCGCTCCAGCTACAAGGGGTCGAGATCCAGTGGCGCCCCAAAGCAACCTACCTAGGCGTCACATTGGACCGAGGCCTCACAATGCGCCACCACATCGCTGCAGCCACGGGCCGCGCAAAGGCGGTTGCCGTGAAACTACGCCCTGTGCTCCAGTCGTCGCTGCCTATAAAGCGCAAACTGGCGCTCTACAAGCAATACCTCAGACCGCACCTTACGTACGCGGCGCCCGCGTGGTATGCGCTTGCGGCCGAGACGCACCGACGTCAGTTGCGGGCCGTGCAGAGTACCACACTGCGGCGTATAGTCGACGCGCCGCGCTACGTAAGGAATTCCACCATTCAACGTGACCTCAAACAGGAGAGCCTGGATGACTTTATCAGCGCGCTGGCGAGACGCATGTTCGAGCGTGCGGACGCCTCCGGCTTCCAGCACCTCCAGAATCTCGCCCCGCTCCACACCAGGCCTCCCGACCACCGCCGATCCTTCCCGCGTGAGCTGGTGCGCGAGGAGGACTCCGATACCTAAAGAAGTACCTACGCATTCTCCACCCCCGCTGACACACAACAACATTGCAGCCAAGACGCTACATAGCACCTAAAAGACCCAGGGCCGCTCCAGGCCCGCCACAACGACCACCCCGCCCTTGAGCGGGGCGCGAAACTGATACCCCCCGCAAGCCCACGGGCGTAACGGGGCTCCCGGCGCCACCCACGGGTGCAGCGCGGAAGACAGCAATTGGAATAATTATTCATCTTGCCAATAAGCATACTGTTTGAGTATGTGTATCAAAGATGGCGCTATTTCAGAATTTTAATTACATATTTAATATTTTTATAGGCGTTATTTTATTTAATGGTTAATTGTACATTATTTGATTCGTTTTAAAATCTCATATTTTCAGCCTTGCCGTTTTGGTATCTGATAACACTTCACTATATTATCAGAATATTGTGTGAGATTTCCAACGAGTGAGTGGGTAGTGCAAACGTGTATTAGTGTGTCTCTTCATTTTCACTAGAATAAAATAGTATTTCAGTTTTAACTTTTTTACTTACGGTTCCAGAGATGAACTAGTGGCCCACTACACATTATTCGCTATCTTTCTTTAATAATATTCTATATTTCAAACTTTAACTGTAATTTACTTAAAGTTTGTTAATCACTTTTCAACCACCTTCTTTTGAACAATTAATTTCATATAATTTCACTGTCACCTTATTATGGAGGATCTCAAGAAGTCTCTAAGATGTATCCGAGATGGTGTCTGCCAAAATGGAGGAGTTCCAGCAGCGCCTTATTGCAACGCAGAGTAGGTCCCCTCCGCTGGAACAAAGCTCCTCTTGTTCTTGAGTTTCAGGTATTTAAAAGTTCCCTTCTCTTTTGCCTTGAAAATCTCCAGGCTCAAATGGCGATGCTATTTAATGTACAGGATGAGCAGGAGATAGTGTATGTTGCTGCATGGGGTTAACGAAACAAAGGATGAAAGTTCCGGCTCCATAGCAAAGATGATATCCGTCCTGCTAAAGTGTCCCAACTTAACGGAGCAGAACCTTACCAGGTGTCATCGATTGGGAATTAGATCCAGAGAGAAGCCTAGGCCAATCTTAATAAAGCTTCGACAGTACGACAATAAATTAAGGATCTGGGCTGCCAAAACTAGTCACAAAGGCACCGGCATAACCTTGTCTGAGTTTTTAACCAAATCAAGACACTCCTTATTTATGGAGGCGAGAAAGCGGTTTGGTGTCACTAAATGCTTGAAACTTGGGATGGACGGGTACAAGTGTTAGGGGTTGATGGGAAACTTCGACGCATCTCTTCACTGAAGGAACTGGATACAGTCCCAGACGGCATCCCCTTATCGTCCACCACCGATGATCCAAGGCTGAGAGGAGACAAGACCCGTAACAAGAAGGGTTCAAAGAAGGTTTAATAACTTCCATATGTATTATGTGTGCTTATGGTTCGTGTGTGCGTTTAATTTTAACTTCTTCTTGGTTTCTGGGCATAAGTTTAAAGTGATAAATAGTTTTCTGTCAATTACTTATTTGGTTTCTCACAATCTTTACCTTGTCTTGTTTATTTATTGTTATTCAGTTATTACAGCTCAGTGACAGATACCTAGCAAACTTTATGTGAGTGTGACACTGTCAAAGTTTGTGATTGTCAGCGAAGGATAGATTGTATTGTCCATCCACAGATCATTAAATTATTCTCTCATAATATTGTACCACGTCTTAATCTGTGTGTTTCTCGGATCAAAACATAATTACATACAAAGTTGAGCTGTTCTCCTCTTCTATCATAAACCTCTATGATAAGCACGCCCCAGTGAGACGTGTTAAACTTAAACATTTACCTGCTCCCTGGCTTTCTGATGAGATAAAAAGTTTGATTCACAAAAAAAACAGAGCCAAAGCTAAAATGAGAACTGCCAAATCTGATGCAGAGCGCGAAAAATATAAAGTAGTTCGTTGACCTGTGTAATTCTTGTATTTCCTGTTCGTTTTGTAATTCTCTATTTGCTATTCTTGAATTTGTAAGATTAGCTTTTTAGTTTTAGTTAGTTTTTATAATATATATAGTTATTAATAGATTAAGGTTCTATATATTAATATAAATTTATTTTGTTTTTTATATAACTTCTGCACTTCTTGCACCCATCATTTTTTTTTATTTATTTCTTTTCTTACTAGGGTTGACTGGAAGAGATCGCTTGTTAGCGATAAGGCCGCCCGTTGCATCCTTTGTAATTTATATATATTGTGTTATTTGTATCTCTTTAGCAACGAAGTGTAAATAAATAAAATAAAAAAAAAAACTTTTTTTAATGTTAAATAATTTAAACATATTATCCTTATACTTTGACTGTGTTCCAATGAGATACCTATAGCTCTGATACGATATCCACATAGCGAACTAGTCTGTTTTTTTTGGGTTTTAATTGTAATTTGTTGTTTTTTTTGTTTATATATTATTATTATTATATAACTATACCCTTT
Organism: Pieris rapae; assembly: GCF_905147795.1. Lineage (NCBI taxonomy): Eukaryota > Metazoa > Arthropoda > Insecta > Lepidoptera > Pieridae > Pieris > Pieris rapae. The sequence goes on along the minus strand of NC_059533.1, from coordinate 1,146,502 downwards.
TGTGTTCTTATAGTTACATAGGTTTATTTGTGTGTGTGATTTGTTCTTGGATATAGCCATATCTCATTGTCTGTTGGTTATATCTTTTGTGAATTCAAGGATTGCAATAGTGATAACTCTGATGTCTTATCTCTGGAATCGTCCGATTGTGACTCCTTCCATAGTATAGACTCTTCCTCGCCTCCCTTACCTGATTCCTTATCCACTATTTTCCAAAACTTGTCTAAGCACTTTAACGTTATACACATTAACGTTTTGGTCCCCCAGTTACAAGAAATACATTGAAGCAATAGAAAACATTCAAAAAAAGTTCCTTAAGTTTTTAAGTTTTAAGGATTTCCAAAAGTTTAGTAGCTACTTGGATTCCTGCAAGTACTTTGGTATTGAATCCCTTGAATGTAGACGTAAACAATGCGACCTTATATTTTTACATGCTATTTGCAATGGTTTTATTGACTGCCCTGACTTGTTATCGCTTTTACTATTTAAGACCCCTTCATCACCCAATACAAGGCAAATCCAATTATTCGAAATTCCTCGTTCTAAGACCAACTATTTACGAAACTGTTATGTATCGCATACCTACAGATTACAACATAAATTACCAGCAAATCGATATATTTAATGTGACTAAAAAATTCTTAAAAAATATTAAAAAAAATTCAGGTAACTTTTACCAATAATGGCTTTGTTTGTTGTTTCATGTTGAATATATGTTTTGATTTACCGATCTCGAATCTTACTACTGTGCTTTGTAAAACTGTGCTTTATGTTTCCGTTTATATGTGTATTCCGTTTTGGCTTTTGTGTGTAATGTAATTGTTTGGTTATTGTTTAATGTATTAGCTGTAGGAATACTTAAATAAATAAAATAAAATAAATAAACTCTCAAAGTGTTCCAGCTCATCACGCAGATTTGCTCGCGTTGGCTTCTAAAGACATCCATGCCATACTTCTTTCTGAAACATCGTTCAATCCTTCCCTCTCCTCTGTTACTTACTCTCTTCCTGGTTACAATTTAATTAGAAATTACCGAATCAGCATGCGAGGAGGTGCTGTAGCAATTTATTTGCGTTCTCACATCCCCTTTTCGATCATTAACTCATCACCACAGCCTCCACCTAGCAATGCAGCCGAGCACCTCCTTATAGAAGTTCTTCTCTCCAATTGTAAGCTTCTCTTGGGAGTCTTCTATTCCCCGTCATCATCGGTAGACTACTTTGCTTCCTTTGGAAACATAACAACACAATAATCATGGGTGACTTTAACACATGCCTGCTGAAAAAATGTGAGCCGTCACGGGACGCCTGGCAGATGTGAAACATTGACATTATTTTGGAAAAGTAATAAATAATGATAAAATAAAATATTACGATTTTTTCCAGATAACGATGACTATTTATTGAATAAACATTTATTTTCATTAAATATTTTTAATGTGAAATTTACTACTACATATAGACTGTATGGTGATTCAGTTTTTAGTTGTCATTATACATTCAAAAGTTAAAGACGTGTTTCTCTAATTGATCCGCCGGCACTAGCAAAATTAAACCCGACACTAGCAAAACTAAACCTTGCGACCACACCATATGGTCGACTTCGAGCTGAATAGAAATTAAATAATATTGTATCGAGAACCGGTTACCGCAAACAAAAGACGTGCATTCCTGAGCGATGAGCGAGCGCCCGGTTGAAGCTAAGTGTAATTTAAAAGACATTTAAGTATTTTCGCGCCGACGAATCATTCATTTACAAGTTTTAGTGTGAGATTTTCGACTGATACGTATGAAAAATGGCCACAGAATCCGAAAAGGCAATTAATATACTCGAAAATATAGCCCTATTCATCGAGAATGAGGAATTTTTTATACATGAAGATTTATACTTGTGTATGTTGGGAGATTTAAAAGACATGTTGGCGGCAGTCGAGTCTGACAACAGTTCACAATCGCCGCCAGAAGAACTGCAAAATAAGAAAGTTCACCTCCCGGCTATACATTTACCTCTTTTTTCGGGCGAGTACGAACTCTGGCCTAGTTTTAAGGATTTGTTTTCATCACTCGTCCATAATTGTACAACACTAAGCGACGTCGAAAAACTCCATTACTTAAAAACCAGTGTGACAGGTGAAGCAGCGACTTTATTGAAGCACATTCCAGTAACCAGCGCTAACTACATTCAAGCATAGGGAACGCTGAACCATCGATATGGGAACATCGAGCGTCTAATAGTGAATGCATTGTTGAAGCGACTTTTTGCCCAGAAGAAATGTACCAGCCAAGCCGCAACACCACTGAAATCTCTACTCGACACCACCAACGAAGTATTACAAAGTCTAGAAAATTTGGAGGTGTCGACGGAGTCTTGGGATCCAGTAATTATATTTCTGGTCGCACAGAAGTTGGACCCAGAATCCCAGAAGGAGTGGGAACAAAATTCTTACTCAGAGAACTCTCAGGATTTGTCGACTTGGAGGGATCTGCGCAAGTTTTTGGAGGCAAAGTTCAGAACATTGGAATTAGTCAATTCCACCACTACTTCAAAGCTTGCCAAGGAACGAGTCCTTCACGTTATAGCCACAGAAAGACCAAAGCAAAGAAATTGTGCTTTATGTACAGATGCGCACACGTTATTCCATTGTAACGTATTCACCAAGATGTCACCAAACGAACGTAGAGAACATGTCAAAACAAACAAGCTCTGTTTCAACTGCCTCGGGGTTGGACATTCGGTGTTTAGGTGCCGTTTGCCAACATTATGCCGTGTATGTAAGAGACGTCACCACACTCTTCTACATCTATCTAACTACGGGGAGGCATCGGCTTCTCATGTTGTAGCTAATCAACCGATGTCATCCAATCAAGCAAATGGAGAAGAAAAGGAAGTTCAAGCAATGGTTGCGTCACACTATCACGCAGGGCGGAAACAGACAATTTCACTATTAGCCACTGCAATTGTAATTTTAAAGAATGAACGTGGACATACTACTACATTGAAGGCGCTAATAGACTCAGGATCTCAAGCATGTTTTATAAGTGAGAAGGCAACTCAGATCCTGAAACTACAGAAGAGAGCAGTAGATCTTATCGTGTCTGGACTTGAGTCCACGAAGGTTAGAGTGAGGCATGAAGTAAATGTTAATGTATCATCACGATGGAACAATTTCACATTACCTATTAAAGCCTACGTGATGACGAAGCCCTTGACCTCTAACATACATTCGGGCACAATAATAAGAAGAGATTGGCCGCACCTTGCTGGCATTCAACTGGCAGATGAAACATATTCCGCATCCTGTAACATTGATCTGCTGTTGGGTGTCAATGAGTATGTAAACATTATGAAGAAGGGATTAATCAAAGGTCCACCAGGTACACCATGCGCACAAGATGGACCTGGGATGGATCCTTATGGGTGGAATTGACATCAAGGTCAATCATGAGCAATCCTTAACGGTCATGAAACAAGAAGTTGATATAGAAGATTTACTGAAAACAATATGGGAAGTTGATGAAGATACGAAAAGAAACCTAACACAAAACGAACAGTTATGTGAAGATATATACACTAAGACACAGAAGCGAGATAAATGTGGAAGATACGTTGTCAAATTACCATTCAACATTGAAGAACCTAAATCAACAGACGGAAACACGAGAGAAATAGCATTGAAAAGACTAATGCAATTAGAAAGAAGGTTCAATCAAAATAAAGAATTAAAGCAAGAATATAAGAAAGTAATTCAAGACTACATAGATCTAAAACATATCGACTACACAACAAACAAAAAAACAAACTACTTTTACATGCATTTGTCGCGCTCCTACACAAGACTGCTATTGTTACATTAATACAAACCACAGCGGTTTTCTAATATAACATATTGTGATACATTATCTTATTTTGTAAAATAAGGAGAAAAATAAATATATGTATATACCATCAAATAGCCAGATGCATCGCCACGGCATGCGTCGCCACGGAAACAGAGAAACACAGAAATCGGTTTTACGTGCGGTTATAGATGTTTCACATCAAAACTTGCATCTCAATGCTACGCATAAAATCCCCGGTCTTACTCCGTCACTTTTAGATCTTATTTTTGTTTCTTCTCCTCACCTTGTGGCTAAGTATGGGCAACTTCCTGCTGTCGCTTTCTCGCACGATGACCTTCTCTATCTCTCATTTAATGCGAAGCCACCCAAGCAGAAACCGACAGTGGTTATGCGTCGCAGCTATGGTGGAATCGATCATGAGAGCCTGCTTAGTGATGCGTTCAAATTTGACTGGAGTGGTCTATACGACTTAGCCTTCCTCGATGACAAGGTTGAGCTGTTCACCTATTCTATCACAAACCTCTATGATAAGCACGCCCCAGTGAGACGTATTAAAATTAAACATTTCTCTGATGATAATGATATATAATAATAATAAAAAACTGAAAGTTTAACGTTCATAAGTGTACATTATGTTACCTATATGAATAAATGATTTTTGATTTGATTGATTGATTGAGATATTAAAATAAATAAATATATTTGTCTACGAAATGAAGTAGTATGAAATAGATAAGCTGTATGTGAAGCTGGGTTTGATGAGTTTTCATAAAGGTGTCTGCCCACTATCCCGTAGCATACCATGACCGAGCTAGGACCGTTTCAGACAAAAAACTATTCTTTGTATTGAGAAGTATGAGACTATGCCCACTAGACCGTTCCGTCACCGGCCGACACCGTAGCGTGCCATGCACGGGCCGTCAACTATTCGTCGGAGGGAATATTTTGCCGGTGCGGACTCGCTACGTGCATGGCACGCGACGTTGTCAGACCGCTGCGCGCAGGCGGCTAAACGGTGACTGAGCGGGGAGTGTGACCGTTACAAACCCATTCCTCTTCCTCTTCATCCAAAATGAAGCAATAATTGCCAGTTGTTCAATCGGTAGTTTCCTTATAGCCATAAATATTTCAATATTTCACCATATTAACGCGTCGGATGCTTTACGAGTGTATTGAAAAGATTTCTGCCGTGTCACATACGGGCATCATACAGATTATATACGGGTTACATACGGGTTGTAAACGGGTTCAGAACGCTGTCGGCCCGCTTCAGTGGGTGAAATAGAGCGTACCGGATTGCTTTCCGTGCTGGATACGTTCCTAGCACGGTCATGGTATGCTACGGGATAGTGGGCAGACACCTTTATACTTAAGTTTGCGTTTGTATTACTGAAAGTTATTTTGTAGTGTGTTAAAAGTTGATCATTAACATTAAATTAAGTTGTGTAGGTTATTATGCTGTTCTTTTATTATAACCTATACAGTAACACAGCATGTAGGTATATTTTTAATTTCTGCTTAGCCATGTAATTTAAGGTTATTACGTTTCTATTAGGCAGTTATTAAATAAATAGTAGATTAAATCAATCATTTTATTAATAGAATGTTATTAGATCTTAGGTACTGTTGGCAAATTAATGTGTTGTTGGAAAACGTAAGTTTCGAGTTTTTGGTTCAATTTTTTCGTTCGACCGTGTCTATAATTTTTTGACGAAGAATTTTTTGACCGTCACGAATATTGTCAATGAAGGCATCAAGGGGAGCAAAATCACCAAACTGGGACTTTTCAAATATCTGTCACAATCACTGTAAGTGTTCTAGATTTAGTAATACTAGAATATAGGTTAAGTTTTAGTCATTTAGTCCTGGAATATCGCTTCCCAACGTGCAGAAATCCTCGGAGCTTTGAGGTCGCTGTGAAGCGTGCTGCTGCTTTGCTTCTGGAAGAGGCTGGTTTAATTAACCAGAACTTTACGCACACCGGGCCAAATGGGCGTATATATATATACCTATATACTTATCAAAGCAAATATTACAAGACTTTTACTACAACCATTTTGAGGATTATACTTGTGAAACTCGCCTGTGCACTTAGGGCCAGTTTTTTGATCCGTAGTAAAAAGTGGTATGACCATTTGTTACTTTAAGTATAGTTAAATGACTACCCAGTAGTCAAATCGTAAATGCGTTTTTCAATGTTAGTAGAGCGCCGTAAGGTTTATACCTCGGAATCCAGGGCCAGTCAATGAATCTTAATATAAACCTTGAAAATATGTTTTTAATAGTATATAGAAAAATGTTAAAAACAATTTTTTCGCGCTCTCAATTTTTTAAAATTTATTATAAACAATTATTAATTTTTTGGAGTTTTCATTGATTTATATTAGTCAAAAGTCATATTTTAAAAAGAACAACTATTACAAACTTGAAAACTTGATCTTGGATCTTTAGGGACTGCAGATATACCGATGAAGGTCGGGTTGGAGAATAGAGGGGATAACAGCAGCTGTTCGGTATTGTTCATGGCGGGCCCTCACAGGATAGTACACGTAACTTGCTAGACTTAATACGTAGCTGTTGTTTTCGTTCCGAAAAATATTTATTTCAGATTTTTGTTTATTAAAAATTAATGTTTATATTATTGTGCAGTGAGTGTGATAAAATTTAATTACTGAACATTGCTGAGTTTTAAAAACTTTGAAAATAGTGGCATAAATTGTGAGTATTTGTTTTTCATTTATATTACATGCTTTTGAAAATAGTTATGAATATTTTGTAATAAATCGATGTTAAAAGTTAGAATATAATAGTTGAATTTAATAATATAAATCATTAATTATGATATAAAAGTTAGTTATTAATATTACTAATATTTGTTGTTGCAGCCACGTGTCGCAATGGGTGAACCATCCAGTAGTGAAAGTACAAGCAATGATTGCCTCATTTGTGATAAAATCGGATCTAGTTCTGAATTAAGCTCTGAACTAGGAGATATTATAAAAGTCACTAGAGGCATATCATCATTAAAGGCTGCATCTGCGGAAAGAGGGGATGGACTTTCTCAGTATATTATAAATACTCGTGACTTTGTCTACGTGCATTCGGTATGCAGACAAAAATATATTAATAAAGGATGCATTAATTCTTATTTAAAAAAAAGAACACCACATCTGCATGCTCTCCACCTAAAAAAAGCTTCGAACAGCTACTTCAATTGATTTTGATTGGAAAACTAGGTGCTTCTTTTGTGAAAAAGAAGCGGATGAAATGAAGGAAAGAAGGAAGTCCAAGTCGTCAAGACAACAAATCAGCTACGTCACTAGTACTGATTTCAAGAAAAGTATAGTAAGTTTGATATGTGAAGACAAAAGTGAATATTGTCGCAATATTCATAAAAGAATTGTAGGCGTGTTAGATTTAGTAGCTCAGGGAGCTAAACATCACGCGGATTGTTACATGCGTTTAAAAACAACGCTAAAACAGACTCTGAGGGAGAAAAAAATTCATCCAGTAACAATGCAAGTAGATGCAGCAAGTCAATTTTCACTCGCAGAATTAAAAAGTATTGTTACAATTGACCATATTCCTAACGATAAAACAATAAAAATGAGGTTAATGAACCATTACGAGGATAATATTGTATTCTCCAGTAAATTTGGTTCCAATACAATTATATGTTTTAAGAATCAACAATACGACATATTGTCCGACAACTGGTACAGTGAGAGGTCAAAAGATAACGAAGAAGAAGAACGTCGTAAGAAGCTGATGCCGATAAACTAATAATCGAAACTGCTGTTAATCTGCAATCTGAAAAGGTTGCTGTAGTGTCCGAAGATATAGATGTTTTAGTTTTATTGACTGCTCTCTCACCAACAGACCGAGAAATTTATTTTCGAAAACCATCCAAAGGCAAAATACCGCAAAAAACGTACTCTTCCAAATACTTTTGAGAATATTACCTAAGTGTAAAGAGCATATTCTGTTCTTACATGCATTCACTGGATGTGACACGACATCAGCTTTTTTCCAACTTGGCAAAAACGTATTTGCAAAAAATTTTGAAAAGCGACCAGACTTGCAAAATGCTGCGACAGTCTTCAAAAATGAATGCGAAAATACTGATGACATTTTTAAGGCTGGTGTTACATGCACTCTTGCTTTATACGGTGCCCCCCAGAAAATAAAAGATCTTAATGCATTAAGATATAGGTAACTCTTTTTTGAAAGCAACTGCTAAAAATACCTACGTTAAACTGCCGTCATTACCACCCACTGCAGATAGCGCATTTGAACACTTTAAAAGAGTATTGTTGCAAGTTCAAACATGGCTTGGAAGAGAAATATTACCAGAAGAATGGGGCTGGAAATATGAATGCGGAATATTGACACCGCAAACAATGACGCAACGACCAGCTCCAGAATCTTTATTAAAAATTATTTTTTGCTCACGCAAAACAGGATGTGGAGCATCTTGTGGGTGCAGGAAAAGTGGATTAAACTGCACTGCAGCTTGCTTAGAATGCAATGGTGACAGCTGCACTAATCCTTCACCTACAATCTATATCAACGAGATCGACGACGACGACAATAATGTACGATGATGTAACAATGTGTATAGTTAATGATAAATTTTTTTTGTAACTTATTTTTTACGATAATCTAATAAATTAACATTGAAGTTACTCTGCACATAAAGTCTGGCTAATGAAAGTTGATACTGAAAAAGCGCGGCAAATTTAAAAAATGTCAGTATGGCAGCCCTAAAGTAAAAAGGAAAGTTGGAACAACTCAGTTTGATACTTTGACATTTATTTTTATTTTACTAGTGGACAAAATTGCAAAATTTTGTCCGCGTTATGACGAGATTAAAAGTAGCTTATATCACTTGTTAACTCTTTATTATCACACGGATACGTCACTCCATTGTGGCGTATATAGAGGGACAAACAGGCTATCAAACACTATCATGAGTATCAATATTATCATGAGTTTTAAATATTTGTAAATCTATGTGAGTATGTATCAAAGAAAACAACACCATATATTTTTATACTGTTTTTTAATCACTATAATCAAAATCTGAATCTAAAAATTCAACATGGAGTGAATCGTCACAATCACTGGAGTCGCTGCTGTCTCTTAAATTGATGATAAAGCTTTATATGGTCTCTTCTTTTGTACTTGTCTTCCACATGAATGACATGGTCTGTCATTTTTTTCTAATCATTTGCTGTAATACACTCAAAAGATTGTTTTATAAGATCCTCGAACTCTTTTGGAGTTTGGCTTACATTTTTGCTTCCCACATTTCTTTTTGCTAGACTCCATATGAGTTCTATAGCATTTAGGTCAAAATGATATGGAGGAAGTCTTAGCACTTCATGTGCGTTTTGGCTTAAAAGTTCATCAGCTTCATAAATAGGTTCTGGTGTGTTCGGTTTTACTAAGCAGAGCAACTCTGCTTTTGAATTGTATGTTTCAAATGAAATACCATTCAATGTAAGCCAATTCTGTATCTCTAACTTTCGATTTTGAGATGTGGGCGCTTTATTTATTATGACAGAATGGTATGATGCATTGTCCATTACAATTACACTTGGTTTATTCAAATTGGGCATAAGCTTTTCTTGAAGCCATTTGTTGAAGTTTGTGGAATTCATGTCATGGTGGTAGTCGGCCATTTTCGATTTGGTGCTAAATACCAACAATGAGTTTGGAACAGGGCCTTTCTCTGATCCTGCATGCACAATAATATATCGTTTTCCTGACGATATATTTTCAATTATTCCACTTGTTGATGGACCTTGCCAACATTTTTTAGGCTTATAGGTTTTGTGAACATAAGTTTCATCTAAGTAGATTATTGGCTTGCCTTCTGCACGTTTCGATGCAATGGTACGCAAAAAGCGATTTCTCCATGCAGCTATGTCATACCGTTCAATTAATAATGAACGTTCATTTTTATTTTTCTTAAATTTATAACAGTTGCCTATTAATATGCGACGGAGAGTTTCACGACATCCACCAAATTCTATACTTTCTTTTAACTCTACCAACAAAGATCTTAATGTTGGTACTTGTTTCCTCACAATGTAAAATTCGTTTATTTTATTACGAATAACATCCATATCGAAACTATCTAAGTTCGACACTTTTAAAGGGTGAGGTCGTTTTTACCTGGAGTCCTCCAGACCCCTTCGTTCACCGCACCTTCTTTTTTAATTCTCTTCAATGTAATAACACTTACATCTGCAAAAAGAATAAAATAAAATGTCAATTATCGTGAGTCTCATAACTAAGAAATAATAGAAAATACACAAGTATTACAAAACTAGTCTAAGATTAACGTTGAGTGAAAACTTACCGGTGAGTGAAGATAGTTCTTCTAAGTACTATTTCATCATATCTTTTTGATCTAAATCTGTGATTTTTTCAATTGCTTGTTTTACGTCAGCAGTTCGTGCATTATCCTCAAGACTATCTGTAAAAGAACAATAACATTTTATAAAGTAACTAAAACTAATATGTACTTTTTTTAAAATAAAAAAATATCAAGACATTTTGACCGTACTAACCAAAAAAATCAGTCACAGTACGTAAACAATCCTGTTTTTCTCGCAATACGGCTTGTTTCACAAGCTTTTTCTCTTCATATTTCGAAATCATAGTTTTCGCACTTCACTTTTCTTTTTAGTTTTATTCATTTTTATAGCATTAACACGGATATATCGCAACAAAACTATACACAAGTCAACCACAACGAAACATCAACAACACGCCATCTTGTTGCGTCAGAGATAGGGATACCATACACTGATTCTGATTTTACCAAATCTTTTGGAAAACAGCCGAAAATTAATTTCTTTAAAATAATCTTGCCAAGTTTTTCTCTAGTAAATAGTGTACCTAATTAATTAAGCTATTTATTAGACCAACTTAAGGCTTAGTGTTGCTCTTGAAATGATCCCCAACACGTACATACGATACTTATTTTCGATGAATACAAGTTTAGCACACGTACGAATTTTTAAAACTCAATTTATAAAATGTTTAAAATAAGTTTGTTTTGAAAATGCCTTTTTGGAATTAATTGTTCCTAAGTACTTTCTGCTTAAAATACCCCACTTTGTAGGGTAAATATCCGATGGTAGGAACACTTTAGTGTTGTCATATAAAAAGTTTGTAAAAAAATCCAGTATCTACTTTCGTCAGCCAGACTCTATAATTTATTACAAATAAAATTAAATTTTTCGCTATAAACACTTTTTCCCCCTTCCGCCTCTCATTTTTCAGTAAATTGTTGTAACTCGAGATCGGTAAATTTTTTTTTTAACTTTTTTATTTGAGGTTTTAATAATGCAGTCTCATACTTGATATACAGATTCATTGACTGGCCCTGGGTTCCGAGGTTTGACCATTTTTATGCCTTACGGCACTCTACTATGTCTATTTTAACTATAGTCAAACTTAACAATTTGTCATTTTGTTGCCAGTGCAATGAACAATGACATCCCATAATTTTTTTTTTTTTTGTGGGGAATATTTATTTTGTATGACAACACTAGACAAACTGAGTGAATGATATCCAATTTTGACATCTTCATCAGTGTTCACAACCGTACGATAATTATCGTACATGTACGATAATTTCATAGCTATGTACGATGTACGATGGTACGTGACTATCGTACACAGATTGTACGATAATTTCCGTTCTCATGAAAAATTTGATTATTACACAGATAGCCCAATAATAATTACAGTTTTTAGTGTTAGTGCCATCTATTGGCTCATTGTTTTATTAGGATCACATGCCGTTGCTTCATGGCGCAATCCTTTCATTGGTTATTACTGTTGTTCATTATAAATTCGAAATGTTGGCACGTTCATGACACTCGAAGTGCCCTCGTCCGACGTCCACTCCCAGCTCAAGTCTTGCCATACGTCGAACATTTAATTTGAATTATTATTATTTTTTCAATTTAAAAAAACACAAGTTTACAAGATTTAAACTATAAATCATTTCCTACATACATTATTGCACGTTTCATATCATTTTTAAAAGTATTTTATCCGTTTTCCAGACTTGTACGATAATTTTTATCCATGTACGATAATGTTTCGGCCTCTGGTACGATAGTTGCCTGGCTTCAGGTTGTGAACACTGATCTTCATTCGTTATTTGTGCTTTAAAAGTTTGAAGTGTCAAATTAATCAAAATATAAATAAAGTTGTTTTTCTGTTTTAATACGGTTTACACCTATAACGATACTAAAATATACAAATAACGATGTCAGCAAGCAGCCAACGGGCAAACAAGTAAGTACAAACAAACGTGTTATTTATTCCGAGTTATCTTTTGTTTCATAGAAAAGTAATACATTTATGTTTTGTTAAAGGGACCGTACTAACTGGGCTCAAAAAGAAACCGCCAAATTGATGATGCTATTCAAGGATTACCCAGTCCTAATCTGAAAAGAAACGGATCACTCCAGTAATCTATCAAAACAAAAAAAAAGAGAGAGCATGATTTGCCCAATTATGCTAAGGAAGAGAATCAAAAACATTTGCTGCACAAAGAAGCATAATGTCGTACGGGATTTTACAGTGGGGTCGGGCTGCTGACATTGAATCCATTTTTATATTTTTCAAAAGAAAGCTGTCATAGCCAGTTATAATCTATGTTGTTACAAATCTGTTAGACATAATTTCATTACTAGAAATAAAGATGAAATACCTGAACTATCTTTCAGATTAGCCAAAATTCAAACCTCATTTATTTATTTATTTATTTATTTATTTATTTACACTTCTTTGCTATAGAAATAAATAAAGAAAAATGATGGGTGCAAGAAGTGCAGAAGTTATATAAGAAACAAAATAAATTTATATTAAAATATAGATCCTTAATCTATTAGTAACTATATATATTATAATAACTAACTAAAACTAATCTTACAAATTCAAGAAAATAGAGAATTTACAAAACGAACAGGAGATACAAGAATTACACAGGTCACGATTGATCAGGATAGGATAAGGTTAGGAAATATTTGTATAGAAGAGTTTTAAAAGACGATAGGGAGGAAGCCAATCGTATAGACTCAGGCAGCTTATTCCACAGCCTAATGGCGGAAATCCTAAATGAATTGCCTAAGAAGGAAGAGCTGTGGGATGGAATTTCCAATAGACATCTATTAGAAGAGCGTAGCGTATAGTTAGAAGGACCTAAGAATTTGAAATTATTTTGGGGATAAGAAGGGGTTTTGGGATTGAAAAGAATTGAATATGAGCGTCACGTCTGAGTCGAATAGGTAGCCACCCCAGCTGCCTGCGGAACTTAGACACATGGTCATATTTCCTAAGACCAAATATGAAACGTATGCACAAGTTCTGCAGGCGTTCGAGCTTGTTGAGTAGCTCTTCATTCATATCAGAGGTGCAGGAGTCCGCATAGTCGAGAATAGGAAGCAGAAGAGATTGCGCTAACATAGTTTTAGTGCGGATAGGAAGGAAATTAGAAAGACGTCTCAGAGAATTAGACGCGGCGTATAGTTTACGGCTGATTACCTTTACGTGATGACCCCAGGATAGCGTTTGGTCGAAGAAGACCCCAAGGTTTTTTACATTTTTATTAAGAGCCAAAGCCACACCGTCAAGGTAAACGCCAGGGATCTGAGCCCATTTCATTCTTGAAATAAAGAAAGGGCTTCCAATGACAATTACCTGACTCTTGGAAGGATTAATTTTAAGACCAAAGTCTTTACTCCAGTTAGCTATATTTTTAAGAGCATCATTCATCGTTTGTATCGCGAGAGGAAGCCGATCCAGTGTAGACTGAACGTAAACTTGGAGGTCATCAGCGTAAAGGTGATAATGAACCAAAAGACGTGCTGTCAGTGTGTTAATAAAGATAGAAAATAGAAGAGGCGAAAGTACTCCACCCTGCGGAACACCAGTACTTACATTATTCCACTGCGAGTGTGTTTCATTAATTTTAATACGCTGGCGACGACCGTTGAGATAGCTATCGAATCAAGCAATAGCAGATGGAGAGATTTTTAAAGAACGAAGCAACCCAAGCAGAATTTCAAACTTCACAGTATTGAAAGCATTGCTAAAGTCAAGCAGAGTGAGAACAGTGAGCTGCCCATCATCCATCCCCTGACGAATGTCGTCAGAGACCTTAACCAATGCAGTAGTCGTGCTATGCCCCGGGCGGAAACCCGATTGAAAAGGATCTAGTATGGAGTTCTTATTCAGAAATCCGCTAAGCTGCGAGTGTATAAGGCGCTCTAGAGCTTTAGATAGGAATGGTAGAATGGAAATGGGCCGGTAGTCAGAAAGGTTAGTAGGATCAGGCCGTTTGGGAATAGGAATGACTAAACTATCTTTCCAAGAAGTAGGAAATTTACCAGCCTTAACTGAATAATTGAAGATATGAGTGATAACTTGAAGGACAGCTGGCAAGATAGGTAATATCATAGCTCGACTAACTTGGTCACATCCGACAGCATCCGAAGAGATGGACCGGATGCAACCCTCCACTTCAGGCTCGGTGAATTCAGTGAAATTAAAGGGAATGAAGTTTGGAGTAGGAAGAGATGCTAGATTATTGAGTGTCTTCTCAAGAGAAGATTTATCATGGGTAGTAGAAGAGGTAAAGTGAGAGTTAAGATTGTCTATATCAATAGCTGAAGAAATATCATTCTGTGCCACTCTGCCAATCCCCAATTTTTTGAGGAACTTCCAGATTTTCGCGGTGTCACCATTGGATATTGAATCGTGAATATGTTGTCTTTGAGCATCACGACAGCGAGTGTTACAACGATTACGAACTACTTTATATTTTTCGCGCTCTGCATCAGATTTGGCAGTTCTCAATTTAGCTTTGGCTCTGTTTTTTTTGTGAATCAAACTTTTTATCTCATCAGTAAGCCAGGGAGCAGGTAAATGTTTAAGTTTAACACGTCTCACTGGGGCCTGCTTATCATAGAGGTTTATGATAGAAGAGGTGAACAGCTCAACTTTGTCATCGAGGAAGGCTAAGTTGTATAGACCACTCCAGTCAAATTTGAATGCATCACTAAGCAGGCTCTCATGATCGATTCCACCAAAGCTGCGACGCATAACTACTGTCGGTTTCTGCTTGGGTGGCTTCGCATTAAAGGAGAGATAGAGAAGGTCGTGGTGCGAGAAAGCGACAGCAGGAAGTTGCCCATACTTAGCCACAAGGTGAGGAGAAGAAACAAAAATAAGATCTAAAAGTGACGGAGTAAGACCGGGGATTTTATGCGTAGCATTGAGATGCAAGTTTTGTAAGTTGTAGGAGTGAGTCAAAGAAATAAGCCGTCTGGAGCGAGAATCATTTTTTAGCAGGCATGTGTTAAAGTCACCCATGATTATTGTGTTTTTATATAAGGGAGAAAATTGATCAATTGTGTCTTCAAAGGAAGCAAAGTAGTCCACCGATGATGACGGGGAATAGAAGACTCCCAAGAGAAGCTTACAATTGGAGAGAAGAACTTCTATAAGGAGGTGCTCGGCTGCATTGCTAGGTGGAGGCTGTGGCGATGAGTTAATGATGGAAAAGGGGATGTGAGAACGCAAATAAATTGCCACACCACCTCCTCGCATGCCGATTCGGTCATTTCTAATTAAATTGTAACCAAGAAGAGAGTAAGTAACAGAGGAGAGGGAAGGATTGAACCATGTTTCAGAAATAAGAATGGCATGGATGTCTTTAGAAGCCAACGTGAGCAGGTCTGTATGATGAGCTGGTACACTTTGAGCGTTAATGTGTATAACGTTAAAGTGCTTAGACAAGTTTTGAAAAATAGAGGATAAGGAATCAGGTAGTGGAGGCGTGGAAGAGTCTATACTATGGAAGGAGTCACAATCGGACGATTCCAAAGATAAGAAATCAGAGTTATCACTATTGCAATCCATGAATTCACAAAAGTATGATAATTTTCCAAGATATATCCACCAGACAATGAGATATGGCTATATCCAAGAACAAATCACACACACAAATAAACCTATATAACTATAAGAACACAAAAGAGAATAGTTAACTAATAATAATAATATATAAACAAAACAAAAAACAAATTACAATTTAGCCCAAAAAATCACACTAGTTCGCTAAGTGGCTATCGTATCAGTGCTATAGCTACAGGTATCTCGTTGGAACACAGTCAAAGTATAAGGATAATATTATGTTTAAATTATTTTACATTAAAAAAGATTGTTATGATCCGAGAAACACACAGATTAAGACGTGGTACAATATTATGAGAGAATAATTTAATGATCTGTGGACGGACAATACAAACTATCCCTCGCTGACAATCACAAACTTTGACAGTGTCACATAAAGTTTTCTAGGTATCTGTCACTGAGCTGTAATAACTAAATAACAATAAATAAACAAGACAAGGTGAAGATTGTGAGAAATCAAATAAGTAATTGACAGAGAACTATTTATCACTTTAAACCTATGCCCAGAAACCAAGAAGAAATTAAAATCAAACGCACACACGGAACATAAGCGCATAATACATATGGGAGTTATTGAACCTTCTTTGAACCCTTCTTGTTACGGGTCTTGTCTCCTCTCAGCTTTGGATCATCAGCGGCGGCCGATAAGGGGATGCTGTCTGGGACCGTATCCAGTTCCTTCAGTGAAGAGATGCGTCGAAGTTTCCCATCAGCCCCTATCACTTGTACCCGTCCATCCCTGGTCCAGCATTTCGTGACACCAAACCGCTTTCTCGCCTCCATAAATAAAGAGCGCCTTGATTTAGTTAAAAACTCAGACAAGGTTATGCCTGTGCCTTTAAGACTAGTTTTGGCAGCCCAGATCCTTAATTTATCGTCATGCTCTCGAAGCTTTATTAAGATTGGCCTAGGCTTCTCTCTGGATATAATTCCCAATCGATGACACCTGGTGAGGCTCTGCTCTGTTAAGTAGGGACACTTAAGTAGGACGGATATCATCTTAGCTATGGAGCCTGAACTTTCATCCTTTGTTTCGTTAACCCCATGCAGCAACAGACACTTTCGCCTGCTGCGCATCTCCTGCTCGTCCTGTACTTTAAATAGCATCGCCATTTGAGCCTGGAGATTCTCAAGGCAAAAGAGAACTGAACTTTTAAATACCTCGAACTCCTTAGCAAGAGGAGTTTGTTCCAGCGAAGGGGACCTACTCTGCGTTGCAATAAGGCGCTGCTGGAACTCTTCCATTTTGGCAGACACCATTTTGGATACATCCCTTAGAGACTTCTTAAGATCCTCCATAATAAGGTGACAGTGAAATTATATGAAATTAATTGTTCAAAAGAAGGTAGTTGAAAAGTGATTAACAAACTTTAAGTAAATTACAGTTAATTATAGGATAATATAAAAGAAAGATAGCGAATAATGTGTAGTGGGCCACTAGTTCATCACTGGAACCGTAAGTAAAAAAGTTAAAACTGAAATACTATTTTATTTTGGTACAAATCAAGAGACACACTAATACACGTTTGCACTACCCACTGTTGACGTTGACATTGCCATGACATTGACTATTATTAAGCTGTCATTTGAATCTTAATCAATTTACGAAACCTGTATAATACTTCTTACAACTTTCTTATACTTCAGGTTTCTGGATTTCAGGACATTCTTATTTCATAAATACTAGAATTAATTGCTACAAAATATGTGAATGTGAATTTATCGATATTTCTAGCTATTATCGGAAATAACTTTCTCTACGTGGGATTTTATACTATAGAAAATGTATATATCGTTTATAATTGCTATGAGATATTGAAGAAATTATGACAAATAATTGAACAAAAGAAAAGCTTTTCTCGTAATATATAGAATTTATAATTATAAACCACTCCAATGATTTTTTTTGCATTCACACCAATACTTGTACAACATTGATGCCTGACATTGATTTAACTCGGTACGAGTTTGTTATTATCATAACGATATTATTTCAATATTAAATAAAAATGTTAACCATGGTACTTAATACCATTCTAATAAGTTGTATATATATATATATATATAATAAAGTAGATAATACAACATTAGTTCTGTAATAAAAATAATACAGTTAAATAAATTATTTTCTTTATTCAAAACAAATAACATAATACATATAAATATATCTAATAACTAACCTTAAAATTTAATTATTAAAAAATATTATTAAAAGGAGTCCCTTAAGGCAATTCCATTCTAATAAGTTGTATATATATATAATAAAGTAGATAATACAACATTAGTTCTGTAATAAAAATAATACAGTTAAATAAATTATTTTCTTTATTCAAAACAAATAACATAATACATATAAATATATCTAATAACTAACCTTAAAATTTAATTATTAAAAAATATTATTAAAAGGAGTCCCTTAAGGCAAGGTTCCGAAGATAAAAAAATTGTTTTTTTAGTTTTTTACACTTAAATTAGAATTCAAACAGGAACCTATATTATAAAAGAAATAAAAATAATAATGTCACCCAGTGAACGGCTATCCTAACCCCTGTTTTTGTCATACGTGAATCTCACGGCATTCTGTTAAGCAATTTCATTTTTCATTTTTGTGAGTGAAGGGTAGATGACTTACTAAATGAGTTGTGGTCTATGAATATCGTGACAATTAACCCATTTTATTTATAAAAAGAGTTAATTGTCAAAATTTTCATATAAACAAAATACATATTACTATTTTATTCGAAATAAAAAATAGAATACGTACATCAATCATGTTTTGGGGGACCTAGATTGAATTCAAATTGGATAAATACACTTGTTTAATGTAGTGTAAATATAAAAAAACGTCTTGCCAATTTTAACCTATTACCTTATGAATATTGTTAAGAATTAAGATGATATTGATATTGACCGTAAAGCCCATCTGGCAAAGGGGCCGCTTAAAGGTAAGTTATAAGCTTATTTATTAGTACATCTTAAGTTACGTGTTTTATTTATAACTTCCAATGAAGAGTTTATATTGAGTATTTACTCTAACCCTACAGGCGACAACTGATAAGCCATGGTGTTTGTGGGGGCAGACAACTTAAAAACATTAATTATATTTCAGGACAAAACAAAGGATACTTAGCATCTGGATATATTATCACAATTTAAGAATATTATCTTGACAAAAAGATTATCATGTCACTCTTAAAGTGATACTCTCAGCAAATGGTCTAAGGATTCAAACTAAACAGGATGGATAGATATCTTAAATTTCAAAATGTTACTAAAGGTGAGTACCAAAGGTTTCATGTAATATTTTGTTCAGAATAAATGAATAATAATCATGTTGGATCAAATCTATAAGCATTCAATTGCTCAAATTCATACCATTGTAAGTGATCAATATTGATTTTTATTGATATGTTGGAAATGACATTGCTATAACTTATTTTATAAATATAGAAGCAATTAATATTAAAAAGGTAGTCATTGCTGCTGACTCCAGTTTAGCACTAAACATACCCTTTATGGGCCTGAACCATAGATTTGTTTCATTTATAAATAATTGTTTTTATGAAACAAATCAGGCCAAAGTGCATACTTTTCTTAGATTTTTGGGTTGACTCAAATCCAAATCAAAGAAAATCTAGGGCAAACCGTTATTAACATATAGGATTTTTATTCATACTGTTGAATCAAATATTATGTGCAAAATAGTGTTATAAGTGCCATTTTTACCATAAAACTCTTAATAATATTTGGCTTATTTATGAAACTAGTTTTTAAGAAACTTTACTTAGAATTATAATAGTATTCCATACATTATTTTTAAACTTCATAAGATACCTACTACACTACACTTGAGGTTATCCTAATCAAAATAGCTTTAGTTTTTGTGTGTTGTTTGTATTTATTACAATTAATAACTTGCATAAAACAATATAGTTAATTAAATTGCTATGCAATATTATTGTGTCAGTATGGTCACATGCCACATCTCACTATTTACTATTTTACCAGATAACAATTGTATTACAGCCATCAGCGGTAGTTGTCAAGAACGAGGCAGATAATGAACAATGATTGAAAAGAAAATGTATTAAACTGAGATCAACAATTGATTTATATGAAAAATTATATGACTGTGTTTGAAGGATTATGGGTCGTTTATCAAAGAAACGATAGTAATTAGCACAAATATAACTTTTATTTGGTAATAAGATGAATGACAGCAAGAACACTTTGTTACAACAATCTTCATATATAGTGTTGCCACCTAGATAAATTTTCAAAAACTATTTTACTTAAATTGCTCAATACTCCCACTAAAATTTAAACTAGGTACAAATATAAAAAAAAATAAACTCCTACTGAAATTAGAGTTGTGAAAAGAAAAACAAAATGTGATCTCTTAAATAGATAAAAGCTTGAGTTGGTAACGCTTTAGTTAACATATCTGCTAATTGACTGTTACTAGGAATATAATTTAGTTTAATTACACCCAACTCAACCTTTTCCCTTATAAAATTAAATTTCACATCTATGTGTTTGGTTTTCTTATGATAAACAGGATTGCTAATTAACTTAATTGCACTCTGATTATCAACATACAATGGAACAGATGTAGTATTTTCACCTAAATCTAGAACATTATGTTCTTCAAAAATTACATTTCTTGATATTTTAACCTTTTTGGTTTCTGGATTGAACATCCTGTAATTGTTATTATCATACCCAATTAGTATCATTTTCTCACTCTTTTTGTCAAGTTTAGTTCTTAGCTGATTAGGAATATGGACATATCCAATACTTCCAAACACCTTCACATGGCCTATATGAGGTATGATGCCGTTCCATAATTCAAATGGTGTTTTCTTAGGAGTTTGGCTGGAGGAAGTCCGGTTTAATAAATATACTGCACAATTCACAGCCTCAGCCCATAATTCCAGTGACACATCCCTCGCGTACAACATTGAACGTGCACTCTCCACAATGGTACGGTTCCCTCTTTCAGCACGCCCATTTTGTTCTGGTGTATATGGCGCAGTACACTCATGAATTATACCTTCTTTGCTGAGATAGTCATTGAAGGTTTTATTCACATACTCTCTTCCATTATCAGTATGCAATATTCTGACACTATGCATGTACTTATTTTTGATCATAGCATTGTATTTCATGAATATGTCCATCACATCACTTTTATGTTTGACAAAATATACATGCCTGTAACTTGTAGCAGCATCCTTAAATAATATAAAGTATCTCATACCTTGGATAGATGTATGACTCATAGGTCCACAGACATAACTATATACAAGGTCACCTGGCTGTAGTTCTCCTCGTATAGATTTGTGAAATGGAAATCTGCACTGCTTTCCATATGCACATGCTTCACAAACAAAATCAGTTTTATCACTGTTATTCAGTTTCAAGCCTTCTACCACATTATCAGCACTCATACTCTTGATTTGTTTTAGGTTAACATGTCCCAGTCTTTCTTGCCACATTTTAATGTTATTTTGATCACTTTGAACTAAGTTACAGGTATCTGAGACCACAGCTTTAATTTTCAATTCGTATAAATTATTTTCTGTTATTGTTGCACACATTACCAAGTCATTGCCTTTGTAAATGAATGCACCAGAGTCTTTCTTGATAATGATATAGGATTTACGCATTATCACACCTTCTGAGAACAGATATCGTCGCAAATTCGGAACATACAATACATCATGTAGTTCACTGTTCTCCCACTGTCCATTGACACATCTCTTGATTAACACCTTGCCAATGCCAGCCACTTCCACTGATTGTTTGTTTCCTAATGTCAATGATTTCTGGTTACATTCCAATAGTTCTGCAAAGAACTCCTTTCTATAGGTCATATGTGCAGAGGCACCACTGTCTAAAATCCACACATTGTCTTCAGCTTCATGGAATTTGGTTTCTACATTAAACGCTAACAAGTCTGCACCTTCCTGTTGAGGTTTTCTATACTTGGATTTCTTTGGAGCACGACATTCTCGAGAAAAATGTCCTCGTTTCCCACAATTATAACATTCAAATCTGTGTTTACCGTTTTTATTTTGATTTGAATTACTAGCATTTCTATTCAGCTCACTTTGTTTTGGGCTATTTTTCCATCCTTTCTTAGCCACAAGAAGAGCGGTTTCTTGTTCTTCTTCACACTGTAAACTAGCTTCTTCATCTAACAAACGAGCAGTGAGATTGACAAGAGTCTGTTGCTCTGGATCCAAAGACATCTACGCTTGACGAAGTGATCTATACTTATGAGGCAGTGTTCCAAGTATTTTTGTTATCACAGCCATTTCACTAATACTTTCGCCACTTTCTTTTAACTGCTTGGCCAATGATTCCACTTTAGAAATGTGTTGAGCTACACTGTCATTTGTAGACATTTTATACTAGTAAAACTTTTCATGGATCAACATTTTACATAATTCACTCTTCTGTTCGTATATTGATTCAAGTTTTGTCATTATTTCCTTAGCAGTTTCACAATTTTCTATTAAAGTTATTTGTTTGTTCCATCGAAGATGTTATAATAAACATGGCCATGCCATCATTCTTTGTCCATTCAACATTATTTCCAGCCGGTTTAGGCACTGAAATATTTTTCTTTGCTATTTTCCTTAAAACTTTCAATTGCAGAATCTACTGGGCCCATAACCTGAAGGATTATGGGTCGTTTATCAAAGAAACGATAGTAATTAGCACAAATATAACTTTTATTTGGTAATAAGATGAATGACAGCAAGAACACTTAGTAATTAGTTACAACAATCTTCATATATAGTGTTGCCACCTAGTTAAATTTTCAAAAACTATTTTACTTAAATTGCTCAATAGTGTTTAAGATAATTGTGTACTTCATAATAATTTTTTTGTAGTTAATAATATTATATTAATAAAATGATTAATTAAATCTACTATTTATTTAATGACTGCCTAATAAAAACATAGTAACCTTAAATACATGGCTAAGCAGAAATAAAAAATACATATGCTGTGTTTATGTATAGGTAAATAAAAGAACAGAATAATAACTTACACAACATGATTTAATGTCAATAATAAACTTTTAACACAATACAAAATAACTTTCAGTAATACAAACTCAAACTTAAGTATAATAAAAACTAATCAAACCCAGCCTCACATAGAGCTAATCAATTACTACTTTATTTTGTAGACAAATATATTTATTTATTTTAATATATTTTCTAATCAGTTAAGAAAAAGTAATTGTTATGAACAAAAATATTAAAAAGCTTAATAAGTACTTGAACTATCATGTACATAATGATGGTATTTTATACTTGTGTAAAGCAGAATAATGTTCTTATTCAAAACCTTTTAATTTAATTTATAAAGATATAAGAACCGCCAATTTTGGTTGTTCGGGCTGTGATATCATTTATTATAAATTGAAGGATAGTTGAAATTCAATTATTTGAAAATATCTGCACTATTGTGTCTCTATATCCAGGGTCCTTGTCATTGATATAAATGTTACATTCTTCTTCAAAGGCAGAAAATACAACCAGGATTTTTTGAACATCGGAACTCTGAAATGATTACATTAATAATTTTAGTATACCTACTCATAAAATAGGATGAATTTACTGGAGACACGACATGATGAAGAGTGGATTGAAAAATTGGTTCTGAGATAAAAATTATATTTTATTGCTAAAATAATAAAAATGTTTGAATCTCAGCAGCCCATATAGGAAATATTTTAGGTTTCTTAAATACCACATAATGTCTTGGGTATTGGATAAAAGCGATAGTAACCAACGCCGAGAAACCAATTGGTCGTTTCATGCCTTTTTCTTCGCCATCAATAGATATTATATTAAGTATTTTTTAATTGTTTACATAATTTATTATTGAAATAGAGGTTTAAAGTGGAAACGGGCCTTCCGTAAGAATAAAAAAATTCTATTTTACTAAACTTACTGCTTATAGATATAAATTTGAATTTCGTAAAAAAATGCTGTATTTATAAATATTAATTTATAAACTTATCACATATATATAGATTGTCCTATATTAGAATATTTTCAAATAAAACAACCTTTAACTTCGCTCTAAAATGGCTAACTCACTTGTAAATCATGATTTCACCTAGGAAAAAGCAACTTTTAATTTGACGTAAAAAATCGAGTTCACTGCCGATTTTAAATCACATGAGATGTCAAAATATGGTGTCATCAGAATGCAAAATAGCAAGACTTTTTGAGCGTAAGCGATGTGAGTCTTAAATTTTATACAAAATTTTCCGGAAGTTGAGTTCAATTCGAAAATTGAATGCTCAGTGTCTGTCAAGGATTCTTCCAGAATCCAGTATATTAATGAGACGATAACCCTTGTAGAGGGCGCTTCACGCTTTCGCACTTGTATTGATTGTTCGGTTTTTATTATTAAACGGTTTTAGCTCACCCCGTTTGTTTTATTTATTTATTATTTATTATTCTTGGGTCAAACTAAGTAATTCAAATTTCACCCTCTTTCTGTCAACCGATTAATCTGACATTTTGTATACACTGTAGATGCCTACATATATGGCGCAATCATTCTTACATTGCATTTATTATCTAGGTTAAGTCAATGCCCTGTAAGCATCTACATTATATTTTAAATGAATAAAAATAAGGAGTCGGTTTCCAAGGCTTGTCTGAGATGGTTGTTTAATTATATTATTTCTCCTTTATATATTGTTATGTGTCTACACATACGATACCCCACAATTGGTGACCCCGACGTTAGCAGACCACCGCGGCCGACGTGATTGAAGACTTAATTCGAGATTTATATGAACAGGTTTGGTGATAGCGCGGTTTTATCGGCTTTCCACAAGCGGATTCCACCGATTTAACTATCAAGAGGCATATAGTCACCAAACCATGTCTCTCGATAACATCTGCGGTGGCGCCGGCACCAGTAGCGGCGATTTAGCGACTATCAGTGTTTCTTCGAAAATTCCCGAGTTTTGGAGCGAAATGCCAAGGGTATGGTTTGCGCAATTCGAAACCGTCATAGCACCCCAGAAACAGGGAGATGATGTAAAATTTAGCTTAGTCGTCTCAAAGCTCAATAAGGATGCCATTAGACAAATAACGGATATTTTGATCACACCGCCAGCGATTAATAAATATGGAGCGCTGAAGGAAAGGCTTTTGTCAGTATATGAAGAGTCCGAAGAGCGGCAGTTTCAAAAGCTGGTGAGTGAAATGAGCTTGGGCGATCAAAAGCCTTCGCAGTTATTACGTCGCATGCGCGAGTTGGCGGAAAACACGAAGGTTCCAGAAAAAACACTTCATAATTTATGGACTTCAAGACTTCCTTCGCACGTGCGTGCAGTTTTGACAGTAAGTCAGGATCAAAAATTAGATAACCTGGCCGGGATAGCGGATAAGATTTTGGAAAACAACCGCGATGAGGTTAATGAGATTAGCACCGCTCAACCAATCGTCGTGACGGAGTTATTGGCCCAGTTAAGCAAATTAACGCTGGAAGTGGCAGCGCTAAAGTCGCAGGTCCATTTGACCAACGATCGTCGTAGCCGTGAACGCAGTTTTTCAAGGTCAAGATCCAAATCGCGCACCAGAATAACCCCAGATAGTCCAAAATGGTTATGCAGATACCATCTACGTTATAGACACAGAGCGCGAAACTGCGAGAAGCCTTGCAGCTGGAAGTCGCCGTCGGAAAACTAAAGCAAGCGTTGACAGAGGCGGTCGTCAGCGCTATACTTCCGTCTAACCGCCTTTGCGTTACCGACCGAAAAAGTGGGTATCGTTTTTTGGTAGACACGGGCGCAAATGTCTCAGTAATTCCCAAGCGAGGTTTCCATAATATAAAAGACAGTACTTACAAATTGTACGCTGCCAATGGAACCCAAATTACGACATACGGCGACAAAACGCTGACGCTGAATTTAAATATGAGGCGACCATATACATGGACATTTATTATCGCGGATATTACGCAACCAATACTCGGCGCAGATTTCCTAGAGCACCACAATATTTTGGTAGATATACGCAACAGGAAATTAATAGACGGGACAACAGGACTTTTGACGTCAGGGAGGCTCATACAGTCTAGCGTTTCAACTCTACGAACCATCAAGTTGTCAGAGCCATACGCTGACATACTGGCGCTATATCCAAATCTCACGAAACCAGTGAATGCATTCATACAGCCAAAGCATAACGTCACTCATCAAATAATAACAAACGGACATCCTGTATACTCCAAGTGCCGCCCGCTGTCGGCGGACAAATACCATAGAGTTAAAAAAGAGATAGAAATGATGCTAGAGACTGGCATTTGCAGACCATCAAAAAGTCCTTGGGCGAGTCCACTTCATGTGACTACAAAGAAAAACGGAGATTTGAGACTATGTGGCGATTACCGGAAGCTTAACGCTATTACTGTTCCAGACAGATATCCTGTTCCGCGATTATTAGACTTCATGAATATACTTCCAGGAACATCTATTTACTCCAGAATAGATCTGCAGAGAGCCTACAATCAAATTCCTGTCCTTGAAATTGAAAAAACAGCTGTAATAACACCGTTTGGTCTCTTCGAATTCCCACGAATGCCATTCGGACTTCGTAACGCAGGACAAACATTTGTCAGGTTTTTAAATTCCATTCTGTCTCCAGGGATGGACTATATCTTTACATTTGTCGACGACATTTTAATTGCGTCGAAATCAGAAGAAGAACACAGAAACCACCTGAAGGAAGTATTCACGCGACTGAACGAGCACGGAATTGCGATCAATCTAGCCAAATGCGAGTTTGGGCGACAAGAGATCGATTTCCTGGGATATTGTATTACACCTAACGGCGTCAAACCACTACCAGGACGAGTAGAAGCTATAGCAAAATACCCCAAACCAAAAACCATACAAGAACTGCGACGATTTTTAGGTATGATAAATTTTTATCGAAATAACATACCTCTGGCAGCAAAATACCAATCTTGCCTTAACAGATACCTTAAGAAAAGTAATGCGAGAAAAAGAGACAAGACTCAGATAGAATGGACCGACGAAACTTCCGAAGCATTTGAAAAATGCAAGGATAGTTTGAGTAATGCAGTAATGCTCACTGCGCCCGCCAGCGGCGCCCCACTGTCTGTCATGACCGACGCGTCACAAACTTGTGTTGGAGCGGTACTTCAGCAATATGAAAATAACGAATGGAAGCCTTTATCATTTTTCTCCAAAGCACTGAGCGAGACACAGTCCAACTACAGCACATACGACCGTGAGTTGCTGGCTGTCTACATGGCAATAACACACTTCCAACCATATATAGAAGGGCGACAATTGATTGTCTATACTGATCACAAGCCGTTATGCCATGCGTTCACAAACAAGCAAAATGTCGTAAGTAAAAAGGTATCCCCAAGACGATTACGTCACCTCGAGTACATCGCACAATTTACAACGGATATTCGACACCTCGCCGGTAACCAGAATCCGGTAGCCGACGCATTGTCGAGAATAAGCCAAATAGACTGTCCGTCACCCGTTGATTGGAAAGACATGGCAGATATGCAATTAGAGGACAGTGAACTCAAACAATTATTTACTAAAGTAAACTTAAAATGGACTAAAATCAAGATCGATGACAAACGGGAGTTAGTCTGCGAATTTTCAACTAGAAAAGTACGTCCATATGTGCCGAATACACTCCGAAAAAAGGTTTTTGACATTATGCATGGCGTTACACATCCAGGTATAAGATCAACAAAAAAATTAATTATAGAACATTACTTTTGGCCAAGTATGAACAGAGACATCGGACAGTGGGCAAAGACATGCGTATCGTGTCAAAAGAGTAAAGTACATCGACACAATTCAGCACCTATTGAAACCTTTCAACAATCGTCACGTTTAGATCACGTACACATCGATATTGTCGGCCCACTCCCTGAGTCTGATGGAAAGCGATATATTATAACAATGATTGATAGGGCAACAAGATGGCCAGAAGCTGTGCCAGTGGCGCAGATAAGCGCAGATACAGTCGCGAAGGTTTTAGTTAATATTTGGATTGTCCGTTACGGATGTCCATCTGTAATAACATCCGACCAAGGGAGACAGTTCGAGTCCGATTTATTTATTTCTCTTACTAAGGCGTTAGGAATTAAGAAAAATAGGACAACAAGTTACCACCCCCAGTCAAACGGCATAGTGGAAAGATGGCACAGGACCCTTAAGGCAACACTAATGGCACGTGGTAATACAACAAATTGGTCCACAGATTTACCAATTGTTTTGATGGGATTAAGAGCGGCTTTAAGAAAAGACGAGAACGTTAGCCCCGCACAAATGTTGTATGGTACAAATATACGATTACCAGGAGTGTTTTTAGAGCAGAAAAAGCAAATTACATCTCCAGAAACGTACACACATGATCTACAACGAATGATGTCACAACTAAGTCCATTTCAGGACAACCACCACGCCAAACACAAGCCATACATACACAGTGATATGGAAAACGCCAAATACGTTTTTATAAGGACCGATGCCGTAAAGAAACCATTAATTCCACCATATGAAGGCCCATACAAGATACTTGAAAAACATGAAAAATTTTACAAGTTGCAGTTGCCAAGCAAAACAAAGATAGTCTCAATAGATAGGTTGAAGCCTGCATATATTTTAAGTGACGACCAGGTGAATAACCGGTTAGTTTATAATCAAAAACTCGGTCAGTTGCAAAATGATGACAAAGATGAATTAACAAAAACACGAAGTGGCAGAATTGTGCGTCCAGTGGTGCGTTTTGCGTTGTGAATTTAACCATAGGATATATGATAGTACGATAGAATAGATAGTAGGATATATGAAAACATCAGTTAGTTACTAAGAAAGTTTATACATCTTATTTTTTATTTTTATATATTTACCTTCTTATAACACTATTTAATCATATTGTAAATTGTTAAAATATTGTATCATAATGTATTAACTTGCTCTTTTTTTACATCTTTATTTTGTTTTTTTTATTTAAAGGGGGGAACTATGTAGATGCCTACATATATGGCGCAATCATTCTTACATTGCATTTATTATCTAGGTTAAGTCAATGCCCTGTAAGCATCTACATTATATTTTAAATGAATAAAAATAAGGAGTCGGTTTCCAAGGCTTGTC
The DNA here is from genome assembly GCF_905147795.1 of Pieris rapae. Lineage (NCBI taxonomy): Eukaryota > Metazoa > Arthropoda > Insecta > Lepidoptera > Pieridae > Pieris > Pieris rapae. The sequence goes on along the minus strand of NC_059533.1, from coordinate 1,117,456 downwards.
TGAGATGGTTGTTTAATTATATTATTTCTCCTTTATATATTGTTATGTGTCTACACATACGATACCCCACAACACTTTGGATTTTGGTGACAATACAATTATGTTTATTCATTATCATTATAAACTCAAGATGGCCGCCGCTACAAAATGGCGGATAATTTATGTTTTATTAATCCTATCAATATGAGTATCAAATGAAAGGGCTCAACAAGTAGAATACAATATACTAAAATAAAACCGTGGGGAATTTCCATGAGCAAGAAAATAGTAAGTAATTTCCTCACCGTCTGTGGGCCAACTACCTATTTTAACGACGAATTAAACGATTCTTCTATCGAACATTAAGTCGATATTTTGTAGACAATTTACGTGCCCCACGGTTTTATTTTAGTCTAGTCTATGCATATGTTTATAATTCCCACGACTGTATCTATTTTATTATTTTTTTGTTTTTAGTGCATTTATCTTAAACATTGCAATGTATGTATAAAATCAGAGTATATTGCACAATCAACATATTTTCAACCATTTTCTTTTGGATAACAATATTCATGTGGCCATTCTTTGCGAGACTTGGCTTAAACCTCATCATAAATTTAAATTGCGTAATTTCGATGTAGTAAGACTAGACTCGGGAAACTCTCACAATGGTGTAGCCATACTTGTACATAGATCTATCTCTTACTCTAATGTAAATACTGTTTATGATAATTCTCTTTAAAATATAGCTATTAGAATTAAATATTCAAATTGCAAGGAATTAACTATTGTAAGCCTTTACAGCCCAGGTAATTGCAGCCCTCCTTTTTCACCACATAAACTGAATAATTTAATTAAAAGCCAATTTAATTGAACCAATTTTCTTGGCGGGGGATTTTAACTGTCATAATATAGTTTGGGGCAGCCAAACCTCTGATTGCAGGGGCAAAGACATTTTAGATGTCATTCATAAAAACAATTTAGTCCTACTAAATGATGGTCATGTTACTACAGTCGGCTCTCACATATAGAGATCTAATGTCTTGGATTTAAACATAGTCTCTCCTTCCATCTCTTTACAAGGTGACTGGATGGTCTTCGACGATCCATTAGGCAGCTATCACCTCCCTGTAATAACAAAAATTCTACTCAGTTGTAATAATTCTTATTCTATAGATATACCTGATAGTAATCCTCTCCCTTCTTCTTGTAATTTAAAATTAGTTGATTGGGATCTATATTCCACTAAAGTTGATTTGTTATTTCATAATTTATCCTTAAATACTCAAGATCCTACTTTAACATACAACAATCTTATTAAATGCTTAAACAGGGCTCTATCGGAATCTCTTCCTTTCTCTTCATCTGGTCATAATAATTCTCGTTTAAAACCAAACACAAAAACAAAAAGAAATCCACTTCCATGGTGGAATTCAAATTGTTCTAAAGCTGTCACAGATAGTAAAAATGCATACTTACAATTCAAAGATGACCCAACTGAAGAGAATTATGTAAACTTTAAAAAGCTTCAAGCTAAGAAGAAATACATAATTAGATCTGAAAGAAGATTAAGTTGGAACAAATTATGTGAATCCTTTAGCAGAACTACACCTATTTCAATTATTTGGTCACTATATATATGCGTAAATTTAACAAAACTTACTCACCTTCGTCTGTGTTTCGAACCATTTTCATTTGCCGAATTAATGTCAGCAATATCATCTAGAAGAGACACAACTTAACTTGAGGCTTAGATGGTATTCCATATAAAATGCTAAAGCACTTATCGATTCAATCCAAATCAGTACTTTTAAAAGTTTTTAATCGTCTTTGGGAACAAACTTTGATCCCAGACGATAGATTGACGGAAGATTGATTGTTTAGTGCCCATATTAAAACCTAATAAAGAGAAATTTCATTTTAATTCATATAGACCTATTGCTTTGACTTCTTGTGTGGGGAAAATATTTGAACAACTATTGAAACAAAGATTAGAACATTTCATAGAATTAAATAAAATATTACCTTCTAATCAATTTGGGTTTAGAAAGGGCAGATCTTCTAGAGAGAGTATTGCCCATTTACATTTGGACATCTTTCAAGCATTCAAATCCAATAATGTTTTGGCCAGTGTATTTTTTGATGTAGTAGGGGCTTTCAATAACGTAAATCATCATATTCTGTCTTCAGAGCTTGTTTCCATTGGTCTGCCTGTAAAGGTTGTGCAAAGGATATTTGAGTTCTTACATGGTAGAAAAGTTTATGTTAAATATCATAACAGGCTTATAGGCCCACGTTTCCCCTATAAAGGCACCTGCCAAGGCAGTATTTTAAGTCCTTTAATCTTTACACTGTATATTCACAAACTTAACTTAATTTTAGGTCCCAAAGTAACTAACTTACAATTTGCAGATGATTTAGTGGTATATTACTCGGTTGCCAACTCTAAGAATATAGCTTCCATATTAAATTCTAGTTTAAAAAATTTACATACCTATTTTAATTATCTTGCCTTAGACATAAGTATAGAGAAATCCAAAGTATTAGTATTCAATAAAGGAAGGCCTTTTCAGGTCAAATTATATTATGATAGTACAGAACTCCCAGCTGTAACAGAAGCTAAGTTCTTGGGTGTGTTGTTTCTTAACAATGTATCCTGGGGTAAATATGTTGATTGTGTAACTGACAGAGCTACAAAGGCACTGAATATTTTGAGGTCTCTTGCTGGAACATACTGGGGCTCTGATCCTAAAATTCTTTTAACTCTATACAAATCTCTTGTTCGTAGCCATTTTGAATACAGTTTCTTTTGTTTTGCTTCAAATAACCAACTGCTTCACAAATTGGATGTCATTCAAAATCATAGTCTTCGACTTATCACTGGGGCAATGAGAACAACTCCCATAAATTCACTCCAAGTTGAATGCAACACTCCTCCACTATACTTAAGGTTTCAATATCTAAAAAGGAGATTTTTGCTAAAATTACTTTCTATTAATAATCACTCCCTTATTAACAAACTTACTCATCTGAACAATAGTTTGCATATGAATTCCCCTCTATCAAGCAACTATCCCTTTCTTTTGCATGAGCTCCCCTTCTTGTTAAATTTGGTCAATCAGCACAACATCTCTAAATCAGATAACTGGGTTTGCTATACTAAGAGCTATGAAAGTATTATGCATAACATCAGCATAGTTATAGACAATAAACTGAGAGATCGACACGAAATCTATAATGTTATATCTCAATATCCCAATTATAAACACATTTACACAGATGGCTCAAAAAAGGAGGATAAGGTTTCAATGGCATTCTATATACCAAGTTTGAAGTTTGGACGAGGTACTAAACTAAATGAAAATTTGAGCATATTTTATTTTCTGCAGAAGCTCTTGCTATTGTTTCTGCATTAAGATTCATTGAAGATCGTTCGGAAAGATATTGGTTAATCATCACAGACAGCATGAGTGTTCTAAAAGCTCTACAAAATCATCAATTCAGTGCTAAGTCAAGCTATATTATCACCGAAATAAGATACTTATTGTATATGCTATTTAAAAGAAATTACAGTGTGGAATTCTTATGGACGCCCTCGCATAATTATAGGAGTCGCAGGCAACGAGCATGTGGATTTCCTTACACGTGCGATTGTCGACAGTGACAGCGGCAGCGCTGCTGACAATGTTGCCATTCCGTACACAGATTTACTACCACTTCTAAAGTCAAAACTTAATCAGGATTGGAAAGATCTTTGGCAAGAAAGTTTAGCGAGAAAAGGCACTTGGTATGCTGCAATCAACCAAGATATTGAAATGCCATGGTTTTGTAAATCCAGCAATTACAAAAGCAGAAGATTTTATACAACACTATGCCGCCTTAGATTCGGACATTGCAGATTTAATTCACATTTACACCGCATGCGCATTATTATGTCTCCCTCCTGTTCGTATTGCAATTCAGACGTCGATCAAACTTTAGACCACATATTCTTCGAATGCTCTGAATTCCATATCCAACGCCTATGTTTGTCATCTAATCTGTTAAACTATCACATAAGACCTGAAAATATTCCGCGCTGTATTCAAGACTTGCTTATGAACCATGATATATATGATACTATTTATGAATTTATTTCTAATACGGTTCAAGAAATTTAAAAGGATAAGGTTTACTCCTAGGATTGACTAATTGGTTTGAATGGACATATTTTTGGATTTATCTTATCTTAAGATCGGATTTGAAACAAGCACCTGAAAATTTAATAATTTTTACTTGGATTCTATTATTATTGCTCATGGATTTGACTTCGACCAATTCAAAACGTCGAAAAAGTGATTTAGGCTCATAAGATCGAGATTAATAAGACATGACAAAAATAAGACAAGACATGGCTTCGGCCTTACGATGAAGAACAATGAAGACGTGGCTTCGGCCTTTAAAACTACCAAAATTTTCCAATTATTACCAAAAATAAGACCTGGCTGTAAGGACTAAAGTCCTTTGCCTTTCCCATTAGGGATAAATTGAAAAAAAAAAAAAAAATTACACAACTAAAAGCCTTAAGAGTAATCATTATTTTTTTTCTTCTGAGCGAATTTGTAATCAGCCCTAAAAAGGCTATGAGAGAATCTAATCTGTGGTGCTGGTATGTGGAGTTCCCATTGGAAGCGACTCTTCTGCCACCTAGAGACTGCTGGCCTTCTAGTTCTAGAATATGGTGACGTTTTAATCGTCTCACATGATGTTGTATAGTGTTTTTTTTTTATTTTTTTATTTCCTTTTGGTGGTATAGTTCGTGTTGTCCCGTCTTTGAAACCACCAAAACTCATGGAAATTTATACAAAACTTAATAAAGGGCAGTTTTGGCCTAGTAGCTTCAACGTGTGACTCTCATCCCTGACTGGCGGTAGGTTCGATCCCCGGCTGTGCACCAATGGACTTTTTTTCTATGTGCGCAATTAACATTCGCTCGAACGGTGAAGAAAAACATCGTGAGGAAACCGACATGTCTTAGACCCAAAATTCGACGGCGTATGTCAGGCACAGGAGGCTACTTGCCTATTAGATTGAAAAATGATCATGAAATAGATTCAGAAATTTGGGCCTCAACCCAGACCTAAGGAGGTTGTAGCACCACTGATTTATTTTGTTTACTTAATAAATGACATTTAAGTTCGGACGTTTTAAATTCTGTCATTATTATTTAATAAACCCCTTTGAGCTAGGCTTAAGTATGCCTTGTTTTATGTATATTTTTCTTTTGAAATTACGAATGAACCCTACAAACTCACACTCACTCACTCACTCACTCCGCTGGGTCTGCAACCAAAAAAATGTGTTGGCCTGCGCCAATTGCCGGCTTTCAGCTGCTGCAGCTCCTCCAGTCTGTCCTGAGCAGTACCTAGGCCAACCTACTGGTCTATGACCGCTTGGACTTAGGTAAGCTTCCTTTAACGCCCGATTATGACCCACACGCTCCAGACGCCCAGGGAATTTGGGTCTACAATCTCGTCTCGATATCATATATACCTTCGAACAACTCAGCTCGCCATTTTCTATCAACAGTCTACTCTCCAAACCAATTGATATGTAAAAGAAGGCGTCATCATCATCCCTATAAGCAGCGCTTGTACGGAGATAGATTATCAACATTTAATTCGTGTACTATCGGGCAGTTTAAAATTTTAATATGTTTATTATTTAAATTGCAGTAACGAGCCAAAAGTATCCGAAAAGCCATGCACATCGTCACAAACTGCAGAATCCAGCAACACGGGTGTGTATATTTAATGCTCAAGAATGCTTTTTTTTACACTCTTTGGATTGTATTTGTAACAGCGTTATTTTTTAACGAAATTCATTTTATATTTCATTTAAACGTTATTCTAACGTTAACCTTCGTTAAAATAAATAAAAGAGGTTTATAGTAATAAAAAATATTAATTAATCATTTAAAAATCATGTGTGCAATTCACTCTTGGTAGAAGTGAAACCTTCAAAAATGATGGTTTCGACATAATGAGAGATACTTCTAATAAAAACTACAATCATTATTAAAGTTTTTATATGTTAATTAGCTGGAAGTCGATAAACGAAAAAGCAACAGACAGACAGATTTTACATGGGAGAATATGAGATAGTAAGCATTATACAAAGTTTAAACATTAAATTAGTGTAGTAAGAAGTTATGATTTCAAGTTTTTATAATTTATGATATGTAAAATAAAGAATTTACTTCATCTAATTTAATAATTGAATTAAAGTAATCTACTTAACTTATGTCTTATTTTTTTGCACATCTATTCTTTTTTAATTCAGACACACTAATTTAAAGTTTATATACACACATTGTATAATGCTTATGCGCCTGATACATGTCGGTTAACTGACATTGTTAAATACACATATAACGAAAGGCTATTCGTCCGCACAATTTTAGAGACGCTTATCAAGAAAGCTCCAGGCTATATTATAAAGATTTTTTATTTTCAGCTGGTCCGTGCAATCTAAAACGGCACTCTAACGTCGATGTCAATACTGTCAATAATACCAAACGGCGGCGTTTTAATAATTCGTTCATTAACAATGTATTTGCTGGAGTATTCCTCACCCGTATAACGTGCATACATTGTGGCTCTTCTTCACGCTCTAGAGATGTTTGCCGCGATATACAGTTGGCGTTCCCAGAGAAATCCGGTGGCAACCAATACACTATTCAAGGGCTGATCGACTTTTATTTCTCTAATGAAATATTAACAGGAGAGAATCAGTACCAGTGCCATCATTGTAATATTTTGCGGGATGCCGAGAAATGTGTCATCATAGAATCTACCCCGAAAATATTGATAATAATTTTGAAAACTTTTAAGTAAGTTTTGATATACAGTTTCAGCGATATGCTATTATTGAATCAGTTTGACTAACTACTATATATGATGATAAATGACGTATAATTTATTTGTTTGATTTATTGCTTACGTGTGAGAAAGTAAATAGACAGTGGAAACGTGGTCAAACGGGAGTAATATCATGTATCGTGTTACACTTGCCAATGCGTATTCGACTTGCGAGGCTGTTGTTCAATTATAATCGAATAGAACGTATAGTGGTTTATCGTTTTGTGTTACCTGGGACATTAAAAAAATGTGTTATAAGAGTCTGTGCGAAAAGAGCCGCCTAAATTTGTTTGTTTCTTTAATGTCTTTACAGTGTTTATTATATTTGTGAACTTTACATTTAATTTAACGTTTATTCTATCTAATACGATGACGAATGCCGACGGGACCCGGCAAGCCCAAGAAAGGGAACCTAGGGTTGGAAAAGCCCTGGTCATGTGGTTCCTATACTGAAAAACTAGTGATGAATTTGTATTAGAATTATTTAATGTCGCAATTAATAGGAATGTATTTATATAACATAAATATATTATTTAATAATCGGCACGGCTGCACTTTTCGTACAGATTCAACATTCCTAAATGCCTAAAGTAAACTTACTATATTTTCAGATACGATACAAAACTTCGGGTTCAGACGAAATTGATGCACTCTGTGATGTACAATACATCTGTTAAATTGCCAACTCTGCGCAGCCAGACGGATAATAACTCGTATAATTTGTTCGCTGCTGTAATTCACGCCGGTACCACCATGAATGCTGGCCACTATTATACGTTAGGAAAAGACAATAGTGATTGGTACATATTCGACGATTCCAGGGTAAAAGCAACAGACGAGACTGGCATTAACAGGCTCGACTGTTCACACACACCGTATATGCTCTTCTATAGGAGGAATGATGTAGTTGAAGGTACAATTGCAGCTTTCGCAACTCTGCCTAGACAGATGCAACAAACGGTGATGTCATGCAACAAGGCCCACTTAGAACTCCGTAAAACGACCAAAACTCAAGTAAGACACATGACAAGTATATGGACTTTTCATTAGACTGTGATATATAAACACTATAGACACATATGTGGAGTGAGATTAAAAGTGTCGGAACTCATTTTTATTTTCGATTTAAATTCTTTATTGCAGAAATGATTATAAGAAAGAAAACGTTTTAATAAAGTATATTTTTATTGTGTATGGCAACACTCAAGAGTATATATTTGTGCGGGTCAACATTTTAGTGTGGAACTATAATCTGAACATTTTAAGAGAGTGAGCGTTACATGAGGGTTGCAGCTAATGAAAATTGTGTTTTTCAATGTAATGAAAACCAAAACATCTAATTAAGAACATTTATGTTAGTGTAGTTAAATGTCACTTTTCAATCAAATAATTAAATTAAATCGAATCATTTATAATTCTTCATTGATCAAACACTAGACTATTTGTTTTTTTTATCTGTAACCAAAATTTATGATAAATTAAGTCTTTATATATATTGGATTGTAAATAGATAGAAGTACATACCATTGAATACACACACTTTTAGAACCCACAGTTAGCCACTAGTGGCCTATGTAATAAGTCAATGTGATTAATATATCAAATAAATTCTGGAGAGCTGTTATCTTATACAAATATCTGTTGTAAACAATTATTTTATTCATAAGGGTTATTAACATAATTGTTAAATGTGCTTACAACTTTAAAACACAAATATTATGCACCCATCAGTGGGATTGCATATATATATTTAGAGAAAAGAAGTAAGTATTTGATGATAATTATAAGGATATTAATTGTTCACTCATATTATTTTTTAAATTTTTCATATTCAGTAATAAAGTAGATTCAACGCGAAGCAGACGTTTCATTGCACTAAAATAATATACAAAAGCCAATATAGTCAAAAGCAACCTTATTGCCTTAACATATGGTCGCAATCTCGCCGGATTTTGTGTCGACTGAGCTCAATCGAAGGAACAATAGACTACGCATTCCAATGCGATAAGGAACTCGTTTAGCAACTATTTTGTGCAATTTTAAGACAAATAACTTTTGTTTAACAGTAACAGTTTGTTTCGTTGCAGATATTCAAATGATGTATAGAATGATAAAAATTCATAGAGATGACATTGATTACCAGCGTATAGTATGGAGAGAAAATCCATTCGATGAGATACGTGACTACCGCCTTCTTACTGTAACGTTCGGGACAGCTTCAGCACCGTATCTTGCAGTAAAAACCCTGAAGCAACCAGCAATTGATGAAGGGGATAAGTTTCCTGAAGCAGCTAGAATAATAAATGAAGATTTTTACGTGGATGATTGCATGTCTGGAAGTGATGACGTTCAAAAAGCAATTCAGATAAGCAAAGATTTAAAAGAATTATTACGTAGAGGAGGATTCAAGTTGAAAAAATGGTCCTCTAATAATGCTGAATTTATGCAAAGTTTAAATCTAGATGAAAGAACTACTAAAGCTCATTTGGACTTAAAGTTAGATGGAATAATTAAAGCATTAGGGGTTCAATGGAATTTAGGGAATGATCGATTTGAATAAAATTTTAATCTACCTGAAGTTGATGAAGAAAACATTATTACGAAGCGGAACATCCTCTCAGATATACAAAAGTTGTTCGACCCTTTAGGTTGGATCGCACCTAGTATCGTTCAAGCTAAAATATTAATTCAAAAGCTATGGCTGGAAAACGTTGATTGGGATGAGGATCTTAACATTTTTCTGAAGGAAGAATGGTTGAAGATTCGCCGAGATCTTATGAATGTGAATAACATTTCTATCGATCGATGGTTAAGTACTTCTTGCACCAACTTGGATACAATTCAAATTCATGGTTATTGTGATGCTTCTATTTTAGCTTACGCCGCCGTGGTTTATTTTCTAGTCAAGAAAACGGACGGTTCATATAGAACAGCGTCGATTGCAGCTAGAACTAGAGTAGCTCCCCTCAAGACAATTTCGTTGCCAAAATTAGAACTTTCTGGAGCTTTACTCTTATCCCGACTATTGACCCAAGTAGCACAAGCCATGAGAATACCAATGGAAAGAGTTTTCGCTGGTCCATTTCAGATTTTGATGAACAAAGGAAGAGGTAATAAAACAAACAAAGCCTACGCTGCGATTTTTGTATGTATGTCTACAAAAGCAATTCACTTAGAACTAGTCGGTGACATGACGACAAATTCATTCATAGCTGCATACAGACGATTTACATCAAGAAGAGGCAAGTGCGCACATCTTTGGAGTGATCAAGGAAAAACCTTTGTAGGAGCAAACAAAGAGTTACGTAAAGCATGGGAAGAAGCAAAATTGCAATTTGACCAAGAAATCGTAGACAGCTTAGCAAATGAGGGCACTCAGTGGCACTTCATTCCTGCATACTCACCAAACTTCGGAGGACTCTGGAAGGCTAGAGTTAAGTCAATGAAATATCATTTAAAACGAATTCTAAATAACAACCTTACCTTCGAAGAGATGTCCACTGTATTATGTGAAATCGAAGCCTGTCTTAACTCACGGCCACTCTGTCATATAAGCCAAACAGATGATCTTGATCCACTAACACCTGGACATTTTCTGATTGGTGAAGCCCCAATAGTTGCACCGCATCCAAAGTTAAACGACGTCAAAATTTCAAATTTAGCCCGTTGGCAATACACACAAAAGCTATTAAACGATTTTTGGTGTCGTTGGCAAAATGAATACTTGACCAATCTACAACAACGACCAAAATGGTTAAAAAAGTCGAAGAATTTAAAATTGGTGATGTCGTACTGATAAAACAACAAAATTTACCACCTGGGAAATGGATCCTTGGACGAATAACTGAAAAACATCCAGGGTAAAAGCAACAGACGAGACTGGCATTAACAGGCTCGACTGTTCACACACACCGTATATGCTCTTCTATAGGAGGAATGATGTAGTTGAAGGTACAATTGCAGCTTTCGCAACTCTGCCTAAACAGATGCAACAAACGGTGATGTCATGCAACAAGGCCCACTTAGAACTCCGTAAAACGACCAAAACTCAAGTAAGACACATGACAAGTATATGGACTTTTCATTAGACTGTGATATATAAACACTATAGACACATATGTGGAGTGAGATTAAAAGTGTCGGAACTCATTTTTATTTTCGATTTAAATTCTTTATTGCAGAAATGATTATAAGAAAGAAAACGTTTTAATAAAGTATATTTTTATTGTGTATGGCAACACTCAAGAGTATATATTTGTGCGGGTCAACATTTTAGTGTGGAACTATAATCTGAACATTTTAAGAGAGTGAGCGTTACATGAGGGTTGCAGCTAATGAAAATTGTATTTTTCAATGTAATGAAAACCAAAACATCTAATTAAGAACATTTATGTTAGTGTAGTTAAATGTCACTTTTCAATCAAATAATTAAATTAAATCGAATCATTTATAATTCTTCATTGATCAAACACTAGACTATTTGTTTTTTTTATCTGTAACCAAAATTTATGATAAATTAAGTCTTTATATATATATTGGATTGTAAATAGATAGAAGTACATACCATTGAATACACACACTTTTAGAACCCACAGTAAGCCACTAGTGGCCTATGTAATAAGTCAATGTGATTAATATATCAAATAAATTCTGGAGAGCTGTTATCTTATACAAATATCTGTTGTAAACAATTATTTTATTCATAAGGGTTGTTAACATAATTGTTAAATGTGCTTACAACTTTAAAACACAAATATTATGCACCCATCAGTGGGATTGCATATATATATTTAGAGAAAAGAAGTAAGTATTTGATGATAATTATAAGGATATTAAAATTGTATGGCATCATAATAGTATAGTTGATGTATCCGTCTAAATAGCTTTCCCTGAACCATTTTATGTGTATTATGAATTATATGATTTCTATGGTGTTTACATGTCTATGGTGTACATTAAGTCGCAGGCAACGAGCATGTGGATTTCCTTGCACGTGCGATTGTCGACAGTGACAGCGGCAGCGCTGCTGACAATGTTGCCATTCCGTACACAGATTTACTACCACTTCTAAAGTCAAAACTTAATCAGGATTGGAAAGATCTTTGGCAAGAAAGTTTAGCGAGAAAAGGCACTTGGTATGCTGCAATCAACCAAGATATTGAAATGCCATGGTTTTGTAAATCCAGCAATTACAAAAGCAGAAGATTTTATACAACACTATGCCGCCTTAGATTCGGACATTGCAGATTTAATTCACATTTACACCGCATGCGCATTATTATGTCTCCCTCCTGTTCGTATTGCAATTCAGACGTCGATCAAACTTTAGACCACATATTCTTCGAATGCTCTGAATTCCATATCCAACGCCTATGTTTGTCATCTAATCTGTTAAACTATCACATAAGACCTGAAAATATTCCGCGCTGTATTCAAGACTTGCTTATGAACCATGATATATATGATACTATTTATGAATTTATTTCTAATACGGTTCAAGAAATTTAAAAGGATAAGGTTTACTCCTAGGATTGACTAATTGGTTTGAATGGACATATTTTTGGATTTATCTTATCTTAAGATCGGATTTGAAACAAGCACCTGAAAATTTAATAATTTTTACTTGGATTCTATTATTATTGCTCATGGATTTGACTTCGACCAATTCAAAACGTCGAAAAAGTGATTTAGGCTCATAAGATCGAGATTAATAAGACATGACAAAAATAAGACAAGACATGGCTTCGGCCTTACGATGAAGAACAATGAAGACGTGGCTTCGGCCTTTAAAACTACAAAAATTTTCCAATTATTACCAAAAATAAGACCTGGCTGTAAGGACTAAAGTCCTTTGCCTTTCCCATTAGGGATAAATTGAAAAAAAAAAAAAAATTACACAACTAAAAGCCTTAAGAGTAATCATTATTTTTTTTCTTCTGAGCGAATTTGTAATCAGCCCTAAAAAGGCTATGAGAGAATCTAATCTGTGGTGCTGGTATGTGGAGTTCCCATTGGAAGCGACTCTTCTGCCACCTAGAGACTGCTGGCCTTCTAGTTCTAGAATATGGTGACGTTTTAATCGTCTCACATGATGTTGTATAGTGTTTTTTTTTTATTTTTTTATTTCCTTTTGGTGGTATAGTTCGTGTTGTCCCGTCTTTGAAACCACCAAAACTCATGGAAATTTATACAAAACTTAATAAAGGGCAGTTTTGGCCTAGTAGCTTCAACGTGTGACTCTCATCCCTGACTGGCGGTAGGTTCGATCCCCGGCTGTGCACCAATGGACTTTTTTTCTATGTGCGCAATTAACATTCGCTCGAACGGTGAAGAAAAACATCGTGAGGAAACCGACATGTCTTAGACCCAAAATTCGACGGCGTATGTCAGGCACAGGAGGCTACTTGCCTATTAGATTGAAAAATGATCATGAAATAGATTCAGAAATTTGGGCCTCAACCCAGACCTAAGGAGGTTGTAGCACCACTGATTTATTTTGTTTACTTAATAAATGACATTTAAGTTCGGACGTTTTAAATTCTGTCATTATTATTTAATAAACCCCTTTGAGCTAGGCTTAAGTATGCCTTGTTTTATGTATATTTTTCTTTTGAAATTACGAATGAACCCTACAAACTCACACTCACTCACTCACTCACTCCGCTGGGTCTGCAACCAAAAAAATGTGTTGGCCTGCGCCAATTGCCGGCTTTCAGCTGCTGCAGCTCCTCCAGTCTGTCCTGAGCAGTACCTAGGCCAACCTACTGGTCTATGACCGCTTGGACTTAGGTAAGCTTCCTTTAACGCCCGATTATGACCCACACGCTCCAGACGCCCAGGGAATTTGGGTCTACAATCTCGTCTCGATATCATATATACCTTCGAACAACTCAGCTCGCCATTTTCTATCAACAGTCTACTCTCCAAACTAATTGATATGTAAAAGAAGGCGTCATCATCATCCCTATAAGCAGCGCTTGTACGGAGATAGATTATCAACATTTAATTCGTGTACTATCGGGCAGTTTAAAATTTTAATATGTTTATTATTTAAATTGCAGTAACGAGCCAAAAGTATCCGAAAAGCCATGCACATCGTCACAAACTGCAGAATCCAGCAACACGGGTGTGTATATTTAATGCTCAAGAATGCTTTTTTTTACACTCTTTGGATTGTATTTGTAACAGCGTTATTTTTTAACGAAATTCATTTTATATTTCATTTAAACGTTATTCTAACGTTAACCTTCGTTAAAATAAATAAAAGAGGTTTATAGTAATAAAAAATATTAATTAATCATTTAAAAATCATGTGTGCAATTCACTCTTGGTAGAAGTGAAACCTTCAAAAATGATGGTTTCGACATAATGAGAGATACTTCTAATAAAAACTACAATCATTATTAAAGTTTTTATATGTTAATTAGCTGGAAGTCGATAAACGAAAAAGCAACAGACAGACAGATTTTACATGGGAGAATATGAGATAGTAAGCATTATACAAAGTGGTTGCGCCAAATTCGCTTTTTTTTATCTTAATGGTTGCTCAATATATCCATCCTTAATGTCCTTCCCTATGACGGCACTAGTACCGGAACGGGCTGTAGGTGACGCACAATAATGCGTCGACATTTAAGAAAAAGGGAAATTTAGCAGCGGGTAGTATTAATTTGGTCGCCTCGCATTGTGTTGATATTTGTTTCGGTCTCCGCACGCTCGCATCGTTTCATTTAAACTTATTAATTATTTATCTTTTACTGTTTATTGTAATAATTGTTTTGTGATATATATATCGTTACATACTTTTTCGGTGTCTGTGATAAAGTTAGTGGAAGAAGCTCAAATCCAGCAGCAAGAAGCCACATCCAGCCATAAGAAAGGAAGCCGAAAAGGTTGAAGGTACTGCGTGTCCTTTCTTTCTTTCTCCAATATAAGACCCAAATATTGAGCAACCATATTTAGAAAATTACAGTCCACTTTAAATTGCAATAGATATAAATAATATAATCAGCAACCAGCGCCGCCACAAAGTTTAAACTTTAAATTAGTGTAGTAAGAAGTTATGATTTCAAGTTTTTATAATTTATGATATGTAAAATAAAGAATTTACTTCATCTAATTTAATAATTGAATTAAAGTAATCTACTTAACTTATGTCTTATTTTTTTGCACATCAATTTTTTTTTTTATTCAGACATACTAATTTAAAGTTTATATACACACATTGTATAATGCTTATCGGTTGTCTCACATTGTTAAATACACATATAGCGAAATGCTATTCGTCCGCACAATTTTAAAGACGCTTATCAAGAAAGCTCCAGACTATATTATAAAGATTTTTTATTTTCAGCTGGTCCGTGCAATCTAAAACGGCACTCTAACGTCGATGTCAATACTGTCAATAATACCAAACGGTGGCGTTTTGACGATTCGTTCATTAACAATATATTTGCTGGAGTATTCCTCACCCGTATAACATGCATAACTTGTGGCTATTCTTCACGCTCTAGAGATGTTTGCCGCGATATACAATTGGCGTTCCCAGAGGAATCCGGTGGCAACCAGTACACCATTCATGGGCTGATCGACTTTTATTTCTCTAATGAAATATTAACAGGAGAGAATCAGTACCAGTGCCAAGATTGTAATATTATGCGGGATGCCGAGAAATGTGTCATCATAGAATCTACCCCAAAAATATTGATAATAATTTTGAAAGTAAGTTTTGGTATACAGTTTCAGTGATATGTTATTTTTGAATCAATTCTGATACGTTATTGTATTTGGAATTTCTTAAATTTTAATTTAAAAATAATGATTGTATACGAATAATTTATCTTCATTCTTTATATGGAGAAGAAAGAAAATTACAAATCAACTTAAAAACTATTTGATTGATAACATTGTTTCACTATTATATTGGTTCAATTTTTAAGAAAGTCTGAAGCCGTCCTAAGCCAGACAGACAGTCATCAAATAAAGTTCAATGCTTACTAGACAATATATTATTACTATCACAGTGGGACGGAAGGACCGGTACAGCCTCGGGCGATCGCGGGTAGCTCTATGGGGTTTACGAATTTATATTTTATTTATTAACGAATATGTGGTATGTGGAGTGTTAAAGCTTCCCTGTGTCATAGATGTTTTAAAGTCTCAGGTTACATTGCCGGAGATATAAAACATTTCTTAGTCAGTCAATATCGTTTATATCATCAAAAACAACGAGTTAACGAGTTAACTTAAAGAACTGCGAGTCGCGCGATTTCTCAGTGTATTTTTCTATTTGTAGAGTCGAATAGGTAAGCATAACATTTCAATTTATTTTTTTTACATATCGCACACCTAGATAAAGGGTCGCACAACTCGAAATAATCCAAAATCAAGTTTTCGCGCCTATCGGAATCTGCGTTGAGAATTACACTAACTTCAAAGACACCTGTTTACTAATCTCCATTAATAAAATGTTGATAGCGCTGTAAGTCAGTCTTTCTGACTTGCACCACGTACACCCCTCACCAACAACAGTAACGCATCACCAATTACAACATGTCAGCTGTAGGGAAAGATGCTGTCAATACTCCCAAATACTAAATTATTTCGACTTAGTTTTCTATTTGTGGTTAACTAAGTAATGAAGCGTAAATTATTTTGAGTTCAGTTGATATTCGTGATTGAACAGTTTTGTTTCTTGGGCGTGCTTCAAATTATTTCCACTTACCCTGGTATTGTTTACAAAAGTAAGTATTTTTTATTTTACTAATTAGATATAGTTTAGTGTTTGTGAAATTATTTACACTATTTGAGTTAGTATGTTATTGCTGGTTAAATTTAAATTGACTCTTATTCTAAAACCATAAATGCTATGTTTCTTTTGCTAAAGGCATTATTTAGAGTTGCGTTTGTATTTAGAATTAGATTTGAAAAAATATTAATTCTTTAATAAAATACTTCAATCTATAAACATTTTTGAGTTAGTATAGTATTCGTGAATTTTATTAACATTGTAGTTTTTACTAAAGATTATGAAGGGCCGTGGCCTTTTACTTTTACAGAAGGCGATGGAGGCTACTACTAAAGACCCTGAAGGCAGCAATGCGGAGATGGCGCTCCCAGAGAACTCAACAACACCTTCTTCGAGGAGATAGAACAAATAATATCGGAAAATGGCTCCATGGAGTTACAAAAGAACCCAGCAACATTAGCATCACCATCAACAAGCACACAGGTGAAACCATCGTACCCGATGTACATTTCACCGATTAACCGCGAGGTTAGTGAATTAAAGGATTCGGATGCGGATCCGCTTTTCAACCCACCTCACCTTCACACCTCCACTTTACCATGCCGAATCCTGTCAATCTCTTAATAGAAAATCCACTTGCTGAAGTTTCCATCTCTCCACTGATTATTAACCAGTCTCCTGATCCTAAAAGCCTTAAAGAGGGAAGGAAAAGGACAAGAAACCCTGCTAGTTGAGCAACAAATGTTGAGAAAACTCGTCGAAATACCGGCAAGACTTACGTAAGTTCCCTGCAAGAACGGTCCAGCCTCCATGCCAAGATAAGTACAAATTGAAATGCAAATCTCAAATAAGTGATATATAAGCCAAATCCTAGTTCGACAAATTTTGGGGTCTAGGAGATCTTCAAGAGTTCATTGTAAGGCATAAGAGATAAAGCCTAAATACAGATACAGCAATACCCAAAATTTAAGGTCACTCAATTCTGCATTTTTCTTTTAAGTTTATGATTCGTATTAGAGTCTGCAAGACTTTTTTCAAAGCTACCCTTAACATAACTGACTAATAAGTACATTAGGACAGCTCTTTCAAAACGACAAGGAGGCGGTTTCATAGAAGATGACCAGAGGGGTAAACACGAGAAACACTCCACCATAGATAATGAAATAAAAGAAAGTGAGGTGGCTTTCATCAAGTCCATCTCCAGAATAGAATCTCATTACCTTCGAGCACAAACAACGAGAGAGTTCATTCCAAGCGAAAAGTCAATTGCAGATCTTTACCGAGACTATAAAGATCTACGCGAAAATGACCAATTACCATTTGCTTCGTCATCAACGTTTAACCAC
Source organism: Pieris rapae (assembly GCF_905147795.1). Classification (NCBI taxonomy): domain Eukaryota; kingdom Metazoa; phylum Arthropoda; class Insecta; order Lepidoptera; family Pieridae; genus Pieris; species Pieris rapae. Next base: position 1,099,484 of record NC_059533.1, on the reverse strand, counting down.
ATTTTTAATGCACACTTAAATATTTCTTTTCACATTTCGAAAAAAGATGCATGTGACCTTTGCTAAACATTCAAAAATGCTAACGGAGAAGAAACACAAAAAATGCGTGAGGCTTATGACCAACATTTGAAAGAGAAAGAGTTGTCTAGACTAGAAAAAGAAGCCGACAAGAAAAGGAAATAGGTAGTTGTACGGAAGCCGTGATGCAATTGCCTAAAGGGCAAGTATCCTTGTTGGTACCTAGTACCTCCATTGTTATGCCTGTTAATTTGAATAAGCTACTTGTTTTGTGACGAGGTCATTTCTGAAATAGCCATGAAAGGCTGTGTTTTTGCTTTAAAAAATATACTTAGGGACAATGTTGTCTGTAGTTTATAGACTTATAATACTGATTATAGAGATGTTACTAACTAAATTATAAGAAAAAGTCTACTTTGTTCCTCAAAAAGTGCTGTGTTTTTGAAAACCTTTATTTGCTTGTCCTCTGTGCTGTGCATTAATATAAAATAAATATGTGTGTAAACCAAAAATAATGTTTTACTTTATTAATAATGGTCAATTAATAAAAAAACTTTTGAGATACACTACTCTTCCTGAAAAGATTATGAAAAAATATACAGATGAAGAGTACATTAATTTAAAATGTTTTACAAATATGTGATTAATTTGAGTTGATAAAAATATTTAACAATTATTGAGTCACGATTACTAATATAACACGAAAAAACTGAATAAAACAGTGATTATCTGTATTTAAGTGCAAGAAATGGAGAAAATAAATAGCATAATAAAAAAATGTACAAGATAATACAAGAATTTTGTAAATAGGTCAATCAGAAATTGAGTAAAACGTTTTTTGCTGTTCCTGAAAAAAGAGGTATTTTGACTTATGCTACTCTTTATCTAGGTGTGCGATATTATGAATTAAAATGTACTACTTCCGGAGACTCCTTTTTGAAATTCGAGTTATACAGTAAAGTATTATCAACACTTCGTAAGGAAATAAAATTTTGTTCGGTTTACAAAGTCTAAATAATTTTAGATACCGCGTATTTAGGGGTTTAGTGGAAGAGAATGGCATTTTTTTCGACTTTAAATTTAACGTTTATTCAATCTAATACGATGAAGAATGCCGACGGGATCCGGCAAGCCCAAGAAAGGGAACCTTGGGTTGAAAGAGCCCTGGTCATGTGGTTCCTATACTGAAAAACTAGTGACAAATTTGTATTATAACATAAAGATATTATTTAATAATCGGCACGGCTGCACTTTTCGTACAGACTCAACATTCCTAAAAGCCTAACGTAAACTTACTAAATTTTCAGATACGATGCAAAACTTCGAGTTCAGACGAAATTAATGCACTCTGTGATGTACAATACATCTGTTAAATTGCCAACTCTGTGCAGCCAGACGGATAATAACTCGTATAATTTGTTCGCTGCTGTAATTCACGCCGGCACCACCATGAATGTTGGCCACTATTATACGTTAGGAAAAGACAATAGTGATTGGTACATATTCGACGATTCCAGGGTAAAAGCAACCGACGAGACTGGCTTATAGTTCACCATTGTTTTATATAATTTTATTGTATATAATTTTAAGTTAGTATAATTATTTTTGTAAGATATTTTGTTATACCTTTTTTTAAAAGTGCCAATAGACTTTGTATCCGGCTAATAAAAAATAAAAAAGTAGTTGGCGTACGCGCCGTCGATAATTCTTTCTTTCTTGATCTGGCAGCCCTGCGAGCTACAACCTACAAGTTACAACTTGGGGTGAGTTTTTAAATATTCACTGAAAAAGCTGGAGATTGTGATGGTTTAAACAACGTGGTATCTAAATAGATGTAAAGTTTTGCTTTAATTACCAAAATTTGTATATGTTTAAAACCGCATAAAATAGATGTAGTTACAAAAATCTACTTATTAAATAATTTTAAACCATTTAAGAATTCAACGTTTACCAAAAACAAAACGTCGGCTAAAGTGTAGTACTAACCTATAATAATACCTATTAATCTTTTCCAGAATTTTAAGTTTATACATTATTTTTTAAAGTAATATTAGAAGCATCCATATTTTTGATGTTGAGTTTTGTTAATTACCTAAATGTTTTATACGTTTTAATAGTCAGAATTTTGGAGCTCAAAGAAAATTTTCTGCTGGCATGTACACATAATTTGAAGTGCCAAGCTCCACAATTGGAGACTCCCACAGAAACCAGGCCTCATCCAGACCGTAAACTATGTCGTGTGAAAAACCATCCAATCTCCTGGTCAGACTAATTGCTTTTAATGGTAAATTATTTTCTTATACTTTAAATTAAGCGTATAAATAGTGTTTTCACAACTTTAAAGCACAAAGTTAAGCAATTAATTGATGTAGGCTTTGCACATTTCATTATGAAAAACTATTATCTTGTGAATAAGTTTAACTCATTTTAATTTTGTTATAAAATACATTATTTTTTTTATTTTCCCTCTTAAATGATAACAGTAAGCAGCAAACAAAACATAGTAAATTAACAATCAAAATATAAAGCTTATAACAAAAACTAGGTTGCTTTTAGTCAATGTTTACTGCTTTATTTGAAGTTGGCCCCAGCAAGGTTAGCTAGGATGTTAAGTAATTTGATTTTAGTTGTGACTCCTTCAAGGTAAATATAACACAGACTGTAGTTTCTATAAAAGTCATTATTATTGCAATATTAAAGTTAAATTCATGGCTCAAAATATTCAGGGTGAGAAATGACTGACAACTAACGACTAAACAATGTTTGTATTAAGAAAAACTGATCTGGGCACTGTTATAAGGGTGAAGTAGTGTTTTTTACAATTTGACAGATACATAAGCATATTCAGCCAGTAGTGGTCCTTTAGCGCCTACAAACAAACCAATTTCCTAATGCGAAGTTGCGCCAGAACGTAGCTACTTTAGCAGGTAAGAAGAAAGCAAGAAAGATAAAAAAAAAACTATTAGACACAATATACAGGAATATTTAGATACAAGTCAAGTGCACTGGCCCCCACACTAGGATTCCCTGTGTTGTGGGCAGCCATTCTTTTTCTTTTCACATGAAAATAGTATTTTACTTAATAATTTCTACAGAAGAAATATTTAAACTATTTTTGTACAATAACAATATTTCCTTATCTTCGTTAATAGTAATTCATAGGAATATAGAAAATAACTTACCTTTTCTTAGATGTTTTGATTCTTAATAAGGTCACGATAAATTTGGTTGTTCAATTACATTGAAATACCAATAACAAGTACAACTTACATTAAATATAAATATTATCAAAATCTATTTTAAAAGCTATATTAGATTTTTAAACTTTTAGGTGACCAAGAGATAGTGATTTAAAATCAGTATTGCTATTTATACTATGGATATTATAATTAGCTATTTAAAAGTAACTAGTGTGCTTTTGTCAGCTGTGCCTAGCCAATGTAAATTTTTAGCAAGCAACAATTTAATCACACTTATCTAATGAAATAATAATAGAAAAAATATTAATTTCACAATCCTTTGTCAATACAGATGTATTAAATAAAATGATATGGGCCAGCTACAAAAGAGCTAAGCGCTTTCAAAGCCCTCTTAGCATAGCAGAAAGTGCCATACAAGCGACCACCACCATTTAGCGGCTTGGAAGTTGACTTACCACACTTATACAACCTAGTGCAGCACGTGGGTGGCCTGAAGAAAATAGCAAATCTACCAAAATGGAACAATGTGGCTGAACATTTGGAATGTTGTAGGAATTTAAAAAATCCTGTTCAAAAAATAAAAGAGATTTATGAGAAATATCCAGTCCCATATGAAGTTATCACATCTTTGGAGAAACATAATTTGAAAGAACAAGTTGAGCATTAGTGTGAAAGACGTCATTCAAGGATATTTAAGCGTGCAAAAAGTCCTTTGCACACACAAAAACAAATGCTGGGGCCATGTGATTCAACTGATAATGATTTGTCTGATGAAATACCAACAAAAGATCGTTTAATATTTAATGCTCTTGCTGAGACTGAAGACTGCATTATTCCCGGTCGATCTATGAATCTCCATGCATTTGAAAAAGTAGCTGAAGTCGCTTCTGAAGCATTTTTGTCATCCACAAGTCAGAACACAAATGTCATCTGTGTAAGTTCAAAAGAATAACGATTATTGTGTCGTAATTAGGTGTTTAAATTTAGATACTTTTTCAAACTCTCCATCCGCTTATCAATTAGCCCTTGTTTTAACGGATGCAAAAATGTGTCTCATAGTTGTAAGAAAAGTAATCTGTAATCTTGATGGGACCATGAGGGTTTTAATATTACAAACTAATAATATGTCCAACGCATGTTCGAATGATGTGGGCCAGCTACAAAAGAGCTAAGCGCTTTCAAAGCTTTCTTAGCATCGCAGAAAGTGCCATTCAAGCGACCACCAACATTTAGCGGCTTGGAAGTTGACTTACCACACTTATACAACCTAGTGCAGCACATGCGAGGCCTGAAGAAAATAACAAAACTACCAAGTGGATTTATAGCAAATAAATGTTTTAAGTGTAAATTTGTCTACATATTATATATTGGCTCTATCAAACAATTGAGTCACCATGACACAGCAGTACAGTTTGCGGTGGAATAACCATCAACCTAACTTTATTTCGATGTTTACAACACTTCTGAATACAAAAACCATTTTGTCATCCACAAGTCGGAACACAAATGTTATAGAAAAATAATACTGGGACCCCGTCTTGTCGAGGACAAAGCATGTCTGTGTTGATGCAGCTTCCATAGATACGGGTGCCGCGGATTGGTGGCGGTTCGTGATTTTCCAAATAATGATTCAACCGACCATAATAATACATCTTGGAACTTGAAGCTGAGCGATCATTTTGTAAATCAATATTCTTAATAAATTTATCGAATTTTAATATTTAAAAAAAATTATATCAAATTTTAGTCATAACTGCAATTTTGAGTTGTTTTCATATTTTACTAAGGGGAATTATAAAACGAGCGAACAAAAAAAAACTTTGCGACTGATGATGACATACTGTTTTAATAACTTGAGCGGTATGAATTTGAGTAAGCGAAAAATTAACTAAACTGACGACGAAAATTGATTTATAATAAAATCCAGAACGAGCTAACAAAAAGTGGATTGTGATAAATCCATTTCAGATATTAAAATTTTATCCGAGCGACTTCATTACTAAGTGAGCGACTGGAAATACAGAGAGGGCAACTTCAATATTAAGATAGATTCGATTTTTCTAAGTGAGGTTATACATAATGTACAACCTCACTTACAACTTTTACAACTTAACAAAAATAATACGCTTTTTTAATGAAAACTACAGATTTTTAAATGCGCGCGAATTCGAATGGGGGCGAGGCGACGAATCGTTGCAGTCAGGTGAGTTGCATTGTGCGTTTGTTTATGTTTTGATGTGACGTAATATTTGGACGTGCTGCGTAATTAATTTGTTTTAACATCTTTAACTGGTTATAGTTACAATCATGAACAATTCTAGCTTACCAGGGACTAGTGGTGATAATATGAATGAAGTTCCAGTGTACCAAAGTGAATCTGAGAGTGAAACAGAAATAACAGTGACTAAAAAGCAAAAGAAGACGAAAGATTGGATATTTTTAAAACAATTTTCTAATGAAGAAGATGCTTTAAACTTCGTAAATTCTGAATGTATTTGGTCGCAGAATTACACACGTGCCACTGAAGATGGTCAAAAAAGTTTCTATCGCTGCAATAAAGTCAAAAGGAGAAAGCCGCAATGCGACGCGGAGCTTTATTTGTTATTTGTTAATGATGACGATAAGGTAAATGTGTATCAAACTGACTCAGAACATAACCATAGTGATATTGGTACCCGAGATACTTACGGCATTCACGAGAATACAAAAGAGGAAATTAAGAAATTGTTTAATTTACGCTTGAAACCCAAAGCAATTTTATCAGAACTTGCTAAAATAGAAGGAATACACTTACCACCAAAAAAGCAACTCTACAATTATTTGTCGGATCTCAGAGCACAAAAATTTAGAAAATCGGGTATTTGTCTGGGCGAATTAGAGCAGTGGATATTTAAACGTACCGCTATTCCAGAAGATGACAACGAGGTTTTCGTCATTAGTTACCACGTTATTGAAGGTGATCAGCCAAGTTTCCGATTCAATCTATCTACAAAAACATTATTGAAAACAATTTTATTCACGGAACTCATACACACTGATGCCACTTACAAACTGATATGGCAGGGATTTCCGGTGCTGATTGTTGGCACTACGGATATAAATCGCAAGTTTCATCCTATTTGCTTGGGAGTAGCTACAAATGAGCGCCAAGAAGATTTTCAGACAATGTTCCAAGGAATAAAGGATAAAGTTATGCAATTATACGATTACACAATGAAACCCAGAGTTCTGATCTGCGACGCAGCTCAAAGTATAAAAAACGCATTTTCAGATGTTTTTGGTGAAGAACCGACTATTCGTATGTGCTGGGCACATGCTAAAATAAATATACAAAAGAAAGTAGAAAAAATTGTGCCAAAAAAGGAACAAAAAAGCGTTTTGAGGCATGTAGATGCTTTGCATAACGCAGCTTCACTCGAAGTGTTTAATGCCGCTTCGCAAGCGTTCCTTGAGAAATGGAAAGCACAAACCACCTTTGTAAAGTACATGGAAGAGGAATGGTAAAGAATCGCAATTGGTTCTTAGGTGCAGCACCTATGTCGCTATCGACAAAAAAATCCCTCGAGTCATTTAATAGAAACATAAAAGACCATAATACATTGCGAGAACGATTTCCTCTGTCGCGATTTCTGTCTGTTGCTACCGATATGGTAGCAACAGACATGATATGGTAGCCCAGTGGTCATTAGTAAACTCTTCGTTACCTGAGGCACCTACTATTGAGCTTCGACAATGGACGGAAGCTTACGTCTGGGCGAAGAAAAGCATAAATATAAAGATAGTAGCATCGGATCCTACCAAAAAAGTATATTTGATTTGCAACGAAAATGCTACAGATTTAAACTACAATGATCGTTGGCAGACTTTTGACGAGTATAAAAAGCAGTCAGTTGCTTTCCAGAAAACCACATTGCCAAATTTGGACTGGCAAAAAGGATCGTGCGACTGTCCCGAATTTTTCAATAGATATGTATGCAAACACGTTTTGGGGCTAGCAATTCGGCTCAAACTAACAACACCACCACTGGAAGCAAAAATGATACCCATTGGACAAAAAAGAAAACGAGGCCGGCCCACTAAGTCCAAGCCCGCACTTATTTACCAGTGACGATAAGTAGTAGGGCACCTCATACCTATCAATGTTTCTTAGTATTAATAAGAAGTTTTTTTTTAGTTGACTGAAGCGTCTTATTTTATTTTTTGTTCATTTGATTGAAATAAATGCACGCATATTACTTTATTTTTACGGAGTACATTGTTTTATTTAATCACCCTTATATTTCAATAATAAAATTTCTCAACTAATAGAATAGTGTTTCTTCAAATAGTTATTTCATATTATTTTTATTTTTTAAATGTGAGCATTATACTCTGCTCATTAGTGTATTTTTCAAAGTGGTTTTTGTATTCGAAACACTTCATTTAAGATAAAATGCCGCTCAGTATAAAAAAATACATTTGCCAAATATTGAAAAAAATGCAGGACGTAACGTTGACACTCAAACAAATGTTATGAAGCTGCTCATTTTGTATTTTAAGTAACTCAAATTAATGTTTGTAAGTTGCTGTTCTGTTGATTTCTCGTCACTCGCAGTCAGTCGCTCACTTAGTAATTCTATAGCCCAAATTAATTTATTTTGACACTTAGAACTGTAATTTACAGTCACTCGTTTTATTGCTACCCTTTTACTAACACCGCAGGTTATTCGACAGTATTAAAAGTTAATTTATAGTAAAATATTAATGAGTCAAATTGTATTATTGGTTATAGCGATATCACTTAACATCAGGTGAGCCTCCTGCCCGTTTGCCCCCTGTTCTATAAAAAAAATAACTGAGTAATATTCGTTAGACGTTTTTCGTTCGACAACTGAGGGATTTTTAAGGCAGTTTTGCCGCGCACCACCACTTTGCGGAACCAGCTACAGGACCTGTTAGACCCCTGCTCTATAAAAAAGATGCTGACTGGCATAGAAAGTTATAGGGGCTTTGCCTTGGTTTGATCAATATTTATTTTACGTTTTCTATAGCCACTAATAATAATCTTATCAGTAAGGTCATACAAAATATATTAAGTTTCCTTGATCCTGTGGTCGGAATGACTGCGCCCACATTACATTCGGAAATGTTGTTTTCGATGAGTTGTTGGCACAGAGACCCTTACGACCTCCCATGGATTGAATGCATGCATAGGGTAATGAAGAAAGTATGGTATGTGGACGTGTGTTAATAATATTAAGTTCATCTGCAACTGCTACCTTTTATTTATTCTATTGATTTTTTTCAAGACAATTCTTCTAGATCAGCCGTCTGTCTTACATGTTTTTTCTGAATTTTTGGATTTTGATTTTTTTTCCTCATCCCCCTCCTGCGCCGTACAGTATAGACGTGTTTTAAGTGAAAGTGCAGTTTAATTAATATTATTTATTTCCAAAATTTAAAGAAATTGGTATCAAAATTGTGTTACGCCACCCGGCTCACATGAAACGTTGGGAGGTTTAGTTTTTCGTTGTGATGTTTTGTATGCGCAAAAATTGTCTCTTTGCGCATACGCAAATCAGCTTACGCAATACTGGAAGGACGCTCGCCAATCAGGGCTGCTACACTTGTTGCTGACATTTCTATCTGTTCCAACGAATTTTGAACCTTAGCTTTGACAACTGCAGTACATAATGCAAAAATCTTCTCCAACACAAGGAAATATTCAGTTGGAACGCGATGCAGGTGATAGCTCAACACAGGAGAGCGACCACGTCAATACTAAATCGCGGCAAAAGCGAAGACCTGCGCGCGACGAGAAGGACGATTTCCTCGTTCTAAAAAACGAAATCAGGGAATGGCTGCGATCTTTCCAACGTGACCAAAATGCCAGGCTCGACAAATTGCAAGACCAACAGAACAGCCGACTGGATGCCATGGAAGGTCGTATTGCCGAACTTTCAGCTAAATTAACAACTGCTAATAACACTAGTCAAGACATTGGAAAGTCAGTAGATTTTGTTTCCGAAAAGATCTTTGAACTACAAGGAAAAATTGACAGTTTTAAAAAAGATTGGACGGCAATTTCGTCTCAAATTAGTGACCTGGAGGATAAACAGGAAGCCTTAGCTCAAACTATGAACAAGACATGCATCGAGATTCGTAACGTTCCTAAACAAACCCCAACCCCAACGAAGTCGGAGCTGTTCGGTTTTATAATGAAACTTTGTTCTGGGCTTAATATAGAGATACACTCAGGTGATATTAGAGATGTTAGCCGATTCACCAGCAGGAAAGACAACATGTGTTGGAACCTCACCGTTGAACTTTCGAATACCCTTATAAAGAACAATATTTTAAGTGCGATACGTAAGTATAACGTTGGGAATACAGCTAACAAGCTGAATGCCAGCCATTTGGGACTCGGAGGTAATAAAGCAATTTATATATCAGAATACCTAACACCTAAAGCAAAGCGCATTTATTTTCTTGCAAGGGAGTTTGCGAAGTCAGAACAGTACGAGTACTGCTGGTCTGCTAATGGCAACGTATATCTTAGGAAGAAGAACGGCTTTCATTACATTCTAATAAAAAATGAAGATCACCTTAACTCGCTAAGTAAAGCATGACTGGTGTTAGCTGTAGTTATAAGTTTTTTATTGTTATTATTTATATTTAATTTCCTTACTTTTTCAAAACTCCATACAAAGATTAACACGTTCTACAAACAAAATATACTCTATACAGAACCACTCCACAGATATGACAGCAAAATAACTGAACCATTAATTATTGCTATGATTATGAATATATTAAATTTATCAAAGTACCACCATGATAGTGATAGGCCATATACCTTATACAATTGTCTACTTTTCCCTATTATACTATTCGACAAATGACTCAATCGGTAATACAATCCTAAACACATTTATATACAATTTTATCGTTTTTTATTATTATTAGCCATCTTTTTCTATCTATTTGAAAATTCGATAATTTGGGTTTAATTCGCGACATAGATGATACAAATTTCATAACCAACCAATATTTTAATTATCCGGAAGACTGTAAAGTTTTTTTAGAATCCACAGACCTCACCATAGTTACTCAAAACATCCGTAGCATTAATAAAAATTTTGATAGTTTTCTAGTGTTTCTTATGAGGCTTCAATTTAATCCTGATTTAATTGTCCTAACTGAGTGTTGGATTGATGAAAATTTTACAGGTATTCATATAGATAGATATACATGTAGTTTCTCCCACAAATATATTAACAAGTGCGACGGAATCGTAATTTTTCATAAAAATAACATTAACGTTAATAAAACTGAACCGGCATTTACAGATGCTAACTGCTTAGTTAGTCATTTAAATAATAATGCTGTTATCATATCAATTTATAGATCACCTTCCTTCTATAATGTTGATAATTTTCTCGACTCACTCGAAAACCTCATTTTATCGTACAATGGACACCCTATCCATATAGTTGGGGATCCTAATATTGACATTAAAGAGACGACCGACGATCGAAGAGCTCATAAGTTTCTTGAGTTAGTGAACTTCTACGGTCTTATACAAGGACACTTCTTACCAACCCGTGGAGGTAATTGTCTAGATCATGCACTCATTAGATCACATTCACAATCACGCGTGGCTGGCTGCCCATCCCAAGTGAATGATCACATGTCTGTCATTATAGGAATCGATCAGACTAATAATTTAGTTAAAGCCTCTCTTTTGATAAGTAAAGTTAAAAACCACGACCAACTGTATAAAGATCTATCAGGGGTCGATTGGACCTTTCTTTATAACATCGAAAATATAAATGAAACAGTTGGTGCTTTCACAAGTACAATTACAAATGCAGTTAACAACAACACAAAAATCATTTATAAAATAAATTCTCAAAGTATTAGAAAGCCATGGATAACACCTGGTTTGCTACGCTGTGTGAGAAGAAGAGATCAGCTGCATATCTTATCAAGAAAACAACCTAACAACGAACCGCTCCAAAAGCAATATACGCAATACCGAAATTTCTATAATAACATACTTAAAAACCCTAAAAAATTTACATGAGGCTAACACCGTCCTTAAGAACAAAGAAAATATTAAGAAACTATGGAAATCTATCAAAAATATATGCCACCTTAACCCAACTAAAACCAATTCTAATAAACTTCTTGATCTACAGGAAAACCCTGAAAAATCTCTCGATATTGTAAACAATTACTTCAGTTCGGTAGGTAATAAATTGGCTTCCGATATATTGTCTAAGACAAACCAGACTGAACAAGACCTTTGCTACAAGTGTCAATTTCCGCTAATTTAAATTCTTTTCTTTTTCTTCCTTTTGACGAGCGTGAAGTCATAAAAATTATTAGTTCTCTTAAGCCAATTTCTGATAATATTAGTAATCGAGTGGTCATTTTACTAAAAAACATTATTGCTGCACCAATTTCTCATATCTGCAATCTTAGTATTGAGCAAGGTATCTTCCCTGAATCATGGAAAATAGCTAATATCACACATATCTATAAATCAGGCAATAAAATAGAAATTTCAAACTATCGTCCTATTTCTCTTCTCCCAACCCTCGCTAAAATTACAGAAAAAATCATTAACGTCAGATTACTGAATTATTTGGAAAAAGAATCTATCCTTGCCAACAATCAATACGGATTCAGACTAAGTAGATCTACAGAAGATGCTACCACAGGACTGGTTGAAACCATAAGCTCCAAATTAGATGTAGGACAAAGATGTATCGGTGTTTTTCTTGATCTTGCCAAAGCTTTCGACACTGTTTCAAGGCCATTACTACTTGAAAAATTAGAAAGACAAGGAATTCGTGGAAATATCCTCCGTTGGTTTCAGTCCTATTTATCCAATAGAAAGCAGAGGGTTCGAGTTGATGGGCATAGCAATCAACTAGAAAACGTCTCATGCGGTTTGCCACAGGGAAGTGTTCTCAGTCTAACGCTTTTTTTAGTGTACATTAACGATTTATGGTCACTTCAGCTTACCAATGCTTGCTACTCTTTTCTTTCGCTGATGACACAGCTATAGTCTTCTACTCACACTCTTGGGAACAAGCCTCACGGTTAGCTCATTTAGGTCTTCACCAAATCTCTCAATGGCTTTTAGATAATCTCCTATCTCTAAATACGTCTAAGACCAAATACATATGTTTTCACATTTCGAAATCCAGCAAACCAAACCCTATCCCCCCTATTAAATTACACTCATGTCTGAACCTTCGCAACAAATGTAACTGTCCTCTCCTGGAACCCACGAAAACAACCAAATACCTGGGATTATTTATAGATTCAAGGCTTTGTTGGAGCCTTTGTTTTGTTTTGAGCAGTTGGAGTTATTTGTTGTAACTATATGATACAAACAAAACAAAACATGACAACGACACACATACATAGCAAAGTTAGGACATTAACAGTTGTTTTACTTTATTTTTAAATAAAACAACTGTTAATAATAATAAATCCATATGGCGCCGAATTGCTGGAAGGCGAAGCTCCCGATAGGGGAGAATCTGAAGGGGACGAAACACTGGATGCACTGTCATTTGGTGTGATTGCACAAATGGACATAATAATTTTATTCATTGTGTCCCCAAACATTGTACATGTCGCAGTAAAGTAGTTAAATCAGAGAGTTAATTGAATCCAGTTAATTAAAGATCGATATTCAATCAAGTCGCTAGCATTTTGATTTTTTATTTTTAAAGCAGCGTCGATAACGTCGATAACGCCATCTGTCTGACCGAAAGCCAGCAAGGGATACGAAAAATATGGTGCGTAACGGGAAAATGTGAAGCGCAACAGAAAAACGTGACGGTTAATATTTTTCCAACGCCGATAAGTGTCACTTCAAAAATATGTAAGTACATACACAGTTTAGGAAAAATATTGTTTAGCAAAATACGTATAAATTTAAGTCAATAATAAATCTGTTCTAAGTAATAAATCTGTCGTGATCTTACGCCATTGCAATCTCCCGCTTCTAACGTCCACCTATAGAAAGACCTATTGCTTGAATGTCATGAAATGTCTTTGCTATCGGTGTTTCTCTTGCCACCAGATTGCGAGTTCAGTAACTAAGGACCTTACAGTTCTGTCCAACTACTGAACCATGTTGCACTTTATTAATTGGACAATATTAAGCTCCTTCAAGAAGAGCCAGAGACCAGTGTGAGTGTCCATGGGCACCATTAATTAACACATCGGGTTCATTTAAAAAAGAAATTGGCCTCGTCGATGATGTTATAAGTTTTTCAGTGAAGCGAATATGCCAATAATTTGATAAATGCGTCGGAAACAGAGAAAATTATTCTTCAAAGAATCTGTCTCTAAAAATTAAGAAAGCGGAACTTGTCCTTCTTGCTAAATACTCGAAGAAGAAGAGATTTCAGAACCAGAAGTAAGCAGTAATCAAGAATGATAAAACATACCTGCAAATATAGTTCCTGTAAAACTGGCGCCGAAAGAAAGTCTGAAGAAACACTGCCGCTTTTCTTCTCCCTCCATCATAGTCTTCTACGAAGGGATCCCTTGCTGTTGGAAGTCGCTGCAGTTTGTTTTGAGCGGCATTCAAAAATCTAGAATAAATAAATTTGGTCAAGTCGAGTTCATCAATTTTTGCTAGATTTTACGACGTCTTCAACAATAAACGTTTCACTTCAAGCAATCTTAATAGAACGTAAACTGTCTAACGATGAAAACTATACAATATTTGATAGTACATATATATATATACTGTCAGACCTCTCCCAAGTTTTAAAGAAGAGAACAATAAAATTGATAAATACTTTATATTTGCACACCGGTATATAATAATTAACAAGTTTCATGAGAATTTCTAATAGCTACCGAAACAAAGAATGCCCTGGGGAATCTTAAAACTGCCGACGGGCCCCCACCCCGCTTGATTGTTTTTTCACTTAACCAATCAACGCCCGATATTTTCCCGCCACACTACATGAGAACAAACCACCAATCGTGGGTCTTGTCAATGGAACTATTATTTACAAAATCACATTAAATATACGTACATCATTGTATCTATTATAAGTACTAATAATTTAAGATAATAAATAATAAAAATCATCTTCTGATTAAATTACCTGAATTATAACAAACTTGTATTCATTGTAAAAACCACCGGATATTTTTGTATTGCCTAGCTAACATAGCGGACAATTATTGTAAGGCATACAATAGAAGTGTTATTCACATTCTAATTATTAAATGCAATAAGTATATATCAACTATTTCAAAATAAACATACAACAATAAATAAATATACAATTCTAGAAACCCCAGCAATTACATCCGTTAATTTAGTTTTCTATTCCACCACTGTTTTCTTAAGTCTACATGGTTCATCTCCCTGTTGTTACTAAAATGTTTTTGTTCTTCTGTGTAGTTAGTATAAATAACGACTTATACAAAATGTTTACCATTGAAATTATGATTTTTTAGCTATTAGGAACATTATCTATGTATAAAATATATTTATTTATTAATCAGTGAGGTGTTCCGGGCATTAAATAATACTCGTGGCTTGTACCTACCCTGGCAAGAGTTGTTAACATCCCCAGTACTTTCAAATTCTGCCGAAGTTGAATGGACCTCAATTGAACTTCGAAGGGCCCTGCGTAGCACAGAATGGGACTTAGAAGATTTGGAAGACACTATTTAAAATTATGCCATCACAAAGAAATCACATGGCAGAGAAAAATTCATACAAATTTAAAATTTATCATAAAGAGATTTGTGACAGAAGAACTTTTATGTATACAACTATATAACTTTTACTTTTAACTGCTACTAAGCAGGAAGTCCATGTTTGTTTTAGTTTATTTTAATAAGGCTAACAACAAAAGTTGCTCTAAAGTATTCCCATTTGACTTCAAGATGGCGGAATTGAAGAGAGATAATTGATGTTTACTCAAGTTTTTTAGTAGTTAATTAAATAAAATTACAGGTCATGAAGAATAAAACAAGTATCAACAGAAATATTGATTATGATGGGATAGCGAAAAAAAGAAGAAAAAGATGTTTTGCATACGATTTAGAGAAGTTTTTGACAATTTTAATTTTGTAAATGGAGTAAAATTATGATAATAATATGTTTTTATAAATCAGAGCTTTTGCAGGCTGTATTTCACTCTAATATTGTTATTTGTTTTATTGCCATGTTGTTTACTACTTTAGTGTTATTTCAAAGCTTAACTTTAAAGGTTAGAACTAAGAACCGCCAGACCAAGAAATGTTAGAAGCACAAGATGAGCAATTATCCCTGATAAACAACTATGAGAACACACTAAAATCTTTCTCTACTTACATTGCACACGAATTGAATGATCAAATTATGTAAGTCTATTCAAAGGAAAATATTAATCTAAATCACTATCTTTAATTTTTTACACGAGGTTATAACATACAACTGAGACAGATTAGGACAGCCATGAAAAGCATCTACAGAGTACAGACTACCACTCTACCAGAGCCTATGTCCACAAGTTGTGGGCTGTAGTTTGAATGAACTTCCACAGATCACATAAATAATTTTATGATCTGTGGAAATACACACAATCGTTTGCTAGCTATAGGTTGTCATGTGTAAGTTGGCGTGTGGCAGAAAAAGGTACTAATTTTGACAGTTGTGTTGACAGTTCTAACAGCTTGGTAGCCTCACGTGTGTCGGTGCTAATAATTTGTGTTTTAAAGTGTAAAAATCATTACGAAACATGCCAAAAGTAGTGCGGAGTGCAGCTAGAGAAATTATTCTAGCTGTAAAACGTTTTTGTGAAGAGGAGAAACGTAACAATGGGCCGATTATTCCATTTCAACAAGTGAATGCTCGAACAGCGGCTTTGACAGGTAAAGTATTGCCAGTTAAAAGTGATATTTATATCCCCAAATTTAGGGAAAAATAATAATTGCTTTTGAAAGTAAATGTGATTGATGGATAACTTAAAATATTTTTTGTTTTATTTAAGGTGTTTCTGAAAGAACCGTGAACCTCTCTGAAAACATGGAACAGAGAATCCATAGTGCATTTTCCAAAATAACTGCTGAAGAATGGCAGAAACACTGTAATCACGTTATAAATGTTGAAAATAATTATCGTATGACAGACAACCGCCTTGAAACAGTAATGGAACCATTTTTAATTGATTTGAATAGCAGCGACTCAGATTCTTCTGACACAGATGACTCTGAAGAATTCATGGAAGGAATAATGCCTCTAACAGACCATAATTACTATAAAAAATAATTTTTTGTTATTAAGTTTTTTATTTACCTTTAATGTAATATCTAAGAATATCCATCAATCCAAACTAAACAAAAAAAGTGGCAACACAGAGGGTTGTAGGAGGCGCCGCCACTGGAACGCCAACTTATACTTGACAGTCTATATTAATAGTTATAGACTATAGTCTGTCAAGTGATAATGAGCGAGATTCTTGGCGGGAAATTGAAAAAGCGCGGTTCAAATTCTTTTCAAAGTTATATGGTTAAACTTTCCAATATGGCCCGTCGATTTTTGAGGTTTTTTTGATGGGAGATGGAAGAGGGGATGGAGAAATACCCCCTGTGTCATTCCCAACCTGCGGAAACCCAAAGTTACGGAGATATTCATGTTTAAAATTTTAAGGCTAGAATGGTAACAATTTAGAAATGTGTCCCTGAATTTGATAATACTCATTATGTAAGTGTCTCTTTACCTTTAATGGAACACCTCCAAGTTATTTTTTCTGCCGGAGTTCCGTCTAAATATTAATAAAGGTTATTTAAACCTGTATAATGTATTATAGAAATTCGTAAATAAATCGTACATTTTCCATTGCTTACTTTTTTTTATTTTCAATTTATCCCTAATGGGAAAGGCAAAGGACTTTAGCCATACAGATTCCATTAGTTATTAGAGACGTGACATTTTGCATCAAAATCGTTTTTTTAATTTGTCGATAGTTTTTTTAGAATAAAAACTTGAATTTTATTCAAATATAATATAATAATATGATATAAATATTAGTTTTTTATATGTTTATTGATGATTTCAGAAACAGTTCTTAGAAAAAAGAAATTCATATACTAACCTAACCTAACCGAACTAGATAATAATTCGGTTTTTGAACGGCTCCGATTATTTATATACACTCTAGGGGTAGGACAGACAAGACCACGTGGATAGTGGGGTGCTTTGATTCGGTGTTGGGTACTTTTAGGTTATTAAATAAAATGTTATTAAAAAAAATATTCATATACTAACCTAACCTAACCGAACTAGATAATAATTAATTTTTTTAATTACAAATAATTAATTTGATCATAAGTTACAAATAATCTATGGTCCATATTGGAAAGTTTAGTAGTATCGATACGTCAAATTTTTCGAACCCTTCACTAATCGATACGTGAAATGGTTGATGTTTGACATCAGTTATTTGTCAAATTCATTGTGTTATGACGTGTTATGGAATGATATTTGTCCATTTATATGGAAAGTATAAATAAATATATCTCATGAACCGTAAGTTTCCGCAACTTAATACTTTACAAAACGCTTTCTTATGGTGAGTACTATCTACAAAAAAAATTTGAGCATTCAAATCGACGGGTCATATTGGAAAGTTTAGCCAAAAAGATAGTGGTCCTGAGGTTCAATTACACTTTCCCTCCTCAGTGATGAGTAGAATTGAGGAATTAATGGGCGGAAGTGAACATTTCGACAGCGACGAAGTAAGTTTCAGTGTAAGTGTGTAATTGTGTAATTAATAGTGTAATTTTAAATATTTTGTGTATTTTTGTATATTTATTGAATACAAGATGAAGTTCATTGTAATTAGATTATATATAACAAAACAACTCTTGAATTCGAACTCATTGGTGTCCCTCAACACTTCTAATCAAAGGGTTAAGATTGTAAGTACATTTTACAACAAGTTTAAACTTGTAATCACATTCATGAGCCTTTGATTTTCTTATGATTGATGAGGTGTCAGTTAACAAAGCAAGATCCTCATTACATTTACAAAATTTCTGCCATTTCAGGCCCTTTTTCTCTTAAAAAAAGATATTATTAAGCAGCAATGTGCTTTGAAGCAAACCAGTATTACACAGTTCTTTTGAAAGATTAATTAATTCACTTTATGAATACATGCATGTCTAAAGTTTTCACATTGTTATAAAATAACAGTTAATAAATAATAATTGATATACTTAATATTATTCAGTGTTATTATTATTATTTCTCCCAAATATTTCAAACAATTTAATATTTCAAACACTTGATAATCCTTATTGAGTCCCACAATTTTCAAATTAACGAGAGTTGACTGTATTAACAGTATTATTATTGTAGACAAACTGATTCTCTAACATTTGGTTGTGGCCTCAGAGATCTGTTTCTGTACCTATATCTAAGATGATTCAAAACTATTTCTCCCATATGGCAAAATCCATAGCTCACATAGGTTTTTGTATTCAGACACTGTTAAACTTGGACTTACATAGTTGACAAATTAACTTGAAGTAATTTCTCCTTAGTTTCTTTTAATATTAATTAATTTTAAATTTTTATTTAAAAAAAAGCCGTTTTTCATTTTCTAAACATTTTCAGTATTATCTAGGTACAACAGAGTATAATTGTTACAACATTTGATTATACTGCAGTGGTAAAGGTGTAATATGCATATTTTCATAACAGTACAAGGAAAATCTAATCTTCTAAATTGAAAGAATCTTTCAAAAAATCAGCGCAATATCATAAGAATGAAATGATTCTATTAAAAGTTAATTGTTGTAAAAAAATTTCAGTTTGATGCAGTAGCCTACATCAATCGAGTGTTTCCAACGGAACAGTCATTATCAGGGGTTGAGGCGGCAGCCTCTAGATGTGAATTCCGTTTAGCAGCTGTTCAACATGACATCCGGAGGTTGGTACAGGCCCAACACGATCAAAGGAAAGCCGGCCACCAGGCATTGCTGGAAGCCCAGAAGTGCATCTCGGAGTTGTCATTACAGGTAAGAAGAAGAGATATTGGTTTTGTTTTTATTTCACCTCTACCTCATATCACTGACATGTAGACTATATTCCAAATGATACTAAACCATCGAAGTTGTTGAACTGTCTGTTCGCATAGTTCCTCTTAATACATTGTGTTTTTGGGGTTTGTCATTCACATGCTGATTAGGTTTCATTTCTGCCTTGTATTTCGTAACCAATTCGACTTAGAGGCTTTGAAGAAAATAGTGCACTAATTCTAAATAGGCAATTATTCAAACAATTTTTGAATCCACACCTAAGCTTTCTGCCACATTTACTAACCATTTTGGAATCATTAGGCTTCCTCATACATGGGTCATTTGTCACATAGCAACACGTTATGCCTAGAACGCCCATGAAAGTTGGTTCATGTCTTAGGTAGCGGATATAAACAAGAAATCAGAACGCAGTGAAGGTATGGTTCGCGAGATCACATCTGAAATAAAGCAATTGGATTGTGCGAAGTGGAATTTGACGGCAGCCATCACGGCGCTGAACCATCTTCATATGTTGGCCGGTGGAGCCGCATCTTTGAGGACATTGGCACAGAATCGACAGTATAAAGAACTCGTCTTGCCATTGCAAGCCATTATGGAGGTTTGTGTTTCATTTTTAGTACTTTATAGCTGTGCTCTGTGGTTCCACATGCAGCAGCAGCCTAAAAAGCTTTGCAGATTTTTACCACAATTTACGCAGCGTATAGACTTGTATTTGTTTCTTAGAGGGAAGTAGGTGATCAGCTTGAAGGTCGTGGGTCAAAGGCTCATTTTATATAACTAAAGTTTTTGGTGCATTTTCTGTTTTAATAAATTAATGAATGGATTGTCCCGTTTGAGGGGAATTATTATTTGGTGACACGGCAATGTGAATGCAAAGCAGTTCGACTGTTTTCGTTCTTCTAGCAGACGTACAAGCTTCAAGAAATCAAGTAGTGTATAATATTGTTATGGGCATTATGATGTGACCAGGTGAGAAGGCCCTTTAAGTAGGGAATCAATAATCCGGTAATGGTAGAAGAGATGAGTTGCGAGTTGATGGCTTCATTTTTCAGGTGCTCCAACATTTAGAGAATTATCGCGATATTCGCGAATTGAACGCTCTAAGAGAAGAAGTCCACTCGATTCGTGCGAATCTCGCTGAACAAATATTGGCGGATTTTAGACAGGCCTTCACTGGTAAGTGTTTTAACTTTGGTCTTTGGATGAGTTAACACTGTTGGTTATGTAATCTATTTGGTAGATGGTTACCCCAAGTCTATAAACTTATTTAGGGACACTTTTCGCCCAGAAAAGATGTCAGGACTATAGACATAAGATATAATGTGTGAAATGTGTCCTCATGTCATAGTTATGCGCCCCTAGAGTTTAACATGAATTAGCTTTTTTTATTATAGAACAGGGGGCAAACGGGCAGGAGGCTCACCTGATGTTAAGTGATACCGCCGCCCATGGACACTCTCAATGCCAGAGGGCTCGCGAGTGCGTTGCCGGCCTTTTAAGAATTGGTACGCTCTTTTCTTGAGGGCCCTTAGTTGAATTGTTTCAAATATACCCATCGCCTGTGCACACTAAATGTACTTAGTTTTCTTTTATAAAACTATATATCATGTATGTATCAACTAATCAGTCGAAGTTGCATAGTACCGATGCTGTATCCTTAATGGTAATGGATGAACTGTTCAGGTGGAAGTAAAAGCACCATTTCCCAACGTACATTGAGTGAGGCCTGCGGAGTCGTCGATGCGTTGGAGCCCAAAGTGCGGCAAGATCTGCTCAAATGGTTCATAGGACTGCAATTACAGGTGAGTAGCGACCTTTTTAATGTAACAGACCGGCAGGTGGCTCACGCGATGTTATGTGACACCGGACATGGACACCAACGTTCCCAGAAGGCCTTTTAAGATATGGTACTCTCTTTTCTTCAGGGCCCTTAGTTGAATTGGTTCAATAATACCCATCGCCCGTGGACACTGAATGCCAGAGCGCTGGCAACTCTTCAAACATCCACTGTTCTACAACTGTGCGTTTTTCCATGCAGTTTTTGCCGCGCCACCACCACCACCACCACTTTATGGAACCAGCTGCCGACTGAAGTATTTCCTAACCAATTCGAGTTAGGGTCCTTCAAGAAAAGAGCGTACCAATTCTTAAAAGGCCGGCAACGCACTCGCGAGCCCTCTGGAATTTAGAGAGCCCACGTGTCCCTTTAAGAAAAGAGCTATCAATTCATAAAACACCGGAAACGAGTGTCTTCTGTCAATGTCCATGGGACCTTGCATGATGAGGATGAGTCTCCACCCGTATGTCTCCTAACGGAGCTCCTCTCACTTGTCTTCAAACTCTACTCTTTCTCGTACCTCCTGCCCGTTTGCCCCCTGTTCTAAAAAAATAACTCTGATATATACTTGATGCATATATTTAAGGAGTATGAACACCTGTTTTCCCCTGAACAAGAGTGCGCGTGGTTGCCCCAAATAGCGAAGCGATACTCCTGGCTCAAGAAGCACCTGCTGGCCGTCGAGCAGACCAAAGGTGCTATATTCCCAGCGGCATGGCGGCTCAGCGAGAGGATCGCTCATCACTTTTGCATGGTAGGTGGATGAAAGAGGATTCATATGAAGTGCCAGAATGTATGCCCATGCCATGCCTCCTGATAGAGGACAAATCAAATTATTCTTGGTTACTCAAGATGGCATATGGAATGTTCCATGGTGTAATGGTTGCAGCTCCTTACAAGCGTTGTGTAAAAGAAAAAACTGGCGAGGCGAAGAGTTTATTGCCAGTTCTTCTCTTCCGTTCTACGCCCTTGATTTGAGAACTGGCAGTGAATGTAAAATTAGAAGCATTTAATTTTTTTTTTTTGACGTTCATAAGTGTATATTATTACGTTACCCTCTATAGGAATATTCACTTCTATAGTGGTGTTTAATTTTTTTAGATAACCCGGGAAAGTCTAACTTCCCTAATGTCGTCCCGTAGGAATGAAATCGACTGCAAATTATTGCTTTATGCGATACAACAGACGCACAATTTCGAATTATTACTTCATAAACGTTTTATTGGTGAGTTAAAATACTATTTATTGGTTAAATGTTTTTAACTGTATGCGCATGTGCAAAAGTGCATCGGTCCTTATAAAACAATCCAAGTTTCTTATATTGTGAATATTTTATGTTACGTGAAGTTTCAAACCGATTTAAAATAAAATAAAAAACGTTTAATTTGGAATATAAGATCATCATGGTATGACTTATTCCACGTCATTGAATTCACGCCTGTTGGCATCCCTACTCATCGGCAAAAAAGACAGAGGGTGTAAGCCTAGAGAAAAAGCCGAGAGAAAAAGTAAAAAACTCTCGGTACTCTTTTAAAAAAGCAAATCATCATACAATACTTATTTTACTGTACATTACTAACTTGCACATTACTAACCTCTACTAAGTGATTCTCTCTAAGTGAATGTAATTCTTTGAGAAATAAAGTATCTAGCATCGAGAGTGTCCATGGGCGTCGGTATCACTTAACCGGGTCAGGTTCAGGTGAGCCTCCTGCCCGTTTGCCCCTGTTCTATAAAAAAAAATCTTTAAACCGAAATACTTTTTATTGCCTTCATACGTCAAGCTCAGAAGAAAGATGATTTATTATTTTTCTCCTAACTTCAGGCACAGAGTTGGGACCAGAAGCGGAAGCTAATTCGGAAGTCATCTCCTTTGATGATTATATTGAGGTAAGCCATCTATCTATTACTGCTAATTAAATGCCCCATAGGTGGAGTTTTACTTAATACAATGCATTGTGAATTATTTTAGAATCTCGAAGATGTGACGTCACACAGGAGTCCATGGGTGGGTGTGGTCGGAGGATGCTTTGAAGAGCATCTTTCCCTTTACATAAGCAGTCTTGATAATAATCTCCGGTCGCTCATGGATCGGTTTATTCAGGTACTTATACTTTTGTAATGTAATAGCTGTAATTAAATGGTAATGTTAGAATAATTACACTTATTTGACGGTAATATTGATTACCAATATTGTCTTAATGAAACGTAAAAAGGTTTGAGATATTGTTGCTCTAGGATATGAATATTTTCTTGGATCTACCATCTATTATGTATATATTATATATATATAACACCTTAATACCTATTTTGTTATATATATATATATCTCAAAATAGCTATATACATCTATTATGGATATACCTATTTTGTTATGGCTGACTTTCTTTGCAAATAAACAATGTATGTTGTATTACCACACTAATGTCATCGCAGTAATATTACGCAACGGAAATTAATAGTAATTCAGTAATTATGGTAATTTTCCGTATGAAAATATCACCTAAATGGGCTACCCACTGCCGTATTTTCGATTCAATTCGGCAATGAGCGAACTTTCTGACATTATTAGTCTCAATTGTCATTAATGGTTTGATTTTATTAATAATATTACGGTAAATTCGCTATAACAAGAGTGAATTGTTTGTAATAATATTAACAGTGTATAATTAAATTCAGCCCATATTTATACTCGTAGGAAGCTAAGAATATAGAAATTGGTGACTGCGAGGGAAGTGGATCGGGAGGAGTGTTGGCAAGTTGTGCGGATCTCTTTCTCTTTTATAAGAAATGCCTCGCACAATGCGCCACTCTGTCTACGAGGGAACCGATGTTAGGTGAGTCGAGGGTTGGGTTATACGATTTTTATGGATTTATTTGTTTATTTAAAATAGGTCAGCTAATTGGTTTTTATGTACATATCTAAACAAACTTTCTTCTATAAGATATAGGTAGACCTTATTGCATGATTATGGCTGATAGCTTGCGCTGTGTTTTAACTCCTTTAGCTGACCCCGGCATCGACGTGTCAGATGTATTTCAAGTTAAATACTAAGGTCAAATGAAAATAGCATGAAAGACAAAAAGGTTAATTTATAAAAGAAAGAAAAATGTTGGAAATTTTCTACACTTCGAAGTTTTTATTATTTTCTGGTGGAAAAATCATACAGATCTAAATGTCTTTCTAGAATTGTCGGCCGTGTTCGGGAAATATCTCCGCGAGTACGCGGGCTCGGTCCTCCAGAATGCATTACCGAGGAATAATTCGAACACAGTCAACAATATTGTCACGAACATACACACATTTCTGAAGGACGAGAGTGCTGTGAGGTAATTTTCAAAATTATTTATTATTTGTTAAAGACAGCTGGCATAGACAAATAAAGTTCAATTCTTAACTGTCAGTCGATTTTGGCATTTACTTAAGGAAATGCCAAATTTGACTAATTGTCAACTAGATTTTTTTTAACGTAGGCTTCAAAACTGTTAAATATCATTGGCGCTAGCTCCTAGGTCTGGGATCAATTGCTAGGCAACAAAACCCTGGAAACATTGGAGCGTCATAGACTTGATCATGATCGTTTCTCTTCCCAGATATACGAAGCAGGAAATCTCGAAGATCACAAGCGTAATAACAACGTCGGAGTACTGTTTGGAGACGACAGTTCATCTCGAGCAAAAGTTGAAGGAAAAGATTCACCCGAGTCTGTCCAATAAAATCGATTTGGGCCCGGAACAGGATTTATTTCACAAAATGATCAGCACCTGCATTCAAATCCTAGTCCAAGATCTGGAGTTGGCCTGCGAGCCGGCCCTGTCCTCCATGACCAAAATATCCTGGCTCCACTTCGACACGGTCGGCGACCAGAGTTCGTACGTCACTCAGGCCATCATGCATTTGAAGAACTCGATCCCGATCCTGAGAGACAATCTCGCCTCGTCCCGAAAGTATTTCACCCAGTTCTGCATCAGATTCGCCAATTCCTTCATTCCGAAATTCATTCAGAACATCTACAAGTGCAAGCCGATCTCCACCGTCGGCTCCGAGCAGTTGCTTCTCGACACGCACATGCTGAAGACGGTGCTCCTGGAGCTGCCCTCCCTCGGCTCGGACGTCAAACGCCAAGCGCCGACGACCTACACGAAAGTCGTCATCAAACTGATGACGAAAGCGGAGATGATTCTGAAGCTGGTCATGGCGCCGTTGGATAATAACTTGGAGGGTTTTGTGGCCCAGTTCCTGCAATTGTTGCCGGATAGCACGCTGGTGGAGTTCCATAAAGTGCTGGATATGAAGGGAGCCAAATTGAGTAAGAGCCAGTTGAGCAGTTTGGACGCTCTTTTTAAGGAGACATCGAGGAGTTATAGTGAGACTGTTAAATAAAGATTTAACTTTAAGAGCGGATTCAAAATGGCGGACATAGAGGTGGTGATGGGTTTTAATGTAACATTCAAAGGGATTCGCCGAAAAACCGACAGCCGAGTTGAGTGGAACTGCTTGAGCAAAAATTGACAAAGCTACCGGCAGGTCGCCACCCTAAAGAGTAAGTCTTACTTACCTGTACTATTATAAATATATTGACATTATATTAGATATATCATTTAATATACCTAAAAATCATAACCATTCGATAAATCATTAACGCAAGGAATAAAATTAAAAAATTTGTTAGAAGTTTGTAAATAGTGAAATGTTTTATTGTACAATTGTACAAATTTTAAATATATAAAAGTATAGTATATACTGTTTATGTAAGCTTTAATTCCAATAGTTTTGTTTTATTCAATTTGCGTACATTGAACATGTAAAGCTGCCATTATACATTGCTTCCTCATATCGTAAGTAAATGTTTAATTCAACGAATAGCAAGCTAACTTGACGGGCTGTCGAGATTATGTATTAGGGTATTTAAGGCCCAAAAGAAATGTATTAAAGCAAATTTATCTCTTCCATGTATTCATATTTTAGAAATATCCCTATTCGTACACAGAAATATACCTATTTTTAAATCTAATGTGGAAGTCGAAGTAAAAAATTAAACATAGGGAGAAATTGGGAGAGCCAAAAATACATTTACAACTGTTTCGGAAAAACGCCTTTTGAATGGCAATTAAAGTTTACAATAAAAAGAGACCCTAAAAAGCGACTTAGTGCATTACTTTTGAAAAAATGTACTATTCAATAAATTATTATTTGTGTGAGACATTGTAATTTATACAAATTTAATGAAGTATGATATATATGATACAGATAATATAATAATTGTCTCTAACTAATAATGTAAAATGTAAATTAAGATAAATTTGCGCGCCACTGTGTGTGGCAGAATATGCGAACGACTTACGATTGTACCACCTTAACATTTTGTACCATATTCTTGCAATAAATAAATTATTATTATTATTATTAGAATAATTGTTTATTGGAAATAAAATTATAGACGTATATGGCTTTTGTTTCACTCTTTACGAAGTCTCTCGTTCAAATGTTCAAGAAAAAGAAAAATCTGTAGAAATATCTGAAAACACGCGACTAACGCCACAACGACCTTCTAGCCAATAGAAGACACACACAATCTGTAGACACACACGCTGAACGTTTTGGTCTTTCCTAAGGTCGAACGGTGAAGTCAGACACGAAGCTGATCTCCTACTTGCCTATTAGATTTACAATGAAACAGATACAGATCTATAGCCCAGACCTAAACCTGCTTTTTTTATAGAACAGGGGGCAAACGGGCAGGAGGCTCACCTGATGTTAAGTGATACCGCCGCCCATGGACACTCAATGTCTTATGTGATTAAATGAAATAATAAACATAAAAAAGTAAAATATTTGTCATACTTTCCAATTTTACATGAATACCATTTTTGCTTGTATTTATTTCGTAGAAATGATTTGTTGAAGTAATAATCTTATATATAAAATTCTCGTGTCTCAATGTCAGTTGTTAGCATACTCCTCCGCTTGACCGATTTTTATCAAATTTTATATGCATAGCAAATTTTATATGTAGGTCTGAGAATCGGCTATTATCTATTTTGCATACCCCTTAGCGATATCGTGCGTCCACTGAAGTGCGAATTTTTTATATTTTTGACGAAATTTTTCGTTTTTTTATGATATAACATAATGTGATGATGCTAAAAAGGTGTGTACTAATATCCAAACTAGGCATTAAGGAGAAACGAAGTTCGCGCGGGCAGCTACTATGTGTATATAACTATATATTTAAAATAATTCGTCTGAACTCTGAACCCGACCGAAAACCTTAACCAAAACTATCCAAGAATGTCATCAAAATACCTTCGGCAGAGTTAAAGTTTAGCGATAGTAAATTGTTTGGAAAATTTGTGTAATGTTTGCCTATTTAATGCAGCATAGTTGATTATTATTGTTTAAATTTAATCTTAAGTTCGTGTGTTATTAAAAAGAAAACATTTATGGATTGTTTGTTTTCACATTGATTTCCGGTCATAAAATAATTGTAAACACTAAACGTCACTAATCAAAAAATGTCAATGTCAACTGTCAAAATCCATAACGCGTTGTGAGTGGACGCGTCGGTTTTTTTCCGTCGTTGCGGGTTTAAGTGTTAACACGTGTTTCGGATTTAATTATTTAGTTTTTTCTATTTTTATCGTAGTTTAAGCTGACTTATCTAATTGGTGGTGGTTAATTAATAACATCAACTAATAACGTAAGTTATTTTTATTTATTTTTTAATTTTTCCCTTTAACTTGTTATATTTTTGGTAGTCCATAATGGAGAAACATCCTCCAGACCCTCCGGATAGGGTCTCTTCTCCGGTTGAGTTAATGGATTCATCCCCCTCAATGTTTTCCCATCCCGGTGTCAAACGCAGACTCGACACTGACAAAGAAGTTTTAATGGAACCCTCTAAAAAACCATTGATTGAAGGCCGGTCATCTGCTGATGATGTCAACCCTGGGTTTTATACCCATCCATCATTAACTGACTCACCCAAGACTTACCTTGTCAATGACAAGGGTCCTTTTATAGTACACTAGCAGACTCGGCCAAGCGTTGCTGTGGCTAAGGTTTTTGTTATATTACATAGTAGTAAATTAATCAAGGGAAACCGTAGGAGAACTTATGTGAAACGTTGGTACCACGACACGGACCTAAACTAAACTACCTTTAACTCAGCGCCATCTGTTAAAATTGTATCAAATAATAAACAAATGTTAATGTTATCGTAATTTTAGTAAGGATGCCTATTTTTTTTGAAAATGAAATATAGCCTATGTCACTCAGGAATGATGTAGCTTTCCAACAGTGAAAGGATTTTTCAAATCTGCCAAGTAGTTTCGGAGCCTATTCAATTCATACAAACAAACAAAAAATCAAACCTTTCCTCTTTATAATATTAGTATAGAAGTATAGATGTTTCTTGCCCTGAAGCTGACCCATCCGCTGGTACATCAATCCGCCCAATTAAATTTGGTCACTTCTTGGTCAAAAACAAAGTAGCCAACATTGTTCGAGATGGTGTTAAGAAAGTGGGTCGTAACAGAATATCTGTTGAGTTTAAGTCGGGTTTAGATGCCAATAATTTTATATCTAGTCCCATAGTACCTTCCAGCAATTATTCTGTTACTATCCCCAATTATAATGTTTCCCGTATGGGCCTTGTGAGAGGTGTCCCAGCTGATTGGTCGATGCAAGAATTTGTTGAGACTGTTGAAATTCCCGAAGGTTTTGGTATAGTCCTCAAGGCCAGACGCCTAAATCGCCAGACAATCTCCGATGGTCAAATTACATGGACTCCAACACAAACCGTTGTTTTGACGTTTCAAGGACAAAATCTTCCGAAAAGAATATTCTCCTGTCATAATTCCCTCCCCGTAGATACTTACCAACTTCCAACAATCCAGTGTCTTAACTGTTGCAGATTTGGCCATGTTAAGTCACAATGCCGGTCGAAACCTAGATGTTTTCGTTGTACTCTAGCCCATTCTGGCGATGAATGTAATATCCCGGAAACAAAATCATTATGTTTATTTTGTACTGCCCCACACTTTGCAACCAACAAAGCATGCCCCGAGCATAATAGACAAAGAAATATTAAACACTCTATGTCGCAGGAAAATATATCCTATCTGGAAGCATCAGCTCGCTTTAGACCTAGCAGTGGCAAATCTTTTGCAGATTCTGCAAAAGCTACCCCGTCCTCTTCATTCAGTTTATCCCAGCCCATTATTATACCTTCCCAAGTATTCCCCCAGACTACATCATACAGGAAAACTATATTTCTCCCTTCTCGCTCTAGGCCAACATCAGGTAAATCTTATGATAAAGCGGCCCATGAGGCCATTACTTCCAATTTACCCTCATGTTTACCAAATGGTTGTGCCATAAGCCCCTCTTCCCTTATCAACAATGAAGTTTCCCCTAATGAAAATCTTCTTGACTGCTTATGGGCATTGATTTGTAACATGCTATCTAAGTATGATGATATCCCCGTACCGTCCCACGTTGCCCAAAAAATCAACTTGCTCCACTCATTTGTTACCAAAAATGGCGAATCTGGTGATTCAGTGGAATTGTAAGAGTATTCGTAATAAAAAATCCGAATTAGCCTTTCTGATCAACAAATTCTCTCCATCTATTCTAGCCATATCGGAGACTTGGTTATTGCCGGATTCCCGCTTTAGGGTTTCTGGGTATCGTTGTCTCCGAGATGACAGGGATGATGGCTATGCTGGCTGTGCCTTTTTGGTCAGTCGATCTCTCACCTTCCACTCATTATCCCTTCCTCATAGTGATGGTATTAATGCTGTTGCTATGAGGGCTTTTAATATCTCATTTATTTCTGTTTATATTCCCCATCCCCATTTTGACCTCATTTCTGATTTACGTTCTATTATCCTTTCGGTTCCTCCTCCTGTTGTCATGTTGGGTGATTTCAATGCCCACCATGTTGCTTGGGGTTGTCATTCCTCAGATTCTTTTGGGTCCCTTCTACTCGATTTACTTGATGATATAAACATAAGTGTCTTGAATAATGGGTGTCCTACGAGAAGGTGTCTTCCATCTCAGAATCCCGCTAGCGCAGTGGATTTATCACTTTGTTCTCCTGATCTCTTCCCTTTTCTATCCTGGCGGGTTTTTGAGAGCACATGTGGAAGTGACCATTTCCCTATTTTCATTGATCTCCCATCCAATTTAAGGAGTGTTATTCGCCATTCTCCTCTCTTAAAATTTAATCTGAACCAGGCCAATTGGTCAGACTTTTCATCCACTATGGACTCAAAAATAGCTGCGCTCCCCGCAGTTTCTGCTGAAAACTGTCTATCTTTATACAATGATTTTATCAATTCCCTTAACTCATCTGCCTGTTTACATATTCCTCTTAAACCTTCTGGTTGCGCCAAATTCGCATTTTTTTATCTTAATGGTTGCTCACTATATCCATCCTTAATGTCCTTCCCTATGACGGCACTAGTACCGGAACGGGCTGTAGGTGACGCACAATAATGCGTCGACATTTAAGGCTTGAACAGTGCTCAAATCGGTCAACTAGCCCTAGTTTAAATTAAATTGTTGGAAGAACTGTCGCTCATATGCATTTGAAAAAAAATATATATTGTGGGTTGAAGCCTACTGTATCGATTGATAAAATCAAAAAAGATAAAAGCAATACCAATTTCCCAAAAAAAAATTTACCATCGAACCGTAGATTAGACATAAATTACAAATTCGCTCCAAAACGGTTTATGCGATTTATTTTAATCTTACACGTATTATTAGATATAGCATATATTATTATTTTGATAAAAAAATTTTTGTATTAATTCGTTTCCTGGGCATGGAAAGTAATAAAAGGTAAATAAACTCAAGCGCAATGGGCTTCCCTCCGCAATTTCACACCCGCGAGCCCTGCATGCGGCTTGTCTTCAGTCCACCTCAACGCTTTGCGACGGGAGGACTACGCTTGTGTGTCGAAGCCAATAATAATTAAATATTTGCGTATTTTAGTTTTTACCCGCGGATTTTTTTAGAAATGCCAAAATATAAAAAGAAATATCAAGTGAGGCGAGGACATGAACTTCGGAAATTATTGTATGTTATAAGTATATGTATATAAGTACCTACCCAAACAAAACTCAAATTTAGAGTTGTCAAGTTTCAAGTGCAACTTGTACAACCAAGTAAAATAAGTTGCTGAACCTGATACCTGATGGAATCTGAAAGTGGGTACTGGATCTCGAGGATGGTAAGCAGTAGACATACCGTCATTGAGCTCGTTGTAATCAGCTCAGCGAGACGATACTAGAAATGTGTTATATGAACCTGATGGTGGACTCCGAAGGTGGGTACTGGGTCTGATTGACTCTGATTTCATTTTCGGGCTCAGATATAACATGCTGCACTCGTAGGTTTCAGAACCAAGAAAAATATTTAAAATTTCAACTGGAAGACGAATCGTTGAAATTGATTATTTTTTCAATAAACTCAAAGAAATATAGTGGTATTATAGTAAATATTACCTAATATTTATTTAATATTAAATATTAATAAGTTCATATAGTCACATTTCTAGTATCGTCTCGCTGAGCTGATTACAAGGAGCTCAATGACGGTATGTCTACTGCTTACCATCCTCGAGACCCAGTACCCACCTTCGGAGTCCATTATCAGGTTCATATAGTCACATTTCTAGTATCGTTTCGCTGAGCTGATTACAACGAGCTCAATGACGGTATGTCTACTGCTTACCATCCTCGAGACCCAGTACCCACCTTCGGAGTCCATTATCAGGTTCATATAGTCACATTTCTAGTATCGTTTCGCTGAGCTGATTACAACGAGCTCAATGACGGTATGACTACTGCTTACCATCCTCGAGATCCAGTACCAACCATCAGAGTCCATCGTCAGCTGATGATGATGACTCGGTTTCGGTATTTTAGCAATACTGACATTAAAAAGTTTTAACCTCAGAACGAATTAAACGTGTAAAAAAATCATGTATGTACTAGATAAATAATTGGCAGCCACCATTTTTTCTAGACCAATATTTATTTATAAATTTTTATATTTAGCTAATAATTGGTTTCGTATTCACGTAGTTTTGTTAGACTATTCACTATTTTGTTAGACTAGATGGCGTTAGTAAATTATTGTTTGTAGTAGAGGTCAAATCCTCAAAGTCATCGGCGTATGTTAGAGTCTTAAGAAAAAGGGAAATTGAGCAGCGGGTAGTATTAATTTGGTCGCCTCGCAATGTGTTGATTTTTGTTTCGGACTCCGCACGCTCGTATCGTTTCATTTAACCTTATTAATTATTTATCTTGTTTATTGTAATAATTGTTTTGTGATATATATATAGTAAGAAATTAACAAATAAAATTACTAAACATAACCAAATTAGATTACACAACGAATAACCACAAATTCAACAACAATAGTAACGTCCTATATCTAGTGCGAGCGTCGAAGAAGTGCGCCCGACCATACAGCGCGCCGTGCTTATATAGCCTGAAAACCAGTTTAGTCCAGTATTCCCCGCTGCTACACTCCACTTGACTTTTTTACAGCTTATTCGGCCTCTCCTGACGACGGTGCGTCCTCGCCCGTGTGATGATAGGCAGGTTGGCATGTTGAAACTTGACCTGCTGATGACTCTTGTATCGCGTGCGGTGGTTGTGGTGAAGGACTATCGTCATCATCAGCGCCACCTAAAAATTACATCATTTTTGTTTTTATAACGTTAAATTAACATAACTTCATCGAAAGTAAGAGTGCATCCATTACTCTCGACACAACATTAGTTCATTTTTTTTTACATAGCAAGAGCGTCTCCATTGCCATCAACAGTAAGAGTGACTCCATTACTGTACATCACACTAAGCAAGAGCGACTCCATTGCTTTAACAGTAAGAGCGACTCCATTACTGTACATCACACTAAGCAAGAGCGAATCCATTGCTATTGATAGTAAGAGCGACTCCATTACTATCACACAAGACTCCCGCAGGTCTTTACCAAAATAGGTACTACCTATATGATAAGCAGTCCTAATAAAATTACAGTTCTCACAAACATTTATCAACATACATAAGTTTCAAAAGGCAAGTAAAAATTACTTACTCTCAAAGAATGCGGCACACACATCAGGGGTCCATTCCCCGCGCCAGGGCAACATGTATTCCGCGGCAGCTTTACCATAAGAACCAGCGACTAATTTTAGTTCATATCTGTCCTGCGACAACGTCGCTAAAACCACATATGGTCCGCGCATACAGGAGTCTAGCTTACCAACAGCTTGGCACAAATGCAAAATCGCCGCCATTGAAATGCACACCCTTGCGAGTCAACCTCGCAATGCACGATGTCTTCATATCTTGACCATTGCTAATGACTCGGCATAGATACTCGATCTCCGTAGTCTGAAAGTTACATTTTTTTTTTTTAATTAATGAAAAAGCCTGCCTGGTCCCTTACCCTTACCCCCATCTCTGACACATCATGTAATGTACCTAAACCCTCTTCTATTGTTTTACTAGGTAATAATACGTCATATACACAATTACAACACACAAGGGCTCTGCCTAATCTTTGTAAAATCGTAACGTATTTGATATAATTCGTTGATATACAACCTGTGCATTACCTAATTCTTATGGCATCTTTATGTACTCATAATGACCCTCAGGTGTTACGAATCTCGGGAGTGGTGTCTATTTTTTATTTAATTTTATCTGGTGAAAGCCAGTAGCCATATCAAGGCAAATATAATAGGTAGCTTTATCTAGCCAATCAATATTATGGTCCTCAATTAACGGAAGCGGGTATTCCAACTGTCTTTGAGTTTTAACTTTAAAGTCGACACA
This sequence comes from Pieris rapae, assembly GCF_905147795.1. Lineage (NCBI taxonomy): Eukaryota > Metazoa > Arthropoda > Insecta > Lepidoptera > Pieridae > Pieris > Pieris rapae. The sequence continues at coordinate 1,065,509 of NC_059533.1, read as the reverse complement.
AAGCCTATCTGAATCGCTTTTTTTTTACAAATCTCTATCTCTAATTATTTATTGATTCAACACATCTTTTATGATATCTCTAACGCGTAATTTTTCATCATACGACATTTTATAAGGGCGGTATACTATAACTAATTTAGCCTACCGCTCGACTCGGAACGCTGTCGAACAAAACAGTCCTCCGTTTTATGTCCTACCTTCTTTCAAAATGTGCAAATAATTTTGATATTAGAAAACTGCCTTTTATCTAAACTTGAATTGTTTGTAGATTGGGTCTCTGGTGCGGTTCCATACTTAGTTTTTTTTTTAGGACACAAAATTTGTATATGACCAATTACCCCAGATGAAAAACAGTTAATATTAGACTGAAAATTATCTCGTTTTCGGGAATTATCTCGCAAATTTGGCCTTTTAACGTGATTTTGTATTATAGAGCGCGGTTCTAGGGGCTTGGTATAAAATGAGAGGATTTTAACTAAGCCTACCGATGATAAATTAGCACTAGTCGCGGCGGCGCGAACTTGTGGGTCCTTAATACCCCAAATAACTACTGCGACAATTAACTCTTCACTCATTCCTCGTACAACACGCAATACGTGAGATAACTATCAGAGTCTGTTGTCATTACGTCGAATAAAATATTTGCTAAGTCTACTCGCTACGGAAAAAGCTATTTAAATTCTCTCAACTATGATCATTACTAAGCCACTCATTTAGCCACACTTTAGCATCCCCTTTCAAACAGTATCCAATCAGAGATACACACTCACGGTCATCCCAATAATTAGACAACCGCGCAGTCTTCCTCCTCACACCATATATCGAAATATTTGAAAGACGGATCAAAATTAGAAATATAAATGGAGTTAGATCTTACCAGAATTGTGCTCAACGCACTTACTAGTTTGTCGGTCACCTGATTAAGTACCAGATCAGTGCTTGACTCGCATGCGCTGCTTGAACTTGGCACCGGAGCGTTCTCAGTACCATTGTGCGAACCGTCAGTACCAGGTGTTAACGAGTGTCGCTTACGGAAGAAAGCAGCAGACCCGATGGTGTTGCGCATGTCGGTGCAAAGGGCCGACCCCCTCGCGGTGGTGTTGCTGAGCACAGTTGTGGTGACACCACTGGTGGACATAGCTCAGTCGCTTGCGTCGGTTGACGGTTTAATATCGACTGTAACGTTTCTTCAAGCCCAGAGACGGGCACACCGTCTTATTTTACGTGTTCGCCGCCTACCCTCCATTATTTTTATTAAACGTATAACACTCGCGTTTCAAACTGTATACTAAGTACTTGTAGATAGTAGATACTGGAAAACTCAAAATAATTATGATAACCTTAAACTTTTAAGGTATCTTTCTTATTTAAGTTTTATCATAAATGTTTAATTTAAATTAAAAGCGAAACAATGGAAGTTGGAGCAGTGAAACAGGCATTTAATAATGAGGTTATTAATTTAAAGAAGAATTTAAATCAAGCAAAGATTCAAACTATTCATAAGCTAACCAGAAAAGCGAAAACTTTTACTGAAAGAAAAACTCCAGAAGCTTTAAAATTGAAACTTGAAAGGAAAGCTAAATCAGCTGTTAATGAAGTCTTAATAATAAAGAAACTTAAGCCTCGAGACATTGCAAGATTTACCTTAACTCATTCAGGCAAACTTAGTGACTATCTTAACAAATCAGAAGTGGATCAAAACAAAGCATGTGCTAGGCTTCTATTACATAAAGCCTTACAAGAGAAGTATAAAATGATAAGAGAAAGATTTGGAAATCTTTCTATTGATGATTTGCTTATGTCAAGACAAGAACGTAAAAAGATTAAAAAAGATTTGAGAGATAAACAAAAAGAAAAAAGAAATGCTAAACTGAAGAAAGAAACCAAAGTGGAAAAAGAATCGGAGGACATAGATGGCCCTAACTATATTCAACATAATTTGGAAGTAGAAAAAATTAATGTAGACAAAGCTTCAGAACATGACAGTAGTGATGATGCTGAGATAAGGGAAAATGAAAAAAATTCTAGTGAGCCTGATTTAATTGAAAAAGGTAATTGTCACACCCATAGCTCAAATGATAATGATAGTGATGATGGAAATATAAATGTAAATAATGATTTAGGGAAGTTTATCATACCTCCACCTGATGATACTGATATGAGTGAAAATGAAAATATTTCTAGTGAGCCTAATCTAATAATTGAAGAAGGTAATTCTCCAGCCCATAGCTCGAGCTATATTAATAGTGACGATGGCAAAATGGATGTAGGAAAGTTTATCAGACCTCCTCCTGATGAAGGCAGTATTCAAAGTGCCCAAAATAATCATTCAATGATAGGAAACAAGGTAATCCAAGAAAAAAGTTACCCCAAAACTCAAGATAGAAAACTAAAATTAGATAAACGAAAGGAGAATAAAAACAAAAATATCAATGAGAAAATATTAAATAGGAATTTTAAGAAAAAAACAGAAGATATGCCACAAGTAGTTAAAGTCGTTGATCCCTTCTTTGTTACATCAACGGGAGATAACTATCTATCTCTTGCTGAGCCTAGAGCACCAGATGAAATTAAAGAAGTACATAAGCAAGGGAATAGACAATATAGAAGGGCAGTTATGTTTGGACATGTTCCTAAAATCAAACCGAAAAAGAATAATTATGAAAAGTTTAATCAAAACAATTCTAAATTTAAGCAAAATGGTTTTATTGACACAACAAGTGACAGTCAATTTAATAGAAAAGGTAAATCATTTAATAATATTGTTAATGAAAGTAATAAAATTGAAGAAAAACCAGAGAAATTACATCCATCATGGGAAGCAAAGAAAAAACATTCAACAATAGTACCTTTCCAAGGTAAGAAAATTGTTTTTAATGATAGTTAAAACAATTTAATAATGTATTTATTTTATGATGAATCCTAAAACTGACTAAAATAAAACCACGTGGGCGTTAATTTAAACTAATCAGAAATGAGAACGAATCCCACTTCTGAAGTAAGAAATTAACAAATAAAATTACTAAACATAACCAAATTAGATTACACAACGAATAACCACAAATTCAACAACAATAGTAACGTCCTATATCTAGTGCGAGCGTCGAAGAAGTGCGCCCGACCATACAGCGCGCCGTGCTTATATAGCCTGAAAACCAGTTTAGTCCAGTATTCCCCGCTGCTACACTCCACTTGACTTTTTTACAGCTTATTATATCGTTACATACTTTTTCGGTGTCTGTGATAAAGTTAGTGGAAGAAGCTCAAATCCAGCAGCAAGAAGCCACATCCAGCCATAAGAAAGGAAGCCGAGAAGGTTGAAGGTACTGTGCCGTGTCCTTTCTTTCTTTCTCCAATATAAGATCCAAATATTGAGCAACCGTATTTAGAAAATTACAGTCCACTTTAAATTGCAATAAATAATATAATCAGCAACCAGCGCCGCCATTTTTTTGGTCCTTTTCGAGCCGTATATGTATCATATCTCTTAGTTAGGCATATATATTTTCGTATATTTTCTTTCAATTTTGTTCGTTAGGTGAAATTGCCGGTGGGCATTTTTTATTACCTGTATAACGACAATTTTAATATAGATTATAAATATTATATGTATTTATAAATCTATTATCCGTATTTCATATCCCGTATTACGTATTTACGTATTTAATAATATATTGTGCCTGATTTGGTGAGAATGATCATGCGTAACATTAGTACCTACATCACTTTTTTCTAAAAATTGTTTCATAGTTAACAATCGAAATAAATCTGTTTATAGTTTAATTTAATCGTATTGTTCATATTTAATTTTTTTATTTTTTTATTTTATAAAGTTAATTTGAAACGATTAATAATTATTTGTAGATAATATGGACAAAAGAACAAGAACAAAGGCCGGTGAATGTTCACCAATCGAGTTAGAACATGTTCAAAGTTCCATATTATTACAAGCCCGACAAAATTCGTATTTTTCTAAGATGCAATCATTATACGATTTGTCGTTAAATATTAATAGTAAGGAAGACGAAAAAAATTTCCAAATTAAAACGTTTAATATACAAGTACTTCGTAGTGAATTTAATGAGTTAGTAACTCAATTAAATATTGAACAAATGAAGCATAACCCTCAGTTCACTCCTTCTTTTCAAACATGGGAGTCCTTTGAGGACCTGTACGTAACCATACAAAGTAAGCTGCAGGAAATTAAAAATACTTCACCTGAGGAGAAATTAGATCACCCGAAATTGAAATTGCCTCCAATTAAATTACCACAGTTTAATGGCGACCCAAATAATTGGACGTCGTTTTATGAAGCCTTTAACCATTTAGTGCATAATAATAATAATAATAATAATAAAATAATAAAATCATTTATTTCAGACCAATCAACTAGTCCATATGTTGTTAGTATAGTAAAACTTATAAGACTTATAACTATGTTAGTAAAATTATTAAAAACATTTAGTTCATTAGTCTACGTTGATTTGAGACACCCAGCACACGGGCATGTATATGAACCCAGTGTCTCAAAACAGCACATTCAGGCTTATTTGCTATAACCATCAGGATATTGTTGGTACTCGCACGAACCCCACGCATCAGTGAGGCGTAACCACTGGTGCTTTCGGGACAGCCAATCATAAGACTTGTCGAAGATGCTTCCATTAGGTTGGATGCACTATACACCAGCCATCCTACACAGATTATAACAATTTCTATTTTTATTTTAATTAATTAATTAATTAAAAATTTATGTTCAACCATATCCCATATTTTAATTATAAATTAAAACTACTTAGCACAGCGGTTCGACGCCATAACATGAGATGAGATCCAATGCTTGAGAATCGAACCGTCCATTCTTTGAGCGACAACTTGCAGAATGCTGCTCACACTGCCACGCACACGGCACATCAGAGACGCCACTCGTTTACGAATTATAGATGGAAAATCATCTATTCGCGCTTCCGCAAACATGCCTGATGCGCTACAAAAACGCGGCAGCCCCAGCAGCATCCTGAAAGCATTATTATACTGTATGCGAAGAGCGCTGAATGCCCGTTGAGTATAGTCGGTCCACAAGCTGCATGTGTAAAAGCTCTGGCAATAGGCCCTAAATAGTGTAAGCTTGACATTTTTAGAGCATTTAGCAAACCTACGAATCAACATGTTACTCCTGACAGCCAGCGCCCTTCGCTCCCTTTCAACATCCATATCGTCACTCAGTGAATCAGTGACCCAGTGTCCCAGATACTTAAAACTAGAAACTACTTTGAGTACTCTGCCTCCAAGAGAGACAGGCGGTATTTGTTGGTGCTGTTTAGTTCCCGCCTTAAATATAAGCAACTCACTCTTAGCAGCGTTGTATCTGAGACCATGGGCCTCCGCATAACGCTCACAAATGCTCAAAAGTTTTCTTAGGGCACTGATTGATGGGCTCAACAACACCATATCATCAGCGTAGCTTATATTGTTGATGATCATCCCATCTATAGAGCATCCTACCATGGAGTCATTGAGCTCACCAATCAGCCTGTCCATATACAGATTGAAGAGCTTTGTTGACGTTATCCCCCCCTGTCTTACTCCACACTCCATTCTGTATGTTTGTGATAGTGATCCTGCCCACCGCACAACATTTTCTTGAGACCCATACCAAAACTTAAACAATTCTATAAGCTCACAAGGTAAAGTTGTGTCTTCGTACAGCTTCTGCCATAGCTTTCCATAAGACACTAGGTCGAAGGCCTTGGACAGGTCAAGGAAACATGCATAAACAGGTGTTTTCCTGTCTGTATAATACCTGACAGTGTGCTTAAGACAAAGCACAGCTGTTTCAGTGGAAAGTCCTGTCTTAAAGCCAAACTGCGCATCATGGAGACAAAGATGTTTATTAAGGTGTTTGTCCAGCACACTATCCAGCACCCGAGCAACAATGGTGGCCAATGAAATGGGTCTGTAATTATTGATATCGGACATATCACCCGTACGATTTTTTACAATTGGCACCACCAAAGTTCTCATCATACTACTAGGTAAATATGTGTGCCGCAGACAGAAGTTGAAAAGCATGGAAAGCACTCGAGGCAAATGAACACCCGCATGCTGTAGATGTTCAATGCTAAGAGAGTCATGGCCCGGCGACCTGCCACGTGCCATACCTTTCACTGCAGCATCGACCTGACTACTAGTGAAGAGGACTTGAGGCTTATTAGTGCAATCTCTAGAGTATGACAGTTCCTTAAATGATTTCAGCGTGGACTCTACTTTGAAATGACCTCTAAAAAGTCCTGCAATCTGTTTAGGATCACTAACACCTCCCACGCTCACAGGCAAGCCCGGCTTAAGATTAAATTTATTAGCTTCTTTCCAAAATTTTGCAAAATTTTTATTAGAATGATGTGATGCTATGATATCCATCTTTATCTGTTCTTTATTATTCTGACACCATTTTAACTTACTTTTAAACTCTTTTCTTGTTGCCAACATTGTTTCATAGACTGGACCAACCTTGGGCTTACCTTGTAAGTCCCAATTTTGAAAACTTAACCGAGCCTGCATATGAGCCTGTCTAACGTGCTTATTCCATCCTATCACATGTTTCTTATTGGACCGAATGTTGTAACTAAGTTTTGATGACTCCAATAATATACTAATAATTTTGTCATATAAATTGTCAATAATTTTTAAATGCTCAGAATTGTCACAAAATTTGTCACTGCATTCTCTTAACTCAATCGGGAAGTCAAGATCTCTTAATTTACTATTACAATATTCTTTATAACAAGCTGTTTGTTGGGGGTTTCTATCGCCCCACTTAATATGATTATAGGTTTCTATATTGCTCATCATTTTAGAACCTAATACATTAATGTCACAATGAATTTCAAATGGGATATGGTCAGACCAATAAATGTCATAACAAATTTTAAACACTTTTTACAGCCTTCCGCGCAACCTCTGACACCACACAGTGATCTAACCACCTTGTTGTGCCATGTACATCACTTACATATGTGTAGTAATAATAATGGGTCAATTTCGAACTCAGAAAAGGTGTTTTATCTTTGTGGGCAACTAACAGGTAAGGCCCTAACTGTGATCGCGGGCATAAATCCAACCGCGAATAATTATAATTTAATTTATTCTACCTTGGTTGATAAATATCAAGATATACGGTCTCTCGGGTTTCAGTATTTAGATAATATATATAATTTCAAAACATTAACTAGTTCTTCTACAGAGGGTTTAAATAATTTTCTTGATAATTTTGTTACATCAATCGCAGCATTTGAAAAACTAGAAATACCTAATAAATTGAATTTTTTATTTTTATTTTTGGCACTTAAAAAATTAGATAACGAAACAATTATTTCATTTGAGAATTCCGTTAGAAAAGAAAAATTACCCTGTTACACGCAATTAGTTATGTTTTTAAGAGAACAGTGTAAAGTTTTGGATCGAACCAATTCTATTATTATTAAACCGGCTAATAATAAATATTCCAAAACCGTGAAATCTTTTGTAACTTCTAACTCTGATCAAACTAATTTAAAATGTCCTTTATGTCATAGTAAAAATCATGATCAGTTATACGGTTGTCCTGATTTTTTAAAATTAAATGCTAAAGAACGATTCAGTATCATTAAAAAACGAAATTATTGTGTGAAGTGTTTAAGCGTAAAACATAAAACCACAAATTGTAATTCTGTTAAAAGTTGTAAAACATGTAATTCTAATACGCACAATACATTGCTGCATTTTTCGTTAAATTCCAGTTTGTTCAATAAACAGGAGAAACCGTTCGAACCTGTTATCGATGGACTGCGATCAAACGCGCAAGCCATTGAGTCGCAGCGTGAGTCTTTGCTAGTCGACAGTACCCCGCGCGTCGCGTCTGGCTCCTTTGACGAACCTAATAACAATCACGCGCCGATTTCTCTGTGTTCATTGCAGAATGAAGCGAATACTTTAATATCACAACCGTCAACGGTTTTACTTGGTACTGCCCGCGTATGTACTCTTGATATGCGTGGTAACCCGCATATTTTGCGTTGTCTTATAGACAACGGCTCTCAAAATCATTTTATAACGACTGAGTGTTGTAAAAAGTTACTATTAATTAATTACAATACGTTTTCCGAACCTATGTTTGTGAACGGGTTTGGTGGCTGTTCGAATGATATAATAGGAGTAACCAATATTGTTATATCCTCTCGTTTTGATAAAAATATTAAATATTCTATTAATTCTTTAATCGTGAAACGCATTACGGATTATTTACCCACTTCTAAGGTTGATAGATCGAAGTTGGAGTATTTAGTATTGTCTTTTATTTACATAACTTTTACACATTTAAAGAAAAACACTTTTTTAACGGATTATAGATATGTATTATTATATTTAAACTTATAATTATTTGTACATAATTTTAAATTTAAACCGACGTTTCGCGTGCTTTACAGCGTGCGTGGTCACGGTGACTGAAGACAAAGGTGTTAAATGTCAAAAAGTATTACAGCTGCAGAAAATGTTGTGTTATCTGTATTTATTTCCCCGGAGTTGGTATCGACTAAAAGATGTAGGGTTTTTGCAGAAATTGCTCACGGTGTCCTCCATTTTCGCGGGTTGTTTATTTTGAGATTTTAATTTGGATATTATTGGATCCCAGGTGTTTGATAATTTTAGGCCGTCCTCTCTATTGAAATTGGCGTGTTTTTTGATTTCAATGGCTTCGCGTACCAATCTTGGGATTTATATTATGTACAAATAATTATAAGTTTAAATATAATAATACATATCTATAATCCGTTAAAAAAGTGTTTTTCTTTAGTTGGAGTATTTGTTTAACGTACCGCTCGCCGATGATATATTTCATGAACCCGGTCAGATTGATATGTTAATCGGTGCGCAGCTGTTTTCGAAACTACTCAAGCAGGGTCGTATCCAGGGACCGCCTGGTATGCCTGATGCTGTTCAAACCACATTTGGTTTTATTTTAATGGGTGAAGCGCCTATTTTGTCTACAAATTTTAATATAAAAAGTTCATCGGTTTTATGCGCTTACTCGAGTATCCCTTTAGAAAACATTTTGCGAAGATTCTGGGAGCTTGAGGAGCCGTCATCTAAGTCTTCCGCTTTCCTTAGTGAGGAAGAGGAAGAGTGTGAACGCATATATAAGACTACCACGTATCGTGAATTGTCAGGTCGATATGTTGTTGCACTTCCATTCAAGAAAAGCCCTCTTAATCTGGGTTCATCTATGGACATAGCTAAAAAGCAGTTTCTGTCACTCGAACGTAAATTACAGTCATCGCCTAGTTATCGTGAGGCATACGACAAAATATTCATTGAATATCTGGAAAAAGATTATATTTCTCATGTAGTAGATCAGTGCGACAATATAGGTTACATTATTCCACATCACGGTGTAATTCGTGAGTCATCTATAAGCACCAAAGTTAGAATGGTGCTCGATTCCAGCGCGAAGACTGATAATAACATATCGATTAATGACATTTTACATGTCGGTCCTAACTTACAGCCTGACTTATTTGCAGTTCTACTTCGGTTTAGAACGTTCCCTATCACCTTTTGCGCTGACGTTAAACAGATGTATCTACAACTGAAAACCCTTCCTGAACATAATAAATATCAACGCGTTTATTATAGATTTGATCCGTCTGATCCGTTACAATTATTTGAATTTAAGCGCGTTTGTTTGGATTTTCTTCAAGCCCATATTTAGCGCTTCGGACTTTGAAACAACTAGCCGATGATGAAAGGGCCAAATATCCTTTGGCTGCTGACGTTATTGATCGTGCTAATTATTATATGGACGATATTTGCTGTAGTTGCGATTCGATTCCCGAAGCAGTTGAAGTATCCTCTCAACTTATTAAAATGTTTTCAGCTGGTGGATTTGATCTTTTAAAATGGTCTAGTAATTCTGAAAAGTTACTTTCTTCTTTACCTTCCCATCATTTGCATCCGCAAGCAGTTCATTTTGACTCAAATGAGTTTCATAAAGTTGTAAGTGTAAAATGGGATTCAAAATCAGATACCTTCTCGTTCGAAGTAAGTAATTTAACTAATGTCACAGCAACTGAGCGTAATATGCTTTCTATCATTGCCCGTTTATGGGACGTGCTAGGTTTTGCCGCACCTTTCATACTATACGTAAAACTTCTAATAAAGGAGCTTTGGCTTTTAAAGCAGGATTGGGATGAGATTGCTCCTCCTCATATTATTAAAGCATGGAAGAAATTCTATAGTGATTTATCATATACCCCTATTCGTAGACGGGGTAGTAAAAGTGAAAAGATTTATATCTGCGTATTTATATGTCTTGTGACAAGAGCGATTCACATAGAAACCGCAACTGATTTAAGTACTAACTCATTTCTGAATGCTTTAAAACGATTCATGTCGCGCAGAGGTCCAATCCAAGTCATTTATTCTGATAATGGAACTAATTTTATTGGTGCACGTTCCTATTTAAGCGAACGTCAAAATTTCATTTTTTCTAACGCATTCAGTGAGGACTTTCGCTGCGTATTAAACGAAAATCGTATTACATGGCAAATGATTCCGCCTAACGCTCCACATTTTGGTGGTAGTTGGGAAGCGGCAATCAAAAGTGTAAAGACTCATTTGTTCCGGGTGATAGGTGATCAAATTCTAACGTTCGAGGAGTTCAGCACGGTACTGGCACAGATCGAGGCAGTGATGAACTCGCGGCCACTGTGTCGCACGCTATCCAATGATCCTTCGGAACCTCTCGCGTTAACACCCGCTCATTTTTTTAACTTAACACCGCTTAAGTATCTACCAGCTAGAGAAATCGAAGAAGATAGGTTACATTTGCTTTCACGCCATGAGTTAGTTGATAAGCTAGTGCAGTCATACATTGCAAATGCGGAACAAGTGGAACACGCCAGTTAACCCAATTTCTAACGGTGATGTTGTTATTGTTATTGTTGACAATGCACCGCCGCTTCACTGGCCGTTAGGAATAGTGGAGGAAGTTTTCCCTGGTTCAAACGGTGTCACACGTGTGGTCCGCGTTCGTACGGCTACAGGTTCCTACATACGTCCTGTAGTACGTCTCTGTCCCTTACCTCGAGAATAGTTAGTTTACATTTGTATAGATTAGATTAATAGATCACTAGGTAGATTAGTAAGCTTAATGAACTTTTCGATTATTGTATTCTAGTTTATTTTATTGTTTTTTTTTTTTTTTGAAGGCCACCCTTCAAGCCCGGGGGAATGGTTGCGCCAAATTCGCATTTTTTTATCTTAATGGTTGCTCAATATATCCATCCTAAATGTCCTTCCCTATGACGGCACTAGTACCGGAACGGGCTGTAGGTGACGCACAATAATGCGTCGACATTTAAGAAAAAGGGAAATTGAGCAGCGGGTAGTATTAATTTGGTCGCCTCGCAATGTGTTGATTTTTGTTTCGGACTCCGCACGCTCGTATCGTTTCATTTAACCTTATTAATTATTTATCTTGTTTATTGTAATAATTGTTTTGTGATATATATATCGTTACATACTTTTTCGGTGTCTGTGATAAAGTTAGTGGAAGAAGCTCAAATCCAGCAGCAAGAAGCCACATCCAGCCATAAGAAAGGAAGCCGAGAAGGTTGAAGGTACTGTGCCGTGTCCTTTCTTTCTTTCTCCAATATAAGATCCAAATATTGAGCAACCGTATTTAGAAAATTACAGTCCACTTTAAATTGCAATAAATATAAATAATATAATCAGCAACCAGCGCCGCCACCTTCAACACAAAGAAAAATTTCCCCTCCTTGGTGGGATTCCGAATGCACAGAGATGATTCAAAGAAGAAAAGCATCAGAAAGGTCATACAGTCTCTGCATGACCTTGGAAAACTTTTTAATTTATCAACAAGCCTCTGCAGCTGCTCGTAGACTTTTTATTAAAAAAAACGTCTTGGGTGGCATAAGTTTTGTGAGAGCATGTCTCCTGGTACCGCTTCGTCTGTGGTTTGGAGGCAGATCAGAAGATTCCGATGTTCGCTCAATTCCTACGATGTCCCTTTCAATGATCCTTCCAGCTGGATTACCTCCTTTGCCGATAAATTGGCTCCTTCTTCAGTCCCTTTTTATGATTGTCTTCCTTTTAAGTATAATTCTTTCATCCCCTCTTCAAACAGTCTGGATTGTCAATTTTCCTTGGAAGAACTTAACAAATCATTAAATGGTCTTTCTGACTCTTCCTCTGGAGTAGATGGAATCCCCTACTCATTCCTCATAAATTCTTCATTAGGCACGAAAAGATACTATCTTGATTTAGTCAACATATTTTTCGATCTAGGAATTATTCCTGACTCATGGAATCGACAAATCGTCATTCCACTGCTTAAACCTGGCAAGGACCCATCAGATTTCTCTTCATACAGACCTATTGCTTTGTCTTCCACCCTCTTAAAAATTATGGAATACATGATTAAAAATCGTTTAGAATGGTTTTGTGAAAATAACAATATCCTCGCAAAATCCCAGTTCGGTTTCAGGAAGGGCTTGAGTACGACGGATAGTCTAAGTGTCATAACCACCGATATTCGGATTGCTTTTAAAAAGAAACAGTTCCTTGTGGGTGTTTTCTTGGATATCGCATCTGCGTATGACCACGTGCTGGTTCCAGTGCTCAGGCAAAAAATGCTTCAGCTGAGTATCCCTGAGAAGTTGGTACGTTTTATTTGCAATTCTATTTCGTGTCGTTGTGTTATTATAAGATCCCAAAATACCGAGCTGTCTCCTAGATCTATAGGGAGGGGGGGGTTCTGTGTTGAGTCCACTCCTGTATAATATTTACACCTATGATCTGGAGCTTGTAGTGAATTCCTTCTGTCAGATCCTTCAATACGCGGACGATGTAGCCTTATACCTTTCATCAAATTCAATTGAAGAAGCATCATGACGCATAAATTCGGCTCTGGATTACTTGGGTGATTGGTTAGATGATCATGGTCTTTCCATTTCTGTGTCCAAATGTACGGCAGTCACGTTTACTAGAAAATACAGGGTTCCTCAATGTAACATTTCATTTAAAGGGTCCCCTGTGTCTTGCTCTAAGCATGTAAAATTTTTAGGCCTTATTTTAGACTCAAAATTAAACGGTGTTCCCCATTTCAACCATGTCATTAAAAAAGTGAGAAGGGTGTTAACGTTCTTCGTTCGTTATCTGGTGTGAGATGGGGAGCACATCCCTACTCGCAAAAGCTTTTATACAATGCTGTAGTACGAAGTCATTTTGATTATGGCACCTTTCTTTTAGATCCTGGCAACAAGCAAGCCCTTTTTCCCTTTTATTTCCAAAATTCAATCAAAATCTATACGCATCATCCTTGGTGCTATGAAATCCTCACCCATCAATGCTCTCCAAATAGAATGTGCTGACCCCCCCCTGTATTTGCGTAGACAATTTTTAAGTGACCGATTCTTCATCAAAGTCCTTCAATATTCTTCACACTCTATCTTGTCCAAATTACGTCGCTTATCTTCTCTTACGATGCCATCTAGTACAGGTAATGTTCCATGCCTATTACTCAGTTTTAAGAAACTTTCTCGTCTTCCTAATCCCGTTGAAAGTTTCCCTAGTAATCCCTTGTTTTTAAATAGTTACGAATCCCTCATTTTTGATCCTAAAATAATTTTAAACTTTGGAATTGATATAAAATCCCCCCAAGCTTCCATTTCTTTTCTAGAAAAAATTTCTAAAGACTGGCAGGGATGGTTGCCGATGTATACTGATGCCTCCAAGTTTCCCAGTAATGAGTGCATCGGTGCGGCTGTATGGGTCCCTTCATACAAAACAGTTTTGAGCTATAAACTTCCTCCTTTGACCTCCGTATTTTCAGGTGAAGCTTTTGCAATTCTGGAGGCTGTTTTGTACGCTGAGTCCCATAACCTGAATAAAGTTACAATTTTTTCCGATTCTCGCAGCTGCTTACAGGCAATTCTTTCTAATCCATTTAGATCTAAAAAAAAACATATTACAATTTTAAAAATAAGAGAAGCTTTGTTTAGGTGTAGTAAAAAAGATATTCAAATTGTACTTATATGGATACCTAGTCATTGTGGTATAGCGGGTAATGAAACTGCTGACTCTTGTGCAAAAGGTGCTATTTTCTGCGGGTCTTGTCAGCACCCTAACATCTCAGCCCACGACCTAACAGCTCTTGCATACTCCCACCTTCTAAAATCCTGGACTATTGATTGGCAATCTTCTAAAGAAAAAACCGGCAAGCACTATGCCAATATTCAATATTCAATCCCTTCTTCGCCGTGGTTTTTTAAACATAAGTTTTTAAGCAAAAAGGTCACATCTTTAATCTGCCGTCTTCGTATAGGGCACGCTTGTACTCCCGTTCACTTAGCCAAAATTAAAATTAAAGACAGTTCTCTCTGTGAGTGTGGTATGGACGAAGGCTCGACAGATCATATATTTTTTAACTGTTCTCTAATTAATGACTCGTTATATGACCACCTACCTCCAAACTTCCCTCGTCCATGTAACCTTAACTCCCTTCTTTCCCTCCCATCCAGTCCTATCGTCAAAATGTTAGGGAAATTTATTTCTGCTAATAAATTAAACTTATAGGATTCTCCCCTCCATAACTTGTAGTATTATGTTAACCTCTTGTATATATGTATTAGTATATATCTATGATTGATGTAAGCTTTGTATGTGTTGTCTTTTTTCTGTGAAGTCATTTTTGTTTTGGGTAACTCTGCTTAGATTTAATTCAATCCATCAAATCTATCCTCTGATTGACACAGAAGTCGCCATTAAAAATAAAATGAATGAATGAGTGGACGCGTCGTTCACGTATTTACAAAATATGAAATTGCCGGTGAGAAAGTGACAGTGTTATTATGTGGCAAAAATTAGTTTCTTCTTAATTTTCGTTTGTTTAATACTAAGTTTGTTCGAACATTATCGTGGTGGTAAAAGAACTGTTAAAGCGCAGACTGAAGAGCAAAATGAATTTGAAAAGCAGATTCTGGAAGACGAGACCAGAATTATTCCTGATTTGGGAGAAGGTGGTGTTGCAGCACATTTGTTCGGTCATGCGAAACGACTTGGCGAACAATCTGAGAAGCAACTGGCGATCAATGTGTATTTGAGCGACCAATTCCCGTACAATCGCTCTCTAGAGGGTAAGGAACAGTTATAATATATTCAATATCCGCTTGCCGGCACAGTTCTGTTATTCACATCATCATATGCGAGTTTTCTTCTTGATTTCTTTAAATGAAATGTCTTCTATATGATTATATCCATTAGCAGTTTTTAAGATATATTATTATTAAATGAGTTCTGGTCCTTGTCAAAGAACTTAACACTGTTTTAACTGGTGAGGTTATTCATAAGTAGAGTTTGTACTATGGCTCAAAGTACTTGAATGCCTAAAACTCTGCCAACAAGACTGTATAACAAGTTAAGTAGTATTATTTTCACCCAGTAATTAAGAAAGCCGTTTAGTTTATGAGGTGGGTGGTTAACTGTGTTAGAAGAATTGGGTATCATAGTAGCCAACTAAAGTTGTTTCAATGATAATGTGCACCATAAATACAAAAGCCTTTTTATTTTGCCTTCATTGGGCAAAAAGTCTTTGTCTTGTAGGTTTGAAATAAAAACATACAAGGACTTTAAGTAGCTATCTGACAGGCAGTAATGGTACTTACCTTTGAGTTGTATGTTCCTCCTTCAAGAGTCATTTTATTTGTTATGAAGTATCAATTTTTATTATGAATTTTTAGATCATCGTAATCCTGCACGTAAGCGTGTTTTATATGATGCTGAGTTACCATCAGCATCTGTGATAATTATCTTTCACAATGAGCCATATTCAGTTGTTGTAAGAACTATATGGAGTGTTGTGAACAGTGCAAGAAGAAACCAGCCCTGGTACAGAAGGGTAAACTATGTTGATAGGCATACAGGGGCCAAAATGACAATGGGTGAGTTATTGATTATGACTTAGGCTATATCAAGATAATTATTTGTTTATAAATTAATTGGGACTACTTTATTATGTTTTAAAAACATCTTCAGCAAATAATTTACCTTTATAAATACAAAAAAATATATTATGCTCTCAGATTTTATGAGTCTCACACACCCAGAGAAGATACAGTTGATATCTAGTTATAAGTATAGTCAAAACCATTTATGATAACATTGTTTATAAGTACATACTGGTTATATTGACCAAAATTAATGGTCCCGGATAAATTTTATTCTGTTAGGTATGTACTTATAACAATGTCAGTGGCTGTTATAACTATCGGGTTTTTACAAATGTTAGTAGTTGTAAACAGCTTTCAAGGTACAATGCAAGGATTGAGACTTCTTGTTTGCACAAATAAATGTTGTTTTCTTTCTTCTATTATTTTAGGGTATCCCGGCCAAGACCCATCATCACCATTTGTAAAAGAAATAATATTAGTTGATGATAACTCAACATTGCCTGAACTAAGAGGTAAACTTAGTCATTACATACGAACCAGGATACCACCAGATCTGATCAAGATATTACGGTTGCCTGATCGGTGAGTTTATTTCATATATATTTTTTTTTTTGTAATATAATAATGAAACAGATATCTAGTTTTATTATTCAGAGGGGTCCTAGTCCCTGTGTGTTCTATCTTCTGTTCTTATGTTCATCTAGACTTCAATAATAATTTCAATCAATTAAAATGAAATTCAATTTTATATGAAAATAATGTAGGGTAGGAGTTACGCGTGCTCGTTTCGAGGGTAGTCGCAAAGCTACTATTGACGTCATGATATTCCTTGACTCAAATTGCGAAGCAATGGCCGACTGGCTTAGACCGCTACTTCAGAGGATTAAAGAGAAGCACACAGCCGTTCTAACGCCCATCATTGATATGATACATCAATCAACGTTTGAGTATGAGACGGGGAAAGATTTTGAGGTTATTTAATGAGGGTACTTTGGTTGTGTTTGGTTTTAATAGAAATCAAATTATGGTATGTAGACTAGTTTGTAATGAAAATGAGGGTAGTTTTAGAATATTTTCAAGTTTTAAAAAGCTTTGCCTTAGTTAGTTTACTATTGGAGTGTTTCATTATAAATTTGATTTTGAGAGTGGGGTAGAATATTCATAGGTTATAGAGTAGATAGCAAATGTCTGGGTAGAATTTTAACAGGAACGTCACTGCGATGACGTCATACCTTTAAATGCGGTATCGAAGTATTTTCAACTAAGCATATACAACTACAATTTCTCCATTAAGATTTTTAATCACTGGTACCTTGAAGCCAGTCAGCGATTAGGCAGGTCGAAGATTCGTTCTATGGTTTGGAGGAACAGTCTCTCACCCTTACAGTGGCACTTTAGTTTCAACGGTCTTCCTCACCTTGCCTTCGCTTCTAACGAAGTCGTTTCATACAGTGTCGGCCTAACACGAGCACGTCTCGCGGGAGCTCGTTACGCGACTGGCGATACGTTGGTCTTCTTGGACGCACATTGCGAAACGCAAACCGACTGGCTTAGGCCCTTACTCCAACGGGTCAAGGATGCCCCTCATGCTGTTGTGGTACCCATCATAGATGTGATAGAGGCGGACACGTTTTACTACAGCGTTCAAGACCCGGCCGTGTTTCAGGTTAGGTTTTGGGAACTTTTGGGGTTTATCCATCGATCGGCACGTCCTCGAATAGTAATAACGAAATAAATACGTTCGATACGCGGTATCGTTTCAGATATTTAAGTCTTATATCGATTAGGACTCGATATTTAAGTATTATATCGAAATCGTACTCTATATATGCATCATATCGTACATGAATTCAATTTAATAGAGCGAAACCTGATTAAGAGAGGAACCTATCACTTGATTTGGTTTCGACACGTTTGTTTACAAACATTTAAATTTCTTTTGCATACGTAATTTTGTACGTAGTAAATATTTATTATATTAAGGGCTTTGTACTCGATATTTGACATTTCAATACGCTTTCGATACGCGTATATCTAGTGCCGTATCGGGTATTAATCGATATATGTAACGTCTTGAGCGGTTCGCTTAAGTTTCATTTTGTACAGCACATTTTGTTGTCACGTATTTTTGGCACTTTGCACATTTCTGCCTTGATAGGCCTAAAAGGCCAACAATGCACTCTGGCATTGACAGTATATACCTAACCCTGTTCTATAAAAATAGGCGGCAAACGGGCAGAAGGTTTATCAGATGTTAAGCGATACCGCCGTCGTGGACAGCCCACTGAAGTATTTCCGAAGGGTCCTGCAATAAAAGAGCATACCAATTCCTAAAAGGCCGGCAACGCTCTCACGAGCCCTCTGGCAATGGGTGTCTGTAAGCAATAGGTATTTGCGAAACAAGTCGAGTTCAAGCACAGCAATTCATAAAAGGCCAGTTCTCTGGCATTGAGTGCCTCCTGCACGTTTGTTCCATTTAAAACTCAGTGCTCTATTTATAAAGAAAACTATATATATTTTGGTTAGCGCATTCAAAGGAGGCTCACCTGATGTTAAGTGCAGGTTAGCCAATGCTTAACCTAACATCAGGCAAGGCCTTTTCAGAATTGGTACGCTTAAAGTATTCTACCGCTTAAGCTCAAACATCAAGTCTTCCGTAGGCAAGGTCTCATGAGGGCACGAATGCGTGGCGCGCGTAAGGCGTGATGTGTTAATATTTCTGGACGCGCACTGCGAAGCCGCTCCCGATTGGATAAGGCCACTGTTGCAAAGAATCTCGCACAAACGGGACGCGGTCGTGACACCGTTGATAGATGTCATAGATCAGACCACCTTTCAACTTGAGGCCGCTGAGCAGTTTCAGGTTATATGCAATGCATGCATGCCTTAAAGTTACACTTTAGCCTTTAAACGGCAGCTTTTAATTGAACATGCGGCTTTGATGGCTTATCTGGCCCTGAAAATGGCATATTTGAACTTAAAATAGCAACTTTGGACTTTCGATTGAGCATCGGAATGCGTTTATAATATATAGCTTATTTATAATATAGCATAAATAATATAGCATGTGCCAAAAGCAGATAATTAATGCCGACAAAACAATAGCCGACAATAATTTGAGAACTGGCAGTTGATGTAATTTAAGATAGGTACATATTGATTTATTAATTGTCCACTTTTCCATGGACTTGGTTAGCCGACTTTAATACAGCCTTCACACAGGTAATGTAGAAGAGAAAATTAAATGATCATTATCAGTTAGCCTAGTTTGTTAAACTTGAACCATTGAATGAGGTTTGCTGCAATTCCTTCCTTCCTATACCTCTAACTCTAAAGAGTCGGTAATTGTCTTTATTTCTTATCTTGTAAATAGTTATGCATGCGGTGTTTGTTAAGGTTGGCAGAAAAGTTTATTATTATTTTTATTAACACTTCGTTGTATTACATAAAAGAAAAAATAATGAACATAATTTAATTAAAAGCAACTTGCTCCCTTATCGCTTTCGAGCGATTTCTTCCAGGCAACCACTGTGAGTAAAGGAAAAAAAACCACATGTAGTGAACTTTTCAGCCCACCGAATACTAACGTAGTTTTAGCTTAACGTTGGTTTAATATAATGGTTTAGACAAGATGACAGTTGATTTTAACTAAGGAAAGTGACTGAGGGTAAAGTTCATAAAAGAGCATGTGTACATCACGTATTGTATTCACAAATCAACTCAAACTTTGACTTAGTCTGTGCCAAGTGGTAAAGTGGCAAGTGGAAGAAGATCAGGCAGCAGACGCACGTCTTGGTAGAGTTGGATTCCTTTACTATTATGACACACGAATGGAGCGTCCTGAATATACCTTCTGGATACCCAAGCCCTCAAACCAATAATAAAAGATTTTAAATAAAATAAAAATGTGCCTTGTGTTGTTCATACAACACTGGCTGCTGCAAATTGACCAACAAAATGTATTGATAAAAAAAACTGCAAAACCTCTTGAATTTTAAATTAGTTTCCCCACAAGCCAAGATGCACAAACATATACGCATTGTTTTGGTCTACATAAAACTGTTTTTAAGGTAAAAAGGTACTGAATTGCCTGTCTTGAAGTGAGATATTTTATTGCAATGTTCAAGGCTCCTTTCTGAATTGTACCCTTAGTCCAGTTCCAGGGGGAGCGCTCTTGTCCATATCGAAAACATTAAAGTCTCGACTCTGAACGCTAGCCACAAATTGTATTTAATTAACTTCGTTTGTCAGCACTATGACAGTCTGTGGTATTTATTTTCGATAATTTTCTAGGTGGGAGGGTTCACTTTCATGGGCCATTTCACGTGGATTGATGTTCCCGAATGGGAGAAAAAGCTGCGCGGATCAGACATTGCCCCAACATGGTAAGGATTTGTGGACTAAGAGATTCCTTGGAAATATGTATGCAATCCAACTTAGCGAGCGAAGGTTTCCAAGATCTACCTATTTGTTTGTTTGTAATTAACGATAGTGGAGACAGAATTCAGTTGCAACGTTTTTGCTACAACTTGGTCTCACAACCTCGGCCAACTGTAAGTCTCGTAAGATTTAGATTAATAAATATGTTTTATGGTAGGATAATCACAATATCTGTTTAATTGTGTTTGGCATCTTTATCGAAAGCCGGATGACATTGAGAGCGTCCAAGTATCACTGATCATCAGGTAATCCTACTGTTCTATATATTATGTTATTGTATTTGGAAATATTGTTTACAACCAGTGGTGTTACAAATCATCCTTCTGTGCCCGATACGTCGTCTAAGGCTTCTTCATTAAGTCCACAGCCTATACGACCTCAGGGATAGAAAGAGCACGCTGATTTTTCTCTGGCCAACATTTGTAGTACTATACATAGATAATAGAATAATATTAAAACCGACGACAAATTTTGGAAATCATAGATATGTCCTTGAAATACCAGGTCTCCAACAATGGCGGGTGGTCTTTTCGCGATAAATCGTCAGTATTATTGGGAATTGGGAGCGTATGATGAGCAGATGGCTGGATGGGGTGGTGAGAACCTGGAAATGTCCTTTAGGATTTGGCAGTGTAAGTAGATTATAAATCTATTTGTATTAGCAAAATAAATTATTAAATATTTAATACGTTTTAGTATTTTTATTTTATATGTTATAAAACAGATTTATAATTTCCTAGGTGGCGGTACCCTCGAAACGATTCCGTGTTCACGGGTCGGACATGTGTTTCGATCGTTCCATCCATATGGCCTACCTGCACACACCGACACACACGGTAACTTTATATTATATAATTGTAGTATTAATAGATAATTTCAGTTGCAGTTCTTTTTGCGCAGTGTTGGAATAGTAGCTTCATTTCTCTTTCCTGAGTTGGTAGGACCCGGCTGTGCACCAATGGTCTTCTATCTGTTTAACACTCCCTGTTATGGAGGAAAACATCATGAGGAAATTGGTCTTAGACCCTAAAAATCTACGGCATGGCACATAAGGCTGAGGAGTCCCACAACAAACGTGCCAAATGTCAAAAGGCCATCAACGGGCGAGGCTTGAGGCAGCGAGTCCAGGGTGGTATTTAACATCAGGTCAGCCTCTTGCCGTTTGCCTCCTGTCATTGTCACTGATAAAGCTGATCATTCACGTTATTGTCATCTCTTTTCCGTACGTATGTGGGATAAATATGGGAATAGTGAAGGTGAGAGCGCTAATACTTAGAAATATTTCAGGAATAAACACAGCCCGAATGGCCGATGTGTGGATGGATGAATATGCCGAATTATTTTATCTCCATCGACCAGATTTGAGGGTAAGAAATATCAATAATAAAAAATTGCGATTACTACTGACCTGTCAGATCGCAACTTCCGTGTTACATGCTGTTCGGTCACTTAAGGTTCAATATTCAAATAACTACCACTATACTAATACCACATATTGTTAAATAAAATTTAAACACGTCTTCTCTATTCAACTCCTTTATTGCAACTAATGACTAAACATACCGCTCACCAAAACATATTGTTTTTAACTTAAAGCTTTACATTATATTATATTGAACTTAAACTTCTTACTTGACTTTATACAAAAATAACAATGCTTATAAAAAAAAATGTAACAATACTTGAAAAACTTCCTTTCGAATAGTGGACTGTATTAATATCATGCAGATTACATGAAATCTTTCTCTTTTGGTATATGGGGCGGGAGTTTAGACATGCTTCTGTTTATGCTAGTAACGTCGAAACGTTTACACTTCTTGAGATAAAATAATTGGATGTTGACTAACTTCAGAAATTTCTGCATTCTGCAGTCTTCCTCCTTCTTTTAATATACCATCTAGAAAAGGACACAATGTTGACAGTGAGCTTTTGGGTTTGACTTTTCTTTCTTTCTTCAAATCTTCTATGTCCTTTTGATATATTCTGTCTTGATAAAAATGAACACACCTTTGTAATGTATTTTCCATTTCTTCGGTTGTTATATGTAACTTCTTGCTTCCTTTCTTCATTCTCATACAGTACGATATAACTCTTTTCAATCTGTTTAAGGTTGAAAATCGTTCCCATATTGGTTTTTCGTCTTCCTGTAATATGTTGGTATGATAAAAACCTTCTTTTTCACTTCCTTCTTTTTCTTCTTCATAGGTCTGAGGTATAGAATAATTTCTTAAGATTTGTATTCTTTCATGTTTAAGCCATTCTGGCCCATTCCACCATAAGTCAATGTTGTTAAGTTCACTGGATTTTACTCCTCTGGAGGCAACGTCAGCTGGATTTTCATATGATTGTACGTGATTCCACTTGCTACTATTAAGATATCTTTGTATTTCTGCCACTCTGTTGGCGACGAATGTGTGCCATCTACCCGGCTGAGATTGAAGCCAAGATAACACTACCATGGAATCGGTGTACACGTAAACATTATCGATGGAAACTTTTAGTATTTCAGTGACTTCTTCCATTAATTCTGACAGCAATGCAGCAGCACACAATTCAAGTCTTGGAATAGAAAGCTGTTTTAGAGGAGCCACCTTTGTTCGAGATGCAATCATTGATACATAGATTGCATTATTTTCATCAACTACTCGCAGGTAAGCAACAGCTGCAAACGCCTTTTCTGAGGCATCTGCGAAGCCGTGAATTTGTACTTCTTTCGTGTATGATGACATATGAAACCAACGAGGCACTTTAATGTGTTGTAGAGCTGGTAAGTCATTTCTATAATCTATCCATTCTTTAACTAGCTTTTCAGGAAGTTCATCATCCCACTCAAATTTTAGAAGCCATAGCTTTTGTATAAAAGTTTTTGCTATGATGATGACAGGAGATAACCACCCAAAAGGGTCAAATAAACGGGCAATGTCAGACAGGATAGATCTTTTTGTTATAGGATAGGTAAGTAAAGGTAAGTTAACTGTTATTTTAAATGCATCTTCTCTTCGATCCCAAGTAAGTCCTAAGATTTTAATAACTTTGTCTAATTTAATTTCCAATGAATCTTCAATTTTGTTGTTTTCTTGAATGTGTTGTAGTACTTCTTCAGAATTACTTGACCACTTTTTTATTTTGAAACCGCCTTTTTCTAATGTCTCTTTAATGTCAACACATAACTTTTTTGCCTTCTCTACATCTTCATGTCCCCCCATTAAATCATCAACGTAAAATGACTCTTTTATTGCTTTCATAGCTTCAGAGTACCTAACATCACTAGAACATTCATCGTCGGCTAACCTTAATAGAGTTCTTACAGCTAGGAATGGAGCTGCAGCCGTTCCAAATGTTACAGTCGTTAATTGGTAACTTTTTAATATTTCATCTGAATTGTCTCGCCAAACGATGCATTGTAATTTTGTGTGTTCCTCGGACATCTTCACCATTCTATACATCTTCATTATATCACCGACAAAACAAATATAATGTTGTCTCCATGTGATAATTAAACTTCGAAGGTCTTGTTGTATTACAGGACCAACCAACATTGTATCGTTCAAGGAATACCCTTGAGAACCTTTTGCTGATGCATCAAAGACTACTCGAACCTTCGTAGTATCTTTGTCTTGTCTTACTACCGCATGATGAGGTAGATAAATTGTATTGCAGTCATTCTGATCTTCAAGCTCTTTCATATGACCCAAATCAATATATTCTTTTATAACTTTTGTATATTCATCTTTTAATTGTTTATCTTTATTTAATCTTTTCTCTAGATGCTGAAATCTCTTTATTGCTTGTTCTTTAGTATCTCCTACTTGCTTAATAGTATCTTCTTTACTTCGCTTTAGTGGTAGTTGTACAATATATTTACCGTCAATGTCTCTTTGGGTTGTGCTTGAGTAAATTCTTTCACATTCTTCTTCTTCTTTTGTGTATATAACTTTCTTCTTAAATAAATCTTTGTCAATTTCCCAAAAAGATTTCAGTAAATCATTGTCTTCTTTAATGTGCATACTTGTAATATTAATGTTATAGTTGGAGCATAGGGTTTTCCCAGACAGTATCCAACCAAGACTAGTCTTCTGAGCTACTAAACCGCATTCAAGACGGATTAACCCATCTTCTATTATTTTTGCAAAATCACCAGCACCCAATAATAAATCAATTCGACTTGGCATAAAACAGGTAGGGTCAGCCAACTCAATATTTAGTAAATCACTTTTATTCATAATTACTTTCTTCGCAGGTATTAATGATGAAATAGTTTTTAGAACGTAGGCTTCAGTGTAAATGTAAGTAGAATTAGCTTTAATTGATAGCTGGACTTTAGACTTAAGGCAATGCTTTTCTTCACCGATACCCGAAACTGTGCCGTTGACTTTCTCTTTCTTTAAGTTAAGAAGTTCAACGACTCTGGTTGTTACAAAAGTCGCTTCTGAACCCTGGTCAACAAGGGCACGGAGTGTATGATAGTCACCCGAGCTTGATTTCACGTGAACTAGTGCAGTAGCCAATAAAACACCTTGACTCGATTTTTCTTCGCTGGAATAATGTGATGCTACCTTTGTTTCAATATCTTGCGATGTTAATGAAGTTGTTTTTAGTGATGCAGGAGCTTCTTGTTTCGTTTTTAAATGCAGAAGAAAATTATGTTTTCGTCCACATAACTTACATGAAATGTGTCGCTTGCATTCAGTCACCTTGTGATTTGGTAGCAAGCAATTAAAACACAGGTTGTTTTTTAATGCAATATTATGTCTGTCTTCCACACTTTGCTTAATAAAATCTGTGCAATTATGAATGTAATGGTCTTTGTTACATAAGGAGCATGAGGGCTTAGTATCAACACCTTCTTTAGCCACGTAAAAACTCTTTTGTACTATTTGTCTTAGATCTTTTGAATAGTTTTGGTTAGTTGTGTTTACTAGCTCCAAAGTTCGATACTTGGATTCTAGAAAATTCTTTAGGTCTTCCCAAGTTGGTAAGTAGTCGGAGTCATCTTTGTATATATATTCTTCCCAATTTTTATGCGTATCTTGATCAAGTTTATTTACCACTACATGTATTATAATCGGACTCCAAGACTCAGTCGATATTCCTAAGTTATTTAAATTATTTAAGCACTCACTTGTTGTATCCAAAATTATTTTAATTTGATTTGATGTCTGTGTGTTGATTTTACGTAGGTTAAACAGTCTTTTTAATATGTAATTTATAATTATTCTCTTATTTCCGTAACGCTTCTTTAAAATATTCCATGCTTGGTCATAGTTATTTTCTGTTACACTAATATGTTTTAACAAGGCAGCTGCTTCGCCGGTAACACTTAACTTCAGATAGTGCAACTTTTGTACATTGGCAAGCGAATTATTATTGTGGATGAGGGTTAAAAATAAATCTTGAAAAGTTAAGAAATCTTCATAATTACCGGAAAATACGGGTAATTCGATTTGAGGCAGTTTTACACAAGATGAATTTGTTTCGGTGCTTAACCTCTGGTGGTTACTGCAACTTTCTTGGCTACCAATTACATTCTTACTTAATAAGTCCAACATATCGGCTTTAAAATACAAATACAACTCTTCATATTTATAATATTCTTCGTTTAGAAAATAGGGTAATATTCCCTTTTGTTCCTTTGGAGTGCATGACGACAAATCTTCATGTGCTACATTAAATAACCTCCAATATTCTTCAATACATTCCAGCCTCGCACGAATATATCCAGTAGTTATTCTTGACTTCGGACTTTTCTTAAAATTTACTTCGGTTTTTTTAATTTTTGAGGCTAAATCTTCTAGTTTATTTAAAAGCACCTGCTGTTCAGCACTAACTGTTGTCGTCATTATTATTTATATATATATAATGTTTATATTTTAAATATATCTTAAAACTTCAAAACGTCTTAATTCTTCACTTATTCACATTTATTCTTTCTATGCGCAAAACGACCACTCAAATGCATCAAAAACCGGTTTCTTATCTAAGGAATGCGGCCGAGCTCACTATTTTTTGTTTTGCACGTTTACTTCATCCGGCTCGATTATAGACCAAATGTTCGGTCACTTAAGGTTCAATATTCAAATAACTACCACTATACTAATACCACATATTGTTAAATAAAATTTAAACACGTCTTCTCTATTCAACTCCTTTATTGCAACTAATGACTAAACACATGCCTACGCGCATGCTATGGAGCCGTTTTTGTGGGGTGCGTTTAAAATATAATTTGTATATTCTATATACTGTTAAATGACACTTCATTCATTTATTTCAAAGGTTGGCAACACACCCTCTAGCGTCTGACTTTTTTGAAAAGTGACTCGCCTGCTTCTTTGTCTCCTGTTTCACAAAAAAATTATATTAAAACAGCCCGAGTGAGTCCTCTGGCGTTGAGTGTCCATGGGCGATATCACTTAACATCAGGTGAGCGGCTTGCAAGTTTGCCTTCACTTCTATAACAAAAATCCGCCTCGGTATGATGAATTTCAGCTTTTCACAATATTATAGTGTTCGCGTTGTCGTATATCACTATATAAAAATAATAAAACTTGTGTGATCTCAACGATGTATATCTTTTTCGTAAAAATAAACCGCGGCGTCGGCAGCGAGATGTACGTGTGTCACTTAAGAAGTCGTGGGCCGTACTGGTGGCGGAGCGCGCTGTGGAATGCGCGTGCCTCGCCCCCCGTCTGCCGCGGAGAACAATAGACACGGTCTATACGTAAAAGTTGGTAAGTGCATTTTTGTAATTTAATATATAATTTATTTTGATAATTTTATTTCAGCTACCAATGACGACGAGGACGCCACATCACTCCCCTGCCGAGACCGTTTCACGGTCGATAGTAGTCCGGAAACTTAACTAATCTTCCACTTCTAGTCTTTTTTTCAGGTAGCGGTGCATCGTGATTGGTGTGAAGCGGCAGTACGGTCATCGGTGAACGAATGGTCGTGTCGTATTCTCTGTTTTCTTTCGTAAGGTAAGCTGGTTTTATTCTGTCTATTGTTACTGTAACTTCTTTGCCTTTTATGTCTAATGAAAATGTTTTTGTATTTCTTTTCAGAACTTTATATGGGCCGGTATATGGTGATTCAAGTGATCGTTTTGCGGGACCACGGCGAAGAAAAACAAACTGTGCAGTATGTATGTCATTCGGCAAATAGAATGTTTTACTGTTGTGGTTTGATGCAGGAGTTGGGGTTAATGCTGCCATATGATTTCTCAAGCGAGCTGTATAGTCTGCTGGATTTAGGTTCTGGTCAAGCGAAGTTGAGAAAAATTGTCCCGGTAGTCGTAGTGGTTCTCCATATACTAGCTCGGCGGCTGATGCCTGCAGATCTTCTTTCCAGGCAGCTCTTATTCCTAGTAGCACTAGGGGAAGTGTTTCAGTCCACTGTGGGTTGTTGTGACAGATGATGGCTGCTTTTAGTTGGCGATGTAATCTCTCCACCATTCCATTGCATTGCGGATGGTATGAGGTGGTGGGACGATGTTCTGCGCCAATCAGGTTAGTGATGCTTTGGAAGAGTTGTGATTGAAATTGTAAGCCTCTGTCTGTTGTTACAGTTTGTGGACATCCATGACGAGATACCCAGTTGGTAATGAACGCGGAAGCACAAGTTTCTGCTGTAATATCCGCTAGTGGATAGGCATCAGGCCAACGTGTGAAGCGGTCTATTGCTGTCAGGCAGTATCTAAAGCCATTAGAGTATGGTAATGGGCCTATAATGTCCAGGTGTACGTGGGCGAAACGTTCTGATGGTACTGAAAAGGTTGTAAATGGTGCGTTCGTATGTTTGTTGACTTTACTTCGTTGGCAGTCTACACATTCCTTTGCCCAAGTTTTGCAATCGCGTCTTACTCCGGGCCACACAAATCTTTGAGCTACCATTTTAGCAGTGGTAGGGCCGCTTGGATGGCTGAGTTGGTGTATGGTTTCAAAAACGCGTTTGCGATAGGCAGGTGTTATATACGGTCTAGGCGATTTGGTGGAAAAATCGCAGTACAACTGGTTTTCAGCGATCTGCTTCAGTTGTAGTGCTGTGTTTTTGGTAAGCAAAGCTTGCAATTCAGGGTCTTGAGCCTGATCTCTTGCAAGTGCGTCGTAATTTATGGTGACAATCTCTTCTACACGTGATAGGGCGTCAGCGACGATGTTGTCTTTACCGGGAATGTATTTTAGATCGGTGGTGAATTGAGATATATAGTCAAGATAGCGGAATTGTCTTGGAGAGCACTGGCTTCTGTTTGTTGTGAAGGCGTAGGTGATGGGCTTGTGATCGGTGTAAATGCAAAAGTTTCTTGCTTCCAACATATATTTAAAGTGTTTGATACCTTCGTATATGGCCAGAAGCTCCCTATCGTATGGACTATATTTTTTTTGCGATGTCGTCAGTTTACGAGAGAAAAATCCCAAGGGTTCCCAGTTGCCTTTTCGTTTTTGTTGCAGGACAGCGCCGATGGAGTCGTCTGAAGCATCTGTGAATAAGGCTAGATCCAGGTTGATTTCAGGGTGGACAAGAAGAGTGGCTTGAGATAGGCTGCGCTTGCTTGGGTTAACTGCCCCATAACGGCCACTAAGAAACTCTTAGCGGGGAGATTCCTCGTCGGCTGGGTAGCGGCAAATATTAGTGTTGCAAAGCCAAGAGAGCTACGGTGCTTTCGATGCCTACAAGTCGGGCACGTAGCTAGCCGCTGCATGTCCGACACTGATCGTAGCCAACTATGTTTTCGCTGCGGTCAAGCAGACCATAGAGCAGCCTCCTGCAGTGCAAAACCCAAGTGCCTACTCTGCGACGAGGCCGGTAGGAAAGCGGATCACAGGCTAGGGGGAAATAGTTGCACGGCTCCCAGTGTGAAATTTTCCAGACGCCACCCCTCACTTAAAAAGAAGTCGCCCGCAAAGTCTCCGCGTAACAATGCGCGCATGGAGGTTATTTAAACCGCAGTAAATTATCATGGCCTTACGGATTCTCCAGAGCAACTTAAACCATTGCGCTGCTGCGCAAGACCTACTGTACCAGAGTCTGGCGCAGTGGAATATCAACATTGGCATTATTTCCGAGCCTTACTCAATACCCGAAAAAACGAACTGCATTGGCGACCTCGATGGTCTGGCCGCAATTATCGTTACTCCGGCAGACAGCTCGCCCTGCATTGGCCCAGTCCGAAAAGGCCACGGCTATGTGGCAGCAAAGTTGGGTAGCGACATGTGTATCGTGAGCACTTACTTCTCCCCCAATCGCTCCCTAGCTGAATTTGAGGCCTTCCTAAACGAACTGGAAACCCTGGTGCAATGGAGTCACCCGAGACATTTAGTCATCGCTGGGGATCTGAACGCGAAGTCCGCGGCCTGGGGTTCGCCGGTGACCAGGCCACGGGGAAATGCGTTGATGGATTGGGCAGCAGCGCACTGTATGGTAGTGGCTAACAAAGGCTCTGATGCTACGTGTGTTCGAGCAAATGGTGAGTCGATTGTGGATGTCACGTTCACGAGCACCCAACTCTCATGCTGTATCCAGGACTGGGAGGTCCTGACGGAGGTTGAGACGCTTTCGGACCACCGGTATATCCGTTTCTGCATCCTCCCTCCGTCGGCAAATCCTGTTCCGGTTTCGACAGAACTGGGCCCAAAATGGGCACTTAAGAGTCTGAACAAGGAGCAGGCGGAGTTGGCAACGATTGTGCAGGCCTGGTGCCCCAGCCCAGCCTCCGTAGAGCCTGAAAAAGAAGCAGAGTGGTTTCGTGGCGCACTGACGAACATCGCGGATGCTGCGATGCGAAGAAGCCGCCCTGGACCTCACCGGACCAGTGTATTCTGGTGGTCGGCAGAACTCGCCCAGTTGCGGTTTGCTTGTGTTGCAGCTCGTCGAGGCTACACGAGGACTCGCAGAAGGCGACCCATTCGCGCAGTAGAGGAACGGCAAGCATATAGCGCATACCGAACTGCAAAACTGGCGCTGCGAACAGGTATCGCCGAAGCAAAAAAGAAAGCATGGCAAGAACTGCTGGACACGCTCGAGCGGGATCCATGGGGGCGCCCGTACCAAATAGTTACAAACAAGCTACGCTCGCGAGCCCCACCCCTCACGACACACATGGAGCCGGAACTGCTCAGTACAGTGGTGACAGAACTCTTTCCTAAACGTGACGCCTCGAGCACCCCACATGATACGACTTTGGACCACGGAGAAATAGTGTCTGAAGTGTCTCCTTCGGAGCTTAAGACGGCAATAGCACGCATGTCCTCTAAGAAGACCGCACCCGGCCCCGATGGCATGCACGGACGAGTGTTGGCTCTGGCCCTCGACGCTGGTCTTGACATGCGCTTTCGAAACCTCCTCACGGAATGTCTTAAAAGGGGCCTTTTTCCGTCGACATGGAAGACAGGTCTGTTAGTTCTTCTAAAAAAGGGTGGAAAACCTCCGGAGTCACCATCAGCGTTTCGTCCTATAGTTCTTCTAGATGAAGCCGGTAAGCTTTTCGAGCGTATCATTGCCGGCCGAATTTATAACCATTTGGAAACTATAGGACCGAACATACATGAGGCTCAATTCGGTTTCCGAAAAAACAGGTCAACGATCGATGCAATTGCGCAACTGCGAGGAGTGTGCGAGGAGCAGGTGTCACGGGGCAGAGTAGTTCTAGCGGTGTCGTTAGACATTGCGAACGCCTTCAATTCCTTGCCCTGGGACTGTATCCTGGATGGCCTGCGCCACCACGGCTTACCGGCCCATATAAGAAGATGTGTAGCATCGTACCTTAACGGCCGTCGTGTCATCTTCCCGAAACAAAATAGCATAGGGAGCCACCTCATCAAGTGCGGCGTTCCACAAGGTTCGGTTCTTGGCCCACTCCTTTGGAACATAGGTTACGATAGAGTGCTGCGAGGGGAACTAGTTCCGGGAGTGTCAACGATATGCTATGCAGACGACACCCTCGTGGTCGCTATTGGACAAGATTTTAAGGAGGCGCGCCTTCGAGCGACAGCTGGAGTAGCTCGGGTGGTTTCTGAAATCAAAAAGATCGGCCTCGAGGTCGCCCTTCAGAAATCAGAAGCTATATGCTTCTACGGACACAGAAAAGCTCCACCCCAAGGCGCAGACATAATTGTCAGTGGAGTAGTCATCCGGGTTGGTACCACGCTTAAATACCTAGGGCTGATTCTCGACCCACGGTGGACTTTCAGACCACATTTCGCAGCACTTGCCCCTAAGCTCACCGCCACCGCAAACATGCTCTCGCGCATAATGCCGAACCTCGGCGGGCCGAATGGGGGGTGTCGCCACCTTTACGCAAATGCGATCCGGGCGAAAGCACTCTACGGGTGCCCAATATGGGCCGACAAACTTACCAGGCACAATCGCACGATTCTCAGGCAGTCGCAGCGAGTGATCGCAGCCAGGGTTGCGAGGGCGTACCGCACTGTGTCCTATGACGCAGTGTGTGTCATAGCCGGTACCGCACCCTGGCATCTCGACGCGGTTGCTTTTAGCGAAGTATATTGGCGGAGAGCCGAAACCAGGGAAAGAGGAAGCAACCCCACACTGGAAGAAATAAACGCTTGGCGAGCCCTGGAAGCCCAAGAAATGCTAGCAGAGTGGGAAAAGGAGCTGGCGGGAGCGACTGCCGGTAAATATACTATAGAAGCCCTCAGACCCCTGCTCCAACACTGGGTAAGGAGGCGCTGGGGCCAGCTCAGCTATCGTCTTGTGCAGATCCTGTCCGGACACGGATGTTTCGGTAGTTATCTGCACAGAGTAGTAGGGTGTGAAGAGGCACCAACCTGCCACCACTGTGCCGGAGACAGCCCGGATGACGCCCAGCACACGCTGAGAGACTGCCCAGCATGGGACGTGGAAAGGGGACCGTTGCTGGATGCACTCCAGGGCGAGGACGCAACACTTCCAAATGTATTGAAGGTTTTAGTGAGCGCGAGAAATGACGGCCCGTGGAAAATATTTTATAATTTCTGCGAGGCGGTCATGAAAATAAAAGAAGAGGCGGAAAGGACCAGGGAGCTTTGTCCCGATGCCCATCCGCGACGGCGAAGAAAACCGCAGGCCCGTCGCATAAACGCGCGACGCGCTCACCAAATTCTCGCCGCCTAAAAAGTGCCTAAGCGGGGAGCAGGGGTCCATGCGTCTAAAAGAAGGGATGATGACCCATCCCTGCAAGTACTGGACCCGATCTCCCCTAGCTATTTGTAAATGCGTATGGCCCGGTCTGTGAAAGATGCTTGCTGTGTCAAGCATCCTCACAAATCAACAATGGGCGGGAAGAGGCGGACGCAACCGCCGCATCGCGTGTTGGGAAGCGGATAAGGCTCTGCTGTTACCGCATCCCGCATAAGGCGATTGTTGGTGGCACCTTGGGGTTTTAGTGGGTATGCACAATGGCGAGTCCCACATAATCCTTCTGCACCAAGCAGTCGCGCCGCGGAAGGGTATGCGCAAAGCATTTCCCCAAGTAAAAAAAAAAAAAAAAAAAAAAAGGCTGCGCTTGCACTCATTGAAAGCTGTTACAAGGTTAGTCATATCGATAGGTGCATTTCCTTTGATGTTACCTGTTAAGGCATCGTTCAGAGGAGCCTGTATCTTTGCTGCATCAGGGATGAATTTCCGGTAGTAGTTTATCATTCCCAGGAACCGTCGGAGTTGTTTTGCTGTTTTTGGCTGTGGGTAGTTGGTAATAGCTTCCACTTTCTCTTTGAGGGGGCGTATGCCTTCAGTCGAGACGCTGTAGCCGAGGAAAGTTACGACGACCATGGGCTCTCTGATCTACGAGCTGTTCCATTTGCGTACATCTCTTCAAACTCTTTTTTCGCAATAAGCAGTCTATCTGGGGCTAAACGTCTGGGACGAGCTGCGACTGGTGGACCAGGGGTAGTACGTATATGATGCTTCGTTTGGTGCTTGGTTTCTTTTGGATTTCCAGTAGGTTTCGTTACATCTGGGTAGTTGCGAAGTAAGTCATGGAAGTCGGAGTTTCCAGCAACTGTTTTGATGGTCACCGTTTCCACAGAAATGTTGGCGCAGCGTGGCGCGTTGACGAACAAACTTGTGAGGCCGTCGATGAGGCGGTGACGACGACAGTCCACTAATAGGTTGTAGTGGCCCAAGAAGTCAACACCAATAATGGGTCGTGTGACGTCCGCAACTACGAATCTCCAGGTGAAGTCCCGGCGAAGTCCGAGGTCCAGGTGTAAGGCTATGTAGCCATACGTAGCTATGATAGTGTTGTTGGCAGCGTATAACTCATATTTAGTTTTATGACGCTGGTCTCTGGTCGCCGACTTAGGAAAAACGCAAACGTCAGATCCCGTGTCTATCAAGTACTTCAGTTTAGTTTTCTTTTCGACGATGAAGAGGCGGTCATTAGGAGTATGCGTAAGGCAGTCGTTAGCCGCCACTACAGGCTGCCGTTCGCGTTTAAAGTCTTGTAGGAACAGGGCGTGAGACATTTTATGGCGTTTTCACCGAATTTTCTGTGGTAGTAACACACGCTATTCATTTTGTTTTCCTTCCATCTTTGGGTGGAGCGAGAGTGAGATCTTGATCTGTTATACCTACGTTGTGGTGATCTGCTTGATCGGCTATTATGCATGCTCAGGGAAGCAACTTGCTTGGTTAATTCGTTAACTTGCCTGGCCAAGCTTTCTAAGGCGGTGAGGTAGTGGTCTGGAGGATTTCCAGCATGTTGGTTAGCTGAGGACGATGTAGCGGCGTAAACATTTGGTGGGGTTGGGGCTGCGATGGCTATAATTTTGTCAGCCAACTCTGCAAGTTTCTCTAGCGGCATATCCATATGCGATGCAATGATAGGTTGAATGTTATTGGGTAACCTATTGTGCCATGCTGATCTAATAAATTCGTCTGGTACCTGTGGTCCGGCCAAATGTTGTAGGTGACGAAGAAATTGTGAAGGCTTTCTAGTGCCGAGTTCTTAATTGTCTAAAAATTGCCTGATTTCTTCTTCGCGCGGTTTACTTAATCGCCTTATTAGCTCCGCTTTGAGGGTTTGGTATTTGTTGTCTTTGGGAGGACTTTCTATAATATCCGCAACTTCAATAGCGAACTGTGGGTCCAGTTGGCTAGTCGCGTTATAAAATTTAGTCGTGTCTGACGTTATTCCCGCCAAACAAAATTGGCCTTCCAATTGAGCAAACCAGAGTGCAGGTCTATTCGGTAAAAATGGTGGTATTTTAATTCCAACTTTGAAAATTTCATGTGCACCTTTTTCCATATTGTCCGTGTCCCCACCGTTATCGTCTTGCATGACAAAAGTGCTAAGACCGCGTGGCGTGTAGTTTTTTTCTTACTCTTATCACGTCGGGGTCACCAGTATAGTGTTCGCGTTGTCGTATATCACTATATAAAAATAATAAAACTTGTGTGATCTCAACGATGTATATCTTTTTCGTAAAAATAAACCGCGGCGTCGGCAGCGAGATGTACGTGTGTCACTTAAGAAGTCGTGGGCCGTACTGGTGGCGGAGCGCGCTGTGGAATGCGCGTGCCTCGCCCTCCGTCTGCCGCGGAGAACAATAGACACGGTCTATACGTAAAAGTTGGTAAGTGCATTTTTGTAATTTAATATATAATTTATTTTGATAATTTTATTTCAGCTACCAATGACGACGAGGACGCCACAATATTAGACCCAAATTCGGATACAAATTCTGGTTTTCCAGATCAGACTTACGAATCTTTGCATATGACAATGGACAATCCTTAATATTAGAAAAATCTGTCAAGGTAAAAGGTTCCCCAATAGCAATTAACAATCACATGTTGGCCATCAGAACAGGCGTACCGATCCGCATTACGTCTCTTTCTCTGAAATTCACTTGGCGCTGTGATCAAAAGAGATAAAGTACAAAGTGTTTATAGAAAATTTCTCCTTTTCCTTCTAGAACAATCCAAAAATCGGTGACGTGACACATAGAAAGGTTCTCCGGGAGAAGCTCAAATGCAAGAGCTTCGCGTGGTACCTCCAACATGTTTATAAGGATAAATTTGTGCCCGTCAGAGACGTTTTTGGATTCGGCAGGTATGGGCCATGGAGCTGAACCAATTTCTTTCTTAGGAACGAAGGAAAATATCGCGATGGAACAAAAGTGGAACGCATTAATCAATAAGAAACAAACCTAGGTCTTCTCTTTTAGAAGAGAAGGAACCGCTTTTGTTTTGTTTTCCTTAATACGAGCAGGTGTTAAACGCGGTGGAACGTCCTTCGTTAGTTTGTTTAGCCAAGGTTCTTCGACCTTAGCGATACACTGAAGCCAATACCAACGCTGCTCCTCATAAAAAGTAAAGTCCTTCTTAAATTGTACTTAATTTCCTGAGAAGGTTGTGGTCCTATGAATGGATCTTCACAAGTGGGAGTCATTACAGGTTCCGCAATCCGTCCGGTCTCTGCCTGGATAGCCTCCAACGAGAAGGCGAAGGGTCTCCTCTCGGCTCTTACCCTTGTCATAACACTCTCGAAGCCACTCAGTACTTCGCTCTTTCACTGAAAGGAGAACTCAGGGACGAGGAAAGATGTGCCGAATTGCAATATATCAGGTAAGAACTGCTCTATGTTTCATTTAGTAAACCCGGCAAAACGTTACATAAAATGGCGTCGCACTATGACGTGACATGCTTATCGACTGCACATTACGATCCCTAAATTAAAATATAAAAGTTAATATTCTAGTTTTTAAATGATTTATAGGAATTTGTAGTTAAATATCTTGCAATATTTTTTATTAAACCAATTATCTCTCGTCTCTTTCTGCCATTGTGTTTACGCTGTGAAGAAAAGAGGTACCATATTATTAATATCACCACTTACAACTGTTTACAACTGTGTCACTGTTTGGTCTCTTCTTCCAAAAGATGTTCAAATTTCAATTGTTGTTTTAGACGTGCTCCGGACGAAAATGAAGCCAGCAGTCGGCGTGTGCTCATGGTCACCTGTCACAGGAAGTTGAGGGGACAGGTGAGTTGGATTTCAGAATTCAATATGCCAGGTGAATTTTTCTGACACCTGTAAATCGCCTCAGCGATTAATTTGCAAGAATATAGTTCTACAATTAAAGTTCCAGGTGGAATTTAAAGGTATATACTATAAATACATTATTTTTAGGCCGGCAACGCACTTGCGAGCTCTCTGGCAACTTGTATGTGCGAAGTGTCCAAGCGAATATTCTTTAGGTGAAGGGTAAATTGCTGTTTTGAGATTTCTTTCAGGCACCAACTTTCTCCTTCTCATGTTGAAACTGCTCCTCGAGTTGTTCATTCTTGTCTTCTTATCAGCGATGGCGCTACCTGCCGTCCAAACAGCTTCAGCACATTGAGACTAGCCTATGTCTGACATCGCCGAGGGAAGCGGGTGGTGACGTCACGGCGGCCAAGTGTGTGTCGGGTGTGGAGCAGAAATGGTCCATAGACTATACTGTAGAGAATGACTTTAGACTTGACAGTGAGTTTAATTTTAAATTATTCATAAAAGAATTATTTCTAATTTGTTGTGTTAAATAAACATATCATTCGCTAAGTTATTTATGATTAAATAAAAATAATGAGTTCATCCCTCACAGATTAAAATTATTTTGTTATTTGATTTAAACATAAAATTGCAGATAAAGGTGAACCGAGTGAACAAGAACTTAGATTGCAGAAATTGAGAGGACAGAGGTATATATTTTATTTTTCTCGGTTATATGTCTGGCAACACTATGCCTCGGTAAGTTCCTTAAACGTATACTTAGAAATGGAATTTTTATCGAAATATTGCACTCTTCTCTATTTTTAATTAGCGCTTTTTATAAAAAATAATAAATTAAAAACACCCAAATATAAGAGAAGTCCATTATTAAAAGTTGTCAACACTGGTATTTTTACAGACGCATCTCCCGTTCTCTATTATCGGTGAACGAAACAGATCAACGCCGACACAAAAAGAGCAAAAAGAAGAGGAAGAAGGACAAGTTTATACTGAAATTAGTGAGAAGGGCGATCAGCAGCGAGGAGCATCTGGAGGTGGATATTTATTGCAAACATCGAACCCTGTACCCGAATAATAGCTTCGTGAGAGACATCGTCAGCGCACTCAACGAAAGGGATATTACTGTGAGCTTTTTCACTTCTATATTAATTCTTCTTCTTTGGCACCCAAAGAAAGAAAGCAAAGAAAAGTCATAATCAAATTAGGGTAAAAAACAGCCTTCTCCTGCGACGACCGAGTCTTGCTCCAGTTGTGCCAAGACTTTCAAGGCAACGGCGAGATTGTCATGTCTTCTGAGTCGGCAGTAGATATGGGGGTACCACAGGGTTCAATTTTTGGCCCTTTTCTCTTTCTTGTTTATATAAATGATCTACCTTTCATGGTAGAGAAAAAAACATCAGATAGTTTTTTTGTAGATGATACGTCCTTGATTTTTAAAATCAAACGACAAATATCAAATTTCCAAAATACCATTACTTCCAACCTTCTGAGTTCTACTGTGTAAGTAGGAAGTCAGAAGATTAAAGTCTCGTGTCGGACACAATCAAATGCTTTGGATAAGTCGCAGAAAACACCTAAGGGTCATGCTACTCCCAAACCTTTAACTATCTATATTACTCAACACCGGCATCGGCAGTCGAGCGACCCTTGGTAAAACCGAACTGATTATGATGTAATAATTTGTTTACGTTAAAATGACTTACAAGTTGATTTAATATAGTTTTTCAAAGATTTTACTACAAGTCGGTAGTAAGGAAATTGGTCTAAAGTTACTGGGGTCCGACACACTACCTGCCTTTAATAATGTATTAATTTACTATGTTTTATTAGATCGGGAAACATATATCGGGAATAATTTCGAACATAGGGAGTAAATTCTTCATTATGATTATATGACTTTTCAGCGTAAAGGTCATACAACCGTTGTCTACTTTTACAAATTCCCGCTGTCGCCCAATCACTAAACGATTTACACTGCGAATTAGAGACTTTCTTTGGGGTAAAAATGGTGTTGAACTCATTATTAATACAATCACTTAGATTTTTGTATTTTGTGACAACGGTAATAGAGATATGTTACCTATATTGTGTCTAAATGTCACCACGTTTTTTACCTGTTTCACCATTTTACATTTTAGCGCCACTAACTGTCCACAATGATCTGAGCTTAGAGTTTTTGTAATTGAGGTTTGCATTGCCTAGACTGCATCTGTTTAATTTTTAATGTTTTCGCAGGTGATCAACAATGGGCGTGTGTTTGAGAAACATCGAGTCACACCACTGCACACGCATACACACACACACAAACACAAAGTGGTGAGCAAAATTATGATATTAGACCATAGGAGGTAGCTTTTTCAAATGTAACATTTGGAGTGAGCTTTTTATTTCAGTTATTTACACTTAAACATATGCATATTTCTTTGTGCCCTTTTTTGGCACAGGCCTCCTCCAAATCCTGTTACTCCTGCTGCTCTTGGACTCTTCACTCTCTGCCATGTATCAGCTGTTTTCTAGGTCTATC
Source organism: Pieris rapae (assembly GCF_905147795.1). Classification (NCBI taxonomy): domain Eukaryota; kingdom Metazoa; phylum Arthropoda; class Insecta; order Lepidoptera; family Pieridae; genus Pieris; species Pieris rapae. The sequence goes on along the minus strand of NC_059533.1, from coordinate 1,026,544 downwards.
TATATTCTAAATTGTCTTCCTTTTTGCGTATTTTGTACCTCTGTTGTTGTTCTTCTTAAAACTGTATCTTTTATTTTGTTCTTTCTTTCCTTTCATCTCTCCATCGATCTTTGACACATCGTATAAGATAGAGGGTAGTTTGTTTGTGTCCATTTGTAGGTTTCTCTTTCATATCGCTTAAAACGAAAGGGATAGCCTAGATATTTTATAATATTTTGCAGCACGAAGAAATCCAGCCGAAGGAAGTGAAACCAGATGTTCAAGATGATAAAAACGAGTGTTCCCGAGAAACCGGTTAAGACTGAACCGGGCGTGGTGCGGTTGAAGCAGGATAACGAGAAGAAGATTATAATTGAGGATTTCGTGGAGATCACGCCGAAACCCACTCTCCAGCCTAAGGTATTCTTAACTATCTCCGGCGCAGCGCCATCCCTTGGGCAAAAGTTGAAAACATATTTTAGAAAAAAATAATGGTATTCGCTCATTTTGAAATATTTTGGTTTCAGAGAAAACGAAAACATCACAAAAAAATACTGCCGATGATTAAGTAAGAATTTTTTTAATCTATATAATTTTTTTTTCTGTGTGTGTATTTAAAAACTAAAAAAAAACTTGACCGATTTTGATTAAATTTTGTTTGGGTATTCGGGTTCGTGAGTGGTGAAAACAAGAATAGCGTGAACTGAAATCGTAAATAATGTTACAAGATTTAAAAAAACAATTTTTGTTTTTTTATTAATGACATCAGAACCCTTAAATTAGTAAATTATTGCCTTAATAAACTCAAAACATTTTCAAGAACCCACCAAAACCAAGATGACATCGCAGACCCTGTGACGTAACATGCCTGTAAACACAATCAAACATTTTCTAACTGTCAAATGAGTATCTGTAATCTGTATGACAATGTATAATATATATGATTATTATGAAATAAAACAAAAATATATCTATCGACGCCATAAGAACTTTGAACCTTTCAAAGTTCTTATGGCAAGCAATTTTTACACTTAGTTATGTGTTCTAGTGTTATTTTGGCATAGTGTAGTGCAAATAATAAAATAAAGTTTAATTTACTCTTGCAGTAACGATGTGTTAAAACCAATATCGATTGAGGACTCGCCCTTAGAAGAAACAATGACGTTGCCACGGACGCATTCAGGTAGTTTTTCATCTATTATCGAATTCAAATTTAGAATATTGTTTCGAAGAAAAAATGTTGCTATTGTGTAATTCAGGTAACTTTTTTTGGGACTGTGGAAGAGGCTTTTCGACCAATTGGCGAATTTTGAAATTAGAATATATTATAAGCCCTTAATATATGAGAATTCTTCAGTACCCATTTAAACTAATGTTAATTTACCAGATCTAGAACAACCGGATGAAATTTATAAACGTTATGATGAGAGCAGTGATGAAGACAAACCGACGGACGGCGTTCGTAAAGACTTCCAGAGCGTTGATGTATACGGAACAGATCTAGGTAAAGCCTCGGAGCGAACGTCAAAATCGACGGACGTGACAGTGACAGTTTGCGGTTGAAACCGGATACCTCGTAATATTGGGGCATGGGGCATAGATTTTTACTTAATTACATGTGACCTGACCCAATTTAACATAAAATGTGTAAAAATAGTGTGTAGGTAGTTACAAAAATTGTGTGTGGGTAGGTGGAAATGTACTAAATTTGTGATTTTTATACACTAACCTCGGCTTCATACAAAGTCGGTATCGGAAGAACATTAAATTTGCCTTTTATCTGTCACCTGCGCTGTTGCGTTGCAGTGTTATAGAACCTATTTCATGTTTAAAAAATTAAGGTTTTGACCCGAGACTTACTTGAACCCATGCAAATTTCATTAAAATCGGTCCAGCGTTTTAGCCTGACTTTATGAAGTTATTGTTGTTAAGTAGTTGTTATACAAAGTATTATTTCAGTCGAACGACGGTCGTCCCGTGCGCCTGGTGATGAGATCGAATCTGACTTTCAACATCGGTGATGAATTCTTCAACTGGAAGTTGGACGCTGATGATGTCGCGTGAGTAGACCGTAAAGGTCGCAGCTCAATCGCAGTATTGCTTTAAACTCTTATTGGGTTATTTTTTTTTAGTAATCTTCTCGGCGAGTTAACAATGCCGAATAAAACCACGGAACGCACACCAACCACCAGAACTGCTCAGCTGGACTCGTCTTCCGAGAGTTCCAGCCAAGAGGAGTGAACGGGTTTTTTTTCGACAAAATATCTGTTGTATTAAACATAGGTCGTCTTGTCTCTTATCTTTGTATAGAGAATTATATTGTTGTCCTTGTCATGAATTATTCGGCCTTAAGGGTGCTCGTAAGACTGTGTAGTACTTAAAATATATATTTAATTATTATTATAGGTCGATTTGTTTATAGGCGAATTTTTATAAAACATTAAATTGCATTAGTAACTTGATGACAGCGCCCTCTATCGAAATTAATTAAAAGTGTTGTTCGGTCACTTAAGGTTCAATATTCAAATTACTACCACTAGACTAATACCACATATTGTTAAATTAAACTCAAACACGTCTTCTCTCTTCGACTCATTTATTGCAACTCATGACTAAACATACCGCTCACCAAAACATATTGTTTTTAACTTAAAGCTTTACATTATATTATATTGATCTTAAACTTCTTACTTAACTTTATACAAAAAATAACAATGCTTATTAACCTTATAAAAAAAATGTAACAATACTTGAAAAACTTCCTTTCGAATAGTGGACTGTATTAATCAAAAATATCATGCAAAAAATATCATAACATGAAATCTTTCTCTTTTGGTATATGGGGCGGGAGTTTAGACATGCTTCTATTTGTGCTAGTAACGTCGAAACGTTTACACTTGTTGAGATAAAATAATTGGATGTTGACTAGCTTCAGAAATTTCTGCATTCTGCAGTCTTCCTCCTTCTCTTAATATATATACCATCTAGAAAAGGACACAATGTTGACAGTGAGCTTTTGGGTTTGACTTTTCTTTCTTTCTTCAAGTCTTCTATGTCCTTTTGATATATTCTGCCTTGATAAAAATGAACACACCTTTGTAATGTATTTTCCATTTCTTCGGTTGTGATATGTAACTTCTTGCTTCCTTTCTTCATTCTCATACAGTACGATATAACTCTTTTCAATCTGTTTAAGGTTGAAAATCGTTCCCATATTGGTTTTTCGTCTTCCTGTAATATGTTGGTATGATAAAAACCTTCTTTTTCACTTCCTTCTTTTTCTTCTTCATAGGTCTGAGGTATAGAATAATTTCTTAAGATTTGTATTCTTTCATGTTTAAGCCATTCTGGCCCATTCCACCATAAGTCAATGTTGTTAAGTTCACTGGATTTTACTCCTCTGGAGGCAACGTCAGCTGGATTTTCATATGATTGTACGTGATTCCACTTGCTACTATTAAGATTTCTTTGTATTTCTGCCACTCTGTTGGCGACGAATGTGTGCCATCTACCCGGCTGAGATTGAAGCCAAGATAGCACTACCATGGAATCGGTGTACACGTAAACATTATCGATGGAAACTTTTAGTATTTCAGTGACTTCTTCCATTAATTCTGACAGCAATGCAGCAGCACACAATTCAAGTCTTGGAATAGAAAGCTGTTTTAGAGGAGCCACTTTTGTTCGAGATGCAATCATTGATACATAGATTGCATTATTTTCATCAACTACTCGCAGGTAAGCAACAGCTGCAAACGCCTTTTCTGAGGCATCTGCGAAGCCGTGAATTTGTACTTCTTTCGTGTATGATGACATATGAAACCATCGAGGCACTTTAATGTGTTGTAGAGCTGGTAAGTCATTTCTATAATCTATCCATTCTTTAACTAGCTTTTCAGGAAGTTCATCATCCCACTCAAATTTTAGAAGCCATAGCTTTTGTATAAAAGTTTTTGCTATGATGATGACAGGAGATAGCCACCCAAAAGGGTCAAATAAACGGGCAATGTCAGACAGGATAGATCTTTTTGTTATAGGATAGGTAAGTAAAGGTAAGTCAACTGTTATTTTAAATGTTTCTTCTCTTCGATCCCAAGTAAGTCCTAAGATTTTAATAACTTTGTCTAATTTAATTTCCAATGAATCTTCAATTTTGTTGTTTTCTTGAATGTGTTGTAGTACTTCTTCAGAATTACTTGACCATTTTTTTATTTTGAAACTGCCTTTTTCTAATATGTCAACACATAACTTTTTTGCCTTCTCTACATCTTCATGACCCCCCATTAAATCATCAACGTAAAATGACTCTTTTATTGCTTTCATAGCTTCAGAATACTTAACGTCCCTAGAACATTCATCGTCGGCTAACCTTAATAGAGTTCTTACAGCTAGGAATGGAGCTGCAGCCGTTCCAAATGTTACAGTCGTTAATTGGTAACTTTTTAATATTTCATCTGAATTGTCTCGCCAAACGATACATTGTAATTTTGTGTGTTCCTCGGACATCTTCACCATTCTATACATCTTCATTATATCACCGACAAAACAAATATAATGTTGTCTCCATGTAATAATTAAACTTCGAAGGTCTTGTTGTATTACAGGACCAACCAACATTGTATCGTTCAAGGAATACCCTTGAGAACCTTTTGCTGATGCATCAAAGACTACTCGAACCTTCGTAGTATCTTTGTCTTGTCTTACTACCGCATGATGAGGAAGATAAATTGTATTGCAGTCATTCTGATCTTCAAGCTCTTTCATATGACCCAAATCGATATATTCTTTTATAACCTTTGTATATTCATCTTTTAATTGTTAATCTTTATTTAATCTTTTCTCTAGATGCTGAAATCTCTTTATTGCTTGTTCTTTAGTATCTCCTACTTGCTTAATAGTATCTTCTTTACTTCGCTTTAGTGGTAGTTGTACAGTATATTTACCGTCAATGTCTCTTTGGGTTTTGCTTGAGTAAATTCTTTCACATTCTTCTTCTTCTTTTGTGTATATAACTTTCTTCTTAAATAAATCTTTGTCAATTTCCCAAAAAGATTTCAGTAAATCATTGTCTTCTTTAATGTGCATACTTGTAATATTAATGTTATAGTTGGAGCATAGGGTTTTCCCAGACAGTATCCAACCAAGACTAGTCTTCTGAGCTACTAGACCGCATTCAAGACGGATTAACCCATCTTCTATTATTTTTGCAAAATCACCAGCACCCAATAATAAATCAATTCGACTTGGCATGAAACAGGTAGGGTCAGCCAACTCAATATTTAGTAAATCACTTTTATTCATAATTACTTTCTTCGCAGGTATTAATGATGAAATAGTTTTTAGAACGTAGGCTTCAGTGTAAATGTAAGTAGAATTAGCTTTAATAGATAGCTGGACTTTAGACTTAAGGCAATGCTTTTCTTCACCGATACCCGAAACTGTGCCGTTGATTTTCTCTTTCTTTAAGTTAAGAAGTTCAACGACTCTGGTTGTTACAAAAGTCGCTTCTGAACCCTGGTCAACAAGGGCACGGAGTGTATGATAGTCACCCGAGCTTGATTTCACGTGAACTAGTGCAGTAGCCAATAAAACACCTTGACTCGATTTTTCTTCGCTGGAATAATGTGATGCTACCTTTGTTTCAATATCTTGCGATGTTAATGAAGTTGTTTTTAGTGATGCAGGAGCTTCTTGTTTCGTTTTTAAATGCAGAAGAAAATTATGTTTTCGTCCACATAACTTACATGAAATGTGTCGCTTGCATTCAGTCACCTTGTGATTTGGTAGCAAGCAATTAAAACACAGGTTGTTTTTTAATGCAATATTATGTCTGTCTTCCACACTTTGCTTAATAAAATCTGTGCAATTATGAATGTAATGGTCTTTGTTACATAAGGAGCATGAGGGCTTAGTATCAACACCTTCTTTAGCCACGTAAAAACTCTTTTGTACTATTTGTCTTAGATCTTTTGAACAGTTTTGGTTAGTTGTGTTTACTAGCTCCAAAGTTCGATACTTGGATTCTAGAAAATTCTTTAGGTCTTCCCAAGTTGGTAAGTAGTCAGAGTCATCCTTGTATATATGTTCTTCCCAATTTTTATGCGTATCTTCATCAAGTTTATTTACCACTATATGTATTATAATCGGACTCCAAGACTCGGTAGATATTCCTAAGTTATTTAAATTATTTAAGCACTCACTTGTTGTATCCAAAATTATTTTAATTTGATTTGATGTCTGTGTGTTGACTTTACGTAGGTTAAACAGTCTTTTTAATATGTAATTTATAATTATTCTCTTATTTCCGTAACGCTTCTTTAAAATATTCCATGCTTGGTCATAGTTATTTTCTGTTACACTAATATGTTTTAACAAGGCAGCTGCTTCGCCGGTAACACTTAACTTCAGATAGTGCAACTTTTGTACATTGACAAGCGAATTATTATTGTGGATGAGGGTTAAAAATAAATCTTGAAAAGTTAAGAAATCTTCATAATTACCGGAAAATACGGGTAATTCGATTTGAGGCAGTTTTACACAAGATGAATTTGTTTCGGTGCTTAACCTCTGGTGGTTACTGCAACTTTCTTGGCTACCAATTACATTCTTACTTAATAAGTCCAACATATCGGCTTTAAAATACAAATACAACTCTTCATATTTATAATATTCTTCGTTTAGAAAATAGGGTAATATTCCCTTTTGTTCCCTTGGAGTGCATGACGACAAATCTTCATGTGCTACATTAAATAACCTCCAATAATCTTCAATACATTCCAGCCTCGCACGAATATATCCAGTAGTTATTCTTGACTTCGGACTTTTCTTAAAATTTACTTCGGTTTTTTTAATTTTTGAGGCTAAATCTTCTAGTTTATTTAAAAGCACCTGCTGTTCAGCACTAACTGTTGTCGTCATTATTATTTATATATATATATATATAATGTTTATATTTTAAATATATCTTAAAACTTCAAAACGTCTTTATTCTTCTTCTACTTATTCACATTTCGCTCATTGAATACAAAACGGCCATAAATCAAAATTTGTTGAAAATCATTTTATTTCAAAATTAGGGACTAAAGCTACAATATTTTACGTTTTGCTGAAGACACCCGTCATTTTCAATCATATTAATGCCAAACTGATCAACCGCCTTTTTTGTATTGGGTTGACTTACGCGCTAACTTCAGAACAAAACCGCCATTTTGTGAGTTGCGACCCAAAACTCGGAGCGAACGCATATCAGTTCAATACAAAACGGCCACAATTCGGAAAAACACCCAATATTTAATACAGTGTTCTGTGCAAAAGAGCCACTTTTTGAAATACGTCTGTATTGCATTCCAATTTCAAGTAAGTATATTCTGATTTTTTAGTGCAACATAGCCATATTTTGGAAAACGTACATTTTGCATTCTAAAATAAAATAAGGCGATGCCATATTTACAAATGTGTACTTTTTGTATTGAATTTTTACAGAGGTATTAATAATTTATGTACAGCTAAACTGCATGTTTTAAAAATTTGTCAATTTTAGAACAATGGCAATTGGTCATGCTCAAAATACGCACCATCTAGAACTGAACAGAATCAAACCTTGTTCCACGACAACACGCAGGAAACTGAAATAGCAGCACAGGATGGACAACAAAGAGAAATGGCAAATTTTAGTTTTGATACGGACTCCTACGCTGACAGCCAGCCTGATTACAATATATCGTGGTTAAGTGATGATTTAGGACAAGTTTAAGAACTTGGAAAAAATCTATTAAAATCGTTCCACCTAGTGACTCATCAGAGTCATCAGACAGCGACTCTGACGACAGTTACATGAACTGTTGTACGTTATCTAGTTTAACTGATTTTTCCTCGGACGATAGTGGAAAGGATCCTGATTTTCTACCTGAGAAACACATAGAAACAAAACGGACTAAGTAACAATTTTTCTTACCGCAACCGGGACCTTCTAGGGCAGATAATGAACCCATAGAGACTGAACAACCACAATCACCCAGTATTATCATCCATCCCCCTAGTATTGACAGCCAACCTCCTAGCATTGACACTCAGCCTCCTAGCATTTACTCGCAGCCTCCTAGCATTGTCACCCTGCCCTCTAGCATTGACATCCAGCCCCCTGGAATTGACACCCAATCCCCTAGCATTGACACCCAGCCCACTAGCATTGACACCCAGCCAACAGTGGTGATTGTCAACCACCCAGCGTGGAACCTCAGCTGCTATCACGAAAAAGAAAATGTAACCCAGCACATTGGAAGAGAAATAAATCCAAGGCTCTTAAAAACAGCGGAAAAGCATATGAAACCATGTCCAAATCAAACAAACAAATAGAAGCCAAGAAAATTGGACTTGAACCTTGTTCCGATAAATGTAAATTAAAATGTGCTAACCAATTTTCACAGGAAGAAAGGTTGGCTTTGTTGAGAACTATTGGAAGATGGGTGACTTGACAAATCAGAGGCATTTCATTAGCATGCATTGCATGACAAAAATTGAACCTAAGTATCGCTATGTCCGTGTTGGCAGCACTCGTCAGAACTTTAATCACGCATATTATTTCCCTAAAGACGATAAACGCATTCGAGTATGCAAAGTATATTTTATGAATACACTTGGTATTTCTGATAAAACGATAAGAACTGTGGTCAAGAAGAATTCTGGACGAGTTGGATTAATGCAAGAAAATCGAGGGAAACATGGGAACCAGTTAAAGTTAGAGACCGCTTTGAAAGATGGTGTCCAAGCACATATTAATTCAATCCCTAGAATTGAAAGCCATTATTGTCGTGCTTTGCATCGCCTGTACGTTATCAAGTGCAAAGAAGAAAATAAGCCACATGTTTTATATAAAATATATTGTAATATTTTCATGGAGGACTGTAACATCTCCTTTTGGCAATCTAAAAAGGACTAATTTTGTGATAATCATTTGAATAGTTTGTAGCTTTTTTAGATTTACAGCGAGAATTTATTTTTTATAGTTATTTCCTAGTAAATCATGAAATAAAGCATGTTTCATTTTAATATTTGTTTAATTTTATTGAGATAATAACCCTAACATTGGTTCAAATTTTGAATGCAAAAAGGGCTTTTGTTGTTTTTATCCGGTTGGAAGAGTGCTATCACAGAGGTAATTATTTTAAAAGATAGAGCAACAAATAAGGAAAACAATGATATATTAAAATCTTAACAATTAAAAATAAAAACTTGTTTTTTTGCAAATAAACATTTTTGAAATTTTGTTTCGCCTCTCCTTTAAAAAATGAGGTTTCCGGTTTGTGACTGTTTTGCATTCAATGAGCGATTTATTCTTTCTATGCGCAAAACGACCACTCAATGCATCAAAAAAAACCGGTTCCTTATCTAAGGAATGCGGCCGAGCTCACTATTTTTTGTTTTGCACGTTTACTTCATCCGGCTCGATTATAGACCAAATGTTCGGTCACTTAAGGTTCAATATTCAAATTACTACCACTATACTAATACCACATATTGTTAAATTAAACTCAAACACGTCTTCTCTCTTCGACTCATTTATTGCAACTCATGACTAAACAAGTGTGCTAGTAATTTTGTAAGTTGATTAAAGCGCCATCTGTCGTCGAATTTTTAAAGGATAAATGCAATTTAATCTTAATATTTGACCTCGCCGTCCGGCTGTCTAACGCAACGCACGTGTCGATTGCGCGCATTCGGACCCGATTTTATTTTTATTAACTATTCCGGCTTTTATTGAAAAGCACGTAATAGTTGCCCTGAGGTGCAGTCACAAACCAGCTGAAGCTACTATTTGGTGACGCCCGCTCGCCGCCTATCCTGTAACCCTTTGGGATTCGGGAAAAGCGGTGGAGCGCGCAATGTACCGGTAGTTTCGGGTCGTGCGTGACAGCCTCCTGGCTTCAGTTAAGTTATTTTTATTTTTATAACATGAAGCGCACTCCGCAGATCGGCGATGATAAGCAGCCGCCCCGCCCGCAGCGCCCACGCTCCTATGCCAGTCGAGCGAGGCCACCTGCGGATGCTGAGGCAGCCGCCGCCACAGCCGGACCATCATTCCAAGTGCGCGACACAGCGCACAGCTCGCCCGCAGCGAAGCAGCAAGCTGCGTCAAGCTTGTACAGCTTTGCGGAGCCAGCTTCGCAGCAGACGAGCCGCAGCCGATCCCTAGAAGTCCCCAGGGACCGTCATCCGTCGCATCAAAAACGTGACCTAACTCCAGCGGCTAGGATTAAGAAAACGGTACGCATAGCCCTCCCTCACCGCACCCCGCAAGTTTCCGTCGCTACGTCGGCCGTGACGTCATCAAACGGAGCGGCGATATCGCGGAGTGCCACCGACGTTACGCCGGCCGAGACCGCATTCCTGAGCGTTGAGTCATCGCCTCGCGCCACCGATAGCGTCATACAATCCGACCCGGCCGCCCCGCGGGCCCCGCAACAAATTGTGTCTACTGTGACGTCATTTGTACATTCCGAGACATCGCCGCATGTCACCGAGACGCGGGCCGTGTGCCAACGCCGCGCGTCCGTAACAAATAGTGAGTGTTCTGGTATTGACGAACTGTTGCGAATGCTCGATCGCGACCCGGGTACTAGTGCCGCGTCTTCGCCGCGGACGGCATTCGAGTCAGACTTGATCTTTTTGGCTCAGTCAGCCGCATGCTCGTTCGCGTCGCGCGGGATGCTGCGCGCTATGGCCCGGTACGCAAAATCGCGTGAAGAAGCGCTACGCAACAGCGGCATATTAGAGTCGCCGCTCACCGAAGCCGAGCAGCGGGAGTTGGCGCTGATCCGCGACGAGTGTCGCTTCCCAGCGCGCACCCCTGCCACCCCTGTACGCCATCCGTTTTCAGCCGTTGACCCCGGCTCGGAAGGTGAGTCTGTGGCAAAGCGCCCATGTGCTGTGGCACCCACAGCAGCTACTCCAGGTTCCACTGGGGACCCTCGGCTGGCGCCAGGTCGCCGCCTTGACCTGGGACCTCCAGTCCAGCCGCCACCTTTAACTGTTCCGCCACCCGCCGCCCCTTTGGCTGGCAGGGCGGGGAACGCCAACGCACCCCCTGGTGCCACCGGTGCCTCACCTGGACCTGCTGCTCCCGTTGCTCCTGCTGACGACGACGCCGCCCCTGCGCTGGTGGCGCCCTCCTCATACGCAGCGATGGTGACCGCACCTACGGTCCACGCACAGCCCCCCAGGGCCCCTGTGGCCCCGAAGAAGCCATCATATCCGCCCATTGTGATCGAGTTCCTCCCCAATTATGTACATCATTTGGGGAGGATCAGCCAACTGCTTGGACGTTCCGCCAACACCAGGGCATACGGTAAGGGCTACCGTATATCTCCCGAAACAGCTGACGAGTACCGGGTGGTCCAGCGCTACCTCACAGACCTGGAGAAGGAGGACCGCCGGGTCTCTTGGTTCTCATACTCTCTTCCAGCGGAGCAGGACCTCAAGGTGGCGATCCGGGGAATACCAGTCACCACCGACCCCGAGGAACTGGCCCAGGCGCTACGAGCCCTTGGATACGAGCCTGAGTACATACGCCCAATTCGTGCCAGAAAAGGTCGACCAGGGTGCATTTTTCTCGCCGTCCTGCGGCGAACACCTGACATCACCCCTGCCATTTGCAGTATAACCGAGCTGCTTTACATGACAGGGGTAACGATTGAAGCCTGGCGCGGGAAGCAGGGCCCTGCACAGTGTCATCGTTGCCAATCGTTTAGGCACTCTTCGGTTAATTGTCATCGACGAATGGCGTGCGTTCGTTGCGCAGGGGAGCATCGCGCGGCGGACTGCACGAGACCGAGGGACGTGCCGGCGACTTGCGCCAACTGCGGGGGCCCACACCCCGCCTGCCATTCGTCGTGCCCGGTCCGCAAGGAGGAGGAACAAAACCGGCGCGCGGGCACATTTGCCCGAACTGCGCCCTCTCGCCCCTTGCGCCAACGCCACGAGCAACCACAAAAAGAAACTTCTCAGCAGACCACGAGTGCGACATCAGCGGCCGCTCCCTCGACGTCTGGCGTCGCCCCTACAGGCGAAGCGGACGACTTCATCACCGTGCGGCACCGCACAAGACGTGGTGGCCGCAGACGAGGTCGTGCTCCACCCTCGCTTGCCGCTCAGGAGGCAAGCCGCGCTGCCGCGCTCCATGCAGTCACCACCGACGTCGCCAACCGCGCCGCCACCGCAGCTACTACACCTACACCAGCTCATGAACGCGCTGCCACTGCACCACCTCGCACAGCACCATCTTCGCGCTCGCGCACCAGGTCCCGCGCGCGCCGGCCACAAATGGAGGAGGCGCTGTCGGCGATCGCCAATATTCTCCAGGCTGTACAAACCGGGGACAACCCAGCCGCGCTCTTCAGGAGAGCGGCATCGGCCTTCAAGGGCCCAACCCGAGGCCGCAGTCGACGATGATGGGGGGCCTCCGGCTCCTACACTGGAATGCGCGTGGCCTCGCGGGTAAGGTCACATATCTAAAACATGTACTCAGCTCACAGGACATCGACATCGCCCTGGTCAGCGAGACGCACCTAGCCGCCACAGCTAGACTCCGCATGCCGGGTTACGAAGTCTACCGCCAGCACCGTGTCGACGCCTGTGGTTACGCCTACCGTGGTTTGGCGGTCATGGTGAGACGCCGGATACCACACAGATTGCTGCCAGATGTGGTGGTAACCGAATGCGATGCCCTCGGCGTGGAGCTACAACTCGCAGGTCGCCCCACTGGATTCTTCGCGGTCTACGCGCCACCCAACAATCGGTATACCACAACAGATCTCCAAGAGCTCCTCGCTGCCGCCCATCCCTGCGTCATAGCTGGGGATTGGAACGCGAAGCACCCGGCGTGGAACTCGAGAACTTCAAACCCGAGGGGTAGGCGCCTGCTGCACGACGCCGAGACGCTGGACTTTTCAGTGTCCGGCCCAGACGTGCCGACACACTACCCCGATCAAGCCAGCCACAAAGACGACACCATTGACATCGTGGTCCATCAGGGACTGACGTGCCAGATGACGCAGGATGTGATCGTCGACGAGTTCCGGTCCGATCACATTCATACACCGCTTCGCCGGAAGTGCATTGACTGGAGGGTCTTCGAGCGAGCCCTAAATGACGCACCCCAGCCGCGCCCACCCGTCACCCCAGCGGCTATTAACGAACTTGCTGCATCCTTTACCACACTGTTACAGAGTGCATTGGACGCAGCTACCACCGAGCGTCCTCTACCAGCCACGTACAAACAGTTGCCGCCCCGTTTGCTGGCGCTCATCCGCCGCAAACGCGCCCTACGTCGACGCTGGCAACAGACCCGCTGTCCGCGCATGCGTGCAGAACTGCACGCCTTCGCCGATCGGGTCAAGGCTGCACTCAACGACCACGCCTCCGAGTCGTGGGACCGCGGCCTTGATGAGGCCAGCACGGATTGGGTACGGCTGCACCGCCTTTGCAGGCGTCTCAGTGGCACAGCCGACCCCATCCGCCCCTTGCGACACCCAGACGGCACACTGCGCTACGACGCCGAGGGCCGCGCCGAGCTGTTCGCGGACCACCTTCAACACCAGTTCTCCCCTAACCCTGCGGAGGACCCAGCCCGTGCGCTAGAGGTCGAGACCGCCGTCGCCGAGCAGCTGGGCGCCCCTCCACCGGCAGACGAAGAGGTGCTGTTCTTCTCGCCGAGCGCCGTCAAGAAACAAGCAGCGCGGCTCAAGCTCAGGAAGGCCCCCGGCCCAGACGGTATCACAAACGCAGCACTGCGTCACCTGCCCCACCGTGCGGTGGTGACGCTTATGCGTCTCTTCAATGCGATCCTCCGGACCGCACACTTCCCCGAAGCCTGGAAGGAGGCAAAAGTTATCATGTTGCCCAAGAAGGGCAAAAGCGTCTTCGACCCGGCGAGTTATCGCCCTATCTCATTACTCGCCACGCAATCCAAGCTGTTCGAGGCCATGTTGCTGCCGACAATCAGGCGACACTTTACTCCGAGGCCCGAACAGTTTGGATTCCGAAGTGAACATTCCACCACCCTCCAGCTGTCGAGAGTGCTGCACGACATCACCGCCGCTCTTAATAAGAAAGAGGCGGCGGCTGCAGTATTTCTCGACATGGAGAAAGCCTTTGACCGGGTCTGGCACGCGGGACTTGTGCACAGGCTCCTCGCTTCCGACATCCCGCGGCGCGTGGTGGCTATCATCCGCTCCTTCCTTCTCGACCGGCGGTTCCACGTCTCCGTCGAGGGGGTGAAGTCGAGCTGCCGGCCGATCACCGCGGGGGTCCCGCAGGGCAGCTGCTTGTCACCGAGCCTGTACTCTATTTATACCGATGATGTTCCAGTCGCAGCAGGGTGTGCGGTGTCATTGTTTGCGGACGACACCGCCTACATCGCAACGGCATTCAACGCGCGCTACGCAGGCGTCAAGCTGCAGAGGTCGCTGGATGCCCTTCCCGCCTGGTTGGCTGAGCGGCGCCTGACCGCAAATGCCGCCAAGACCCAGGCCATAGTCTTTGGCCGGCGACATCTCCCGCCACCGCTCCAGCTACAAGGGGTCGAGATCCAGTGGCGCCCCAAAGCAATCTACCTAGGCGTCACATTGGACCGAGGCCTCACAATGCGCCACCACATCGCTGCGGTTGCCGTGAAACTACGCCCTGTGCTCCAGTCGTCGCTGCCTATAAAGCGCAAACTGGCGCTCTACAAGCAATACCTCAGACCGCACCTTACGTACGCGGCGCCCGCGTGGTATGCGCTTGCGGCCGAGACGCACCGACGTCGGTTGCGGGCCGTGCAGAGTACCACACTGCGGCGTATAGTCGACGCGCCGCGCTACGTAAGGAATTCCACCATTCAACGAGACCTCAAACAGGAGAGCCTGGATGACTTTATCAGCGCGCTGGCGAGACGCATGTTCGAGCGTGCGGACGCCTCCGGCTTCCAGCACCTCCAGAATCTCGCCCCGCTCCACACCAGGCCTCCCGACCACCGCCGATCCTTCCCGCGCGAGCTAGTGCGCGAGGAGGACTCCGATACCTAAAGAAGTACCTACGCATTCTCCACCCCCGCTGACACACAACAACATTGCAGCCAAGACGCTACATAGCACCTAAAAGACCCAGGGCCGCTCCAGGCCCGCCACAACGACCAACCCGCCCTTGAGCGGGGCGCGAAACTGATACCCCCCGCAAGCCCACGGGCGTAACGGGGCTCCCGGCGCCACCCACGGGTGCAGCGCGGAAGACAGCAGACTTCATGGCGCAATCCTTTCATTGGTTGTTACTGTTGTTCAATTCGAATTATAAATTCGAAATGTTGGCACGTTCATCACACTCGAAGTGCCCTCGTCCACTCCCCGCTCAGGTCTTGCCATACGTCGAATATTTAATTTGAATTATTATTCTTCAATTTAAAAAACACAAATTTACAAGATTTAAACTATAAATCATTTCCAACATATTATTGTCACATTTTATATGATTTTTAAAAGTATTTTATCCATTTTCCTGACTTGTACGATAATTTTTATCCACGTACGATAATTTTTCGGCACTGGTACGATAATTGCCTGGCTTCAGGTTGTGAACAATGCTAAGTACGATAAATTATGCGCATTTATCTTGGGACCAAAATATTTTCGATTTTCGAATTGCTTCGTGGGGGAGGGCCGAGAAACCACTCTAATTGAATGCTTCCAGTTCTGTTTAATTCATCATTGCTTTTTATGATAGGACTTACATGAAACAAGTATTGCGTGTTTATTACGCATTAGAAATTGTTTGTTTACGTTGTGTATGGACAAAGAAAATACCTACTGTTGTATAAAGAAATGATAACTCCTTCCGATTTGATAAGTTTTCTTGTAATACGTTACCGAATATTTTTAATTTTACACATGAATAATAACATAATTATATAAATTACAATGGGGGTAGCAAATTAAACTATTAACGCCTAAAATCAAAATGTAGCCCTGAATTTTTTAAAATTACCTACTAAATAACATGTTTTTCGTTATTATTGATGATATATTATGTAGTTCTGGGTTTACTTAACATGTCAATTAAATGTTATTACCTATATTAGATATAATAGAAAAATTTAATAGTGGCTTCATACGTTAAGCAATAAACCGTGTACGGTTCCTGGGTCATCAGGTGGTAGAAATAATAGAAGATTTGTAGATTACCTTATATTCACCACTTCCGTATAACAATAGAATATGAGCGATATAATAGAATTATAATAAAATTATAATTAAACAATTGAAGAGAGTGCCGACGTCTGGCTATGCTCTCGGGGTGTAACTCCCATGACTTAGTTTAATGCAGATGAAGAGAGTGCCTGCGGACGGCTATACTCTCGGGGCGTGACTCCGACGATTTAGGAAATCGTCCTGCTTATAAGTGATTCAAGTATATAGCCACATCACGTACATACAGTGGAAATCTTCACGTTTGTAGCTGAGCATGATGTATGAGCCTTGGCACGTATATAGAGAAACATCACGCTTATAAAACTAAGAAAACCTAAGTGAGCAAAATGTACAGCCTTGGCTCGTACATACTCCCACAGGCAAAACGTGCAAGATGAATATGAAGTGCTTTACAAGATGAATTCATTGTATGCTTAACAGTCTCTAGAACACTAAAGTCTTTAAACTTATATTAACACTTCTGACACAATTTCACAGCACTATCACTAGCACTAATACTGGAGCCCGGTCCCGGGTGGCTTCTCCTGAGGCCACTGCGATACCGGTTGCTGATTCTGCCGATGTTACTCCCGCTGACACCTACTGCTCCGTGACGTCTCCTGATCTTTACATGATTGTAATATCTTATCCACTTATTGTCTTGAGCACATACTGAGAACTATCATGAGCTTAAGAAGTACAATACTGATTAAGTGAATAAACCATTACCTAGGTCAAATATAATTATTATAAAATGCAACCGTATCTCGGTAATTTGATATCTATATTATATTCATTGTATGTGACGTCTTCCACAGTAGGTCAATCAACTAGCTAACATATGATATTTTGCTGAACTGGCATTCCACTTATTGTTTACGATATTAGTAGCGTTTTTCACTTTATAAAATGATTTATGTATATATATAACTTTCGCTCAGTATTAAATGTAATTTTTCGTCAATGTATGTTATTCATAAATGGAACTGAACATACAAAAGTCTCGGCTTTGTATCCTTAAAGGAATTTTAAGTATAACTTTATATATGGTGCTTTTCTTTCTTTTCCTCTGATTACTCATATTTGACTCATAGCATTGCACAATCGAATAAGTTTGTTGTATATTCATTTTACGAAGTCCTGAATCTGTGAGCCTGCTGTAGTGCGGAACGATAACGTTACGCAATCTTCCCCTTTTACGAAATATATCACCTTTCATTCTAACCTTTCTTTTTGACCTTCCTGGAAATTCCTTTCTTTTCTTAACTCCTTTTTTCTTCTTTCTTATTCCAAATTTCTGCTTTTTGTCGAAAGCTTGTTGCTTATATTTCTTGCCTTTATTGATAGGCAAAACATTAAATTTGCGTGCAACCCTCTCTGATCTATGGTTTCCCGTATATAATTGAATCGGTGCTTCTAACAAAGGCTTAGACAATACTAAGCTGCGATTTAAGTTTTTATTCTTTTGAGAAGACACGAACTGAGATAAACTTTCTTTTTCTTCTGGTTCTTGCTTGTTTTGTAAGCAGTTCATGCTTTCGACACCCACGTTATCATGATGTGATTTATCTTCTCCGATCACTTTACAACCAAGTTCCGTTTGCTGTTCTAAGGATTGCAATGATGGCTCGCTAGATTCAATAGATAATTTACTATCAATGTTCTTCTTCGTACACAAATTAGAATTAAACGTATTTGTAATATGAATTGAAGAACCAGACATTGTATCTTGACCTGTACTTTGTTGCAGGGTCACTCCTACTCCGGAAATTATGCTATGACGCTCCATTCTGTCTGAAGTTACAAATCTGGCCACGCTTTCTGCTAATTCGGCTACTCCTATGCCTTGATAAATATCTGCACATACACTGTGCTCGTTCTCATTTTCTTCTAAACCTTCTTCCACTTTTGCTGAAGACGAATAGTTTTCCTTATCCGATGTATATTGAAATAATCGCTCTCTTTGCGTAGAATAATAATTTACATTTGAATTAAATAGTGCATGGTGCAATATAGTATTATGTTTTTGGGAACAAATCTTACATCTTTTATGCGAGAAGCAATCTTCCACGTCATGCTTAAACAAACAATTTGTGCAAAGCTGCAATCTTAAAATGGTATCAACCCTTTCATTAAAATCTTTTTCTAACAATGATCGACAATTAAACAGGCCATGATTAGACAAGTTGCATAATTGACAACGTTTTATTTTATTTGTATTTCCTTGACCTTGGTTATCGAAACGCGTCGACAGAGAATTTTTGCTGACGCTAAAATTTGATGTAGGCCACTGTTGTTTTCTAATTAAATCTTTCCGGATTTGATTATTAGCTGTTTGCAAGGCATATAATGAATTTTCTGAATTATGTGAATCCCTAAGTATCGGTGATTCCATAAGCGTTTCTAGAGAATTCTTCTGCCAGTCGGTAGCATGAAATTTGCGATTCAACTCTCTCCTTTGGCGCCTATATTTAGCTTCCTGCTCGTAATATTTATTCTGATACTCCGAGTCAGATCCATTAAGAACAGTATTTATTTGGATATGGGTTTCAAAAATTAAATCCCATCGTAATTTTATTCCTTCTAGTACATACTCAAGTTCATCTTTTTCGTATGCCGAATATGCCTTAGATTGTTCCAATATGCTATCCAACGACCTAAAATAAGCTTCTTGCTTGCGAAGCAACTCTTCAATTTTCGAAACTTGGAGTAACTTATCCATTATGCTTGTTAAAATGCTCAATGAATGCTTCTAATCATTCTCAGTAAAGTTATGCTCGAAATGAATGAGATAATTCTCAGAATTAATAGTGCTCAATACAAATGGAAAGGACTTACTGCAGCTGCCTCCCTATGTTGAAGATTGACGTCCGTTGCCTTCTTCTAGGTTAAAAAGGACGCCGATATACTGTTGACCACTCTGGGTCCTTATAAATGTTGGGACAGGACTTATTTCACTTGCCTCCCTTTAATAACGATTGACGTCCGTTGCCTTCTTCTAGGTTCAAAAGGACGCCGATATACTGTTGACCACTCTGGGTCCTTATAAATGTTGGGACAGGACTTATTTCACTTGCCTCCCTTTAATAACGATTGACGTCCGTTGCCTTCTTCTAGGTTCAAAAGGACGCCGATATACTGTTGACCACTCTGGGTCCTTATAAATGTTGGGACAGGACTTATTTCACTTGCCTCCCTTTAATAACGATTGACGTCCGTTGCCTTCTTCTAGGTTAAAAAGGACGCCGATATACTGTTGACCACTCTGGGTCCTTATAAATGTTGGGACAGGACTTATTTCACTTGCCTCCCTTTAATAACGATTGACGTCCGTTGCCTTCTTCTAGGTTAAAAAGGACGCCGATATACTGTTGACCACTCTGGGTCCTTATAAATGTTGGGACAGGACTTATTTCACTTGCCTCCCTTTAATAACGATTGACGTCCGTTGCCTTCTTCTAGGTTCAAAAGGACGCCGATATACTGTTGACCACTCTGGGTCCTTATAAATGTTGGGACAGGACTTATTTCACTTGCCTCCCTTTAATAACGATTGACGTCCGTTGCCTTCTTCTAGGTTAAAAAGGACGCCGATATACTGTTGACCACTCTGGGTCCTTATAAATGTTGGGACAGGACTTATTTCACTTGCCTCCCTTTAATAACGATTGACGTCCGTTGCCTTCTTCTAGGTTAAAAAGGACGCCGATATACTGTTGACCACTCTGGGTCCTTATAAATGTTGGGACAGGACTTATTTCACTTGCCTCCCTTTAATAACGATTGACGTCCGTTGCCTTCTTCTAGGTTAAAAAGGACGCCGATATACTGTTGACCACTCTGGGTCCTTATAAATGTTGGGACAGGACTTATTTCACTTGCCTCCCTTTATTAACGATTGACGTCCGTTGCCTTCTTCTAGGTTAAAAAGGACGCCGATATACTGTTGACCCCTCTGGATCCTTATAAAT
This sequence comes from Pieris rapae, assembly GCF_905147795.1. Classification (NCBI taxonomy): domain Eukaryota; kingdom Metazoa; phylum Arthropoda; class Insecta; order Lepidoptera; family Pieridae; genus Pieris; species Pieris rapae. Next base: position 1,006,377 of record NC_059533.1, on the reverse strand, counting down.
GTTGGGACAGGACTTATTTCACTTGCCTCCCTTTAATAACGATTGACGTCCGTTGCCGGCTCGAAGGACCAAAATGTACGGTTCCTGGGTCATCAGGTGGTAGAAATAATAGAAGATTTGTAGATTACCTTATATTCACCACTTCCGTATAACAATAGAATATGAGCGATATAATAGAATTATAATAAAATTATAATTAAACAATTGAAGAGAGTGCCGACGTCTGGCTATGCTCTCGGGGTGTAACTCCCATGACTTAGTTTAATGCAGATGAAGAGAGTGCCTGCGGACGGCTATACTCTCGGGGCGTGACTCCGACGATTTAGGAAATCGTCCTGCTTATAAGTGATTCAAGTATATAGCCACATCACGTACATACAGTGGAAATCTTCACGTTTGTAGCTGAGCATGATGTATGAGCCTTGGCACGTATATAGAGAAACATCACGCTTATAAAACTAAGAAAACCTAAGTGAGCAAAATGTACAGCCTTGGCTCGTACAAACCGTATAGTCAATAAATAAAATGGCAAAATAATAGGTAGTAAAATATTACAATGTACACAGCATGTAATAATTACATGCTGTGTACGCGTAGGTACGTAATTCTTAAGTATTAACTAGAAGTATAATAATGAATTATCAACAGTTTTGTGTTGTATTATAAAAAAATACTTTTGAAATAGAAAAATAATGTAAAATGTAATGTGTTTGCGTAATATAATTTACGCAGACCGTCGTTCCTGTGGATCATCGTCGCCTTGTTATCATATTGTTTTTATTCAAGTAAACAACATCAAAACTTAAAGAAAAAACAATATGAGCTTCGCCGAAGAATTCAGGCGGCTACGGTTCTTGACACATTGGTGCCGCGGAACGTCTAAGAAATTGTTTTATGAATAATAATCGATTCAGATGAAGCGCGTGGGCGAGAGCGGGAAGCTGGTGCCGTTCTTCAAGGCTGTGGGTGTTTATTTCACCGTGGGTTGCGGCGCACCGTCGGCGTCCGCGGCGGCGCTGAAATGCGCGCCCGTGGTGTGCCTGCTGGCGTGCGTGGCGACGACGCGGCGCGGGGCGCACGGGAGGCGGGTGGCGGCCGGGCTGGCAGTACTCAGTGTAGGAAGGTTAAACAAGATGGCCGCTGGTTATTCATATAGTAACAGCTGTTTCTCACAGATATCAAGTTGTGATAAATATATTTATTATAAGAAAAAGCAAAAAATTACGTGAAATGTGGTGGAAAGAGCATTTAGAGTGTGGAAAAGAAGGTTTCCCTGCAAAAAATCTACAGGCTATCATTGTTGTATATCGCAGAATATATTTATATAAAAGAGGGAATATCTGCCGAAAGACGATGGAAATTCCACACTTTACCTTCCATAGCAGAGATTTAGCATTAGAATCATTACTAGCTACAGAACCGCGGTAGAAAATAATGAAGTATATTAATAAATAATATTAAATTCATCATTTATTTAAAAGCCTATAATATTAACTCATTTATACCTACATACTGCATACAAAGAACTACAGCTATACATTAGTTAGCGACCTAGGATATTCTCTAGGACTTTATATTACATATATGAGTTAGCATCAATCTACTTTATTACAAGACATTTTAAATGAAACATGTGACTAGATTAATAAAATGTTTAATTATAACATAAATACAAACAATTTTTATTAACAAACAATACAATATTTACATGAAACCTTAAAATAGCAATTTAATATTTTCTACCTAATTGTTTCTTCTTGCATTTCACTTGCATGGATTTTTCGGTGGGCTTCAAATCAAATCATTTATTCCAATTAGACCACCTAAAATAGCACTTTTGAATAAAGATTATTCTATTTGCCGCTTCCAAAAGGTAGTATCATGTGGAGAAGAACTCTTTCTTTTAAAATAAAATAGAATATTTGTATACATAAGTTAAATAAAGACAATGTTAACAAAGAATTCGAAGATGATGAACTCCTAAAATAATATTACTATACAGGTCTTTATTGTAGTTAGTATACATACATGTTCCTCACATATTTACAAATATTGAAACCATAGAATATTATACATTAATGAGAAATAAAAAACCAATAAAACACTGTGTGAGATAAACATAAAATAATGTGTTTGTAGTATTATGCAACAAAAAATAATATGTAAATTTAGATCGGCAACCAATTGATTTTGTCAGGCAACCAATTGATTTTGTCAAGGCTCTATGATTATCCTATGAAGCAGGACCAGGTTGTTTCAAAGCATTCTTATATCTTGAATATAATCCTGTAATTTGTAATATACTTGTTTACAAATTAGAGGAAATTTTCACTTATTGAGGAGTTTTAATATGTCACAGGGTATTTTATTGTAACTTTTAACCCAATATACCCCATAAATGAGGTTTGAATTTTGGCTAATCTGAAAGATAGTTCAGGTATTTCATCTTTATTTCTAGTAATGAAATTATGTCTAACAGATTTGTAACAACAAAGATTATAACTGGCTATGACAGCTTTCTTTTAAAAAATATAAAAATGGATTCAATGTCAGCAGCCCGACCCCACTGTAAAATCCCGTACGACATTATGCTTCTTTGTGCAGCAAATGTTTTTGATTCTCTTCCTTAGCATAATTGGGCAAATCATGCTCTCTCTTTTTTTTTTGTTTTGATAGATTGCTGGAGTGATCCGTTTCTTTTCAGGTTAGGACTGGGTAATCCTTGAGTAGCATCATCAATTTGGCGGTTTCTTTTTGAGCCCAGTTAGTACGGTCCCTTTAACAAAACATAAATGTATTACTTTTCTATGAAACACAAGATAACTCGGAATAAATAACACGTTTGTTTGTACTTACTTGTTTGCCCGTTGGCTGCTTGCTGACATCGTTATTTGTATATTTTAGTATCGTTATAGGTGTAAACCGTATTAAAACAGAAAAACAACTTTATTTATATTTTGATTAATTTGACACATAGAGTAACTTCTTATATATATATATGATTTGACACTACTACTGACTTGGGTGATAAATAACGTCACAGTGAAAAAGTCACAGTGATCAGGTGCCTGCAAAAGTCACTGTGACTTTTTAGAAAATAACAACGTTCCAAAATAACTAAAATAAACTTAATTTCATGGCCACATCCGTCCCTTGCGAAAGGCTCTTTTCAAAAGCCGGAAATCTAATAAACGAAAGGCGCACACGGCTTGGCGTAAGGAAAGTACAGCAGCTTTTATTCCAAAACGCAAATTACTTCTGTAAATAGATATAAAATAAAAAACGTGTATAAAATGCATGTATATAATAACGCAACGCATGTCAATAACAAAGTGTGTAAATAACAACTTATATAAATAACAACGCATAACGCATGTAAATAACAACACTTGTAAATAACTTATGTATATAAAAATGAACAAAAAAAGGTGTAAACTTGTACAAATGTAAAAATGTATAAAAATTCAAATCAATGTAAATAGTTTATCCAAAATAATAAACACGCCGCACAGTTAAATTATAAAAATGCGACAGTCCTAAGCCTGTAAAAAGTGTGAAGGATATTTTGTGATCAACTGTTCAGTCAGTCTCTCTCGCCCGCGCTCAACTATAATCGACTATCGTTATGATTCCAAGTTCCAACCGTTCCACCTAGTTATTTAAGTTCCAAGCCCAATGTCGTTCCATGTAACCGACAAGTAACGACGTGACAAAGTCACGGTGATTTTACACAGTGTTTTTTTTGGAACTGGAACGACAGTCACGGTGATCGCAAAATAACGACTTAGCCACTTCAAACTTTTCAAGCACAAATAACGAATGAAGATCAGTGTTCACAACCTGAAGCCAGGCAACTATCGTACCGGAGGCCGAAAAATTATCGTACATGGATAAAAATTATCGTACAAGTCTGGAAAACGGATAAAATACTTTTAAAAATGATATGAAACGTGCAATAATGTATGTAGGAAATGATTTATAGTTTAAATCTTGTAAACTTGTGTTTTTTTAAATTGAAAAAATAATAATTCAAATAAAATGTTCGACGTATGGCAAGACTTGAGCTGGGAGTGGACGTCGGACGAGGGCACTTCGAGTGTCATGAACGTGCCAACATTTCGAATTTATAATGAACAACAGTAATAACCAATGAAAGGATTGCGCCATGAAGCAACGGCATGTGATCCTAATAAAACAATGAGCCAATAGATGGCACTAACACTAAAAACTGTAATTATTATTGGGCTATCTGTGTAATAATCAAATTTTTCATGAGAACGGAAATTATCGTACAATCTGTGTACGATAGTCAAGTACCATCGTACATCGTACATAGCTATGAAATTATCGTACATGTACGATAATTATCGTACGGTTGTGAACACTGATGAAGATGTCAAAATTGGATATCATTCACTCAGTTTGTCTAGTGTTGTCATACAAAATAAATATTCCCCACAAAAAAAAAACATTTTTTTTGGGATGTCATTGTTCATTGCACTGGCAACAAAATGACAAATTGTTAAGTTTGACTATAGTTAAAATAGACATAGTAGAGTGCCGTAAGGCATAAAAATGGTCAAACCTCGGAACCCAGGGCCAGTCAATGAATCTGTATATCAAGTATGAGACTGCATTATTAAAACCTCAAATAAAAAAGTTAAAAAAAAAAATTTACCGATCTCGATTTACAACAATTTTTAACAACAATTTACTGAAAAATGAGAGGCGGAAGGGGGAAAAAGTGTTTATAGCGAAAAATTTAATTTTATTTGTAATAAATTATAGAATATGTGCAGAGTAACTTCAATGTTAATTTATTAGATTATCGTAAAAAATAAGTTACAAAAAAAAAATTATCATTAACTATACACATTGTTACATCATTGTACATTATTGTCGTCGTCGTCGATCTCGTTGATATAGATTGTAGGTGAAGGATTAGTGCAGCTGTCACCATTGCATTCTAAGCAAGCTGCAGTGCAGTTTAATCCACTTTTCCTGCACCCACAAGATGCTCCACATCCTGTTTTGCATGAGCAAAAAATAATTTTTAATAAAGATTCTGGAGCTGGTCGTTGCGTCATTGTTTGCGGTGTCAATATTCCGCATTCATATTTCCAGCCCCATTCTTCTGGTAATATTTCTCTTCCAAGCCATGTTTGAACTTGCAACAATTCTCTTTTAAAGTGTTCAAATGCGCTATCTGCAGTGGGTGGTAATGACGGCAGTTTAACGTAGGTATTTTTAGCAGTTGCTTTCAAAAAAGAGTTACCTATATCTTAATGCATTAAGATCTTTTATTTTCTGGGGGGCACCGTATAAAGCAAGAGTGCATGTAACACCAGCCTTAAAAATGTCATCAGTATTTTCGCATTCATTTTTGAAGACTGTCGCAGCATTTTGCAAGTCTGGTCGCTTTTCAAAATTTTTTGCAAATACGTTTTTGCCAAGTTGGAAAAAAGCTGATGTCGTGTCACATCCAGTGAATGCATGTAAGAACAGAATATGCTCTTTACACTTAGGTAATATTCTCAAAAGTATTTGGAAGAGTACGTTTTTTGCGGTATTTTGCCTTTGGATGGTTTTCGAAAATAAATTTCTCGGTCTGTTGGTGAGAGAGCAGTCAATAAAACTAAAACATCTATATCTTCGGACACTACAGCAACCTTTTCAGATTGCAGATTAACAGCAGTTTCGATTATTAGTTTATCGGCATCAGCTTCTTACGACGTTCTTCTTCTTCGTTATCTTTTGACCTCTCACTGTACCAGTTGTCGGACAATATGTCGTATTGTTGATTCTTAAAACATATAATTGTACTAGCGGATCCGACAGACGTTGTCCTGTCTATACGTCTTTAATTTGAAAATTTCAAACTTTTTTTAATAAGCTAAAACATTCTGGACCATTTTGATAAAAATTATTATTCAAATGTTATGACAATATCTAACGATCCAGCACATGGTCTACAATAACACAATGATAACAAAACTTTTTTTTAATTAGATCGCAGCGCTAACTGTCGGGACAGACTAAAATTAAAATTCGAATATTATTTAAAATTTGACAGTGCGATGGTAGCGCCGTCTGTCGGATCCAATGTAAAACATTCCAAAATCAACAACTACTAATTAATTAAAAAAAACATTGTCCAGCGGACAAAATTGTGAATCTAAACCATTCTCGAATCTCCACGAACACACACAAAAAATTTCATCAAAATTGGTCCAGTCGTTTAGGAGGAGTTCAGTCACATACACACGCACACAAGAAATATATATATTAAGATTGGAACCAAATTTACTGGAGAATACAATATTATCCTCGTAATGGTTCATTAACCTCATTTTTATTGTTTTATCGTCAGGAATATGGTCAATTGTAACAATACTTTTTAATTCTGCGAGTGAAAATTGACTTGCTGCATCTACTTGCATTGTTACTGGATGAATTTTTTTCTCCCTCAGAGTCTGTTTTAGCGTTGTTTTTAAACGCATGTAACAATCCGCGTGATGTTTAGCTCCCTGAGCTACTAAATCTAACACGCCTACAATTCTTTTATGAATATTGTACTTTTCTTGAAATCAGTACTAGTGACGTAGCTGATTTGTTGTCTTGACGACTTGGACTTCCTTCTTTCCTTCATTTCATCCGCTTCTTTTTCACAAAAGAAGCACCTAGTTTTCCAATCAAAATCAATTGAAGTAGCTGTTCGAAGCTTTTTTTAGGTGGAGAGCATGCAGATGTGGTGTTCTTTTTTTTAAATAAGAATTAATGCATCCTTTATTAATATATTTTTGTCTGCATACCGAATGCACGTAGACAAAGTCGCGAGTATTTATATACTGAGAAAGTCCATCCCCTCTTTCCGCAGATGCAGCTTTTAATGATGATATGCCTCTAGTGACTTTTATAATATCTCCTAGTTCAGAGCTTAATTCAGAACTAGATCCGATTTTATCACAAATGAGGCAATCATTGCTTGTACTATCACTACTGGATGGTTCACCCATTGCGACACGTGGCTGCAACAACAAATATTAGTAATATTAATAACTAACTTTTATATCATAATTAATGATTTATATTATTAAATTCTACTATTATATTCTAACTTTTAACATCGATTTATTACAAAATATTCATAACTATTTTCAAAAGCATGTAATATAAATGAAAAACAAATACTTACAATTTATGCCACTATTTTCAAAGTTTTTAAAACTCAGTAATGTTCAGTAATTAACTTTTATCACACTCACTGCACAATAATATAAACATTAATTTTTAATAAACAAAAATCTGAAATAAATATTTTTCGGAACGAAAACAACAGCTACGTATTAAGTCTAGCAAGTTACAACGTGTACTATCCTGTGAGGGCCCGCCATGAACAATACCGAACAGCTGCTGTTATCCCCTCTATTCTCCAACCCGACCTTCATCGGTATATCTGCAGTCCCTAAAAATCCAAGATCAAGTTTTCAAGTTTGTAATAGTTGTTCTTTTTAAAATATGACTTTTGACTAATATAAATCAATGAAAACTCCAAAAAATTAATAATTGTTTATAATAAATTTTAAAAAATTGAGAGCGCGAAAAAATTGTTTTTAACATTTTTCTATATACTATTAAAAACATATTTTCAAGGTTTATATTAAGATTCATTGACTGGCCCTGGATTCCGAGGTATAAACCTTACGGCGCTCTACTAACATTGAAAAACGCATTTACGATTTGACTACTGGGTAGTCATTTAACTATACTTAAAGTAACAAATGGTCATACCACTTTTTACTACGGATCAAAAAACTGGCCCTAAGTGCACAGGCAAGTTTCACAAGTATAATCCTCAAAATGGTTGTAGTAAAAGTATTGTAATATTTGCTTTGATAACTATATAGGTATATATATATACGCCCATTTGGCCCGGTGTGCGTAAAGTTCTGGTTAATTAAACCAGCCTCTTCCAGAAGCAAAGCAGCAGCACGCTTCACAGCGACCTCAAAGCTCCGAGGATTTCTGCACTTTGGGAAGCGATATTCCAGGACTAAATGACTAAAACTTAACCTATATTCTAGTATTACTAAATCTAGAACACTTACAGTGATTGTGACAGATATTTGGAAAGTCCCAGTTTGATGATTTTGCTCCCCTTGATGCCTTCATTGACAATATTCGTGACGGTCAAAAAATTCTTCGTCAAACAATTATCTAGACACGGTCAAACGAAAAAATTGAACCAAAAACTCGAAACTTACGTTTTCCAACAACACATTAATTTGCCAACAGTACCTAAGATCTAATAACATTCTATTAATAAAATGATTGATTTAATCTACTATTTATTTAATGACTGCCTAATAGAAACGTAATAACCTTAAATTACATGGCTAAGCAGAAATTAAAAATATACCTACATGCTGTGTTACTGTATAGGTTATAATAAAAGAACAGCATAATAACCTACACAACTTAATTTAATGTTAATAATCAACTTTTAACACACTACAAAATAACTTTCAGTAATACAAACGCAAACTTAAGTATAAAGGTGTCTGCCCACTATCCCGTAGCATACCATGACCGTGCTAGGAACGTATCCAGCACGGAAAGCAATCCGGTACGCTCTATTTCACCCACTGAAGCGGGCCGACAGCGTTCTGAACCCGTTTACAACCCGTATATAATCTGTATGATGCCCGTATGTGACACGGCAGAAATCTTTTCAATACACTCGTAAAGCATCCGACGCCTTAATATGGTGAAATATTGAAATATTTATGGCTATAAGGAAACTACCGATTGAACAACTGGCAATTATTGCTTCATTTTGGATGAAGAGGAAGAGGAATGGGTTTGTAACGGTCACACTCCCCGCTCAGTCACCGTTTAGCCGCCTGCGCGCAGCGGTCTGACAACGTCGCGTGCCATGCACGTAGCGAGTCCGCACCGGCAAAATATTCCCTCCGACGAATAGTTGACGGCCCGTGCATGGCACGCTACGGTGTCGGCCGGTGACGGAACGGTCTAGTGGGCATAGTCTCATACTTCTCAATACAAAGAATAGTTTTTTGTCTGAAACGGTCCTAGCTCGGTCATGGTATGCTACGGGATAGTGGGCAGACACCTTTATGAAAACTCATCAAACCCAGCTTCACATACAGCTTATCTATTTCATACTACTTCATTTCGTAGACAAATATATTTATTTATTTTAACCCTAGAAAGATAATCATATTTTGTAATACGGAAAAGATAATCATGCGTAAAATTTACGCATGAATTTGAATTAGTTGTAGGTTTAGGTTTAATAGTTTATTTTAATGAATTCTATGTTATTATATATACTCATATATTAAATTGATTAATAATGCAGATAATTTGTTAAACTTCTTTGTTTGTATTTAAAAAATAAACAAAACTTTAAACGTCTTCTATAAGTCAATAAAATAGTATAACACTTACTCTTCCTAATGAAAACTTATTTTTCATTCTAATAATCAGACTCATTTTAAGTAGAAATTCAACAGTAAGCTTTTCTTATAATTTAGGAACATACATTTACATAAAAGTAAGTTACAAACAGCTTTGGCACATATCAGTATTATGCTCACAACATATAACTTTTTTACATTTTTTGCAGGACGCATTTGCCTTTCTCCTTTTTTTAGAAGGGCAAAAAGAACAATAAAACCTTTTTTTTTGCTACTGGCTCATTGCTATAGTCTTCGGATGTAACAGGCACTTTAATTGGTAACATATCAGAGATTTTATCTCGCAAATATCTCTTCAAAGTAGGTACTTCTAAACGTCTACGCATAAACAAAGAAGACAGTCCCAAGCTAAGATTTTTCATAAATCTTTTGTGACTCAGAGGCTTTTATCCTTTACGATTAACATTATGGCTGTAACTTACATATGCATTAATGCAGGCAATGTTAAGGCAGGAAAATTCCATATATGTGTTCTCTGATGTCCTGTAGTAGAAAGACAAATATGTCTAGCGTAAATATGTCTTTGGTCTAGCTTGTCAACGCCACCTTTTGTTTGATTATAATATATTCTCATTTCTGGTTTGCCAGTAGCTTCGTTGATAGTAGCATTCTCCTCACAAGATGATAACAAGTAAACCATTTATGCCGGTTTCGGTTTGTAGGAGACGAGAGTAAGGGGTCCGTCAAAACAAAACATCGATGTCCCCACTAGCCTGGAGCGACTGTTTTTTAGCTCTTCCGGTATCTCACGTTTGTTTGATCGTATGGTTCCCACAATGGTTAACTTATAAGATTCTTGGAGCAAGCTTGTTGCCAAAGCGATTGAGGTAAACCAATTGTCCTCTGTTGCAAGGCTACGATCCTTCGAAAGGCCGATGTGGAGACTGGTTGCTCAGTACTGCTTTGCTCTTCTAAGATATTACTTCCGCTTGGCGTCGGCTTTTCTTCTTGTATCTCGTCTACAAACCCTTCCTCTGTGTCACTCTACACTTCATCTTCACTGTCGTGGTCCGCTACTTTACTGTCGGTGTCCTCACATGAAAGCATCATCACTTTGCATAAGAGCGGCCAGGATTTCGTGTTCGTTTAAATTGGTACTCCCCATTGTGTTATATATTTGCCTCAATTTCTTTAAAAATGAAATAACAATATTAGTTATGATATAAAGTATTAAAAGTTACGAAACACAATAAAATATCATATAAGCCAAAATCATAAAAGTCACGATAAAGATAATCATGCGTAATTTTGACTCACGCGGTCGTTATATTTCAAAATCGGTGGCACTTACCTCATTGACACTTACGGCACGTGGCAGCTCCCAACGACGAATGAAATGTCCTAAACGCACAGCTATGGATTCGCGCTAATTAGAAAGTGAGAGCAATTTTTCGAAAACGCATGCGTAAATTTTACGCAGACTATCTTTCTAGGGTTAATATCTCAATCAATCAATCAAATCAAAAATCATTTATTCATATAGGTAACATAATGTACACTTATGAACGTTAAACTTTCAGTATTTTTATTATTATTATATATCATTATCATCAGAGAAATGTTTAATTTTAATACGTCTCACTGGGGCGTGCTTATCATAGAGGTTTGTGATAGAATAGGTGAACAGCTCAACCTTGTCATCGAGGAAGGCTAAGTCGTATAGACCACTCCAGTCAAATTTGAACGCATCACTAAGCAGGCTCTCATGATCGATCCCACCATAGCTGCGACGCATAACCACTGTCGGTTTCTGCTTGGGTGGCTTCGCATTAAATGAGAGATAGAGAAGGTCATCGTGCGAGAAAGCGACAGCAGGAAGTTGCCCATACTTAGCCACAAGGTGAGGAGAAGAAACAAAAATAAGATCTAAAAGTGACGGAGTAAGACCGGGGATTTTATACGTAGCATTGAGATGCAAGTTTTGTTGTGAGTCAAAGAAATAAGAAGGTCTGGAGCGAGAATCATTTTGATGTGAAACATCTATAGCCGCACGTAAAACCGATTTCCGTGTTTCTCTGTTTCGGTGGCGACGCATGCCGTGGCGATGCATCTGGCTATTTGATGGTATATACATATATTTATTTTTCTCCTTATTTTACAAAATAAGATAATGTATCACAATATGTTATATTAGAAAACCGCTGTGGTTTGTATTAATGTAACAATAGCAGTCTTGTGTAGGAGCGCGACAAATGCATGTAAAAGTAGTTATGTAGGTATATACAGTCTATATGTAGTAGTAAATTTCACATTAAAAATATTTAATGAAAATAAATGTTTATTCAATAAATGGTCATAGTTATCTGGAAAAAATCGTAATATTTTATTTTATCATTATTTATTACTTTTCCAAAATAATGTCAATGTTTCACATCTGCCAGGCGTCCCGTGACGGCTCACATTTTTTCAGCAGGCATGTGTTAAAGTCACCCATGATTATTGTGTTGTTATGTTTCCAAAGGAAGCAAAGTAGTCTACCGATGATGACGGGGAATAGAAGACTCCCAAGAGAAGCTTACAATTGGAGAGAAGAACTTCTATAAGGAGGTGCTCGGCTGCATTGCTAGGTGGAGGCTGTGGTGATGAGTTAATGATCGAAAAGGGGATGTGAGAACGCAAATAAATTGCTACAGCACCTCCTCGCATGCTGATTCGGTAATTTCTAATTAAATTGTAACCAGGAAGAGAGTAAGTAACAGAGGAGAGGGAAGGATTGAACGATGTTTCAGAAAGAAGTATGGCATGGATGTCTTTAGAAGCCAACGCGAGCAGATCTGCGTGATGAGCTGGAACACTTTGAGAGTTTATTTATTTTATTTATTTAAGTATTCCTACAGCTAATACATTAAACAATAACCAAACAATTACATTACACACAAAAGCCAAAACGGAATACACATATAAACAGAAACATAAAGCACAGTAGTAAGATTCGAGATCGGTAAATCAAAACATATATTCAACATGAAACAACAAACAAAGCCATTATTGGTAAAAGTTACCTGAATTTTTTGAAATATATCGATTTGCTGGTAATTTATGTTGTAATCTGTAGGTATGCGATACATAACAGAGTTTCGTAAATAGTTGGTCTTAGAACGAGGAATTTCGAATAATTGGATTTGCCTTGTATTGGGTGATGAAGGGGTCTTAAATAGTAAAAGCGATAACAAGTTAGGGCAGTCAATAAAACCATTGCAAATAGCATGTAAAAATATAAGGTCGCATTGTTTACGTCTACATTCAAGGGATTCAATACCAAAGTACTTGCAGGAATCCAAGTAGCTACTAAACTTTTGGAAATCCTTAAAACTTAAAAACTTAAGGAACTTTTTTTGAATGTTTTCTATTGCTTCAATGTATTTCTTGTAACTGGGGGACCAAAACGTTAATGTGTATAACGTTAAAGTGCTTAGACAAGTTTTGGAAAATAGAGGATAAGGAATCAAGTAAGGGAGGCGTGGAAGAGTCTATACTATGGAAGGAGTCACAATCGGACGATTCCAGAGATAAGACATCAGAGTTATCACTATTGCAATCCTTGAATTCACAAAAGATATAACCAACAGACAATGAGATATGGCTATATCCAAGAACAAATCACACACACAAATAAACCTATGTAACTATAAGAACACAAAAGGGAATAGTTATATAATAATAATAATATATAAACAAAACAAACAACAAATTACAATTAAAACCCAAAAAAAACAGACTACTTCGCTATGTGGATATCGTATCAGAGCTATAGGTATCCCATTGGAACACAGTCAAAGTATAAGGATAATATGTTTAAATTATTTAAGATTAAAAAAAAGTTTTTTTTTTATTTTATTTATTTACACTTCGTTGCTAAAGAAATACAAATAACACAATATATATAAATTACAAGGGATGCAACGGGCGGCCTTATCGCTAACAAGCGATCTCTTCCAGGCAACCCTAGTATTAAGAAAAGAAATAAATAAAAAAAAATGATGGGTGCAAGAAGTGCAGAAGTTATATAAAAAACAAAATAAATTTATATTAATATATAGAACCTTAATCTATTAATAACTATATATATTATAAAAACTAACTAAAACTAAAAAGCTAATCTTACAAATTCAAGAATAGCAAATAGAGAATTACAAAACGAACAGGAAATACAAGAATTACACAGGTCAACGAACTACTTTATATTTTTCGCGCTCTGCATCAGATTGGCAGTTCTCATTTTAGCTTTGGCTCTGTTTTTTTTGTGAATCAAACTTTTTATCTCATCAGAAAGCCAGGGAGCAGGTAAATGTTTAAGTTTAACACGTCTCACTGGGGCGTGCTTATCATAGAGGTTTATGATAGAAGAGGAGAACAGCTCAACTTTGTATGTAATTATGTTTTGATCCGAGAAACACACAGATTAAGACGTGGTATAATATTATGAGAGAATAATTTAATGATCTGTGGATAGACAATACAATCTATCCTTCGCTGACAATCACAAACTTTGACAGTGTCACACTCACATAAAGTTTGCTAGGTATCTGTCACTGAGCTGTAATAACTGAATAACAATAAATAAACAAGACAAGGTAAAGATTGTGAGAAACCAAATAAGTAATTGACAGAGAACTATTTATCACTTTAAACTTATGCCCAGAAACCAAGAAGAAGTTAAAATTAAACGCACACACGGAACATAAGCACACATAAAACATGGAAGTTTTTAAACCTACTTTGAACCCTTTTTGTTACGGGTCTTGTCTCCTCTCAGCTTTGGATCATCAGTGGTGGACGATAAGGGGATGCTGTCTGGGACTGTATCCAGTTCCTTCAGTGAAGAGATGCGTCGAAGTTTCCCATCAGCCCCTAACACTTGTACCCGTCCATCCCAAGTTTCAAGCATTTAGTGACACCAAACCGCTTTCTCGCCTCCATAAATAAGGAGTGCCTTGATTTGGTTAAAAACTCAGACAAGGTTATGCCGGTGCCTTTGAGACTAGTTTTGGCAGCCCAGATCCTTAATTTATTGTCGTACTGTCGAAGCTTTATTAAGATTGGCCTAGGCTTCTCTCTGGATCTAATTCCCAATCGATGACACCTGGTAAGGCTCTGCTCCGTTAAGTTGGGACACTTTAGCAGAACGGATATCATCCTTGCTATGGAGCCGGACCTTTCATCCTTTGTTTCGTTAACCCCATGCAGCAACATACACTATCTCCTGCTCATCCTGTACATTAAATGGCATCGCCATTTGAGCCTGGAGATTTTCAAGGCAAAAGAGAAGGGAACTTTTAAATACCTGAAACTCAAGAACAAGAGGAGCTTTGTTCCAGCGGAGGGGACCTACTCTGCGTTGCAATAAGTCGCTGCTGGAACTCCTCCATTTTGGCAGACACCAAGGTAAGGTAAGGTAAGGTAGGTGGGCTCAGTTTCCGCAACTAGACTCGAAATTGGTCCGTTTTGCGTAAAGCCCTGGCTACTTAAGCCAGCCCAGCTCCTTCCAGAAGCACAGAAGTCTCCTGGGCACTTCACAGGCTTCTCGGAGCGACCTCACTGTTCCGAGGATTTCTTTACGTTGTTTAGCCACAGCCTCGCATTCCAGGACTACGTGGGTGACTGATTCCTCTGCACTGAAACAGCCTCTGCACAAGGGGCTGTCTGTCGCGCCTAGGACAAATAGATGTTTATTAAGGAGACAATGGCCCGTTATTGTCCCTATCATTGTTTTGAGATCGGTTCTGTTTAGGTTTAGAAGTCGCTTAGTTAGTTGTGGGTTCACCGCTGGCAGAGCCATTTTGGACTGCCTGCAGTCTGAACTATGCGACCATCGTTGATTCTGGATTTCGACGGATTTCCGGATAATCCACGTTCGAACTAGCGAGAATGGCAAGGGAAGGAGCGGATACGGGCCATCCGGCGTCATTCCGGAGCCTCTTCTCGCAAGTTCGTCGGCAGCATCATTGCCGAGAGAGCCACTGTGTCCTTTTATCCACTGCAAGGTAACCCTATTGGTTAGTGTTAAAGCCTCCAGTGCTTCATGACACTCCAGTATTAGTTTGCTGTTTATCTTTTTGTTTCCGAGCGCCATCAGCACGGATGCACTGTCGGATACGAGCTTAATGCAAAAGTCATTAACTCCTAACCGCTGCACGGCTCTGGCTGCCTCCGTTAAGGCGACACATTCACATTGAAAGATCGAGCTCTGTGTGCCTAGGGGTAGGTGTATGTTGATGTTGAGATCAAGAGAGAATATGCCAGCGCCAGAGCCACACCCTGTCTTTGAACCATCTGTATATATACGTAGCTCATTCAGGGTAGACTGATCACGTTCCTCTTCTCTCAATTGTATGTGATAGTTCCTGTTGAAAATGAGTTGATTAGTGATTCTGTCACATGGTGCAGCTATAAGAGGTTGGTTCTCTATTTGGCAGACACCATCTCGGATACATCTTAGAGACTTCTTGAGATCCTCCATAATAAGGTGACAGTGAAATTATATGAAATTAATTGTTCAAAAGAAGGTGGTTGAAAAGTGATTATCAAACTTTAAGTAAATTACAGTTTAATATAGAATATTATTAAAGAAAGATAGCGAATAATGTGTAGTTCATCTCTGGAACCGTAAGTAAAAAAGTTAAAACTGAAATACTATTTTATTCTAGTGAAAATGAAGAGACACACTAATACACGTTTGCACTACCCACTCACTCGTTGGAAATCTCACACAATATTCTGATAATATAGTGAAGTGTTATCAGATACCAAAACGGCAAGGCTGAAAATATGAGATTTTAAAACGAATCAAATAATGTACAATTAACCATTAAATAAAATAACGCCTATAAAAATATTAAATATGTAATTAAAATTCTGAAATAGCGCCATCTTTGATACACATACTCAAACAGTATGCTTATTGGCAAGATGAATAATTATTATTATACTCTAACTTACATGGTTTCAATACTGACGCATAGATGTCGCTGTATCGCAAAAAAATTAATATGAATTACAGAGTTACAAATTTTGAAATACAATTTATAATTTACGTGACAATATATACAACATTATAAGAATCTTGACATTTAACCATCTTCTATTATTCAGTATAGAGAATTAAAAATATCAAATTAAAAACTCAATGATTACAAACGAGTTAATGCCATATTATCGCAAAACAATTACGTTCATCTTAAGACTCTAACATACGCCGATGACTTTGAGGATTTGACCTCTACTACAAACAATAATTTTCTAACGCCATCTAGTGTAACAAAATAGTAAATAGTCTAACAAAACTACGTGAATACGAAACCAATTATTAGCTAAATATAAAAATTTATAAATAAATATTGGGCTAGAAAAAATGGTTGCTGCCAATTATTTAACTAGTACATACATAATTTTTTTTGTTTAATTCGTTCTGAGGTTAAAACTTTTTAATGTCAGTATTGCTAAAATACCGAAACCGAGTCATCATCATCAGCTGACGATGGACTCTGAAGGTTGGTACTGGATCTCGAGGATGGTAAGCAGTAGACATACCGTCATTGAGCTCGTTGTAATCAGCTCAGCGAGACGATACTAGAAATGTGACTATATGAAGCTGATGATGGTCTCCGAAGGTGAGTACTGGATTTCGAGGATGGTAAGCAGTAGACATACCGTCATTGAGCTCGTTGTAATCAGCTCAGCGAGACGATACAAGAAATGTGACTATATGAACCTGATGATGGACTCCGAAGGTGGGTACTGGGTCTCGAGGATGGTAAGCAGTAGACATACCGTCATTGAGCTCGTTGTAATCAGCTCAGCGAGACGATACTAGAAATGTGACTATATGAACCTGATAATGGACTCCGAAGGTGGGTACTGGATCTCGAGGATGGTAAGCAGTAGACATACCGACATTAAGCTCGTTGTAATCAGCTCAGCGAAGCGATACTAGAAATGTGACTATATGAACCTGATGATGGACTCCGAAGGTGAGTACTGGATTTCGAGGATGGTAAGCAGTAGACATACCGTCATTGAGCTCGTTGTAATCAGCTCAGCGAGACGATACAAGAAATGTGACTATATGAACCTGATGATGGACTCCGAAGGTGGGTACTGGGTCTCGAGGATGGTAAGCAGTAGACATACCATCATTCAGCTCGTTTTAATCATCTCAGCGAGACGATACTAGAAATGTCACTATATGAACTTATTAATATTTAATATTAAATAAATATTAGGTAATATTTACTATAATTTATTTATTTATTTAATAATAAGTAATCAACAGCTACTTAACACATATTATTATACAAAACACAAATACAATACACGAAGCCAAAACAAATTACACAGATTAAATAAAAAACAGAAAACAAGCATTAAAAGACAAAGTGTCATTTAAAAGAAAAACAAAAGAATAAAATTAAAAACTGCAAAATTAAATTAAAAAAAAGCAACAAATTATACTAAGAATTTATTAATATCTACTACTTAAAAAAACTGCTACTTAAAAAAATCGGAGTCTTCCCGCTTCTCCAGGTACTTCTTCACATCTCTCTTCTTGGGGTAGAAAATATCAATGTCTTGAAAATGGTTGTCATAGTTCGACAAAACCCTAAACATTGGAGAATTACGCAGGTAATTCGACTCCGTACGAGGCACACTGAACAATTTTGAGTATCTTGTCGCATACACAGGAGGAATTTTAAATGTCATTAATGATAGCGAAATAATACCACTATATTTCTTTGAGTTTATTGAAAAAATAATCAATTTCAACGATTCGTCTTCCAGTTGAAATTTTAAATATTTTTCTTGGTTCTGAAACCTACGTGTGCAGCATGTTATATCTAAGCCCGAAAATAAAATCAGAGTCAATCAGACCCAGTACCCACCTTCGGAGTCCATCATCAGGGTCATATAACACATTTCTAGTATCGTCTCGCTGAGCTGATTACAACGAGCTCAATGACGGTATGTCTACTGCTTACCATCCTCGAGACTCAGTATCCACCTTCGGAGTCCATCATCAGCTTCATATAGTCACATTTCTAGTATCGTCTCGCTGATCTGATTACAACGAGCTAAATGACGGTATGTCTACTGCTTACCATCCTCGAGACCCAGTACCCACCTTCGGAGTCCATCATCAGGTTCATATAACACATTTCTAGTATCGTCTCGCTGAGCTAATTACAACGAGCTCAATGACAGTATGTCTACTGCTTACCATCCTCGAGATCCAGTACCCACCTTCGGAGTTCATCATCAGGTTCATATAGTCACATTTCTAGTATCGTCTTGCTGAGCTGATTACAACGAGCTCAATGACGGTATGTCTACTGCTTACCATCCTCGAGATCCAGTAACGACCTTCGGAGTCCATCATCAGGTTCATATAGTCACATTTCTAGTATCGTCTTGCTGAGCTGATTACAACGAGCTCAATGACGGCATGTCTACTGCTTACCATCCTCCGAGATCCGGTCCCCACCTTCTAGTTATACTTTGTACTATTGATAATAATCAATTGTATCTTAGTCATTATCGACATTGCTTACAAATTGGCACAGCACTATCGATATGTCTAGATTTCGTGGAAATTAACCTTTGGTTTGGTACTCGGGACTCTCGCAGTGAACGTGATACATTGCGCGATCGCTCACGTAGTGCAAAATGGTACCCATATATTGCAAGCAATGTATTACTATCCGTCTGCTTGCGATTATATCGTTTTTGTCTACAAACTTCATAATGCTAATGTTATAATTACGAATATCACAAGTATTTTAATGTTTTTGGACTTATCGGTGGAAAGAAATCCGTTCTCGTACTACACTACACACCTGGCTTCTTTTCCGACACGATATAATAGCACAAGATGGCATAATTTGATTTTTTTGCGGAGCTTACGTACGCTGTCAAAACAAGAGCGCGATTGATGGCCGGTAAAGAAAATTTCGGTTGAAGTTGAGCATTTGCTCATAACCGCGGCGCGCGTGCCCCGCCCACAAGGCCCTTCTAACCTCCTTTATATGTTCTGTGGTTCGATGGTCAATTTTTTTTTGGGAAATTGGTATAGCTTTTATCTTTTTTGGTTTTATCAATCGATACAGTAGGCTTCAACCCACAATATATATTTTTTTCAAATGCATATGAGCGGCAGTTCTTCCAACAATTTAATTTAAACTAGCCCTAGTTGACCGATTTGAACACTGTTCAAGCCTTAAGAAAACATTTACTTCGGTATTTTCTGGAACATAAATATTGTAGATCTTTTTGGGAAATGTTTAAATGATTGTCTTGAAATAGTTATCCTTTGTTTATACGATAGTAGTTACACGAAAGCAAAAAATATTTGATTCAAAAATGAGAATTGTATCTATCTGGCCAATATTAAAAAAAAAAGAAAGTTAATTTCTTACAAAATTTTCAGTATCTATTAGTGCTACGTTTTTATATAAAATGAACTAAAGGAAGTTCCTATGAAAGCGAGCGGTATGTAAACATATCCCTTTCACTGATGCTCATCTAGATAAGTAGGTGAGGCTTTCATACTGGAGTGAAAAAGTGTGGCTAGACTAGAAAAAACTGGCCAATTGCCGAATAAAATAAACAATAATTGTTACGGGCAGTGCTGTATCCAGGATCGTTAGAACAAACGTCATAAATAAGGGTTTGTACAAACGAAAAAATATGTTTGCAATTTTTTGTTAAGCATTGTGTAATGTATTTTATGTAATTTATTATGATTATGATATTGGAAAGTAATGTCACTGGAGAGTTGCAGTCGTGGAGACCGCATATTATCGCATCGCATATATATCGCATCATAGCATAAAAGCTAGGCCGGCCGCATGGAAAATAATTACCTTTGGAGTAACCGTGTGGTTCCAAGGGCGCTAATTAAAGAATTGAATTAGTTAGTAGATAGTACGGGTGACCCCAGTAAACCAGTATTAATATACACCGACCAAATTTTTAAAATTAATATAGTGGTCTATTTATCCAATCATTATTATTATTATTCAGATTAAAGATATTGTAAATGCTGTATTGTGTTTTGTAGTTATTTATTATTATAAAATTATAATAAAAATTGTAATCCCTAAGTGCACAGGCGAGTTTCACAAGTATAATCCTCAAAATGGTTGTAGTAAAAGTATTGTAATATTTGCTTTGATAACTATATAGGTATATATATATACGCCCATTTGGCCCGGTGTGCGTAAAGTTCTGGTTAATTAAACCAGCCTCTTCCAGAAGCAAAGCAGCAGCACGCTTCACAGCGACCTCAAAGCTCCGAGGATTTCTGCACTTTGGGAAGCGATATTCCAGGACTAAATGACTAAAACTTAACCTATATTCTAGTATTACTAAATCTAGAACACTTACAGTGATTGTGACAGATATTTGGAAAGTCCCAGTTTGGTGATTTTGCTCCCCTTGATGCCTTTCGTGACGGTCAAAAAATTCTTCGTCAAACAATTATAGACACGGTCAAACGAAAAAATTGAACCAAAAACTCGAAACTTACGTTTTCCAACAACACATTAATTATATTTCAACAATAACAAAATAATCAAAAATTTCACTTAACCGATGCTTTTCATTTTAATCTATTAATCAACATAAAACATTCCTTAAGGTTTCTTTTGCCTATGAGTGTTTTTGTTAAACGCTTATATAATCAGACACGTTTTATTTGTTGTTGTATAAATAATGTAGTTGTCAAAATAGTTAGTCTTTAGCATTATTGTGATTTGAAAGTCGATATAACGAAAAAGAGACGATAAAAGAGACACAATATGACGTGTGTGTTGGAAATGACACAATGAAATATCGTTAATCAACAATTGTTGACAAATTTAAACCGTAAGTAAGGACATCAATAGATATTTAGCCCTGGCAAGGGTCAAATTTTATCCAAATAAACTTAACATTAAAATTTACTAAGCAATCACATTTGGTAAACAAAAGAAAATACTGTAGTGTATCGTAGATACACACTAAAAATATGTACATACTGTATGGTGTAGTATTTTCTATACGATTTTGATGTATGTGGCAATATAAATACAGGACACTTAGAAAAGAAGAAGACAGACGTGACTCAGAACAGACTTTTAAGATGAGTGAGCATGTATTTTTCCTATGAGCCTTTCTATAAGAATATAAATTAATTACCGTTGTTTGTGAAGAAATATATCAATTTAACAAAGATAAAAATGGGTTGTGATTTATAAAAATATAGAACATCCCATAATACTATATACATAGTAATATTGCACCTACAGATATTTAAGAGGATGTCAATCGGAGACTATAGATATAGATACAATACGTTAGTATGTCACTGAACCCCTCTTAAACGGCTTTACCGATTTAAATGTTTTTTTGTATGTATGGATGGATGATTTAGATTCACGAATCTTCTAACTTTGTATAATGTAATAATGGCTAGAAATATCATGTAGGACAACGTCTGTCGGGTCCGCTAGTATAAATATATAATATATCTTTATAAACTTTCTGTTGTACTAGCTGAAATAAAGGCTTTACATTTGAAATTGTATGTCAAACACAACATCATGCTACAACAACAATAAACCAAGTTATTTGAATCATGGACTTTGATTTACTTTCCCACTTAGTTTAGTCTCAGTTATTACGTTATAATAGATTCTCTCCTTATATTGGTGAGAAGTCATAAAAATCTTAAAACATGTATAATATTGTTAATATTAGATTTAAATCTTTTCGTTAAAACATTTAACGAACTCTTTAGTGAAATAGTATTTTTAACAAGTCTCGAATTCTTTTTCCTTAAGTTGTTAATGACTTTTCCTTGCTAATCAACCTATTGCGGCATTTGTGAAGTTCGCTTTTTCTACGAACTTTTCGAGGTGTATCCAAAACTGACGCCGTGCTTATAGTCCGAGATCCCACTGCAGGATTGGTGCGTTCATCGAGTTTTTGTTTAAAACCAAATTTTTATGTTTATTTATAATTAGGAGAATATATATTTGCTAGGTTGCCTATCAAAATTTGGCCGCCAATATTTTTAATTAAATTATTTTGAATTGATTTTTGGTAAAAGATTACGTTCATTTAATTTTTAAATAAAATAACGTCTACATCACGGTAATTAATATGAAGATTCTAAAAAATCACGGTTGCCGTTCCGCACATGGCCGCACTTCTTTGCAGCCAAGTGTAAACAGGTATGATTTCGATATATTTATGCGTTTATAACGGATATCTATTAATTATATGTCAAATTGAAGCTAATTTTTTTCTATTAATTTTCATATAAGGGTGCCTAATTATATCTGGCCGCAAATAAAGGTTGCAGGCGCTTAAAGATGATAAATATTTGAGGTAGAGTGAAATAGAGTTAGCGCGTAACGTCATTTGTCAGACAAGGACAGCGGTTGCCGACTGTGCGACGTTTTTAAGCCATTGCGCATGCGTCGAATGTTAGAGTTCTCAAGTCTCAACTGAACAGAGTCGGCATTTTTATTCTAACATAAAAACACGCAGTTTTGGAGTTCGTAATAAACAACGTTTTATATTTATATTGTTGTTTTATTTGTGCATCTAAAAATTATTATATTAATTAACGTAAAAAAAATTGATAAAGATGAAGTCGTGCTTTTTGTGCAATGAAAAAAGCAATGTACTCGACTTTAATAATGTATCATTCCAAAAGTGCTCCCTAATGTTATTGTTTGTTATTTTTTAAATCAATCTTAAATATCGACATTCTAATTAGCAAATGGCCTAACTCCATTTTAGAGAACCTTCTATTTGTACAAAAAAAAACAATTAGTTCAAAATTTATTATCATTTTAAAAAAACATTTAATATCATTAATATCTAATAGAGGTATAATATTAAAAGTTTGAATCATTTAAATAATTTGTAATTGGATTATTGCTACATCAAAATGTTAAAAAAATCACCCTGAAAAAATAAGGAATTAGACAAATTGCTAATTAAACCGTCGATATATCAAAACAATATTAATTTTTTTGTTGAAATTTTTAAATGTCACTTTGAAAAAATTTACATATTTTTTAGGAGTATTATTATAAGTCGTCTCTATTACTCCCCGGTGGTTGAGAACACTGACATTCGACGCATGCGCAATGGCTTTAAAACGTCGCACAGTCGGCAACCGCTGTCCTTGTCTGACAAATGACGTTACGCGCTAACTCTATTTCACTCTACCTCAAATATTTATCATCTTTAAGCGCCTGCAACCTTTATTTGCGGCCAGATATAATTAGGCACCCTTATATGAAAATTAATAGAAAAAAATTAGCTTCAATTTGACATATAATTAATAGATATCCGTTATAAACGCATAAATATATCGAAATCATACCTGTTTACACTTGGCTGCAAAGAAGTGCGGCCATGTGCGGAACGGCAACCGTGATTTTTTAGAATCTTCATATTAATTACCGTGATGTAGACGTTATTTTATTTAAAAATTAAATGAACGTAATCTTTTACCAAAAATCAATTCAAAATAATTTAATTAAAAATATTGGCGGCCAAATTTTGATAGGCAACCTAGCAAATATATATTCTCCTAATTATAAATAAACATAAAAATTTGGTTTTAAACAAAAACTCGATGAACGCACCAATCCTGCAGTGGGATCTCGGACCATTAGAGAAGTGGTAGGAGAGGATTTCACGTAAGACAAGTATTCTCTAAACGACTGAACCACTTTATCCACGGAATATTTTTTTGTAAAAATGGCAGCTCATTAATGATGAAAAGTCATAGTTGAAATTTTCAGGAACGTCAAACTCGGGTGGAACAGGTTTTAAGCGCATCCAACGAGTCAAATATTAAAAGGTTCAAATCAGCAGCAGCACCTAAAACAAAAATAGTAATTAAATTTCTGTCAGGGGCACTAAGGGTTTTCTAAGTTTTCTGTAATAGTTATATAGGTACCTATCAGACACGTCCACGCTTTAGTAGTGCGCACAAAAAAAAATGATGGCCTTCAGCATGAAAATTTACAAAAAATTAAATTATTTTACATAAAGTGATTTATTAATCGAATATATAAACAAACTAAACTGTATATTTTTTATAGTCAATGTCATCCACTTGCACCCCTTCAGCCGTTCTGGGCCCCCCGTCACATTATAAATAAATAACGACGTAATTTCACATAACCAAGTTGCATAATATAAAAAACGTATTAATTATTAAAAAATACCGCAAAGGAAATGTACTTACTTTACTTCAAAAACCATGATGAAAGACACAGTTCAACGCATCAATATCTAATAAACGTTCATGAAAGTAAAAAAAAAACGTTCATGAGAAACACCATTTCATTCGTGCAAAAATTTATATCATTAGTATAACTTAAAAATCGACAAGAATGAAGTGACACGAGTGAAATTTTGGACGAAAAATCCAAAATTAAGATGGCGTGGAATGTTCTAGACGCTATCGGAATAAAATGAAATATCCGCGTAAAATATAGCTGATCATCAACCAATAAAGTAAATTTCCACGAAAAATTCCTGTGAACACGAATGATTACAGTTTTGTCTTTAACGCTGAAATTAAAAGAAATGTTGATATCTGACCAAAATAACGTACGCCCTGGTGCTCTCTCCTTGATCATTTCAGTGCGACTGGAGTCTCCGCTTCATACTAGGATGGGGGAGGAGGTAACACTAAAGGATTTTGTTTTAATGTTATCTACATATTATCTACACTAATGATAGAAAAAAGTGATCGCCTATTTAATCATTGTGAAATTATATTTCTACATTGTTGTAATTAAAATTGTATGTCCTGTGCGATGATACGCGTATTAAAGTATATAGCTGAAAAACAAAAAAAGTACTGTTTTACCCGGTAGTAAATTTTTAAATCCTTGTATTCATAAGAAAACCGGGAAAAAACTCACGACACGAATGAAATAAATAGTCTTTTTCTTGGATTCTCTCGAAATTTAAGTGGGTTTTGTAATTTTTATTTCTGAACCAGTCACAGACACAGGATTAGTGATAAAATGGAATGAATATCTCTTGAATCTTATGACGTCACTTATTTTAGAAGTTATTTGGCAAACACACTTTCTTAATCCCATTTGAAATCGACCCAAAATCATCCATCCATTTTTTTTTCAACTGCCATAATTTATTGATAGTTACAATATTAATTGTTAAACTGAACGCATCCACTTAATATTATGTAGTCTGTATCAGTCAATGTAATCTGTATCTGTCAATGTAGTCTGTTATAATAAATATGTCGCCCCTGTCTGTTCCAAGATATTGAGCGGTTCGCACCATTGTCTAACTCAGCTGTTTTATTTATTTCTCTTTACTAAATTCCTACTCTAAAATAGTTTGTAACAGGTTATGGGCCCAGACGCCCGGATAGAAATAGGGAAGTAGGATTTATAAAGTAATAGGCATCACGTTGATGCAAATTGATTTCGTGATACGTCGCGACGTCATTAACTTTTCAGCTTACAATGGCGGACCCCCGTTTTGCTCAAATTGATCGTTTGGCGGGCCGTGATAATTATCCTACATGGAGTTTCGCGGTGAAAACCTTTTTAGAGCATGAAGATTTGTGGAAATGTGTCGAGACATCGGGCATGGCTTTTACGAAGACCGAAGATACGAAGGCAAGGTCAAAAATAGTCCTTCTAGTTGACCCTATGAACTATGTTCATATCCAGGATGCCACCACGGCTAAGGAGGTATGGGATAACCTGAGAAAGGCTTTTGATGACTCCGGCTTGTTGAGGAAGGTAGGTCTTCTGCGAGAACTAATTACAACAGATCTGGAAAGTTGTGGTAGTGTTGAGAACTATGTCAACAAAATCATCACATGTGCACACAAGCTTCGTAATATAAAATTCATTGTAGATGATGAGTGGCTCGGCACATTATTATTAGCCGGGTTACCAGAGTCATATAGTCCTATGATTATGGCTATGGAAAGCTCAGGTGTGTCCATCACTGCTGATTTAGTTAAAACAAAGATTTTACAGGATGTAAAGTCTCCGGACAACTCATCTGTTTTTTTTTCAAATTTCTACAAAGGCAAGGCAAAGAATAGTAAATGTTCAGGTTCTAAAGCAAATAGTAAAGGTCCCAGGTGCTTTAGGTGCAATAGGCATGGTCATTTAGCCAAATTTTGTGCCTCAAACAGCTCAAATCAAAAGAATAAGTCTGAAACTATTAATACTTCTTCTAGCTATGTTGCAGCGTTTCCAGCCTCACCAGGCCTAGAGAGTGGATGCTGGTACATTGATTCAGGAGCTGCAATGCACATGACAAACAAGAGAGATTGGCTTTATGACTACGGACCTGCTTTAGTAACAAACATTAAAGTTGCAGACAACAAAATATTAACAGTAAAAGGCTGTGGTAAAGTAAATATAGAAACATATGATGGTGAAAGTGAATTAAAAATTGGTACAATACAAGTAAAAAATGTTTTATATGTGCCAGATTTGGCTGTTAATCTTCTGTCAGTCCGCCAAATGACACAGAATAACTGTCAAGTAAAATTTAGTAAGAATACATGTAATGTTTATAAAGAGTCTAAATTAATTCTCATTCATTCATTTTATTTTTAATGGCGACTTCTGTGTCAATCACAATTCCGCCAATGTCACGTTCTAAGCATTATCACGGTGAGGATAGATTTGATGGATTGAATTAAATCTAAGCAGAGTTACCCAAAACAAAAATGACTTCACAGAAAAAAGACAACACACACAAAGCTTACTTCAATCATAGATATATACTAATATATACAAGAGGTTAACATAATACTACAAGTTATGGAGGGGAGAATCCTATAAGTTTAATTTATTAGCAGAAATAAATTTCCCTAACATTTTGACGATAGGACTGGATGGGAGGGAAAGAAGGGAGTTAAGGTTACATGGACGAGGGAAGTTTGGAGGTAGGTGGTCATATAACGAGTCATTAATTAGAGAACAGTTAAAAAATATATGATCTGTCGAGCCTTCGTCCATACCACACTCACAGAGAGAACTGTCTTTAATTTTAATTTTGGCTAAGTGAACGGGAGTACAAGCGTGCCCTATACGAAGACGGCAGATTAAAGATGTGACCTTTTTGCTTAAAAACTTATGTTTAAAAAACCACGGCGAAGAAGGGATTGAATATTGAATATTGGCATAGTGCTTGCCGGTTTTTTCTTTAGAAGATTGCCAATCAATAGTCCAGGATTTTAGAAGGTGGGAGTATGCAAGAGCTGTTAGGTCGTGAGCTGAGATGTTAGGGTGCTGACAAGACCCGCAGAAAATAGCACCTTTTGCACAAGAGTCAGCAGTTTCATTACCCGCTATACCACAATGACTAGGTATCCATATAAGTACAATTTGAATATCTTTTTTACTACACCTAAACAAAGCTTCTCTTATTTTTAAAATTGTAATATGTTTTTTTTTAGATCTAAATGGATTAGAAAGAATTGCCTGTAAGCAGCTGCGAGAATCGGAAAAAATTGTAACTTTATTCAGGTTATGGGACTCAGCGTACAAAACAGCCTCCAGAATTGCAAAAGCTTCACCTGAAAATACGGAGGTCAAAGGAGGAAGTTTATAGCTCAAAACTGTTTTGTATGAAGGGACCCATACAGCCGCACCGATGCACTCATTACTGGGAAACTTGGAGGCATCAGTATACATCGGCAACCATCCCTGCCAGTCTTTAGAAATTTTTTCTAGAAAAGAAATGGAAGCTTGGGGGGATTTTATATCAATTCCAAAGTTTAAAATTATTTTAGGATCAAAAATGAGGGATTCGTAACTATTTAAAAACAAGGGATTACTAGGGAAACTTTCAACGGGATTAGGAAGACGAGATAGTTTCTTAAAACTGAGTAATAGGCATGGAACATTACCTGTACTAGATGGCATCGTAAGAGAAGATAAGCGACGTAATTTGGACAAGATGGAGTGTGAAGAATATTGAAGGACTTTGATGAAGAATCGGTCACTTAAAAATTGTCTACGCAGATACAGGGGGGGGTCAGCACATTCTATTTGGAGAGCATTGATGGGTGAGGATTTCATAGCACCAAGGATGATGCGTAAAGATTTTGATTGAATTTTGGAAATTTTGTCAAGGGCTTGCTTGTTGCCAGGATCTAAAAGGAAGGTGCCATAATCAAAATGACTTCGTACTACAGCATTGTATAAAAGCTTTTGCGAGTAGGGATGTGCTCCCCATCTCACACCAGATAACGAACGAAGAACGTTAACACCCTTCTCACTTTTTTTAATGACATGGTTGAAATGGGGAACACCGTTTAATTTTGAGTCTAAAATAAGGCCTAAAAATTTTACATGCTTAGAGCAAGACACCGGGGATCCTTTAAATGAAATTTTACATTGAGGAACCCTGTATTTTCTAGTAAACGTGACTGCCGTACATTTGGACACAGAAATGGAAAGACCATGATCATCTAACCAATCACCCAAGTAATCCAGAGCCGAATTTATGCGTGATGATGCTTCTTCAATTGAATTTGATGAAAGGTATAAGGCTACATCGTCCGCGTATTGAAGGATCTGACAGAAGGAATTCACTACAAGCTCCAGATCATAGGTGTAAATATTATACAGGAGTGGACTCAACACAGAACCTTGAGGTAAGCCCCTCCATATAGATCTAGGAGACAGCTCGGTATTTTGGGATCTTATAATAACACAACGACACGAAATAGAATTGCAAATAAAACGTACTAACTTCTCAGGGATACTCAGCTGAAGCATTTTTTGCCTGAGCACTGGAACCAGCACGTGGTCATACGCAGATGCGATATCCAAGAAAACACCCACAAGGAACTGTTTCTTTTTAAAAGCAATCCGAATATCGGTGGTTATGACACTTAGACTATCCGTCGTACTCAAGCCCTTCCTGAAACCGAACTGGGATTTTGCGAGGATATTGTTATTTTCACAAAACCATTCTAAACGATTTTTAATCATATATTCCATAATTTTTAAGAGGGTGGAAGACAAAGCAATAGGTCTGTATGAAGAGAAATCTGATGGGTCCTTGCCAGGTTTAAGCAGTGGAATGACAATTTGTCGATTCCATGAGTCAGGAATAATTCCAAGATCGAAAAATATGTTGACTAAATCAAGATAGTATCTTTTCGTGCCTAACGAAGAATTTATGAGGAATGAGTAGGGGATTCCATCTACTCCAGGGGAAGAGTCAGAAAGACCATTTAATGATTTGTTGAGTTCTTCCAAGGAAAATTGACAATCCAGACTGTTTGAAGAGGGGATAAAAGAATTATACTTAAAAGGAAGACAATCATAAAAAGGGACTGAAGAAGGAGCCAATTTGTCGGCAAAGGAGGTAATCCAGCTGGAAGGATCATTGAAAGGGACATCGTAGGAATTGAGCGAACATCGGAATCTTCTGATCTGCCTCCAAACCACAGACGAAGGGGTACCAGGAGACATGCTCTCACAAAACTTATGCCACCCAAGACGTTTTTTTTTATTAAAAAGTCTACGAGCAGCTGCAGAGGCTTGTTGATAAATTAAAAAGTTTTCCAAGGTCATGCAGAGACTGTATGACCTTTCTGATGCTTTTCTTTTTTGAATCATCTCTGTGCATTCGGAATCCCACCAAGGAGGGGAAATTTTTCTATGTGTTGAAGGTTTAAGAGGAATATGTAAACAGGCAGATGAGTTAAGGGAATTGATAAAATCATTGTATGAAGATAGACAGTTTTCAGCAGAAACTGCGGGGAGCGCAGCTATTTTTGAGTCCATAGTGGATGAAAAGTCTGACCAATTGGCCTGGTTCAGATTAAATTTTAAGAGAGGAGAATGGCGAATAACACTCCTTAAATTGGATGGGAGATCAATGAAAATAGGGAAATGGTCACTTCCACATGTGCTCTCAAAAACCCGCCAGGATAGAAAAGGGAAGAGATCAGGAGAACAAAGTGATAAATCCACTGCGCTAGCGGGATTCTGAGATGGAAGACACCTTCTCGTAGGACACCCATTATTCAAGACACTTATGTTTATATCATCAAGTAAATCGAGTAGAAGGGACCCAAAAGAATCTGAGGAATGACAACCCCAAGCAACATGGTGGGCATTGAAATCACCCAACATGACAACAGGAGGAGGAACCGAAAGGATAATAGAACGTAAATCAGAAATGAGGTCAAAATGGGGATGGGGAATATAAACAGAAATAAATGAGATATTAAAAGCCCTCATAGCCACAGCATTAATACCATCACTATGAGGAAGGGATAATGAGTGGAAGGTGAGAGATCGACTGACCAAAAAGGCACAGCCAGCATAGCCATCATCCCTGTCATCTCGGAGACAACGATACCCAGAAACCCTAAAGCGGGAATCCGGCAATAACCAAGTCTCCGATATGGCTAGAATAGATGGAGAGAATTTGTTGATCAGAAAGGCTAATTCGGATTTTTTATTACGAATACTCTTACAATTCCACTGAATCACCAGATTCGCCATTTTTGGTAACAAATGAGTGGAGCAAGTTGATTTTTTGGGCAACGTGGGACGGTACGGGGATATCATCATACTTAGATAGCATGTTACAAATCAATGACCATAAGCAGTCAAGAAGATTTTCATTAGGGGAAACTTCATTGTTGATAAGGGAAGAGGGGCTTATGGCACAACCATTTGGTAAACATGAGGGTAAATTGGAAGTAATGGCCTCATGGGCCGCTTAATCATAAGATTTACCTGATGTTGGCCTAGAACGAGAAGGGAGAAATATAGTTTTCCTGTATGATGTAGTCTGGGGGGATACTTGGGAAGGTATAATAATGGGCTGGGATAAACTGAATGAAGAGGACGGGGTAGCTTTTGCAGAATCTGCAAAAGATTTGCCACTGCTAGGTCTAAAGCGAGCTGATGCTTCCAGATAGGATATATTTTCCTGCGACATACAGTGTTTAATATTTCTTTGTCTATTATGCTCGGGGCATGCTTTGTTGGTTGCAAAGTGTGGGGCAGTACAAAATAAACATAATGATTTTGTTTCCGGGATATTACATTCATCGCCAGAATGGGCTAGAGTACAACGAAAACATCTAGGTTTTGACCGGCATTGTGACTTAACATGGCCAAATCTGCAACAGTTAAGACACTGGATTGTCGGAAGTTGGTAAGTATCTACGGGGAGGGAATTATGACAGGAGAATATTCTCTCCGGAAGATTTTGTCCTTGAAACGTCAAAACAACGGTTTGTGTTGGAGTCCATGTAATTTGACCATCGGAGATTGTCTTGCGATTTAGGCGTCTGGCCTTGGACTATACCAAAACCTTCGGGAATTTCAACAGACTCAACAAATTCTTGCATCGACCAATCAGCTGGGACACCTCTCACAAGGCCCATACGGGAAACATTATAATTGGGAATAGTAACAGAATAATTGCTGGAAGGTACTATGGGACTAGATATAAAATTATTGGCATCTAAACCCGACTTAAACTCAACAGATATTCTGTTACGACCCACTTTCTTAACACCATCTCGAACAATGTTGGCTACTTTGTTTTTGACCAAGAAGTGACCAAACTTAATTGGGCGGATTGATGTACCAGCGGATGGGTCAGCTTCAGGGCAAGAAACATGTTCTATAAAAGGACCCTTGTCATTGACAAGGTAAGTCTTGGGTGAGTCAGTTAATGATGGATGGGTATAAAACCCAGGGTTGACATCATCAGCAGATGACCGGCCTTCAATCAATGGTTTTTTAGAGGGTTCCATTAAAACTTCTTTGTCAGTGTCGAGTCTGCGTTTGACACCGGGATGGGAAAACATTGAGGGGGATGAATCCATTAACTCAACCGGAGAAGAGACCCTATCCGGAGGATCCGGAGGGTCTGGAGGATGTTTCTCCATTAAGGACTACTAAAAATATAACAAGTTAAAGGGAAAAATTAAAAAATAAATAAAAATAACTTACGTTATTAGTTGATGTTATTAATTAACCACCACCAATTAGATAAGTCAGCTTAAACTACGATAAAAATAGAAAAAACTAAATAATTAAATCCGAAACACGTGTTAACACTTAAACCCGCAACGACCAAATTAATTCTCACTGGATATATAAAGAACAATTTATATGTGGTTCATAATGAAACTTATGCTTTGATGTCATCTGTACATCTATGGCATCAAAGGATGGGTCATCTAAATTATAATGATCTTCAGAAACTTAATGAGTCTACAGATGGAGCAGATATAGAATCAAGTAGAGAGGAGCATGTGGTATGTAATACTTGCTTAAAAGGTAAGCAAACAAGGCAACCATTCAAACATGCTGGCACAAGGGCTTCCGCCCTTCTGGAGTTGGTGCATTCAGATGTATGTGGGCCAATGGAGGAAAAGTCTCTCGGT
This sequence comes from Pieris rapae, assembly GCF_905147795.1. Lineage (NCBI taxonomy): Eukaryota > Metazoa > Arthropoda > Insecta > Lepidoptera > Pieridae > Pieris > Pieris rapae. Next base: position 973,437 of record NC_059533.1, on the reverse strand, counting down.
GGTGCCAGATATTATGTCACTTTTGTCGACGATTGGTCTAGAAAGGTATTTGTTTACTTTATCAGCTCTAAATCACAAGTACTCGAAAAGTTTAAAGATTTTAAGCTACTAGTAGAGAATCAATTAAATGTTAAAATTAAAACACTAAGATCTGACAATGGAAAGGAGTATGTCAATGAAGCATTTGATAAGGTTTGTAGGGATTCTGGTATCAAACGTCAACTCACTATACCCTATACCCCCGAACAGAACGGCATGAGTGAGAGGATGAACCGAACTTTAACAGAACGTGCTAAATGTATGCTTATTAATTCTGGCCTACCTAAGAAGTTTTGGGCTGAGGCAGTAGCCACCGCTGCATATGTTATCAATCGCTCACCAACAAAGTCTTTACAATATAAAACTCCTGAGGAATTATGGTCCGGCATTAAACCTAATATCAGTAACATTAAAGTGTTTGGTTGCAGAGCTAAGATGCATGTGCCAAAGGAGAAGAGGTTAAAATGGGACTGTAAGTCAAAAGAGCTTATATTTGTAGGTTATTGTTTAGAGTCCAAGGGTTATAGATTGTTTGACAAAACAGAAGTTAGTAGGAAAAGTAATGAGAAGCAGAGATGTAATCTTCCTAGAAGTGTAAATAAAGATTTTGCTTTTCTACCACTTACTGAATCGCAAGTAGTTATAAATGAAGATAATTTAGATGATACTACTGACATGACTTTAAAGGAAATTGATAGTGCAGTCTGTGCAAGTGATGATGATTATGTCCCGGAGCATTCTATATCCAGGAGTGAATCACCTATAAACACAATTAATTTAAGGCCTAGAAAACACAGAGCTATGCCTACCTTCCTCTGTCAGAATGAAATTGAGAAATCTATTGAGCCAGATCCTGAAACATTGGAGCAAGCCTTGCAATGTGAAAACTCACAAAAATGGATAAGTGCCATGGATGATGAATACAATTCATTATTGGAAAATAATACATGGACTCTGTCAAAACTCCCTTATGGAAGGGTTGCTATTCCCTGCAGATGGGTATTTAAAACTAAAATAGATGGCGATGGAAACGTCACAAGATATAAGGCGAGGTTGGTTATAAAAGGTTATCAGCAGAAACAATATATAGATTACAATGAAGTCTACGCACCTGTTGTGAGATTAAGTTCCATTAGATACCTGCTTGCAATAGCAGCTAAATATCAGCTCAAGATAGAACAGCTGGATGCTGTCACAGCATTTTTACAGGGTGACATAGATGTGGAGCTATACATGTCACAACCATCCAGATATGATAATGGGACAAAAGAAGTTTGCAAATTGAATAAATCAATATATGGTTTGAAGCAAGCCAGTAGAACTTGGAACAAAAAGCTTGATAATTTTTTGAGTAGTATTGGATTTTCAAAATCGAATGTAGATCCTTGTGTCTACTATAAATATGAAAATGAACATGTTATGTTTATAACTATATATGTTGATGACATTTTGTTGTTTCACAACTGTCAGGAGTCAGCAAACAATATAAAAGTAAAAATGAAGAATAATTTCAAAATGAATGAGCTTGGAATTGCTTATTGTTATATTGGACTTTGTATTTCATACAGTTCAGAAGGAATAGCCATTGATCAAACTAGGTACATAGAAAATACATTAAGACGTTTTGGTATGGAACAATGTAACTCAGTAGGAACTCCAATGGAACCGAATATAAAGTTTTCAAGTTCTGAAAAATTTGAAAGTATACCTTACCAGGAAGCCACTGGCTGCTTATTATACATCTCACAAGGAACAAGGCCAGATATATGCTATGCAGTGCATACATTATGTCGATATAATAGTTCTCATACAGAAGAGCATTGGAATGCTGTTTAGAGGTTATTTCGATACTTACAAGGTACAAAGTATTTACAGCTTGTATACAAAAGTAATGTTGATGAAGAAATCACTGGATACTCAGACTCTGATTGGGCTTCCTGTACTGAAGACAGAAAATCATGTACTGGATACATTTTAATTTCCAGGGTGCAGCGATATCTTGGAATTCAAAAAGGCAGCAAACTGTTGCCTTGTCTACTACTGAGGCAGAGTATATGGCGCTCTCAGCTGCTACTCAAGAAGCTATGTGGCTGAGACAGTTGCACTGTGAACTGTGGCCTTCTTTAAAGGTTACACCTATTACTTTGTACTGTGATAATCAAAGTGCTATTAAACTTACAGGTACTTACAGTTATCATGCTAGGAGTAAACACATTGATGTTCGTCACCACTATCTGAGGAACAAAGTTGAATGTGGTGATGTCAAGATTGAATATGTGGGCACTGATTCGATGGTTGCTGACTGCCTCACCAAAGCCCTACCGAAGCCCAAACACCAGCACTTCCTCATCGCTATGGGTTTGCGTTCAAGGGAGGATGTTAAACTGAACGCATCCACTTAATATTATGTAGTCTGTATCAGTCAATGTAATCTGTATCTGTCAATGTTGTCTGTTATAATAAATATATCGCCCCTGTCTGTTCCAAGATATTGAGCGGTTCGCACCATTGTCTAACTCAGCTGTTTTATTTATTTCTCTTTACTAAATTCCTACTCTAAAATAGTTTGTAACATTAATAATTATTTTTGATATTTAGATAATAACTAGCAAGAATTGTAATTTAAAATATATTCTCTACATTAATAAATATTAATTTATGACCCAACAAGCATTCTTTTATTGTTTATAACGCTTTCGATAATAAGTACATCCCCGAACCCTTATAGATAGATAATTATTTTTATTGACCTAAAAAAATGTTTCCTACAAATAATATACATGGCATAACGATGATAATATACAATCTCTTTAACGGCTCATAAATTAATAAATTTGACGTGTTTGATACATAATTTGGCTGGTTTATTAATTTATTTTGTATAGCAATAATTCCCTGAACAACCATTCATCCATTTTTACGTGTGGATACAACCGTGCGAGCGGTTAAATCGAAACCGGGCACCGTCTTACTGACTTTGCGGCACGCTAGAGGCCGTAATTTCTCAGAAAAAAAAAAATGAATTTGTAGCTTTAAACACGTTCTAGAAGTTTTGTTTCGGACATTTTTCGATATCTTTGACGAGAAAAAAGGAAATAGAGAAAAACAATTTTTCTCCCCAAACTTGTGGGTCTTTTCATCGATATCTTGATAACGATGATCGATACGTGAAAAATGTAAAGGATCTTAATTGTAGATATCTCAACTTTTATGACAAAACTGAATTTAACCCTTTTTTCAAGATGGCGTAAACTGCACAAGGTTATTTTGGTCGACAATTTGACCTTGGGCTTTTCTAGCCGCCCCCCACGTAATATGCTTTAATAATCTGGCTTTCTCAGTTCATTTTCTTTTCTAACCCGATCTTTCCGAAGTAATGACTATTATGTCTACTAAACAAGATTATGTAAAAAAAATTTTGAATCTAATAACATTCTATTAATAAAATGATTGATTTAATCTACTATTTATTTAATGACTGCCTAATAGAAACGTAATAACCTTAATGGTCTAATAACCATGGCTAAGCAGAAATTAAAAATATACCTATATGCTGTGTTACTGTATAGGTTATAATAAAAGAACAGCATAATAACCTACACAACTTAATTTAATGTTAATAATCAACTTTTAACACACAACAAAATAACTTTCAGTAATACAAACGCAAACTTAAGTGTAATGAAAACTAATCAAACCCAGCCTCACATAGAGCTAATCTATTTCATACTACTTCATTTCGTAGACAAATATATTTATTTATTTTAATATCTCAATCAATCAATCAAATCAAAAAGCATTTATTCATATAGGTAACACAATGTACACTTATGAACGTAAAAAAAAAAGAAAGAAATCTATCTTCTAATCAGTTTAGAAAAAGTAATTGTTATGAACAAAAAAAAAAATAGAAAGCTTAATAAGTACTTAAATGACTTTATATTTTTCGCGCTCTGCATCAGATTTGGCAGTTCTCATTTTAGCTTTGGCTTCCCTTTTTTTTTTGAATCAAACTTTTTATCTCATCAGAAAGCCAGGGAGCAGGTAAATGTTTAAGTTTAACACGTCTCACTGGGGCGTGCTTATCATAGAGGTTTATGATAGAAGAGGAGAACAGCTCAACTTTGTATGTAATTATGTTTTGATCCGAGAAACACACAGATTAAGACGTGGTACAATATTATGAGAGAATAATTTAATGATCTGTGGATGGACAATACAATCTATCCTTCGCTGACAATCACAAACTTTGACAGTGTCACACTCACATAAAGTTTGCTAGGTATCTGTCACTGAGCTGTAATAACTGAATAACAATAAATAAACAAGACAAGGTAAAGATTGTGAGAAACCAAATAAGTAATTGACAGAAAACTATTTATCACTTTAAACTTATGCCCAGAAACCAAGAAGAAGTTAAAATTAAACGCACACACGAACCATAAGCACACATAATACATATGGAAGTTATTAAACCTTCTTTGAACCCTTCTTGTTACGGGTCTTGTCTCCTCTCAGCCTTGGATCATCGGTGGTGGACGATAAGGGGATGCCGTCTGGGACTGTATCCAGTTCCTTCAGTGAAGAGATGCGTCGAAGTTTCCCATCAGCCCCTAACACTTGTACCCGTCCATCCCAAGTTTCAAGCATTTAGTGACACCAAACCGCTTTCTCGCCTCCATAAATAAGGAGTGCCTTGATTTGGTTAAAAACTCAGACAAGGTTATGCCGGTGCCTTTGTGACTAGTTTTGGCAGCCCAGATCCTTAATTTATTGTCGTACTGTCGAAGCTTTATTAAGATTGGCCTAGGCTTCTCTCTGGATCTAATTCCCAATCGATGACACCTGGTAAGGCTCTGCTCCGTTAAGTTGGGACACTTTAGCAATACGGATATCATCTTTGCTATGGAGCCGGAACTTTCATCCTTTGTTTCGTTAACCCCATGCAGCAACATACACTATCTCCTGCTCATCCTGTACATTAAATAGCATCGCCATTTGAGCCTGGAGATTTTCAAGGCAAAAGAGAAGGGAACTTTTAAATACCTGAAACTCAAGAACAAGAGGAGCTTTGTTCCAGCGGAGGGGACCTACTCTGCGTTGCAATAAGGCGCTGCTGGAACTCCTCCATTTTGGCAGACACCATCTCGGATACATCTTAGAGACTTCTTGAGATCCTCCATAATAAGGTGACAGTGAAATTATATGAAATTAATTGTTCAAAAGAAGGTGGTTGAAAAGTGATTAACAAACTTTAAGTAAATTACAGTTTAATATAGAATATTATTAAAGAAAGATAGCGAATAATGTGTAGTTCATCTCTGGAACCGTAAGTAAAAAAGTTAAAACTGAAATACTATTTTATTCTAGTAAAAATGAAGAGACACACTAATACACGTTTGCACTACCCTCTCACTCGTTGGAAATCTCACACAATATTCTGATAATATAGTGAAGTGTTATCAGATACCAAAACGGCAAGGCTGAAAATATGAGATTTTAAAACGAATCAAATAATGTACAATTAACCATTAAATAAAATAACGCCTATAAAAATATTAAATATGTAATTAAAATTCTGAAATAGCGCCATCTTTGATACACATACTCAAACAGTATGCTTATTGGCAAGATGAATAATTATTTTATACTCCAACTTACATGGTTTCAATACTGACGCATAGATGTCGCTGTATCGCAAAAAAATTAATATGAATTACAGAGTTACAAATTTTGAAATACAATTTATAATTTACGTGACAATATATTATACAACATTATAAGAATCTTGACATTTAACCATCTTCTATTATTCAGTATAGAAAATTAAAAATATCAAATTAAAAACTCAAGGATTACAAACGAGTTAATGTTATATCGCAAAACAATTACGTTCATCTTAAGAAAACATTTACTTCGGTATTTTCTGGAACATAAATATTGTAGATCTTTTTGGGAAATGTTTAAATGATTGTCTTGAAATAGTTATCCTTTGCTTATACGATAGTAGTTACACGAAAGCAAAAAATATTTGATTCAAAAATGAGAATTGTATCTATCTGGCCAATATTAAAAAAAAAAAGAAAGTTAATTTCTTACAAAATTTTCAGTATCTATTAGTGCTACGTTTTTATATAAAATGAACTAAAGGAAGTTCCTATGAAAGCGAGCGGTATGTAAACATATCCCTTTCACTGATGCTCATCTAGATAAGTAGGTGAGGCTTTCATACTGGAGTGAAAAAGTGTGGCTAGACTAGAAAAAACTGGCCAATTGCCGAATAAAATAAACAATAATTGTTACGGGCAGTGCTGTATCCAGGGTCGTTAGAACAAACGTCATAAATAAGGGTTTGTACAAACGAAAAAATATGTTTGCAATTTTTTGTTAAGCATTGTGTAATGTACTTTATGTAATTTATTATGATTATGATATTGGAAAGTAATGTCACTGGAGAGTTGCAGTCGTGGAGACCGCATATTATCGCATCGCATATATATCGCATCATAACATAAAAGCTAGGCCGGCCGCATGGAAAATAATTACCTTTGGAGTAACGGTGGTTCCAAGGGCGCTAATTAAAGAATTGAATTAATTAGTAGATAGTACGGGTGACCCCAGTAAACCAGTATTAATATACACCGACCAAATTTTTAAAATTAATATAGTTGTCTATTTATCCAATCATTATTATTATTATTCAGATTAAAGATATTGTAAATGCTGTATTGTGTTTTGTAGTTATTTATTATTATAAAATTATAATAAAAATTGTAATCCCTAAGTGCACAGGCGAGTTTCACAAGTATAATCCTCAAAATGGTTGTAGTAAAAGTATTGTAATATTTGCTTTGATAACTATATAGGTATATATATATACGCCCATTTGGCCCGGTGTGCGTAAAGTTCTGGTTAATTAAACCAGCCTCTTCCAGAAGCAAAGCAGCAGCACGCTTCACAGCGACCTCAAAGCTCCGAGGATTTCTGCACGTTGGGAAGCGATATTCCAGGACTAAATGACTAAAACTTAACCTATATTCTAGTATTACTAAATCTAGAACACTTACAGTGATTGTGACAGATATTTGAAAAGTCCCAGTTTGGTGATTTTGCTCCCCTTGATGCCTTCATTGACAATATTCGTGACGGTCAAAAAATTCTTCGTCAAAAAATTATAGACACGGTCGAACGAAAAAATTGAACCAAAAACTCGAAACTTACGTTTTCCAACAACACATTAATTATATTTCAACAATAACAAAATAATCAAAAATTTCACTTAACCGATGCTTTTCATTTTAATCTATTAATCAACATAAAACATTCCTTAAGGTTTCTTTTGCCTATGAGTGTTTTTGTTAAACGCTTATATAATCAGACACGTTTTATTAGTTGTTGTATAAATAATGTAGTTGTCAAAATAGTTAGTCTTTAGCATTATTAGCATCCTTGTGATTTGAAAGTAGGTATAACGAAAAAGAGACGATAAAAGAGACACAATATGACGTGTGTGTTGTAAATGACACAATGAAATATCGTTCATCAACAATAGTTGACAAATTTAAACTGAAATTAAAAGAAATGTTGATATCTGACCAAAATAACGTACGCCCTCGTGCTCTCTCCTTGATCATTTCAGTGCGACTGGAGCCTCCGCTTCATACTAGGATGGGGGAGGAGGTAACACTAAAGGATTTTGTTTTAATGTTATCTACATATTATTTACACTAATGATTGAAAAAAAGTGATCGCCTATTTAATCATTGTGAAATTATATTTCTACATTGTCCTGTGCGATGATACGCGTATTAAAGTATATAGCTGAAAAACAAAAAAGTACTGTTTTACCCGGTAGTAAATTTTTAAATCCTTGTATTCATAAGAAAACTTATCACGAGATGAGATATATAAAATTATCGCGAGATGTTAACCACTAAATTTTGGCCTATTATTGATGACATGGATATCACTGAAATGTGGTTTCAACAGGACGGTGCCACATGTCACACAGCCAATGAAACGATCAATTTATTGCAAACCAAATTTCCCGAGCGCATAATTTCGCGAAATTCAGCTGTTAAGTGGCCAGCCAGATCGTGTGATTTATAATTTTCGGCACGTAACTTGGCAAGAGTCATTAGATGCGCAGAAGTCGTTTTTTAGGTCTCTTTGGTGGTCAAGCGGGACGCGGGGTATGACGTAGCGCCGATCACAGCGCGCTATTGGTGCGTTAGTCGACCCTTGCCTCCCGCACCGCGTTTACATTTCGATTACACTTGCCGGCACGAAAGTTGTACCATTTGTTTTGTTGACTTTTTGGTACGAGTTCAGTTTTAAATTAAGTTTTGATTTTGTTTTGGTTTTGTTAATTGTAGTTGTTTTAAATTTAGTTTTTGTAACGTTTATTACAATGCCAGGACCAAATACCGTTTTACGCAGACATGGCAGAAAAATTTAATTAAAATACTAATTATATATTATTAAAATAATTTTTAATAATAATATTTTTTTACTTACTTAAAAAATGCATATTAAGTTTTATTTATAACACCTAATAAATGTCACGAATTCCTCTGCTTTGTTTATATACAAGATTAAAAATAAATGATGGCAATAACAATAATGACAATCAATAAAAGTGAACAGTTTTTGTTCCACTAAGTGTACGATGCGCGAACTTGCCCCCACTACGCCAAAACCTTGCCAACTAACGTGCCGGGGACTATAACACCACTGGATTATTTTTTGTGGGGCTATGTTAAAGACAGAGTCTATACGGAGCCAATCGAATCGATTGCAGCCTTAAAACTCAAAATCCGTGATGTTATTAACGAAATAAACCCTCCATTTTGCCAAAAAGTGATTAAAAATTTTGATGAAAGAATCAACATCTGTCAGCGTGGTCGTGGTGGACATTTGCCAGATATCATTTTTCATTCATAATTGCCAAACTTTTCTCTTTGTAATACAATAAAAATTTTATTCATTTTCCTCTAAATTCTTTGTTTTATTTTGTTTTAGAAAACAAAGTTCTTGTTGAAATACCCTTTATAATCAGACACGTTTTATTAGTTGTTGTATAAATAATGTAGTTGTCAAAATAGTTAGTCTTTAGCATTATTAGCATCCTTGTGATTTGAAAGTAGGTATAACGAAAAAGAGACGATAAAAGAGACACAATATGACGTGTGTGTTGGAAATGACACAATGAAATATCGTTCATCAACAATAGTTGACAAATTTTAACTGAAATTAAAAGAAATGTTGATATCTGACCAAAATAACGTACGCCCTCGTGCTCTCTCCTTGATCATTTCAGTGCGACTGGAGCCTCCGCTTCATACTAGGATGGGGGAGGAGGTAACACTAAAGGATTTTGTTTTAATGTTATCTACATATTATTTACACTAATGATTGAAAAAAAGTGATCGCCTATTTAATCATTGTGAAATTATATTTCTACATTGTCCTGTGCGATGATACGCGTATTAAAGTATATAGCTGAAAAACAAAAAAGTACTGTTTTACACGGTAGTAAATTTTTAAATCCTTGTATTCATAAGAAAACCGGGAAAAAACTCACGACACGAATGAAATAAATAGTCTTTTTCTTAGATTCTCTCAAAATTTAAGTGAGTCACAGGCACAGGATTAGTGATAAAATGGAATGAATATCTCTTGAATCTTATGACGTCACTTATTTTAGAAGTTATTTGGCAAACACACTTTCTTAATCACATTTGAAATCGACCCAAAACCATCCATCCATTTTTTTGAACTGCCATAATTTATTGATAGTTACAATATTAATAATTATTTTTGATATTTAGATAATAACTAGCAAGAATTGTAGGTAATTTAAAATATATTCTCTACATTAATAAATATTAATTTATGACCCAACTAGCATTATTTTATTGTTTATAACGCTTTCGATAATAAGTACATCCCCGAACCCTTATAGATAGATAATTATTTTTATTGACCTAAAAAAATGTTTCCTACAAATAATATACATGGCATAACGATGATAATATACAATCTCTTTAACGGCTCATAAATTAATAAATTTGACGTGTTTGATACATAATTTGGCTGGTTTATTAATTTATTTTGTATAGCAATAATTCCCTGAACAACCATTCATCCATTTTTACGTGTGGATACAACCGTGCGAGCGGTTAAATCGAAACCGGGCACCGTCTTACTGACTTTGCGGCACGCTAGAGGCCGTAATTTCTCAGAAAAATAAAAAATGAATTTGTAGCTTTAAACACGTTCTAGAAGTTTTGTTTCGGACATGTTTCGATATCTTTGACGAGAAAAAAGGAAATAGAGAAAAACAATTTTTCTCCCCAAACTTGTGGGTCTTTTTATCGATATCTTGATAACGATGATCGATACGTGAAAAATGTAAAGGATCTTAATTGTAGATATCTCAACTTTTATGACAAAACTGAATTTAACCCTTTTTTCAAGATGGCGTAAACTGCACAAGGTTATTTTGGTCGACAATTTGACCTTGGGCTTTTCTAGCCGCCCCCCACGTAATATGCTTTAATAATCTGGCTTTCTCGGTTAATTTTCTTTTCTAACCCGATTTTTCCGAAGTAATGACTATTATGTCTACTAAACAAATATTATGTCAAAATAAGTGTCTTTGTTACCATATAACTGTTAATAATATTTGGCTAAAAAAATAACTTGATAATAACTTGCATAAAACAATAATGTAAGTAATTAAATTGCTATGCAAAATTATTGTGTCACATACCACATCTCACTACAGTAATACCCCGACTTACGCGGATTCGGAGTTACGCGATTTAATTTTCTCGTCTATTCGTTTTTTTTTTGAACGCCGCGCAGTCAAAGTCAAGCGGCGGCGTTTGTTGCTGATTCCCGCCGCCCGCAATCGCATTATTATTCGTTCAGCTTGCAACAGGCACAGATGTGTAGTGATGTAAACTGTGTAGGATAGTGATGATCCAGAGCTGGTGGATTCACACAATGAGGAGCTCACAATTGATGAGCTCATATCAATGCGTGAACAAGGGGAAGAAATTGATAATCATGATTCTTTGGATCCAGTTCAATTAGAAGATCAAGTGACACTTGGAAACTTGACAGAAGCCCTCAGTTCGATTGAAAAAGGGTTAACAATTTTGGAAAGCATAGACTCCAATAAAGAGCGCATTTTTGTTACAAGACATGGAATAAAAAAATTAATAGGAAGCTACGAGGAGATATACGGGAGAAGAAAGCGACTTTGTTACATATGATGAAACCTTCTACATCAAAATAACTTCGGATTGCGTTTATACACTCTATTAATATAGTTTGTCATATTATCTATTATTCTCTATTAGTCTCCAGTCCCAATTAAACATACTTTGTATGACTTTATATGGAAAATTGTACCCCGACTTACGCGAGTTCGACTAACGCGGATAGCGCTCAGTCCCACCTATCGCGTAAGTCAAATAACAATTGTATTACAGCCATCAGCGTTAGTCATCAAGAACGAGGAGGGATGATTGAAAAGAAGATATAGGTATTAAACTGAGTCTACAAATCAATTTTGAGTGCTGTTTAGACAACAATTGTTTTTATATGAAAAGTTGTATTACTCTCTCTGTTTAAGATAATTGTGTGTACTTTATAAAAAAAAAAATTGTATCTAATAACATTCTATTAATAAAATGATTGATTTAATCTACTATTTATTTAATGACTGCCTAATAGAAACGTAATAACCTTAAATTACATGGCTAAGCAGAAATTAAAAATATACCTATATGCTGTGTTACTGTATAGGTTATAATAAAAGAACAGCATAATAACCGACACAACTTAATTTAATGTTAATAATCAACTTTTAACACACAACAAAATAACTTTCAGTAATACAAACGCAAACTTAAGTATAATGAAAACTAATCAAACCCAGCCTCACATAGAGCTAATCTATTTCATACCACTTCATTTCGTAGACAAATATATTTATTTATTTTAATATCTCAATCAATCAATCAAATCAAAAATCATTTATTCATATAGGTAACATAATGTACACTTATGAACGCCAAAAAAAAGAAAGAAATCTATCTTCTAATCAGTTTAGAAAAAGTAATTGTTATGAACAAAAAAAAATAGAAAGCTTAATAAGTACTTAAATGATCATACATAATCATAGACACATATAATCATATAATCATGACACATAATGATGGTATTTCATACTAAGTGTAAAACAGAATAATGTTTTTATCCAAAACCTTAATCAATATTTATAAAGATATAAGAACCGCCAATTCATTATATCATTTATTTTAAATTGAAGGATACTTGAAATTCTTTAAATAAATGAAATTACTTATTTGAAAATATCTGCACTATTGTGTTTTTCTATATCCAGCGTTCTTGTCATTGATAAAAATGTGATATTCTTCTTCAAAGGCAGAAAAATACAACCAGAAGTTTTTGAACATTTGGAACTGTGTAATTATTATATTTATAATTTTAGTATACCTATTTATAAAACAGGATGAATCCGCTGGAGACAAGACATGATCAAGAGTGTTGTATAGGCAGGAAACTTATCGTAAGAAAAAAGCATTGCATTTGAAAGATTGCAAATGAAAAATGATGGTTACTGGTACAGAGGTGTTATCGGAATGACAAATTAATTATAAAAAATAAAAAACATTTGTGCAATTCACACATCGTAGAAGTGAAACCTTCAAAAACAAATATAAATTAATCATTTTCCACTATCTAAATGTGTGTGTTCTTTAAAAACAGTATATTTTAATTATACATTTTAATTTATAAGTTTAATATAAATCTTTAATTTGACAAAAACTAAAACAACGAAAGTTTGAAATTCGATCAAAAAAAAAGCGGCAGTAAATAGAGGCTGTATAATGCCTCCTATCTCATTTTCTCCCACGTTAAATCATATGATGAATTGATGTTTCTGTCTCTCTTTACCGCTGCATCCGGTTTGAAATCACGACGATTCGAAAGAAGTTTATCTATCTCATTTTCTCCCACGTTAAATCATATGAATTAATGTTTCTGTCTCTTTTTACTGTCGCTTTTTCGTTGCATCCGGTTTGAAATCACAACGATTCTAAAGAAGTTTCACTTCAATAATAGACGCCTTGTTCCGCTTGTAGATATGACATCTGCTGCGCAGTTGCTAATCAATATGTGTAGGCGCTATGCACCAACAAGTGTATCGATAAATTAGTTCTGAGATAAAGATTATCTTTCATTAACTTAGATTATCTATTAACTAGACTCTTCGTTTATCTCAGCAGCCCATATAGGAAATGTTATAGATTTCGTAAATTCCACATCATTTCTTGGGTATTGAAAAAGAGAGACAGTGACCAACGACGAGAAACCAGTTGGTCGTTTCATGGTCGTTTTTTCTTCGCCATCTATAGATATTGTATTAAGTATTTTTTAATTGCTTGCATAATTTATTTATTGAAATAGAGGTTTAAAGTGCAAGAAAACGGGCCTTCTGTAACAATAACAAAGTTCTATTTGACTGATCCTAATGCTTATGGATATGAATTTATCGTAAAAAAATGCTGTATTTATAAATATTAACTTATACACTTACCACATATATATAGATTGTCCTAGATTAGAATATTTTCACATAAAACAACCCTTAACTTCGCTAAAAAATGGCTAACTCATGATTTACAAGAATCATGATATCACCTAGGAAAAAGCAACTTTTTATTTGACGTAAAAAATCGATTTTTATTATTACCATGACTGCGTACAAAGTATCGTAATCAGCTCGGCTAATTATTTTTATTATTAACATTATTTATGTACCGATCCCACAAAATATAAATATACGCGCGAGTGTAGGTACGCGACGAGTGTAGGTAGTGTAAACACGCTTTGGTGTATCTCTGTGTTTTGTGTAAACTAAAAATAGTTTCTTAACTCAAATTATTTTACTTTCACTGTTAGTGATGTACTAGTGTTGTTTTACTTATGAATCGCTAATTTTTCCTCAATTATATCCTTCAGATACTAATAATTATCCCATTGTTGAATTTTATTTGTTGAAAACTACCCTCATCTTTTATTTCTCAATCAACATACATTATTATTATGGAAGAGCTAAAAAAGTCATTGACTGATGTGTCAGTAATGGTATCCACCAAGATGGATGAGTTCCAGCAGCGGCTTCTAGCAGCACAGGAAAGGTCTCCATCCCTGGAGCAAACACCGCTCACTAGGGAGTTTGAAGCTTTCAAAAGTTCCGTTCTATTCTGCCTTAAGAATCTTCAGGGACAAATGGAAATTCTTTTCAAGGTGCAAGAGGAGCAGGAAATGCGCAGCAGACGTAAGTGCTTGTTGTTACATGGCATCAATGAAACAAAGGATGAGAACCCAGGTACAATAGCTAACATGTTATCCGTGCTGCTCAAATGCCCAAACATAAGTGAAGCTAGTTTTAGTAGATGTCACAGAATGGGCATAAGACGTGATGGCAAGCCTCGCCCAGTACTAATTAAGCTACGGGAACATTGTGACAAGGACAAGATTTGGTTGGCTAAAACTGAATTAAAGGGGACCGGTATCACCTTATCTGAGTTTCTGACCAAAACCAGGCATAATTTGTTTATGGCAGCAAGAAGGCGGTTCGGAGTAAGCAAGTGTTGGACCAGGAATGGCCACATTTTTGTTATTGATGCTAATGGTGAGCGACGCCGTGTCAATTCAATTAAAGATGTTGATGCGGCTCCTGCAAGCACCCCACCCTCTACTACCGATACTAAGGCAGCATCCCCCAACTTAAAATCTAGAAACAGGAAGATTACAAAGAACTGATTTAAAGTGGGTTAGCTCAACTTCAAATTATGTTTCTGTTGCTAGCTGCACACTTAGCATATCTTTAAATTTGTGTCACATTAAGCAATCACCAACAACATTTAGTTTTAATAACTTGTATGGGTTATATTTGTATGTGATTTTCTTGTACTTCTATGTTCAATTATGTGTATATATGCTAGCTGCACACTTAGCATATCTTTAAATTTGTGTCACATTAAGCAATCACCAACAACATTTAGTTTTAATAACTTGTATGGGTTATATTTGTATGTGATTTTCTTGTACTTCTATGTTCAATTATGTGTATATATGCTAGCTGCACACTTTGCATATCTTTAAATTTGTGTCACATTAAGCAATCACCAACAACATTTAGTTTTAATAACTTGTATGGGTTATATTTGTATGTGATTTTCTTGTACTTCTATGTTCAAGTTTGTTTTTTTGTTTAGGCGATGATTGTTTGATTCTTTGACACTGTCACATTGGGATGTGTTCGTGGTACATGTAGTGAGTTTTATGTGTTAAACAGTTCTTTCTTTTAGTTTTCATTTTGTATTAATTTTTAAACTGATCATTGGTACATTGTAACCTTCAACTTTGTTTGCTTATTGTAATCCTTAGCCCATTGACAGACTATAAGTATTAACATGAAACGTGACGTGACACTGTCAAAGGTTGTGATTGTCAGTTTAATGACCGATTATGTGTGTTTCCACAGATCATAAAATTATTTTTGTGATCTGTGAAAGTACATGTTAGGAGATGTCATAAGCTTTTACAATAACTTTCCACTATAAACGATATCTAAATTCGCTTGTTAAATTGTTTTTTTAGATATAGTTAAAATTAGTTTATTTAACCCTTTTAAGTTAAGTTAAGTTTGTTATTATTATTATTATTTTATTTTTTTTAAAGTGTGTGTCTATATTATCTTTTACACTACTAATATTAGCGGTTTATATAAGTTAAAAATTTATAAACTTAGTACACCTATAGATAAATATCATTGTTAACACATGAATCACGATAGTGAAGCTACTGAATTTGCATCGGTCTCTTCGTCAGATTACGATTCTTTCCATAGCGCTGAAACATCTCCCCCTCCCTTGCATTGTATCCTCACGGCTTTATTCAAAGACCAATCCAGACACTTTAATGCCGTTCATATCAATGCACAAAGCGTTCCTGCTCACCATTTGGACTTGTTGACAACCTTTGTATCCAACGAAATTCATGCTATCCTCATATCAGAGTCTTGGCTGTCTCCAGCCCTCTCCTCCATCAGCTATTCTATCCCCGGTTTTAACCTAATAAGAAATGACCGAGTTGGTATGCGTGGAGGTGGCGTCGCTATTTACCTACGATCGCACATCCCTTACACTATTGTCAATATGTCTCCACAACCACCACCACCTAATGCATGCGAGCATCTTCTGATCGAGGTTATGCTCAGTAAAACAAAAATTCTCCTTGGAGTGTTCTACTCTCCTTCTCTCTTAGTCGACTATTTTTCAGGCTTTGATGATACTCTTGAAAGGTTTGCGCCTCTCTATAAAAACATTTTATAGAGAGGGGTTATGGGTGATTTCAATACCTGCTTAATAAAAGACGACTGTCGATCGAAAAAGTTGCTCTCCATCACTGACTCTTATAATCTTCATAACCTGCCACTTAGCGCCACGCACAAAGTCCCTGGCTCCACTCCTTCCCTATTGGACCTTATATTTACCTCTTCTCCTGACCTAGTCACTAGTCATGGCCAACTTCCTGCTGTTGCCTTTTCTCATCACGATCTCCTTTATTTGTCCCTCAATCTTAAACCTCCCAAACTAAAACCCACCGTAGTTCTTAGGCGTAATTTTGCTGCGATCGACTCCGAGCGTCTGCTTACTGATGCAGCTAAAATCGACTTTAGCACGATTTACGAGTGTCCCACCCTCAATGGTAAAGTTGATCTACTAAATTCCTCCATTACTAATCTTTTCGATATTCATGCCCCTTTGAGGCCAGTTAAACTCAAGCATTTACCTGCTCCTTGGCTCAATGATGAAATCAAAACTTTGATTAAACAAAAAAACCGTGCTAAAGCCAAGATGAGAACAGCCAAAACGGACAAGGATCGTGTATTTTACAAATCCTTGCGCAACCGTTGCAACACGCGTTGTCGGGATGCGCAGAGAAGACACATTCACGACTCAGTGTCAAGTGGGGATCCCTCAAAAACATGGAATTTTTTAAAATCTCTGGGTGTCGGTAAGCCGCCACGTGCTTCCATATCTCCCGATATCGAGGTAAACAGCCTAAACGCCCATTTTACCTCTCACTCTACTCTAAGTAATATCGATCTGGATTTAACACTTGAGAATATATCATCTCTCCCTCGTCCTAGTTTTCCATCTTTCTCATTCGCTGAATTTTCTTGCCAGAACGTTGAATCTGGTATTTCGTCTATTCATTCCAATGCTGTTGGTTCTGACCTGATTGGTCGCGCTATGATCATACCTATTCTCTCTCTTATACTTCCTGTAATCACACATATTTTTAATTTTTCCATTTCTACAGGTGAATTTCCTTCTTGCTGGAAGGATGGACTTATCATCCCTATCCCCAAAAAGGCTAATCCTAGTACTTTTTCTGATTTTCGACCCATCTCAATTCTGCCTTTTCTATCCAAGGTACTTGAACGCCTTATACATGATCAATTAAATGATTTCCTTAACAAAAATTCCATACTGAGTCCACTTCAGTCCGGGTTTCGATCTGGACATAGCACGACTACTGCTCTGGTCAGGGTAGCCGATGATATTCGCGAAGGCATGGACCACAAACAACTCACAATTCTCACACTACTAGATTTCAGCAACGCTTTTAATACTATTAATTTTGAAATTTTAATGGAGTTGCTTAGGTCTATAAATATTTCTTCACATGCTGTTAACTGGTTCTCTAACTATCTTAATGGGCGCCGCCAGTGCATTAAGACAAGCGATTGCGTATCTCAATGGAGTTTCATTAAATCTGGCGTACCGCAAGGTGGCGTACTTTCTCCTCTTCTTTTCGCTATTTATATTAACTCTTTAACGTCCCGTCTTTCTACTAATTTTCATTTATACGCTGACGATCTCCAAATCTACGTTCAATCAAGTCTCGATGATCTCCCGCAGGCCATACATTCCACAAACTATGAGCTGGCAAAGATAGTTGACTGGAGCAAAAATTTTGGTCTTCTAATCAATCCCAACAAGAGTAAAGTCATAATCATTGGCAGCCCCTATTTCACGACGAGAATTGATTGGGCCACTGTACCACCTATACATATCAACGGCGTAACTTTAAATATAAGCCGTGCAGTTAAAAATTTGGGGGTCTTATTTGATCAAAACTTATCCTGGGAGCAGCATGTCAAAGAAGTTAGCCGCAAATTGTATGGTGCCTCTAGTATCCTCCGACGTCTCAGTAATTTCCTTCCCTTTAGTACTAAAACCTCACTGGCACAATCTCTCCTCCTGCCTTTACTGGACTACGCCGATTCTTGCTCCTCCGATATGAGCGAGGAATTGCTAAACAAACTGGATCGTCTCCAAAACTTCTGTATCCGATTTATTTTCGGTCTAAGAAAGTATGATCATATCTCTGCGTTCCGTAAGCGGCTAGGTTGGTTACCCATTCGACAGCGACGTGATGCTCATATTCTCCATCTAGTATATTCCATCCTGTTCAATCCTAAAACTCCTTCTTATCTCAAAAATGATTTCAAATTTTTGGGTTCACATAACTATAGTTTACGCTCTTCCGAAAACTATACCCTTGAAATCCCATCTCATAACTCCTCTTTTCTTGGCGATTCCTTTAAGGTTTCAGCAGTTCGGCTATGGAATTCACTTCCCGTCACTATTCGCTTAGCTCCTTCTCTATCTTCCTTTAAATTTCTGCTTTATAAGCATTACCTGTCCATGTCATACCACTAACTACTTACTGACGTGAGACCGATCTTCTTCATCTTAGATTGTCCTGATTCATGTGCACTGTTTACTTTTTGTTTTGTTTTATGTAACTTGTATCAGTTTAGTTTATTTTTATTTCTTTTTGTTTCTGTTAAGTATGTTTTGTTTTGTTTTTTTTTTTCCCTTTTTATTTTTGCACTTCTTGCCTACCTTATCTAATATACTCATAGTGGTTTTTTTTTTTTCCTTTACTAACAGTGGTTGTCTGGAAGAAATCGCTCTAAAGCGATAAGGCCGCCAGTTGCTTGTCATTAAATTATGTTTAATATTTTCCTTTTATGTAATGCAACAAAGTGTAAATAAATAAATAAATAATATGGGGACATTATCGGATAACAGTTTCAACGCCCCAACTGGGAATTAGAAATACTAGTTTGCTGTGATAATATTTTTTTTATTTATTCACACTTCGTGGCTTGAAAGAAACACAAATAACACAATACATATAAATTACAAGGGATGCAACGGGCGGCCTTATCGCTAACAAGCGATCTCTTCCAGGCAACCCTAGTAAGAAAAGAAAACAATAAATAAAAAAATAATATGTGCAATTCACACATGGTAGAAGTGAAACCTTCAAAAACAAAGTTTTTATAATTAATCAAATATAAATTAATCATTTTCCACTATCTAAATGTGTGTGTTCTTTAAAAACAGTATATTTTAATGATACATTTTAATTTATAAGTTTAATATAAATCTTTAATTTGGCAAAAACTAAAACAGCGAAAGTTTGAAATTCGATCAAATGAAAAAGAGAGGCTGTATAATGCCTCCTATCTCATTTTCTCCCACGTTAAATCTTATGAATTGATGTTTCTGTCTCTCTTTACCGCTGCATCCGGTTTGAAATCACGACGATTCTAAAGAAGTTTATCTATCTCATTTTCTCCCACGTTAAATCATATGAATTAATGTTTCTGTCTCTTTTTACTGTCGCTTTTCCGTTGCACCCGGTTTGAAATCACAACGATTCTAAAGAAGTTTCACTTCAAAAATGATGAGTGCAAGAAGTGCATAACCAGAAGTTATATAAAAAACAAAATCGATTTTTATTAATCTATAGAACCTTAATCTAGAGAAAATAAAAAAAAAACAATATCAATAACTAACTAAAACTAAAAAGCTAATCTTACAGATTCAAGAATAGCAAATAGTGAATGACATATACAAAAAGAAGAGGAGAGGAAGGGATGCTAGATTATTGAGTGTCTTCTCAAGAGAAGATTTATCATGGGTAGTAGAAGAGAAAAGTGAGAGTAAAGATTGTCTATATCAATGAATGAATGAATGAGCTGAAGAAATATTATTCTGTGCCGCTCTGCCAATCCCCAAGTTTTTGAGGAACTTCCAGATTTCCGTGGTGTCGCCATTGGATATTGAATCGTGAATATGTTGTCTTTGAGCATCACGACAGCGAGTGTTACAACGATTACGAACTACTTTATATTTTTCGCGCTCTGCATCAGATTTGGCAGCTCTCATTTTAGCTTTGGCTCTGTTTTTTTGTGAATCAAACTTTTTATATAATCAGAGAAATGTTTAAGTTTAACACGTCTCACTGGGGCGTGCTTATCATAGAGGTTTGTGATAGAATAGGTGAACAGCTTGAGCACCTTGTCATCGAGAAAGGCTAAGTCGTATAGACCACTCCAGTCAAATTTGATTGAACGCATCACTAAGCAGGCTCTCATGATCGATTTCACCATAGCTGCGACGCATAACCACTGTCGGTTTCTGCTTGGGTGGCTTCGCATTAAATGAGAGATAGAGAAGGTCATGGTGTGAGAAAGCGACAGCAGGAAGTTGCCCATACTTAGCCACAAGGTGAGGAGAAGAAACAAAAATAAGATCTAAAAGTGACGGAGTAAGACCGGGGATTTTATGCGTAGCATTGAGATGCAAGTTTTGTTGTGAGTCAAAGAAATAAGCCGTCTGGAGCGAGAATCATTTTTCAGCAGGCATGTGTTAAAGTCACCCATGATTATTGTGTTTTTATATAAGGGAGAAAATTGATCACTTGCGTCTTCAAAGGAAGCAAAGTAGTCCACCGATGATGACAGGGAATAGAAGACTCCCAAGAGAAGCTTACAATTGGAGAGAAGAACTTCTATAAGGAGGTGCTCGGCTGCATTGCTAGGTGGAGGCTGTGGTGATGAGTTAATGATCGAAAAGGGGATGTGAGAACGCAAATAAATTGCTACAGCACCTCCTCGCATGCTGATTTGGTAATTTCTAATTAAATTGTAACCAGGAAGAGAGTAAGTAACAGAGGAGAGGGAAGGATTGAACCATGTTTCAGAAAGAAGTATGGCATGGATGTCTTTAGAAGCCAACGCGAGCAGATCTGTGTGATGAGCTGGAACACTTTGAGAGTTAATGTGTATAACGTTAAAGTGCTTAGACAAGTTTTGGAAAATAGAGGATAAGGAATCAGGTAGGGGAGGCGTGGAAGAGTCTATACTATGGAAGGAGTCACAATCGGACGATTCCAGAGATAAGACATCAGAGTTATCATAATTGCAATCCTTGAATTCACAAAAGATATATCCAACAGACAATGAGATACGGCTATATCCAAGAACAAGTCACACACACAAATAAACCTATGTAACTATAAGAACACAAAAGGGAATAGTTAGTTATGTGCCAGCCCTGCACCTAACAATATAGGATTTCTGCTGACGAAGGACGCCACCGGCGACGCTAGATATAGTACTTAGTTTTAAGAATTCATTCTTGTAAGCATCGCGCTTGAGATCACTCTATTAATTTGTAATTATAATAAATTAGTTTAATATTAAATTGGTTTTTTTTGGAGTGCACCGGCGGGTGAAATATAATTGGCGCAGTCGGTAGGATCATTAGTAGTTAATTTATCTGACTCCGAATCGACTGTGACATGTCCTGACGAGCGACCTCTTATTAGCCTTTCATCGACTGATACTGCACCAACTTTAAGAGCCTACAGCACTGACGAAAGCGCTGATATAAATCAGGAAGGTACAAAACATACTAGTCGCGAAAGTCCAATACTTGACATCCCCATAAGTGAAGACCCTCTTAACTTGTTTCGAAAGCAAATCCTAATAAAAATCACAAATAACTCACCCTCAACTAAACCCGTTCTTAATAGACCTTTTGAGAATTTTTCGCGCGTCTCTGTACAAATTGAAACTTCAACAAGAAATTATCGCCATAATTAAAAAATATGTAGATCCGAAAATACGTACTGCTATACTCGTCGAACCCTTAGGAAAAATGTTGAGTACCTATTATCCAAAACACTTTTCGAAGCTCATCTATGAAATTATTACTTGTTAATTAAACGGCAAGTTGAAAATATTAGAGATTATTTAACCCAACAGGACACGATTAGAAAATATCATGAAGGTAAAACCAACCACCGCGGAATAAATGAAACATATATGTCCTTATCCCAAAGGTATTTCTGGCCTAAAATGAAACATGATATAGTTAATTACATAAGCATATGCCCAATCTGTAACTCCGCAAAATACGACCGTAATCCCGTACGCCCAGAGTTTAAAATTGTACCGCCGCCTTCTCGACCATTTGAAACAGTTCACATAGACGTCTTGACCATAGAACAAGATAAATTTTTGACTTTCATTGACGCATTTTCTAAGTATGCTCAAGCATACCGACTTATTCAGACGTAGGGACCTGACGACCCCATCGCCCACTGGTGAAATAACCTGTGAAAGAGGTTATTTCACCAGTGCAATCAGTCAACCCCCTTCCTAGTGGGAGTGCCATGCTGTTGCTTTCGGGCTTCAGCCAAATGGGCAGGCACGACCGGGGCAGTACCACTGTCTCACAGAAAACCGGCGTGAAGTGATGCAATAGGTTTATCTTATTGTACTCGCGTTTCGTTCGGTGAGTGAGACTCCCGGAGCCCATCCCCCCCCCCTTCCCGAGAGTATGACGGTGCAGTTTAAAGAAAGATTACCCCAGGGGGGTACCACACGTGGAGAATCCCCCTCTGGGCGTCCATCATCGGAACAATCAGTATCCGGTGGTGGATGCACAGGCTGCCCTTCGTATTCTGGGGTGGGCAAAAACTGCGCTCTAAACAATACATCCAGTTCTAGTTTTAGGTTTCGATCTCGGGGCAAACGGAAGAATTCGCCGAAGGCAACCCCTTCCACGCTCACAGTGGACTTCACCAATGTTAGGGGGCTCAACTCAAACCTAAGCGCGGTTCACTTTCACCTTGAATCTGCGAAGCCGGCCTTATTCTTCCTCACTGAGACTCAGATATCCTCCCCGGCTGTTACTTCTTACCTCTCCTACCCGGGGTACAAATTGGAACATTCATTTGTGCCGCGGGCGGGAGTTTGCGTGTACGTCAGAGAGGATATCTGTTCTCGTCGCCTCGGGACGCTTGAAGGAAGGGACCTATCTAACCTCTGGCTCCGCATAGACTGCGATGACCATCCGCGATTCTATGCGTGCCTGTATAGGTCCCATAGCGGAAATGACGAAACTGACCGACTCATCGAGCACATCCAAATGGCTACAGATTCCCTGCTTGAAAGGGTTCCTACCGCCGAAATCGTGATACTTGGCGATTTTAACGCCCACCATGCCGATTGGCTCGGCTCTGAAACCACCGATCACGCGGGAAGATCCTTTCACGACTTTGCTTTAGCCTACGACCTGACACAAATGGTCCCTGCGATTACGCGAATACCAGATGTGGACGGTCATAAACCCTCTTTGTTGGACCTTCTGCTGACTTCGCATCCGGAGAACTATCAAGTCTCCGTTGACCCGCCATTGGGTTCATCGGATCATTGTGTGGTCCGGAGTACTGTGCCATCTACGCGCCCTTCGCGGTCGCGCTTTTTGGGTTTTCGCCGTATTTGGCACTACAAGTCAGCAGATTGGGACGGGATGCGGTCTTTCTTTGCGTCCTACCCTTGGGGGCCTATTTGCTTTTCGTCTGAAGCTCCAGATTCCGTCGCTGCCTCTGTCGCCGAAGTGGTTCTGCAGGGAATGGAACTCTTTATTCCTTTTTCTGCGGTGCCTATCGGTGGCAAGTCTCAGCCCTGGTTTAAGCGTTCTTGCAAGACAGCCTCGCGTCGAAACCGAGAATGCTTGAAGACATGGGCAGAAGCGGCGAAATCTCGTGATGCTAATACCAGCGAACTCAAAAAAGCATATAACTCAGCCTCCAGGTCCTTCAA
Source organism: Pieris rapae (assembly GCF_905147795.1). Taxonomy (NCBI): domain Eukaryota; kingdom Metazoa; phylum Arthropoda; class Insecta; order Lepidoptera; family Pieridae; genus Pieris; species Pieris rapae. The sequence goes on along the minus strand of NC_059533.1, from coordinate 949,307 downwards.
ACGGGAAATCACTAAAGCAAAGTCAGAGCACATTGCCAGATTTGGCGAGAGATTGGCTCAACTCCCTTCGGGGACTCGAGCCTTCTGGTCTCTAGCCAAAGCTGTCCAAGGGAATTTTTGTCAGCCCTCCATTCCACCATTGCACAGGGAGGATGACTCGCTGGCCCACACTGCGAAGGAGAAGGACGACCTTTTAGGCTGTCTCTTCGCGTCCAACTCGACTTTGGATGACCGAGGGAGATCACCACCGAGCATTTCACGGTGTGATTCTTGTTGGCTCCGGTCTTAACGCGCCTTTTCCGGTACCTGTACTCGCTTGGCACTGTCCCGGAGTGCTGGAAGATCGCATCGATACATCCGATCCCTAAAAAAGGCGATCGCTCCGATCCGTCCAACTATCGCCCAATAGCGATAACCTCCTTGTTCTCCAAAATAATGGAATCCATTATTAATTGCCAGCTCCTGGAGTATCTGGAGGGCCACCAGCTGATAAGTGACTCTCAGTACGGCTTTCGTCGTGGTCGTTCGGCTGGTGACCTTCTTGTATACCTTACGCATAGATGGGCGGAGGCAATTGAGTCCAAGGGGGAGGCTCTAGCGGTTAGTTTGGACATAGCGAAAGCCTTCGATCGGGTGTGGCACAGAGCACTGCTCTCGAAGCTTCCAGCCTATGGGCTTCCCGAGAAATTATGCGATTGGATCTCCAGCTTTCTGGCCGATCGGAGCATCAAGGTCGTCATCGACGGAGCATGTTCCGACCTTAAACCCGTGAACGCTGGGGTTCCACAAGGCTGTGTTTTATCCCCGACCCTGTTTCTTCTGCATATCAATGATATGTTGCAACTTAGCAACATTCACTGCTATGCGGATGACAGCACTGGGGACACTCTTTACACTGGCCGGACAAGTATTTCTCGGGCGGATGTCGATGAGTACCGGAACAAACTTGTGTCTGAAGTAGAAACCCTACTACGTGGAGTCTCTGACTGGGGCAGACTAAACCTAGTCCAATTTAACCCCAAAAAGACACAAGTTTGCGCGTTTTCCGCTAAAAAAACACCCTTTGTCGATACTCCTCTTTTCGAAAACACTCTCCTTAAAGCCACAGCCAGCATTGGAATACTTGGCGTTGACATATCGAACGACGTTCAGTTTCGCGGTCACTTGGAGGGAAAGGCAAAATTAGCCTCCAAAAAGCTCGATGTGCTCAGCAGGGCGAGACGGTACTTCACTCCGGGCCACCGCTTGCAACTATATAAAGCGCAAATTCGGCCCCACATGGAGTACTGTTCCCACTTTTGGGCGGGTGCTCCCCAGTACCAGCTTCTTCCACTTGACCGTATTCAACGAAGAGCGGTTCGAATCGTTGACGACCAAAATCTCTCCAAGCGGCTTGATCCTTTGGCGTTGCGTAGAGATGTGGGGTCTCTCTGCATCTTCTACCGCATTTACCATGGAGAGTGTTCAGAGGACTTGTTCGGATTAATACCTGCAGCTGAGTTTCATCATCGGACGTCGAGGCAGAATACGAAATTCCACCCGTATCACCTCGACGTCCGCCGTTCCACAACTGCGCGTTTTTCCAGGCAGTTTTTGCCGCGCACCACCACTCTGTGGAACCAGTTGCCAACTGAAGTATTTCCGAACCAATTCGACTTAGGGTCCTTCAAGAAAAGAGCGTACCAATTCTTAAAAGGCCGGCAACGCACTCGCGAGCCCTCTGGCATTGAGGGTGTCCATGGGCGGCGGTATCACTTAACATCAGGTGAGCCTCCTGCCCGTTTGCCCCCTGTTCTATAAAAAAAAAAAAAAAAAAACTTAATGACTGTACAGCTCCAAACATAATTGATAAACTATTAACTTTCATGACACATCATGGATCACCTATGACTTTAATTTCCGATAGAGGAACAGAGTTCACAAATCAAGTATTTGCTGAATTCCTACGCCTACATAAAATAAATCACCATATGATAGCACCTCACAGTCCTAATGAAAACTGAATGATAGAGCGTTTACATAGCACCCTTATAGAACATATTAGAATATTAAGATTAAAACACAAAAACGAATCGGCAGCCAATTTAATTCTATACGCTATTTTAGCATACAATAATTCTATACATAGCTTCACTAAATGTAGACCATATGACATTGTTACTGGACATTATGACTTTTGTCTGGACATTAGGACTTTAAATCTGTAGGGTCTCTAGGCGACCCTACAGATTTAAACTTAACAGATAGACTTTTACAACAATACATACAAAGTCACCGTAACAATATGCTAACAGTGTATAGTATGATACATTACTCATCGTTCGCAGAACGCCGAGCGATAATGCAGAGACACAATTCCCATAGGGAACCCGAGACTGATTACACACCTGGACAGGATGTTTATATAAGTAATCCGATAGCTGCGAGATAAAAGTTAGCTCAACGTTACATACAAGATAAAGTTATTACAAATTTACCCATACATATATATATACCTCTAAAAAACGATTACCTGTATCAAAGTCCCGACTAAAACGTGTTGGTCAGGATGCTGCTGACAACCCTGGTGTTGTCCCTGGACATAGACTCCTGGGTCATTCCCAGGAGATAATACTTGAGAATATGGACAACGGACCTGGACTGTTACCGTTTAATATCGGACTTACTGACATAATTACCCATTATCATACCTTTTTGCATTTCATTGACTTGGATAAAATTGGCCTGAAGATTGAAACATTAAAGACTCAAATTCATGACATTGAGGGTTACTTTGACAACCACATTTTACCTATTTCTAAAGCTCGTCTTCAACATTTAACGGAAAAATTAGATAAAGCATCGTTGTTATTAAGTACATTAAAACCTGGTCGCGTTAAAAGAGGTTTAATTAATGGTTTAGGCTCTATTATTAAAAGTGTAACCGGTAACTTAGACTACAGCGATGCCATTAAATATGACGAGGCCATTAAATTTCTTCAAAATAATCAAGATAGATAGATTTCCGAATTTAATAATCATATTAAATTCGGAAATAATAATAGTCTTAGTAAGGCGTGGATGTCCGAGCACGCGAAAATTATTGATAAATTAGTGGAAAATCAAATTGATTTAAATAAAACAATGTATTTTATGATTTCGAAATTTAATACTGAACATGTAGATACAGTAATCTTCGCAGAAATTTCCCAATTATTAAATTCATTTGATGATAATATTAATGAGCTACAATTAGTTATAAGAAATATCGAAGATAGTTTAGCTTTTACGCGCACTTATACAGCGCACCATATTATGTTAGATATAAGTATGTTAGGTACTTTAAGTTCTGTTTATAAACTGGAACAGTTATTAGATTTAGAACTCCGCGAAAACTATAGCGTAATTCGCACTGGGTCATATTTTAGTAATAAGTGAATAGTATTACGGTTTCCCAAAATATCCCCTTATACTTTTACCCTTTTTAAATTATCCATCTTACCAAATCATTACCAACACATTATTATACCTCCCTTTCCTTATATAGCAACCAATAACGATAATTATGTGTACATAGAGGCTGAATGCCCGAAGTCAAGAAATCGGTTTCTGTGTGAAGAGACACTTAATCATCATATTATAAAACGTTCACCTGATTGCATAGCAGACCTTGTCATCAGCCAGCAAGTGTCAAATTCATAAGGGCCTCATAGCCTAGCGGTCTTTGTATGTGGCCGCTGTGGTGAGGGGTACTGGGTTCGATTCCCGGTTCGAGGATAAGTTTTCAATTTATCCTCGGCCTTTGGTAGGGTTGTACGGTACCGGGCGAGTGCTTAAACCGTACATGGTGGGCACGGTTGAATTTCTATAGTATGCAGAGGGCATGGAACTATAGAAAGGAAACTGTGTAGGTTTAGAACCGTAGCAATACGTTCTAGGCCGAGGATGGTAATTACAGTGGTCAGTAATTCAACATTCCTTTTTATCCCTGGGGGCGCCCTTACCGAGCAGCTCGGAAAAGGCTGAAGGGCGCAGGGGCTCCACTAACAGAGACTCTTGAGCCCACCTTGCTTGATAATGTGATTTCGGGGCTTTTCCCTTTGCCTCCGAACATCGTCCTTCCAAGAATGGTGACCTCGGTGGTGGTGGGGGACGTCGATAGAGAGCAAGCTCCTGAGGTGACTGACCCAGAAAAAGAGTCCATACTTTGTCGCCTGAAGAGCAGAAAGAAGGCACCAGGTCCAGATGGCTTGCATGCTAGGGTCTTAGCGGTAACTTTTCCCCACATGGGGGAAACCATTCGGGGTCTGTTTAACCTATGTCTACGTAGTGGACGGTTCCCGATAGCATGGAAGGAGGGCCAATTGTGTCTCATCCGAAAGGAAGGTCGTGCGCCGAACAGCCCTGGAGCTTACCGGCCCATAATTCTCTTAGACGAAGCTGGTAAGGCGTTGGAATGGATTATTGCCTCTCGTTTGGGCCGTCACCTCTCGATCGTCGGGCCGGACCTGGACGAAGCCCAATATGGCTTCCGGGCTGGTCGCTCTACAATCGATGCTCTCACGGACCTAAAACAGCACACCAAGAGAGTAGTCGAGCGGGGTGGGAGGGCGTTAGCAGTGTCTCTCGACATTGCCAATGCCTTTAATAGCCTTCCATCTGGCGTGATCAGAGAGGCCCTTAAATTTTTCGAGGTTCCCCTGTACTTGCGCCGAATAGTAGGGAGCTATCTGGAAGGACGACAGGTCGCTATTGTGAACGGACAGGGAGAAATCGTTCGCTATCCGGTGATGTGCGGAGTTCCACAGGGATCAGTTCTTGGACCGTTTCTGTGGAATATTAGCTATGATTGGGTGCTGCGAGGTGCACTGCTTCCTGGGATGCGCCTCTTCTGCTATGCAGACGACACTCTAGTCGTAGCGAGCGGAGGGTCATTTGGGGAGGTGGCTCAGCTTGCGATGGCCGGTACAAGGCTTGTTGTTAGGCGGATCCAGGCCCTGGGTCTCAAGGTGTCCCTTGACAAAACGGAAGCCCTGCTATTTCATGGCCCGAAGATGGGTCCTCCTTCGGGGGCGGCATTGGTGATTGAAGGCCTTAGGATTCCAGTGGCCCCCTCCATGAAATATCTTGGTCTTGTTTTAGATGGTCGCTGGAATTTCGAGCCCCATTTTAAATCTCTCGAGGGGAGACTTGTGAGGGCGGCAGGAGCACTTGGCACGCTCTTGCCTAACCTTGGAGGCCCATGCCAGAGCGTGCGCCGGCTGTACTGCGGAATCATTCGCAGTATGGCCCTGTACGGGGCCCCCATTTGGGACGACGCGCTGAGCAGGCGGACGAACCGTATGCTTATACGGAGGCCGCAGCGAGTGATCGCGGCTCGGGCAGCTCGCTGCTACCGTACAGTATCGTTTGAGGCGGCCTGTGTGTTAGCTGGTACTCCTCCTTGGGAGCGGGAGGTAGAACTGATTGCTGCCTCATACCGCGCGAAGGCCGAGGTAATGGATAGCGGGAACGTCACATGGGGGGAAATAGCGGGGCATGTGAGGCGTCATACCAGAGACATTCTTTTTAAAAGGTGGTCTGACGATCTTGCTACGCCCCGCGCTGGTGCATTGACGGTAGGGGCAATCCGCCCAGTCCTAAAAGACTGGGTGAATAGACATTGGGGTGCTGTGACGTTTCGGCTATCGCAGATATTGTCTGGGCATGGATGCTTTGGTCGGTATTTACATAAGGTGCCTAGAAGGGAGATGCATCCGTTGTGCCACCACTGCGGCGCTCCAAATGACACGGCGGAGCATACTGTGGCTGAGTGTGTCACCTGGACAAGGGAGCGTCATGACCTGGTATCGGTTATAGGGGCGGATCTCACTTTACCGGGAATTATAATAGCCATGCTAGGGAGCGAGGAGGCCTGGAGTGCAATGGTCTCCTTCTGTGAGCATGTAATGCTGCAGAAGGAGGCAGCTGAGCGACTGAGGGAGAGGTCTGGGGATGATTGTAGAAGGACCGGTAGTTCAAGGTTGGGGGCTCGACCTCGAGTAGCTCGGAACCGCAGGTCATGATTAGCTCTCTATGTCGGATATAAGCCCGGGTCCCTTGGGTAGAATGCCTAAAGCGAACCCCGAGGGCCCATCTTAAGGGCGTGTGATGGGCTGAGGTGGTTTTAGTGGGTAGGGTCTCGCTACCCCTCTGAATAGCAGAGGGTTTTGAGTGTAGATCCAGCCCCACAGTCCCCGCGTTAAGTTCGATTCTTGATGCGGGCCTGCAGAAGTGCATTTCCACCTCAAAAAAAAAAAAAAAAAAAAAAAGTGTCAAATTCATGCATACCTACCACGTTGACAATCGCCAAGCTTGCCATGGAAAAATTAGACGACCAACATTACTGCGTTGCGTTTCCAAGTTTAACTAAAATATTCCTGTCATGTAAACGAAGAGAATATCTGAATCTGCAGGGCAGTTACCTTGTAACAATACCGACGAACTGTTCTCTACATACTAAGGACCTCATCATTGTTAACATAAATAACCAATTTAAGGGGGAGCCTTTGAAGATTTTGCTACCAATGAACTACTCTACCCCTACGACACCACAGCGATCCTTAAAGTTACATACGATTGATTTGAATGGATTACATAATTTAGAGAAGCAAATCGAAGTACAAATGCCTATTATTCCGGAAAATCCAACCATCATTTACCACACCACTTTACCATTCTATGTAATGCTCCTGTGTTTAGCTATTTTTGTAATATACATCGGATATCGTCGACTCCATAAAATTACCCAGAATGCTGGAATTCAAGAGCAACAGGGACACCCAGAAGGTGATCCAGCCGCAACATTTCCCCTCAACGTCCTCAAATAGTTACGGATCTGCGGGGGAAGGAGTTATGTGCCAGCCCTGCACCTAACAATATAGGATTTCTGCTGACGAAGGACGCCACCGGCGACGCTAGATATAGTACTTAGTTTTAAGAATTCATTCTTGTAAGCACCGCGCTTAAGATCACTCTATTAATTTGTAATTATAATAAATTAGTTAAATATAAAATTGGTTCTTTTTGGAGTGCACCGGCGGGTGAAATATAATTAGTTATATAATAATAATAATATATAAACAAAACAAATTACAATTAAAACCCAAAAATAACACACTAGTTCGCTATGTGGCTATCGTATCAGAGCTATAGGTATTTCATTGGAACACAGTCAATGTATAAGGATAATATGTTTAAATTATTTAACATTAAAAAAAAAGATTATGTTATGAACCGAGAAACACACAGATTAAGACGTGGTACAATATTATGAGAGAATAACTTAATGATCTGTGGATGGACAATACAATCTATCCTTCGCTGACAATCACAAACTTTGACAGTGTCACACTCACAGTTTGCTAGGTATTTGTCACTGAGCTGTAATAACTGAATAACAATAAATAAACAAGACAAGGACCAAGGTAAAGATTGTGAGAAACCAAATAAGTAATTGACAGAAAACTATTTATCACTTTAAACTTATGCCCAGAAACCAAGAAGAAGTTAAAATTAAACGCACACACGAACCATAAGCACACATAATACATATGGAAGTTATTAAACCTTCTTTGAACCCTTCTTGTTACGGGTCTTGTCTCCTCTCAGCCTTGGATCATCGGTGGTGGACGATAAGGGGATGCTGTCTGGGACTGTATCCAGTTCCTTCAGAGAAGAGATGCGTCGAAGTTTCCCATCAGCCCCTAACACTTGTACCCGTCCATCCCAAGTTTCAAGCATTTAGTGACACCAAACCGCTTTCTCGCCTCCATAAATAAGGAATGCCTTGATTTGGTTAAAAACTCAGACAAGGTTATGCCGGTGCCTTTGAGACTAGTTTTGGCAGCCCAGATCCAGAATTTATTGTCGTACTGTCGAAGCTTTATTAAGATTGGCCTAGGCTCCTCTCTGGATCTAATTCCCAATCGATGACACCTGGTAAGGCTCTGCTCCGTTAAATTGGGACACTTTAGCAGGACGGATATCATCCTTGCTATGGAGCCGGAACTTTCATCCTTTGTTTCGTTAACCCCATGCAGCAACATACACTATCTCCTGCTCATCCTGTACATTAAATAGCATCGCCATTTGAGCCTGGAGATTTTCAAGGCAAAAGAGAAGGGAACTTTTAAATACCTGAAACTCAAGAACAAGAGGAGCTTTGTTCCAGCGGAGGGGACCTACTCTGCGTTGCAATAAGGCGCTGCTGGAACTCCTCCATTTTGGCAGACACCATCTCGGATACATCTTAGAGACTTCTTGAGATCCTCCATAATGAGGTGACAGTGAAATTATATGAAATTAATTATTCAAAAGAAGGTGGTTGAAAAGTGATTAACAGACTTTAAGTAAATTACAGTTTAATATAGAATATTATTAAAGAAAGATAGCGAATAATGTGTAGTTCATCTCTGGAACCGTAAGTAAAAAAGTTAAAACTGAAATACTATTTTATTCTAGTAAAAATGAAGAGACACACTAATACACGTTTGCACTACCCACTCACTCGTTGGAAATCTCACACAATATTCTGATAATATAGTGAAGTGTTATCAGATACCAAAACGGCAAGGCTGAAAATATGAGATTTTAAAACGAATCAAATAATGTACAATTAACTCAAATGAAACGCGCACACTTTCAGTGACAAAGAACGACTAATTAGTAATTTATTTTAAATACATCACAGATACAATAGACCACAGTAATACACTTTGACACAACCATCACTAGATGGTGTCACTTGTACCATATCTATATTTTGATACTTTCAACACTCCCACTCAAAATATAGAAAATTACAAACAAAACAAAAATAATTCATATTTCAACAATACCTAGAGTGTTTAAATGTTTGTAATGTTTAATAGGGCCTAAGCTCTTTGTGAGCAAATCTGCTGGCATATCTGATGTACACATATATTCAACACCAACAATGTTTTCAGTTATCATTTCTCTACAATAATGATATCTGACATCTATATGCTTCGTTTTATTATTAAAAACTGGGTTAAATAACAATTTCTGAGCACTCAAACTATCATTGAATAAAGTAATAGTATACAATTTTTGGGTAATTTCATTCTGTAAATTCCTTAAGTACACTGCCTCTTTACATGATTCTGAGATTGATACATACTCAGCCTCTGTGCTAGATAAAGCAATACATTTTTGTTTACTACAGCTCCAAGATATTACTGATCCTGACAAAACAAAACAATACCCAGAATATGATTTCCTATCATTGATATCATTACTCCAGTCTGCATCTACATAACCTACAATGTTATTATTGTTGCCTTTACAATATTTTAAGCCTAAATCTTTTGTTTTCTTTAAATATCTTAACACTCTCTTTGCATACTGCCAATGTTCTTCAGTATTACAATTATTAAATTGGCTTAAATAAGACACCGCATATGCTATGTCGGGTCGTGTAAGAACAACTAAATACATTAAGCTCCCGACAAGCTGCTGATAAGGATTTTGACTACTACCAGTAGTCTCCTTTTTACATTTTAAATTGACCTCCATAGGAGTATTTACTGGCTTACAATCAGTCATACAAAATTTAGACAATAATGTAACTATATATTTCTTCTGATTTAATGTAACAGTGCCTTTTTCCTTATTAAAACTTACAGACATTCCTAAACATTCCTTAATGATACCTAAGTCTTTTAACTGGAAATTTTTACTTAACATGGTTTTAAGATGTTTATTTTCAGCTCTATTGTTGGAAAATACAAACATGTCATCGACATACAGAGCTACAATAGTTTTTCTATTACCAACAATTTTAATATACAAACATGGCTCCATTTTTGACTTTATATAACCATCAACTAACATACAAGAATCTACCTTCTTATGCCAAGCCCGGGATGCCTGCTTGAGACCATATATAGCCTTTTTTAATTTAAGCACCTTACTATTATCTGAACATGCATAACCAGCCGGTTTCTGCATATATATTGTCTCAGCCAGGTCCCCATTCAAGAAAGCAGTTTTTACATCAAAGTGAGTAACTTCTAGATTCAACTGTACTGACAATGCAAAAAGTAACCTAAGTGTTGTATGCCGCACAACAGGGGAAAAAGTTTCAGTGTAGTCCACACCATACTTTTGAGAACACACCATACTTTTGAGAACACCCCTTAGCTACAAGCCTAGCTCTATAACGCACATTATTTTCTGAATCACACTTCTTTTTAAGAACCCACTTGCACTTCACTATAGTTTGACCATTCGTAGGCCTATTTACCAACTCCCAAGCATTGTTGTCCTTAAAACACTGAAGTTCTTCTTTAACCGCTGACAACCACTGATCCTTTTCTTCTCCTTGTAAAGCCTCTTCTATTGACAAACCATTGGCTTCATGAAACTCCTCAGGGACACACATATTAGTCACTATGTACTTTTCTGGCTTTTTCTTTATCCTGGTAGACTTGGGACGTGCCGGCAAATCAGAAGCATCTACGTAATCACTTGGTATATAGTCTTCATCCAATAAACCTAGTGTTTCATCAGTTATTGTGGTTTCATCCGCACCGGTGACATTTTAAGGTAACCGTGTGTAAGGTTGATGCCTCCTTATCTTCTATGTCTCCCACTGAACATGAGTTTTCCTTTCTCTCACTCTCAATAATTGGGATAGTGATATCTGGATGTTTACCCTTTTCCATGACAATGACCTCTCGGCTAGTTGTGATACACTTTGTCCTTGGATTATATATCCTGTATCCTTTGATACCATCAGGATATCCGACAAGTATGTGTTTTTCAGCTTTCTTGTCCCATTTCTGACGTCTTGCCTTTGCCACATGTACCATCACACTACTACCGAAGATCCTGAGATGGCTCACATTTGGCCAAACCAGACTTCATATGGAGTCTTATCATTCAATGATGGAAGTACTGTTCTATTCTGTAGGTACACAGCAGTATGTGTCGCCTCTGCCCAGAACTCTTTCCCTAACTTCGCATCAAACAATAAGCATCTTGCTTTTTCCACCACAGTACGATTATTCCGCTCCGATACACCATTCTGCTCGGGTGTGTACGGATTACTTCTTTGGTGTATAATACCTTCATTCTTGAGAAATGAGTCAAATTCTTTATTACAGTACTCACATCCATTATCGCTTCTCAAGATTTTAATTTTCTTGCTCGTTTGCTTCTCCACTTTGGCTTTATATTCTGCAAAACATCTGAGCGCTTCACTTTTATGCTTTAAAAAGTACACTGCTATCATTCGGCTGAAGTCGTCAATGAACAAGATAAAATACCTCGAGCCTCCCAACGATTCATGCTCCATTGGTCCACAAATATCAGTGTGTACCAAACCTAGCAACTCATTGCATCGAGAACCACTTGGGAATGGCAGACGACACTGTTTGCCCTCACAGCATACAGGACAAGATGACTTATTTATGTCAACTTTTTCTTGGAGATCCATTCCTTCCACAGCAATTGACATTTTATTTAAATAAGTGCTATTGACATGGCCAGAAGACTTTCTGTGCCAGACATCTCCTGACACTGCTAAACTTGTCACTTCACTGTCAGCAAGTCTCACCTTGTACACTCCGTTACTGAGCACAGCCATAGCCACCATTTCATTATTTCTGTTGAACACGTTACAGCCTTCTGATGTAAATTGAACTCTGTTACCAGACTCGATTAATTGGCTTACTGACAATAAATTTGTTGTCAATCCTGGAGCACACATAACATGTTTCACTGGTATCTCATATTCACATTGATCAGTTTTCGTCACAATATTTACGTCGCCGGAACATAAAACTTGAATTTTCTCGTTGTTTGCAACACATATCTCCCGCATATCGTGGTATGTTGCATCATTTATCCACTTTTCATTGGCCGTCAAGTGCATACTCGCGCCAGAGTCGATGTACCAATCGTACTTGTTGAATTGGCCACTCAAAAACACTGCACTGAATGCATTACTCTGTTTACGTTGCAATTCTTTCGAACGATTACTTAAATTTTCATTATTTGGACATTGATTCTTGTAGTGACCCGTTTGTTTACACCGATAACATTTGACATGACTTTTGGCACTACCACTGACATTGACATTTGACTTAGCTTGACTTTGCGCACCCGCTGACACATTTTTATTTTTCTTAGGTTGCCACTTCTGCGCGCCACTTGCAAATGCCCCACCAATTTCACTAGATTGAGAACCCCTTTCCGTTTCCATATCCATCAGCTTGGTTCTAATGGCGTCCGTTGTAATTTGGATACCTGAATGCTCAATGGCCATGATCATCGGCATGAATTTTTCAGTCAATCCAGCTAGTAAAAGACAACCGATCCACTCGTCACTGATTTTAAAACCTGTCCCGCTCAACTTTTGACCTGTCTCAACGATCTGCGTGACGTACGCCTGCATGGAAGCACAGTTTTCCAACCGTATTGAAATAAGGTTTCGCAAAAGAGATATTCTTCGCGAAAATCCGGAATCATCAAATAATGACTTAAGCTTGTTCCAAAGTTCTGATGATGTTTTGACTTCCTTGATATGCACGTACAAGACGCTGTCTATAGTCATGATAAGCTTTGCCTTTGTTTTCGCATCTTCTGCAGCTTCTATCGTCTTCCCAGGTATTGGCCTGATGCAATGCACCATATCCTCCAAGACTAGAAAATTCTCTGTAGCGAAAACCCATTCTGAGTAATTTTCTCTGCCTTTCAGTTTGGGCACGTTGACTAAGTAATTCGATGCCATCCTCGTTACTTAACTTACTGGATAACACGATCGATACACTTATAATTTCAACAAGTCCGAAACTTACTTCTCGACACAAAATTACTACTTTTTAACAAAACTATAAAGGTGCGCTGGGCCCATAACCTCAAATGAAACGCGCACACTTTCAGTGACAAAGAACGACTAATTCAGGGGCTACAATCTTAGTACAAAAAGTTTGGAATTGCAATGATATAAAGAAAACTTTTAACTATGGTCATCTTTTGATATACTTCATTCATTCATTTTATTTTTAATGGCGACTTCTGTGTCAATCACAATTCCGCCAAAGTCACGTTCTAAGCATTATCACGGTGAGGATAGATTTGATGGATTGAATTAAATCTAAGCAGAGTTACCCAAAACAAAAATGACTTCACAGAAAAAAGACAACACACACAAAGCTTACATCAATCATAGATATATACATACTAATATATACAAGAGGTTAACATAATACTACAAGTTATGGAGGGGAGAATCCTATAAGTTTAATTTATTAGCAGAAATAAATTTCCCTAACATTTTGACGATAGGACTGGATGGAAGGGAAAGAAGGGAGTTAAGGTTACATGGACGAGGGAAGTTTGGAGGTAGGTGGTCGAATAACGAGTCATTAATTAGAGAACAGTTAAAAAATATATGATCTGTCGAGCCTTCGTCCATACCACACTCACAGAGAGAACTGTCTTTAATTTTAATTTTGGCTAAGTGAACGGGAGTACAAGCGTGCCCTATACGAAGACGGCAGATTAACGATGTGACCTTTTTGCTTAAAAACTTATGTTTAAAAAACCACGGCGAAGAAGGGATTGAATATTGAATATTGGCATAGTGCTTGCCAGTTTTTTCTTTAGAAGATTGCCAATCAATAGTCCAGGATTTTAGAAGGTGGGAGTATGCAAGAGCTGTTAGGTCGTGGGCTGAGATGTTAGGGTGCTGACAAGACCCGCAGAAAATAGCACCTTTTGCACAAGAGTCAGCAGTTTCATTACCCGCTATACCACAATGACTAGGTATCCATATAAGTACAATTTGAATATCTTTTTTACTACACCTAAACAAAGCTTCTCTTATTTTTAAAATTGTAATATGTTTTTTTTTAGATCTAAATGGATTAGAAAGAATTGCCTGTAAGCAGCTGCGAGAATCGGAAAAAATTGTAACTTTATTCAGGTTATGGGACTCAGCGTACAAAACAGCCTCCAGAATTGCAAAAGCTTCACCTGAAAATACGGAGGTCAAAGGAGGAAGTTTATAGCTCAAAACTGTTTTGTATGAAGGGACCCATACAGCCGCACCGATGCACTCATTACTGGGAAACTTGGAGGCATCAGTATACATCGGCAACCATCCCTGCCAGTCTTTAGAAATTTTTTCTAGAAAAGAAATGGAAGCTTGGGGGGATTTTATATCAATTCCAAAGTTTAAAATTATTTTAGGATCAAAAATGAGGGATTCGTAACTATTTAAAAACAAGGGATTACTAGGGAAACTTTCAACGGGATTAGGAAGACGAGAAAGTTTCTTAAAACTGAGTAATAGGCATGGAACATTACCTGTACTAGATGGCATCGTAAGAGAAGATAAGCGACGTAATTTGGACAAGATAGAGTGTGAAGAATATTGAAGGACTTTGATGAAGAATCGGTCACTTAAAAATTGTCTACGCAAATACAGGGGGGGGTCAGCACATTCTATTTGGAGAGCATTGATGGGTGAGGATTTCATAGCACCAAGGATGATGCGTATAGATTTTGATTGAATTTTGGAAATAAAAGGGAAAAAGGGCTTGCTTGTTGCCAGGATCTAAAAGAAAGGTGCCATAATCAAAATGACTTCGTACTACAGCATTGTATAAAAGCTTTTGCGAGTAGGGATGTGCTCCCCATCTCACACCAGATAACGAACGAAGAACGTTAACACCCTTCTCACTTTTTTAATGACATGGTTGAAATGGGGAACACCGTTTAATTTTGAGTCTAAAATAAGGCCTAAAAATTTTACATGCTTAGAGCAAGACACAGGGGACCCTTTAAATGAAATGTTACATTGAGGAACCCTGTATTTTCTAGTAAACGTGACTGCCGTACATTTGGACACAGAAATGGAAAGACCATGATCATCTAACCAATCACCCAAGTAATCCAGAGCCGAATTTATGCGTCATGATGCTTCTTCAATTGAATTTGATGAAAGGTATCAGGCTACATCGTCCGCGTATTGAAGGATCTGACAGAAGGAATTCACTACAAGCTTTAGATCATAGGTGTAAATATTATACAGGAGTGGACTCAACACAGAACCTTGAGGTAAGCCCCTCCATATAGATCTAGGAGACAGCTCGGTATTTTGGGATCTTATAATAACATAACGACACGAAATAGAATTGCAAATAAAACGTACCAACTTCTCAGGGATACTCAGCTGAAGCATTTTTTGCCTGAGCACTGGAACCAGCACGTGATCATACGCAGATGCGATATCCAAGAAAACACCCACAAGGAACTGTTTCTTTTTAAAAGCAATCCGAATATCGGTGGTTATGACACTTAGACTATCCGTCGTACTCAAGCCCTTCCTGAAACCGAACTGGGATTTTGCGAGGATATTGTTATTTTCACAAAACCATTCTAAACGATTTTTAATCATGTATTCCATAATTTTTAAGAGGGTGGAAGACAAAGCAATAGGTCTGTATGAAGAGAAATCTGATGGGTCCTTGCCCGGTTTAAGCAGTGGAATGACGATTTGTCGATTCCATGAGTCAGGAATGATTCCAAGATCGAAAAATATGTTGACTAAATCAAGATAGTATTTTTTCGTGCCTACTGAAGAATTTATGAGGAATGAGTAGGGGGTTCCATCTACTCCAGGGGAAGAGTCAGAAAGACCATTTAATGATTTGTTAAGTTCTTCCAAGGAAAATTGACAATCCAGACTGTTTGAAGAGGGGATGAAAGAATTATACTTAAAAGGAAGACAATCATAAAAAGGGACTGAAGAAGGAGCCAATTTATCGGCAAAGGAGGTAATCCAGCTGGAAGGATCATTGAAAGGGACATCGTAGGAATTGAGCGAACATCGGAATCTTCTGATCTGCCTCCAAACCACAGACGAAGGGGTACCAGGGGACATGCTCTCACAAAACTTATGCCACCCAAGACGTTTTTTTTTATTAAAAAGTCTACGAGCAGCTGCAGAGGCTTGTTGATAAATTAAAAAGTTTTCCAAGGTCATGCAGAGACTGTATGACCTTTCTGATGCTTTTCTTTTTTTAATTATCTCTGTGCATTCGGAATCCCACCAAGGAGGGGAAATTTTTCTATGTGTTGAAGGTTTAAGAGGAATATGTAAACAGGCAGATGAGTTAAGGGAATTGATAAAATCATTGTATGAAGATAGACAGTTTTCAGCAGAAACTGCGGGGAGCGCAGCTATTTTTGAGTCCATAGTGGATGAAAAGTCTGACCAATTGGCCTGGTTCAGATTAAATTTTAAGAGAGGAGAATGGCGAATAACACTCCTTAAATTGGATGGGAGATCAATGAAAATAGGGAAATGGTCACTTCCACATGTGCTCTTAAAAACCCGCCAGGATAGAAAAGGGAAGAGATCAGGAGAACAAAGTGATAAATCCACTGCGCTAGCGGGATTCTGAGATGGAAGACACCTTCTCGTTGGACACCCATTATTCAAGACACTTATGTTTATATCATCAAGTAAATCGAGAAGAAGGGACCCAAAAGAATCTGAGGAATGACAACCCCAAGCAACATGGTGGGCATTGAAATCACCCAACATGACAACAGGAGGAGGAACCGAAAGGATAATAGAACGTAAATCAGAAATGAGGTCAAAATGGGGATGGGGAATATAAACAGAAATAAATGAGATATTAAAAGCCCTCATAGCAACAGCATTAATACCATCACTATGAGGAAGGGATAATGAGTGGAAGGTGAGAGATCGACTGACCAAAAAGGCACAGCCAGCATAGCCATCATCCCTGTCATCTCGGAGACAACGATACCCCGAAACCCTAAAGCGGGAATCCGGCAATAACCAAGTCTCCGATATGGCTAGAATAGATGGAGAGAATTTGTTTATCAGAAAGGCTAATTCGGATTTTTTATTACGAATACTCTTACAATTCCACTGAATCACCAGATTCGCCATTTTTGGTAACAAATGAGTGGAGCAAGTTGATTTTTTGGGCAACGTGGGACGGTACGGGGATATCATCATACTTAGATAGCATGTTACAAATCAATGCCCATAAGCAGTCAAGAAGATTTTCATTAGGGGAAACTTCATTGTTGATAAGGGAAGAGGGGCTTATGGCACAACCATTTGGTAAACATGAGGGTAAATTGGAAGTAATGGCCTCATGGGCCGCTTTATCATAAGATTTACCTGATGTTGGCCTAGAGCGAGAAGGGAGAAATATAGTTTTCCTGTATGATGCAGTCTGGGGGGATACTTGGGAAGGTATAATAATGGGCTGGGATAAACTGAATGAAGAGGACGGGGTAGCTTTCTGAGAATCTGCAAAAGATTTGCCACTGCTAGGTCTAAAGCGAGCTGATGCTTCCAGATAGGATATATTTTCCTGCGACATACAGTGTTTAATATTTCTTTGTCTATTATGCTCGGGGCATGCTTTGTTGGTTGCAAAGTGAGGGGCAGTACAAAATAAACATAATGATTTTGTTTCCGGGATATTACATTCATCGCCAGAATGGGCTAGAGTACAACGAAAACAACTAGGTTTCGACCGGCATTGTGACTTAACATGGCCGAATCTGCAACAGTTAAGACACTGGATTGTTGGAAGTTGGTAAGTATCTACGGGGAGGGAATTATGACAGGAGAATATTCTCTCCGGAAGATTTTGTCCTTGAAACGTCAAAACAACGGTTTGTGTTGGAGTCCATGTAATTTGACCATCGGAGATTGTCTTGCGATTTAGGCGTCTGGCCTTGAGGACTATACCAAAACCTTCGGGAATTTCAACAGTCTCAATAAATTCTTGCATCGACCAATCAGCTGGGACACCTCTCACAAGGCCCATACGGGAAACATTATAATTGGGGATAGTAACAGAATAATTGCTGGAAGGTACTATGGGACTAGATATAAAATTATTGGCATCTAAACCCGACTTAAACTCAACAGATATTCTGTTACGACCCACTTTCTTAACACCATCTCGAACAATGTTGGCTACTTTGTTTTTGACCAAGAAGTGACCAAATTTAATTGGGCGGATTGATGTACCAGCGGATGGGTCAGCTTCAGGGCAAGAAACATGTACTATAAAAGGACCCTTGTCATTGACAAGGTAAGTCTTGGGTGAGTCAGTTAATGATGGATGGGTATAAAACCCAGGGTTGACATC
Source organism: Pieris rapae (assembly GCF_905147795.1). Lineage (NCBI taxonomy): Eukaryota > Metazoa > Arthropoda > Insecta > Lepidoptera > Pieridae > Pieris > Pieris rapae. Next base: position 931,110 of record NC_059533.1, on the reverse strand, counting down.
ATCAGCAGATGACCGGCCTTCAATCAATGGTTTTTTAGAGGGTTCCATTAAAACTTCTTTGTCAGTGTCGAGTCTGCGTTTGACACCGGGATGGGAAAACATTGAGGGGGATGAATCCATTAACTCAACCGGAGAAGAGACCCTATCCGGAGGATCCGGAGGGTCTGGAGGATGTTTCTCCATTATGGACTACCAAAAATATAACAAGTTAAAGGGAAAAATTAAAAAATAAATAAAAATAACTTACGTTATTAGTTGATGTTATTAATTAACCACCACCAATTAGATAAGTCAGCTTAAACTACGATAAAAATAGAAAAAACTAAATAATTAAATCCGAAACACGTGTTAACACTTAAACCCGCAACGACGGAAAACTATCTTGATATACTTCTCTAACCAGTGATATGTTTGTTTACGTTGACTGCACGAGACCGAGGGACGTGCCGGCGACTTGCGCCAACTGCGGGGGCCCACACCCCGCCTGCCATTCGTCGTGCCCGGTCCGCAAGGAGGAGGAACAAAACCGGCGCGCGGGCACATTTGCCCGAACTGCGCCCTCTCGCCCCTTGCGCCAACGCCACGAGCAACCACAAAAAGAAACTTCTCAGCAGACCACGAGTGCGACATCAGCGGCCGCTCCCTCGACGTCTGGCGTCGCCCCTACAGGCGAAGCGGACGACTTCATCACCGTGCGGCACCGCACAAGACGTGGTGGCCGCAGACGAGGTCGTGCTCCACCCTCGCTTGCCGCTCAGGAGGCAAGCCGCGCTGCCGCGCTCCATGCAGTCACCACCGACGTCGCCAACCGCGCTGCCACCGCAGCCACTACACCTACACCAGCCCATGAACGCGCTGCCACTGCACCACCTCGCACAGCACCATCTTCGCGCTCGCGCACCAGGTCCCGCGCGCGCCGGCCACAAATGGAGGAGGCGCTGTCGGCGATCGCCAATATCCTCCAGGCTGTACAAGCCGGGGACAACCCAGCCGCGCTCTTCAGGAGAGCGGCATCGGCCTTCAAGGGCCCAACCCGAGGTCGCAGTCGACGATGATGGGGGGCCTCCGGCTCCTACACTGGAATGCGCGTGGCCTCGCGGGTAAGGTCACATATCTAAAACATGTACTCAGCTCACAGGACATCGACATCGCCCTAGTCAGCGAGACGCACCTAGCCGCCACAGCCAGACTCCGCATGCCGTGTTACGAAGTCTACCGCCAGCACCGTGTCGACGCCCGTGGTTACGCCTACCGTGGCCTGGCGGTCATGGTGAGACGCCGGATACCACACAGATTGCTGCCAGATGTGGCGGTAACCGAATGCGATGCCCTCGGCGTGGAGCTACAACTCGCAGGTCGCCCCACTGGATTCTTCGCGGTCTACGCGCCACCCAACAATCGGTACACCACAACAGATCTCCAAGAGCTCCTCGCTGCCGCCCATCCCTGCGTCATAGCTGGGGATTGGAACGCGAAGCACCCGGCGTGGAACTCGAGAACTTCAAACCCGAGGGGTAGGCGCCTGCTGCACGACGCCGAGACGCTGGACTTTTCAGTGTCCGGCCCAGACGTGCCGACACACTACCCCGATCAAGCCAGCCACAGAGAGGACACCATTGACATCGTGGTCCACCAGGGACTGACGTGCCAGATGACGCAGGATGTGATCGTCGACGAGTTCCGGTCCGATCACCTTCCCGTGGTTGTCACTCTGGTGAACTCCTCACCGAACATGATGCTTCGTACACCGCTTCGCCGGAAGTGCATTGACTGGAGGGTCTTCGAGCGAGCCCTAAATGACGCACCCCAGCCGCGCCCACCCGTCACCCCAGCGGCTATTAACAAACTTGCTGCATCCTTTACCACACTGTTACAGAGTGCATTGGACGCAACTACCACCGAGCGTCCTCTACCAGCCACGTACAAACAGTTGCCGCCCCGTTTGCTGGCGCTCATCCGCCGCAAACGCGCCCTACGTCGACGCTGGCAACAGACCCGCTGTCCGCGCATGCGTGCAGAACTGCACGCCTTCGCCGATCGGGTCAAGGCTGCACTCAACGACCACGCCTCCGAGTCGTGGGACCGCGGCCTTGATGAGGCCAGCACGGATTGGGTACGGCTGCACCGCCTTTGCAGGCGCCTCAGTGGCACAGCCGACCCCATCCGCCCCTTGCGACACCCGGACGGCACACTGCGCTACGACGCCGAGGGCCGCGCCGAGCTGTTCGCGGACCACCTTCAACACCAGTTCTCCCCTAACCCTGCGGAGGACCCAGCCCGGGCGCTAGAGGTCGAGACCGCCGTCGCCGAGCAGCTGGGCGCCCCTCCACCGGCCGACGAAGAGGTGCTGTTCTTCTCGCCGAGCGCCGTCAAGAAACAAGCAGCGCGGCTCAAGCTCAGGAAGGCCCCCGGCCCAGACGGTATCACAAACGCAGCACTGCGTCACCTGCCCCACCGTGAGGTGGTGACGCTTATGCGTCTCTTCAATGCGATCCTCCGGACCGCACACTTCCCCGAAGCCTGGAAGGAGGCAAAAGTTATCATGTTGCCCAAGAAGGGCAAAAGCGTCTTCGACCCGGCGAGTTATCGCCCTATCTCACTACTCGCCACGCAATCCAAGCTGTTCGAGGCCATGTTGCTGCCGACAATCAGGCGACACTTTACTCCGAGGCCCGAACAGTTTGGATTCCGAAGTGAACATTCCACCACCCTCCAGCTGTCGAGAGTGCTGCACGACATCACCGCCGCTCTTAATAAGAAAGAGGCGGCGGCTGCAGTATTTCTCGACATGGAGAAAGCCTTTGACCGGGTCTGGCACGCGGGACTTGTGCACAGGCTCCTCGCTTCCGACATCCTCCTTCCTTCTCGACCGGCGGTTCCACGTCTCCGTCGAGGGGGTGAAGTCGAGCTGCCGGCCGATCACCGCGGGTGTCCCCCAGGGCAGCTGCTTGTCACCGAGCCTGTACTCTATTTATACCGATGATGTTCCAGTCGCAGCGGGGTGTGCGGTGTCATTGTTTGCGGACGACACCGCCTACATCGCAACGGCATTCAACGCGCGCTACGCAGGCGTCAAGCTGCAGAGGTCGCTGGATGCCCTTCCCGCCTGGTTGGCTGAGCGGCGCCTGACCGCAAACGCCGCCAAGACCCAGGCCATAGTCTTTGGCCGGCGACATCTCCCGCCACCGCTCCAGCTACAAGGGGTCGAGATCCAGTGGCGCCCCAAAGCAACCTACCTAGGCGTCACACTGGACCGCGGCCTCACAATGCGCCACCACATCACTGCAGCCACGGGCCGCGCAAAGGCGGTTGCCGTGAAACTACGCCCTGTGCTGCAGTCATCGCTGCCCATAAAGCGCAAACTGGCGCTCTACAAGCAATACCTCAGACCGCACCTTACGTACGCGGCGCGTGGTATGCGCTTGCGGCCGAGACGCACCGACGTCGGTTGCGGGCCGTGCAGAGTACCACACTGCGGCGTATAGTCGACGCGCAGCGCTACGTAAGGAATTCCACCATTCAATGAGACCTCAAACAGGAGAGCCTGGATGACTTTATCAGCGCGCTGGCGAGACGCATGTTCGAGCGTGCGGACGCCTCCGGCTTCCAGCACCTCCAGAATCTCGCCCCGCTCCACACCAGGCCTCCCGACCACCGCCGATCCTTCCTAGTGCGCGAGGAGGACTCCGATACCTAAACCGCGCTGCACCCGTCGGTGGCGCCGGGAGCCCCGTTACGCCCGTGGGCTTGCGGGGGGTATCAGTTTCGCACCCCGCTCAAGGGCGGGGCGGTCGTTGTGGCGGGCCTGGAGCGGCCCTGGGTCTTTTAGGTGCTATGTAGAATCTAGGCGGCACTTGTTGTTGTGTGTCAGCGGGGTGGAGAATGCGTAGACTTCTTCAGTCATCGGAGTCCTCCGCGCGCACTAGCTCGCGCGGGAAGGATCGGCGGTGGTCGGGAGGCCTGGTGTGGAGCGGGGCCAGATTCTTGAGGTGCTGGAAGCCGGAGGCTGTTCGCTGGAGGCGGTGCTGCAATTCCTTACGTAGCGCGGCGCGTCGACTATACGCCGCAGTGTGGTACTCTGCACGGCCCGCAACCGACGTCGGTGCGTCTCGGCCGCAAGCGCATACCACGCGGGCGCCGCGTACGTAAGGTGCGGTCTGACGTATTGCTTGTAGAGCGCCAGTTTGCGCTTTATGGGCAGCGATGACTGTAGCACAGGGCGTAGTTTCACGGCAACCGCCTTTGCGCGGCCCGTGGCTGCAGTGATGTGGTGGCGCATTGTGAGGCCGCGGTCCAGTGTGACGCCTAGGTAGGTTGCTTTGGGGCGCCACTGGATCTCGACCCCTTGTAGCTGGAGCGGTGGCGGGAGATGTCGCCAGCCAAAGACTATGGCCTGGGTCTTGGCGGCATTTGCGGTCAGGCGTCGCTCAGCCAGCCAGGCGGGAAGGGCATCCAGTGACCTCTGCAGCTTGACGCCTGCGTAGCGCGCGTTGAATGCCGTTGCGATGTAGGCGGTGTCGTCCGCAAACAATGACACCGCACACCCCGCTGCGACTGGAACATCATCGGTATAAATAGAGTACAGGCTCGGTGACAAGCAGCTGCCCTGCGGGACCCCCGCGGTGATCGGCCGGCAGCTCGACTTCACCCCCTCGACGGAGACGTGGAACCGCCGGTCGAGAAGGAAGGAGCGGATGATTGCCACCACGCGCCGCGGGATGTCGGAAGCGAGGAGCCTGTGGACAAGTCCCGCGTGCCAGACCCGGTCAAATGCTTTCTCCATGTCGAGAAATACTGCAGCCGCCGCCTCTTTCTTATTAAGAGCGGCAGTGATGTCGTGCAGCACTCTCGACAGCTGGAGGGTGGTGGAATGTTCACTTCGGAATCCAAACTGTTCGGGCCTAGGAGTAAAGTGTCGCCTGATTGTCGGCAGCAACATGGCCTCGAACAGCTTGGATTGCGTGGCGAGTAATGAGATAGGGCGATAACTCGCCGGGTCGAAGACGCTTTTGCCCTTCTTGGGCAACATGATAACTTTTGCCTCCTTCCAGGCTTCGGGGAAGTGTGCGGTCCGGAGGATCGCATTGAAGAGACGCATAAGCGTCACCACCGCACGGTGGGGCAGGTGACGCAGTGCTGCGTTTGTGATACCGTCTGGACCGGGAGCCTTCCTGAGCTTGAGCCGCGCTGCTTGTTTCTTGACGGCGCTCGGCGAGAAGAACAGCACCTCTTCGTCTGCCGGTGGAGGGGCGCCCAGCTGCTCGGCGACGGCGGTCTCGACCTCTAGCGCACGGGCTGGGTCCTCCGCAGGGTTAGGGGAGAACTGGTGTTGAAGGTGGTCCGCGAACAGCTCGGCGCGGCCCTCGGCGTCATAGCGCAGTGTGCCGTCTGGGTGTCGCAAGGGACGGACGGGGTCGACTGTGCCACTGAGGCGCCTGCAAAGGCGGTGAAGCCGTACCCAATCCGTGCTGGCCTCATCAAGGCCGCGGTCCCACGACTCGGAGGCGTGGTCGTTGAGTGCAGCCTTGACCCGATCGGCGAAGGCGTGCAGTTCTGCACGCATGCGCGGACAGCGGGTCTGTTGCCAGCATCGACGTAGGGCGCGTTTGCGGCGGATGAGCGCCAGCAAACGTGGCGGCAACTGTTTGTACGTGGCTGGTAGAGGACGCTCGGTGGTAGCTGCGTCCAGTGCACTCTGTAACAGTGTGGTAAAGGATGCAGCAAGTTCGTTAATATCCGCTGGGGTGTCGGGTGGGCGCGGCTGGGGTGCGTCGTTTAGGGCTCGCTCGAAGACCCTCCAGTCAATGCACTTCCGGCGAAGCGGCGTATGGAGCATCATGTTCGGTGAGGAGTTCACCAGGGTGACAACCACGGGAAGGTGGTCGGACCGGAACTCGTCGACGATCACATCCTGCGTCATCTGGCACGTCAGTCCCTGATGGACCACGATGTCAATGGTGTCGTCTTTGTGGCTGGCTTGATCGGGGTAGTGTGTTGGCACGTCTGGGCCGGACACTGAAAAGTCCAGCGTCTCGGCGTCGTGCAGCAGGCGCCTACCCCTCGGGTTTGAAGTTCTCGAGTTCCACGCCGGGTGCTTCGCGTTCCAATCCCCAGCTATGACGCAGGGATGGGCGGCAGCGAGGAGCTCTTGGAGATCTGTTGTGGTATACCGATTGTTGGGTGGCGCGTAGACCGCGAAGAATCCAGTGGGGCGACCTGCGAGTTGTAGCTCCACGCCGAGGGCATCGCATTCGGTTACCACCACATCTGGCAGCAATCTGTGTGGTATCCGGCGTCTCACCATGACCGCCAAACCACGGTAGGCGTAACCACGGGCGTCGACACGGTGCTGGCGGTAGACTTCGTAACCCGGCATGCGGAGTCTAGCTGTGGCGGCTAGGTGCGTCTCGCTGACCAGGGCGATGTCGATGTCCTGTGAGCTGAGTACATGTTTTAGATATGTGACCTTACCCGCGAGGCCACGCGCATTCCAGTGTAGGAGCCGGAGGCCCCCCATCATCGTCGACTGCGGCCTCGGGTTGGGCCCTTGAAGGCCGATGCCGCTCTCCTGAAGAGCGCGGCTGGGTTGTCCCCGGCTTGTACAGCCTGGAGAATATTGGCGATCGCCGACAGCGCCTCCTCCATTTGTGGCCGGCGCGCGCGGGACCTGGTGCGCGAGCGCGAAGATGGTGCTGTGCGAGGTGGTGCAGTGGCAGCGCGTTCATGAGCTGGTGTAGGTGTAGTAGCTGCGGTGGCGGCGCGGTTGGCGACGTCGGTGGTGACTGCATGGAGCGCGGCAGCGCGGCTTGCCTCCTGAGCGGCAAGCGAGGGTGGAGCACGACCTCGACTGCGGCCACCACGTCTTGTGCGGTGCCGCAAGGTGATGAAGTCGTCCGCTTCGCCTGTAGGGGCGACGCCAGACGTCGAGGGAGCGGCCGCTGATGTCGCACTCGTGGTCTGCTGAGAAGTTTCTTTTTGTGGTTGCTCGTGGCGTTGGCGCAAGGGGCGAGAGGGCGCAGTTCGGGCAAATGTGCCCGCGCGCCGGTTTTGTTCCTCCTCCTTGCGGACCGGGCACGACGAATGGCAGGCGGGGTGTGGGCCCCCGCAGTTGGCGCAAGTCGCCGGCACGTCCCTCGGTCTCGTGCAGTCCGCCGCGCGATGCTCCCCTGCGCAACGAACGCATGCCATTCGTCGATGACAATTAACCGAAGAGTGCCTAAACGATTGGCAACGATGACACTGTGCAGGGCCCTGCTTCCCGCGCCAGGCTTCAATCGTTACCCCTGTCATGTAAAGCAGCTCGGTTATACTGTAAATAGCAGGGGTGATGTCAGGTGTTCGCCGCAGGACGGCGAGAAAAATGCACCCTGGTCGACCTTTTCTGGCACGAATTGGGCGTATGTACTCAGGCTCGTATCCAAGGGCTCGTAGCGCCTGGGCCAGTTCCTCGGGGTCGGTGGTGACTGGTATTCCCCGGATCGCCACCTTGAGGTCCTGCTCCGCTGGAAGAGAGTATGAGAACCAAGAGACCCGGCGGTCCTCCTTCTCCAGGTCTGTGAGGTAGCGCTGGACCACCCGGTACTCGTCAGCTGTTTCGGGAGATATACGGTAGCCCTTACCGTATGCCCTGGTGTTGGCGGAACGTCCAAGCAGTTGGCTGATCCTCCCGAAATGATGTACATAATTGGGGAGGAACTCGATCACAATGGGCGGATATGATGGGTTCTTCGGGGCCACAGGGGCCCTGGGGGGCTGTGCGTGGACCGTAGGTGCGGTCACCATCGCTGCGTATGAGGAGGGCGCCACCAGCGCAGGGGCGGCGTCATCGTCAGCAGGAGCAACGGGAGCAGCAGGTCCAGGTGAGGCACCGGTGGCACCAGGGGGTGCGTTGGCGTTCCCCGCCCTGCCAGCCAAAGGGGCGGCGGGTGGCGGAACAGTTAAAGGTGGCGGCTGGACTGGAGGTCCCAGGTCAAGGCGGCGACCTGGCGCCAGCCGAGGGTCCCCAGTGGAACCTGGAGTAGCTGCTGTGGGTGCCACAGCACATGGGCGCTTTGCCACAGACTCACCTTCCGAGCCGGGGTCAACGGCTGAAAACGGGCGGCGTACAGGGGTGGCAGGGGTGCGCGCTGGGAAGCGACACTCGTCGCGGATCAGCGCCAACTCCCGCTGCTCGGCTTCGGTGAGCGGCGACTCTAATATGCCGCTGTTGCGTAGCGCTTCTTCACGCGATTTTGCGTACCGGGCCATAGCGCGCAGCATCCCGCGCGACGCGAACGAGCATGCGGCTGACTGAGCCAAAAAGATCAAGTCTGACTCGAATGCCGTCCGCGGCGAAGACGCGGCACTAGTACCCGGGTCGCGATCGAGCATTCGCAACAGTTCGTCAATACCAGAACACTCACTATTTGTTACGGACGCGCGGCGTTGGCACACGGCCCGCGTCTCGGTGACATGCGGCGATGTCTCGGAATGTACAAATGACGTCACAGTAGACACAATTTGTTGCGGGGCCCGCGGGGCGGGCGGGTCGGATTGTATGACGCTATCGGTGGCGCGAGGCGATATCGCCGCTCCGTTTGATAACGTCACGGCCGACGTAGCGACGGAAACTTGCAGGGTGCGGTGAGGGAGGGCTATGCGTACCGTTTTCTTAATCCTAGCCGCTGGAGTTAGGTCACGTTTTTGATGCGACGGATGACGGTCCCTGGGGACTTCTAGGGATCGGCTGCGGCTCGTCTGCTGCGAAGCTGGCTCCGCAAAGCTGTACAAGCTTGACGCAGCTTGCTGCTTCGCTGCGGGCGAGCTGTGCGCTGTGTCGCGCACTTGGAATGATGGTCCGGCTGTGGCGGCGGCTGCCTCAGCATCCGCAGGTGGCCTCGCTCGACTGGCATAGGAGCGTGGGCGCTGCGGGCGGGGCGGCTGCTTATCATCGCCGATCTGCGGAGTGCGCTTCATGTTATAAAAATAAAAATAACTTAACTGAAGCCAGGAGGCTGTCACGCACGACCCGAAACTACCGGTACATTGCGCGCTCCACCGCTTTTCCCGAATCCCAAAGGGTTACAGGATAGGCGGCGAGCGGGCGTCACCAAATAGTAGCTTCAGCTGGTTTGTGACTGCACCTCAGGGCAACTATTACGTGCTTTTCAATAAAAGCCGGGATAGTTAATAAAAATAAAATCGGGTCCGAATGCGCGCAATCGACACGTGCGTTGCGTTAGACAGCCGGACGGCGACCTCGAATAATTATTTTATACTCCAACTTACATGGTTTTAATACTGACGCATAGATGTCGCTGTATCGCAAAAAAATTAATATGAATTACAGAGTTACAAATTTTGAAATACAATTTATAATTTACGTGACAATATATACAACGTTATAAGAATCTTGACATTTAACCATCTTCTATTATTCAGTATAGAAAATTAAAAATATCAAATTAAAAACTCAATGCTTACAAACGAGTTAATGTCATATCGCAAAACAATTACGTTCATCTTAAGAAAACATTTACTTCGGTATTTTCTGGAACATAAAATATATTGTAGATCTTTTTGGGAAATGTTTAAATGATTGTCTTGAAATAGTTATCCGTTGTTTATACGATAGTAGTTACACGAAAGCAAAAAATATTTGATTCAAAAATGAGAATTGTATCTATCTGGCCAATATTAAAAAAAAAAAAATTAATGAGATTTCTTACAAAATTTTCAGTTTCTATTAGTGCTACGTTTTTATATAAAATGAACGAAAGTTCCTATGAAAGCGAGCGGTATGTAAACATATCCCTTTCACTGATGCTCATCTAGATAAGTAGGTGAGGCTTTCATACTGGAGTGAAAAAGTGTGGCTAGACTAGAAAAAACTGGCCAATTGCCGAATAAAATAAACAATAATTGTTACGGGCAGTGCGGTATCCAGGGTCGTTAGAACAAACGTCATAAATAAGGGTTTGTACAAACGAAAAAATATGTTTGCAATTTTTTGTTAAGCATTGTGTAATGTACTTTATGTAATTTATTATGATTATGATATTGGAAAGTAATGTCACTGGAGAGTTGCAGTCGTGGAGACCGCATATTATCGCATCGCATATATATCGCATCATAACATAAAAGCTAGGCCGGCCGCATGGAAAATAATTACCTTTGGAGTAACCGTGTGGTTCCAAGGGCGCTAATTAAAGAATTGAATTAGTTTTTTGATCCGTAGTTAACTCAACTATTGGTCAAATATCGTTACTAATAGTTAAAATTCAGCAAACTGCGTTTTTTGATCCGTGGTAGGAGTTACTAATGGTCAAATATCTGACCATTAGTCAAAAAAGTTAACTACTCAGCAGTGTTCTCAACCGTACGATAATTATCGTACATGTACGATAATTATCGTACAGGTGGGTACAGAGTCTCGAGGATGATAAGCATGAGACATACCATCATTGAGCTCGTTGTAATCAGCTCAGCGAGACGATACTAGAAATGTGACTATATGAACCGGATGATGGACTCCGAAGGTCGTTACTGGATCTCGAGGATGGTAAGCAGTAGACATGCCGTCATTGAGCTCGTTGTAATCAGCTCAGCGAGACGATACTAGAAATGTGACTATATGAACCTGATAATGGACTCCGAAGGTGGGTACTGGATCTCGAGGATGGTTAGCAGTAGACATACCGTCATTGAGCTCGTTGTAATCAGCTCAGCGAGACCATACTAGAAATGTGACTATATGAACCTGATGATGGACTCCGAAGGTGGATACTGAGTCTCGAGGATGGTAAACAGTAGACATACCGTCATTGAGCTCGTTGTAATCAGCTCAGCGAGACGATACAAGAAATTTTACTATATGAACCTGATAATGGTCTCCGAAGGTGGGGACCGGATCTCGAGGATGGTAAACAGTAGACATACCGTCATTGAGCTCGTTGTAATCAGCTCAGCGAGACGATACAAGAAATTTGACTATATGAACCTGATAATGGTCTCCGAAGGTGGGGACCGGATCTCGAGGATGGTAAGCAGTAGACATGCCGTCATTGAGCTCGTTGTAATCAGCTCAGCGAGACGATACTAGAAATGTGTTATATGAACCTGATGGTGGACTCCGAAGGTGGGTACTGGGTCTGATTGACTTTGATTTCATTTTCGGGCTTAGATATAACATGCTGCACTCGTAGGTTTCAGAACCAAGAAAAATATTTAAAATTTCAACTGGAAGACGAATCGTTGAAATTGATTATTTTTTCAATAAACTCAAAGAAATATAGTGGTATTATAGTAAATATTACCTAATATTTATTTAATATTAAATATTAATAAGTTCATATAGTCACATTTCTAGTATCGTCTCGCTGAGCTGATTACAACGAGCTCAATGACGGTATGTCTGCTGCTTACCATCCTCGAGATCCACTACTCACCTTCGGAGTCCATCATCAGGTTCATATAGTCACATTTCTAGTATCGTTTCGCTGAGCTGATTACAACGAGCTCAATGACGGTATGTCTACTGCTTACCATCCTCGAGATCCAGTACCCACCTTCGGAGTCCATTATCAGGTTCATATAGTCACATTTCTAGTATCGTCTCGCTGAGCTGATTACAAGGAGCTCAATGACGGTATGTCTGCTGCTTACCATCCTCGAGATCCACTACTCACCTTCGGAGTCCATCATCAGGTTCATATAGTCACATTTCTTGTATCGTCTCGCTGAGCTGATTACAACGAGCTCAATGACGGTATGTCTACTGCTTACCATCCTCGAGATCCAGTACCAACCATCAGAGTCCATCGTCAGCTGATGATGATGACTCGGTTTCGGTATTTTAGCAATACTGACATTAAAAAGTTTTAACCTCAGAACGAATTAAACATGTAAAAAAATCATGTATGTACTAGTTAAATAATTGGCAGCCACCATTTTTTCTAGACCAATATTTATTTATAAATTTTTATATTTAGCTAATAATTGGTTTCGTATTCACGTAGTTTTGTTAGACTATTCACTATTTTGTTAGACTAGATGGCGTTAGTAAATTATTGTTTGTAGTAGAGGTCAAATCCTCAAAGTCATCGGCGTATGTTAGAGTCTTAACGCCTAAAATCAAACTGTAGCCCTGAATTTTTTAAAATTACCTACTAAATAACATGTTTTTCGTTATTATTGATGATATATTATGTAGTTCTGGGTTTACTTAACATGTCAATTAAATGTTATTACCTATATTTTAATAGAAAAATTTAATAGTGGCTTCATACGTTAAGCAATAAACCGTATAGTCAATAAATAAAATGGCAAAATAATAGGTAGTAAAATATTACATGTTGTGTACGCGTAGGTACGTAATTCTTAAGTAGTAGTGGGAAGTATAATAATGAATTATCAACAGTTTTGTGCTGTATTATAAAAAAATACTTTTGAAATAGAAAAATGTAATGTGTTTGCGTAATATAATTTACGCAGACCGTCGTTCCTGTGGATCATCGTCGCCTTGTCATCATATTGTTTTTATTCAAGTAAACAACATCAAAACTTAAAGAAAAAACAATATGAGCTTCGCCGAAGAATTCAGGCGGCTACGGTTCTTGACACATTGGTGCCGCGGAACGTCTAAGAAATTGTTTTATGAATAATAATCGATTCAGATGAAGCGCGTGGGCGAGAGCGGGAAGCTGGTGCCGTTCTTCAAGGCTGTGGGTGTTTATTTCACCGTGGGTTGCGGCGCACCGTCGGCGTCCGCGGCGGCGCTGAAATGCGCGCCCGTGGTGTGCCTGCTGGCGTGCGTGGCGACGACGCGGCGCGGGGCGCACGGGAGGCGGGTGGCGGCCGGGCTGGCAGTACTCAGTGTAGGAAGGTTAAACAAGATGGCCGCTGGTTATTCATATAGTAACAGCTGTTTCTCACAGATATCAAGTTGTGATAAATATATTTATTATAAGAAAAAGCAAAAAATTACGTGAAATGTGGTGGAAAGAGCATTTAGAGTGTGTAAAAGAAGGTTTCCCTGCAAAAAATCTACAGGCTATCATTGTTGTATATTGCAGAATATATTTATATAAAAGAGGGAATATCTGCCGAAAGACGATGGAAATTCCACACTTTACCTTCTGTTCGGAAAGTAACCGAACACCTTGCAATTAATTAGCATATGTACATATAGTTCGCCGCCTGCGCGCGACGCTTTTCTTTATACATCAGTGTGTCATCAACCATCACCGCGATCACTCATTACATTAGTTTTTAAGAGCAAAGCAATCTTTTATTTAATTATCATTAAAGTGTTCGGCAGCAGCCCGAACATTTTTGGTCCTTCGAGCTTACGTACAGGCGGGACCTGAAACGCGAGTTTTCGTGAAAGTTTCGTGTGTACGAAGTGCTAGCATACATCAGTTGCATAGCATAGCAGCATCAGCATTCGTGAGGTGGCCAGGCAGGCTACTCACACAACAGCATCACTTTCTGTGGGCGAGCCAGGCAGGCTTGCTACGCAGCAGCATACAGCATTGACAGCACCGCGTGGGTTCGAGCAACAGCACTACAGTAGCAGCATATCAAGTGAGATCTTTCCATATTACTTTTTAATTCAGCATGGAACTCGATAATCTTATTCAAAATCAAAAAACAACATATGAGGCTCTCGAGTCGTTACAAAGAAATATCAAAAAAGACTCCGCGGAAAGAAAGTCGCTACCGGACTATGCTAAACGTAAGTTAGCTAATCTGGAAGATCTGTGGTCTGACTTTCAACGAAATCATATACAGTTGTGTGCCTATGAAGAAATAAGACAGCATCCGTACATCATCAATTCCGAATATCAATTGGCAACAACTTTATATGAATCCGCGAAGGAATTGATCAACCAGATACAAACAGGAGGTTCTGTTCAACATCCTAAGTCAATAAAGGCATCTACTTCTGGTGTAAGGGATCGGGCAGCCTCTCCACTGTCAGCTAATAAGCCAGCAGTAACCATTGTGACTCCAGACGCAGGAGCACAGCGTAATGAGGGTGATCAGGATAGTCAACAGCAAAAGTATAATGTCACATATGAATCAGCACAGCAAGCAGAACCTCCAAAATCGAACGAGAAACTTCGGGAGCTTCTTAGAAAGCAGATCTCGAATTTGAAGGCATTCGAGAGGACAATAAGTAACATAGATTTAAGTAGCATGTCCGAAAAGTGGGAGTTTGAATACACCCTAAAATCATTACAGCAGCGCTGGTCAGCTATTGACTCTCTTCACTGGGAGATCGACATGTACATGAGAAGGTGAAGATGCGGTATATCAAAACGTATTTTCTAAGAATGAACGAATATACAACGAGCACATCAAATCAATCAACAGCAAATTATGGTCCGTTGCACATCGCGAGTATTCTACGCCCAAAATGGATATTCCCGTTTTTACGGGTAACTATCAGCACTGGACCTCATTCAAGGACCTTTTCCTAGAAACAATCGACCGCAACCCGTCCTTATCTAACGCATAAAGAATGCAGTTTTTGAAAAGCAAGGTAAAAGGTGAAGCCGAAAATTTGATTCGTCACCTACAAATCAGTTCCGAAAACTACACTATATGTTGGGAAATTCTAAATAACAGGTATAATAATCAAAGATTAATATTCACATCACACATGAATATCCTGTTCAGTCTCCCAACCATGCAGCAGCAGTCATTGATTCAGATCAAAAGGATGCACGGTTTTTTTTTTTTTAATGGAATCTCGCTGTTGGCCTTAAGGGCCTTTACAGCTCAGCACGGGCTGTTTGGCGAGCTTAGCTCAGCCGGAAAGGGGGGGTTTCCCGCGACTCGCGCAAGGGCGTCTCCTGTGAGACTCGAACCTCGGCTTGGGCCGTCGCGGGGGGGTCCATCGCCTGAAGGGCAGGACGGAAGCTCACTGGAGTGAGCGAAGTGCGAAGTAAAGGTCCTCGCCTTCCCCGGTGAAGGCGGTTTTTTACCCTAATCTGTCTATTGCTACTGCTATTATTATTGGCCGCGCGGGCGGCTTTTAATTTATCGTTAGCTACTGTGATTGGATCATCCGGATCCGTTAGTACGTGTCGGGGCCTCCTACGAGCCTTTTTAGTCGGGAAGGGGTAGTAATTGATGCTTTTACGCACCAGTGGGTTGGGATGGTGTTTAGCCTTGTCGAAGTGGCGTTTGGACGCCAACTTCATCCATTGGGCTATAGTAGGGAGCTCCAGGTCATAGTGGAGATCGACGTTTCTCACGTAGAAGGGTGCGCCGGTCGCAATTCTCATGAAACGCGACTGTAGCACCTGTAACGAGTGGACGAGGGGGCACAGTGCGCGAAGACTACGCTAGCGTAAGTCATGCACGGTCGGACGCAGGCCTTGTACAAGGTTACCTTGTGTCTAAGGGACATGTGACTCCTTTTATTTAGGAGGTAATGGAGGCGAGAGAGGACAAAAGCGGCCTTCTTGCGAACGGCGGCTACATGCTTACGAAAATACATGCCGCTGTCGAGCGTGACTCCTAGATATTTGACGGACTTTTGCCATGGAATGGCTTGTCCGTAAAGGGTGACCTCTTTTTTGAGGAGAAATTTTTCCCGAGTATTAGCGTTAGCACCGGGGTTGCCCCTGGCAAAGAGAACTGCAACGCTTTTCTCGGGATTTAATTGGAAGCCCCATTTCCGGAACCATTCGCCTAGCGACGTGGTTGCGGTCTGGAGTCTATCCACGATGACACCTCTGTCTTTATGAGTGGTATAGAGAGCGGTGTCGTCGGCATAGAGGGCTAGCTCCACATTCGGAGCCCTAGGGATGTCGCCGGTATACAGCGTGAAGAGAAGGGGCGAAAGGACCGAGCCTTGCGGTACTCCGGCCCTGATTGGACGAGGAGACGATAACGTTCCTTCCACGCGATAGCGAATTGAACGGTCGGACAAGAAGTCGTGTACGATACGCACGAGTCTCAGTGGCACTTGAAGGTGGTAGAGCTTGTAAATCAAGCCGTTGTGCCACACCTTGTCGAACGCCTTCGCTATGTCGAAGAAGAGCGCATCCGTGGCTCTCGGTTTCAGTGAGCTGTTCATCCCTGAAAGGATGTGCTCCGTGATCCGATGGACTTGATGGACGCACGAGTGGGCCGGCCTAAAGCCAAACTGCTCATCGGGAATGAGCCCCTTCTCTAGGGCATAGTCTAGGAGGCGCTTTTTCACTACCTTCTCGTACAGCTTGCTCAGCGTGTTGAGAAGGCTGATAGGGCGGTAACTGGTGGGATTGTTACGAGGCTTGCCCGGCTTGTGAATACCTATGACAATGGCCTCTTTCCACTGCGCCGGGAAGGTGCAGTTTTCGAGTAGGCAATTGAATATGGCCACTAGCAAGCATATCAGATGGGGCGGGAGGCACCGGAGGACCTTATTCGAGATGGCGTCGAGACCTGGAGATTTACGAGGCAGTGAACTCTTGATTAGAGTTTTGACCTCGGCGATTGACGTAGGCGGGAGCGGCTCGGGAGAGAGGGGCAGTGCGACTATGCGTTCGACTTCGCGGTTCACGTGTTCGACGTGCGCCGGGTCGCTATGGTCGAGATACGGCGTGCACTGCTCCACTAGGTTGACGGCTAAGCACTCGGCTTTTTCGTCGTCATCGAATGCGTCAGGCAGATTTGGACGCTTGAGAGGGGGCATAGAAGCCACCGTGTCGGTTTTAAGGGAACGCGCGAGAGACCAATAGGCCGTATGCGAAGGTGACAATTCACTGGTGAGACGGTCCCAGCGTTCGTTTCTTATTTCACGCATGCGCTCTTTGACTCGGCGCTGCGAGGCGCGGAGTGCTCTGCGGTTATCGTCGGTCGGCGCTCTGGCGAAGGCGCGAGTCGCCGCGTTCTTCTCGGTCAACAGACGCCTCGCGTCCGGGGGAAGCTCCCAGCGTTGAGCGAACTTATCTGGGACCTTCCGGGACGATTCGGCGACCTTGGTCTGAATGTAATTTGTGACCGAGGAGATCGCGTCTAACGCGTGAGCGGACGAGACTAAATCGTCGGGGATGTTAGAGAGGTCAGAAGTTTCGACGGGCTTGAGGGCCTCGTCTAGCTTCTGCCAGTCGACAATGGACTTGTACCTCTTCTCTTGGGTATTAGGTGGGCCGAATTCAAATTGAACCGGGAAATGGTCTGAGTCTAATTCGTGTAGCACTTCTACGCTACGCGGCTGTAGTGCTACGTTTCGTAGAACCGCTACGTCTAAGACGTCCGTTGAGAGAAGGCCGTTACAAGTTATGCCGCGACGAGTCGGTTGAATGGGGGCTATGACATTGAAATTGAGCACGTCAATAAGCCTACTGAGGGCTCGCCCGTTAGGGTTTTCTTTTGAGCTATTCCAGTCCCCGTGCTTGCTATTGAGATCCCCGACCAATAAGACCGAGGGGCCCAGCGCAAACAGAGTCCTGAGATCGCTCTCTAGGATGTCCTTAGATGGAGGGAGATACACCGACACGATAATAATCGGCTGATGACCGGTCATAGCCACGCGTAACACAGAGCACTCTATGTTTGTTAGCGACGGCGGGTCTAGCGGCGAGCAGTGAAGCGCACGTCAATAGTAGATGAGCGTTCCGCCTTTCGCCGTAGGTCGGTCGTTTCTAACTGCGACGTAATTCGCGAATCTAGGTGCGCGGACGCTGGGTTTTAGAAACGTTTCCTGTACGAGGAAAATATCTATTTGGTGGCGAACGAGGAAATCTCGGACCAAATCTGCCTGCGGCTTGAAACCGTTTGCGTTAAATGTCACTACGGACAGCGATCGAGCCTTGACCCCAGACGTGGTCGTAGCTATTTCGGTGTGTTAGATTGTACAAATTGCACGGATTGTAGTAGCAGGGCATGCTGAGAAACGACGTCAACTTTAGCGTTCACATCTTTAGCTGACGTATAGGCTTCGTGGAATGCAACCAGGGCATCCAAGTCTAACGCGCCTACAACGCTAAGCGCAAGATTAAATGCGCTGTGAACTTTCGCGGACTCCGCAGATGCCTCCGCGGGAGGGCGGAGGGCTTGAGGAGGAGGGCTCGCCTTAGGGGTGGTCCTCTCCGTTATGGCGGGTGTTGGCGCTGGCGCCTGGGAAGGCGCCGCAGGTGCCGCTTTGGTTGGTAGAGGCGGGAAGGCCTCTGACGTGAGCTGGGGAGGGCCCTCCGTTGCCGGGGGCTTGACCCAGGGACTATATTCGGGCTGCGGGGCCGGCACGTAAGTGAGCTTTGCTCCCGTGCCACGGCGGGCCGCGTCACGCCCCGCCGCGCGCCTAGACGCCGGCTTATGTGCCTTGGGGGCTCGAGGACAACCGCGATAATTCGCTGGGTGCCCCTGTTGCCCGCAAAGCACGCACGCCGGCGGCTCGGCGCACGGAAGTGGGATGCACGATACAGTAGTCGAGGTACTTAATGCTATAAAGAACCTAGGTGTCAACATAAGCACATGGGACCCCGTCATAGTTCATATTTTGTCACAAAAACTCGACACAGAGACCCATGCAGATTACATTGAATCAGTCAAAAATCCCCGTGAATTACCTATTTTACGAGAGTTTATCGACTTCTTAGAATTGAAATTCACTACCCTAGAATCGTCTCGCAGAAAACAAGACTTTTCGACTCAAAAAACAAAACTAACCTAACCTAATCCAACAAACTTATTATCAAAATCAAAATCGAAAACAGCATTTTGAACATCAATCAACAAACAAAGTTTTCCCACCGCGTCCCAACATGAAAGCGCTTCACGTATCTACAGGTATCAAATGTCCATTATGTTCTCAGGAACACGGAATATTCCAATGCAATAATTTCTTGCAAATGCCATGCGAATTGAAACTAAAAACCGTGCAAAAGTTGCAACTTTGCGCAAACTGTTTGTATTCTCATAAAAATGATAAATGTTATTCAATAAAACGATGTCGTACTTGTAATGAAAATCATAACAGCCTGTTACATGACGCCTTTAGCAAGCAAAAATCAACCATATCAACCGCAAGTACTTCGAAGTCTCACGCTCAACAAAATAGCAACGCGGCAACTAAGCCCCATTCACCCGTGGGAAAGGCAACCGAAGTACTCTTAGCAACCGCAGAAGTCAAAATCACGGCAATCGATGGTTCACAGCAAACAATGAGGGTCTTGATTGACCAAGGATCCCAGATATAATTAATTTCAGAAAAGGCGGCTCAATCATTAGGTTTACAACGACAAAAATGCAACGGCTCTATCTTTGGAGTCGGTCAAAAGCAAAACAATTGCAAAGGCATGCTCACTATTAAGTGCACGTCTGTAAACGATGATTACTCATTCGAAACCGAAGTTTTAATTATCAACAACTTAATCAAAAGCTTGCCGACTCACAGTTTCGATAGACCGTTTCTACCATATTTAGATAACATAAAATTAGCGGACCCTAATTATAATATAAGCAGACCAATCGATCTACTATTCGGAGCGGACGTCTACGCATCTATAATCTTAATAATAATAATAATAATAATAATTTATTCATTGCACGAATATGGTACAAAATGTCAAGGTGGTACAATTGTCAGTCGTTCGCATATTCTGCCACACACAGTGGCGCGCAAATTTATCTTAGTTTAGATTTTACATTATTAGTCAGATTCATATCAATTAAGTCAATTATCATACATAATTAAATTTATATAAATTACCATGTCTCACACAAATAATCGTTTATTGAGTAGTACGTTTTTTCTAAAAGTAATGCACTAAGTCGCTTTTTAAAGATTCTTGTCGGAAGATCTTTAAGTTCTTTCGTTAATCTATTGTAAATTTTAATTGCCATACAGAAGGCGTTTTTCCGAAATAATTCTAAATTTATTTTTGGCACAGCCAATTTCTCCCCATGTCTACTACTTACTACATTCGATTTAAAAATATGTATATTTCTGTGTACGAACAGGGACATTTCTAATATATAAATACATGGAAGAGATAACACTCTGAGTCTCTTAAGCGGAATAGTCAAGGGCGAAAATCAATCACAACCAATAGCACAACAGACGCGCCTTGGCTGGATTCTCTGCGGAAACATGCCCCAATCATTTCACTGCAACGTTGTACTCAGCAACTTCGAAGACCTGAAACAATTTTGGGAGATCGAGGGTATAACGGAGGAGTCTTCAATGTCCACAGATGATCAATATTGTATTGACTTTTACAAGCAAACAACAAAAAGACTCGAAGACGGACGGTACCAGGTCAGGTTACGATGACAGATAATTTTGAAGAGAAATTGGGAGAGTCTAAACACATAGCAATAGCACAATATCGAAACATCGAATAGAAACTAGCTAAGGATCCTAATTTGGCAACAAGTTACAAACAATTCATGCAGGAATATTTAGACTTAGGTCATATGACACTCTGTATAGATAACGAAAGGGCTTCCCCGGAATGTTATCTCCCGCACCACGGCGTGCAGCGTGCCGATGCGGGCAAATTCCTACGCGTTGTTTACAGTGGGTCAGCAAAGACATCGTCTGGGTTCAGTCTTAATGATTTAATGTACAAAGGTCCGAATTTACAAAAAGACTTGCAATCACTAATTTTATCATGGAGGCAGTATAAAGTCGGCTTCATCGCCGACATAGAAAAAATGTTTCGGAAAATTTTGGTAGATAAAACCGATCAAAATCTTCAAAAAATTGTATGGAGGAATTCACTAGAGGAACCTATCAGATCTTATCACCTTACGACCGTAAGTTACGGGACCAGAGCAGCCCCGTTTCTAGCTATGATGACCCTTAAGCAGTTAGCAGCCGATGAACGCGAAGGTTTTCCTAAAGCAGCGAAAATTCTGGAAAATCAATTCTATATGGATGACCTGGTAAGCGGAGCACATTCTATAGAAGAAGCAAAACAGATTGTAACACAGCTGGATCAGTTATTAAAATCAGGCGGATTCTTGCTGAGAAAGTGGACATCTAATACAGCAGACATTCTAGAAAATCTGGACACAGAGCAGACAGACCAAATATTCAATTTCAAATCAGAAAACACAATCAAAACCCTCGGACTAGGGTGGTCTCCAGCTAACGATGCATTTACTTTCGAGTGCAGACTGTCCAAGGAAACAACATTAAAATTAACAAAGCGGAAGTTACTATCAGAAATATCAAAGGTGTTTGATCCGTTGGGCTGGCTAGCGCCAGTCGTTACTAAGCTTAAGCTACTTTTCCAAAAAGTTTGGATGGAAGTCAAAGAATGGGAAGACGAAGTATTAGCCGAATATGTAACAGAGTGGATAAGAATCAGAACAGACCTGGAAATTATCAACCAATGCACAGTTCTTAGGTGGATCGGAAGCGCATTAACAGAAGATGCGGATGACTTGCAAATCCTAACCCCAGCGCATTTCCTGACGGGAAGGGCAGGTTCGACCATTATACAGACAAAAGAAGATGCAAGGACAAGGTGGCATCTCACTAGCAAATTATTTACAGACATATGGAAGCAATGGAAATCAGATTATCTCACCCAGCTAATAGAAAGAACAAAATGGCGCAAAAGTTGTAAAAACATTGAAGTTGGAGAAATCGTCCTCATATATGATGCTAATTTACCGCCAGGGAAGTGGGCGATGGGTCGCGTCGTCCAGCTTCACCCGGGTTCAGATGGTCTGGTAAGAGTTGTTACCCTAAAGACAAAAAATGGTTTATTAAGGAGACCGATCATCAAATTGTCAGCATTACCTCTCGCCGACACGGCATCTAAAAACGAGCAAGAACAAAACAAGAAAAAAGCATCAAGCAAGCAAACGAATGAATCATGTAAAGGTCAATCATTAGCCGGAAAGAAGACACGACCAAGCAGACAAGTTAAGAAGAAATTCGACTTTATATCAATGGCGATAGGGTTTCTTTCATTCATGAGCATTATGCCTACTTCTAGATCGGAGTATAATATTACAGAGATGAGCGCCAGCCAATCGTTGTATTTCGACCCCATAACAAAGATGCAACTTATTAGAGACAAATGGACCTTAGTTGTGTACCACGACATGGCCCCGTACTGGCAAGGTGAACAAGCATACAAAAAATTATCAAATCACTTGGACAAACTATGTACTAACATAGAGCATAATCAACAATACCATATGATTTTACTACAAATGAATCACGACTACTCAGAGTTACAATCAACAATCAACTTTTATTAACACAGCATTTTACCGAGCACTCCAGACAGCGTCGCGGTCTTATCAACGGTGTAGGTTACCTTGCGAACACATTGTTTGGTGTGCTAGATCAGCATTTTGCAGATAAATACTCTGAGGACATTGAACTAATTAGAAATAATCAACAACACTTGGCAAATCTATGGCGTAATCAAACTTCTATAGTAGAGTCAGAATTTAACTTGCTAAAAAGAACAGAAGCATCGATGGAAAGGCTAACTAACATTATAAGTAGTAGGTTAAACTCTCTCGATAAGGCAACAAACGTTTTAAATAAGCAAATACAGAGCATGTCGGAAGTCGAAGATTTTATTATGTCAGCAATGTCGGCTATGAACTTACTTCAGAATCTAAAAAGCATTCAAAATACCCTCTTGGACACCATCACTGACGTTTATCAAGGCCAACTGAACACCCACCTGCTGACTCCCAAGCAACTACAGAGTGAACTGAATGTTATATCAGGACAGTTATCAAAGGATTTAAGCATACCGATCGACAACATACAAATAGACTTATACAAAATATATAAGCTTTTAAAAATAAAAACAAGAATCACTACACAATACCTTATCTTTGAAATACAATTTCCTCTAGTGAGCAGGGACATATACCAGTTGTATCAGATAATACCCATCCCACATCAATTTGGCAAATTAATGACTGAAATAGTCGCCTTATCACAATACGTGTCATTAAATCTGAACAAGGACGCATACATCATATTATCAATCGACGAGTTACAAGGATGCATATTACACGAGGGACATTACTTGTGTGAATTGAAGAGCCCAATTTATCATCTAAGCACTGACGAGAAGTTTTGTGTTTTTAATCACATCAATAACAGTTGCAAAGTAGCTACCACAACCTGCCGCAACCAGTGGATAAAACTAAACAATCCTCTCCAGTATCTGTATTTCTGTTGCGATACATACAATTTGCGGATCATATGTGACAATGCTGTACACAGTCGCGATATAAAGAAATCTGGATTAATAACTCTGCAAGATAAGTGCGAAATTAAAGGCAAGGATTTCACATTACTGGCAAGCGGGCAACAATTCAATACTATACAAACGGCACCGAACATCCTTACACCAGAGGTTACAGACATCAACCACATTATCAATATAACAATGCTTTTTTTTTTTTTTTTTATTGATAAAGATTGCCAACGCTCGGCACACTGATACATTGGAAAAAACAAACACAAAATACAATTTTGAATGTGATGAGCAATTACAGGCAAACATGACATACATTTAGAGCACATACAAAAATCAATCGAAACAATTTTTAAACAAAACAAACATTACAAAAAAGAAACAATTACAAAAAACTAAACCAAAATCGATTTTAAAGTGTGAGGGGAGCAACTCTGGATATCCAGACCTAGCTTGTTTATCAGAATGCTTAATTTGGACACCGGAGAGCTTTGACCAAAACGCGTCCTACGGAAAGGAGGGACAAATGAAATAACGGGATGCCTAGGGGATCGAGAGGGTACATGAATCTTAAATTTAGAAAGAAGGTTCGGACAATCAATCTTATTATTGAATATCTTTGCTGCAAACGATATATCAATAATTTTTCTGCGATTCTCCAATGACATCATATTAAAGTGTGCCAGCCTGGTTTCGTACGTTGGCAACTTTTTTTTCGAGATGCCACTGGAGTAAAGCAGATGCCACAGTAACCTCTTTTGTAATCTCTCGAGTCGTAGCATGTGCGTCGCATAATGCGGCCTCCATACAACTGAACCATATTCTAGAATGCTCCGCACGAGGCTATTGTATAATAGTATTTTTGATTTGATGCTACGAAATCCTTTCGTATTTCTTATGACAAAACCAAGCATTCTAGAAGCTTTCTTAACTATAAAGTCTTGGTGTTCTGAGAACGTTAGCTTATTGTCATAAAGTACTTACTTCAAAGAAGACGATACAGATATCGATAAACTGAACAGCTCTATAGATGGCTTAGAATCCCAAATAATAAGCATGAAGAGCAACATAGATGAAATGCCTGAGCTATCGAGCCACGACATACATCAATACTCCATCAGCTACAGCCTGGTGGCGTTTGCGCGTGTGCAGCGCTCGTCGTCGCCTGGAGGAGGTGTCGGCGTCAACGGCATCTGGTGCTCTCACCGGGCGTGCAACGCAGTGATAACAGTGAAATAAAATCAGTGGTTCACAGTGAAAGTGAAAGTGTTAGTGCGCGAAAGGCATTCTCGATAATCGAAGATAGTGTTATGTAGCATAAGCACAATTTTTTTTCTTTATCAGTAATTTTTTTTTTCTCTCATATGTATAAATTTTAGCATTTTGTATTTTTTTCTCTCCCGCCCGGGAGCATGTTCGGAAAGTAACCGAACACCTTGCAATTAATTAGCATAAGTACATATAGTTCGCCGCCTGCGCGAGACGCTTTTCTTTATACATCAGTGTGTCATTAACCATCACTGCGATCACTCATTACATTAGTTTTTAAGAGCAAAGCAATCTTTTATTTAATTATCATTAAAGTGTTCGGCAGCAGCCCGAACACCTTCCATAGCAGAGACATAGCATTAGAATCATTACTAGCTACAGAACCGCGGTAGAAAATAATGAAGTATATTAATAAATAATATTAAATTCATCATTTATTTAAAAGCCTATAATATTAACTCATTTATACCTACATACTGCATACAAAGAACTACAGCTATACATTAGTTAGCGACCTAGGATATTCTCTAGGACTTTATATTACATATATGAGTTAGCATCAATCTACTTTATTACAAGACATTTTAAATGAAACATGTGACTAGATTAATAAAATGTTTAATTATGACATAAATACAAACAATTTTTATTAACAAACAATACAATATTTACATGAAACCTTAAAATAGCAATTTAATATTTTCTACCTAATTGTTTCTTCTTGCATTTCACTTGCATGGATTTTTCGGTGGGCTTCAAATCAAATCATTTATTCCAATTAGACCACCTAAAATGAATTTTTAATAAAGATTATTCTATTTGCCGCTTCCAAAAGGTAGTATCATGTGGAGAAGAACTCTTTCTTTTAAAATAAAATAGAATAATTTAGAATATTTGTATACATAAGTTAAATAAAGACAATGTTAACAAAGAATTCGAAGATGATGAACTCCTAAAATAATATTACTATACAGGTCTTTATTGTAGTTAGTATACATACATGTTCCTCACATATTTACAAATATTGAAACCATAGAATATTATACATTAATGAGAAATAAAAAACCAATAAAACACTGTGTGAGATAAACATAAAATAATGTGTTTGTAGTATTATGCAACAAAAAATAATATGTAAATTTAGATCGGCAACCAATTGATTTTGTCAAGGCTCTATGATTGTGCTATGAAGCAGGACCAGGTTGTTTCAAAGCATTCTTATATCTTGAATATAATCCTGTAATTTGTAATATACTTGTTTACAAATTAGAGGAAATTTTCACTTATTGAGGAGTTTTAATATGTCACAGGGTATTTTATTGTAACTTTTAACCCAATATACCCCATAAATGAGGTTTGAATTTTGGCTAATCTGAAAGATAGTTCAGGTATTTCATCTTTATTTCTAGTAATGAAATTATGTCTAACAGATTTGTAACAACAAAGATTATAACTGGCTATGACAGCTTTCTTTTGAAAAATATAAAAATGGATTCAATGTCAGCAGCCCGACCTCACTGGGCAAATCATGCTCTCTCTTTTTTGAAGTGAAACTTCTTTAGAATCGTTGTGATTTCAAACCGGGTGCAACGGAAAAGCGACAGTAAAAAGAGACAGAAACATTAATTCATATGATTTAACGTGGGAGAAAATGAGATAGATAAACTTCTTTAGAATCGTCGTGATTTCAAACCGGATGCAGCGGTAAAGAGAGACAGAAACATCAATTCATAAGATTTAACGTGGGAGAAAATGAGATAGGAGGCATTATACAGCCTCTCTTTACTGCCGCTTTTTCATTTGATCGAATTTCAAACTTTCGCTGTTTTAGTTTTTGCCAAATTAAAGATTTATATTAAACTTATAAATTAAAATGTATCATTAAAATATACTTTTTTTAAAGAACACACACATTTAGATAGTGGAAAATGATTAATTTATATTTGATTAATTATAAAAACTTTGTTTTTGAAGGTTTCACTTCTACCATGTGTGAATTGCACATATTATGTTTTTTTTTTGTTTTGATAGATTGCTGGAGTGATCCGTTTCTTTTCAGGGTTAAACTTTCCAATATGACCCGACGATTTTTTAAGTTTTTTTGATGGGAGATGGAAGAGGGGATGGAGAAATACCCCCTGTGTCATTCCCAACCTGCGGAAACCCATAGTTACGGAGATATTCATGTTTAAAATTTTAAGGCTAGAATGGTAACAATTTAGAAATGTGTCCCTGAATTTGATAATACTGATTATGTAAGTGTCTCTTTACCTTTAATGGAACACCTCCAAGTTATTTTTTCTGCCGGAGTTCCGTCTAAATATTAATAAAGATTATTTAAACCTGTATAATGTATAGAAATTCGTAAATAAATCGTACATTTTCCATTGCTTATTTTTTTTTATTTTCAATTTATTCCTAATGGGAAAGGCAAAGGACTTTAGCCATACAGATTCCATTAGTTATTAGAGACGTGACATTTTGCATCAAAATCGTTTTTTTAATTTGTCGATAGTTTTTTTAGAATAAAAACTTGTATTTTATTCAAATATAATATAATAATATGATATAAATATTAGTTTTTTATATGTTTATTGATGATTTCAGAAACAGTTCTTAGAAAAAAGAAATTCATATACTAACCTAACCTAACCGAACTAGATAATAATTCGGTTTTTGAACGGCTCCGATTATTTATATACACTCTAGGGGTAGGACAGACAAGACCACGTGGATAGTGGGGTGCTTTGATTCGGTGTTGGGTACTTTTAGGTTATTAAATAAAATGTTATTAAAAAAAATATTCATATACTAACCTAACCTAACCGAACTAGATAATAATTAAGTTTTTTGATTACAAATAATTAATTTGATCATAAGTTACAAATAATCTATGGTCCATATTGGAAAGTTTAGTAGTATCGATACGTCAAATTTTTCGAACCCTTCACTAATCGATACGTGAAATGGTTGATGTTTGACATCAGTTATTTGTCAAATTCATTGTGTTATGGCGTGTTATGGAATGATATTTGTCCATTTGTATGGAAAGTATAAATAAATATATCTCATGAACCGTAAGTTTCCGCAACTTAATACTTTACAAAACGCTTTCTTATGGTGAGTACTATCTACAAAAAAAATTTGAGCATTCAAATCGACGGGTCATATTGGAAAGTTTAGCCGGAAAATCACGAACCGCCACCAATCCGCGGCACCCGTATCTATGGAAGCTGCATCAACACAGACATGCTTTGTCCTCGACAAGACGGGGTCCCAGTATTATTTTTCTATGACATTTGTGTTCTGACTTGTGGATGACAAAAATGCTTCAGAAGCGACTTCAGCTACTTTTTCAAATGCATGGAGATTCATAGATCGACCGGGAACAATGCAGTCTTCAGTCTCAGCAAGAGCATTAAATATTAAACGATCTTTTGTTGGTATTTCATCAGACGAATCATTCATTATCAGTTGAATCACATGGCTCCAGCATTTGTTTTTGTGTGTGCAAAGGTCTTTTTGCACGCTTAAACATACTTGAATAACGTCTTTCACACAAAAGCTCAACTTGTTCTGTCAAATAATATTTCTCCAAAGATGTCATAACTATATGGGACTAGACATTTCTCATAAATCTCTTTTATTTTTTAAACAGTTTTTTTTTAATTCGTACAACATTTCAATTGTTCAGCTGCTTTGTTCCATTTTGGTAGTTTTGTTATTTTCTTCAGGCCTCGCATGTGCTGCACTAGGTTGTATAAGTGTGGTAAGTCAACTTCCAAGCCGCTAAATGTTGGTGGTCGCTTGAATGGCACTTTCTGCGATGCTAAGAAAGCTTTGAAAGCGCTTAGCTCTTTTGTAGCTGGCCCACATCATTCGAACATGCGTTGGACATATTATTAGTTTGTAATATTAAAACCCTCATGGTCCCATCAAGATTACAGATTACTTTTCTTACAACTATGAGACACATTTTTGCATCCGTTAAAACAAGGGCTAATTGATAAGCGGATGGAGAGTTTGAAAAAGTATCTAAATTTAAACACCTAATTAAACCGACACAATAATCGTTATTCTTTTGAACTTACACAGATGACATTTGTGTTCTGACTTGTGGATGACAAAAATGCTTCAGAAGCGACTTCAGCTACTTTTTCAAATGCATGGAGATTCATAGATCGACCGGGAACAATGCAGTCTTCAGTCTCAGCAAGAGCATTAAATATTAAACGATCTTTTGTTGGTATTTCATCAGACAAATCATTATCAGTTGAATCACATGGCCCCAGCATTTGTTTTTGTGTGTGCAAAGGACTTTTTGCACGCTTAAATATCCTTGAATGACGTCTTTCACACTAATGCTCAACTTGTTCTTTCAAATTATGTTTCTCCAAAGATGTGATAACTTCATATGGGACTGGATATTTCTCATAAATCTCTTTTATTTTTTGAACAGGATTTTTTAAATTCCTACAACATTCCAAATGTTCAGCCACATTGTTCCATTTTGGTAGATTTGCTATTTTCTTCAGGCCACCCACGTGCTGCACTAGGTTGTATAAGTGTGGTAAGTCAACTTCCAAGCCGCTAAATGGTGGTGGTCGCTTGTATGGCACTTTCTGCTATGCTAAGAGGGCTTTGAAAGCGCTTAGCTCTTTTGTAGCTGGCCCATATCATTTTATTTAATACATCTGTATTGACAAAGGATTGTGAAATTAATATTTTTTCTATTATTATTTCATTAGATAAGTGTGATTAAATTGTTGCTTGCTAAAAATTTACATTGGCTAGGCACAGCTGACAAAAGCACACTAGTTACTTTTAAATAGCTAATTATAATATCCATAGTATAAATAGCAATACTGATTTTAAATCACTATCTCTTGGTCACCTAAAAGTTTAAAAATCTAATATAGCTTTTAAAATAGATTTTGATAATATTTATATTTAATGTAAGTTGTACTTGTTATTGGTATTTCAATGTAATTGAACAACCAAATTTATCGTGACCTTATTAAGAATCAAAACATCTAAGAAAAGGTAAGTTATTTTCTATATTCCTATGAATTACTATTAACGAAGATAAGGAAATATTGTTATTGTACAAAAATAGTTTAAATATTTCTTCTGTAGAAATTATTAAGTAAAATACTATTTTCATGTGAAAAGAAAAAGAATGGCTGCCCACAACACAGGGAATCCTAGTGTGGGGGCCAGTGCACTTGACTTGTATCTAAATATTCCTGTATATTGTGTCTAATAGTTTTTTTTTTATCTTTCTTGCTTTCTTCTTACCTGCTAAAGTAGCTACGTTCTGGCGCAACTTCGCATTAGGAAATTGGTTTGTTTGTAGGCGCTAAAGGACCACTACTGGCTGAATATGCTTATGTATCTGTCAAATTGTAAAAAACACTACTTCACCCTTATAACAGTGCCCAGATCAGTTTTTCTTAATACAAACATTGTTTAGTCGTTAGTTGTCAGTCATTTCTCACCCTGAATATTTTGAGCCATGAATTTAACTTTAATATTGCAATAATAATGACTTTTATAGAAACTACAGTCTGTGTTATATTTACCTTGAAGGAGTCACAACTAAAATCAAATTACTTAACATCCTAGCTAACCTTGCTGGGGCCAACTTCAAATAAAGCAGTAAACATTGACTAAAAGCAACCTAGTTTTTGTTATAAGCTTTATATTTTGATTGTTAATTTACTATGTTTTGTTTGCTGCTTACTGTTATCATTTAAGAGGGAAAATAAAAAAAATAATGTATTTTATAACAAAATTAAAATGAGTTAAACTTATTCACAAGATAATAGTTTTTCATAATGAAATGTGCAAAGCCTACATCAATTAATTGCTTAACTTTGTGCTTTAAAGTTGTGAAAACACTATTTATACGCTTAATTTAAAGTATAAGAAAATAATTTACCATTAAAAGCAATTAGTCTGACCAGGAGATTGGATGGTTTTTCACACGACATAGTTTACGGTCTGGATGAGGCCTGGTTTCTGTGGGAGTCTCCAATTGTGGAGCTTGGCACTTCAAATTATGTGTACATGCTCCAGCAGAAAATTTTCTTTGAGCTCCAAAATTCTGACTATTAAAACGTATAAAACATTTAGGTAATTAACAAAACTCAACATCAAAAATATGGATGCTTCTAATATTACTTTAAAAAATAATGTATAAACTTAAAATTCTGGAAAAGATTAATAGGTATTATTATAGGTTAGTACTACACTTTAGCCGACGTTTTGTTTTTGGTAAACGTTGAATTCTTAAATGGTTTAAAATTATTTAATAAGTAGATTTTTGTAACTACATCTATTTTATGCGGTTTTAAACATATACAAATTTTGGTAATTAAAGCAAAACTTTACATCTATTTAGATACCACGTTGTTTAAACCATCACAATCTCCAGCTTTTTCAGTGAATATTTAAAAACTCACCCCAAGTTGTAACTTGTAGGTTGTAGCTCGCAGGGCTGCCAGATCAAGAAAGAAAGAATTATCGACGGCGCGTACGCCAACTACTTTTTTATTTTTTATTAGCCGGATACAAAGTCTATTGGCACTTTTAAAAAAAGGTATAACAAAATATCTTACAAAAATAATTATACTAACTTAAAATTATATACAATAAAATTATATAAAACAATGGTGAACTATAAGCCAGTCTCGTCGGTTGCTTTTACCCTGGAATCGTCGAATATGTACCAATCACTATTGTCTTTTCCTAACGTATAATAGTGGCCAACATTCATGGTGGTGCCGGCGTGAATTACAGCAGCGAACAAATTATACGAGTTATTATCCGTCTGGCTGCACAGAGTTGGCAATTTAACAGATGTATTGTACATCACAGAGTGCATTAATTTCGTCTGAACTCGAAGTTTTGCATCGTATCTGAAAATTTAGTAAGTTTACGTTAGGCTTTTAGGAATGTTGAGTCTGTACGAAAAGTGCAGCCGTGCCGATTATTAAATAATATCTTTATGTTATAATACAAATTTGTCACTAGTTTTTCAGTATAGGAACCACATGACCAGGGCTCTTTCAACCCAAGGTTCCCTTTCTTGGGCTTGCCGGATCCCGTCGGCATTCTTCATCGTATTAGATTGAATAAACGTTAAATTTAAAGTCGAAAAAAATGCCATTCTCTTCCACTAAACCCCTAAATACGCGGTATCTAAAATTATTTAGACTTTGTAAACCGAACAAAATTTTATTTCCTTACGAAGTGTTGATAATACTTTACTGTATAACTCGAATTTCAAAAAGGAGTCTCCGGAAGTAGTACATTTTAATTCATAATATGTAAAAAAATTAAATTGAAATGTTATGCATACCTATTCGACTCTACAAATAGAAAAATACACTGAGAAATCGCGCGACTCGCAGTTCTTTAAGTTAACTCGTTAACTCGTTGTTTTTGATGATATAAACGATATTGACTGACTAAGAAATGTTTTATATCTCCGGCAATGTAACCTGAGACTTTAAGACATCTATGACACAGGGAAGCTTTAACACTCCACATACCACATATTCGTTAATAAATAAAATATAAATTCGTAAACCCCATAGAGCTACCCGCGATCGCCCGAGGCTGTACCGGTCCTTCCGTCCCACCGTGATAGTAATAATATATTGTCTAGTAAGCATTGAACTTTATTTGATGACTGTCTGTCTGGCTTAGAATGGCTTCAGACTTTCTTAAAAATTGAACCAATATAATAGTGAAACAATGTTATCAATCAAATAGTTTTTAAGTTGATTTGTAATTTTCTTTCTTCTCCATATAAAGAATGAAGATAAATTATTCGTATACAATCATTATTTTTAAATTAAAATTTAAGAAATTCCAAATACAATAACGTATCAGAATTGATTCAAAAATAACATATCACTGAAACTGTTTACCAAAACTTTGGTGATTCAGTTTTTTAGTTGTCATTATACATTCAAAAGTTAAAGACGTGTTTCTCTAATTGATCCGCCGGCACTAGCAAAATTAAACCCGACACTAGCAAAACTAAACCTTGCGACCTCACCATATGGTCGACTTTGAGCCACATAAAAATTGAATAACATTGTATCGAGAACCGGTTTCCGCAAACAAAAGAACTGCATTCCTGAGCGATGAGCGAGCGCCCGGTTGAAGCTAAGTGTAATTTAAAAGACATTTAAGTATTTTCGCGCCGACGAATCATTTAATTTACAAGTTTTAGTGTGAGATTTTCGACTGAAACGTATGAAAAATGGCCACAGAATCCGAAAAAGACAAATAACTTTTGAATAACTGTGAAATAGAACGTGCAAGTGACTTTAAAGTGATTAAATAATGGCAAATGTGGAACAATTGTTAAATGTACTTGAAAATAATACCGAACTATTAAAAAAGACTCAAATAAACATTAAAAAATGTGCAAAGGCTAGACTTACAAAAGGTTATTTACGAACACGGATGGAGTGTATAGAAAGTTACTGGAACACTTATAAAAGTGCACATTTAGATTTAATAAAAATTACGCCGCGTGAACAAAAGTCAATTTTACCATATTTTGTCAATGAGGATTATTATTTGATTGAGGATTTATATTTATGTATGGTATCTGACATCAAGGATATGTTAGAAGGTCTTGAAATTCAAAGAGGACAACAATCCTGTATTCAGGGGGACGGTTCCACTGTAGTCGAATACAACGTACAATCCCAGGTTCGACTCCCACGCATTGAATTACCTACTTTTTCGGGTAATTATGAGGATTGGCCGTCTTACAAAGATATTTTCGTTGCACTGGTACATGACAACACGTCACTATGTAATGTTCAAAAACTAC
This sequence comes from Pieris rapae, assembly GCF_905147795.1. Lineage (NCBI taxonomy): Eukaryota > Metazoa > Arthropoda > Insecta > Lepidoptera > Pieridae > Pieris > Pieris rapae. The sequence continues at coordinate 897,822 of NC_059533.1, read as the reverse complement.
ATTATTTGAAATGCAGCATAACAGGTGAAGCAGCGACTTTATTGAAGCACATTCCAGTAACCAGCGCTAACTACATTCAAGCATGGGGAACGCTGAACCATCGATATGGGAACAAGCGTCTAATAGTGAATGCATTGTTGAAGCGACTTTTTGCCCAGAAGAAATGTACCAGCCAAGCCGCAACACCACTGAAATCTCTACTCGACACCACCAACGAAGTATTACAAAGTCTAGAAAATTTGGAGGTGTCGACGGAGTCTTGGGATCCAGTAATTATATTTCTGGTCGCACAGAAGTTGGACCCAGAATCCCAGAAGGAGTGGGAACAAAATTCTTACTCAGAGAACTCTCAGGATTTGTCGACTTGGAAGGATCTGCGCAAGTTTTTGGAGGCAAATTTCAGAACATTGGAATTAGTCAATTCCACCACTACTTCAAAGCTTGCCAAGGAACGAGTCCTTCACGTTATAGCCACAGAAAGACCAAAGCAAAGAAATTGTGCTTTATGTACAGATGCGCACACGTTATGCCATTGTAACGTATTCACCAAGATGTCACCAAACGAAAGTAGAGAACATGTCAAAACAAACAAGCTCTGTTTCAACTGCCTCGGGGTTGGACATTCGGTGTTTAGGTGACGTTTGCCAACATTATGCCGTGTATGTAAGAGACGTCACCACACTCTTCTACATCTATCTAATTACGGGGAGGCATCGGCTTCTCATGTTGCAGCTAATCAACCGATGTCATCCAATCAAGCAAATGTAGAAGAAAAGGAAGTTCAAGCAATGGTTGCGTCACACTATCACGCAGGGCGGAAACAGACAATTTCACTATTAGCCACTGCAATAGTAATTTTAAAGAATGAACGTGGACATACTATTGCATTGAAGGCGCTAATAGACTCAGGATCTCAAGCATGTTTTATAAGTGAGAAGGCAACTCAGATCCTGAAACTACAGAAGAGAGCAGTAGATCTTATCGTGTCTGGACTTGAGTCCACGAAGGTTAGAGTGAGGCATGAAGTAAATGTTAATGTATCATCACGATGGAATAATTTCATTTTACCTACGTGATGACGAAGCCCTTAACCTCTAACATACATTCGGGCACAATAATAAGAAGAGATTGGCCGCACCTTGCTGGCATTCAACTGGCAGATGAAACATATTCCGCCTCCTGTAACATTGATCTGCTGTTGGGTGTCAATGAGTATGTAAACATTATGAAGAAGGGATTAATCAAAGGTCCACCAGGTACACCATGCGCACAAGATACATACCTGGGATGGATCCTTATGAGTGGAATTGACATCAAGGTCAATCATGAGCAATCCTTAACGGTCATGAAACAAGAAGTTGATATAGAAGATTTACTGAAAACAATATGGGAAGTTGATGAAGATACGAAAAGAAACCTAACACAAAACGAACAGTTATGTGAAGATATATACACTAAGACACAGAAGCGAGATAAATGTGGAAGATACGTTGTCAAATTACCATTCAACATTGAAGAACCTAAATCAACAGACGGAAACACGAGAGAAATAGCAATGAAAAGACTAATGCAATTAGAAAGAAGGTTCAATCAAAATAAAGAATTAAAGCAAGAATATAAGAAAGTAATTCAAGACTACATAGATCTAAAACATATCGAAGAAATACCTAAAGAAGAAATAAATAATAAATCAGTCTACCTACCTCACCACGCCGTGATCCGTAATGATAAAGAAACTACGAAGACTCGTGTCGTATTTGACGCCTCGTGCAAGGGCTCTAACGGTGTCTCTCTCAATGACGAACTGTTGACGGGTCCTGTACTGCAAGACGATCTGAGAAACCTGATAATGAGGTGGAGAACTCACGCTATTTGTTTTGTTGCTGATATCCAGAAAATGTACCGTATGATATGGGTTGACCAAGAAGACACAGATTATCAAAAAATTTTGTGGAGAAACGACCAATCTGAAGAAGTTAAAGACTACAGATTGTTGACTGTTACATTTGGAACAGCTGCTGCTCCCTATCTCGCCGTAAGAACCCTTATGAAATTGGCAGAAGATGAAGGCGACCGGTATCCAGAAGCTGCTAAGATATTGTGTGAAGATTTCTACGTGGATGACGTAATGTCTGGAAGTGACAGTCTGCAACAAGCAATAAAGAATAGTCAAGATCTTAGAGAACTTCTTCATTTGGGCGGATTTGAACTAAAGAAATGGTCGTCCAACAGCCGAGAATTCTTGGAAACAGTTGATCATAACAATAGATCGTCTAATGCTAATCTGGAACTAAAGATTGATGGAACAATAAAGGCACTTGGCGTACAATGGAATTTAGGAAAAGACAGATTCGAGTACAATTTAAACTTACCTTCAATCAATGAAGTGATCACGAAGCGAAGCATTCTGTCTGACATCCAAAAGCTGTTTGACCCACTCGGCTGGATTGCGCCTAGCATCGTTCTGACAAAAATACTAATGCAAGAACTATGGCTGGAAAAAATAACCTGGGACGATGCATTGAATTCAAAAATAGCCAGCAAGTGGATCACATTGCGATCTGACCTTGAACATGTGAATGGAATCTACATAGAAAGATGGGTAAGTACGACGTGCGCCAACAGAGAGTCCATCGAACTCCACGGTTTCAGCGATGCATCCATCCAAGCATATAGCGCTGTAGTATATTGCAGAGTGACGTACCCAGACGGTACGAACAAAACGACGCTTATCGCAGCAAGAACAAGAGTGGCTCCGTTGAAGACAATATCATTACCTCGTTTGGAGCTCTGCGGCGCGTTGTTACTCTCAAGATTGCTTAAGCAAGTTGGTCAAGCAATGAGAATACCTGCAACTCAAATTTATGCTTGGACAGATTCGTCCATTGTCCTGGCATGGTTATTTGGAGAGCCAAACAACTGGAAGGTGTTTGTGGCAAACAGAGTAGTTGAGATTACAACCAATGTATCTTGCAGTCAGTGGTATCACGTTCAAACTCAAGATAATCCAGCTGATGTTGGTTCCAGGGGGATGCTAGTAGAAAATCTTAAAAAATGTGATTTATGGTGGCATGGGCCAGACTGGTTACAACAATCGAAGATACAGTTCACTCAACCCAACATAATACAAACAGATATTGAAAGGAAAAATAATAAAATACAAATTTAAAATAACTTACAACAAAAATGAACAAGAAAAGAGACTACTCACACAATTTGAAGAATTTGATACACTATTAGAGCTACTTAGAACAATCACATACTGCCGAAGATTCCTGAAACAAAAAACATTAAAGGACAGAATAGATAGTAAAATCACGACTGAAGAACTACACATATCGATGCAAAACTGTATAAAAAGAGCACAAGAAGAAGAATTTACAGAAGATATAGATTTTTTAACGAAAAACAAAGAAAAGAGTTAAGAAAACAAGCAAACTAAAAGCACTAGATCCTTACCTTGACAAAGATGGGAACCCTTAAGGTGGGCGGTCGGCGCAGGAACTCTGAACTGGCTAATGAAGTGAAGCACCCAACCATTTGGGTCACGCAAGTAGACTTACCTATTTAGTGGTCGCAGAAGCACATTTGAAGACGCTGCATGGAGGAGTGCAACTGATGGTCTTACCAGAGTCTATAGTGTAAAGAATGGAGATCATAATATAACAAAGAGATGCGTAACCAAACTATGTGCGTTGCCCATCGAAATCGATTAGTGCTATATAGTTGATAACATTTATTATTTTACTATTGTTCTTGTATAAATTCTTTCTGACGCATCATAGGCCTATACGTAATAACTTAATGATTGTTGTAGAAGCAAACTCAGAACATGTGATTAATTACAGATAAATTTTGTTAATATTGCTTATTTTGAAAGGACTTTAGTAGTCCTTTGGTGGGCGGCTTATGGTGATTCAGTTTTTTAGTTGTCATTATACATTCAAAAGTTAAAGACGTGTTTCTCTAATTGATCCGCCGGCACTAGCAAAATTAAACCCGACACTAGCAAAACTAAACCTTGCGACCTCACTAACTTACTTAAAAGTTTTCAAAGTTATTATCAATATTTTTGGGGTAGATTCTATGATGACACATTTCTCGGCATCCCGCATAATATTACAATCTTGGCACTGGTACTGATTCTCTCCTGTTAATATTTCATTAGAGAAATAAAAGTCGATCAGCCCTTGAATGGTGTACTGGTTGCCACCGGATTCCTCTGGGAACGCCAATTGTATATCGCGGCAAACATCTCTAGAGCGTGAAGAATAGCCACAAGTTATGCATGTTATACGGGTGAGGAATACTCCAGCAAATATATTGTTAATGAACGAATCGTCAAAACGCCACCGTTTGGTATTATTGACAGTATTGACATCGACGTTAGAGTGCCGTTTTAGATTGCACGGACCAGCTGAAAATAAAAAATCTTTATAATATAGTCTGGAGCTTTCTTGATAAGCGTCTTTAAAATTGTGCGGACGAATAGCATTTCGTTATATGTGTATTTAACAATGTGAGACAACCGATAAGCATTATACAATGTGTGTATATAAACTTTAAATTAGTGTCTGAATTAAAAAAAATAGATGTACAAAAAAATAAGACATAAGTTAAGTAGTATACTTTTATTCAATTATAAAATTAGATGAAGTAAATTCTTTATTTTACATATCATAAAATATAAAAACTTTTGAAATCATAACTTCTTACTACACTAATTTAAAGTTTAAACTTTGTATAATGCTTACTATCTCATATTCTCCCATGAAAAATCTGTCTGTCTGTTGCTTTTTCGTTTATCGACTTCAAGCTAATTAACATATAAAAACTTTAATAATGATTGTAGTTATTATCAGAAGTATCTCTCATTATGTCGAAACCATCATTTTGGAAGGTTTCACTTCTACCAAGTGTGAATTGCACACATGTTTTTTAAATAATTAATTAATATTTTTTATTACTATAAACCTCTTTTATTTATTTTAACGAAGGTTAACGTTAGAATAACGTTCAAATGAAATATAAAATGAATTTCGTTAAAAAATAACGCTGTTACAAATACAATCCAAAGAGTGTAAAAAAAAGCATTCTTGAGCATTAAATATACACACCCGTGTTGCTGGATTCTGCAGTTTGTGACGATGTGCATGGCTTTTCGGATACTTTTGGCTCGTTACTGCAATTTAAATAATAAACATATTAAAATTTTAAACTGCCCGATAGTACACGAATTAAATGTTGATAATCTATCTCCGTACAAGCGCTGCTTATAGGGATGATGATGACGCCTTCTTTTACATATCAATTAGTTTGGAGAGTAGACTGTTGATAGAAAATGGCGAGCTGAGTTGTTCGAAGGTATATATGATATCGAGACGAGATTGTAGACCCAAATTCCCTGGGCGTCTGGAGCGTGTGGGTCATAATCGGGCGTTAAAGGAAGCTTACCTAAGTCCAAGCGGTCATAGACCAGTAGGTTGGCCTAGGTACTGCTCAGGACAGACTGGAGGAGCTGCAGCAGCTGAAAGCCGGCAATTGGCGCAGGCCAACACATTTTTTTGGTTGCAGACCCAGCGGAGTGAGTGAGTGAGTGAGTGTGAGTTTGTAGGGTTCATTCGTAATTTCAAAAGAAAAATATACATAAAACAAGGCATACTTAAGCCTAGCTCAAAGGGGTTTATTAAATAATAATGACAGAATTTAAAACGTCCGAAGTTAAATGTCGTTTATTAAGTAAACAAAATAAATCAGTGGTGCTACAACCTCCTTAGGTCTGGGTTGAGGCCCAAATTTCTGAATCTATTTCATGATCATTTTTCAATCTAATAGGCAAGTAGCCTCCTGTGCCTGACATACGCCGTCGAATTTTGGGTCTAAGACATGTCGGTTTCCTCACGATGTTTTTCTTCACCGTTCGAGCGAATGTTAATTGCGCACATAGAAAAAAAGTCCATTGGTGCACAGCCGGGGATCGAACCTACCGCCAGTCAGGGATGAGAGTCACACGTTGAAGCTACTAGGCCAAAACTGCCCTTTATTAAGTTTTGTATAAATTTCCATGAGTTTTGGTGGTTTCAAAGACGGGACAACACGAACTATACCACCAAAAGGAAATAAAAAAATAAAAAAAAAACACTATACAACATCATGTGAGACGATTAAAACGTCACCATATTCTAGAACTAGAAGGCCAGCAGTCTCTAGGTGGCAGAAGAGTCGCTTCCAATGGGAACTCCACATACCAGCACCACAGATTAGATTCTCTCATAGCCTTTTTAGGGCTGATTACAAATTCGCTCAGAACAAAAAAAATAATGATTACTCTTAAGGCTTTTAGTTGTGTAATTTTTTTTTTTTTCAATTTATCCCTAATGGGAAAGGCAAAGGACTTTTGTCCATACAGCCAGGTCTTATTTTTGGTAATAATTGGAAAATTTTGGTAGTTTTAAAGGCCGAAGCCACGTCTTCATTGTTCTTCATCGTAAGGCCGAAGCCATGTCTTGTCTTATTTTTGTCATGTCTTATTAATCTCGATCTTATAAGCCTAAATCACTTTTTCGACGTTTTGAATTGGTCGAAGTCAAATCCATAAGCAAAAATAGTAGAATCCAAGTAAAAATTATTAAATTTTCAGGTGCTTGTTTCAAATCCGATCTTAAGATAAGATAAATCCAAAAATATGTCCATTCAAACCAATTAGTCAATCCTAGGAGTAAACCTTATCCTTTTAAATTTCTTGAACCGTATTAGAAATAAATTCATAAATAGTATCATATATATCATGGTTCATAAGCAAGTCTTGAATACAGCGCGGAATATTTTCAGGTCTTATGTGATAGTTTAACAGATTAGATGACAAACATAGACGTTGGATATGGAATTCAGAGCATTCGAAGAATATGTGGTCTAAAGTTTGATCGACGTCTGAATTGCAATACGAACAGGAGGGAGACATAATAATGCGCATGCGGTGTAAATGTGAATTAAATCTGCAATGTCCGAATCTAAGGCGGCATAGTGTTGTATAAAATCTTCTGCTTTTGTAATTGCTGGATTTACAAAACCATGGCATTTCAATATCTTGGTTGATTGCAGCATACCAAGTGCCTTTTCTCGCTAAACTTTCTTGCCAAAGATCTTTCCAATCCTGATTAAGTTTTGACTTTAGAAGTGGTAGTAAATCTGTGTACGGAATGGCAACATTGTCAGCAGCGCTGCCGCTGTCACTGTCGACAATCGCACGTGCAAGGAAATCCACATGCTCGTTGCCTGCGACTCCTATAATTATGCGAGGGCGTCCATAAGAATTCCACACTGTAATTTCTTTTAAATAGCATATACAATAAGTATCTTATTTCGGTGATAATATAGCTTGACTTAGCACTGAATTGATGATTTTGTAGAGCTTTTAGAACACTCATGCTGTCTGTGATGATTAACCAATATCTTTCCGAACGATCTTCAATGAATCTTAATGCAGAAACAATAGCAAGAGCTTCTGCAGAAAATAAAATATGCTCAAATTTTCATTTAGTTTAGTACCTCGTCCAAACTTCAAACTTGGTATATAGAATGCCATTGAAACCTTATCCTCCTTTTTTGAGCCATCTGTGTAAATGTGTTTATAATTGGGATATTGAGATATAACATTATAGATTTCGTGTCGATCTCTCAGTTTATTGTCTATAACTATGCTGATGTTATGCATAATACTTTCATAGCTCTTAGTATAGCAAACCCAGTTATCTGATTTAGAGATGTTGTGCTGATTGACCAAATTTAACAAGAAGGGGAGCTCATGCAAAAGAAAGGGATAGTTGCTTGATAGAGGGGAATTCATATGCAAACTATTGTTCAGATGAGTAAGTTTGTTAATAAGGGAGTGATTATTAATAGAAAGTAATTTTAGCAAAAATCTCCTTTTTAGATATTGAAACCTTAAGTATAGTGGAGGAGTGTTGCATTCAACTTGGAGTGAATTTATGGGAGTTGTTCTCATTGCCCCAGTGATAAGTCGAAGACTATGATTTTGAATGACATCCAATTTGTGAAGCAGTTGGTTATTTGAAGCAAAACAAAAGAAACTGTATTCAAAATGGCTACGAACAAGAGATTTGTATAGAGTTAAAAGAATTTTAGGATCAGAGCCCCAGTATGTTCCAGCAAGAGACCTCAAAATATTCAGTGCCTTTGTAGCTCTGTCAGTTACACAATCAACATATTTACCCCAGGATACATTGTTAAGAAACAACACACCCAAGAACTTAGCTTCTGTTACAGCTGGGAGTTCTGTACTATCATAATATAATTTGACCTGAAAAGGCCTTCCTTTATTGAATACTAATACTTTGGATTTCTCTATACTTATGTCTAAGGCAAGATAATTAAAATAGGTATGTAAATTTTTTAAACTAGAATTTAATATGGAAGCTATATTCTTAGAGTTGGCAACGGAGTAATATACCACTAAATCATCTGCAAATTGTAAGTTAGTTACTTTGGGACCTAAAATTAAGTTAAGTTTGTGAATATACAGTGTAAAGATTAAAGGACTTAAAATACTGCCTTGGCAGGTGCCTTTATAGGAGAAACGTGGGCCTATAAGCCTGTTATGATTAACATAAACTTTTCTACCATGTAAGAACTCAAATATCCATTGCACAACCTTTACAGGCAGACCAATGGAAACAAGCTCTGAAGACAGAATATGATGATTTACGTTATTGAAAGCCCCTACTACATCAAAAAATACACTGGCCAAAACATTATTGGATTTGAATGCTTGAAAGATGTCCAAATGTAAATGGGCAATACTCTCTCTAGAAGATCTGCCCTTTCTAAACCCAAATTGATTAGAAGGTAATATTTTATTTAATTCTATGAAATGTTCTAATCTTTGTTTCAATAGTTGTTCAAATATTTTCCCCACACAAGAAGTCAAAGCAATAGGTCTATATGAATTAAAATGAAATTTCTCTTTATTAGGTTTTAATATGGGCACTAAACAATCAATCTTCCGTCAATCTATCGTCTGGGATCAAAGTTTGTTCCCAAAGACGATTAAAAACTTTTAAAAGTACTGATTTGGATTGAATCGATAAGTGCTTTAGCATTTTATATGGAATACCATCTAAGCCTCAAGTTAAGTTGTGTCTCTTCTAGATGATATTGCTGACATTAATTCGGCAAATGAAAATGGTTCGAAACACAGACGAAGGTGAGTAAGTTTTGTTAAATTTACGCATATATATAGTGACCAAATAATTGAAATAGGTGTAGTTCTGCTAAAGGATTCACATAATTTGTTCCAACTTAATCTTCTTTCAGATCTAATTATGTATTTCTTCTTAGCTTGAAGCTTTTTAAAGTTTACATAATTCTCTTCAGTTGGGTCATCTTTGAATTGTAAGTATGCATTTTTACTATCTGTGACAGCTTTAGAACAATTTGAATTCCACCATGGAAGTGGATTTCTTTTTGTTTTTGTGTTTGGTTTTAAACGAGAATTATTATGACCAGATGAAGAGAAAGGAAGAGATTCCGATAGAGCCCTGTTTAAGCATTTAATAAGATTGTTGTATGTTAAAGTAGGATCTTGAGTATTTAAGGATAAATTATGAAATAACAAATCAACTTTAGTGGAATATAGATCCCAATCAACTAATTTTAAATTACAAGAAGAAGGGAGAGGATTACTATCAGGTATATCTATAGAATAAGAATTATTACAACTGAGTAGAATTTTTGTTATTACAGGGAGGTGATAGCTGCCTAATGGATCGTCGAAGACCATCCAGTCACCTTGTAAAGAGATGGAAGGAGAGACTATGGTTAAATCCAAGACATTAGGTCTCCATATGTGAGAGCCGACTGTAGTAACATGACCATCATTAAGTAGGACTAAATTGTTTTTATGAATTTTTTTTTATTTTTTTTTATAGAACAGGGGGCAAACGGGCAGGAGGCTCACCTGATGTTAAGTGATACCGCCGCCCATGGACACCCTCAATGCCAGAGGGCTCGCGAGTGCGTTGCCGGCCTTTTAAGAATTGGTACGCTCTTTTCTTGAAGGACCCTAAGTCGAATTGGTTCGGAAATACTTCAGTTGGCAGCTGGTTCCACAGAGTGGCGGTGCGCGGCAAAAACTGCCTGGAAAAACGCGCAGTTGTGGAACGGTGGACGTCGAGGTGATACGGGTGGAATTTCGTATTCTGCCTCGACGTCCGATGATGAAACTCAGCTGCAGGTATTAATCCGAACAACTCCTCTGAACACTCTCCATGGTAAATGCGGTAGAAGATGCAGAGAGACCCCACATCTCTACGCAACGCCAAAGAATCAAGCCGGTTGGAGAGATTTTGGTCGTCAACGATTCGAACCGCTCTTCGTTGAATACGGTCAAGTGGAAGAAGCTGGTACTGGGGAGCACCCGCCTAAAGGTGGGAACAGTACTCCATGTGGGGCCGAATTTGAGCTTTATATAGTTGCAAGCGGTGGCCCGGAGTGAAGTACCGTCTCGCCCTGCTGAGCACACCGAGCTTTTTGGAGGATAATTTTGCCTTTCCCTCCAAGTGACCGCGAAACTGAACGTCGTTCGATATGTCAACGCCAAGTATTCCAATGCTGGCTGTGGCTTTAAGGAGAGTGTTTTCGAAAAGAGGAGTAGCGACAAAGGGTTTTTTTTTAGCGGAAAACGCGCAAACTTGTGTCTTTTTGGGGTTAAATTGGACTAGGTTTAGTCTGCCCCAGTCAGAGACTCCACGTAGTAGGGTTTCTACTTTAGACACAAGTTTGTTCCGGTACTCATCGACATCTGGCCGAAAAATACTTGCCCGGCCAGTGTAAAGAGTGTCCCCAGTGCTGTCATCCGCAGAGCAGTGAATGTTGCTAAGTTGCAACATATCATTGATATGCAGAAGAAACAGGGTCGGGGATAAAACACAGCCTTGTGGGACCCCAGCGTTCACGGGTTTAAGGTCGGAACATGCTCCGTCGATGACGACCTTGATGCTCCGATCGGCCAGAAAGCTGGAGATCCAATCGCATAATTTCTCGGGAAGCCCATAGGCTGGAAGCTTCGAGAGCAGTGCTCTGTGCCACACCCGATCGAAGGCTTTCGCTATGTCCAAACTAACCGCTAGAGCCTCCCCCTTGGACTCAATTGCCTCCGCCCATCTATGCGTAAGGTATACAAGAAGGTCACCAGCCGAACGACCACGACGAAAGCCGTACTGAGAGTCACTTATCAGCTGGTGGCCCTCCAGATACTCCAGGAGCTGGCAATTAATAATGGATTCCATTATTTTGGAGAACAAGGAGGTTATCGCTATTGGGCGATAGTTGGACGGATCGGAGCGATCGCCTTTTTTAGGGATCGGATGTATCGATGCGATCTTCCAGCACTCCGGGACAGTGCCAAGCGAGTACAGGTACCGGAAAAGGCGCGTTAAGACCGGAGCCAACTCAGGAGCACAAGTACGCAGCACAATTGGAGGAATACCATCCGGCCCGCTCGACTTATGTATGTCCAAGGAAGATAATGCTTTACGGACAGCACGTTGCCGGAATGTAACTTCCGGCATCGAAGAATCACACCGTGAAATGCTCGGTGGTGATCTCCCTCGGTCATCCAAAGTCGAGTTGGACGCGAAGAGACAGCCTAAGAGGTCGGCCTTCTCCTTCGCAGTGTGGGCCAGCGAGTCATCCTCCCTGTGCAATGGTGGAATGGAGGGCTGACAAAAATTCCCTTGGACAGCTTTGGCTAGAGACCAGAAGGCTCGAGTCCCCGAAGGGAGTTGGGCCAATCTCTCGCCAAATCTGGCAATGTGCTCTGACTTTGCTTTAGTGATTTCCCGTTTGAAGGACCTGGAGGCTGAGTTATATGCTTTTTTGAGTTCGCTGGTATTAGCATCACGAGATTTCGCCGCTTCTGCCCATGCCTTAAAGCATTCTCGCTTTCGACGCGAGGCTGTCCTGCAAGAACGCTTAAACCAGGGCTGAGACTTGCCACCGATCGGCACCGCAGAAAAAGGAATAAAGAGTTCCATTCCCTGCAGAACCACTTCGGCGACAGAGGCAGCGACGGAATCTGGAGCTTCAGACGAAAAGCAAATAGGCCCCCAAGGGTAGGACGCAAAGAAAGACCGCATCCCGTCCCAATCTGCTGACTTGTAGTGCCAAATACGGCGAAAACCCAAAAAGCGCGACCGCGAAGGGCGCGTAGATGGCACAGTACTCCGGACCACACAATGATCCGATGAACCCAATGGCGGGTCAATGGAGACTTGATAGTTCTCCGGATGCGAAGTCAGCAGAAGGTCCAACAAAGAGGGTTTATGACCGTCCACATCTGGTATTCGCGTAATCGCAGGGACCATTTGTGTCAGGTCGTAGGCTAAAGCAAAGTCGTGAAAGGATCTTCCCGCGTGATCGGTGGTTTCAGAGCCGAGCCAATCGGCATGGTGGGCGTTAAAATCGCCAAGTATCACGATTTCGGCGGTAGGAACCCTTTCAAGCAGGGAATCTGTAGCCATTTGGATGTGCTCGATGAGTCGGTCAGTTTCGTCATTTCCGCTATGGGACCTATACAGGCACGCATAGAATCGCGGATGGTCATCGCAGTCTATGCGGAGCCAGAGGTTAGATAGGTCCCTTCCTTCAAGCGTCCCAAGGCGACGAGAACAGATATCCTCTCTGACGTACACGCAAACTCTCGCCCGCGGCACAAATGAATGTTCCAATTTGTACCCCGGGTAGGAGAGGTAAGAAGTATCAGCCGGGGAGGATATCTGAGTCTCAGTGAGGAAGAATAAGGCCGGCTTCGCAGATTCAAGGTGAAAGTGAACCGCGCTTAGGTTTGAGTTGAGCCCCCTAACATTGGTGAAGTCCACTGTGAGCGTGGAAGGGGTTGCCTTCGGCGAATTCTTCCGTTTGCCCCGAGATCGAAACCTAAAACTAGAACTGAATGTTTTGTTTAGAGCGCAGTTTTTGCCCACCCCAGAATACGAAGGGCAGCCTGTGCATCCACCACCGGATACTGATTGTTCCGATGATGGACGCCCAGAGGGGGATTCTCCACGTGTGGTACCCCCCTGGGGTAATCTTTCTTTAAACTGCACCGTCATACTCTGGGGAAGGGGGGGGGATGGGCTGGGAATGACATCTAAAATGTCTTTGCCCCTGCAATCAGAGGTTTGGCTGCCCCAAACTATATTATGACAGTTAAAATCCCCCGCCAAGAAAATTGGTTCAATTAAATTGGCTTTTAATTAAATTATTCAGTTTATGTGGTGAAAAAGGAGGGCTGCAATTACCTGGGCTGTAAAGGCTTACAATAGTTAATTCCTTGCAATTTGAATATTTAATTCTAATAGCTATATTTTGAAGAGAATTATCATAAACAGTATTTACATTAGAGTAAGAGATAGTTTTATGTACAAGTATGGCTACACCATTGTGAGAGTTTCCTGAGTCTAGTCTTACTACATCGAAATTACGCAATTTAAATTTATGATGGCCACATGAATATTGTTATCCAAAAGAAAATGGTTGAAAATATGTTGATTGTGCAATATACTCTGATTTTAAACATACATTGCAATGTTTAAGATAAATGTACTAAAAACCAAAAAATAATAAAATAGATACAGTCGTGGGAATTATAAACATATGCATAGACTAGACTAAAATAAAACCGTGGGGCACGTCAATTGTCTACAAATTATCGACTTAATGTTCGATAGAAGAATCGTTTAATTCGTCGTTAAAAATAGGCAGTTGGCCCGCAGACGGTGAGGAAATTACTTACTATTTTCTTGCTCATGGAAATTCCCCACGGTTTTATTTTAGTATATTGTATGCTGCCCTCTCATTTGATACCCATATTGATGGGATTGATAAAACCTACGTTATCCGCCATTTTGTAGCGGCCGCCATCTTGTATTTCAATTTTTTATAGTATATTGTATTCTGCTTGTTGAGCCTTTTCATTTGATACCCATATTGATGGGATCGATAAAACCTACGTTATCCGCCATTTTGTAGCGGCCGCCATCTTATATTTCAATTTTTTATAGTATATTGTATTCTACTTGTTGAGCCCTTTCATTTGATACTCATATTGATAGGATTAATAAAACATAAATTATCCGCCATTTTGTAGCGGCGGCCATCTTGAGTTTATAATGATAATGAATAAACATAATTTTATTGTCACCAAAATCCAAAGTGTATACAAAATGTCAGGTTGACAGAAAGAGGGTGAAATTTGAATTACTAAGTTTGACCCAAGAATAATAAATAATAAATAAATAAAACAAACGGGGTGAGCTAAAACCGTTTAATAATAAAAACCGAACAATCAATACAAGTGCGAAAGCGTGAAGCGCCCTCTACAAGGGTTATCGTCTCATTAATATACTGGATTCTGGAAGAATCCTTGACAGACACTGAGCATTCAATTTTCGAATTGAACTCAACTTCCGGAAAATTTTGTATAAAATTTAAGACTCACATCGCTTACGCTCAAAAAGTCTTGCTATTTTACATTCTGATGACACCATATTTTGACATCTCATGTGATTTAAAATCGGCAGTGAACTCGATTTTTTACGTCAAATTAAAAGTTGCTTTTTCCTAGGTGAAATCATGATTTACAAGTGAGTTAGCCATTTTTTAGCGAAGTTAAAGGTTTTATTTGAAAATATTCTAATATAGGACAATCTATATATATGTGATAAGTTTATAAATTAATATTTATAAATACAGCATTTTTTTACGAAATTCAAATTTATATCTATAAGCAGTAAGTTTAGTAAAATAGAATTTTTTTATTCTTACAGAAGGCCCGTTTCCACTTTAAACCTCTATTTCAATAATAAATTATGTAAACAATTAAAAAATACTTAATATAATATCTATTGATGGCGAAGAAAAAGGCATGAAACGACCAATTGGTTTCTCGGCGTTGGTTACTATCGCTTTTATCCAATACCCAAGACATTATGTGGTATTTAAGAAACCTAAAATATTTCCTATATGGGCTGCTGAGATTCAAAGAGTCTAGTAAATAGATAATCTAATGTAAACATTTTTATTATTTTAGCAATAAAATATAATTTTTATCTCAGAACCAATTTTTCAATCCACTCTTCATCATGTCGTGTCTCCAGTAAATTCATCCTATTTTATGAGTAGGTATACTAAAATTATTAATGTAATAATTTCAGAGTTCCGATGTTCAAAAAATCCTGGTTGTATTTTTCTGCCTTTGAAGAAGAATGTAACATTTATATCAATGACAAGGACCCTGGATATAGAGACACAATAGTGCAGATATTTTCAAATAATTGAATTTCAACTATCCTTCAATTTATAATAAATGATATCACAGCCCGAACAACCAAAATTGGCGGTTCTTATATCTTTATAAATTAAATTAAAAGGTTTTGAATAAGAACATTATTCTGCTTTACACAAGTATAAAATACCATCATTATGTACATGATAGTTCAAGTACTTATCAAGCTTTTTAATATTTTTGTTCATAACAATTACTTTTTCTTAACTGATTAGAAAATATATTAAAATAAATAAATATATTTGTCTACAAAATAAAGTAGTAATTGATTAGCTCTATGTGAGGCTGGGTTTGATTAGTTTTTATTATACTTAAGTTTGAGTTTGTATTACTGAAAGTTATTTTGTATTGTGTTAAAAGTTTATTATTGACATTAAATCATGTTGTGTAAGTTATTATTCTGTTCTTTTATTTACCTATACAGAAACACAGCATATATATTTTTTATTTCTGCTTAGCCATGTATTTAAGGTTACTATGTTTTTATTAGGCAGTCATTAAATAAATAGTAGATTTAATTAATCATTTTATTAATATAATATTATTAACTACAAAAAAAATTATTATGAAGTACACAATTATCTTAAACACAGTCATACAATTTTTCATATAAATCAATTGTTGATCTCAGTTTAATACATTTTCTTTTCAATCATTGTTCATTATCTGCCTCGTTCTTGACAACTACCGCTGATGGCTGTAATACAATTGTTATCTGTTAAAATAGTAAATAGTGAGATGTGGCATGTGACCATACTGACACAATAATATTGCATAGCAATAGCAATTTAATTAACTATATTGTTTTATGCAAGTTATTAATTGTAATTGGGAGGTTGAGGGTAGACGTGAAACAACTCGTATCGTGTCCCCAATTCTTTGTATTTTTAAAATCAAACAAGAAATAATATCGTTTCAAAAGTAGAAAAAGTGGTGTAATATTTCGAGATAAAAAAGTGTAAATGTTATTCCGCCGAGAAACATTGTAAAAGCATAAATAATTCGCCAAAATCACAACGCTTCAAACGAGTGACTTTTGTAGATAACTTATGTTGAAAAGAATACCTAAAATGCAGGAATTGTGCACAATGAACAACATTAAAGTGGAATAGTGTAGTGATGTGAAGTGAACTAATTTTTGCAAAAAATAACGGCACAAGTGTCAAGACTTGGTATAACACTGACTCATTTAGTGTCTGTGACGCGTGTAACTTGTACGATATTTTCAAGCATATGCAGTAAAGACACTTAGTCAAATCGCTTGCGGTGCCGGTGGCGTTCTTTAGGTTCGAGTTCAAATCACTCAAGAGAACCATAACTTTCAAAAATTTATTTTTCAATAAATATTGAACACTTAATTTTAATATAAGAATATCACAAATAGAATATAAAAAATATATATACATCTTTCATAGAGGGCACTAAGTGCATCATAACAGGCGATGGAGGAAATAAAAAATATGTTAGTTATCATGCAGCAAGATATAAAGCAACAAAAACAAGACATGCTAGATATGAAAGAAGATATTAAATGTACAATAATCAACAGCCTCAACGAGAAGTTTAATCACTTAGAACTAAAAAACGAGCTTTTGGAGAAAAACCTAGAAGAACAAACAAAAAAAATAAACAACCTAGAAAGACAGTTTAGACGCAAAAATCTAATCTTGTTTGGCGTAGAAGAGAGCGAAAAGTCATACGATGGACTCGAAGAAATGGTCATAAACATAATAAATACATACATCAAAATTCCATGCGAAACTCACAATATAGAAGCTGTTAGAAGACTGGGGAAAAAAGGCAAAAAAGTTAGACCTATAGTATTAACATTCAACACATTGGGATTCAAATTAAAAATCCAAAAAAATAAACATTACCTCCAAAATACTTCATATTACCTAAAAGAAGACTACCCAATCGAAATTTTAAATAAGCGTAGAGAACTTCAAGTCCAAGTTCAAAAAGAAAAAGATGCAGGCAATACTGCCTTTATAAAGTACGACAAAATTATTATATTGAACAACAAACAACCGTTGTATAAACAGTCAAACAAAAGAAATCTCTCTGAATCCCCGGAGACACTTCACCCCGGCAGCCAAGATGTTCAACAAACTAAAAAGCAACAACCTAAGAAAAACAAAGGAAGCATGAAGAACTATTTTATACAAAAGCCCAAACTAATCCTCACTCAAGCAGAAACAACTCAACGCCAAACGAATACATCACAACACAACACTGAATAGCAATCTCTCCCAACCTCAATTCTCCCAATACGGCCGGTCACCGCGGGAGAGTACGACCAAAACCCTCCAAAAAAAAGCCACACAGACGGTGATCAGACAATACAAAAACACAACCAAATTAAAAATCGCAGCTTACAACGTCAGGACCCTATCTTCACATTTTTTTTTTTTTTTTTTAATTTTTTTTTATTGAATCACAAACATTAACATACATGTAAAATTGAGGTAGCCCCAGTAAGTTAAATAATACTTGTGATGGAGCAACCTCGCAACTTCCCTTAAATTATAGATTACAATGTTTGGACCAAAACAACTGAAATATGACTTGACAAACTTAGTTACAAAATATATTATTTTTCTATTTATTTATTTTTGAATTAAAAACTAACTAAATTAAACAAATAATAACGCACGGTCTTTGCGTGCGTGCGTGTGAGTGCGTGCATGTGTGTTTGTGTGTGTGTGTGTGTGTGTCTGTGTGTGCGTGTGTGTGTGTGTGTGTGTGCGTGCGTGTGTGTGTGTGTGTGTGTGTGTGTTTATCTGATTCTCGTCAAAATTAATTCTGTTTCTTCATATGTGATAGTTTTCAACCACCCAGTTACGGTATTCTTACAATTATATAATAACATCGGATATATATTTAATTTCTGATTCAGTTTATTATAGATGTAGGCAGCCTGTGTAGTATATTGACGTTGAGCAGAAACTGTGTGCACGCGTGGGGCGTATGCTACAATATCTTTACGTCTCTTCTTTAGTTTACCTGGACTAAATGGTAGTGTTTTGTGCATACGTAGGGTGATATGCAAAATGTATAATTTTCTAACGCTCAATAAGCCACTATTTCTGTAAAGGTCATCGGTAGAGTATCTATATGGTTTGTAGTTCATTACTTTAATAAGGGCCCTTTGAGATCTCTCTAAATCTAAAAACTTAGTTTTAGTTGCTCCTCCCCATACGGGAATGCAGTATATTATAATAGATTGAGCCAGGGCTAGATAAACTTTATTAAGCAATGACGCGGGCATGACGTAGCGTAAGTTTTTAAATATCCAAATAAGTTTTCTAACCCGGGCCATAATTGTTTCGATGTGTAAGTGCCATGATAACCTTTGGTCCACTGTAACTCCAAGATATTTGGTAGAGTTGACACGTTCTATGGTCTGACAGCTACAATTCTGGGCAATCGGATCACCACACCTATGAATCCTAACTCCAAAGTCGTAACCCGGCTGAGATCTTTGATTCGCAGTAAAACATATAAAATTTGTTTTATTAACATTAAGTGAAAGTAAGTTGGTATTAAGCCAGCCAGCTACTTCAGCCAGACCTAGTTCAGCTGCGGATTTCACAGCCATCCAAGTTGCTCCCGTGTACACAATCGCGGTATCATCCGCGTATGAGTAGATCCGTCCGCCATTGCTCCGAATATTACAAAGGTCATTTATATATATCAGGAACAATGTCGGGCCAAGCACGCTTCCCTGCGGGACGCCATATTCCACGGTTTCTTCTTCACTTATCAAATTATTAATTTTAACTTGTTGTTTTCGACCTTGTAGATAACTTCTAAAAAGGGAGAGAGCTGTATCACGAATTCCTATGGCTTCCAGCCTGCGCAGAAGAATGGGAACGGAAACGGTATCAAATGCCAAAAAAAAACCAAGAATATTGTTACGCATTTAATACCTCTGTCTACATTATCAATTATGTCATTAGTAAGTGCAGTCACGGCATCTTGTGTAGACAGGCCCTTCCTAAATCCGTACTGTGTGTTGGATAAAATTTTGAATTTATTTAAGTAATTGACCAGTCTATTGTTCAGTAACTTTTCTAATATTTTAGAGATACATGGCAGTACGGATATAGGACGGTAGTTATTGACGTCGTTCAGGTCCCCACTCTTATGCACAGGCGTGATCAACGATCTCTTAAATACGGCTGGAAATATTCCTGTTTTGAAGCAGGAATTAGCCAGCTGGCTAATGAGCGGGACAATAAAGTCTCTGGACATTTTCAAAAACTTTGTGGGTATACCATCCCAACCAGGTGCGCTCCCAGAATCGAGACCCATGAGTATAGCATCCACCTCACGAGGACTAGTCTCAAGAAGAACAAACGAAGACACCCGAGAACAAATGTCTGTAGTTGTTGGGTTACCGAAGTTAAGTAAAATGTCCTCAGCTAAAGTTGACCCTATTTTAACAAAGAATTGGTTGATACGGTTTAGTGAGTCAAGCGGATTCGGAGTAATATTCAGTAGACATGTATTTGAGGATTTGGGGGTTTTAAATTGAGTTACTTCATTAATTTTTATCCAAAGCTGTTTAGGATTTTTAACTGAGTTAGCTATTTGAGTTTTATGAAATTGTCGTTTAAGTTTTTTAATTAAGTTTGAACAGAAGTTACGAAAGCGTCTAAATGTTATTTTTAAGATTACGTTAAAAGGATTTTTCTTTAGTTTAAGTTGCATTTTATTGCGAAGTTTAATACAGCGTAGGGCTCCTAGTGATATCCAAGGTTTAAGAATTCGCTTGCTATTAGAGATTGTCTTAGTTTTAGTGTTACAAAGTAATATGGTTTTTATTTCATGGATAAATTTATTAGCCAAGGTCTCCGGATCATTGTAAATATTGAAAAATGACATGTCTGAGTTAAATAAGTCTTTACACGCGTTTTCAAAGTCAATAGAAGTTGAATACCTATGGCAGTTTCTAGTTACAGTTTTTTGTGCTAGGTTTAATACTACCATGGCATGGTCCGTGATAGTTGTAGTCAAGACAGCCACAAAAGCAGAGCTCTTAAGTTTATCGAATTTCAGAAAAACATGGTCGAGGCAGTTCGACTCTCTAGTAGGTAGACAGTGCCCGGGAAGCAGCCCATGTCCTGCCAGCATGTTTAAATAATTTAATCTATTGTGACGCTGTTGTAAGGATTCAGACTCTCTACCTATTAGGTTGATGTTTATATCCCCAGTTATTATAATATTTTTAGGTGTAGTAATAGTATCGAGATAACTATTTAGGGAAGTTATGAAATTATCTGCACAGGCGTGTGATGGGGAACGATATATACCTATAATAACGTATTCGGCGATAATTAGCTGTATAGCCGAGGCGTGCGAGAGTGAAACTTCTGTTACCCGACAGAGATGGTTGTTTTTTATGTATGCTACAACGCCATCATTTTGATTGAGCTGATTTGTAGTATGATATGAAGAGTAATTACGGAGGAGTGGTAAGCGTTTACTATTATTTAGTCTGCACTCTGTAAGGATCATTACATCCACATCATGATTCATTTGCTGTAAATTTACCTGAAGGTCGTCAAAATTACTGTAAATACTTCTAATATTTTGTGTCAAGACAGTGAAATTATTTTGCTCAACGTAGTTACTAAATTCTTCGATGTCAATTATTTTTGAGTTACTAATTTCTGTATTATCTAGTTCCCATAAGGTGTTTAAATGATTATCCATATTCAGTTACGCGTGCAGAATGGCGTAGCTTGCCCTTTACTCTATTGAATAATTGCATGTAAGTACCGTTGCAGGATAACGATGTTTTGAGAGTACATATAGTGCTATTGAGACAGTTAAACTTATTGTGTAAGAGTGTGTATGATTTTGTGTATGTGTGTTTAAGTGTGTATGTATGTCCGTAAAAAAGGGATTTTACACTGAGTAATACTTTTAGATACCGTAGATTACAACTTTTTGAACTACTGTTACTTGGTTTATCAAAACAATGTAGGTTAATTATAAATGCTAAAACTTTAAGTATGAATAGACTAATAATTATTTTCTTAATACTAATACATGCACAAAAAATAAGCGATAAGAATAGTAAGAAATAAAAAGAAGTTTCACAGTATAGTCACGTTTCCTGTAGCAAAAGGTGTACCTGGGCTTCGCTGTTAATGAGGATAACCCGAGAATTTTCATCTTTCTTGACGAAGACTCGGCCATGTTTAGTCCAGCAGAATTTGTACTCTTTTGATTTTGTAAGGTCTCGGGCCAGGAAAAATAGTCGGGCTCCTTTTGATGTTAACTGTTCCGATATAAAGACAGGGGTTTCTTCATTTTTGGTAAATCCGAGATGTTTAGCCTGTATCTTTGTTTTATTTTTAATATTGTAGCTCTTGACTTTCAGAAGTAAATCCATTTTAAGAATCGATGAGGCTAGTTCGACAATTATGGGGGTGTTATTTACCCCAGACTTTCTACTCTGGATTCTGTAAATATCTTTTATGTCTTGCTGGCTCATATTAAAATTTACAGATTTTGAGAGACACAATACCATATTAATTAAGTCGTCTCTATTTTCGTTTCCGTTCTTTGGCACATTTTTAATTTCAATACATGTCTTCCGAGTTGTCCTTTGCAGATCCTCTATTTTATCTTCTAGGATATTAATATACTCCCTATCTTTCTTAGTCTGTACCTCTAGTGATTCTATCTTCTTCTGAAACTCTTCTTGTTGAGCAAACAAACGCGTGATTGATGTTTCTATGTTACTGTTAGTTAATTGCATTTCCTTGAGATTGTTATTAATTTCTCTAAGTTCTTGTTGCTGAGTCTTCGTAAATGACGCGAACAATTCTTTCATGTATAATTTAAATTGAGAAAAATCCGAAGGTTCAGCGGGTGAAGTATGCATTTCCTGTTCTCTTTCTACTCTGCACCTTTTATTGACCCTACTATTTCGCATGGAATTAAAATTCGGTGGTGTACTTTCAATACCTGCTTCATTTATGTTACTGTCAGATAACGACTTATTTAACTGTGTTGCGGACATTGTACCAGGGAATAATGCACAGCAAAGTAACCACTAATGCGTATCTTACAACGGGCCAATTAGTCACAAGGTAATTAGCGAAAGGGGTGTCGCTAATTAGGTAATTATCCAGTGGCGCTTGTGAAAGGTGGAGCTTAGCGGTGAGTGGTCGCCTTCAAGGTCACGTATGACCAATAGTTAATAATTAGGTGTGTTACCCGTACTTCTTGTTCGCTGCGCAGGCGCTGGTTTGTTGTCGCCGATCTCAGGTACCAGGGTGGCAGGATCGTTTCTCTGTCTACGTAGTCTTCACACGTTGGGTATCTTCACACGCCGGTTACCTCTTGTGATTTTATGCGCTCCTATTTTCTTCTTTGAATTTAGTGTTACCAAATTTATTATTTAATATTTAAATAAACTTTTACAAGGGGTCCACTACACGTCTACACCTATCGGCGGTCCGGGGGAAGAGGACGAACATAAACATAAACATGAACGCTGTTTGGAGTTAAATGAAGCAACAAAAAAAAATCAATTATGACGTAATCGGTATCTCAGAGATCAGACGACTAATAAAATAGAGGAATATGACAACTTAATATTCTGCTACATTGGTAGTACACCAGGTAAATTTGGAGTGGGCTTCATTATTAAGAAGTCTCTTAAAAACAACATCGAAAGCTTCATCGGCCTAACAGAACGAGTGGCAATGCTAAATTTAATACTTCACGAATTTAAGATATCCATTATACAGGTATATGCACCCACAGAATCCGCAAAAGAAGAAGAAATAGAGGAATTTTATAAAACTATCGACAAAGCTATGGAAATAACACATAAGAACATTATACTAATGGGCGACTTTAATGCGAAGGTAGGGGCTCCTAAAGAAGGTGAATACTTAATACTGCATCAACATGGGGACGGTGAAAGAAACGTTAGAGGACAGAGACTTGTCGACTACGCACTTGAACACAATTTAACTATCATCAATACATGCTTCAAGAAAAACCGTAGCCGGAGATGGACGTGGCGATCCCCAAATGGACAACACAAAAATGAGATCGACTATATATTATCCAACCAACCAACACTATTCAATAACTTTGAAGCCCTGAATTTAAACTATCCGTCAGACCACCGATTAATTAGATCAACATTAAAAATAGCCAAACAAAAACAAAGTAAGACAGAGACAAATGGGCATCTTTGGAGGAGGCCTTCACCCAATAATGGGGTTCCTACAAATTATATTATTTAAGTATACTAAAATCTAACCAAGCTAGCAAATAATACAAAAAAATAATGTAATAGTAAATATAATCTAGTAGTAAATATGATATATATAGTAGATGGTATTAATTTTAATTAGATAAGTAAGCGTATATTTGTAGGAAATAAAAAGGCTTTTTTATTTTATTTTATTTTATTTATTAATTGTAATAAATACAAACAACACACAAAAACTAAAGCTATTTTGATTAGGATAACCTCAAGTGTAGTGTAGTAGGTATCTTGTGAAGTTTAAAAATAATGTATGGAATACTATTATAATTCTAAGTAAAGTTTCTTAAAAACTAGTTTCATAAATAAGCCAAATATTATTATTAAGAGTTTTATGGTAACTGTTAAACTGAACGCATCCACTTAATATTATGTAATCTGTATCTGTCAATGTTGACTGTTATAATAAATATATCGCCCCTGTCTGTTCCAAGATATTGAGCGGTTCGCACCATTGTCTAACTCAGCTGTTTTATTTATTTCTCTTTACTAAATTCCTACTCTAAAATAGTTTGTAACAGGTTATGGGCCCAGACGCCCGGATAGAAATAGGGAAGTAGGATTTATAAAGTGATAGGCATCACGTTGATGCAAATTGATTTCGTGATACGTCGCGACGTCATTAACTTTTCAGCTTACAATGGCGGACCCCCGTTTTGCTCAAATTGATCGTTTGGCGGGCCGTGATAATTATCCTACATGGAGTTTCGCGGTGAAAACCTTTTTAGAGCATGAAGATTTGTGGAAATGTGTCGAGACATCGGGCATGGCTTTTACGAAGACCGAAGATACGAAGGCAAGGTCAAAAATAGTCCTTCTAGTTGACCCTATGAACTATGTTCATATCCAGGATGCCACCACGGCTAAGGAGGTATGGGATAACCTGAGAAAGGCTTTTGATGACTCCGGCTTGTTGAGGAAGGTAGGTCTTCTGCGAGAACTAATTACAACAGATCTGGAAAGTTGTGGTAGTGTTGAGAACTATGTCAACAAAATCATCACATGTGCACACAAGCTTCGTAATATAAAATTCATTGTAGATGATGAGTGGCTCGGCACATTATTATTAGCCGGGTTACCAGAGTCATATAGTCCTATGATTATGGCTATGGAAAGCTCAGGTGTGTCCATCACTGCTGATTTAGTTAAAACAAAGATTTTACAGGATGTAAAGTCTCCGGACAACTCATCTGTTTTTTTTTCAAATTTCTACAAAGGCAAGGCAAAGAATAGTAAATGTTCAGGTTCTAAAGCAAATAGTAAAGGTCCCAGGTGCTTTAGGTGCAATAGGCATGGTCATTTAGCCAAATTTTGTGCCTCAAACAGCTCAAATCAAAAGAATAAGTCTGAAACTATTAATACTTCTTCTAGCTATGTTGCAGCGTTTCCAGCCTCACCAGGCCTAGAGAGTGGATGCTGGTACATTGATTCAGGAGCTGCAATGCACATGACAAACAAGAGAGATTGGCTTTATGACTACGGACCTGCTTTAGTAACAAACATTAAAGTTGCAGACAACAAAATATTAACAGTAAAAGGCTGTGGTAAAGTAAATATAGAAACATATGATGGTGAAAGTGAATTAAAAATTGGTACAATACAAGTAAAAAATGTTTTATATGTGCCAGATTTGGCTGTTAATCTTCTGTCAGTCCGCCAAATGACACAGAATAACTGTCAAGTAAAATTTAGTAAGAATACATGTAATGTTTATAAAGAGTCTAAATTAATTCTCACTGGATATATAAAGAACAATTTATATGTGGTTCATAATGAAACTTATGCTTTGATGTCATCTGTACATCTATGGCATCAAAGGATGGGTCATCTAAATTATAATGATCTTCAGAAACTTAATGAGTCTACAGATGGAGCAGATATAGAATCAAGTAGAGAGGAGCATGTGGTATGTAATACTTGCTTAAAAGGTAAGCAAACAAGGCAACCATTCAAACATGCTGGCACAAGGGCTTCCGCCCTCCTGGAGTTGGTGCATTCAGATGTATGTGGGCCAATGGAGGAAAAGTCTCTCGGTGGTGCCAGATATTATGTCACTTTTGTCGACGATTGGTCTAGAAAAGTTTAAAGATTTTAAGCTACTAGTAGAGAATCAATTAAATGCTAAAATTAAAACACTAAGATCTGACAATGGAAAGGAGTATGTCAATGAAGCATTTGATAAGGTTTGTAGGGATTCTGGTATCAAACGTCAACTCACTATACCCTATACCCCCGAACAGAACGGCATGAGTGAGAGGATGAACCGAACTTTAACAGAACGTGCTAAATGTATGCTTATTAATTCTGGCCTACCTAAGAAGTTTTGGGCTGAGGCAGTAGCCACCGCTGCATATGTTATCAATCGCTCACCAACAAAGTCTTTACAATATAAAACTCCTGAGGAATTATGGTCCGGCATTAAACCTAATATCAGTAACATTAAAGTGTTTGGTTGCAGAGCTATGATGCATGTGCCAAAGGAGAAGAGGTTAAAATGGGACTGTAAGTCAAAAGAGCTTATATTTGTAGGTTATTGTTTAGAGTCCAAGGGTTATAGATTGTTTGACAAAACTGAAGGAAAAGTAATGAGAAGCAGAGATGTAATCTTCCTAGAAGAAAGTGTAAATAAAGATTTTGCTTTTCTACCACTTACTGAATCGCAAGTAGTTATAAATGAAGATAATTTAGATGATACTACTGACATGACTTTAAAGGAAATTGATAGTGCAGTCTGTGCAAGTGATGATGATTATGTCCCGGAGCATTCTATATCCAGGAGTGAATCACCTATAAACAGAATTAATTTAAGGCCTAGAAAACACAGAGCTACCTCCTTCCTCTGTCAGAATGAAATTGAGAAATCTATTGAGCCAGATCCTGAAACATTGGAGCAAGCCTTGCAATGTGAAAACTCACAAAAATGGATAAGTGCCATGGATGATGAATACAATTCATTATTGGAAAATAATACATGGACTCTGTCAAAACTCCCTTATGGAAGGGTTGCTATTCCCTGCAGATGGGTATTTAAAACTAAATTAGATGGCTTGTCTACTACTGAGGCAGAGTATATGGCGCTCTCAGCTGCTACTCAAGAAGCTATGTGGCTGAGACAGTTGCACTGTGAACTGTGGCCTTCTTTAAAGGTTACACCTATTACTTTGTACTGTGATAATCAAAGTGCTATTAAACTTACAGGTACTTACAGTTATCATGCTAGGAGTAAACACATTGATGTTCGTCACCACTATCTGAGGAACAAAGTTGAATGTGGTGATGTCAAGATTGAATATGTGGGCACTGATTCGATGGTTGCTGACTGCCTCACCAAAGCCCTACCGAAGCCCAAACACCAGCACTTCCTCATCGCTATGGGTTTGCGTTCAAGGGAGGATGTTAAACTGAACGCATCCACTTAATATTATGTAATCTGTATCTGTCAATGTTGACTGTTATAATAAATATATCGCCCCTGTCTGTTCCAAGATATTGAGCGGTTCGCACCATTGTCTAACTCAGCTGTTTTATTTATTTCTCTTTACTAAATTCCTACTCTAAAATAGTTTGTAACAAATGGCACTTATAACACTACTTTGCACATAATATTTGATTCAACAGTATGAATAAAAATCCTATATGTTAATAACGGTTTGCCCTAGATTTTCTTTGATTTGGATTTGAGTCAACCCAAAAATCTAAGAAAAGTATGCACTTTGGCCTGATTTGTTTCATAAAAACAATTATTTATAAATGAAACAAATCTATGGTTCAGGCCCATAAAGGGTATGTTTAGTGCTAAACTGGAGTCAGCAGCAATGACTACCTTTTTAATATTAATTGCTTCTATATTTATAAAATAAGTTATAGCAATATCATTTCCAACATATCAATAAAAATCAATATTGATCACTTACAATGGTATGAATTTGAGCAATTGAATGCTTATAGATTTGATCCAACATGATTATTATTCATTTATTCTGAACAAAATATTACATGAAACCTTTGGTACTCACCTTTAGTAACATTTTGAAATTTAAGATATCTATCCATCCTGTTTAGTTTGAATCCTTAGACCATTTGCTGAGAGTATCACTTTAAGAGTGACATGATAATCTTTTTGTCAAGATAATATTCTTAAATTGTGATAATATATCCAGATGCTAAGTATCCTTTGTTTTG
Organism: Pieris rapae; assembly: GCF_905147795.1. Taxonomy (NCBI): domain Eukaryota; kingdom Metazoa; phylum Arthropoda; class Insecta; order Lepidoptera; family Pieridae; genus Pieris; species Pieris rapae. Next base: position 869,974 of record NC_059533.1, on the reverse strand, counting down.
TGCTGAAATATAATTAATGTTTTTAAGTTGTCTGCCCCCACAAACACCATGGCTTATCAGTTGTCGCCTGTAGGGTTAGAGTAAATACTCAATATAAACTCTTCATTGGAAGTTATAAATAAAACACGTAACTTAAGATGTACTAATAAATAAGCTTATAACTTACCTTTAAGCGGCCCCTTTGCCAGATGGGCTTTACGGTCAATATCAATATCATCTTAATTCTTAACAATATTCATAAGGTAATAGGTTATAATTGGCAAGACGTTTTTTTATATTTACACTACATTAAACAAGTGTATTTATCCAATTTGAATTCAATCTAGGTCCCCCAAAACATGATTGATGTACGTATTCTATTTTTTATTTCGAATAAAATTGTAATATGTATTTTGTTTATATGAAAATTTTGACAATTAACTCTTTTTATAAATAAAATGGGTTAATTGTCACGATATTCATAGACCACAACTCATTTAGTAAGTCATCTACCAACTCCCTTCACTCACAAAAATGAAAAATGAAATTGCTTAACAGAATGCCGTGAGATTCACGTATGACAAAAACAGGGGTTAGGATAGCCGTTCACTGGGTGACATTATTATTTTTATTTCTTTTATAACATAGGTTCCTGTTTGAATTCTAATTTAAGTGTAAAAAACTAAAAAAACAATTTTTTTATCTTCGGAACCTTGCCTTAAGGGACTCCTTTTAATAATATTTTCTAATAATTAAATTTTAAGGTTAGTTATTAGATATATTTATATGTATTATGTTATTTGTTTTGAATAAAGAAAATAATTTATTTAACTGTATTATTTTTATTACAGAACTAATGTTGTATTATCTACTTTATTATATATATATATATATATATATATATATATATATATATATATATATATATATATATATATATATACAACTTATTAGAATGGTATTAAGTACCATGGTTAACATTTTTATTTAATACTAGCAGACTCGGCCAAGCGTTGCTGTGGCTAAGGTTTTTGTTATATTACATAGTAGTAAATTAATCAAGGGAAACCGTAGGAGAACTTATGTGAAACCTAAACCAAACTAAACTACCTTTAACTCAGCGCCATCTGTTAGAATTGTATCAAATAATAAACAAATGTTAATGTTATCGTAATTTTAGTAAGGATGCCTATTTTTTTTGAAAATGAAATATAGCCTATGTCACTCAGGAATGATGTAGCTTTCCAACAGTGGAAGAAATTTTCAAATCTGCCAAGTAGTTTCGGAGCCTATTCAATTCATACAAACAAACAAAAAATCAAACCTTTCCTCTTTATAATATTAGTATAGATTGAAATAATATCGTTATGATAATAACAAACTCGTACCGAGTTAAATCAATGTCAGGCATCAATGTTGTACGAGTATTGGTGTGAATGCAAAAAAAATCATTGGAGTGGTTTATAATTATGAATTCTATATACCTATTACGAGAAAAGTTTTTCTTTTGTTCAATTATTTGTCATAATTTCTTCAATATCTCATAGCAATTATAAACGATATATACATTTTCTATAGTATAAAATCCCACGTAGAGAAAGTTATTTCCGATAATAGCTAGAAATATCGATAAATTCACATTCACATATTTTGTAGCAATTAATTCTAGTATTTATGAAATTAGAATGTCCTGAAATCCAGAAACCTGAAGTATAAGAAAGTTGTAAGAAGTATTATACAGTTTTCGTAAATTGATTAAGATTCAAATGACAGCTTAATAATAGTCAATGTCATGGCATTGTCTCTTGATTTGTACCAAAATAAAATAGTATTTCAGTTTTAACTTTTTTACTTACGGTTCCAGTGATGAACTAGTGGCCCACTACACATTATTCGCTATCTTTCTTTTATATTATCCTATAATTAACTGTAATTTACTTAAAGTTTGTTAATCACTTTTCAACTACCTTCTTTTGAACAATTAATTTCATATAATTTCACTGTTACCTTATTATGGAGGATCTTAAGAAGTCTCTAAGGGATGTATCCGAAATGGTGTCTGCCAAAATGGAAGAGTTCCAGCAGCGCCTTATTGCAACGCAGAGTAGGTCCCCTTCGCTGGAACAAACTCCTCTTGCTAAGGAGTTCGAGGTATTTAAAAGTTCAGTTCTCTTTTGCCTTGAGAATCTCCAGGCTCAAATGGCGATGCTATTTAAAGTACAGGACGAGCAGGAGATGTACAGCAGGCGAAAGTGTCTGTTGCTGCATGGGGTTAACGAAACAAAGGATGAAAGTTCAGGCTCCATAGCTAAGATGATATCCGTCCTACTTAAGTGTCCCTACTTAACAGAGCAGAGCCTCACCAGGTGTCATCGATTGGGAATTATATCCAGAGAGAAGCCTAGGCCAATCTTAATAAAGCTTCGAGAGCATGACGATAAATTAAGGATCTGGGCTGCCAAAACTAGTCTTAAAGGCACAGGCATAACCTTGTCTGAGTTTTTAACTAAATCAAGGCACTCTTTATTTATGGAGGCGAGAAAGCGGTTTGGTGTCACGAAATGCTGGACCAGGGATGGACGGGTACAAGTGATAGGGGCTGATGGGAAACTTCGACGCATCTCTTCACTGAAGGAACTGGATACGGTCCCAGACAGCATCCCCTTATCGGCCGCCGCTGATGATTCAAAGCTGAGAGGAGACAAGACCCGTAACAAGAAGGGTTCAAAGAAGGTTCAATAACTCCCATATGTATTATGCGCTTATGTTCCGTGTGTGCGTTTGATTTTAATTTCTTCTTGGTTTCTGGGCATAGGTTTAAAGTGATAGGCTAAACTTTCCAATATGACCCGTCGATTTGAATGCTCAAATTTTTTTTTTAGATAGTACTCACCATAAGAAAGCGTTTTGTAAAGTATTAAGTTGCGGAAACTTACGGTTCATGAGATATATTTATTTATACTTTCCATACAAATGGACAAATATCATTCCATAACACGCCATAACACAATGAATTTGACAAATAACTGATGTCAAACATCAACCATTTCACGTATCGATTAGTGAAGGGTTCGAAAAATTTGACGTATCGATACTACTAAACTTTCCAATATGGACCATAGATTATTTGTAACTTATGATCAAATTAATTATTTGTAATCAAAAAACTTAATTATTATCTAGTTCGGTTAGGTTAGGTTAGTACATGAATATTTTTTTTAATAACATTTTATTTAATAACCTAAAAGTACCCAACACCGAATCAAAGCACCCCACTATCCACGTGGTCTTGTCTGTCCTACCCCTAGAGTGTATATAAATAATCGGAGCCGTTCAAAAACCGAATTATTATCTAGTTCGGTTAGGTTAGGTTAGTACATGAATATTTTTTTTAATAACATTTTATTTAATAACCTAAAAGTACCCAACACCGAATCAAAGCACCCCACTATCTACGTGGTCTTGTCTGTCCTACCCCTAGAGTGTACATAAATAATCGGAGCCGTTCAAAAACCGAATTATTATCTAGTTCGGTTAGGTTAGGTTAGTACATGAATATTTTTTTTAATAACATTTTATTTAATAACCTAAAAGTACCCAACACCGAATCAAAGCACCCCACTATCCACGTGGTCTTGTCTGCCCTACCCCTAGAGTGTATATAAATAATCGGAGCCGTTCAAAAACCGAATTATTATCTAGTTCGGTTAGGTTAGTGTTAGTCTATGGAATGTAAATTTGGTGCCTTCAGCAATTATTATAGAATACATTACTTATTGTCTATGTTATATCTGGTATCTATGATTTGCTCTGTGTAATATAATTATGACTACTTCCTTTTTCGCCATTGTCTGGTTAACATTAAAATATAATTAACACAGTGATTAAATAAAATACTCGTTTCATTTAACAGGTTATGGGCCCAGACCACCTGATTTTATTTAAAAACAAAATAGTTAAAGTGAAAAGTACGAAATTGAGTTCAGTATAACCTCAAAACTCGCCACGCGTTTTTCAATTTTCTTCATCAGCAAAAAATGTCTTCAAATAATACGATGGCACTGATTGAAAAGCTGACTGGAAGAGAAAACTATCCTACGTGGAGATTTGCAGTGCAAACCTACCTCGAACATGAGGAATTATGGAGTTGTGTCACCGCGAAAGACAATGAAGCAATTGATCCCAAACTTAACACAAAAGCGAAGTCGAAAATTATCTTATTAGTACATCCCATCAACTATGTACATATACAAGAAGCCAAAACAGCTAAAGAAGTTTGGAATAATTTAGCCAAAGCTTTCGATGACAAAGGTTTGACACGCCGAGTTGGTCTGTTGAGAGATCTGATCAATACAACACTTGAAAATTGTCTGAACATTGAAGATTATGTTAACAAGATCATGACCACTGCTCACAAGTTAAGAAACATTGGTTTTGAAGTCGATGATGAATGGCTTGGGACTTTATTACTTGCCGGTTTACCAGAAATGTATCAACCAATGATCATGGCACTTGAAAGCTCTGGTGTGACAATTACAGCTGATTCTGTGAAGACTAAGCTTCTGCAAGAAGTGAAAAGCTCTGAGTCTAGTGCATTGTATGTCAAAAGTAAGGGAAATCAGTTTGTCAAACAAGCTCAAGATAAAAACAAAACAAGTAAAGGTCCAAGGTGCTATGTGTGCAATCAATATGGGCATATAAGCAAATATTGCCGAAGTAAGAAAAAGGAACAGAAGTCTAAGGAGAACACAGATTCTGGGTATGTTGCTGTGCTATCTGCAACAATAAACAACGACAATAATTGGTATATTGATTCTGGAGCATCAATGCATATGACAATGAATCGTAACTTGATTTACGATGAAATTACACCTCCAATTTCCACAATAAGAGTAGCTAATGACAAGAAGTTGTAGTTGTGAAGGCCTGTGGAAAGGTAAATCTTAATGTTGTCAATACACAAGGTAAGTTGGAAACTATCAAGGTACAGAATGTTCTCTATATTCCTGAGTTGGCTACGAATCTTCTCTCTGTCAGTCAGATAATAAATAGTGGCTGTCAAGTACAATTTGACAAACAAGGTTGTAAAATTTTGAATAAAACAAACAAGCAAGTTGCAGCTGCTAAAATGATAAATATAATGTACAGGCTAAATACACATAGTATTCCAGCATACATATCTGCTTCAACAGAAAATGATGATTTCTACTTATGGCATCAGCGTATGGGTCATTTGAACTACACTGACCTGAAGAAGCTGGACACCTATGCTGAAGGTGTGCAAATGTCCCTGAGCAGTAATGTGACCTGTATTTCCTGTATAGAAGGTAAACAAACAAGCTTGCCATTCAAAAGTGAAGGTTTCCGAGCAACAAAATTGCTAGAACTTGTTCACTCCGACGTATGCGGGCCCATGGAAGTGAAGTCACTTGGAAATGCAAGAAAAACTTGTGGGCTGAAGCAATAATGACAGCAGCATACATAGTGAACCGTTCACCTACACGAGCACTAAATTATAAAACACCTGAGGAGATGTGGAGTGGAAGGAAACCTGATGTAAGTCACATGAAAATATTTGGTTGTTATGCAATGGCTCAAATACCTAAAGAGAAAATTAAGAAATGGGACTCTAAATCACAGAAACTTATTTTTGTTGGTTATTGTGAAAATAGTAAAGGATATAGATTATTAGATTCCAAAACAAAAAATATCATAAAAAGTAGAAATGTAATTTTCCTAGAGAATAGTATAACAAGAAATGTGGTTCCTCTCTCATTGTCAGAATCAGAAAATAAAGAATCAGATCATGTAATTGAAAGTTTTTCAAACCGTGAAGATAACACCACAGATTTGTCGTCTCATACACCCGTGGATCACAGCGATGGTTCTGATGACCCTGAGTATGTACCGGAGATGTCAGTGAAGTATCCTCAGAGTTCTAATATTACACTTCGTCCTCGAAATAAAATTAATAAGAACACAGAACCTAAGACATACCTATGCTCAAGTAATGTACCACTCTCTGTCACACCACAAACATATGCAGAAGCATTGTCATCAAAAGACTCTAACTTGTGGATGAAGTCGATTGAAGAAGAGCTGAAAGCACATAGTGATAATGGTACATGGCAGTTAGTAGAACAGCTACCTGAAGCTAGAGTTATAGGATGTAAATGGGTGTTTCGTATAAAGGATGAAACTGAAGGACTAAGGTACAAAGCAAGGCTATGCGCTAAAGGATTCACACAGAAAAGCGGTATTGACTATACTGAGACATTTGCACCAACTGTCAGATCAACTCAAAGTAACATACTTGAATGTTACTCTGATGCCGACTATGCCAATGATCCTGACACCAGAAGGTCTATCACTGGTTACATCTTCATGAAAAATGGAGCAGCAGTGACGTGGAGCACTCAACGACAATCAACCGTCGCTCTGTCTACCACTGAGGCAGAGTTTATGGCATCCTGCTGTGCTACAAAAGAAGCTCTCTGGGTTCGGCAGTTAATGCTTGATATTAACGAATATAAACAGAGTTGTATTAATCTTCATATAGATAATCAAAGTGCTATTTGTTCGATCAAGAATAATGATTTTCATAAACGATGTAAACATATTGATATTAAGTATAACTTTGTAAAAGAAAAATACGCACAAAAATTGATAGATTTGAAATATGTTAGTACTAATAGTCAGTTAGCTGATATATTTACAAAAGCTCTATGTAAAGTAAAATTTCAATATTTCAGAGAGAAACTTGGTGTGATTGAGAAACCAAAAATGTAAAGCTATCATATTACTGTGTTGCTCAAGTATGTTTATATAAAGTTTTATAACTAAGCTATTTAATGTTTGGTTTTCATTTGTAAGCTTTAATAGAAGGCTCAAATTTAGTAGGAGTGTTAGTCTATGGAATGTAAATTTGGTGCCTTCAGCAATTATTATAGAATACATTACTTATTGTCTATGTTATATCTGGTATCTATGATTTGCTCTGTGTAATATAATTAAGACTACTTCCTTTTTCGCCATTGTCTGGTTAACATTAAAATATAATTAACACAGTGATTAAATAAAATACTCGTTTCATTTAACAGTTAGGTTAGTACATGAATATTTTTTTTAATAACATTTTATTTAATAACCTAAAAGTACCCAACACCGAATCAAAGCACCCCACTATCCACGTGGTCTTGTCTGCCCTACCCCTAGAGTGTATATAAATAATCGGAGGCGCGGAGGAAGAGGGTGGAGGGGCTGCGTTTTCCGTAGCGCCGGAGCCGTTCAAAAACCGAATTATTATCTAGTTCGGTTAGGTTAGGTTAGTATATGAATTTCTTTTTTCTAAGAACTGTTTCTGAAATCATCAATAAACATATAAAAAACTAATATTTATATCATATTGTTACGAGCTAGGGGATCGGATAGAAAACGCCGTCGAATTATTCAAGGGTTTATTTCAATAAAATCTATGAGGAATTCGTGCACACTAATATCTGGAAATTACGCACAGAAAAGCACTAATAACACACACGATGAAACACTGTCACTAATCACTTAAATCACTCAGTACTTTATCACTGGTATCACTTAATCGCACTTTTTCTCTTCGCTGTTTATCGCTCGGAATCGCATTCAAAACTGAACTGAGTGGTCGCGTTTTGGCTCGCTTATAATAATTATATCCCTGGGAAGAATCTCGAACGATGTTTCCGATGTTTACGAGAACTTTCTAGGCGGGAGCGCTACTGAGTAGCGATCGCCTAATTCTAGAACGCGCGTACTTGCTATCTCTTTCGCACACTGCTACGTGCTTATCGTACGACGTTCTAGAGTTCTCGGTCTAGCTTCGAGAAGGTTCTTATCTTTTCTCTCTTTCGCGTATCAAACAGTGCTTGTCCCACACCTAGAAAATTCGTTCTAGAATATTCCTTCATCGAAGGGCTATAACCAGGCCTGAAAACGCCTGAAAACGGGTCTGCTGAAAAGTGTACCATTCGTCTATACGTGTTCCGAAACCGACTGAAAAAATGTTTCAGCCTCCTGAAAACTATGTAAATTTCGATTTTCTAATATGTGATTGACCCTCTCCTGAAACGGTCATAAATCATATTTCAGCCTGCTGAAAAGTTCTCTAAGTAGTGGAAAAATCTAAAAACATTGCAGTTGACCCGTCTTCGTAACACTACCCTCTCCTTAGACATGCTCGTCCCGAGCATCATTACTTCCTTTATAGGGCGCCAATCGATTTATGTGAACGACTTTCGGTTTGCTCCTTAAACCACTCATTTTCTTTATCCGATAAGTAACGTCATTAATCTTCGTGACTATCGTGTATGGACCGTCCCAGTCGGCTTGAAGCTTTGGTGATTTTCCTTTGCGTTTTGTTGGGTTATGGAGCCATACTTGCGAGCCTTCTTTAAATTCTATGTGATTCGTCTTCCTGTCATACCTAATCTTCGTAGTCTCACTTATTTTGCTTTGTGATGCTCGTACGTGTTCATGGATTTCATACAGTCTATTACGCAGATCCGCCGCATATTCTGTAACACTCTCCGGGGTGTCAGGTGGTCGTCCAGTTACAATATCCGCTGGTAATCTAAGTTGTCTTCCAAACATGGCTAAAGCAGGTGTAACGTTCGTTGTTTCATGAACCGCAGACCGGTATGACATTAAAAATAACGGAATATACTTGTCCCAGTCCTTTTGTTGGCTGTCCACCAATTTTGCCAAATGCCTTTCCAAGGTTTGATTAAAACGTTCCACCATTCCATCTGACTGTGGGTGATATGGAGTAGTCCGATTTTTAATATTTGACACTCTGGCCACTCCATCCAATCCATATATGAGCCGCTGCACTCGACCTAATTTCCAGCAGAGAGGAGCAGCATTGTCCTCGGCTATCAGGACTAAGTCGCCAATATTTAGATTGGCAGAGTTTTCTTTCCATTTAGTGCGCTGTTGTAACTCCGCCACGTACTCCTTTTGCCACCGTCTCCAAAAGTGCTGCCTTAACTGCTCAATTCTCTGATATCTTTGTAAGTTCCCAAATTTGCATTCATCAAGACCTATAGAAGGCACCGAAGTTAATGGTCTTCCAATAAGAAAGTGTCCTGGGGAAAGGGTAAGAAGATCATCGGGAGAGGATGACAAAGGACACAAGGGACGGCTGTTTAGGATTGCCTCTACCTGTGCAAACAAAGTTAATATTTCCTCAAAAGTAAGATGACAGTTTCGCATAACACGCCGTATATGATGCTTAGCTGATTTTACTCCGCTTTCCCAAATACCACCGAAATGAGGAGTATATGCCGGAATGAAATGAAATATAATGGAATTTTGACTTGCAAAGTCAAATATAAAATCTTTATTTTGTTTCATAAATGAACCTAATTCTCGCGCTGCAGCTACAAAATTTGTACCGTTGTCAGAAAATATCTCCGTTGGCTTTCCCCGACGAGCAATACAACGACGAAGTGCCATTATATATGCTTCTTTAGTTAATTCACTAATAGCCTCTAAATGTATACATTTGAAACGCAAACAAACAAAGATACACAAATAACATTTAATTAAGCGGCTTCCTCGTCCTTTGCGATTCAAGATAAGAAACGGACCTGCGTAGTCAACTCCTACAGCTAAAAAAAGGGTAATCTGGGGTAATCCGCTGTTCTGGGAGATTTCCCATCTTAGGTTGAAGAGTCTGCCCACGCATACGCCTGCATATTACGCACTTATTAACTACCCGTTGAGCAAGACGACGCCCGTTAACTGGCCAGACAACCTCTCTCACAGCTGCAAGTAGTAACAAAGGACCAGCATGCATATGCTTTAAATGCTCCCGCTCAAAATATAATTGAGTAAGGCGGTTGCTGCTATGCAATATGATTGGATGCTTTGTTTCATAAGAGTAATAATTTGAAGCATTCAAACGCCACCAAATGTTCATATTTAAAATATTCTTAGCTTGAACTCCTCTAGATATAAGATCAGCAGGATTAAGTTCAGATGGCACGTATCGCCATGCTGAAGAAGTAGTTATTTCTTTTATTTCACCTATACGATTGGCTACAAATGTTTTTAATCTACCTATATCCCCCTTTATCCAGCATAAGACAACACTGGAATCGCACCAATGAACTATCCGCGTGGGTGTAAACCTAATTGACTCTAATACCGATTTTGTGAGTTTTCCGGCAAGTTGCGCCGCACATAGTTCTAGTCTTGGGATAGTAGTAGGCTTTAGAGGAGCTACCTTTGATTTACTACATAATAATCGAACAGTGACACAATTGTCGCTGCTAATTGTTTTTACGTAAATACATGCACCATAAGCAATTTGCGATGCGTCACTAAAAGAGTGCAATTCTATGAATTGAGGTAAATTCCCCAATACTAATCTCGGAATATTTAAATTTTTTAGATACTTTAAATTATCCACAAATTTTATCCATTCATCCTTTATCTTCTGACTTACAGGCTCATCCCAACCAATCTTTTGTTGCCATAGATGTTGCAACATTATCTTAGGAATAATAATAACTGGACTCAATAATCCTAACGGGTCAAATATTTTAAAAGCATTGGACATAATGAATCGTTTTGTGACTGATTGCCCCGCTATGTATATACTTTCTTTTACTGGTATATGAAGAGTGTCAGTAGAAGGAGTCCAACCTAAACCCAAAGTACTGGAGGTTTCACTAAATATTAAATTGTCTTGACTGTTTATTTCAAAATTTGTAAAAATAGACGGAAAATTAGTTTTATATTTTCGTAAATTAAAACATCCTGACTTTAAAGCACATGATACAGCCTTTTGTATATAAATTAATGTTTCTGGATCATCGGCTCCAGTCAACAAATCATCAACAAGAAAATCCCTTTGGATGATGACCTTTATGAGTTCATCCTCTTGATCTTGGCCTATTTGCCATAAACATCGTGTACTCAGGTAACTTGCACAAGCCGTTCCATATGTCAGGGTATTTAAAGCTAATGTTTGTATAGGCTGATGTTCATTCGGTCTCCATAGTATCAGCTGAAAATTTCTATCACCTTCTTTAACATTTACTTGCCTATACATTTTTTCTATATCAGCCGTAAGTAAGTATTTATGTTGTCTCGCTCGTAATAAAATAGAAAAAAGACTATCTTGTATGCTAGGCCCTACCTTTAATAGGTCATTTAACGAGTAACCAGTTGTAGTTGCTGCTGAACCGTCAAACACGACGCGCAACTTGGTAGACTCACTATCTGACCTGATCACTGCATGGTGGCATAAATAATAATGTGGACCTTCATCAAATATCTTACCCTGACATAAAACTGACAGATGCCCTAATTCTTTATACTCATCAATAAATTTGGAATAGTCTATCTTTAATTGAGAATCTCGCCTAAATCTTTTTTCTAAATTAAAAAATCGTTTCCTTGCTAAACCATAACTATTTCCTAAACAAGTTATAGCCTTTTTAAAAGGTAATTTTACACTGAACCTACCATCACTATCTCTAGCAGTATTTTCTATAAAATGCTGTTCACTTTCCATATCATCGTAACCTTTTCTACATATTGAGTTATAGGGAAAATCCTCTATCTCCCAAAACTTAATCAACAAATCATCTAATTTATTCTGTTGAGAGGGTACTAAGCATTGATTGCACTGAATTGCTCTGCTAGACCTTGCTGAATAAATAGGACCACAAATTAACCAACCTAAATGGGAATTTCTTAACTTTGGACCACAGTTACCTAGTGAATATTGCCCATCACTTATTATTTCCCAGAATAAATCTGCACCTATCAAGATGTCTACTGGAGCAGGTCGGTCAAACCTTGGATCAGCCAACTGCATGTTCCTAGGCAACTTAAACGTTATTTCAATTGGGCCTTTAGGTAATTGCCCTGTTAAATCTTTTAAAACATAGCAAGACAACATTGAACTATAATTGCTGTTTAATGAATTTATTTGAATATTACAAGTTTCAGTAACACTACTTGAACAGTTGCCAATGCCAATGACCTTTAGAGTGTCAACTTGATTAGGCTTTAATGACAATCTGTTCTGCAAAGATTTCGTTATAAAAGAAGCTTGACTTCCACAATCTAGAAGCGCACGAACCTTGATCTTTTGCTGACCAAGTGGATTCGACACCTCAATAAGAGCGGTTGACAACAGCACGTGACATGTATCCTCATTAGCATAATTCACAAAAATATTTGTTTCATCCTTGTCCCTAGACCGAGAGCTTGATGTAGATGGGTTCGACGAGCAATGCAACATACTGTTGTGCTTTTCCATACATCCAGCCACGCGACAAGGTCCCATACGGCAATCATTTACGGAATGACCTTGCCTTAGACAAATCTGACATAGTTTGTATTTCATTACGTCTTGTATTCGCTCATCTAAACCTTTGTCCTTGAAAGTAGGACAATCATATATTTTATGATTCTTATCACAAATTATACATGAAAATTTTGTGTTTAATTGTTTATTTTTATTATTTTTATAAGTTAGATACGTTTTTATTTGATTTCCTTGTCCGTGTCCTTGTTTTTGAAATTGATTATTAGCGTTGTAATTATTATTATGGCTAGAACGCACTTGAACATGAGGTTTAGAAACATTGATATCTAACTTGTTATTTCGATTCAAAGATTCCAATATATCGGCACGATCTATTAAAAATTTATAAAATTGTTCCAGATTAGGTACATCACCATCTAAGCTATTGCGAACCTCTTCCCATTTCAATAAAGTTTATCTAATTTTGAAGATAACATAAACACTATTAATGTATCCCATGATTGCGTAGGTTGCCCTAAACTTGCCAAAGCACGCAGATCCTTTGTTACTTGATCTACTAGAAATCGCAAAGAACGCTCAGATTCTCGAGGAAGCTGCTTAATATTAAATTTAAGTGATGATTAATAAGAATACGCTTATTATTATAGCGGCTACACAATAAATCCCATGCGCCGACATAATTTTCAGCAGACACCTCGAAGTTAGAAATAACCCTAGCCGCGTCACCTTGTAAATAAGAAATTAAGTAATGAAATTTATTAATTGGTGGTATACGGTCATTATTATGAATTAAATTTTCAAATGTGTCTTTAAACTCTAGCCAACGGAAATATGCGCCATCAAATTTGGCTATTTGAATTTGAGGGAGTTTCAACCCGAATTCGTGGGGGTGATTAGGATCATCTATGCAACATGACGCGTTGTGACCCGAACTGCACCTTTTTTCGCATTCTAATTTTTTAGAGAATTTTTCGACTAAAGTTTTGGCCTTTGCTATATTCAAAATTATATCTTGCTCAATTTTATCGCGTTCCTCAATTTCAGCCGAAATATTCTCATAATTTAAAACCTCTATTTCACTCTGCAAATCATCAACCTTAATAGACAAAGCTTCAAATTTAGTGAGTTTTAAATCTAACTCTGTTAATTGAACGTTGTCTAGTTCCATTAAACATGCAATGCTATTTAAATAATTTTTGAATTTTGTAATTTGTCCCTTGGCGGACGTTCTTCTAGCGATTAAATCACGTAAACCTTGTTTATTCATTTCTTCTGTCATTAAATATAACACTTACGAAAACCAACAACAAAACAATATAATTTAAACTTATCTAAGTTAACTAAATATTGATTATCTTTATTTAACTAGCAATGCAATTCCTACGTAATTCAATTGAAATGGCTCACGTTCCTCGTTCCGGTGGTACTTGCCGCTCAACGTTCGCTCCCGGCCGGTGCAGGAGCCGCGGCCGGCCAATGAAAGCCAACGGGATATGTACTTGCAAACGGCGATGATAAATATTAGCCTGGAATATTCGGCAAATACGCTAAATATTGTATATATAAACAATACGAAACCAAAAAACCTAAAATACGAAACCAAATTTTCGTACAACAATTTAACTGTATATCAATTGAGTGATGTTTTATTGCTTAATATACTTCCATTGATCTATTTTACGGTATAGTGAACATACAATTGAATAATTTATGTATTAATTTAGATAATATTGCTATAAATAGCTAAAAGTTAATTCCTTTGTTCTATTAACAATTGCTTGTAGTTTTACGGGTAGGTAAAAAAGATGATGCAATTTTGCACTAAATATCAAATTTACTTGCATAAAACGCTGTAAAACTTGTCTAAAAACACTTAATTTACACAAATGACGAACGATTTGGAATATTATTTTGTTAGCTATTAGGTTTTTTAGGAATAAGTTAAGGAAGGACACTTATCTTAGCGGACGAACTCGTAACTGCTCGATGTGAAACTTTAGCTGATCCACTGCTCGAATCTTCTCTGTTTTTCTGCTTTCCAATACAGCCCGTGATTTTAGAAATATCCACTGCAAGGCTGCATCCACACGAATGATTTGATGTGATGTTGAAGATCGTTAGGTCGCCGCGCCGCGCCGTCGTATTTACGTATTAATTGTTATTATTTCGCGGATTCTTCTTTGTTCCCCTCATGGGCCACCATGTTCATTCTTTAGGGAATGACTGGGCCGGATAATAAAACTATTTTGGTTTTTGTGAGATTTATATTAAATATATCTATAATAATCTACACGACCGATCCTTGGTGACGCTTAATGCTAATTAAAATGGCGCACGTCGCCCCACCTTACACTATATACTAAATAAAAAAATGCGCCTGACATTAAGTTTGCGCAATGCCGCAACACTGAGCCTGTTCTTCAACCATTTGACGTACCTGTTCTTCTTGACGGCGAGCCTGTTCCTCCATCAAGCGCCGAACTTGTTCTTCCTGATGACGGGCCTGTTCCTCTTGACGTCGTGCCTGTTCTTCCATCATTTGTCGTGCCTGTTCCTCTTGTCGTCTTGCCTGTTCTTCCATCATTTGTCGTGCCTGTTCCTCTTGTCGTCTTGCCTGTTCTTCCATCATTTGTCGCAGAGCAAGGAGGATGTTAGCATCGTTGCTTTCGTCTATCCCGCGGTTCGCATCGAAACTCTGTCTCCGGGCGGCGTCGCGTGCTGCTTGTGCCCTGGTCTGCACTCCCTCCGCAGCTGATGACTCTGCTACAAACTCCTCTTGACTCTCCCTTGGAGTAATTGGCATTTTTCTATCCCCAATTCTGACACCAAAATGTTACGAGCTAGGGGATCGGATAGAAAACGCCGTCGAATTATTCAAGGGTTTATTTCAATAAAATCTATGAGGAATTCGTGCACACTAATATCTGGAAATTACGCACAGAAAAGCACTAATAACACACACAATGAAACACTGTCACTAATCACTTAAATCACTCAGTACTTTATCACTGGTATCACTTAATCGCACTTTTTCTCTTCGCTGTTTATCGCTCGGAATCGCATTCAAAACTGAACTGAGTGGTCGCGTTTTGGCTCGCTTATAATAATTATATCCCTGGGAAGAATCTCGAACGATGTTTCCGATGTTTACGAGAACTTTCTAGGCGGGAGCGCTACTGAGTAGCGATCGCCTAATTCTAGAACGCGCGTACTTGCTATCTCTTTCGCACACTGCTACGTGCTTATCGTACGACGTTCTAGAGTTCTCGGTCTAGCTTCGAGAAGGTTCTTATCTTTTCTCTCTTTCGCGTATCAAACAGTGCTTGTCCCACACCTAGAAAATTCGTTCTAGAATATTCCTTCATCGAAGGGCTATAACCAGGCCTGAAAACGCCTGAAAACGGGTCTGCTGAAAAGTGTACCATTCGTCTATACGTGTTCCGAAACCGACTGAAAAAATGTTTCAGCCTCCTGAAAACTATGTAAATTTCGATTTTCTAATATGTGATTGACCCTCTCCTGAAACGGTCATAAATCATATTTCAGCCTGCTGAAAAGTTCTCTAAGTAGTGGAAAAATCTAAAAACATTGCAGTTGACCCGTCTTCGTAACAATATTATTATATTATATTTGAATAAAATTCAAGTTTTTATTCTAAAAAAACTATCGACAAATTAAAAAAACGATTTTGATGCAAAATGTCACGTCTCTAATAACTAATGGAATCTGTATGGCTAAAGTCCTTTGCCTTTCCCATTACGGATAAATTGAAAATAAAAAAAAATAAGCAATGGAAAATGTACGATTTATTTACGAATTTCTATACATTATACAGGTTTAAATAATCTTTATTAATATTTAGACGGAACTCCGGCAGAAAAAATAACTTGGAGGTGTTCCATTAAAGGTAAAGAGACACTTACATAATCAGTATTATCAAATTCAGGGACACATTTCTAAATTGTTACCATTCTAGCCTTAAAATTTTAAACATGAATATCTCCGTAACTATGGGTTTCCGCAGGTTGGGAATGACACAGGGGGTATTTCTCCATCCCCTCTTCCATCACCCATCAAAAAAACCTCAAAAATCGACCGATAGACAGACGACAGATACCTAGCAAACTTTATGTGACACTGTCAAAGTTTGTGATTGTCAGCGAGGGATAGTTTGTATTGTCCGTCCACAGATCATTAAATTATTCTCTCATAATATTGTACCACGTCTTAATCTGTGTGTTTCTCGGATCATAACAATCTTTTTTAATGTAAAATAATTTAAACATAATATTATCCTTATACTTTGACTGTGTTCCAACGAGATACCTGTAGCTATAGCACTGATACGATAGCCACTTAGCGAACTAGTGTGATTTTTTGGGCTAAATTGTAATTTGTTTTTTGTTTTGTTTATATATTATTATTATTAGTTAACTATTCTCTTTTGTGTTCTTATAGTTATATAGGTTTATTTGTGTGTGTGATTTGTTCTTGGATATAGCCATATCTCATTGTCTGGTGGATATATCTTGGAAAATTATCATACTTTTGTGAATTCATGGATTGCAATAGTGATAACTCTGATTTCTTATCTTTGGAATCGTCCGATTGTGACTCCTTCCATAGTATAGACTCTTCCACGCCTCCACTACCTGATTCCTTATCCTCTATTTTTCAAAACTTGTCTAAGCACTTTAACGTTATACACATTAACGCTCAAAGTGTACCAGCTCATCATACAGACCTGCTCACGTTGGCTTCTAAAGACATCCATGCCATTCTTATTTCTGAAACATGGTTCAATCCTTCCCTCTCCTCTGTTACTTACTCTCTTCTTGGTTACAATTTAATTAGAAATGACCGAATCGGCATGCGAGGAGGTGGTGTGGCAATTTATTTGCGTTCTCACATCCCCTTTTCCATCATTAACTCATCGCCACAGCCTCCACCTAGCAATGCAGCCGAGCACCTCCTTATAGAAGTTCTTCTCTCCAATTGTAAGCTTCTCTTGGGAGTCTTCTATTCCCCGTCATCATCGGTGGACTACTTTGCTTCCTTTGAAGACACAATTGATCAATTTTCTCCCTTATATAAAAACACAATAATCATGGGTGACTTTAACACATGCCTGCTAAAAAATGATTCTCGCTCCAGACGGCTTATTTCTTTGACTCACTCCTACAACTTACAAAACTTGCATCTCAATGCTACGCATAAAATCCCCGGTCTTACTCCGTCACTTTTAGATCTTATTTTTGTTTCTTCTCCTCACCTTGTGGCTAAGTATGGGCAACTTCCTGCTGTCGCTTTCTCGCACCACGACCTTCTCTATCTCTCCTTTAATGCGAAGCCACCCAAGCAGAAACCGACAGTAGTTATGCGTCGCAGCTTTGGTGGAATCGATCATGAGAGCCTGCTTAGTGATGCATTCAAATTTGACTGGAGTGGTCTATACAACTTAGCCTTCCTCGATGACAAAGTTGAGCTGTTCACCTCTTCTATCATAAACCTCTATGATAAGCAGGCCCCAGTGAGACGTGTTAAACTTAAACATTTACCTGCTCCCTGGCTTACTGATGAGATAAAAAGTTTGATTCACAAAAAAAACAGAGCCAAAGCTAAAATGAGAACTGCCAAATCTGATGCAGAGCGCGAAAAATATAAAGTAGTTCGTAATCGTTGTAACACTCGCTGTCGTGATGCTCAAAGACAACATATTCACGATTCAATATCCAATGGTGACACCGCGAAAATCTGGAAGTTCCTCAAAAAATTGGGGATTGGCAGAGTGGCACAGAATGATATTTCTTCAGCTATTGATATAGACAATCTTAACTCTCACTTTACCTCTTCTACTACCCATGATAAATCTTCTCTTGAGAAGACACTCAATAATCTAGCATCTCTTCCTACTCCAAACTTCATTCCCTTTAATTTCACTGAATTCACCGAGCCTGAAGTGGAGGGTTGCATCCGGTCCATCTCTTCGGATGCTGTCGGATATGACCAAGTTAGTCGAGCTATGATATTACCTATCTTGCCAGCTGTCCTTCAAGTTATCACTCATATCTTCAATTATTCAGTTAAGGCTGGTAAATTTCCTACTTCTTGGAAAGATAGTTTAGTCATTCCTATTCCCAAACGGCCTGATCCTACTAACCTTTCTGACTACCGGCCCATTTCCATTCTACCATTCCTATCTAAAGCTCTAGAGCGCCTTATACACTCGCAGCTTAGTGGATTTCTGAATAAGAACTCCATACTAGATCCTTTTCAATCGGGTTTCCGCCCGGGGCATAGCACGACTTCTGCATTGGTTAAGGTCTCTGACGACATTCGTCAGGGGATGGATGATGGGCAGCTCACTGTTCTCACTCTGCTTGACTTTAGCAATGCTTTCAATACTGTGAACTTTGAAATTCTGCTTGGGTTGCTTCGTTCTTTAAAAATCTCTCCATCTGCTATTGCTTGGTTCGATAGCTATCTCAACGGTCGTCTCCAGCGTATTAAAATTAATGAAACACACTCGCAGTGGAATAATGTAAGTACTGGTGTTCCGCAGGGTGGAGTACTTTCGCCTCTTCTATTTTCTATCTTTATTAACACACTGACAGCACGTCTTTTGGTTCATTATCACCTTTACGCTGATGACCTCCAGGTTTACGTTCAGTCTACACTGGATCGGCTTCCTCTCGCGATACAAACGATGAATGATGCTCTTAAAAATATAGCTAACTGGAGTAAAGACTTTGGTCTTAAAATTAATCCTTCCAAGAGTCAGGTAATTGTCATAGGAAGCCCTTTCTTTATTTCAAGAGTGAAATGGGCTCAGATCCCTGGCGTTTACCTTGACGGTGTGGCTTTGGCTCTTAATAAAAATGTAAAAAACCTTGGGGTCTTCTTCGACCAAACGCTATCCTGGGGTCATCACGTAAAGGTAATCAGCCGTAAACTATACGCCGCGTCTAATTCTCTGAGACGTCTTTCTAATTTCCTTCCTATCCGCACTAAAACTATGTTAGCGCAATCTCTTCTGCTTCCTATTCTCGACTATGCGGACTCCTGCACCTCTGATATGAATGAAGAGCTACTCAACAAGCTCGAACGCCTGCAGAACTTGTGCATACGTTTCATATTTGGTCTTAGGAAATATGACCATGTGTCTAAGTTCCGCAGGCAGCTGGGGTGGCTACCTATTCGACTCAGACGTGACGCTCATATTCTTCAGCTTCTATATTCAATTCTTTTCAATCCCAAAACCCCTTCTTATCTCAAAAATAATTTCAAATTCTTAGGTCCTTCTAACTATACGCTACGCTCTTCTAATAGATGTCTATTGGAAATTCCATCCCACAGCTCTTCCTTCTTAGGCAATTCATTTAGGATTTCCGCCATTAGGCTGTGGAATAAACTGCCTGAGTCTATACGATTGGCTTCCTCCCTATCGTCTTTTAAAACTCTTCTATACAAATATTTCCTAACCTTATCCTATCCTGATCAATCGTGACCTGTGTAATTCTTGTATCTTCTGTTCGTTTTGTAAATTCTCTATTTTCTTGAATTTTTAAGATTAGTTTTAGTTAGTTATTATAATATATATAGTTACTAATAGATTAAGGATCTATATTTTAATATAAATTTATTTTGTTTTTTATATAACTTCTGCACTTCTTGCACCCATCATTTTTCTTTATTTATTGCTATTCTTACTAGGGTTGCCTGGAAGAGATCGCTTGTTAGCGATAAGGCCGCCCGTTGCATCCCTTGTAATTTATATATACTGTGTTATTTGTATTTCTTTAGCAACGAAGTGTAATAAAAAAAAAAAAAATAGTTCCAAATTCAAACAAAATTTTCCGGAAGTTGAGTTCAATTCGAAAATTGAATGCTCAGTGTCTGTCAAGGATTCTTAGAATCCATTATACAGGGTGTCCCAAAAGTCGACGTCAAGACGAAACTTTCTCATAGGTAATGCCACACCAGTTATCAGAAAAATTAAAAAAAAAAATAAGTCATGTATTTTTGAAGTTATGGATATTTTTTTGTTATTCCAGAAAATGCACACCATGTGACAGTTTTTTCATTCCTGTTGTTACAAATATTTACTGTTTGCCAATTTTTTTTCTCTTACGTCATCCCGAATAGTGTTTTATGATCCTAAACTCTGTGCTGATCACTCCAACATTTAGGAAAATGTCATTTTATACCGTACCAAATTTTCAAAATTAATTTTCGCACTACTTCAACTGATCGTCCTGAAAAAAAAATGTACTACTCCAGTTTGGGAAGTTGGAAGCTTTAAAAGTTAGCGCATTTAATAAGGATTCTACACTGGGACTTTTGGGACACCTGTATATCCATTTTATTAAGTGCGTTGCTTCACATTCAAAACGCTTTAACGGCGAGTGATATTTACGTCCCTTTTCATCACAAACAGTAAAAAACGAACAAGTTAAGATAACATTTTATTTTATTAATAAGGTTTTCTAAATCAGGAATTAGTAGGCAGTGATGCCAGCTAAAGACTTTAAAGTAATTAATTCCATATATTGTTCGTGATATTTAAATAAGTATCTATTATTTTGTATTAGGTCACTTGAGTTAGTAAACACATTTACCTTTTTCATAGTAAACATAAAAAATACTTTATATTTTTTATTGCCCTCAAATTGATCGAATCTGTACGTTTTTTGGTGGAGAAACAAGGACAAATTCGACCCATTTGACTTTTTTAGCAACACTTATGAAATATCAGAATTATACCGAATAAAAAAATCGGAGTATAGAACTAACACGATGGCGTTTGTCAAGCATAGGATTGACCAATCATGAAACAGATACCCATCTTAGGCACAGATCTAAAATAGGTTATGACGCCATTGATTTATTTCATTTTATTGTTTTTATATATTGATTACAATTAATATTTTTAGTTATTCTAATAAAAAATACAAAAATAAATAATTTTTAATCATTTATCGTGTAATGTATCCCAATCATCAATTTAATTGGTAGCCTATTGCGTAGTGAACACGAAATGTGGTTTTGCAGTAGCAAAATAAATATCACAGTGATAATGATATTGTCCCGTGGGGCATGGGATATGGCGAGATCGCTAAGCCACTTTTGGTGCGTACAACGGTTAATTTGATTCAGAAAAATTCACAGTAAATAAAAATATATTGTCAAAAGTCTAACAGGACAGTCTAAGTCAGGACCAAAATAAGA
Source organism: Pieris rapae (assembly GCF_905147795.1). NCBI lineage: Eukaryota > Metazoa > Arthropoda > Insecta > Lepidoptera > Pieridae > Pieris > Pieris rapae. The sequence goes on along the minus strand of NC_059533.1, from coordinate 848,451 downwards.
CTCTGAGGAAGCTTTTTATTTATTTCTGGTAACCCCGCCGGTGCTTTCCTGAACGAAGTATTGCAATACAGTGGGGGAATGGTACCGGCGTTATAGGTGCACGGGCACCCACTGGGACCAAACTTTTTAAAATCGTTTTGATTTTCTATTTAACAATTTTCAATTGTAGAAAAATAGTTTAAAAAAGAGGCATCCCGGGCGATTGCGGTAGCCCTAATACCACCACTGGTGAGTACAATATATTTATTTAGGTTCCACATTAAATGAAATTTGTGTTTACATAATACGTGATAGTATTTACTAATTTATCTGTATATCTATATACTTATTATATTGAATAATAAAACTGATTTGAATAAATTGTTTTAAGTTAATTTATAAGTTTATTGTCGGTATGTATAATTTATTTTCACCGTAAATTAAATATATATTTTTTTCCATACGCCAAAGAAGTATAACTTCTAACGCGTGTACATAAGTACACACACTTGTTTTTGTAGTTCGAAGTGATCATTATTAATATTTTTGTTGTACATTTTTAGGTCTAGCCTTTTATGAATCTTTTAATATGTTAATTAGCCACCGGCCTCCCAGATCTGTAAGCAAAAAAAAAACAAACAAAAAATGCATCATTTATTTGACTATTATACAAAAATAATGATTAATAGAAAAATATGCCCCATGCCCCACCGGTAGGTTATGGGGCAGACCGTATTTGCTTAAACGTTACCTCTTAACCAATTTCATCGGGAAATCATATATAGTAGTACAGTAAAGTCATACAATCATAATGAAGAATTTACTCTCTATGTTAGAAATTATTCTAAATTATTTAAAAAAGTTTGTTACGCGGCCAAGTCCTTATATATAAAAAACAAGATTGAAAATAGTACAAATAAAACTAAAATGACTTGGAAGATAATTGATAGTGAAACTGGAAGAGTCAAAGATCGCAATCGTGACATCGAACTATGTGTCGGTAACACTATAATCAAATCTAACGAAGAGATAGCGACTGTTTTTGATAAGTACTTTTCTGACATTCCAATTTCGACTACCAAGTCTCTCAAATCGTCTCCCGTTCTCGCTGAATCGCATTGGTGCCGACGATATAGTTAGAATATTTAGAACTATTGATATTAAGAACACTACCGATCTTTGGGGTATTTCTGTAAAAATAATTAGTAGCATAATTGATATAATTGCCCCCCATCTAGCTATAATTTTCAACAATTGTATCGAAAGTGGGGAGTTTCCCGATCTTATGAAACATAGTAAAGTAATTCCTTTATTTAAAGCAGGTAATATGTCCGACCCCAGTAACTTTAGACCTATTTCCGTAATACCTACCTGTAGTAAAATCTTTGAAAAAACTATATTAAATCAACTTGTAAGTCATTTTAACGCAAACAAATTATTACACAATAGTCAGTTCGGTTTTACCAAGGGTCGCTCGACAGCCGATGCCGGCGTTGAGTTATATAGATATATAGTTAAGGCTTGGGAGGAGTCGCATGACGCCTTAGGTGTTTTCTGCGACTTATCCAAAGCATTTGATTGTGTCCAACACGAGACCTTAATCGGGAAACTCCGCCACTATGGCATCAAGAATACCGCACTGAATCTTCTGACTTCGTACTTACATGGTAGAACTCAGAAGGTCAAAGTGAATGGTAAGAGGTCCTCTGGGTCGGCAGTGGATATGGGGGTACCACAGGGCTCAATTCTTGGCCCTTTCCTCTTTCTTGTTTATATAAATGATCTACCTTTCATGGTAGAGAAAAAACATCAGATAGTTTTGTTTGCAGATGATACGTCCTTGATTTTTAAAATCAAAAGACAAATAACCAATTTTGACGATGTGAACAACGCTCTCTCTTCGATTGTCCATTGGTTTAGTATGAATAACCTTCTGCTTAATGCTAAAAAAACGAAATGCATTAAATTTTGTGCAAGAAATGCGAGGGTTATGGGTACTAGACCAATTATAAATAATGAGGAATTGAATCTGGATGATACAACTGTATTTCTTGGGATCACCTTGGATTCAAAACTTCAGTGGTCCCCTCATATCAACGGATTGGCGAAGAGACTTAGTTCTGCAGTTTACGCGGTTAAAAAAATTCGCTCACTGACTGATGTCGATACAGCTAAACTTGTTTATTTTAGTTACTTTCACAGCTTAATGACTTATGGCTTATTGTTATGGAGTCACGCTGCTGATGTCGAATCTGTTTTCATTCTGCAGAAGAGGGCTATTCGTGCAATCTATAATTTAAAATGTAGGGAATCTCTCAGAGATAAATTCAAGGAAATTAATATACTTACCTTTCCCTCGCAATATATTTATGAAAATATTATGTTTGTATACAAAAATAGTGATAAATATACTAGATTAGAACATACGCACAATGTCAATACTCGGAACAAACGCAGGCTGCAATTTCCCCGTACTAGACTATGTAAAGTTAGTAATTCTTTTTTGGGGAAAGGGATACTCTTCTTTAATAAAATCCCAGAGGCTCTTTTATCTCTGCCTTTTAATAAATTTAAGAAATGTATTAAAGAAAAGCTGTGTAAAAAGGCTTACTATAAAGTTATTGATTATTGTTACAAACTATTTTAGAGTAGGAATTTAGTAAAGAGAAGTAAATAAAACAGCTGAGTTAGACAATGGTGCGAACCGCTCAATATCTTGGAACAGACAGGGGCGATATATTTATTATAACAGACAACATTGACAGATACAGATTACATAATATTAAGTGGATGCGTTCAGTTTAACATCCTCCCTTGAACGCAAACCCATAGCGATGAGGAAGTGCTGGTGTTTGGGCTTCGGTAGGGCTTTGGTGAGGCAGTCAGCAACCATCGAATCAGTGCCCACATATTCAATCTTGACATCACCACATTCAACTTTGTTCCTCAGATAGTGGTGACGAACATCAATGTGTTTACTCCTAGCATGATAACTGTAAGTACCTGTAAGTTTAATAGCACTTTGATTATCACAGTACAAAGTAATAGGTGTAACCTTTAAAGAAGGCCACAGTTCACAGTGCAACTGTCTCAGCCACATAGCTTCTTGAGTAGCAGCTGAGAGCGCCATATACTCTGCCTCAGTAGTGGACAAGGCAACAGTTTGCTGCCTTTTTGAATTCCAAGATATCGCTGCACCCTGGAAATTAAAAATGTATCCAGTACATGATTTTCTGTCTTCAGTACAGGAAGCCCAATCAGAGTCTGAGTATCCAGTGATTTCTTCATCAACATTACTTTTGTATACAAGCTGTAGATACTTTGTACCTTGTAAGTATCGAAATAACCTCTTAACAGCATTCCAATGCTCTTCTGTATGAGAACTATTATATCGACATAATGTATGCACTGCATAGCATATATCTGGCCTTGTTCCTTGTGAGATGTATAATAAGCAGCCAGTGGCTTCCTGGTAAGGTATACTTTCAAATTTTTCAGAACTTGAAAACTTTATATTCGGTTCCATTGGAGTTCCTACTGAGTTACATTGTTCCATACCAAAACGTCTTAATGTATTTTCTATGTACCTAGTTTGATCAATGGCTATTCCTTCTGAACTGTATGAAATACAAAGTCCAATATAACAATAAGCAATTCCAAGCTCATTCATTTTGAAATTATTCTTCATTTTTGCTTTTATATTGTTTGCTGACTCCTGACAGTTGTGAAACAACAAAATGTCATCAACATATATAGTTATAAACATAACATGTTCATTTTCATATTTATAGTAGACACAAGGATCTACATTCGATTTTGAAAATCCAATACTACTCAAAAAATTATCAAGCTTTTTGTTCCAAGTTCTACTGGCTTGCTTCAAACCATATATTGATTTATTCAATTTGCAAACTTCTTTTGTCCCATTATCATATCTGGATGGTTGTGACATGTATAGCTCCACATCTATGTCACCCTGTAAAAATGCTGTGACAGCATCCAGCTGTTCTATCTTGAGCTGATATTTAGCTGCTATTGCAAGCAGGTATCTAATGGAACTTAATCTCACAACAGGTGCGTAGACTTCATTGTAATCTATATATTGTTTCTGCTGATAACCTTTTATAACCAACCTCGCCTTATATCTTGTGACGTTTCCATCGCCATCTAATTTAGTTTTAAATACCCATCTGCAGGGAATAGCAACCCTTCCATAAGGGAGTTTTGACAGAGTCCATGTATTATTTTCCAATAATGAATTGTATTCATCATCCATGGCACTTATCCATTTTTGTGAGTTTTCACATTGCAAGGCTTGCTCCAATGTTTCAGGATCTGGCTCAATAGATTTCTCAATTTCATTCTGACAGAGGAAGGTAGGCATAGCTCTGTGTTTTCTAGGCCTTAAATTAATTCTGTTTATAGGTGATTCACTCCTGGATATAGAATGCTCCGGGACATAATCATCATCACTTGCACAGACTGCACTATCAATTTCCTTTAAAGTCATGTCAGTAGTATCATCTAAATTATCTTCATTTATAACTACTTGCGATTCAGTAAGTGGTAGAAAAGCAAAATCTTTATTTACACTTTCTTCTAGGAAGATTACATCTCTGCTTCTCATTACTTTTCCTTCAGTTTTGTCAAACAATCTATAACCCTTGGACTCTAAACAATAACCTACAAATATAAGCTCTTTTGACTTACAGTCCCATTTTAACCTCTTCTCCTTTGGCACATGCATCATAGCTCTGCAACCAAACACTTTAATGTTACTGATATTAGGTTTAATGCCGGACCATAATTCCTCAGGAGTTTTATATTGTAAAGACTTTGTTGGTGAGCGATTGATAACATATGCAGCGGTGGCTACTGCCTCAGCCCAAAACTTCTTAGGTAGGCCAGAATTAATAAGCATACATTTAGCACGTTCTGTTAAAGTTCGGTTCATCCTCTCACTCATGCCGTTCTGTTCGGGGGTATAGGGTATAGTGAGTTGACGTTTGATACCAGAATCCCTACAAACCTTATCAAATGCTTCATTGACATACTCCTTTCCATTGTCAGATCTTAGTGTTTTAATTTTAGCATTTAATTGATTCTCTACTAGTAGCTTAAAATCTTTAAACTTTTCGAGTACTTGTGATTTAGAGCTGATAAAGTAAACAAATACCTTTCTAGACCAATCGTCGACAAAAGTGACATAATATCTGGCACCACCGAGAGACTTTTCCTCCATTGGCCCACATACATCTGAATGCACCAACTCCAGAAGGGCGGAAGCCCTTGTGCCAGCATGTTTGAATGGTTGCCTTGTTTGCTTACCTTTTAAGCAAGTATTACATACCACATGCTCCTCTCTACTTGATTCTATATCTGCTCCATCTGTAGACTCATTAAGTTTCTGAAGATCATTATAATTTAGATGACCCATCCTTTGATGCCATAGATGTACAGATGACATCAAAGCATAAGTTTCATTATGAACCACATATAAATTGTTCTTTATATATCCAGTGAGAATTAATTTAGACTCTTTATAAACATTACATGTATTCTTACTAAATTTTACTTGACAGTTATTCTGTGTCATTTGGCGGACTGACAGAAGATTAACAGCCAAATCTGGCACATATAAAACATTTTTTACTTGTATTGTACCAATTTTTAATTCACTTTCACCATCATATGTTTCTATATTTACTTTACCACAGCCTTTTACTGTTAATATTTTGTTGTCTGCAACTTTAATGTTTGTTACTAAAGCAGGTCCGTAGTCATAAAGCCAATCTCTCTTGTTTGTCATGTGCATTGCAGCTCCTGAATCAATGTACCAGCATCCACTCTCTAGGCCTGGTGAGGCTGGAAACGCTGCAACATAGCTAGAAGAAGTATTAATAGTTTCAGACTTATTCTTTTGATTTGAGCTGTTTGAGGCACAAAATTTGGCTAAATGACCATGCCTATTGCACCTAAAGCACCTGGGACCTTTACTATTTGCTTTAGAACCTGAACATTTACTATTCTTTGCCTTGCCTTTGTAGAAATTTGAAAAAAAAACAGATGAGTTGTCCGGAGACTTTACATCCTGTAAAATCTTTGTTTTAACTAAATCAGCAGTGATGGACACACCTGAGCTTTCCATAGCCATAATCATAGGACTATATGACTCTGGTAACCCGGCTAATAATAATGTGCCGAGCCACTCATCATCTACAATGAATTTTATATTACGAAGCTTGTGTGCACATGTGATGATTTTGTTGACATAGTTCTCAACACTACCACAACTTTCCAGATCTGTTGTAATTAGTTCTCGCAGAAGACCTACCTTCCTCAACAAGCCGGAGTCATCAAAAGCCTTTCTCAGGTTATCCCATACCTCCTTAGCCGTGGTGGCATCCTGGATATGAACATAGTTCATAGGGTCAACTAGAAGGACTATTTTTGACCTTGCCTTCGTATCTTCGGTCTTCGTAAAAGCCATGCCCGATGTCTCGACACATTTCCACAAATCTTCATGCTCTAAAAAGGTTTTCACCGCGAAACTCCATGTAGGATAATTATCACGGCCCGCCAAACGATCAATTTGAGCAAAACGGGGATCCGCCATTGTAAGCTGAAAAGTTAATGACGTCGCGACGTATCACGAAATCAATTTGCATCAACGTGATGCCTATCACTTTATAAATCCTACTTCCCTATTTCTATCCGGGCGTCTGGGCCCATAACCTGTTACAAACTATTTTAGAGTAGGAATTTAGTAAAGAGAAGTAAATAAAACAGCTGAGTTAGACAATGGTGCGAACCGCTCAATATCTTGGAACAGACAGGGGCGATATATTTATTATAACAGACAACATTGACAGATACAGATTACATAATATTAAGTGGATGCGTTCAGTTTAACAATTATCTAGTTGATAAAAGGGCCTGGGACTAGTGCTGGGCAGGCTGCCTCTAATTAATTTGATATATTTGTTTTAAATATTGTTTGATGATTTGCTTTTTTAAAAGAGTACCGAGAGTTTTTTACGCCAGCTTTTTCTCTCGGCGTACACCCTCTGTCTTTGCCGATGAGTAGGGATGCCTACAAGCTTGAATTGATTGACGTGGAATAAGTGATACCTAGAAGATCTTATGTTCCAAAATAAACGTATTTTATTTTTTATTTAAACGCGATTAGATATATTATATATACATAAGCATATTGTCGCCTTATCTTACGTTAAAATAGTTAAGATCTGACATTGACTTGTCGATTATGACACATGTCAAAATTTGACATTGACGACACAATTATGACTAATGTCAAGTTCTGACATTTACAAAACCGAAAACGACATAGATTTATAATATATGCGGAAAGAGAAACGTAAATGAAAAAAGTTGCAAATTCATCTTATCACAAACAATATTGTTTTCAATATCAAGATCGCACATCACATTACAGTATCGCCAACGGTATTTTAGCAATTTCAAATCTCAGACACAAACGCAGATTTTAGTGGTCAAATGTCATCGTTAACGTCGATTCTGCTGATTCGATTTTACTAATGACCGTTGTAAAGTTTGACATTAATAACACGAGATATCACATGCCATCGACAATGTCTGACATTTATTTTACAACATTTATACAACTAGCTTATTGTACAAAACGCAAAATTATTATTTACATTTCGACGAAATTGTGTTAAACAATTATTTGATAATTCATATGTATATATGTAGTTTTACAACTAAAAAGATAAAGGCCGGTAACGCGTTCGCGAGCCTTCTGGTATTTAGTGTCCATGGGCGGCGGGATCACATAAAATCAGGTGAGCCTCCTTATGTTTGCCCCGGTTAAAAAAATAAGTATTTAAGAATTGGTAAATTTAGAATCAAATTTATGATTCAGACCCACTGAAAGTGCGGCCTTTTATTTACGCTGTATCTCAAGTCACAATTTCGTCTTGAGTGCTGTCAAATATGTCAAACTTCATACAGTGGTTTGACACTAAGATTTATGTTTGATGATACACGGGGCCATGTTTATTATGGAGTCAAAAGTGACTAATTTGATATATGGTTTTAAATTTAATTAAAACTAAAAACATACCATATAATAAATGGAAAAAAGCCAAAGAAAGAAAGAAAGAAAGAAAGAAATAACTTTATTAGACACAAAATACATTAATTGTTTCTATAAAGTAGAGTGCACTGGCCCCCACACTAGGATTCCCTGTGTTGTGGGCAGCCAGTCTCTTCCTTTTACATCTAAACGTTACTTAATTAATTAATTCTACTTAACAAATTTATACCCATACTATTTTTGTACGATAAGAATGTTTTCAGTGTTAGTATAGGACAGCTTAACAAGATATTTTTTGAGTTTTTTAGTGAAAGTATGAAGTGTGATTTTTGAAATGTTAGTGATAATTTTATTTTTAATAAGGTGGTTAAAGATGAAAGGACCTCGGAAGGAGAAAAAGCGTTGAGCGAAAAAAGTGCGATGTTTAGGTTGTTTATATAAAGGTTTGCGTTTGGTTAGATTTGGTGTAGGGGGTGTTTGTTTCCAAAAAAGCCTGCATATTGCCATTAAATAAAGTTGTCTTACAGTTAGGAGCCCTGCTTCGCTGTACAATTTTGAGGTTGAGTATCGGAAAGGTTTTCTGAAGGATATTTTAAGAATGGCACGTTGGGTGCGCTCAATTTTAAGCATCGAGGACAATGCCGCTCCACCCCATACCGATATGCAGTAAGATAATATCGACTGGCATAATGCAGTATACACTATCTTGGTTGTATGTGGGTCAGAAGGTTTTCTAAGGCGTTTGATAACATTTATAAGTTTGCGAACTCGTGAACATAGATAGTTTATTTGAGGGCTCCAACAAAGCCTTGAATCTATAATTAATCCCAGGTATTTGGTTGTTTTCGTGGGTTCCAGGAGAGGAAAGTTACATTTGTTGCAAGGGTTCAGACATGAGTGTAGTTTAATAGGGGGGATAGGGTTTGGTTTGCTGGTTTTCGAGATGTGAAAACATATGTATTTGGTCTTAGACGTATTTAGAGATAGGAGATTATCTAAAAGCCATTGAGAGATTTGGCGAAGACCTAAATGAGCTAACCATGCGGCTTGTTCCCAAGAGTGTGAGTAAAAGACTATAGCTGTGTCATCAGCGAAAGAGAAGAGTTTAGCATTGGTGAGCTGAAGTGAACATAAATCGTTAATGTATACTAAAAAAAGCGTTGGACTGAGGGCACTTCCCTGTGGCAAACCGCATGAGACGTTTTCTAGTTGACTGCTATGCCCATCAACTCGAACCCTCTGCATTCGATTGGATAAGTAGGACTGAAACCAACGGAGGATATTTCCACGAATTCCTAGTCTTTCTAATTTTTCAAGTAGTAATGGCCTTGAAACAGTGTCAAAAGCTTTGGCAAGATCAAGAAAAACACCGATACATCTTTGTCCTTCATCTAATTTGGAGCTTATGGTTTCAACCAGTCCTGTGGTAGCATCTTCTGTAGATCTACTTAGTCTGAATCCGTATTGATTGTCGGCAAGGATAGATTCTTTTTCCAAATAATTCAGTAATCTGACGTTAATGATTTTTTCTGCGATTTTAGCGAGGGTTGGGAGAAGAGAAATAGGACGATAGTTTGAAATATCTATTTTATTGCCTGATTTATAGATAGGTGTGATATTAGCTATTTTCCATGATTCAGGGAAGATACCTTGCTCAATACTAAGATTGCAGATATAAGAAATTGGTGCAGCAATGTTTTTTAGTAAAATGACCACTCGCTTACTAATATTATCATCACCTGGGGCAGAATTTGGCTTAAGAGAACTAATAATTTTTATGACTTCACGCTCGTCACAAGGAAGAAAAAGAAAAGAATTTAAATTAGCGGAAATTGATACTTTGTAGCAAAGGTCATGTTCAGTCTGGTTTGTCTTAGACAATATATCGGAAGCCAATTTATTACCTACCGAACTGAAGTAATTGTTTACAATATCGAGAGATTTTTCAGGGTTTTCCTGTAGATCAAGAAGTTTATTAGAATTTGATTTAGTTGGGTTAAGGTGGCATATATTTTTGATAGATTTCCATAGTTTCCTACTTTTGTCTTTGTTCTTAAGGATGGTGTTAGCCTCATGTAAATTTTTAAGGTTTTTAAGTATGTTATTACAGAAATTTCGGTATTGCGTATATTGCTTTTGGAGCGGTTCGTTGTTAGGTTGTTTTCTTGATAAGATATGCAACTGATCTCTTCTTCTCACACAGCGTAGCAAACCAGGTGTTATCCATGGCTTTCTGATACTTTGAGAATTTCTTTTATAAATGATTTTTGTGTTGGTGTTAACTGCATTTGTAATTGTACTTGTGAAAGCACCAACTGTTTCATTTATATTTTCGATGTTATAAAGAAAGGTCCAATCGACCCCTGATAGATCTTTATACAGTTGGTCGTGGTCTATAACTTTACTTATCAAAAGAGAGGCTTTGACTAAATTATTATTCAGGTGTTTAGTCTGATTCATTCCTATAATGACAGACATGTGATCATTCACTTGGGATGGGCAGACAGCCACGCGTGATTGAGAATGTGATCTAATGAGTGCATGATCTAGACAATTACCTCCACGGGTTGGTAAGAAGTGTCCTTGTATAAGACCGTAGAAGTTCACTAGCTCAAGAAACTTATGAGCTCTTCGATCGTCGGTCGTCTCCTTAATGTCGATATTAAGATCCCCAATTATATAGATAGGGTGTCCATTGTACGATAAAATGAGGTTTTCGAGTGAGTCGAGAAAATTATCAACATTATAGAAGGAAGGTGATCTATAAATTGATATGATAACAACATTATTATTTAAATGACTAACTAAGCAGTTAGCATCTGTAAATGCCGGTTCAGTTATATTAACGTTAATGTTATTTTTATGAAAAATTACGATTCCGTCGCATTTGTTAATGTATTTGTGGGAGAAAGTACATGAATATCCATCTATGTGAATACCTGTAAAATTTTCATCAATCCAACACTCAGTTAGGACAATTAAATCAGGCTTAAATTGAAGCCTAATAAGAAACACTAGAAAGCTATCAAAATTTTTATTAATGCTACGGATGTTTTGAGTAACAATGGTGAGGTCTGTGGATTCGAAAAAAACTTTACAGTCTTCCGGATAATTAAAATATTGGTTGGTTATGAAATTTGTATCATCTATGTCGCGAATTAAACCCAAATTATCGAATTTTCAAATAGATAGAAAAAATGGCATAAAATTGTATCTAAATGTGTTTAGGATTGTATTACCGATTGAGTCATATTTGTCGAATAGTATAATAGGGAAAAGTAGACAATTGTATAAGGTATATGGCCTATCACTATCATGGTGGTACTTTGATAAATTTGATATATTCATAATCATAGCAATAATTAATGGTTCAGTTATTTTGCTGTCATATCTGTGGAGTGGTTCTGTATAGAGTATATTTTGTTTGTAGAACGTGTTAATCTTTGTATGGAGTTTTGAAAAAGTAAGGAAATTAAATATAAATAATAACAATAAAAAACATATAACTACAGCTAACACCAGTCATGCTTTACTTAGCGAGTTAAGGTGATCTTCATTTTTTATTAGAATGTAATGAAAGCCGTTCTTCTTGTTAAACTGAACGCATCCACTTAATATTATGTAGTCTGTATCTGTCAATGTAGTCTGTTATAATAAATATATCGCCTCTGTCTGTTCCAAGATATTGAGCGGTTCGCACCATTGTCTAACTCAGCTGTTTTATTTATTTCTCTTTACTAAATTCCTACTCTAAAATAGTTTGTAACAGGTTATGGGCCCAGACGCCCGGATAGAAATAGGGAAGTAGGATTTATAAAGTGATAGGCATCACGTTGATGCAAATTGATTTCGTGATACGTCGCGACGTCATTAACTTTTCAGCTTACAATGGCGGACCCCCGTTTTGCTCAAATTGATCGTTTGGCGGGCCGTGATAATTATCCTACATGGAGTTTCGCGGTGAAAACCTTTTTAGAGCATGAAGATTTGTGGAAATGTGTCGAGACATCGGGCATGGCTTTTACGAAGACCGAAGATACGAAGGCAAGGTCAAAAATAGTCCTTCTAGTTGACCCTATGAACTATGTTCATATCCAGGATGCCACCACGGCTGAGGTATGGGATAACCTGAGAAAGGCTTTTGATGACTCCGGCTTGTTGAGGAAGGTAGGTCTTCTGCGAGAACTAATTACAACAGATCTGGAAAGTTGTGGTAGTGTTGAGAACTATGTCAACAAAATCATCACATGTGCACACAAGCTTCGTAATATAAAATTCATTGTAGATGATGAGTGGCTCGGCACATTATTATTAGCCGGGTTACCAGAGTCATATAGTCCTATGATTATGGCTATGGAAAGCTCAGGTGTGTCCATCACTGCTGATTTAGTTAAAACAAAGATTTTACAGGATGTAAAGTCTCCGGACAACTCATCTGTTTTTTTTTCAAATTTCTACAAAGGCAAGGCAAAGAATAGTAAATGTTCAGGTTCTAAAGCAAATAGTAAAGGTCCTAGGTGCTTTAGGTGCAATAGGCATGGTCATTTAGCCAAATTTTGTGCCTCAAACAGCTCAAATCAAAAGAATAAGTCTGAAACTATTAATACTTCTTCTAGCTATGTTGCAGCGTTTCCAGCCTCACCAGGCCTAGAGAGTGGATGCTGGTACATTGATTCAGGAGCTGCAATGCACATGACAAACAAGAGAGATTGGCTTTATGACTACGGACCTGCTTTAGTAACAAACATTAAAGTTGCAGACAACAAAATATTAACAGTAAAAGGCTGTGGTAAAGTAAATATAGAAACATATGATGGTGAAAGTGAATTAAAAGTTGGTACAATACAAGTAAAAAATGTTTTATATGTGCCAGATTTGGCTGTTAATCTTCTGTCAGTCCGCCAAATGACACAGAATAACTGTCAAGTAAAATTTAGTAAGAATACATGTAATGTTTATAAAGAGTCTAAATTAATTCTCACTGGATATATAAAGAACAATTTATATGTGGTTCATAATGAAACTTATGCTTTGATGTCATCTGTACATCTATGGCATCAAAGGATGGGTCATCTAAATTATAATGATCTTCAGAAACTTAATGAGTCTACAGATGGAGCAGATATAGAATCAAGTAGAGAGGAGCATGTGGTATGTAATACTTGCTTAAAAGGTAAGCAAACAAGGCAACCATTCAAACATGCTGGCACAAGGGCTTCCGCCCTTCTGGAGTTGGTGCATTCAGATGTATGTGGGCCAATGGAGGAAAAGTCTCTCGGTGGTGCCAGATATTATGTCACTTTTGTCGACGATTGGTCTAGAAAGGTATTTGTTTACTTTATCAGCTCTAAATCACAAGTACTCGAAAAGTTTAAAGATTTTAAGCTACTAGTAGAGAATCAATTAAATGCTAAAATTAAAACACTAAGATCTGACAATGGAAAGGAGTATGTCAATGAAGCATTTGATAAGGTTTGTAGGGATTCTGGTATCAAACGTCAACTCACTATACCCTATACCCCCGAACAGAACGGCATGAGTGAGAGGATGAACCGAACTTTAACAGAACGTGCTAAATGTATGCTTATTAATTCTGGCCTACCTAAGAAGTTTTGGGCTGAGGCAGTAGCCACCGCTGCATATGTTATCAATCGCTCACCAACAAAGTCTTTACAATATAAAACTCCTGAGGAATTATGGTCCGGCATTAAACCTAATATCAGTAACATTAAAGTGTTTGGTTGCAGAGCTATGATGCATGTGCCAAAGGAGAAGAGGTTAAAATGGGACTGTAAGTCAAAAGAGCTTATATTTGTAGGTTATTGTTTAGAGTCCAAGGGTTATAGATTGTTTGACAAAACTGAAGGAAAAGTAATGAGAAGCAGAGATGTAATCTTCCTAGAAGAAAGTGTAAATAAAGATTTTGCTTTTCTACCACTTACTGAATCGCAAGTAGTTATAAATGAAGATAATTTAGATGATACTACTGACATGACTTTAAAGGAAATTGATAGTGCAGTCTGTGCAAGTGATGATGATTATGTCCCGGAGCATTCTATATCCAGGAGTGAATCACCTATAAACACAATTAATTTAAGGCCTAGAAAACACAGAGCTATGCCTACCTTCCTCTGTCAGAATGAAATTGAGAAATCTATTGAGCCAGATCCTGAAACATTGGAGCAAGCCTTGCAATGTGAAAACTCACATCTCACAAGGAACAAGGCCAGATATATGCTATGCAGTGCATACATTATGTCGATATAATAGTTCTCATACAGAAGAGCATTGGAATGCTGTTAAGAGGTTATTTCGATACTTACAAGGTACAAAGTATCTACAGCTTGTATACAAAAGTAATGTTGATGAAGAAATCACTGGATACTCAGACTCTGATTGGGCTTCCTGTACTGAAGACAGAAAATCATGTACTGGATACATTTTTAATTTCCAGGGTGCAGCGATATCTTGGAATTCAAAAAGGCAGCAAACTGCCTTGTCTACTACTGAGGCAGAGTATATGGCGCTCTCAGCTGCTACTCAAGAAGCTATGTGGCTGAGACAGTTGCACTGTGAACTGTGGCCTTCTTTAAAGGTTACACCTATTACTTTGTACTGTGATAATCAAAGTGCTATTAAACTTACAGGTACTTACAGTTATCATGCTAGGAGTAAACACATTGATGTTCGTCACCACTATCTGAGGAACAAAGTTGAATGTGGTGATGTCAAGATTGAATATGTGGGCACTGATTCGATGGTTGCTGACTGCCTCACCAAAGCCCTACCGAAGCCCAAACACCAGCACTTCCTCATCGCTATGGGTTTGCGTTCAAGGGAGGATGTTAAACTGAACGCATCCACTTAATATTATGTAGTCTGTATCTGTCAATGTAGTCTGTTATAATAAATATATCGCCCCTGTCTGTTCCAAGATATTGAGCGGTTCGCACCATTGTCTAACTCAGCTGTTTTATTTATTTCTCTTTACTAAATTCCTACTCTAAAATAGTTTGTAACACTTCTTCCTAAGATATACGTTGCCATTAGCAGACCAGCAGTACTCGTACTGTTCTGACTTCGTAAACTCCCTTGCAAGAAAATAAATGCGCTTTGCTTTAGGTGTTAGGTATTCTGATATATAAATTGCTTTATTACCTCCGAGTCCCAAATGGCTGGCATTCAGCTTGTTAGCTGTATTCCCAATGTTGTACTTACGTATCGCACTTAAAATATTGTTCTTTATAAGGGTATTCGAAAGTTCAACGGTGAGGTTCCAACACATGTTGTCTTTCCTGCTGGTGAATCGGCTAACATCTCTAATATCACCTGAGTGTATCTCTATGTTAAGCCCAGAGCAAAGTTTCTACTTTCTTTCTACTGACTTTCCAATGTCTTGACTAGTGTTATTAGCAGTTGTTAATTTAGCTGAAAGTTCGGCAATACGACCTTCCATGGCATCCAGTCGGCTGTTCTGTTGGTCTTGCAATTTGTCGAGCCTGGCATTTTGGTCACGTTGGAAAGATCGCAGCCATTCCCTGATTTCGTTTTTAAGAACGAGGAAATCGTCCTTCTCGTCGCGCGCAGGTCTTCGCTTTTGCCGCGATTTAGTATTGACGTGGTCGCTCTCCTGTGTTGAGCTATCACCTGCATCGCGTTCCAACTGAATATTTCCTTGTGTTGGAGAAGATTTTTTCATTATGTACTTCAGTTGTCAAAGCTAAGGTTCAAAATTCGTTGGAACAGATAAAGATGTCAGCAACAGATTTTTCGGCGTAGGGACCTGACGACCCCATCGCCCACTGGTGAAATAACCTGTGAAAGAGGTTATTTCACCAGTGCAATCAGTCAACCCCCTTCCTAGTGGGAGTGCCATGCTGTTGCTTTCGGGCTTCAGCCAAATGGGCAGGCACGACCGGGGCAGTACCACTGTCTCACAGAAAACCGGCGTGAAGTGATGCAATAGGTTTATCTTATTGTACTCGCGTTTCGTTCGGTGAGTGAGACTCCCGGAGCCCACCCCCCCCCCCCTTCCCCAGAGTATGACGGTGCAGTTTAAAGAAAGATTACCCCAGGGGGGTACCACACGTGGAGAATCCCCCTCTGGGCGTCCATCATCGGAACAATCAGTATCCGGTGGTGGACGCACAGGCTGCCCTTCGTATTCTGGGGTGGGCAAAAACTGCGCTCTAAACAAAACATCCAGTTCTAGTTTTAGGTTTCGATCTCGGGGCAAACGGAAGAATTCGCCGAAGGCAACCCCTTCCACGCTCACAGTGGACTTCACCAATGTTAGGGGGCTCAACTCAAACCTAAGCGCGGTTCACTTTCACCTTGAATCTGCGAAGCCGGCCTTATTCTTCCTCACTGAGACTCAGATATCCTCCCCGGCTGATACTTCTTACCTCTCCTACCCGGGGTACAAATTGGAACATTCATTTGTGCCGCGGGCGGGAGTTTGCGTGTACGTCAGAGAGGATATCTGTTCTCGTCGCCTTGGGACGCTTGAAGGAAGGGACCTATCTAACCTCTGGCTCCGCATAGACTGCGATGACCATCCGCGATTCTATGCGTGCCTGTATAGGTCCCATAGCGGAAATGACGAAACTGACCGACTCATCGAGCACATCCAAATGGCCACAGATTCCCTGCTTGAAAGGGTTCCTACCGCCGAAATCGTGATACTTGGCGATTTTAACGCCCACCATGCCGATTGGCTCGGCTCTGAAACCACCGATCACGCGGGAAGATCCTTTCACGACTTTGCTTTAGCCTACGACCTGACACAAATGGTCCCTGCGATTACGCGAATACCAGATGTGGACGGTCATAAACCCTCTTTGTTGGACCTTCTGCTGACTTCGCATCCGGAGAACTATCAAGTCTCCGTTGACCCGCCATTGGGTTCATCGGATCATTGTGTGGTCCGGAGTACTGTGCCATCTACGCGCCCTTCGCGGTCGCGCTTTTTGGGTTTTCGCCGTATTTGGCACTACAAGTCAGCAGATTGGGACGGGATGCGGTCTTTCTTTGCGTCCTACCCTTGGGGGCCTATTTGCTTTTCGTCTGAAGCTCCAGATTCCGTCGCTGCCTCTGTCGCCGAAGTGGTTCTGCAGGGAATGGAACTCTTTATTCCTTTTTCTGCGGTGCCGATCGGTGGCAAGTCTCAGCCCTGGTTTAAGCATTCTTGCAAGACTGCCTCGCGTCGAAAGCGAGAATGCTTTAAGGCATGGGCAGAAGCGGCGAAATCTCGTGATGCTAATACCAGCGAACTCAAAAAAGCATATAACTCAGCCTCCAGGTCCTTCAAACGGGAAATCACTAAAGCAAAGTCAGAGCACATTGCCAGATTTGGCGAGAGATTGGCCCAACTCCCTTCGGGGACTCGAGCCTTCTGGTCTCTAGCCAAAGCTGTCCAAGGGAATTTTTGTCAGCCCTCCATTCCACCATTGCACAGGGAGGATGACTCGCTGGCCCACACTGCGAAGGAGAAGGCCGACCTTTTAGGCTGTCTCTTCGCGTCCAACTCGACTTTGGATGACCGAGGGAGATCACCACCGAGCATTTCACGGTGTGATTCTTCGATGCCGGAAGTTACATTCCGGCAACGTGCTGTCCGTAAAGCATTATCTTCCTTGGACATACTTAAGTCGAGCGGGCCGGATGGTATTCCTCCAATTGTGCTGCGTACTTGTGCTCCTGAGTTGGCTCCGGTCTTAACGCGCCTTTTCCGGTACCTGTACTCGCTTGGCACTGTCCCGGAGTGCTGGAAGATCGCATCGATACATCCGATCCCTAAAAAAGGCGATCGCTCCGATCCGGCCAACTATCGCCCAATAGCGATAACCTCCTTGTTCTCCAAAATAATGGAATCCATTATTAATTGCCAGCTCCTGGAGTATCTGGAGGGCCACCAGCTGATAAGTGACTCTCAGTACGGCTTTCGTCGTGGTCGTTCGGCTGGTGACCTTCTTGTATACCTTACGCATAGATGGGCGGAGGCAATTGAGTCCAAGGGGGAGGCTCTAGCGGTTAGTTTGGACATAGCGAAAGCCTTCGATCGGGTGTGGCACAGAGCACTGCTCTCGAAGCTTCCAGCCTATGGGCTTCCCGAGAAATTATGCGATTGGATCTCCAGCTTTCTGGCCGATCGGAGCATCAAGGTCGTCATCGACGGAGCATGTTCCGACCTTAAACCCGTGAACGCTGGGGTCCCACAAGGCTGTGTTTTATCCCCGACCCTGTTTCTTCTGCATATCAATGATATGTTGCAACTTAGCAACATTCACTGCTATGCGGATGACAGCACTGGGGACACTCTTTACACTGGCCGGGCAAGTATTTCTCGGGCAGATGTCGATGAGTACCGGAACAAACTTGTGTCTGAAGTAGAAACCCTACTACGTGGAGTCTCTGACTGGGGCAGACTAAACCTAGTCCAATTTAACCCCAAAAAGACACAAGTTTGCGCGTTTTCCGCTAAAAAAACACCCTTTGTCGCTACTCCTCTTTTCGAAAACACTCTCCTTAAAGCCACAGCCAGCATTGGAATACTTGGCGTTGACATATCGAACGACGTTCAGTTTCGCGGTCACTTGGAGGGAAAGGCAAAATTAGCCTCCAAAAAGCTCGGTGTGCTCAGCAGGGCGAGACGGTACTTCACTCCGGGCCACCGCTTGCAACTATATAAAGCGCAAATTCGGCCCCACATGGAGTACTGTTCCCACCTTTGGGCGGGTGCTCCCCAGTACCAGCTTCTTCCACTTGACCGTATTCAACGAAGAGCGGTTCGAATCGTTGACGACCAAAATCTCTCCAAGCGGCTTGATCCTTTGGCATTACGTAGAGATGTGGGGTCTCTCTGCATCTTCTACCGCATTTACCATGGAGAGTGTTCAGAGGAGTTGTTCGGATTAATACCTGCAGCTGAGTTTCATCATCGGACGTCGAGGCAGAATACGAAATTCCACCCGTATCACCTCGACGTCCGCCGTTCCACAACTGCGCGTTTTTCCAGGCAGTTTTTGCCGCGCACCACCACTCTGTGGAACCAGCTGCCAACTGAAGTATTTCCGAACCAATTCGACTTAGGGTCCTTCAAGAAAAGAGCGTACCAATTCTTAAAAGGCCGGCAACGCACTCGCGAGCCCTCTGGCATTGAGGGTGTCCATGGGCGGCGGTATCACTTAACATCAGGTGAGCCTCCTGCCCGTTTGCCCCCTGTTCTATAAAAAAAA
Organism: Pieris rapae; assembly: GCF_905147795.1. Taxonomy (NCBI): domain Eukaryota; kingdom Metazoa; phylum Arthropoda; class Insecta; order Lepidoptera; family Pieridae; genus Pieris; species Pieris rapae. The sequence goes on along the minus strand of NC_059533.1, from coordinate 829,155 downwards.
AAAAAATAAAAAAAAAAAAAACAAGTGTAGCAGCCCTGATTGGCGAGCGTCCTTCCCGTATTGCGTAAGCTGATTTGCGTATGCGCAAAGAGGGACAGAGCAGTGTATTGTGGGAGGGGCTAACGCACCGGTGGAGGGGCTTACGGTCGTCTGATGGAGGCACGGTACCAGGATCACAGCACTTAACGGAGACAATTTTTGCGAGTCTCAACGAAAAACTAAACCTCCCAACGTTTCATGTGAGCCGGGTATCGTTACACAATTTTGATGCCAAATTTATTTAAATTTTGGAAATAAATAATATTATTTAAACTGCACTTTCACTTAAAACACGTCTAAACTGTGCGGCGCCGGAGGGGAAGAGGTCAAGGAATTACGATTCTAGTTATTCAAAAATACTTTGATAACCAATATTTAATATTGTTTGACAAGGCACAGAGTCTATATAGTACATAATTATGAACTATGAACACCCATAATAGCCAACTTTTGAGGGAGTAGTTTGTTCGGTTTTTAAGGAGACAAGATATTTCACCTTCAAGGATATGTCTGTTACACTTGGACACGTGTCTAAGTTATTATAAAGTTATTTATATAAAGGATTTTTTTTTTAATTTTTCAAAGGCAACATTTCTCTGACATATACATATACATATATACAGGGCGTCCCACGGCGATACCACACGGAGGGAAAGTACCTTAAATATTAATGATAGGATATTTTACACAAAGAAGACATCGTTTAATTTTTAATAATAAGTAGAACTGCATTCACAGATTTTTTAAAAATCGTCTACCTCAACCGGGTATCGAACCCGCCAAATGTGACACGAAAATTACATGTATTTTATAAGAGCGTTTGAAAGGGCTACTCATAAGCATTATTTTTTCCTTAATAACCTAGCATATTAAATGAAACTAAAAACATAAAATTTTACATTTTATTTAAAATTTTGTTCAGAGAAATTTCCTCTGACTTGGCCATGCTTCCAACAATTAACATTATCATTTCAAAGATACGAGATTTTACGTGATATAAGTACATGATTATAATAAAGCGATACATAAAGTGTAGTAGGTTCTTCTTCATGAGCTCACAATTACCATGCAACTGGCTGATTGAAGGGCGATTAGTGCAAAAATTACGGCCGGGAGATGCTGAAAGACGACTCAATTTTTGCCAACATATCGAGAGACTCAAAATTTCAGAAAATCAAAATTTTTTGAACACCATTATTTGGTCAGACGAGTCAAGCTTTAGTAACAACGGTATGTACAACCGGCGTAATAATCGCATTTGGTCCAGACAGAATCCCTTACGAATCCGCGAGACTAATGATCAAGTGCGTTTTTTTCAAACATCCACCATGCAAAAATAAGTAAATCGACAGGGAGAGAAATTATTAAAAGAGTGAGAATTTGTAACAGAACGGATATTTTGAACATTTAAATTATTATTTTTTAAATAAAATGTAAAATTTTATGTTTTTAGTTTCATTTAATGTGCTAGGTCGGATTAATTCACAAAACTTCTGTGAGCTGAGCTGATGAGCTCCCACATGTGGTGATGCCCAAAATCTGCCATTAAACGCTCAATGGTGGAGTGGAATTTCATATTCTGCCTCGACGTGCTCAGTTTCAGAATAACTCTGAAATGGCACATTCAATAAATTACCTGCACAAGGGTCTTCATAGACCCATCTGCTATACTCTTACACCCACGTAACGACAGTTGCCGAAGGAAACCCCCACACCTATGTGATATATTCTCGATAACAGACCCCTGGAATCAGAAAAAGCCAATGTAATTACACGAGAAAACAGATTCTTATGAATTTTTTTTTTATGGAAGAGGAGCAAACGGGCAGGCTCGCCTTATGTTAAGTGATGCCGCCGCCCATGGACACTCCTAATGCCAATTTTTTTTCAGTAAGTCTGAGAAGCGGATACTATTAATTTTTCAAATCCCTAAGTGATAAGGGGTAAACTCCAAAAAATTTTTTTTAATTTTTAGACATTTTCTTTGTTTTTATTTCTGCCCTTTACGATCAACCTCTATTTTATGAGCTAGTTAAGAACTTAAAACTTGAATTCTTGAGGTTTATATAGAGAAAAATCACAGAAAAACCTAATAAGTTTAGATACCCAGTCTCTGCGGTAGCATAGCAAAATTTTCTATTTCGGTATGTACTTAAAAGGTAGGCCAAGCAAAATCACATTAAGGAGAAATAAAGTTCGCGGGGGCAGCTAGTTTATTAAAAAAAAAAACAAAAAAATGGCCTGCTACCCACTATCATCCCAACCATCTGCTCGCTATGTAGGCATATGCTATGAGGCACGGTAACAAAAAAAATCCAGCCCTTAATACACAGGAATAAATGAAAATACACTAACAAATAATAAAATTAACTTAACGGTTGAAAAAGGTCCGTTAACCTTAAAACGTTAACTAAACTAAAACAAATCATATGGCCTTTTCAGAAGTTTAGTCCAAGCTAGCCTTCTGACGCATCCATCAGGTACTTTGAAGCTAAGAGCACAACAGGATTGAGGAATCGGTTTAATGGTGATCATGCCTTAATTAACACATGTTTATGAAATTATATGCAATAGCTGTCTTAAGCTAATCGCTACGCACGCATTGTTAATATATAAAATAGTTTTAGGTCTAGACCTCAGATATCTGTAACATGATCATATCTTATAGGCAGGTAGGTGATCAGCCATTCGTGCCGCCATCGGGCATCTCAGGCACGATTCCTTACGATGTTCTCCTTCAAATTCGAATAATGCACAGCCTGGGTTCTACGACCCAGGGATTAGAGATGAGAGATCATCATCATATCAGGGACGAGAGACACTCAAAAGCTACTAGAATAACACTATATATAACATACCCCACACATAAATTAAAAAAAATAAAATAAAAATTTTCTTTATTAGACCCAAAAACAAATAACACATTACACATATTACAACATTCATTGTGGTCAACCTTATACATAGTATACATCTATGAGCACTAGCGTTTAAACTAGGCCTAGCCTGTACCTTAAACGCTAGTTTATTCCAGTGTCATCAAGAACATTTATTAAACATTAGGATTTGAGATTTATAGTCTCAAATACTGCCAGCCTTCTCATTCTCTTAATCTCTTCTCTATTCGTAAAGTGACTTACAACCTCTTTTTTTCTTTGATTATTGTTATTTTGTGTGTTTCTGTGTGCGTTTTGTAAGCAATAAATGTTATGTCTATGTTTTACTTGCAGCCATTCTTGTTAAATTTAGATTTATTTGCATTAAGACTTTAAACTTTAAACTTAATAAATTAGAATTATTCTATCGCTATTAGAACTCTTCTATGATATGTACATAGGCTACAGAATTTTCAACAAAGCTACTTGAATATATGTGATAAAGACTAATAAAGATACCTATTTGCTGCGGTAACTTTTGGATGGAGCACAGCTTTACAGCAATATCTACATTTAAGTCGAACAAAGAATTTAAATCATGTACGATAATATTTATTTATTTATTTATTTTCCATTAAATTAATTAATATAACCCAAATGATAAGACCAATTAATATTCCGATATGCTGTGGAAACTATTGACGGGTTGAATTTATAAATACCTCGCGTGAATTTGATGATACTGATTATGTAGGTATCTCGGGACATACATAGGAACCCCTCCAAGTAATTTTGACTCCCGGAGTTAAGTCCCGGTTAGACTAAGTATGAAAAAAAATTTTTTGTGCGTTGCATTGAATATCGTTAAACTAAAAGTAAATTATACTTCTCTATTAATTATTGTAATATGTGAAGCAGCTTGTATTTCAGAACATGTAAAACGAAACGTAACCCGCCATTTTGAATGTAGATTTTTGACAGAAATTACACTGACAGATTCATTCCGTTACTTTAATTACGTTTTTTTGCAAACTTGGCTATATTAATGGGTCTTTTTTTAGATTGCTTTTCTGTACAACCTACATATTGGACACTGATTGCTCTGGATATCGTGTGTTCGAAGTGGACGTGATCCAGAATCTGAACCGTCTACGAGTTCTATGCTTGGTAGACGACCGACTTTTGTGGATGACTTTGAGGGCGATGGGCCGGTTGCCGATCGTCACCTCTGATAATGATGACGTAATGTGGAATTTGACAAAAAATTATGGCATTCGCTGAAGAAAATGAATTAGTGCATTGGTTCAAGGTGTTGTTGAAATAAAATTGCAAAGCAAATTCAAAAGTTCCTAGAAGTACATGAACGTTTTTTGAAAGTATTAAAATAAATTTCCTACATGTTTTCTATGCATATTCGCAAAAATGGAGCCTATAGCACAGCCATTAATAAAGAAATTAGACAACAATGCATAAGCTGAGCCACCTTAACAAATTGATATAATTTTTGCAGGGGGAGATTAGGAGATTGGCGGCCCTGGGAGATGAAACTCCCCCCCCCCCCCCACTCTCAACCACTTTATGGAAACGTATTTAAATGTTTTATCCTTTAAATCTGTAGGATATAGAGCATCGTGATACCGAATTAATGCTAGAACTACAGAGAACTTAATAAACACTCACCTCAACATCCCTTTGGAAGTCAAAAAGATCGATCCTCTGCCAATTGGAGCCATCAAGAGCGAGTATATTCCATAATTTTGATACCTAATACATTATATCACATTAAACATATTAATTTATGTATATGTCGCAGCCAACTAGCTTAATTAATTAACAGCCTAACCGTTTAACTAACGGCCTGAATGATATTCATGCGTTGCGTTTGTAACAACATTAAAAAAACTGGCTGACTAATGCTAAGGCTATAGCGTACGATGGAGTCATTTGTGGCAGAAATAAAAAAGATTAGACATATGACATAAAAATATTTCTATGGTTATGTATACACGGACAAAAAGTTTGGAGAACACCATCAATGTTGTGGTTTGCCGACGCCATATTGACAGTTTGAATAGTTTCTAATGAGGATTAAATTAACATATTATTATGATGAGAAGTCAATTAAGTGGACTGGTTATAAAGCCAAAGGTACAACTTAATTACTTAATAATTGTATTGTGTTAGCTATGTTAAAAATCTTATAAGGTGTGTTATGTAATTATAATTCTTTAAATAAGACCTTCCAAAAGTCATATGTGTAATTAATTTTTTGTCTTTTAAAGATAATTTGAAAGCACTCAATCTTATTGATTACACGAGAAAGCACCTAAGAGATTATTTGTTGAAACAAAGTATTGTCTTTTATTTACATAACTTTTACACATTTAAAGAAAAACACTTTTTTAACGGATTATAGTTATGTATTTGTATTTAAACTTATAATTATTTGTACATAATTTTAAATTTAAACCGACGTTTCGCGTGCTTTACAGCGTGCGTGGTCACGGTGACTGAAGACAAAGGTGTTAAATGTCAAAAAAGTATTACAGCTGCAGAAAATGTTGTGTTATCTGTATTTATTTCCCCGGAGTTGGTATCGACTAAAAGATGTAGGGTTTTTGCAGAAATTGCTCACGGTGTCCTCCATTTTCGCGGATTGTTTATTTTGAGATTTTAATTTGGATATTATTGGATCCCAGGTGTTTGATAATTTTAGGCCGTCCTAAAATTATCAAACACCTGTTCTCATGGTATAAAAAATGTTACAATAAGGTAATATCACACAGTATGTGTCAAGCAGAGAATGCTGATTGCCTTATTGTCAATCAAAGCAACAGATACAATCAGAGTTGCCTTGGTCTTTGTGTGGTACTAATCAAATACAAACTATTAATTTACACAAGTAGAACTGGGTTGTAGCTCTTGTAAAACGGAGGACTGTTTGCAAACATACATAATTATCACTTTCATTGCTTTATAACACTTATCTTATCATAAACTTGATTATTTAAAACATTGTATATGTCATAGGAAAAATAATATAATGAAAAATAACTACCCAGTAATAAAAAAACAAACATATGATTATTGAATTAATTTCTATTATATTATTTACATATTTATACAAGGCATACAGGAAAAAAAATCATTGCATGAAGTAATAGAAATATATTACGTATAATATATTTATATATATATATATATATACATAATATGAGTTTTGCACTGTTTAATGTATGGCATAAAATTATGTCAAGTTCTCACACAATTTACGATTTTGGTGTAACGGTTGACTCGAGTTGATTGAACTTAGGTCGTTACACCGGTTAAAGATTAATTATATATATTTATAAAAGATTTTTTGAGATGAAAATATCCTTCCCTACTTCTTCGATACGTTTATTACGCAATTGTGAGCTACATAAATAAATTGCGGCGATTTGCGTTCAAAGGCAAAATTGTCTTAAAAAAAAAACATGTTGGAACAAAGAAAACTGCGTGGGGTCACCTGTTATGAAAATACAAACAAAAGAAAATCAATGGCTTACCTCGAATTTATTCCGAGTGGAATAACTCATAATGGGGTATGGCGTCACTTTGGCCACTATGAAAGAATATCAGTGCACTTTTAATTTTTAAACACTAACACAGGGAATAAGGGAAAAATTCAGAAAATATGAGCGATATTTTTAATTTTTTCGCTGTCTGTATGTTCTTCGGACTTCGCTTTACTTTGAATTTCGTTCAGAAATTTTTCAAAAGGAAACATAATTATCATTAAAAATACAATTCAATTTAACTCCATTGAAAATTAGTTTTAGTAACTGTAACGTAATAAATATACAACTATTTACATTTATAACATAACAACTGTAACGTAATAAATATACAACTATTTACATTTATAACATAACAAATGTTAATTTTTCTTTTATCACATATCAGCTGTTACATTGCGATCGTTCAGAAACGAAAAACAATATTCAATTTCAAAGTCTAATGACATGACATTGACAAGAACAATTTTGCTATAATGTGACATTTTTTGTTAATAAGAAAATTGTAAATACAGAAAAATATAATTGCTGATACAATATTTTTATACTTTGTTTCGTGAAAATATGAATATTGCTGATTATGATTATGTTGTTATTATTCTTTGTTCGTATCTAATTATTTAAGCAAGCACAGATTACATAAGTGATAGCGGCAGTTTGGCGCGAATTCAAAATTTAGTGAATAACTTTGGTAATTATTTCGTACCGTAATGCTAACTGCCTATCCCTAATATCTATTATATTTTAATATTTTAACTCTGCTCTGTCGCAGATAATCCGCACTGTAACACTAACACACTGTTCTGGCGGATTGTTTACAAATTTCTAATATTGCACAAAATATTGAAAAAAAAATTTAATTAGTTTAAATTACAACTCAGGCAAAAAATTAATAATAATTTCGAACTTAAAATATACGAAAAACTACTTGAATGAAAAACCAAAGAAAAAATATCTCGGACTTATTTTAGACAGTAACCTAACTTGGAAGCCACACCTAGAAAAAATCAATCTTAAACTAACCCCACTCACAGGTGCACTACGAAATATAACAGATTGTCTCCCTCGAAAGGTGCGGTATCTTATCTATATTTCTTTGGTAAAGCCTCATATCGACTACCTCATTGAAATGTGGGGTACTGCAGTGAATTCTTATTTAGATTCAATTCAAAGAGTTCAGAATAGATTAATAAAAAAAATATTTAACTATAAATTACGGACACCAACTGATAAGATATACGAAGTAACAAAAATAATGAACATAAAACAAACGCACATATACTACACTTGTATTCTAATACGTAAAATATTAAATAAGGAAATTAATTCCAATATAACATTTGTAACAAAACAAGAGACACGACAGATTAACTTATGACGCGCTAGTTACTTGGTGACGCGCCCTCCTAGAACTAACTATGGAAAAAGAAATCTGGAGTTTGAGGGTGTTACAATTTATAATAAGTTACCATCGGTTGTAAAAGGAGAACAAAGTTATGCCCGGTTCAAAAAGCTACTAAAACTGTGTGAGCAGTTAATACATACAAATAAGTGATTAAATATCTATATAAAAATAAAGCAATACACCCTATGTAGATTAGATTTACACCGCTAAAGTTTAAATATTAATGAGTAATGACTTCTATTAGACAAAAACAAATAAAACCCAATAGGTACATAAAATGTTTTATGAACCCATATAAATCATATAAATATATTTACCTAAAATATCTAAATAGAACAATAAACTAAAAATAAAATAGTCTTATTAAAATATAAAACGTAATTAATATAATCCTGTTATATCAGACTATGCCATCAATGCCACATCTAGTAATAAATCCAATTCGAACATCTATGTTTTTGCTTGATTGGCCTTGGGCCTTTACAGCTCAGCACGGGCAAGCTTAGCTTAGCCTGAATGGGTGGGTTTCCCGCGACTCGCGCAAGGGCGTCTCCTGTGAGACTCGAACCTCGGCTTGGGGGGGTAGTAATTGATGCTTTTACGCACCAATGGGTTGGGATGGTGTTTAGCCTTGTCGAAGTGGCGTTTGGACGCCAGCTTCATCCATTGGGCTATGGTAGGGAGCTCCAGGTCATAGTGGAGATCGACGTTTCTCACGTAGAAGGGTGCGCCAGTCGCGATTCTCATGAAACGCGACTGTAGCACCTGTATCCGGTGGATATACGAGGGGGCACAGTGCGCGAAGACTACGCTAGCGTATGTCATGCACGGTCGGACGCAGGCCTTGTACAAGGTTACCTTGTGTCCAAGGGACATTCATCAGAATGCAAAATAGCAAGACTTTTTGAGCGTAAGTGATGTGAGTCTTAAATTTTAGTTCCAAATATAAACAATCTCATTTGAGCGGCGCTTTTGTCGCGGTTATTGTTTATCAGAATACCAAAATATTGCAACCTGACACCTTCAGGAGTGATTTGAGAGCGGAATCAAGCATTTAGCTTGAGAAATAATGTTTTATTACAATAAAGGTCTTTATTCCTTTGTATTTTTGGCAATTTTTACCATTACTCTTAAACCTGTATATAAAATGTACCCGGACCGATAAATACAGAGTGTATTAGGTATGTTGAGTGACAGTGACAGTTAAAGGTTTTTCGAAACTACATTTCTTACCGGTTAAAATATTTATACTAAATAGAGCGAATTTATAACATTATTTACAAAACTTTTCGTTGGAAAACGTTGGAATTATTATGTTTAGTACTTGCACATATCAGGGGACAAGTTGTGTATTAAAGATTTTTTTTTAAATATAATACAATGACCCCATAACAAGTGTTAGGTACCACTGCCCCAGGATATTACTAGCGCGATTGTCTTACTCGAATAGATAATTCGCTCATAACTCGCGGGGTGAAACGTTCATTTGTTTTTTAAACATAGCTCGTGTATATAGAAGCCGTTATGTGAAACAAATTATCTGAAGTCTACGAGTTCAAGCACATCATCATTTTAATAAAACTTCGCAATTTATTATTAGATTTTAATTAGCTCGATATTCGAATGCGTTATAGACAGGTTGTTAAGGGAATATACTAAAGAAATAATACAAACTAAGTAATCATCTCCTCTTCTCTTGTATAACATCGCTATGAGCTATTCATGAATCCTTAAGATTAGCTTTTTAGTTTTAGTAAGTCATTAATATTCTATTTATTTATTTTTCTCTAGAGTAAGGTTCTATAGATAAATATATATAACTTCTGGCACTTCTTGCACTCATCATTTCAATTTTTTTTCTTTGCTTACTAGGGTTGCCTGGAAGAGATAAGGCCGCCCGTTGCATCCCTTGTAACTTTTATGTATTGTGTCATTTGTGTTTCTTTTCAACGAAGTGTGAATAAATAAAAATAAATAAAATGTACTAAAGATAAGTATCCGTAACTAACAATGCCAGACACAAAAATCTCCTTAAATAACCTTAAAAAGCCCAGGGCGTTATCTCACCCAAGGATAATATTAAGGTCATTTGTTTTAGTCACCGAAGCGAGAATGCGGTTTCCGCAATTTCTTTATGCTGACGTGGCGAATACGAGCCTTTAATACCTCAGTAAGCCTTATCAAGCTTTTACTCGACGTAATAGTATATTTCTATTTTATTTCACTTAAAATTCTATTAGTAACTACACATTTTCACTGCAAACTGGAATTCGATTGGAATAATTCAGGGCCATTTGACCATTATATCAATTCATTTGTATCTTATGTAGCATTGAACTACAAAACTCCACTGATTTTAATAAACAGTTCATTTTATCAAAGATATTGTAGTGTCTTGAAAATTACAAGTGCTTCTCAGTCAGTCAGTTAAACTACTCGACTAAGTAAACCAACTTGAAAAACACTGGCCGGTAACCTTTCCTTTATTGACATATTATCATTTTATATAAAACAATGGACTTTGTGTCATTTTTTATTATTACAATTTTAGGGATAACCACTCTATTCTACTGTCTCCGTCGCAAAGGTGGCAGGGAGGGGCCATACTAAGTAATGACATAACAGATTAGATTTTTATTAATCTACTAAGTGTTTTTATCCGAAAATTATTAATGTATTAAAATTAATGACGAAGAAACATTTCCGGACTAGGTTTAATTATTCAATTTCTGTTGACTATCCAACAATATTACATTGATATTGTAATAAACCGTCACACATTTTCTTTAAAGCATTTTACTGAATGTATATTTTGATGTTACATTTCTCGTCTATGCTCGTCTCTTGCTGTACATTGAATACTAAAATAGTTCCAATTCCATTTATTTTATGTCAATACATTCTAGGGTAAGCAATGGCCTCGTTCATTCAATTATGGCAGTTTTCCGAGCCATTTGCATCTCTTTAAATATCTCCACCCAATATGGCCGGCTGCCGGATTTGTTATCCCTCCACTCAAGGATTTGAGGGACATAAAGAATCTCTGCTAAGTCTTAGAAATGACGGAATTTAAGATTTCACTTATTTCTGAGATAAAACGACGCTTGCTTACATGTTCGTTACTTGTATTGTTAATGAAAAACACTTTATAATACTAATAATATTTTTTACATTCAATAAAATCTTAATCCTATTTAAATTGTACCGATAGTTAAAAAGCTAACGGAATATTGTACTACTGTCTTATCTTATATCTGTTAAACGAGCAATTATTGTATATATATATATATATATATATAATATTAATTATATTATACTGGAATCTCGAAATCGGCTCCAACGATTTTCATTAAATTTAGTAGGTATACTTAAATATAGTTCTTTTTCTTTAAATAACCAGTTCATATTTATTATTATTATGTCGGTGTTTAGTCATGAGTTGCAATAAATGAGTTGAAGAGAGAAGACGTGTTTAAATTTAATTTACCAATATGTGGTATTAGTATAGTGGTAGATATTGAATATTGAACCTTAAGTGACCGAACATTTGGTCTATAATCGAGCCGGATGAAGTAAACGTGCAAAACAAAAAAATAGTGAGCTCGGCCGCATTCCTTAGATAAGAAACCGGTTTTTGATGTATTGATTTGTCGTTTTTTGCACAGAAACAATAAATGTGAATAAGTGAAGAATAAAGACGTTTTGAAGTTTTATGATATATTTAAAATATAAACAATATATATATAAATAATCATGACGTCAACAGTTAGTGCTGAACAGCAGGTGCTTTTAAATAAACTAGAAGATTGCCTCAAAAATTTTAAATTTATTTTAATTTTAAATTTTAAGAGTTTTTACGTGGCTAAAGAAGGTGTTGATACTAAGCCCTCATGCTCTAACTACAAAGACCATTACATTCATAATTGCAAAGATTTTATTAAGCAAAGTGTGGAAGACAGACATAATATTGCATTAAAAAATAACCTGTGTTTTAATTGCTTGCTACCAAACCATAAGGTGACTGAATGCAAGCGACACATTTCATGTAAGTTATGTGGGAGAAAACATAATTTTCTTCTGCATTTAAAAAGGAAACAGGAAGCTCCTGCATCACTAAAAACAACTTCATTGACATCACAAGATATTGAAACAAAAGTAGCATCACATTATTCCAGCGAAGAAAAATCGAGTCAAGGTGTTTTATTGGCTACTACACTAGTTCACGTGAAATCAAGCTCGGGTGACTATCATACACTCCGTGCCCTTGTTGACCAGGGTTCAGAAGCGACTTTTGTAACAACCAGAGTCGTTGAACTTCTTAACTTAAAGAAAGAGAAAGTCAACGGCACAGTTTCGGGTATCGGTGAAGAAAAGCATTGCCTAAAGTCTAAAGTCCAGCTATCTATTAAAGCTAATTCTACTTACATTTACACTGAAGTCTACGTTCTAAAAACTATTTCATCATTAATACCTGCGAAGAAAGTAATTATGAATAAAAGTGATTTACTAAATATTGAGTTGGCTGACCCTACCTGTTTCATGCCAAGTCGAATTGATTTATTATTGGGTGCTGGTGATTTTGCAAAAATAATAGAAGATGGGTTAATCCGTCTTGAATGCGGTTTAGTCACAGAACATAATATAAAGGAGGTTAGAAAGGAAATAGTTCCTGATTTGTATCAGAACCCGTGTCACCGTTTGTCTCCCACTCTTTAACTTCACTACAAGCATGAGACCAATGCCTACGCGGATTACGCACACTAGTAAACAACACACACTTAAATCGTGAGTTTGCTATTGGTTTTCACACTAACGCAATCACTGCGTTTGACATACACTCATACACGCGTGAAAGCTCATTTATGCTAGGGCGACAAAAGGTCGACTGTTGATATCGATAAAATGAATGTAATCTTGCTTATTACTTTGCAAGTATTGTGGACTCTGTGGACTTCTGTAATGCATGTTGTGAACATGTATTTATGCGAATATAGAAGCAAATAAATAAAAGTGAATGAAATAAAAAATACATAACTGAATTTTAAAACCAATTTTATTATTAACATTAGGATTTAACATGGAATATCTACCATGTTTATTAGAGAAAGTCGGTTGCCTCTCAACCTTATATTTTTGGTGCTTATCACCAGTTCACAAATAAAAAAATTATTATACTTATTTATAAAGTAGCATACGCTTGCTCTCTTTTAAATTACGGTTTTTCAAAATGAAATGCAATCTAACACTAATATATTTTTCTATAATACCCTTAGTTAGATCTGTCACATGGCTCGCACTAGAATATAAGCCAACCTGATGATGACTTATGTTGTTAAATAAATCAGTCCCGATTGTCATCATTCAGTCATCGAAATGTTGCGAACAAATTGTGCTACATTTAGTAGGGATCCAATCAATTCTACCAGTTGTCTCAATCCACAGTTTTCTTATACTTGGATCTGTTGGAAACCTAAAACATATTTAATCATAATAATTATGTCAGTTTCAATTGAAAAATTACATAAAACTTAAATCCAAAAAAAATACGAATACCTCACTTAAAATCTATATTAATAATTGGTCGTAATTATTTTAGTTATACTTTGTACTATTGATAATAATCAATTGTATCTTAGTCATTATCGACATTGCTTACAAATTGGCACAGCACTATCGATATGTCTAGATTTCGTGGAAATTAACCTTTGGTTTGTTATTCGGGACTCTCGCAGTGAACGTGATACATTGCGCGACCGCTCACGTAGTGCAAAATGGTACCCATATATTATTGCAAGCAATGTATCACTATCCGTCTGCTTGCGATTATATCGTTTTTGTCTACAAACTTCATAATGCTAATGTTATAATTACGAATATCACAAGTATTTTAATGCTTTTGGACTTATCGGTGGAAAGAAATCCCTTCTCGTACTACACTACACACCTGGCCTCTTTTCCGACACGATATATTGAGGGTAGCGTCCGCGTCGACACGTATCGTCTCAATAAATTTAATATTTAAAAATTAATATAAACGGAAATAATCAAATTAAATGTGACGATCGAGTTGTGTTATTGAGGAACTATCTTGAACATTATCAGCCGCTAAAAAGCAGAAAAAGTGCATGTTAGATCTTCTCGGAAGAATACAGTGAATACAGTGAATTAAATTTACCTACAATCAGTTATATTGTGGATACATGAAGTGATTTAGTGCAAGGTCAGTACTGTCAAAGTGAGTGCGTGACTAGAAATACAATTATTTTATATATTAATTAATATTATTAGTCATTGATCTTCACGAAAATTAAATTCTTAATACTATAAGATATATTCAGCTGTGCCGTCACGGACGTCGTGGCTCTGTGCATGAAGCTCTTATCGCAGTGTGTAACAGAGGCCAGTTCGATTCCGAGCGGCGAGAACACAGACACATATTGTTAAACTTGCATTACATTTTTTTATTTTTTTTATTTTTCTTCCATATATAATAAAGAAAAAAGAATAAACTATTAGTTAAAATGCTTAAATGCATTGCATGCTCTAAAGACCTAGACGTAAGCACGCAGATTCAATGCAAACAGTGCTTTAGAGGTTGCCACAGTAAATGTACAGGACTTACAATGGAGGAATCGAGTGATACTTGGATATGCCCACCTTGTATGCGAAGAGGACTGCGCTGCCCTGATGCATCGCCTGAAAAGCAGCAAGCCTCCACGCGGCGTCATAAAAAGGATCTAGGACAAAGCGACAAGCACTTGTCAAGGGATGACTTGCAGAAGGTAATTACAGAGGGAATAAACCAGGCAATCGACACTAAACTAGGTTATATACAGAATAAACTGATTGAAACTCTAAAAGCTTCTCTTATTGTGGAGTTGCGAGAAGAAATCAAGTCTTTCATTATTCCATACGTCGAAGAGACAAAATCTCTGAGGGAGGAATTGAGTCTACTTAAGAATGATCTTTTGAATTGCAATGCCATGGTAGGTGAACTAAAATCTCAAATCGGGAAGCAGCAACAGTGGAACCGGATGAATAATTTAGAGATTGTAGGTTTACCTCAAACTAGTAACGAGTCGACACGCTCACTAATACAAAAAATCGCAAAACATGCTGATGTGGATTTGCAACCGGGCGATATTGAATTCGCCAATCGTGTACAGCCGATGCAATCTATGCCTGGCAAAAAACAATCGTGGTGCGCTTGAAGACACGCGAAGTAAAAGACAAAATATTATCTGGCCTACGTAAAAAACGGGGAATCCATACATCTGATATAGGGATGTCAGGAGACTCGAAAAGATTCTACGTAAATGAGCATTTGACCCCAGATAATAAGCATCTTCTTAAGGAGGCGAAAGCGCTGGCAATCGATAAAGGTTTTAAATACGTATGGGTTCGTAACTGTGGAATTTTTTTACGCCGAAACGAAGAGTCCCCTGCTATAACCATAAATTACGAACGGGATTTGGCAAAAATAGTTCGTTACACCTACTACTATGTATTATTCGTATGTACCATTTGAGAGTTGTTATGTATTTCATGGTAGACTTAAACTACTTCCTTTGTTTTTGCTTCTTAAAATTACTAGACGAGATTTCCTGGTTCCATATGAACCAATATTTTGTTATGATATTAACGGTGTATAAATTCACTATTAGTTTTGTAGATTACTTAAATTATTCATTTCGACTTGGATTGAATTGGTCATTAAAATATAGTTTTAACAGCGTAATAACAAAGCCAAATAACAAATTTCTATTAAAAGTCTACATTAAAGTTAGTACAATCTCTATGTATTCCAATGTTTGACAAAAGTTTAACCTTTTTTTATCAAAACGTTCGTGGCTTGCGTACAAAAACAAATGAATTTTATCAAAATCTTCTTACTTGTACTTTTGATATTATTTTGATAACCGAGTCATGGCTTAATAGCAGATTTTTATCATCACTCATCTATGTATCTTGTCAATTGAAAGCATATGAAAGGCCTGCAATAATGTTGAAACACTCTGGATAACTATACCCCATAATTCATTGGCAGTCAATAGCCGGCGCAATCTCCACATCGGCCTTGTCTACATACCTCCAGATTCTATGCAGGCTGAAAGACTTGAAACGTTTATTTCCTCGTATAGCCGCATAATAGACACAAATTTAAACGATAACTTTATAATAGCCGGTGACTTTAACCTCTCAAATATTAATTGGACGCCTTTGGGGCCCATTCTATTAAAAAAAGGAACCTCTAAAATACAAAATATTTCCGAAATGTTTTTAAATGAAATTTATATTTCCGGCCTAAAACAACATAATTTGTCGCCTAATAGTAGTAATAATGTCTTAGATTTAATTTTAAGTAACGTTTCCATCGACTGTTCAAAAACTGATAAGGCCCTAGTAAAATCTGACATATATCATCCTTGCTTAAAAATCGATGCTACCGACTTAGATTTACGTGAAACCATCCCAAAAGCACGAATAAAATATAACTTTCGTCGCGCTAACTATGAGGATATTAATAAAGCGTTGTCGAATATTGATTGGGTAAATGTTTTAATTGGAGATACTATTGATGAAGTGACAGATAATTTTTATGTAATTTTAAATAAAATAATTTCAAGTTCTGTTCCTAAGAGCCGGAATATTAGTAAAAGTAAATTTCCTATTTGGTACTCAAGGTCTTTGATTCATATAATAAAAGATAAATTAAAAGCTCACAAACGGTGGAAAACTTATAGGAATCCAAGAGACTACGATGAATTTTCGCTGTTACGCGCTAGGCAAAAACTTGTATCCAAAAAGTGCTTAGATATGTTTGAGAAGAGTATCCAAAATAATTTGAGTAAGGATCCCAAAGCTTTGTGGTCATATCTGAGAAATAAACGCCAAGTTTTGAATCCAAGGTGATCCCAAGAAATACAGTTGTATCATCCAGATTCAATTCCTCATTATTTATAATTGGTCTAGTACCCATAACCCTCGCATTTCTTGCACAAAATTTAATGCATTTCGTTTTTTTAGCATTAAGCAGAAGGTTATTCATACTAAACCAATGGACAATCGAAGAGAGAGCGTTGTTCACATCGTCAAAATTGGTTATTTGTCTTTTGATTTTAAAAATCAAGCACGTATCATCTGCAAACAAAACTATCTGATGTTTTTTCTCTACCATGAAAGGTAGATCATTTATATAAACAAGAAAGAGGAAAGGGCCAAGAATTGAGCCCTGTGGTACCCCCATATCCACTGCCGACCCAGAGGACCTCTTACCATTCACTTCGACCTTCTGAGTTCTACCATGTAAGTACGAAGTCAGAAGATTCAGTGCGGTATTCTTGATGCCATAGTGGCGGAGTTTCCCGATTAAGGTCTCGTGTTGGACACAATCAAATGCTTTGGATAAGTCGCAGAAAACACCTAAGGCGTCATGCGACTCCTCCCAAGCCTTAACTATATATCTATATAACTCAACGCCGGCATCGGCTGTCGAGCGACCCTTGGTAAAACCGAACTGACTATTGTGTAATAATTTGTTTGCGTTAAAATGACTTACAAGTTGATTTAATATAGTTTTTTCAAAGATTTTACTACAGGTAGGTATTACGGAAATAGGTCTAAAGTTACTGGGGTCGGACATATTACCTGCTTTAAATAAAGGAATTACTTTACTATGTTTCATAAGATCGGGAAATTCCCCACTTTCGATACAATTGTTGAAAATTATAGCTAGATGGGGGGCAATTATATCAATTATGCTACTAATTATTTTTACAGAAATACCCCAAAGATCGGTAGTGTTCTTAATATCAATAGTTCTAAATATTCTAACTATATCGTCGGCACCAATGGGTCGGAATGTAAAACTGACCTTGCACTCGTTTACATTATCTTTGAGCAGCGATTCAGCGAGAGCGGGAGACGATTTAAGAGACTTGGTAGTCGAAATTGGAATGTCAGAAAAGTACTTATCAAAAATAGTCGCTATCTCTTCGTTAGATTTGATTATAGTGTTACCGACACATAGTTCGATGTCACGATTGCGATCTTTGACTCTTCCAGTTTCACTATCAATTATCTTCCAAGTCATTTTAGTTTTATTTGTACTATTTTCAATCTTGTTTTTTATATATAAGGACTTGGCCGCGTAACAAACTTTTTTAAATAATTTAGAATAATTTCTAACATAGAGAGTAAATTCTTCATTATGATTGTATGACTTTTCAGCGTAAAGGTCAAACAACCGTTGTCTACTTTTATAAATTCCCGCTGTCGCCCAATCACTGAACGATTTACACTGCGAATCAGAGACTTTCTTTGGGGTAAAGATGGTTTTGAACTCCTTATTTATACAATCACTTAGATTGTTGTATTGTGTATCAACGGTAGTACCTACCGACAATAGAGGTAGGTGTTTACCTATATTATGTCTAAATCTCACCATTCGCTTTTTATTTACTGGAACAAACACACTGCTCTTTTTTACTTGTTTCACCACTTTACATTTTAGCGCCACTAACTGTCCACAGTGATCTGAGCTAAGATTTGTTGTAATTGAGGTTTGCATTGCCTCTGCATCTGTAAATACATTATCTATACATGTAGCAGTGGAACTTGTAATTCTAGTGGGCTCGAGAAACAAGTTTACAAGATTGTAAGATTTTAATAAAATATTGAATTTTTTACTAATGGAGGTATTTTCTAATAAATTTATATTAAAGTCACCACATACAATAATATACTTATTGTTCTTAAAACTAACTTTACACAATATTTCCTCCAACTTTTCTTCAAAAAAATCGTAGGATGCACTTGGTGGTCTGTAAACACTTAAAATAATGCAATTCTCAAGTTCTACACAGGCTACCTCCAAAGAGTGTTCAACAGATAGACGCACGATGTCATTACGCTCTTTATACTTCAAATTTTTATTAACAATAATCAAAGAGCCCCCATGAATCGCCGACAATCTGCAAAACGAACTTGCAACTTGGTGCTGATCAAAGTTAAAGATGATTTGGCATTTTTTAAGCCAATGTTCGGTAATGCATAGGACATCAATTTTACCTGATTTTAAAAATAACTCTAATTCTAACTCTTTGCCCAACATACCTTGCATGTTTTGATGCATCAAGTTTAAACAATTGTTGTTAGTAGTATTACATGTTTGTGTTGAGTCGAGTTGTAAAAAATTATTGCTAGAGGTCGCCTCTATTGTCACAAGGCGTATTGCAAGGCATATTGTTAAAAGGCAGATGCCAACAAACTAATCTGTGACACCAGTATTACTGACGTCATTATCTTCAATAATTTAATGACAGCTTTAATGAATCTGGATTCGTTAATTATATAATTATAATTACAGGCGCTTCGCGCCGACATGTATTTGTTTTAATTATATTCCAGGCTGCTGTTTTTTTTATTGTGCTTATTTAAATGATATTGTAGGTATAACGTTCTTTTTCTTATACAACATTGTTCGGAATAGAATCATATTTAGTTGATAAAATAAATTGAGGGCCATGAGGGTGGTCCCAAAAATATTTTTAACTCGGCTGATCCGCGCATTCGCATTGTGAACGTGTCGTGGTTGAACATTCGTTGCGTACAGTTAGATGCAATTTTATAGTGTTTTTTTGTGCATCTCTTGTCAATAGTTACGTCCTCCATTTAGACTATTATAGTGAGTGTTTTTGTGCGTATTCGTGAACTATTATTGTAAGGCAAGGTACAGCATCAGTCCTAACATTTCTTGTTCCCAAAACTAACAATCTATCCATCCTTACGACTGACGTGTTTTTTTGTGCCTTTCGCCCTAACAAGGAGCAACCTTGAGGTATGTACTGTTAGAAGTATCCCAGTAATTGGGATTTTAAAAAAAGAAAGATGAATTCACTTTTCCACAACTTTATTTAATTACACGATATAATGAAAGCCAACAAATGTGTGTGCGCGACGAAGGATGATACCGAACTGATTCGTATTTTAATTATTCATTTTACCTCTCGGTTGAGAAATGCTGACTAAACAGAAGGTACTAGTGTGTCAGCCACATAGGGTGCAAGGCTATGATATAACAACCCCCCGTTTAAGAGTAAACTTACAGTTTTAGGTAAGTTTGCGAAAAAAGGTAAGATGGTTATTCCATACGGAGACGAGGTTGAGGATGTGGGGCTTCGCTTGTTGAAGAGATATTATCTGGATTCTCTATGTCTTTGTTTCGAAAAACGCATTTATTGGCTTTTACAAGGATTATTAATGCAATACTTAAGATAATTATAAAAGAAATTACACTAAAGCTAAAACTAACATAGTCTGAAGAGTCATTAAGAAAAACATCTAAATTATCATCAATGGGCTTAATAGGTAAGTCGTGAATTAAATTCAAACTATCAAGATTCACATGACGTAACTGATGTGTTGAAATATTAATATTTACTTTGGAAAATTCCATTAAATTACAACAACTATCATTAATAATGTTAAAATTTGAAACAATAGGACTTACGGTAATTTCATAAACATTTTTCGCTTCAAATCTATTTTCTTTACAAAATGCGGTACAACCTGGTGTCAGGCTAAGTATTCCGGTTCCTGATATAACAATTTCGATTGTTCTATGATTACATTTAATATTCAGTTTCTCATCATTAGATTCAACATAAAACCATTTATTATTATTTAGTTTATGCCAGATATCAACTTTACCGAATATAAATTTTGTAGTACAACTTTTAGGTAATTTTTCAATAGCTTTGGTGATTATTTCTGTTTCACATATTGGATAATTAACAACACTGAGAGTATTCAAAGGGTTACAAATATACTGATGTCCAATTATTAAATTACAAGAATCTATATTATCAAAATTAAAATATAATTTCTTATCTTCACTTATTCCTATAAAAGATTTCGTAGCAGTAATAAGTGCAAATGAATTTGGAGATGTCGGGTTATGTGGTACAGGGATAGGTATAACTTTATAAAGATTGTATGTTTCTACATTTACAAGTGGAATTTTTATTACAAATACTAGACAATTATCGATAACATATGAAATTATTTTAGCGAGGTTCATGAGGATATTAATATTATCTAAATTTAACTCTACAGGGAAATCCTTAAGTCTAGATACATCTTTAATATTACTTACTAAATCTACATATAATTGCTTAGGAGTAATGATTGACGGATGAATAGTGTTTGATTTCGAAAACAATACACTGTTTACAATGTCTTCAATCTTAAATGAAAGTGTTAATAAGCTAGCTTGTAACACACTCAAGATTTCATCTAAGTTCGTTTGGAACTTGACAGAGTTAATGACCTCAGAAACATTTTTGACGGAAAGAGATAATTTATCAAGCACATCGTTAAGTAGAATTTGGTTTTTATTGAGTTCGTTCATTGAAGCGTTGAAATTTGTAATTGCTGATTTAGAAATATAGATGCTTTGTTTAAGATTCGAATTTAGATCTTTATCGGTTTGTTGCATTTTAGCTATTGCTTTATTATATCGATGTGCATCATCTTCATCCAAAGTTCCAAAGATATGTTTAAACACAGTTCCAATACCGGCAAACCAGGCAGATCGTTTCGATTTGGAAGTTGTAAGGTGTGATATAGACTGAAAATCCCGAATTATATCTTTGAACAACGAATCGAGTGGTTGAATAAGATTATGACATTCAAAGTGGTTGAATGATTGGCTTTGTTGACACAAGTAACGTATTGTACCGAAAGCATTTTTAATATTGTCAATATGAGTTGGGGCAAAGGATATATCAATTGGGATCACTATGTGAATGTGATCATTTATTATTTTTGCAGTACCATGTGGATCGAAGTATATACCAGGACTTGAGGTGATAGTATGAATATACTCTGCATTCTCGATTCCCAGGATAGGATTATAAATTATTAGTCTGTAAGAAGAAATAGAATATTAAGTGCAAATTATAGTTTAGTCTATCACTTAGTTTTAATTATTATATATAATTAATTTATGTATAAGTAAACCTTACTTAAGAAATTAACTTAGTACTATTTCTGTAGTATTTAGTCTTCACTTTCAACCGCAAGTTTAACTTCGTCATAGTGATGTTTTACATGACGACGATTAATTAATAGAGATAGGGTGTTATTGCCGTGTATCTTTACTACTTTATATGGACCTTTCCATATAGGTGATAAGGCTTTACGGAGTCGGACATGGTTTTTAACATATACGTAGTCACCAATTTTATATTGTACAATCCGACTATGTCTGTCGTAATATTGCTTGGATCTTTCTTTAGAAGTATTGATGTTCTCTAGGGCTTTTTGATGGGAAAGCTTTAAACGATGGTGTAGCATTTTAATATATTCAGGGTAAGTGAGATCCGGTTGGGAGTTAAAAACTGAGTCTGGTATGTATGGTTTATGACCGAATATAAGTTCGTAAGGAGTAAACTTGGTTGTGCTATGGATAGTACTGTTATAGGTAAGTATTGCTGTGTAGACGTATTTGTGCCAGTCTGATTGGTTTTCGTTTACGAATGATTTTAAATATTCTTTTAATGTTGAATGGCTGCGTTCAAGCGCGCCTTGTGTTTGAGGGTGGTATGGTGTTGACCATATTTGTTTAATCTTTAGAAATTTGCAACACATTTTGAAAAGTTCTGCAGTGAAATTAGTACCCTGATCGGTTAGGATAGATTTTGGAATACCGAATAAAGAAATAAAATGAGTTAAGCATTCACAGGATTCTTCAGCATTAGCATTGGTAATAGGATAAGCTAAAGAGAATTTAGTAAGATCATCTTGTAGAGTAAGTATGTATTTGAGTTTAATAATACCAGCTTCGGGCAAGGGACCGACTATGTCTAAAGCAACTCTTTCGAAAGGACGAGTTGATGTCGTAGTTATTTGCATAGGAGCTCTATTGATTTTGCGAAAAGCTTTGTTAGATTGACATAAACTACAATTTTTTACATAATTTTCAATGTCGGATCGCATTCCTTTCCAATAGTATCTTTCTTTGATGCGAGAGAACATTCGATTAGAGCCTAGATGTCCAGCAATAGGAATATCATGATTTTCTTTCAGCAGTTTGGTAATTTCTGTTGGAACAGGATATATGATACTGTTATGATAGACATTAACTATTATGTTTGTATTATTAAATAAATAAATTAACATGTTATATATTTTACAGAAAGATTGGTTTTCATACGGATTTTTAAAGTCAGATATAGCTATTTCACTGATATTACCGGATAATAAAATTTTATCCCGTATAGTTTTTAATGTTTTAAATATATCTGGATAAGAGCAACTGTCGAAATAGTAAACTTTTGTTAAGAGGAGGTAAAAGGATTTTTCATTTATCTGAAGTTCCTTAAAAGAATGGAGTTCTCGTTCTTCATTCAATATTTCCTGGTTTTCTAAATTAGAAAGGATTTCCTCGAGATAAGGATTGGATTCGTCGAAATCGATTGACACCGGTACAAGGATAGTTTTGGATTTAGTCTTCAGGAGATTTTCATTATGTTCTTTAATGTGAGTTGTAAAGGTTGTATCATCTTTGGAGAATGCTTTCAAGAACGTATTGTAATCGTCGTTGGATGAAGGAATTATCTCATGAGGAGAATCGTCAAAATGAGAATTACTGGGAGTCAATAATTCGGAAGGAATTGAATTATTTTGTAGGTTTGGAGAGTGCGAGTCTCCTAATTGTATTAAGTCGTCTAGAACTCGTTGTGCATCTATAGGAGATTCAGCATGCCGTTGATCTGGCATTGGATCGGGATTTTGTATTTCGGAAGGGATAATGGCATCTGGACTCAAGGGTTCAAAATCGACAAGATGATCGGGATTTAATGGGCTAATTTCATCAAGGTTTAAAGGAGAGTCATCACTCTGTATAGGGTTAACTGGGTATCGTGATAGAGCGTCTGCTGCAGAATTGAGCAGACCTTTACGGTAGATTATATTGTAGTCATACTCCGAGAGTTTGAGCCGCCAACGTTGTAACTTACTACTAGGGTCTTTATGGTTCATGAGCCAGGCCAATGGTCGATGATCGGTTATTATGTTAAACTTGCGCCCATAAATATATGGACGAAAGGTTTTGCAGCCAAAGAGGATTGCCAGAAGTTCTTTTTCTGTGGTGCTGTAGTTGGTCTCAGCTTTATTCAAAGTTCTGGAAGCATAGGCTATTGGTCTTTCCTGGCCTTTAGGTCCTTGAGAGAGAACAGAACCTATGGCATATTTTGAAGCATCGCAGGTTAAGGTAAATGGTAAGGAAAAATCTGGATAAATTAAAACAGGAGCAGAAGTAAGTTTAAGTTTTAATTCGTCAAAAGCGATTTGTTGTTGATTTTCCCATACAAATGGTACATCTTTTTTCAAAAGAGCAGTTAAAGGTTTGGCGATTTTGGAGAATTCCGGAATAAACCTTCGGTAATAGGAAACAAGGCCTAAAAAGGACTTAATGTCTTTTGGGGTTTTTGGAGTTGGGAATTGTGTCACGGATTTGATTTTGTCTGGATTGGGTTTTACACCTTTATCGGAAATAACATGTCCTAGATAAATAACTTCACGTCTCAGAAACTCACACTTATCTGGTTGAAGTTTAAGATTAAATTTTCTAAGACGTTGGAAAACTAACTCAAGGTTTGTCATATGGCTAGGTAAGTCATGGGAATATATAACAATGTCATCTAAGTACACAAAACAGCGGATATCTTGGAGACCAGCGAGAGCTGTGTTCATAAGTCGTTGGAATGTAGCTGGTGCATTTTTAAGGCCAAAGGGCATTCGAGTAAATTCAAAGTGCCCTTGTGGAACACTGAAAGCGGTTTTGGGTGTGTCCTCTTCTCTGATGGGAATTTGATGAAACCCAGAGGCTAAATCAAGAGTGGAGAAGTATTTGCTTTGTCCGAGTTGGTCTAAGATTTCGGAAATTTGAGGAATAGGATAGCTATCTCCAATAGTAATGTCGTTTAATTTTCTGTAATCAATAACTACACGCCATTTGCGATGTCCTGAAGCGTCAAGTTTTTTCGGGACCACCCAGATAGGAGACGACCACGGGGACATAGAAGGTTTAATTATGTCTTGCTCCAACATTTGGTCTATTTGTTTTGCTACTTCTTGTTTGTGAATCTCTGGAAAGCGGTATGATTTTACATGTATAGGATTCTGGGGTGATGTATTTATTTCATGTTGGATGGCATCAGTATGAGATAGTCTATCTCCAGGAATATGAAAGATATCAGAATACTGAGAACATATATCATGAAGAGCATTGGATTCCTCTGTATTAAGGTGATTCACTCTTAATTGATTTAGTACTTCTTGAGTGCGAGTATAAGCGTCAGTATGTTGGGTATATTGTAAGGTAGAATTGAAGTTAACTGATTCATGAATCATATCATCAAAGTCTAAAGGATTCAGAGTAATGTCAAGATTTGATTTTAAGGTAACAGGAGATTCAGAGATATTCAAAACAGAAATATTAATTCTTTTATTATTTTTTACTGAGACAAGACAATTAGCGAAAATTAAATCTTCGTGAAAATTTTGATCTAACACGAGACCTTCCTTTACGTTAGGGTTGGATACTGAGCATTCAATAACAATTTCTGAACGAGCTGGAATTACATATACGGGGTTATGAAAATCTATCTGAATTTTATGATTCTTTAAAGTTAATGAATTTTGGTTATAATCAATTATGCCTTCCAGGTCGTTTAGGAAGTCATTACCAATTATTGCGTCATAGGGTAAGTTAACGTCATCAACAGCGTGAAAATCAAAAATAATATTTTGTTTATTGCTCAGGAAGAACTTTAATGGAAACTGGCCTAAAGTTTTGGTTGCTTCGCTGTTTGAGTTTATTCCTTTAAGTAAGATCTGGGGCGGTTCGAAGAATTGTTTCTTCTGGATGCAAGATTGTTTCATTAGGCTAACTGACGAGCCTGAATCAATAAGGAATTTAATTGGAGTTTCAGATACATTTGTCTGGAGTAATACATATGGTAAGGATCTCTTTATGGCATTGGATGTCACCTCGAATACAGTAGGTGTGTCTTTAGAGTAAGAGCTTGTGGATGTATTGGGTATAGTGGAATCAGGAAGCCCAAACTTCGCGGCGGAAGCATAAGATTTAGTGGGGCTTATAGGTATACTGGAAACAGAGGATTTAGTCACAATAGCATCTCGTTGGTTAATAATATGACAACCATGTCGCGGAGTCTGTGGATTTGGATTACCCTGAGAGGATATTGAAGTTTTACAAAATTGACTACCATGTAGCGGAGTCTGTGGATTTGGATTACCCTGAGAGGATATGGAAGATTTACAAAATTGACTACCATGTAGCGGAGTCGAGGAGTTGGATTTTGGTTTAGAGGGTAAAGAAATGGGATCACTATAATTGATAACATTGTTGTTAGATGCTGTGCCGTATTTTATCCTTTGACCCGCACGGCACTTACGCGAGTCGGGATTCAGTTTAAATCATCGACAACTTCATCATTATTAGTATCTTCATAAGATATCGGATCTGCAAAGTTTACGCGGTTAGAACTATCGTTAGTTCGTGGTTGGAATGTGCGTGGATTTTGATTTGTATTTTGGAACCTTTTATTATTAAATTCACGCTTCCGGCAGTTTTCAATTACATGCCCTTTAGTTTTACAGTATCGACAAAATAACGACTGTGCACTGCTTGCATTTACATTATTAGGAGCTCGTTCATAAGTTAATGTTGGTTTGTTTTGATAACGATCTCGGAATTGGTAGTTAGGGCGCGTATAATTATTTTTATTGAGTGGCCCTTGAGGATTATTGTATCTTTTCCGAGAAGCTTCGATGATTTTCTCCTCGGAAATTGCAAAATTTATAGCGTCATTTAAAGTTTCCGGGTCTCGACATCTGACAATAGTAGATAATTGTGGTTTTAAACCAATAACAAAATGATGCAGAGCTAGATCCTGCATTGCTGCGATTCGGCCAGCAAGTTCGCTTTTCTTTTTTTTTTGGGACAGATTTACTTCTGTCAATAGTCTAGATAAACATGATTCTACACGTAAAGCGAACTCATTAACCGAATCATTATTCTGATTACAATTTTGTAAGTCGGATAATAAGGCCGAATAATGTTTTTTTTCTCCGAATTGTGTATTTAAAAATTCCGATAATTGTTCCCATGACTCGAATTCTTTAATGGCACATGCACTTTCGGCTTTACCCTCCAACTGACTTAAAATATATTTTAATAATACGGGCCGTTTTGAATCACTTGCTAAATCATAAGCGTTTTCGCAATTGTTGAGAAATGGGATTAGTTTTTCTCTAGACCCATCGAAAGGTTTAATAAACTTTAATAATATATTTAAGTCCATCTTATCGTCGTTGTCTTCCTTTTTTGTTCGCCTTGAAACTATCTCGGCTTGTGTAGTCATAACAATCAAGGTGTCACGTTACTTGTTATGGTATGCGGAGATTGATAACTCGGTGTTGAATTGTAAGTTGGACAAAAGTATTTAGAAAACTTACAGGGTGATGTACATAAATATCATTCTTGAAAATAGTATAGTTCCGTCGGTGCTGGGCTCAACTGGGCTGATGATGAGGCCTGTGCCACTTATCACACAGTGGACGGAATGAGTTCGATACCACTTTTCACTTTCACTAAAACACTTTCACACACAGGAGACGTTTCCAGGATTTATAAAAATCCCTTTTCGCTGCCACCAATGTTAGAAGTATCCCAGTAATTGGGATTTTAAAAAAAGAAAGATGAATTCACTTTTCCACAACTTTATTTAATTACACGATATAATGAAAGCCAACAAATGTGTGTGCGCGACGAAGGATGATACCGAACTGATTCGTATTTTAATTATTCATTTTACCTCTCGGTTGAGAAATGCTGACTAAACAGAAGGTACTAGTGTGTCAGCCACATAGGGTGCAAGGCTATGATATAACAGTACTCAGGACTTATTTTAGTATAAGATTACGTATCAACGGCCACCGAACCGTTCTTTGTGATACATAATTTTTTGGTAGCAGAGCGTGGTTCCATTTTAGTTAATGATTTTTCGGTATATAAGTCCTGGGTTCATAACTTATTAATGCATATATCTTGTTATGTTTGTAGGGATTATAGTGTTTTGATAGTGTTATAAATCGTTGTTTGTAGTAAGTTATTAGCCGCTTATTATAATTTGCTTTTTATTTGATTTTTGTGCTATTGTTTGTACTTTTATACTTTTATATAATGGCGGTTTCGCACAAGGCACAAATAGCTGGTGTATTGCGGTGGCTAGGATCGGCTGTTTTAAATATTTCGCGAAAAGATCGCGTTCAGGCCCTTCTATCAAGAAGTGACGCGTTAGAGGATAGGATGAAAGATTTATATAAATCGTATCAGGCATTACTTGAATTGGGTTTGGAACCGGAGGTGATGGACAAGGTTTGTGCAGACATGGATCAGGCTGAGGATTTGGCTGATCAAATCAGGGAAGCCGTTGGTATTATTAAATTAAATTCGGCTACTCAGTCAAATAACCTTCAATCGAAGGATAGTTTAACTTTTTCAAGTGGTATTATAGGTAGGTTACCCAAATTAGATTTGCCCCATTTTAGTGGCGACTTAAGCCAATGGGTGGCGTTTATACATTTATTCGATAGTTTAGTGCACTCAAGGGGTGATTTAACATCTGCGCAAAAGTTGGCATATTTGTTGGCTAGTCTCACCGGGGAGGCTAAAGGGTTAGTCCAACATTTAGCACTTGTGGACAACAATTATGATATAGCCAGAGATTTACTAATGAGGCGGTATCAAAATATACGTAGGCTAGCGGATAGCCACGTAAATGTCATTTTAAATTTACATAGTAATGTGCAGAGCCACAACTTAAGAATTCAAGTTTTAAATCCTTTATTAGTGGCAATTAATGGCTTAAGGGGTTTAAATTTGCCTGTAGATAGTTGGTCTTTTATTTTGTTGCATATTACATTACAAAAACTAAATTTAGATATGCGCACCCGATTTGAACAGGCGTATGGTGGAGATTCAACCACTCATCTTCCCACGTTTGATGAATTGATCTTGTTTTTAGAGGATGAGTGTCGCAGACAGGATAATGTTCCAGCGCCGTCCACGACGCTGGCCCCAATTTCTACTAGGCCGCGACAACAGCATATGCGCTTAATGCGACGCCCTGACCAGCGAGTTTATAACGTGGCAACTCAACATCCAGGCAAATGTTGTGTTTATTGTCGAGTCCCTGATCACACCGTAGTGTCATGTCAAAAGTT
The DNA here is from genome assembly GCF_905147795.1 of Pieris rapae. Classification (NCBI taxonomy): domain Eukaryota; kingdom Metazoa; phylum Arthropoda; class Insecta; order Lepidoptera; family Pieridae; genus Pieris; species Pieris rapae. The sequence continues at coordinate 799,960 of NC_059533.1, read as the reverse complement.
TTTAGCATTACGTTTTCAAGCACGGCGAAATATTGCCCGACAGCGGAAGTGGTGTTATGGTTGTTTAGGTAAGCACCTGGCATCACAATGCCAAGTGTCACGACCATGCAAACAATGTAATGGCAATCATCACATTATACTTTGTGGTAATATGAATGGTTCACCCCAATCAGCTGCACCGGCACGGGAGTTTGTTGAAGATATGCAAAATACAGGTGATCAGTGGAATGGTGGTGTGAAGGTTAGACACTGTAGTTTTGGTCATGCTTCCAGGCACCGTACAGGATCAGGTTATTATGATTATCATCGGAGGCAGCCACCACCCTGCAGGGGCGGGGGAAACTTAAGGTCTCATGACAGGACTCGTGTCACCTCTGATCAGCAACAACTTCCTAAGAGCAAAGATAATTATGACTCTTGTGCATCACCTGTTATTGAACAGCAACGTCGTGATTTTGTTAAGCCTTTGCCCTTTTCTGAGTGGCCTCGTTTAGGCCAGCGGGTCCCTGAACCAGAAGGATATTGACTAGGTCACGTCCCTACTAGAACTCCTACATCTCCTATTACTGTTTTGTTACCCACCGCACAGATTTGTGTTGGTTCTCCATCAGGTGAGCAGGTAACCACGCGTGCGATTTTGGATTCTGGAGCACAGGGAAGTTTGGTGTCAATGGATTTGGTGGATAGGTTACAGTTGCGTATTTTCCCTGCTAGCGGGAGTATATTTGGTGTAGGTGGCTCTAAGGTTGCTGGTTTGCGGGGACAAGTTACACTTACTTTTTCTCCTGTTCAATGCTCTCAGCCACAGATTACAATTTCTGCCATAATTTTAGATAATGTTATGGGCAGACACCCACTTGTTAAATTACCATCGGAGATATTAGATTTTACACGTAGTCTAAACTTAGCGGATTGTACATTTCATATTCCAGGTCAAATCGATTTGCTACTCGGAGCAGAAGTTTTGGGAATGCTGCGGCTAAGTAAAAGCACACTTTTACAACCAGCGGGTTTAGTAGCAGTCACAACTGATTTTGGTGATGTCATTATGGGTCCTGTGTTTCCAATAAAATCTCTTAGCGTTGAAGATGGTAACTTGTGTGTGGGACTCTCACTTGCTGAAGCCATTCAACGGTTTTGGGAAGTCGAAGAGCCTCCCACAGCGGCTCGTGAAAATCCGGAGCACCAAGAATGTGAATTGTTTTTTTCAGAATAACACTGGTCGTCTCCGTTCGGGTAGGTTTGTCACGAGGTTCACCTTTTTTACCATCCCGACCACCTTTGGGTCACTCCAGGTCTTTAGCTGAGAAAAGGTTAACATCCATGGAGAGACGAATGAAGAGAGATTCTACTTTTCGTGCTAAGTATATAGAGTTTATGGACGAGTACTTTAAGCTCGGACATATGTCAGTTTCTGATTATGATTGGCGCACACAGGAGCACTACTTCATTCCACATCATGCTGTGTTTAAAGGTGGTAAAATAAGAGTGGTTTTTGATGGCTCAGCGCCTACTTCCAATGGAGTTTCTTTAAATCAATGTTTGCATTCGGGCCCAAAGTTACATCGTGACATTGGTGATATTTTAACAAATTTTAGAAGACATCAGATTGTATTTGTTGCAGATATTAAAATGATGTTTAGGCAAACCGTAATTCATACTGATGACCGTTGCTATCAACTTATCTTGTGGCGTGAGAAGGAATCCGATCCAGTTACAGTATTTGAATTAAATACCAATACATACGGACTCAGATCAAGTCCTTATATTGCTATTCGTACATTGTTAGAATTGGCTGAGCGAGAACGTTTACAATTTCCAAGAGCAGCTGATGTTTTGAATAGTGATGTTTTCGTTGATGACATTTGCACTGGAGCTGCAAATGAGAAAGAAGCCTTGATACTACGCGATGAGCTAATTGGGATTCTTAAGGCTGGTGGATATGAGTTAAGGAAATGGGTGTCTAACTCACAAGCTGTTCTTGCTGGGTTACCCGAGGATCATCAACAACATCCTTATATTTTTCAGAACGTGGACAACCCTGACGCTGTTGCAGTATTAGGTATTCAGTATCAACCGTTAGGTGATATATTTACCTTTCGAGTGCAAGACATAGATGTAATTAAATCTTGGACAAAGCGTGTAGTACTTTCAACTGTAGCCAGGATATACGATCCTAATGGATGGTTAGCTCCAGTTGTTTTTTGGGCAAAATGTTTTATACAAAAGCTTTGGTTACAAGGATTAACATGGGATGCCCCTTTAGTTGGTGAATTGTTAAGTGTTTGGATTAGGTTTGTTTCGTCGCTTCCTGAAATTCAATTGATTAAAATTGATAGGTCTTTATTGCCACCAGGGAAATGCATAGTGGATATTCATGGTTTTTGTGATGCATCGGAAAGTGGTTATGCTGCTGCAGTTTATATTCGTTCTGTCAATCAATCTGGTGTTGTAACGGTTAAACTAGTTATGGCAAAGAGTAAGGTTGCACCGGTAAGAACACGCTTAACAATTCCTAAATTAGAGTTATCAGGTGCTGTTCTATTGACACGTTTGATAAACCATGTTAAATCCATTTTTGGCCAAAAAATGAATATTCAGAAGTGTTTTGCTTGGACTGATAGTCAGATAGTTCTTGCATGGCTGCAAGCGTCAGTTCATGTTTTGGAAGTATTTGTGGCCAATAGGGTTTGTCAAATTCAGCAATCTGTCGTGACCTTGGATTGGAGGCATGTACCGGGAGAATTTAATCCGGCAGACTGTGCATCTCGAGGTTGTGAGGCTCCAGTAATATTAGACCATCCCTTATGGTGGGCTCCAGGTTGGCTGTACCAACCCGAAAATTGTTGGCCTCGCACTAAAACGGAACTTGTTGAGCCTCTTCCGGGTTTAAGAGTTATTTCTCTTGTCGTTCAGGAATCGATAGAAAACTTAGACCCGTTACTCGCAAGGTTTAGTTCATTAGACAAATTGATTGGAGTGACCGCCTGGATTAGGAGGTTTATTTATAATTCAAGGAATCCAACAATTAAGAATATGTCAAATGTATTATCACCAGATGAAAGAAATGAATCCTTATTATTCTGGGTTCGTTATATCCAAGCTAAGCATTTTGAAACAGTCTTTGCTACTCTAAAAGGACAAGGTAAATTAAAGGGATCTGTTGCTCGGCTGAATCCATTTATTGATGATAAGGGTTTGTTACGCGTAGGTGGGAGATTACGCCATTCAGAACTACCTTATAATCATAAACATCCGCTTCTCCTTCCTAATCGAACTCCATTGGGAGATTTGATAATTACTGACAGACACGAAAAGAATGCACATGTTGGCTTAAATACACTTTTGGCTATTATTCATCAACAATTTTGGATTTTGTCAGCCAGGAGGGCTATTCGAAATGTTATTTTTAAGTGTATTCCTTGTTATCGACTTAAAGCATCCTTGACTCAACCACAAATGGGAGATTTGCCTCCAGATCGCATTACTGCTGCTAGACCCTTCTCTGGTGTAGGCACCGATTTTGCTGGGCCATTTTCCATCAAGGTTTCATCATTGCGAAACGCCAAGATCGTAAAAGGGTACCTCTGTGTCTTTGTCTGTCTTGTTACAAAATCCGTACACCTGGAGGTGGTGTCATCACTTAGTACTGAAGCTTTCATCGCTTGTTTGTCTCGTTTTGTTAGTCGTCGAGGATTACCAAACTTGATTCGCTCCGACTGTGGGACAAATTTTAAGGGCAGTGAACGTTACCTCGGAGAAGTTTATAAGTTTTTGACTGAAAACCAACTGCCTATCGAAAGTTCACTTTCTCGTCGTGGAATTAAATGGAAATTTAGTCCGGCTGGATATCCATCTTGGGGTGGAATATTTGAGGCTGTAGTGAAGGTGGCCAAAACACATATACGACGAATTATAGGAGAATCAGTTCTTACATATGAAGAACTAGCCACAGTCTTTTGTAACATTGAATCTGTTTTGAACTCACGACCACTTTGTCCTATATCTTCGGACCCAAATGATCTAGAAGCTTTAACTCCTGGACATTTTTTGATTGGGGCTCCTCTCAATGCGTTACCTGAATATCCATTTGTGGACACACCAATAAATCGGCTCTCACGTTTCCAACTGCTACAACAATTATCTCAGAGTTTTTGGAAACGTTTTAATATAGAATATCTCCATTTATTGCAGCAACGAGTTCGTTGGATAGATAAAACAGATCCGCCTAAGGTTGGGGACTTGGTTCTTATCAAAGAACCAAATATGCCACCATTATCTTGGAGACGCGGTCGCATTATTAAACTATTCCCGGGTGCAGATGGTACCCCACGAGTCGCCGAGGTCCGCGTTGGGGAATCGGTTTTAAAAAGAGCCGTGGCCTGCTTGTCACGTCTTCCAGTGGCATAACCTTTGCTACCAGCCTCCGGTTTTAGACTCAGTCATGTTAAGCCTGACTGGGACGGGGGACTGTTCGGAATAGAATCATATTTAGTTGATAAAATAAATTGAGGGCCATGAGGGTGGTCCCAAAAATATTTTTAACTCGGCTGATCCGCGCACACGCATTGTTAAGAGTCGTGGTTGAACATTCGTTGCGTACAGTTAGATGCAATTTTATAGTGTTTTTTTGTGCATCTCTTGTCAATAGTTACGTCCTCCATTTAGACTATTATAGTGAGTGTTTTTGTGCGTATTCGTGAACTATTATTGTAAGGCAAGGTACAGCATCAGTCCTAACATTTCTTGTTCCCAAAACTAACAATCTATCCATCCTTACGGCTGACGTGTTTTTTTGTGCCTTTCGCCCTAACAAGGAGCAACCTTGAGGTATGTACTCAGGACTTATTTTAGTATAAGATTACGTATCGACGGCCACCGAACCGTTTTTTGTGATACATATACATTTGGTTTTTATCAATTATTCATTACATTCGGCTATTATTTTCTTATTTTGGACGTTGGGGGGAGAAGCTGGAAGACTGCTTGCGTTTCTTCTTTGATCACTTTTTGTGTCTCTTAGACTTAGTTGCTGCTTTGGAGGACGATCGTAAACGCTTTCTCTGAAGTTCGTCATTACGAGTAGGCGAGCCTTCGGGAGTCATCGCTTCATCAGTATTCATACCTCAAAAATAAAATATCATTTTATCATGTTAGTATATCAATTCATTGTCTAAACGTACTGAAACTATATGGATATTTTTAAAACATTTCAAAATTAAGTATTTAAAGAAAAAAGAAGAAGAAGAAGAAAAAAGTATTCTATAGGCATACTTAACTTCTTATTTCAGCACATTTTTCTTCTTCTAGGTACACATGACCAACTACTACTACACCAACTTCTACTCCAACATACTACACACTCACAGAGACATACATAGCCTCGAGTATCTAAAGCACACATGGCTCGATAGGCATACATAGCCTCTAGTAGCTGAAGCACACTTGGCTTCCTATTGTAGGCACACATAACCTCTAACAACTGAGCACACTTGGCTCGATAGGCATACATAGCCCCTAGTAGCTGAAGCACACTTGGCTTCCTATTGTAGGTACACATAACCTCTAACGACTAAGCACACTTGGCTCGATAGGCATACATAGCCTCTAGTAGCTGAAGCACACTTGGCTTCCTATTGTAGGCACACATAACCTCTAACAACTGAGCACACTTGGCTCGATAGGCATACATAGCCCCTAGTAGCTGAAGCACACTTGGCTTCCTATTGTAGGTACACATAACCTCTAACGACTAAGCACACATGGCTCGATAGGCATACATAGCCCCTAGTAGCTGAAGCACACTTGGCTTCCTATTGTAGGTACACATAACCTCTAACGACTAAGCGCACATGGCTCGATAGGCATACATAGCCTCTAGTAGCTAAAGTACACTTGGCTTCCTATTGTAGGCACACATAACCTCTAACTAATAAGCACACATGGCTTGCTATTGTAGGCACACATAGCCTCTAACTCAAATCAAAATTTATTTATTCAATTTAGATGCGACTTAGGGCATGCTAATGAATATTAAAAACGTTTACAAAATTCTCGAAAGAGCAAAACTATGCCATTCGTTCGCCAAACTAAGAGGAGGCCTTGTTCTAAGAAGAACGGGCAAGAAACTCAGCAAGTTTTACCCTCCCTCTATCTACATACAATAATTCAAAGGAAAATGTCATAAACTACAACGTCATTTAAGTTACATAAGTGAAAAAAATTAAATACAAATCTGTTCTGTGATTTACCACATTCACCATTACATACATGTTCACAACACTTCCAAGATTACAAAACAAATTATAACAATATAATTAGAACTATTTCCAAGCGTTTTTATCTTCTAGATAGTCATTAACTGTGTAACGTAATTATAGGTATGTTTGTAAAAAAAAAATCTTCAAAAATATCCGCAATCTCTGAGCTTCTTATCATCTACCTTTAAAAATAATGAATTATTAAGGGATTTAAGGTTTTCCAGTTTCTCTATAAATTATGATATTCCAAGTAGTTTTAATTTTATTACTTGAATTCTTAATTTTCTTACGTATATGCAAGGCCTTTTTATATTTACAGACTTTTCTAAAAGTTTTGGAATAATTTCTGACATATTCTATAAACACTGCGTTGTGATTATATTTTTTTTGAATGCATATTTATTTATTTATTTATTTATTGGGAAACCAGACAGATACATCCTTATAATAAAAACAAAGTCAAAAATAAAACACAATACAAACACATTGGATGCATCCACAACAGGTTACACTTATACAACCATAAAAATAACACATGACAACAATACACATAATAATAGTAGAGAGTTAAGACATTAAGAGCTGCTTTATTTTATTCTTAAACAAAGCAGTAGTGGAGTGCGAAAAAGGGTCAATGTTTTTGATTGAATCTAGAGAAGAACACATCCTGTGAAGAGGCTCGCGGAACCCAATGTTGGTTCTGGGAGTCTGAAAATTAAAAGTTCTATGTAAGCGTAGAGACCTGGCAGGAACATTAAATGGTATGAGTTCAAGAAGATCTGAACAACTTATTTCATTTACGCATATTTTTCTCACTGTGACACAATCTATTAGATTACGCCTAGTACTCAGAGAAGGTAATTTATATTTTTTTAAAAGTTCCTTGTAATTAGCCCTACCACTATTCATCCGATAATTTAAAATGCGTAAAAATTTCTTTTGTACAGCCTCCAGTTGTGCGACATATATAGGGTAATGCGGATTCCAGATGGGACAGGCGTACTCCAACTGGGATTGCACGAGCGTCTTATAAAGGTGGATGTATGTGGTTTTGTCTTTGAAGGGTCTGGTGACTCGTGTTATGAAACCTAACATGCGGTAGGCTTTATTAATAATTAAGCCTATGTGCTTATCTAGGGTTAATTTGGAGTCAAAAAGGACACCAAGATCCCTTACAGACCGCACACGTTCGAGGGCATGGTATCCAAGGGTGAAGTTGGCGGTGATTGTGTTATGTGTTTTTCTTGTAAACACGATATGCTGACACTTACTATATTTCAAGAATAATTTGTTTATTTGGCAGTAGTCATCAAGCCTATCGAGATCCTCCTGGATAAGTTTCACGTCAGAAAGTGTAACTAACTTTCTGTATAACTTTAAATCGTCTGCATAGAGCAAGTAATTGCAGTGTAAGAAACATTTGGATATGTCATTAATATATAAGGAAAAGAGCAACGGCCCAAGAATGGAGCCCTGGGGGACGCCGGATGTCACTACTATTTGAGAAGAAGTAAACCCATTTATAACCACCGATTGAACACGATTATGTAGATATGCTGTAAACCATCTTAAAAGATTGCCCTTAATACCATTAAAAGACAGCTTTTGTAAAAGCATCATATGGTCAACTTTATCAAATGCCTTCTGAAAGTCTGTGTAGATTGTGTCTATCTGGTGGTTATTATCTAAACCGTTAAAAATATAATTACTGAAAACAAGGAGGTTTGAGAGAGTAGATTTACCAGCTGCGAATCCGTGCTGTTGGTCTATAATAACATGCCTTAGACTGGAATAAATGCGTTGGTGAACTAATCTTTCCAGAACTTTAGGGATTGCAGAGAGTATTGAAATCGGTTGATAATTTTCGACATCGCTCCTTTCACCACCCTTAAAGATAGGCGTTATGTAAGATAATTTCCAGCAGTCAGGGAATGTGCCACTGGACATACACTTATTGAAAATAATCTGTAAGGGGGCACATAATGACCGATATGTACGCTTAAGAAAAACTGGTCTAATTTGATCTGGACCAGGACCTTTATTTGGATCAAGCAAAAATAATTCTTTGCTGATTTCATCTTTGTCGAAAAATAAATTATTCAGAAGGATCTGAGAGTTACTGGAAAGGCTCTCATCAACGGTGTACATAGTGCCTCCACCTAAGTCAGTTTGAGATTCAAATACTGACTGAAAATAGTTTGAAAACAGCTCAACTATTTGTTTAGGGTCGTCAGATGAAATACTGCCATATTTTATTAGTTTAGGGTATCCTAAGTTAGTCTGTTTTAGCGTAGACGTGTACTTCCAAAAATATTTGATATTTGTTTTTAACGATAGTTCAATCCCTTGTATGTAACGATTATAGCAGAGTTTCATAAGACCCTTAATGCGCGCCCTTAATAATGAAAATTCTTGATAGTCGAGCAAGTTTTTGTAGGTCTTCCAACGACACCAAAGTTTCTTCTTACGATTAAGAGCTCTTATCAGCCCTCTGCTAAACCAAACTGGATGCTTACGGGATTTAGGTCTAGAGAATGGCACGCTAGCAGCAATAATTTCATTTATTTTTGAGTAAAAGATGGCAACAGCGTCTTTAGAATGGGACGAGGCTAGTAGTGTCACCCAATCTACACGATCAATAGCAGTATTTATTAAGTCATAATCTGCTTTAAAGAAATTTCTTTGATTGAAAATAATCGATGTCATGACAGTTGACCTATCAACAGTGCTAAGATGATGAGGAACAGGATTAAGCAACGGATCATCAGAGCAATCAACACGCCCAGGAAGTGTTGTTAGGACTAGGTCTAAGAGCCGCGCATTGTTATTGTAGACTACATTAATTTGTTTTAAATTCATAAAAGACATAGTATGCAACAATAATTTTGATGACTCAGTATTTGCAGATTGTAGTAGGGTATCTGGAGAGGATGACCAGATGAGATGATATTGTCTTTTATTTACATAACTTTTACACATTTAAAGAAAAACACTTTTTTAACGGATTATAGATATGTATTATTATATTTAAACTTATAATTATTTTTACATAATTTTAAATTTAAACCGACGTTTCGCGTGCTTTACAGCGTGCGTGGTCACGGTGACTGAAGACAAAGGTGTTAAATGTCAAAAAGTATTACAGCTGCAGAAAATGTTGTGTTATCTGTATTTATTTCCCCGGAGTTGGTATCGACTAAAATTAAAAAATTATGTAAAAATAATTATAAGTTTAAATATAATAATACATATCTATAATCCGTTAAAAAAGTGTTTTTCTTCAGATGAGATGAGGTAAATTAAAGTCACCTGTAATTATGTAATTAGAAAATCGAGCACTAGTGTGTATGTCATGCAGTTTTTGAAAGAATTTTATGTATGCAGAGGTATGAGTTACGGGGGGAAAGTAACAAGCATTGAGGAGGAGACGAGCGTGAGATGGCAGGTGAATGTATATTTCCTCCAAATCCGGGGCCTCAAACTCAGTCAATCTGATAGATTTAATTCCTCTTTTCACCATGACCAAGACACCGCCGCCACTCTTTTTATGAGAGAGCTGGAGGTTTCTGTCCCGTCGAAATATATCATAACCGCCCGAGTGCAACTCTCCATCAAAGATAGAATCCACTAACCAAGTCTCTACCAAAACAATAATATCAAAGTTGCTAAGAAGAATACTATTTTTGAGTTTATTTATTTTACTCTTTATGCCTCCACAGTTCTGATAGTAAATTGATAAGGCATTAAGAGCCATTACCCATACTCAAAAATATGAAAGAAGAAAATGAAGATTATAAAAAAATCCAGTTTCGCACTCCGTACCGCAATAAAAGAACAAAAAAAAAAGAGCAAGATACCAACTAAACATATAGAACACTCGAACACAATACAAAAAATATACAAAATGTAAATAGGGGAATATAGTCATATTAATTTGGCTAGATCATCACTGGATCGCACTTGGATGGCTTTAGCTTCATCAGTTTTTCTAACAAAAATACAACAATTTTTTATCCAAACATACTTATACCCTCTTTCCCTTGCAAGTTGCCTGACCTTACTGAAGAGTATTTTGTTTTTCAAGGTAAGGTGTTCATTGACGTAGAATCGATTGTTGCCAGAGGCAGCCACAGATCCAACCAGCAATTTATCAACTGTTAGAGAGCCACGCACACGTGCAGCAGCGATAAAATCATCACGTTTTCTGCGAGTTGTCAACTGCAGTATAATATTTCTCGGGCGACCCGTAGGTACTCCTGGCGCAACGCGGTGAACAGTTTTTATGTCTGAGTCTTTTAATTCGACGTTTAAAATGTTGCTTAGTGTAAAAGAGAGTTGCATAAGGTTTTCACCTTTACTCTCGGGCACATTTTGAATCTCGACATTGCAGTTTCTAGAGGCTTGATCGAAGTTGTCGAGCCTGTTACTCAAGATTTCAAGCTCGTGACGTAGTGACGCATTTTCTTCTATGAGGTTGGACGGCAGGGAAGAGGAGTTTGTCACTGCCGCTGATTCCACTTGAGCAACTCTTTCTTCGCATGTGTTTATGCGATTTTCTAAGGCAATTATATCATTCCTAAATGTTCTCGAAACCTCTAAGATTGCCGAGTTGAGATCATCGCGCCATTGTTGACTTAAGTTCGCAAACTTTGAGTCCATATAATTCATATAGCCTATTCCTACTCTTATAAATACCACTCGTGGCCCAGTCATCAAACTTGATATTTTTGTTTCACTTTGCAGTCTAATGGGTAAACTAAATCAAACTCATTTTGAATAACATTAAAAAAATCTTTTGCATTGACTCTCCGAATTATTTAGAACTGAGTAATCTATTGCACAAACCTTGGAATTAACGTTATGCCTAAAACTTTCCATGCGACTTTTTGTGAAGGGGCGATATTTAACGTGCTTGGCTTCATCTAATATTTTATCAGAGAAGCCAACTATCAGACCACAATGGTCAGAAGTAAGGTTTGTTATTACTGATTTAGAAACACATTTGTCACTCAAAAATATGTTATCTAAACAAGTCGCTGAATGGGAGGTGATTCTAGTTGGTTCAGAGAAGTGGTTTACAAAATTCAAACATTAAATGTTTGAAATTGAAATAAATCTAGTGCTTACTGAAGTACTTTCAAGTATGTTTATGTTAAGGTCTCCGTAAATATACATCTTCCATTACCGACTCAAATTTGTAGTAATCCCCGGAAGGGGGCCTGTACACGCATACTATAACATAATTCTCCAGTTCTACACAAGATAATTCAATAACACATTCAATTGATAGACTTACAATATCCTTACGATCTTTGTATTTGACACTACTATTTACTAATATTAATGAACCTCCACGAATAGTATATAGGTATATAATATACATACACAATTGGAAGTTGTCAATGACAACAGTTTCATAACTTCTTAGCTAATGTTCTGTCATGTAAATAACTTCAATTTCGCGACTTTTTGTAAACAGTTCTAATTCTAATTAATTGCCAGCCAAACCTTGTACATTTTGATAAACAATTCTTAATAAAACTGTATTGTAGGATAAAACTCTGGCACGTGGGACTTTGGTGATGAATTATCTCTATTCAGCTGTGAAGGAACTTGGTCATTATAAATTAACTTATTACTTTGCTCAACAGCACAAGTACAATGCTTACTGGTGAGAGATGCATACCTCTCAGTACTATAATTACATAAATCAATGATGTCATGCCTTGCAGATACTTGGTAATCTATATTTTTTTTAACATGACATGATGATTATGACATTATTATTTATACATTGCTCCAGTTGATTAATTTTATTATTTAATTGTTTACTTATGCTCACATATGAACATTGACTTTCAATTACATTTTCTTTACAAGTTTTCCATTTCTGTTCTAATAATGTATCTTGTTGTCTTAGTAATAAGTGATGTTTCAAATAATTTTTCCTTTTAATTAATTTGTTGGTTTTTTTTTAATAAATTTACTAAGCCGGACATATTTTTTAAATTCTTTTCCTACTTGTAAATAGGGAACCGATTGGGTATGACTTATTGCACCCACAGATCAATATTGTTACATAGTTCATTTACAATACCTGGATCACAGCTTTTTAACTTACTGAACAAGCTCTGAGAGGCATTAGCTTCTATGGCAACCTTATTTTCAAGTATTTGCACAGTTTTCTGTGCCTCTGACAAAGTTAATTCCAAGTCACTGGTGCGATTCCAAGCCTGTTCCTGAGTATCATAGCACTGTTTATAAGAGTCAATCCTGTAAATGCACACACTGATCCACCATATCTGAATATTTCATATGTATTTCAGATAGTTCACTGTTTTTCCTAACAATATTCTGAATTCCCGTTCACTGTCCTCGCGTTCTTGCAGCAATCTATTATTGAGATCCTGCAATTTCTTCTGCTCCAACAAAGCCTGTTTCAGTCTCATTTCAATATCTTTAGTTGTGGCTTTACGAGTCATTATTTTGTGGTGTTATTGTTTTCTAGACTTAGATTGGGTCTTGTCCCGCTTCTGAATTGTGATGAATTCGCCCTATTCGATTCTCGGTGTATAATAATAAACGTCTGAATTTAACGTCCGTCTTTATCAAGCGGATCGGTCCGAATCACCTCACTTATTTTAGATCGTATCAAGACTACCCTTCATTATGTTTCTTACTGTCGGTATCGAATCAATCAACTAACTTACATCGAGTAAAACATATTAAACAAATACAATCATCAAATAATCTATACTGTAAATTATAAATATTAATTATAAACATAATAAAATTGTAAAGTAATAACATATTGTTACGAGCTCGGGGATCGGATAGAAACTGCCGTCGAATTATTCAAGGGTTTATTTCAATAAAATCTACGAGGAATTCGTTTACACTAATATCTTGAAATTACGCACAGAAAAGCACTAATAACACACACAATGAAACACTGTCACTAATCACTTAAATCACTCAGTACTTTATCACTGGTTCGCACTTATTCGCACTTTTTCTCTTCGCTGTTTATCGCTTGGAATCGCATTCAAAACTGAACTCAGTGGTCGCGTTTTGGCTCGCTTATATATCCCTGGGAAGAATCTCGAACGATGTTTCCGATGTTTACGAGAACTTTCTAGGCGGGAGCGCTACTGAGTAGCGATCGCCTAATTCTAGAACGCGCGTACTTGCTATCTTTTTCGCACACTGCTACGTGCTTGTCGTACGACGTTCTAGAGTTCTCGGTCTAGCTTCGAGAAGGTTCTTATCTTTTCTCTCTTTCGCGTATCAAACAGTGCTTGTCCCACACCTAGAAAATTCGTTCTAGAATATTCCTTCATCGAAGGGCTATAACCAGGCCTGAAAACGCCTGAAAACGGGTCTACTGAAAAGTTTACCATTCGTCTATGCGTGCTCTGAAACCGACTGAAAAAATGTTTCAGTCTCCTGAAAACTAAGGCAACATTATGTAAATTTCGATTTTCTAATATGTGATTGACCCTCTCCTGAAACGGTCATAAATCATATTTCAGCCTGCTGAAAAGTTCTCTAAGTAGTGGAAAAATCTAAAAACATTGCAGTTGACCCGTCTTCGTAACACTACCCTCTCCTTAGACATGCTCGTCCCGAGCATCATCACTTCCTTTCATCATTATCCTTTTCCCTCGCGACCGAGTCTGCGAATCCTTATCGCCTGCACAAGCTTTACATTTCTTGATCCAGTCTTCTACATCTTCACGATAATTAATCCAGTAAAATATTTCTTTAACCTTCCTAAGAGTCCCTTTTACTCCTAAATGTCCACTAGATAACTCAATATGACACATTTCTAGTATGTCGCGAACCTTGGATCTTGGCACCACTAACTGCAAATGATCGCCTTGAGCATTTTTCAATTTGCGACATAACACTCCATTATGTAGAACTAAACTGTCCCATTCAGCCCAGTAACTCTTAGTAGTGTTACTTGTAGATGCAACTTCACTCCATTGTGGCTTGACAGCTGAAGATTTCATCCAGTCCAGAATTGGTTTAATGTCACAATCCTCTTGCTGTGCTATCTGCATCAATCTCCCACCGAAATCTGAATGAATGGTAGCTGTTCGAAGCATCCTCACGTTACCATCCCTTCCGTCCTGTTTGGTGACTTTTTCACTTGGCCTTTGAGACGCATCATCTGAACACCTTCTTAGCTCTCTTTCATGGGTCGATAATAAATCAGAAAATTTCTTTAATTGTTCCTCTGCCTTTGCTAGATGTATTGACAAGGCTTCCTCATAGTTATCCGGAACTGTTCGAACTGCGTTCAACTCTTGTTGTTTACTAGCCTGTCCGTTCACATCGATTACTCTACACATGTCATAACCACAATTTGAAGAGTTGCCTTTAAAGGAGACTTCCTGTTCTCCACACTCGAATATCCCTTTTTCCAAATCTATCTTACATTTGTAAAACTTCATAAAGTCTAATCCGATTATACAGTCATCCACTATGTCGGCAAGAACAACCTTGTGTCTGTAAAAACGTTCACCAATCTTGAAGGTCGCGATACCTTCTCCTCGATCGGCTATGCGTTGACCCGTAGCTGTAACAAGATGTGCAATTCCTCTAGAAGGGCTTCTAGAAAATGTCTTCAGAAGTTGTTGTCTGATTACTGTTCGTGAAGCTCCAGTATCAAGTGTCATATTACACTTAGTTCCATTGACTTCTCCATCGATGACTAAGGTATTTCCACGTCTAGCCTTTACATCACCTCGGAAGTCTTTCTGGTTCGCACTTCTTCGCACTTTTTCTCTTCGGTGTTTATCGCTTGGAATCGCATTCAAAACTGAACTCAGTGGTCGCGTTTTGGCTCGCTTATATATCCCTGGGAAGAATCTCGAACGATGTTTCCGATGTTTACGAGAACTTTCTAGGCGGGAGCGCTACTGAGTAGCGATCGCCTAATTCTAGAACGCGCGTACTTGCTATCTCCTTCGCACACTGCTACGTGCTTGTCGTACGACGTTCTAGAGTTCTCGGTCTAGCTTCGAGAAGGTTCTTATCTTTTCTCTCTTTCGCGTATCAAACAGTGCTTGTCCCACACCTAGAAAATTCGTTCTAGAATATTCCTTCATCGAAGGGCTATAACCAGGCCTGAAAACGCCTGAAAACGGGTCTACTGAAAAGTTTACCATTCGTCTATGCGTGCTCTGAAACCGACTGAAAAAATGTTTCAGCCTCCTGAAAACTAAGGCAACATTATGTAAATTTCGATTTTCTAATATGTGATTGACCCTCTCCTGAAACGGTCATAAATCATATTTCAGCCTGCTGAAAAGTTCTCTAAGTAGTGGAAAAATCTAAAAACATTGCAGTTGACCCGTCTTCGTAACAATATCATCATAAATTCGTTACATCGTGAATCAAGTACAATCATCAAAATAAAGTTGCTTGTAAATTGAATATTTAAAAATAAACGTGATTTAAATAATAAATTTGTAAAATAATAACAAGTAATCTTAAATTCATTACACTTGTTTAATAAAAGTTTTCTGTGAAACATATGATTTCAACATTTCCTAAATTTCTTTGCAGGTCTGTGATGGCTATATTAATGAAATCTTGTTTGTTAAACAACCCTGCTATATTTTGATGGATGAGTCTTAATTTACTTTGCTTATTAGTTGCAATTCTGTACATTTGTTATAAACACCATCTTCAATAACGATCTGTTACATATTTAAAAACCATAGAAACCACCCTGTGTCAACCTTTATTCTAGCAAGCTTGCATTCTCTTACTCAACCGCCATTAGCAATATCTCTCAACCATGAGTCAGTCCTATTTTACCATTCAAACCGGGCAGTTGCCTTTCTAAGCCAATAATTTTAATAAAACACTTCGTGTTAAATAAATAGTTTTTTTTTTAAACTATTAAACCGGGACGTCGTATAACATTGGTGGCAGCGAAAAGGGATTTTTTATAAATCCTGGAATCGTCTCTTGTGTGTTAAAAGTGCATAAGTGTATCAGTGAAAGTGTTAAGTGGTATCAAGCCCCATCCGTCCACTGTGTGATAAGTGGAACAGGCCTTTCATCGTCAGCCCAGTTCAGCCCAGCACCGTCTATACCGACGATATTCTTTTTCAAGAATCTAAGAATGATATTCATCACCCTGTAAGTTTTTAATTACTTTTGTGCAACATACAATACCAACTTACAAATCAGTGCAGCACCTTATCAGTTCTCAGTAACGCTAGCCGTCGCAACGTCGTTATCACTATTGTTTAGTCTAAGCCATATCCTAAGTGACAATGCCTAAAGAAGATATTATTGTACGTGAATCAAAGAATAAGTCAGCCACAAAGCCATATCCTAAGTGACAATGCCTAAAGAAGATATTATTGTACGTGAATCAAAGAATAAGTCAGCCACAGACGTTGATTTAAATATACTCATTAGATTTATAAATAAATTTGATGGCCAGCGTGAAAAATTAAGTGCATTTTTAAATAATTGTAGGAATGCGGTAGAGCTTGCTACTCAAAACCAACAGGACATTTTATTAAAGTATATTGTAAGTTAATTAGAAGGACGCGCAGAGACTGCTTGTTGTGTTAAAGAATTTGAGAATTGGCAACAGCTTGAAGATTTCTTAAAATCTCAATTCGGTGATAAAAAGCACTATGCTGCGCAGCTTTCTGATTTACAAGAATGTCGTCAATTAAGCAACGAAACGGTCAACCAGTTTGCATTACGAATAGAGTCTTGTTTGTCAAAATTATTATCAGAAATTAATATAACTATCCCTACGAAGAAAAAAGACGAACTGGCAGGCCGCGTCGCAGCTTTGAAAGATTTAGCCTTACACACGTTTGTAGTCGGCCTAAATCCAAGGTTGTCAACTGTAGTTCGATGCCGTGACCCTGAATCTTTGAACGACGCCATTAATTTCGCTTAACACGACGAAACACTAATTACGCGCAAACTCCAAACACTCAGAATCAAGCGCGTTTCCGCCCATCTCACCCATCATATGCACAAAATAGATCAGCCTTACAACACGGCACGAATAATAATATAACATCTGCTGCGTTTAGGCCCTCTAATTCTATAGTGTGCCGATATTGCAAGGCCCCAGGGCATACTATTGAAGGTTGTCGCAAACGAGAATACAATAATAGGAAATTTGGAAATAATCAAAATTCAAACTACAACCGCACAAACCCTTCTACTTCCTTTCAAAATCGGAACCAACCGATTCATGCAATAACTTCATATGAAGATTATGGTGTTGATGAGACAGATAATCCTTTAAACGAATAAGGGACTCTCGACGGTGTCTCCCGAGTCCGAAATTTCAACGTCCTTTATTGCTATATCGAAATGACACCGCAAATTCTATATCTTATTACAATTCCAAGGTCACACAGCAGGGTAACCAGCCCCAAAATGAAGACCGTGTTCCTATTTCTAAATCCAAAGTCACACAACAGAGTAATAAAATTCCAATTCATAGTGGTAACAACGTTGATAAATCAATTTCAAAATCCTCTGTACCACATAACCTTTATTCTAAAAATAGTGCAATAAATGCCCAACAAAGGACATATGCATCTATTGTATCCGGTACTCTGAAATACATGCCTACCATATCTCTTCTTACTACATCCATAGTCAATACCCCAAATACCACACCCGAAACAAAAAATAATACATGTAACAAAATACATAATGTTACTTCAAATCCATCCGAAATATACTTACCCTTTGTTGAAGTACAAACCTCTGTATCCACAAAACGACTTAAGCTCCTTGTTGATAGTGGTGCATCTATTAGCCTTATAAAGAAATCATCTATTCAAAATCTACCTGAAATAGATGAACACACCATAACATTTTCAGGAATCGGAACAGCAGATAAACCGATGAAGTCATTAGGACATATACCTATCGAATTCAACTCTTTGAAGTACAGATTTCACGTTATTGACAACATAAATTTTCCTTACGCTGGTATAATTGGAAACGATTTTCTATCAGACAACTGTTCAAATATTGATTTTAAGAATGAACTACTTACGATTAATCAGGTTGAACTTGTTTTAAAATTTAATGAACCAGTATATGTTATTGCTCCCCGAACTGAAACCATCATAGAATGTTCAGTACTTAATCCAGAAATAGGTGAAGGCTTGATGGTAGATCAAAATCCCGTTGACTCAATTCTAATTGCTAACTGCATTGTCAAAGTGAAACCTTATTCTAGAATAAACATTTCTGTTGTAAATATCTCTGAATCTCCAATTACGCTAAACTCAAATTTGAAATTAAAACTTACGCCCTTGGAAAACAAAGCAAATCACCAAATATTTAATATATCTCATACAATCCCTAACAATGCCGTTAACAGAACTGAGCAGGTCCTAGATCTTTTAAGAGTCACTCACCTTAATAACGAAGAACGAGGGTCATTATTTAATCTTTGCGCTGAATTTTCAGATATATTTCACCTCCCCGAAGATTCTCTAACTTGCACTAATGTTCTCGAGTACCAGATACCAACCTCTTCCTCTGTACCCATTAATACAAAATCATATCGATTTCCTGAAGTGCATAAACAAGAGGTAAATAATCAGATTAATAAAATGCTTAATGAAGGAATTATCAAACCATCAACGTCTCCATGGTCATCTCCGACCTGGATAGTTCCAAAAAAACTTGACGCTTCTGATCAGCGTAAATGGCGCATTGTTATCGACTACCATCGATTAAATGATATCACCATTGGAGATTCTTACCCTATTCCTAATATTTCGGAAATTTTAGACCAATTAGGTAAATGTAAATATTTTAGTACACTCGATTTAGCTTCTGGATTTCACCAAATTAAAATGTCTGAAGCTGACGCTCCTAAAACTGCTTTTTCCATTCCACAGGGACACTTTGAATTTGCGCGGATGCCGTTTGGGCTCAAAAATGCCCCTTCTACGTTTCAAAGGTTGATGAATTCCGCTCTGTCAGGTCTGCAAGGGCTACAATGCTTTGTTTATCTAGATTATATCGTAATTTACTCATTTGATCTCCAAAAACATATGAAAAACCTCTCAAATGTCTTTGACAGACTCCGATAATTTAACCTCAAACTTCAGCCAGATAAGTGCGAATTTCTGCGCAAGGAAGTTTCTTATCTCGGTCACATAATAACTGACGAAGGCGTCAAGCCAAACCCCGAAAAAACCAAAGCAGTCCAAGAAATTCCCCAACCCAAATGTCCTAAGGACATTAAATCCTTTATGGGGTTTGTATCACAAAGAACGGTTCGGTGGCCGTCGATACGTAATCTTATACTAAAATAAGTCCTGAGTACATACCTCAAGGTTGCTCCTTGTTAGGGCGAAAGGCACAAAAAAACACGTCAGCCGTAAGGATGGATAGATTGTTAGTTTTGGGAACAAGAAATGTTAGGACTGATGCTGTACCTTGCCTTACAATAATAGTTCACGAATACGCACAAAAACACTCACTATAATAATCTAAATGGAGGACGTAACTATTGACAAGAGATGCACAAAAAAACACTATAAAATTGCATCTAACTGTACGCAACGAATGTTCAACCACGACACGTTCCCAATGCGAATGCGCGGATCAGCCGAGTTAAAAAAATTTTTGGGACCACCCTCATGGCCCTCAATTTATTTTATCAACTAAATATGATTCTATTCCGAACAGTCCCCCGTCCCAGTCAGGCTTAACATGACTGAGTCTAAAACCGGAGGCTGGTAGCAAAGGTTATGCCACTGGAAGACGTGACAAGCAGGCCACGGCTCTTTTTAAAACCGATTCCCCAACGCGGACCTCGGCGACTCGTGGGGTACCATCTGCACCCGGGAATAGTTTAATAATGCGACCGCGTCTCCAAGATAATGGTGGCATATTTGGTTCTTTGATAAGAACCAAGTCCCCAACCTTAGGCGGATCTGTTTTATCTATCCAACGAACTCGTTGCTGCAATAAATGGAGATATTCTATATTAAAACGTTTCCAAAAACTCTGAGATAATTGTTGTAGCAGTTGGAAACGTGAGAGCCGATTTATTGGTGTGTCTACAAATGGATATTCAGGTAACGCATTGAGAGGAGCCCCAATCAAAAAATGTCCAGGAGTTAAAGCTTCTAGATCATTTGGGTCCGAAGATATAGGACAAAGTGGTCGTGAGTTCAAAACAGATTCAATGTTACAAAAGACTGTGGCTAGTTCTTCATATGTAAGAACTGATTCTCCTATAATTCGTCGTATATGTGTTTTGGCCACCTTCACTACAGCCTCAAATATTCCACCCCAAGATGGATATCCAGCCGGACTAAATTTCCATTTAATTCCACGACGAGAAAGTGAACTTTCGATAGGCAGTTGGTTTTCAGTCAAAAACTTATAAACTTCTCCGAGGTAACGTTCACTGCCCTTAAAATTTGTCCCACAGTCGGAGCGAATCAAGTTTGGTAATCCTCGACGACTAACAAAACGAGACAAACAAGCGATGAAAGCTTCAGTACTAAGTGATGACACCACCTCCAGGTGTACGGATTTTGTAACAAGACAGACAAAGACACAGAGGTACCCTTTTACGATCTTGGCGTTTCGCAATGATGAAACCTTGATGGAAAATGGCCCAGCAAAATCGGTGCCTACACCAGAGAAGGGTCTAGCAGCAGTAATGCGATCTGGAGGCAAATCTCCCATTTGTGGTTGAGTCAAGGATGCTTTAAGTCGATAACAAGGAATACACTTAAAAATAACATTTCGAATAGCCCTCCTGGCTGACAAAATCCAAAATTGTTGATGAATAATAGCCAAAAGTGTATTTAAGCCAACATGTGCATTCTTTTCGTGTCTGTCAGTAATTATCAAATCTCCCAATGGAGTTCGATTAGGAAGGAGAAGCGGATGTTTATGATTATAAGGTAGTTCTGAATGGCGTAATCTCCCACCTACGCGTAACAAACCCTTATCATCAATAAATGGATTCAGCCGAGCAACAGATCCCTTTAATTTACCTTGTCCTTTTAGAGTAGCAAAGACTGTTTCAAAATGCTTAGCTTGGATATAACGAACCCAGAATAATAAGGATTCATTTCTTTCATCTGGTGATAATACATTTGACATATTCTTAATTGTTGGATTCCTTGAATTATAAATAAACCTCCTAATCCAGGCGGTCACTCCAATCAATTTGTCTAATGAACTAAACCTTGCGAGTAACGGGTCTAAGTTTTCTATCGATTCCTGAACGACAAGAGAAATAACTCTTAAACCCGGAAGGGGCTCAACAAGTTCCGTTTTAGTGCGAGGCCAAAAATTTTCGGGTTGGTACAGCCAACCTGGAGCCCACCATAAGGGATGGTCTAATATTACTGGAGCCTCACAACCTCGAGATGCACAGTCTGCCGGATTAAGTTCTCCCGGTACATGCCTCCAATCCAAGGTCACGACAGATTGCTGAATTTGACAAACCCTATTGGCCACAAATACTTCCAAAACATGAACTGACGCTTGCAGCCATGCAAGAACTATCTGACTATCAGTCCAAGCAAAACACTTCTGAATATTCATTTTTTGGCCAAAAATGGATTTAACATGGTTTATCAAACGTGTCAATAGAACAGCACCTGATAACTCTAATTTAGGAATTGTTAAGCGTGTTCTTACCGGTGCAACCTTACTCTTTGCCATAACTAGTTTAACCGTTACAACACCAGATTGATTGACAGAACGAATATAAACTGCAGCAGCATAACCACTTTCCGATGCATCACAAAAACCATGAATATCCACTATGCATTTCCCTGGTGGCAATAAAGACCTATCAATTTTAATCAATTGAATTTCAGGAAGCGACGAAACAAACCTAACCCAAACACTTAACAATTCACCAACTAAAGGGGCATCCCATGTTAATCCTTGTAACCAAAGCTTTTGTATAAAACATTTTGCCCAAAAAACAACTGGAGCTAACCATCCATTAGGATCGTATATCCTGGCTACAGTTGAAAGTACTACACGCTTTGTCCAAGATTTAATTACATCTATGTCTTGCACTCGAAAGGTAAATATATCACCTAACGGTTGATACTGAATACCTAATACTGCAACAGCGTCAGGGTTGTCCACGTTCTGAAAAATATAAGGATGTTGTTGATGATCCTCGGGTAAACCAGCAAGAACAGCTTGTGAGTTAGACACCCATTTCCTTAACTCATATCCACCAGCCTTAAGAATCCCAATTAGCTCATCGCGTAGTATCAAGGCTTCTTTCTCATTTGCAGCTCCAGTGCAAATGTCATCAACAAAAACATCACTATTCAAAACATCAGCTGCTCTTGGAAATTGCAAACGTTCTCGCTCAGCCAATTCTAACAATGTACGAATAGCAATATAAGGACTTGATCTGAGTCCGTATGTATTGGTATTTAATTCAAATACTGTAACTGGATCGGATTCCTTCTCACGCCACAAGATAAGTTGATAGCAACGGTCATCAGTATGAATTACAGTTTGCCTAAACATCATTTTAATATCTGCAACAAATACAATCTGATGTCTTCTAAAATTTGTTAAAATATCACCAATGTCACGATGTAACTTTGGGCCCGAATGCAAACATTGATTTAAAGAAACTCCATTGGAAGTAGGCGCTGAGCCATCAAAAACCACTCTTATTTTACCACCTTTAAACACAGCATGATGTGGAATGAAGTAGTGCTCCTGTGTGCGCCAATCATAATCAGAAACTGACATATGTCCGAGCTTAAAGTACTCGTCCATAAACTCTATATACTTAGCACGAAAAGTAGAATCTCTCTTCATTCGTCTCTCCATGGATGTTAACCTTTTCTCAGCTAAAGACCTGGAGTGACCCAAAGGTGGTCGGGATGGTAAAAAAGGTAACCTCGTGACAAACCTACCCGAGCGGAGACGACCAGTGTTATTCTGAAAAAACAATTCACATTCTTGGTGCTCCGGATTTTCACGAGCCGCTGTGGGAGGCTCTTCGACTTCCCAAAACCGTTGAATGGCTTCAGCAAGTGAGAGTCCCACACACAAGTTACCATCTTCAACGCTAAGAGATTCTATTGGAAACACAGGACCCATAATGACATCACCAAAATCAGTTGTGACTGCTACTAAACCCGCTGGTTGTAAAAGTGTGCTTTTACTTAGCCGCAGCATTCCCAAAACTTCTGCTCCGAGTAGCAAATCGATTTGACCTGGAATATGAAATGTACAATCCGCTAAGTTTAGACTACGTGTAAAATCTAATATCTCCGATGGTAATTTAACAAGTGGGTGTCTGCCCATAACATTATCTAAAATTATGGCAGAAATTGTAATCTGTGGCTGAGAGCATTGAACAGGAGAAAAAGTAAGTGTAACTTGTCCCCGCAAACCAGCAACCTTAGAGCCACCTACACCAAATATACTCCCGCTAGCAGGGAAAATACGCAACTGTAACCTATCCACCAAATCCATTGACACCAAACTTCCCTGTGCTCCAGAATCCAAAATCGCACGCGTGGTTACCTGCTCACCTGATGGAGAACCAACACAAATCTGTGCGGTGGGTAACAAAACAGTAATAGGAGATGTAGGAGTTCTAGTAGGGACGTGACCTAGTCAATATCCTTCTGGTTCAGGGACCCGCTGGCCTAAACGAGGCCACTCAGAAAAGGGCAAAGGCCTAACAGAATCACGACGTTGCTGTTCAATAGCAGGTAATGCACAAGAGTCATAATTATCTTTGCTCTTAGGAAGTTGTTGCTGATCAGAGGTGACATGAGTCCTGTCATGAGACCTTAAGTTTCCCCCGCCCCTGCAGGGTGGTGGCTGCCTCCGATGATAATCATAATAACCTGATCCTGTACGGTGCCTGGAAGCATGACCAAAACTACAGTGTCTAACCTTCACACCACCATTCCACTGATCACCTGTATTTTGCATATCTTCAACAAACTCCCGTGCCGGTGCAGCTGATTGGGGTGAACCATTCATATTACCACAAAGTATAATGTGATGATTGCCATTACATTGTTTGCATGGTCGTGACACTTGGCATTGTGATGCCAGGTGCTTACCTAAACAACCATAACACCACTTCCGCTGTCGGGCAATATTTCGCCGTGCTTGAAAACGTAATGCTAAAAACTTTTGACATGACACTACGGTGTGATCAGGGACTCGACAATAAACACAACATTTGCCTGAATGTTGAGTTGCCACGTTATAAACTCGCTGGTCAGGGCGTCGCATTAAGCGCATATGCTGTTGTCGCGGCCTAGTAGAAATTGGGGCCGGCGTCGTGGACGGCGCTGGAACATTATCCTGTCTGCGACACTCATCCTCTAAAAACAAGATCAATTCATCAAACGTGGGAAGATGAGTGGTTGAATCTCCACCATACGCCTGTTCAAATCGGGTGCGCATATCTAAGTTTAGTTTTTGTAATGTAATATGCAACAAAATAAAAGACCAACTATCTACAGGCAAATTTAAACCCCTTAAGCCATTAATTGCCACTAATAAAGGATTTAAAACTTGAATTCTTAAGTTGTGGCTCTGCACATTACTATGTAAATTTAAAATGACATTTACGTGGCTATCCGCTAGCCTACGTATATTTTGATACCGCCTCATTAGTAAATCTCTAGCTATATCATAATTGTTGTCCACAAGTGCTAAATGTTGGACTAACCCTTTAGCCTCCCCGGTGAGACTAGCCAACAAATATGCCAACTTTTGCGCAGATGTTAAATCACCCCTTGAGTGCACTAAACTATCGAATAAATGTATAAACGCCACCCATTGGCTTAAGTCGCCACTAAAATGGGGCAAATCTAATTTGGGTAACCTACCTATAATACCACTTGAAGTTAAACTATCCTTCGATTGAAGGTTATTTGACTGAGTAGCTGAATTTAATTTAATAATACCAACGGCTTCCCTGATTTGATCAGCCAAATCCTCAGCCTGATCCATGTCTGCACAAACCTTGTCCATCACCTCCGGTTCCAAACCCAATTCAAGTAATGCCTGATACGATTTATATAAATCTTTCATCCTATCCTCTAACGCGTCACTTCTTGATAGAAGGGCCTGAACGCGATCTTTTCGCGAAATATTTAAAACGGCCGATCCTAGCCACCGCAATACACCAGCTATTTGTGCCTTGTGCGAAACCGCCATTATATAAAAGTATAAAAGTACAAACAATAGCACAAAAATCAAATAAAAAGCAAATTATAATAAGCGGCTAATAACTTACTACAAAAAACGATTTATAACACTATCAAAACACTATAATCCCTACAAACATAACAAGATATATGCATTAATAAGTTATGAACCCAGGACTTATATACCGAAAAATCATTAAATAAAATGAAACCACGCTCTGCTACCAAAAAATTATGTATCACAAAGAACGGTTCGGTGGCCGTCGATACGTAATCTTATACTAAAATAAGTCCTGAGTACATACCTCAAGGTTGCTCCTTGTTAGGGCGAAAGGCACAAAAAAACACGTCAGCCGTAAGGATGGATAGATTGTTAGTTTTGGGAACAAGAAATGTTAGGACTGATGCTGTACCTTGCCTTACAATAATAGTTCACGAATACGCACAAAAACACTCACTATAATAATCTAAATGGAGGACGTAACTATTGACAAGAGATGCACAAAAAAACACTATAAAATTGCATCTAACTGTACGCAACGAATGTTCAACCACGACACGTTCCCAATGCGAATGCGCGGATCAGCCGAGTTAAAAAAATTTTTGGGACCACCCTCATGGCCCTCAATTTATTTTATCAACTAAATATGATTCTATTCCGAACAGGGTTAGTGTCCTACTATCGTCGTTTTATACCTAACCTGTCCAAGATTGCTAAACCACTTACAAACCTCCTAAAGAAGGATGTTCCGTTCAATTGGCAACATGAACAACAGTTAGCCTTTGAAACTCTAAAAAATAGTTTGATCTCTGCAGCTATACTTGCTTACCCAGACTTTAACCAACCATTCAACCTTACATGCGACGCATCTAACTATGCAATTTCCGCTATCTTGTCACAAGGGCCTATAGGAAGAGATCGCCCCATCGCTTTTGCGTCAAGGACATTATCTAAAGCCGAAAGTAACTACAGCGTTACCGAAAAGGAATGCTTGGCTATCATATGGGGAACTAAAACCTTTAGACCATACCTGTATGGTAACAAATTTACAATTTTAACAGACCATAAACCACTCAAGTAGTTATTTAATTGTAAGGATCCTGGATCCAAGCTTGTAAGGTGGCGTTTAAAACTCGAGGAGTTCGACTACGACATTGAATATAAAAAGGGAAAAATCAATAGTAACGCCGACGCTCTGTCTCGATTTCCCGTCAATCCAATTATCAAAGATCAGACTGATTCTCAACGTGTGATACCGTCTTCAAGTGAGAATGATCCACTCCCTTTTAGTCCTCTAACAATAGATGATCTAGGGATTCAACTCCCTTCGACATCTAATGCTGGTAGTGACAGCCTGCCCAATATTGACCTTTTAGAAAATGATGAAATGTTGTTCCCTGCTACTAGCCCTGAGAGTGAAACCAACTTACCAGTTCAAAACCCTTCAAACTCTTCACCTCTTCAAGGCGTTTCAAATTCTAACACTGACTACAGTGACTTTCTGAAAACTTTCTCAAACAAAAAAGAAAACTTCAATAAGGGAACATAATGAAAGTCTCCTTAAGAGTAATTCTAAAGCCATCTTAATCCCTGTATCAATCGACTTCGATGATTCAAATCCATATCTCCAAGACATCCTGTCCACACTACCCGACTCTACCAACATTCTAAATTCAGAAAGAGAACTACATTCGTTTCAAAAAATCGAAATTAAAAATAAGATATATCTTTTATTTACCAAAGTCTACTATTTCGACGACTGCACATATCCAGATATATTCAAAACTCTCAAAACAGCCCGAGACGATATCTTGCTTTCCGCGAATATTGGAAAAATAGCCATATCTGACTTTAAAAGTATCTTCAAACAACATTCCTTTGTCAAAATATACGGCATGCTTATGTACTTATTTAATAATACTAACATAACAGTAAATATACACCATAATACCATCCTATATCCTGTTCCTTCCGAGATCACCAAAATCCTTAAAGAAAACCATGATATCCCAATTGCAGGACATCTAGGCTCGAATAAGATGTATAATAGAATCAAAGAACGATATTATTGGAAAAATATGCGTACAGATATAGAAAATTATGTACAAAACTGTAAATTATGCCAATCAAACAAAGCGCTGAGAAAGATCAATCAATCACCCATGCAAATTACGACTACTGCTACACGCCCATTTGAAAGAATTAGCCTCGACATAGTTGGACCTTTGCCTGAAGCTGGATTTCAAAAACTGAAATTCATACTTACCCTTCAAGATGATTTAACCAACTTTTCTATTTCATACCCAATATCAAACGCTACAGCAGAAGAAACCTGTGAAGGTCTAGTTCACTTCATTTCTCTATTTGGCATTCCTAAAACCATATTAACAGACCAAGGAACTAATTTTACTGCCGAATTATTTAAACGCACATGCGAGTTTTTGAAAATTAAACAAATTTGGTCATCACCTTACCACCCTCAAACTCTAGGGGCTTTAGAAAGAAGCCATTCCACTTTAAAGGAATACTTAAAATCTTACGTAAATGAAAATCAGACAAACTGGCATAAGTTCGTATATACTGCCATGTTAACCTATAATAGTAATGTCCACACAACGACTAAATTCACTCCATATGAACTTGTTTTCGGGCACAAGCCATATATCCCTGACTCAGTATTTGAATCGCGCCCTGACGTTACATATCCAGAGTATATTAAAATGCTCCATCACCGATTAAAAATTTCTCGCGAAAAGGCTTTGGAGAATATCAAAACTTCAAAGGAAAGATCAAAGACCTACTATGATAGACATACGAGGTCTATACAGTATAAAGTAGGTGACTATGTTTATTTAAAAAATCACGTCAGACTGCGCAAAGCTCTTTCGCCAATTTGGAAAGGTCCCTATAAAATCGTCAAAGTCCACAATAATAATACTTTAGAACTATTAATAAATAGACGTCATATTAAACATCATTTTGATGAAGTGAAACCAGCTCACGAGACCTAATTTTATTTTATAAATGTTTATTTTTATTATATACTGTATACACTTTAAGTTTTGTAAGATAAGTTTATATCAAATGTTAATGTCGTTCTTTTCTTATAAGTAACATTATTTTACTCTTTTTAATAACACGCTCACATATTTTCCAGGGCCATCGCAATTCTCTGCAATGTCACCCTAGCTGAACCTGAAAATCAATATGTTAAAAATATAGTGAACGGTCCTGGGATCTTCTTCGACCCTGTTGGCTCACTAAAGATAATAGATGACCAATTTCAAATTGTAATCCCAGTAGAAATCATTCCCATAAAAAATCATATAATGGACATAAACAAAGTATTTAACAACGTTCAGTCTTATTGTCAGAGAAACGTAGTAATTGGTGTTTCGCAATGTCATAACTTATTACAACCGTTAGAAGCAATCCTTAAAGATCTCCAACGTGACTTTGATGCCGTTTCACATCTAGTATCCGACGATTACGTCTCTAAAAGGTCCGCATGGTTTTCCGGAATAGGCACTGTATTCAAACATATATTCGGTACCTTGACCGAAGATGATGCGAAGATTTACGAAGACGCTCTTTATGAAAATGATCAAAAGATTTCAGGAACATTGAAGAAAACCGTTATTGCTACCCAATCTGCCATTTCCAATATAAATCAATCCTTACATGACATGAACCTTAATCAAGCAAAATTAAATGGTGTCGTCAAACAATTGGAGTCTTCGGTATCTAATATAACAAATGCCTTTAATGAGGTTAACCTTAGAAATAATTTTTATAACATTTTAAATATTTTACAATCAAACTTACTGACTTTATCTTTTAAGGTGGAAGACTTACTTAACTCCATTTTACTCATTAAAAGTAACACTTTGCATCCTTCAGTTCTAACCCCTAACCAAATGTATAACGATATTGTAAGTAATTTTAAGTTACTCCCTAAGTATAGAGATTTTCCTGTAAGCATAGTTATAAGCAACATTCATATTCTAATTAATATAGCCGATTTAACTTGTTATTATTTCAACAAAAAATTAATGTTTATTGTAAAGATACCACTTGTTGTAACCTTAGAATATTTTAATATCTATAGAACTGTACCATTGCCTATCCCACATAAGGAGGGCAATCTTAATTCTTTTGCTATGATCCTCCCTTCGGAACAATTTTTAGCCTTAAGTGCAGATAAATTATACTATAATAAGCTGTAAAAAGTCAAGTGACGTGTAGCAGTGGGGTATGCTGGACTAAACTGGTTTTCAGGCTATATAAGCATGGCGCGCTGTATGGTCGGGTGGACTTCTTCGACGCTCGCATTAGATGTAGGACGTTACTATTGTTGTTGAATTTGTGGTTATTCGTTGTGTAATCTAATTTGGTTATTTTTAGTAATTTTATTTGTTAATTTCTTACTTCAGTAGTGGGATTCGTTCTCATTTCTGATTAGTTTAAATTAACGCCCACGTGGTTTTATTTTAGTCAGTTTGAAACGCGAGTGTTATACGTTTAGTAAAAATAATGGAGTGTAGGCGGCGAACACGTAAAAAAAGACGGTGTGCCCGTCTCTGGGCTTGAAGAAACGTTACAGTCGATATTAAACCGTCAATCGACGCAAGCGACTGAGCTATGTCCACCAGTGGTGTCACCACAAATGTGCTCAGCAACACCACCGCGAGGACATCGGCCCTTTGCACCGACATGCGCAACACCATCGGGTTTGCTGCTTTCTTCCGTAAGCGACACTCGTTACCACCTGGTACTGACGGTTCGCACAATGGTACTGAGAACGCTCCGGTGCCAAGTTCAAACAGCGCATGCGAGTCAAGCACTGATCTGGTACTTAATCAGGTGACCGACAAACTAGTAAGTGCGTTGAGCACAATTCTGGTAAGATCTAACTCCATTTATATTTCTAGTTTTGATCCGTCTTTCAAATATTTCGATATATGGTGTGAGGAGGAAGACTGCGCGGTTGTCTAATTATTGGGATGACCGTGAGTGTGTATCTCTGAATGGATATTGTTTGAAAGGGGATGCTAAAGTGTGGCTAAATGAGTGGCTTAGTAATGATCATAGTTGAGAGAATTTAAATAGCTTTTTCCGTAGCGAGTAGACTTAGCAAATATTTTATTCGACGTAATGACAACAGACTCTGATAGTTATCTCACGTATTGCGTGTTGTACGAGGAATGAGTGAAGAGTTAATTGTCGCAGTAGTTATTTGGGGTATTAAGGACCCACAAGTTCGCGCCGCCGCGACTAGTGCTAATTTATCATCGGTAGGCTTAGTTAAATTCCTCTCATTTTATACCAAGCCCCTAGAACCGCGCTCTATAATACAAAATCACGTTAAAAGGCCAAATTTGCGAGATAATTCCCGAAAACGAGATAATTTTCAGTCTAATATTAACTGTTTTTCATCTGGGGAAATTGGTCATATACAAATTTTGTGTCCTAAAAAACAACTAAGTATGAAACCGTACCAGAGACCCAATCTACAAACAATTCAAGTTTAGATAAAAGGCAGTTTTCTAATATCAAAATTATTTGCACATTTTGTAAGAAGGTAGGAAATAAAACGGAGGACTGTTTTATTCGACAGCGTTCCGAGTCGAGCGGTAGGCTAAATTAGTTATAGTTTACCGCCCTTATAAAATGTCGTATGATGAAAAATTACGCGTTAGAGATATCATAAAAGATGTGTTGAATCAATAAATAATTAGAGGTAGAGATTTGTAAAGAAAAAAAGCGATTCAGATAGGCTTTGTGTCGACTTTAAACTTAAAACTCAAAGGCCGTTGGAATACCCGCTTCCGTTAATTGAGGACCATATTGATTGGCTAGATAAAGCTACCTATTATATTTGCCTTGATATGGCTACTGGCTTTCACCAGATAAAATTAAATAAAAAATCGACACCACTCCCGAGATTCGTAACACCTGAGGGTCATTATGAATACATAAAGATGCCATAAGAATTAGGTAATGCACAGGTTGTATATCAACGAATTATATCAAATACGTTACGATTTTACATAGATTAGGCAGAGCCCTTGTGTGTTGTAATTGTGTATATGACGTATTACTACCTAGTAAAACAAAAGAAGAGGGTTTAGGTACATTACATGATGTGTCAGAGATGGGGGTAAGGGTAAGGGACCCAGGCAGGCTTTTCCATTAATTTAAAAAAAAAATGTAACTTTCAGACTACGGAGATCGAGTATCTATTCCGAGTCATTAGCAATGGTCAAGATATGAAGACATCGTGCATTGCGAGGTTGACTGGCAAGGGTGTGCATTTCAATGGCGGCGATTTTGCATTTGTGCCAAGCTGTTGGTAAGCTAGACTCCTGTATGCGCGGACCATATGTGGTTTTAGCGACGTTGTCACAGGACAGATATGAACCAAAATTAGTCGCTGGTTCTTATGGTAAAGCTGCCGCGGAATACATGTTGCCCTGGCGCGGGGAATGGACCCCTGATGTGTGTGCCGCATTCTTTGAGAGTAAGTAATTTTTACTTGCCTTTTCAAAACTTATGTATGTTGATAAATGTTTGTGAGAACTGTCATTTTATTAGGACTGCTTATCATATAGGTAGTACCTATTTTGGTAAAGACCTGCGGGAGTCTTGTGTGATAGTAATGGAGTCGCTCTTACTATCAATAGCAATGGATTCGCTATTGCTTAGTGTGATGTACAGTAATGGAGTCGCTCTTACTGTTAAAGCAATGGAGTCGCTCTTGCTAAGTGTGATGTACAGTAATGGAGTCACTCTTACTGTTGAAAGCAATGGAGACGCTCTTGCTATGTAAAAAAAAAATGAAATAATGGATGCGCTCTTATTTCAATTGATATTGTGTGCTACACAATTAGTTATTTTACTAATGTTGTGTCGAAAGTAATGCGCTCTTACTTTCGATGAAGTTATGTTAATTTAACGTTATAATAACAAAAATGATGTAATTTTTAGGTGGCGCTGATGATGACGATAGTCCTTCACCACAACCACCGCACGTGATACAAGAGTCATCAGGTCAAGTTTCAACATGCCAACCTGCCTATCATCACACGGGCGAGGACGCACCGTCGTCAGGAGAGGCCGAATAAGCTGTAAAAAGTCAAGTGACGTGTAGCAGTGGGGTATGCTGGACTAAACTGGTTTTCAGGCTATATAAGCATGGCGCGCTGTATGGTCGGGTGGACTTCTTCGACGCTCGCATTAGATGTAGGACGTTACTATTGTTGTTGAATTTGTGGTTATTCGTTGTGTAATCTAATTTGGTTATTTTTAAGCATATTTACCGATACCTATCTTTGTGAAATAACCGACGTCTACGCAGTACTTAATTACCCTTCATGTGAAATCGAAATAATTACTAAAGCCTTAACTACCCTTCCGGAAAGTTGTCCTGTTAAGGTCATGTTTGGTAATCTAGATATTTGGCATAAGCTAAATAATAACAATTGGTTATTTGTACAATCAAAATCCACTAAATTGTCTAGAATGTAATCGAAATGTATCTGAGTTAATTATATCCGGTACAGGTGTACTTAATATAACAGTAAATTGTGTAGGTTTTCATAAAAACCTCAAGCTAGTGACTAAAGTGTATCCCAAAATATATGTACCCACTGTATCCTCAAACTTTGACATTATTAATGATAATTGCTGTAAAAGTGTAAATAAATTAAGCAATAACATTTCCATTCCAACAATCAAAATTGTTAACCTTGATGATTTAAAATCGATTAAAGCTATTTCAGATATGTCAATGAAGGATCTGAATGAGATCAAAGATCCTAATAATTTTAATAATCATGTTAGCTTTCCTATTTTAAGTATTTTCTCTGTAATCCTAGTTATTAGTTTTGTTTTTGTATATTTTTATAAGAAAGGCAAATGTTCGAGAAAACTTGAAATTTCTAATAATATCCCGGTTGAGCAAGATAATTATCCTGCAGATCAGACTAATCCTTCGGTAGCCCGCTTGCGAATTTGTTAAATGTTAAGTAAACTTACAAATAAACCGTAAGTTTCCTCATAACGAGGGGGTTGTTATATATTTAAAAACCATAGAAACCACCCTGTGTCAACCTTTATTCTAGCAAGCTTGCATTCTCTTACTCAACCGCCATTAGCAATATCTCTCAACCATGAGTCAGTCCTATTTTACCATTCAAACCGGGCAGTTGCCTTTCTAAGCCAATAATTTTAATAAAATACTTCGTGTTAAATAAATAGTTTTTTTTAAAACTCTTAAACCGGGACGTCGTATAACAGATCCTTTAACGTTGAAACGCACAAAGTATTCTATAGGCATACTTAGCTTCTTTTTTTTTTAGTTTTGCTTCTTCTAGGTACACATGACCTCTACTCTAACTTACTACACGCTCACAGATCAGGAGGCATACATAGCCTCGAGTATCTAAAGCACATTTGGCTTCCTATTGTAGGCACACATAACCTCTAACTACTAAGCACACATGACTCGATAGGCACACATAACCTCTAACTACTAAGCACACATGACTCGATAGGCACACATAACCTCTAACTACTAAGCACACTTGGCTTCCTATTGTAGGTACGCATAACCTATAACTAATTAGCACACATGGCTCGATTGACGTACATAATCTCTAGTAGCCAAAGCGCACGTGGGGCGTTCGATTTCTAATCATTTATAGAAATAACATTAATAGTCGTATAAAACACTTGTACGCACCTTAGATTGGGTCTTATCCCGCTTATGAATTTATTTATTTATTTATTTATTTTCCATTAAATTTTCCTATCTTTACAGTTACAACTAATGCGATAGAAATCCATTATACTACCCACACCAACTAACCTACATACAAACATTAAAAAATTAAACTAAAATTCCTAAATCTTATAACTAACAATATAGCAAGCAACTCTTGTGAACTCAGCCAGCGTACAAACAAATAAGTCCACCTCAATGGAAATTTTGTTAATATCTGTATTGCTCGCGTGAGTGGCGCTTTGCTAACCAAGTTGGAATGTGCGCGCGGTACATCCAAAAGCTTAGACGTAAGCCTCAGGTTTCTACTTGGTACCCGTAGACCCAGTCTCTCCATTATATCCGGATCATGCACCCGACCCGTAAGTATTTTAAATATATAAACGGTCACAGCTACCTCTCTTCTGAGGCGTAGCTGGTCGTACCCCACCATACCCAGAACAAACAGGGTCGGGTACATAAGCGGATACAAGGGATACACTCCATACTGTCTCCTGTAGAGGTAGCGAGTGAATTTATTTTGTACTCGCTCTAACATGAGACTGTATTTAGCCTCATATGGGGCCCACACCATTGCGTTGCGCCAAGTGACTTCTCACTAGCGCGTTGTATAAGATTTTGATCGCACCGATGTTCTCAAGGCCACAAGCTGTTCTTAATACGAACCCCAGATTTCTGTAGGCCTTTTTGCATACCATCTCTACATGTCGCGCGAAACCAAGATTCGTATCAAAATAAACTCCCAAATCCTTGACCTCTGAGACTTGCGCCAAGGTTAGCCCACTAATGGTATAATTGTACCGAGTGATTAACCGTGCCCTTGAAAAAGATATCACTTTGCATTTTGCCAAATTAAACTCAAATCTATTTCTCCTGCTCCAGTTAACCACTCGATCAATGTCTTCCTGCAGCCGAATGCAGTCATCTATACTCTCTATAGGCATGTACAGTTTGAGATCATCAGCGAAGAGCAAGCACTTTGCATTCTTGACAACTTTCGGTAGGTCATTCAGCATTATCAGAAATTCTAACGGTCCCAAATTGCTGCCTTGTGTCACGCCTGATCTCGTAAAGTAGGCCTCTGACCTACACCCCGCGTAATCCACGTATTGCGTTCGATCTTCCATAGAACTGGCCATAAAATTTAATAAGTGTGGAGTGAATCCTATATGTGCAAACTTCTGCAAAAGCACGTCATTATCAACCAGGTCAAACGCTTTTTTGATATCAAAATAGGCAGCGTCTACCTGTTTTCCACTGTCCACAGCTGGGCTAATATTAGCCATATAATTCAAGAGGTTACTAGTGGTACTCCTCATAGGCCGAAACCCGTGTTGCGCTTCCGATAGTTGGGAACTCACTTGATTAAATATGCATTTTTGAAGTGCCGCTTCCAATACTTTCGCCGGACATGACAAAATAGCTATCGGTCTATGCTGTTCTACTTTATCATGGCATCTTACTTTAGGAATTGGGATCACCCGACTGGTTTTCCAACATGTGGGAAATGTTGCTGCTTTGAGACATAGGTTATAAATGTGGAGCAGTGGTTCAGCAAGTACAACGGCACAATCTCGTAATATATAAGGCGATATACCATCCGGGCCAGCTGCCTTTTTTGGTATAAGTAGCTTAAGTGCCTCCTGTACATCGCTCAATTGTAAGCTCCCAACATGAACTCGTGCAGCCCCGTTTGAACAACCCGCTGCCGCAACAGCTGCGCTGACGTCAAGCTTTGGCTTTTGTGTAGCATAAACAGAGCTAAAATACTTGGCAAATGCTCTAACACTATCATCAGGGGGTAACACCTCTCCATTCTCAATGATACCCGATGGTTCTCTGTTGACTCTGTTACCATTAATAAACCTCCAGAATGACTTGGGATCTTCAATGATATTTGATTCAACAGACTTAGTATAATTTTCAAGAGCCAATGCAATTAATTTCTTAACTTCAGCTCTGCACCGGCTAAACTTTTCGTAATCTCCTGGGGATTTAGTGACTTTGTATCTCTTATGCAGCGTGGCTTTTTGTTTAATTCTTTTAATGACTTCCCTTGTATATGTCGGCGCGAAGCGCCTGTAAATAACGAATCCAGATTAATTAAAGCTGTCATTAAATTATTGAAGATAATGACGTCAGTTATACTGGTGTCATAGATTAGTTTGTTGGCATCTGCCATTTAATTTCGACATTAGAGTCTACACTTTAAAGGCTTCTGCTTGGTTCGACCGCTCAATCGAACTGAGGCTCGCACCAATCAGTTCCTGTATTTATAACAACCAGAATTTGTAATAAACAAGCTTCGTAACATTTCGGGTACTCGTTCCACGACCGAACCCGAATAGACCACAGAGTCAAACAGAGTCGTAGGAACGAGTGTCAAAGATTACTTTAATATTTATTGTTATTAAGTCTCTAATATTTAAAATTATGATAAATAACTTTCCATAATAATAATAATGACTATGGAGTCATAATTATTATCGATCATTGAATAGTGATTTATTATAAGATCTAGCAACATTGACAAGTTAAATGAACTAGTCATATTAACGGTTTTAAAGAGATTTGACTTCGATGTCATTAAATGATAATGACAGTGGCAGCTGACACTAACACGCCATTGCTGTAACATAAATAATAAAGAATATAAAATTACTACAGACTATCATAAAATATGAATCCCAAACATTATTAATATTTTTCGTAACAATATATAAATTTGCGCCGATACGGCCATACTGACTCCAGCGCGTCCCTTGCGCTGCTTTACATTGCAACAACTTTAAACAAGGCATCACTCATAACGAGATCTAGCCCACACAAGGCATCACCCATCCTGGGTTCAGCCAACAAGACCAGGATCAAGGATACGCATGGTGGCCAGCCAGCCTTTTAGGAAGGATATTGGATAGGAAAACACAAGGCATCACTCATTACGAGATCTAGCCCACACACAAGGCATCACTCATTACGAGATCTAGCCCACACACAAGGCATCACTCATTACGAGATCTAGCCCACACACAAGGCATCACTCATTACGAGATCTAGCCCACACACAAGGCATCACTCATTACGAGATCTAGCCCACACAAGGCATCACTCATTACGAGATCTAGCCCACACACAAGGCATCACTCATTACGAGATCTAGCCCACACAAGGCATCACCCATCCTGGGTTCAGCCAACAAGACCAGGATCAAGGATACGCATGGTGGCCAGCCAGCGTTTTAGGAAGGATATTGGATAGGTAAAACACATTTTTTTTTCATAAACATGTCAATGCATATACATAGAATAATTATTACCTTTAATTAGATTAGTTGTTCAGTAATTCAATGCAATTACCTAGATCCAATAACGTCAGTAGAAAAGGTTGAGGCCTCCTCACATAAAACTCTCCGACAAATCTTCCGCCGATACGGTCAATTCGACTGAAGTATAAACTCATGGCGTTCGAAAAATTGCTCCAATTGGTTACTCAACCAACCACAACATGTAAACCGCCTCGGCCTGCTGACATCTAGACTAAGAATTATAAAGCAGTTCTTCTCAAAAGCAGTCTAATGACAGAATATACCGATACCCGTTCTCTTTAAAAAAATAAATATTAAAAATTAAAACCCACAGTAAAATGGTATCACAAAAATACATGATATATTTTTTTTGTCATCACACTATTATCACATTAGTTATTCACATCAAATTACATTCATGCACCTGATGTTCGTCAAAAATATTAGGCTTAATTTTACAATTACTTTTACAGTTACATTTACAACTTAAATTCAAATCTTAATTACTCATATCTGTAACGTATGGAATGTTTCGCTTATGATGGTTGATATAAAATGCACACTTAGTTTTTAGTAATGGGCCAAACCCAACAAAATAGAATAACAACGAAAAGTGGGTAGAACGAATACGCAACGTACGGCAGACAAAAATCACTGCATTTTGATGTGTAGAATGTAACTGAGCTGAAGAGAAAGCGTTTTGGATTGAGTATTCATACAAAGTTGATATTTGTTATGACAACTATGAATAAAATTAAAATAAAATACGTTTATTTTGGAACATAAGATCGTCAAGGTATCACTTTTTCCACGTCATTAAATTCGAACTTGTAGGCATCCCTACTCATTGGCAAAGAAGACAGGGTGTAGGCCGAGAAAAAAAAGCCCGACGTAAAAAATTCTTGGTACTCTTTTAAAATAAAAAAAGTCATCAAACAATATTACAACGCTCATAGCAAATTAATCAGAAGTAGCCTGCCCAGCACTAGTCCTAGGCCCTTTCATCAACTAGACAATCGCCGACTTTATAGTAAGCCTTTTTACACAGCTCCTCTTTTTAATACATTTCCCAAATTTATTAAAAGACAGAGATACAAGAGCATCTGGGATTTTATATTAAAGAAGAGAATCCCTTTTCCCAAAAAGAATTAGTAACTAAACCACTCAAATCAAATTTAATTTTTTTTTTGTGAGTAGTTAACGTCTCCAAATATTTGAATGTTCAAATTTATATTTACAACTTTGATTTGGATTTTACTTTGCCATATTATGTGCAAAATATTAGAGAATGTTTATAATGGCCGATATAAAATTCTCTTTTCACTTTCAGCGATGACGAAAAGTAAAAATACATAAATTTACCGAAAGACATACGTAAATATTAAACACAAAAGCTGTTTTTTTTAATAGTGTCATCTGATTAGGGAATTCCGTGAAAGCCAGATGCTATATCTAAGCATCTGTAATATCGGGCTCTGCCTAATCTGTAAATTTGGTCTGCTAATATCTCTAACCGCACTTGAATTCAACACGCAAAAATCAACGCAAAGTTGGTCCGTCCCGTTCTTTTTCTCGATTCATAAAATTCATATCTTATTATGACTTTCTCGAATTAATTGACAATTTTAATAGTTTTAAAAAGTCTTCTACCTTTCTTTGAACAATTAATTACATATTTTGTTGTAGTAAGTTTAATAAATGAACAATACTTAATAGTTTAATTTAGCGAGTTACATTCGTCATTTTGACGGTAGTAGCAATTTTACTCTAGATGACCCACACAACGGCAGAAA
Organism: Pieris rapae; assembly: GCF_905147795.1. Lineage (NCBI taxonomy): Eukaryota > Metazoa > Arthropoda > Insecta > Lepidoptera > Pieridae > Pieris > Pieris rapae. The sequence continues at coordinate 760,606 of NC_059533.1, read as the reverse complement.
TCTCATTTAATAAACTGTGCCATGAAAACCGGTATTGTTGTTACTGAATTATGACGAAATAACGTTATGCTTAGACGAATTTCTCACTTTGCAGTCCCGGTAACACGACAACGACAAACGACCCGGTTTAAGAAAGTGAAACGAACGGATTGATATTTTGAAGATACCATAACACGGGATCTTTGTTATATCATTATATTTACTCTACTTTCGATTTTACGCCTACGAAATATTATAAGAACTGATAAGAATTTATTTAGTGAATCGGAGGTAATTCTCAGTTACTCAGATCGAAAAAACTCAGGGTAAATACCTGTGATCACCGCAACCATTACCTCGGCGTCGGCGTCGGTAGCATATGGTCGAATCCTCTTAAAAAAACGTCCGTGCCATTGTAGCATACTCTGCGTAACGGCTCGCTTGGTCCGAAGTGTAGTTGCGCCATTTCGGCACGTCAATCGAGTACCGAAACTCTACACGTCACTTACGTATGGATCAGCTCTCCCGAAGTCTCTTGGAGATGTGTGATCCCGCCGCTGCTGTCGGCGCGAAGCGCCTGTAAATAACGAATCCAGATTAATTAAAGCTGTCATTAAATTATTGAAGATAATGACGTCAGTTATACTGGTGTCATAGATTAGTTTGTTGGCATCTGCCATTTAATTTCGACATTAGAGTCTACACTTTAAAGGCTTCTGCTTGGTTCGACCGCTCAATCGAACTGAGGCTCGCACCAATCAGTTCCTGTATTTATAACAACCAGAATTTGTAATAAACAAGCTTCGTAACATTTCGGGTACTCGTTCCACGACCGAACCCGAATAGACCACAGAGTCAAACAGAGTCGTAGGAACGAGTGTCAAAGATTACTTTAATATTTATTGTTATTAAGTCTCTAATATTTAAAATTATGATAAATAACTTTCCATAATAATAATAATGACTATGGAGTCATAATTATTATCGATCATTGAATAGTGATTTATTATAAGATCTAGCAACATTGACAAGTTAAATGAACTAGTCATATTAACGGTTTTAAAGAGATTTGACTTCGATGTCATTAAATGATAATGACAGTGGCAGCTGACACTAACACGCCATTGCTGTAACATAAATAATAAAGAATATAAAATTACTACAGACTATCATAAAATATGAATCCCAAACATTATTAATATTTTTCGTAACAATATATAAATTTGCGCCGATATATACCATTTTGGATATAAATACCTTGAGCATCGTAGGTTCCTGGATTTTTTTGGCACGCATTCCTCAAGTACAGAGTTCAACTTATAATAGAAGCAATTGAGATGATTTAAATCTGACGAGTACACATCAGACCAATCCACTTCTCTAACCTTGGAATACAACGAACTAAAATCGGCTTTCTTGAAATTCCATTGTAACAAGCGCTCGTGTGTTATAGCCGGGTCATTCCTTGACGGAACTGACGCAACGCGTGGGCACACACACACAAGAAGCGGAGGATGCTGGACGTCTACAGATACCAAAGGTTCATCCGTCTCGCACACCCCAACACTTTGCATTCCTTTACCTTTGCTTAATACCAAATCTAATAAACGACCATTAACATTCCCTATATTATTACACTGACTGAATTCACAATAGTTACTAAAGTAATTCCAAAAATAAGTATTTACATTATTTGAGCAAGAATATAAATTAAAGTCACCAATTACTAATACATCATCATACTTGCAACAAAATTCTTCAAGAGCCAATGCAATTAATTTCTTAACTTCAGCTCTGCACCGGCTAAACTTTTCGTAATCTCCTGGGGATTTAGTGACTTTGTATCTCTTATGCAGCGTGGCTTTTTGTTTAATTCTTTTAATGACTTCCCTTGTATACCATTTTGGATATAAATACCTTGAGCATCGTAGGTTCCTGGATTTTTTTGGCACGCATTCCTCAAGTACAGAGTTCAACTTATAATAGAAGCAATTGAGATGATTTAAATCTGACGAGTACACATCAGACCAATCCACTTCTCTAACCTTGGAATACAACGAACTAAAATCGGCTTTCTTGAAATTCCATTGTAACAAGCGCTCGTGTGTTATAGCCGGGTCATTCCTTGACGGAACTGACGCAACGCGTGGGCACACACACACAAGAAGCGGAGGATGCTGGACGTCTACAGATACCAAAGGTTCATCCGTCTCGCACACCCCAACACTTTGCATTCCTTTACCTTTGCTTAATACCAAATCTAATAAACGACCATTAACATTCCCTATATTATTACACTGACTGAATTCACAATAGTTACTAAAGTAATTCCAAAAATAAGTATTTACATTATTTGAGCAAGAATATAAATTAAAGTCACCAATTACTAATACATCATCATACTTGCAACAAAATTCTTCAATTGTTTTGAGTAATAAAAAGTATTCTTCATCATGCGTATCTGGAGGAGTATAAACAATACATAACAGAAACATAAATCTATTTTTCAAATAGACAGTTGCACAAACTATTTCGAAGGGGCGAGATTCAATTTGCAAATCAGAGGGTAAAATTATGTGACGCAGTTCCAGGCGCGGGGAAGCCACAAGACATACGCCACCATGCTTGCGCCCATCCGCGCGATCACATCGCAATACCGTATATCCAGGAGGGACTAACTCAGCGTCAGCTATAGATTCATTACATCCCGTTTCTGTAACTGCAAACAAATCTACAGAGATAGATGAGACACTCATATAAAATTCCTTTAACTTGGTTCTAAGACCCCTCACATTTTGGTAACATATCTTAATATGTCTACTTCCATCCTTTTGGTTTGTTAGATGATCTCCGAAACCACACCCAGTCACAATATTCAACATTTATCGGCCAATTATCCGGTTTACATAATAACTCATATTCACATTCTGGTACCCCAATAATGAATGATGCGTAATCCTTTTCTTTTTTTATGATTAATTTTTTCGACTCTTATAGACACCTCCTTGCCATATATTACATTCTTGACATACTTCTCTAGACACTCCACACTTGTATCTTTGTTTAAGCGCCACACATGCAGAAACTTTTTCCGCTCAGCTCCACAGATCTCCACTACATCACTTCTACCTCCTTTTTTTACTTCACAACTGGGATATTTTCCACGTTGATATTTTCCAACTCTTTCCTTTATCTTATCGCCACTGTTTTCCTTTTCAACATGGGTTTCCAATTCTTGCTCTTTATTTATTTCTGCTACATCTTCAGGTACCTTATTTGTGAAAGCACTTTGCTTCAACTTATTGTTTTTTATTTGGTTCGGGTTCTGTTTAGCGGCGTTCGCAAACGATACCACCGGCGAGTGAATTGCGATGAATTCTCTCTATTCGATTCTCGGTGTATAATAATAAACGCCTGCTTTGTTACAACAATAATTAAGTATATTTCCAACACTTCTTATCCTTAAACAACCACACAGCTTACAATTTAACGTCCGTCTTGGTCAAGCGGAACGGTCCGAATGCCCTCACTTATTTTAGATCGTTTTAAGACGACTCGTCATTCTGTTCGTAACTGTCGGTATCGAATCAATCAACTTACTTACATCGAGTAAAACATATGAAATAAATACAACCATCAAATAATCTATACTGTAAATTATAAATATTAATTATAAACATAATAAAATTGTAAAATAACATATTATCATAAATTCGTTACATCGTGAATCAAGTACAACCATCAAATAAAGTAGCTTGTAAATTGAATAAAAATATTATTTACAAATAAACGTGTTTTAAAATAATAAATTTGTAAAATAATAATAAGTAATCTTAAATTCATTACACTACGTTATCCGCCATTTTGTAGCGGCTGCCATCTTGGATTTCAATTTTTTTATAGTATATTGTATTCTGCTTGTTGAGCCCTTTCATTTGATACCCATATTGATGGGATTAATAAAACATAAATTATCCGCCATTTTGCAGCGGCGGCCATCTTGAATTTCAATTTTTTTATAGTATATTGTATTCTGCTTGTTGAGCCCTTTCATTTGATACCCATATTGATGGGATTAATAAAACATAAATTATCCTCACTCATCTTTATCATAATATTTCATAATGATAATGAAATTTATAATTGACAGTTGGTTGAGGGTAGACGTGAAACAACTCGTATCGTGTCCCCAATTCTTTGTATTTTTAAAATCAAACAAGAAATAATATCGTTTCAAAAGTAGGAAAAGTGGTGTAATATTTCGAGATAAAAAAGTGTAAATGTTATTCCGCCGAGAAACATTGTAAAAGCATAGATAATTCGCCAAAGTCACAACGCTTCAAACGAATGACTTTTGTAGATAACTTATGTTGAAAAGAATACGTAAAATGCAGGAATTGTGCACAATGAACAACATTAAAGTGAAATAGTGTAGTGATGTGAAGTGAACTAATTTTTGCAAAAAATAACGACACAAGTGTCAAGACTGACTCATTTAATATAACTCATTTAATGTCTGTGACGCGTGTAACTTGTACGATATTTTCAAGCAAATGCAGTAAGGACACTTAGTCAAATAGCTTGCGGTGCCGGTGACGTTCCCATTGGGTTCGAGTTCGAATCACTCTAGAGAAAAATAACTTTCAAAAATTTATTTTTCAATAAATATTGAACACTTAATTTTAATATAAGAATATCACAAATAGAATATAAAATATATATATACATCTTTCATAGAGGGCACTAAGTGCATTATAACAGGCGATGGAGGAAATAAAAAATATGTTAGTTATCATGCAGCAAGATATAAAGCAACAAAAACAAGACATGCTAGATATGAAAGAAGATATTAAATGTACAATAATCAACAGCCTCAACGAGAAGTTTAATCACTTAGAACTAAAAAACGAGCTTTTGGAGAAAAACCTAGAAGAACAAACAAAAAAAATAAACAACCTAGAAAGACAGTTTAGACGCAAAAATCTAATCTTGTTTGGCGTAGATGAGAGCGAAAAGTCATACGATGAACTCGAAGAAATGGTCATAAACATAATAAATACATACATCAAAATTTCATGCGAAACTCACAATATAGAAGCTGTTAGAAGACTGGGGAAAAAAGGCGAAAAAGTTAGACCTATAGTAATAACATTCAACACATTGGGATTCAAATTAAAAATCCAAAAAAATAAACATTACCTCCAAAATACTTCTTATTACCTAAAAGAAGACTACCCAATCGAAATTTTAAATAAGCGTAGAGAACTTCAAGTCCAAGTTCAAAAAGAAAAAGATGCAGGCAATACTGCCTTTATAAAGTACGACAAAATTATTATATTGAACAACAAACAACCGTTGTATAAACAGTCAAACAAAAGAAATCTCTCTGAATCCCCGGAGACACTTCACCCCGGCAGCCAAGGTGTTCAACAAGCTAAAAAGCAACCACCTAAGAAAAACAAAGGAAGCATGAAGAACTATTTTATACAAAAGCCCAAACTAATCCTCACTCAAGCAGAAACAACTCAACGCCAAACGAATACATCACAACACAACACTGAATAGCAATCTCTCCCAACCTCAAATCTCCCAATACGGCCGGTCACCGCGGGAGAGTACGACCAAAACCCTCCAAAAAAAGCCACACAGACGGTGATGAGACAATACAAAAACACAACCAAATTAAAAATCGCAGCTTACAACGTCAGGACCCTATCTTCACATGAACGCTGGTTGGAGTTAAATGAAGCAACAAAAAATATCAACTATGACGTAATCGGTATCTCAGAGATCAGACGACTTGGTAATAAAATAGAGGAATATGACAACTTAATATTCTGCTACATTGGTAGTACACCAGGTAAATTTGGAGTCGGCTTCATCATTAAGAAGTCTCTTAAAAACAACATCGAAAGCTTCATCGGCCTAACAGAACGAGTGGCAATGCTAAATTTAATACTTCACGAATTTAAGATATCCATTATACAGGTATATGCACCCACCGAATCCGCAAAAGAAGAAGAAATAGAGGAATTTTATAAAACTATCGACAAAGCTATGGAAATAACACATAAGAACATTATACTAATGGGCGACTTTAACGCGAAGGTAGGGGCTCCTAAAGAAGGTGAATACTTAATAGTGCATCAACATGGGGACGGTGAAAGAAACGATAGAGGACAGAGACTTGTCGACTACGCACTTGAACACAATTTAACAATCATCAATACATGCTTCAAGAAAAACCGTAGCCGGAGATGGACGTGGCGATCCCCAAATGGACAACACAAAAATGAGATCGACTATATACTATCCAACCAACCAAAACTATTCAATAACTTTGAAGTCCTGAATTTAAACTATCCGTCAGACCACCGATTAATTAGATCAACATTAAAAATAGCCAAACAAAAACAAAGTAGAGTGAAATTTACAAGCAAAATCAACTTTCAACTGAAGACCAAAGACGAAGTAGTAAGATATAACAATAACTTAACCTCAATGCTACCCTACCCTTCTTACAACTTGAAACATACATCAATACAAACTTATCACGACAAAATAGTAAATGCTATTAGCCAAAGCTTGCAAAAAGCTCGAGAAAAGGGAAGAGAGCCACACAAACACCACAAAATACTATCAGATCGCACCGCTCTATTACTAAAAAGAAGAAAAGAACTACAAGAAAGAAATAATAAATCGAGATCAATGAGAAATGAGCTTTCCGCCCTCTACAAAGTGACAAATAAATACATAAAAAGAGATTACGCTAAATACAGAGAAAATACTATAGAAAGACATCTACAACACACAGGAAGCACAAAGAAGGCCTTTAAGGAACTTAGAACGAACAAAACCTGGATAGGAGGATTAAGTAAAGACAACAGAACTTTGTGCAAGCGCACTGCCATTATCAATGCGGCGACAGATTTCTATAGAAAGTTATACAGTGATAACATCCAAAATAATAACATCTCAAGCACCAACGAAAATAACGACGAAATAAGTATAAAACCAGTGGACGAAATGGAAGTCCAAGAAGCAATAAATAGCTTAAAACTGGGAAAAAGCCCTGGATCGGACAACATAACAAATGAAGTATTAAGACTAGCACACAAAACATTAGCTGGACCACTAGCGGAACTATTTAACTTAATACTGCAAAAGACTAAAACGCCCATACAATGGTCTGAATCGGACATCATACTCATCTATAAAAAGGGTGATCCGAAAGATATTGGCAACTACAGACCAATAAGCTTACTCCCGAGCCTCTACAAACTCTTCTCAGCCATTATAAATAAAAGAATCAGCAGCACATTGGAATTAAAACAACCAATAGAGCAAGCAGGCTTCAGGAAAGGTTTCTCAACTGTGGACCATATACACACACTTGAACAAATCATCGAAAAGTACCAAGAACAACAAAGACCGCTATACATAGCGTTTATTGACTATCAAAAAGCATTCGATACAGTAACACATGTAAGTATATGGGAAAGCCTAAAACAGCAGGGAGTTGAAGACGTATACATACAAGTCATAAAGAGCGTATACAAAAACAACACGGGCAAAATTAAGCTAGAATCTCTAGGACCAAGTTTTACTATAGAAAGAGGCGTACGGCAAGGCGACCCCTTATCTCCAATAATATTCATAGCAATTCTGGAGACTATCTTCAGGAAGATAGATTGGAGTAAGTCAGGCCTATATATAAAAGACAAATACATAAGTCACTTAAGATTCGCAGATGACCTAGTGCTGTTATCAGAATCCAGCACCCAGTTACAACAAATGATGGAAACTTTACATTCGGCTAGTATCAAGGTGGGTCTGAAAATGAATCTCGCTAAGACTATGGCAATGACAAATCGGCGGAGAAGAATATTAACAATAGATAATGTGCCACTCGAATATACAGATTCATACATCTATCTAGGTAAGCAAATTAGTTTTCATCCGAAAAATAACGAACTAGAAGTGAAAAGAAGAGTACAACAAACTTGGAATAAATATTGGAGTTTAAAGGAAATCTTTAAAAGTGGCCTGCCTATTACCATAAAAACAAAAATTATGAATTCTAACCTTCTTCCAAGTTTGACTTATGGTTGCCAGACCTGGAAATTCACTTCAAAAGTAAAAAATCTTATCACCACCTGTCAAAGAGGACTGGAACGCAGCATGCTTAAACTAAAGAAATCAGACAAAATACGACACACAATAATAAGATCAAAAACCAAAGCTACAGACGCACTGAAATACGCACAAAAACTTAAATGGAGATGGGCTGGCCATGTCGCGAGGCTTAAAGACCGAAGATGGACCACAGAAGTGACCTTTTGGAATGGACCTCAAGGTAAAAGAAATCGAGGAAGACCACATACTCGTTGGGATGATGAGATCAAAAAAGTAGCCAGCCCAAACTGGAAACAGACTGCACAGGACAGATACAAATGGGCATCTTTGGAGGAGGCCTTCACCCAATAATGGGGTTCCTACAAATTATATTATTTAAGTATACTAAAATCTAACCAAGCCAGCTAATAATACAATAAAATAATGTAATAGTAAATATTATCTAGTAGTTATATTTGTAGGAAATAAAGAGGCTTTTTTATTTATTTTTTATTTTATTTTATTAATGAATAAACATTGTATTGTCACCAAAATCCAAAGTGTATACAAAATTTCAGATTAATCGGTTAACAGGAAGAGGGTGAAATTTGAATTACTAAATTTGACCCAAGAAAAAAGAATAAAACAAACAGGGTGAGCTTAATAAAACCGTTTAACAAAACATTTATTTATGATTTGTAATTTGACAATTTACTGCAATACTGAATTACTGATTTTATACATTTAATTTGACAGTTCCAGATACGACCTACGCCGTAAACATAAACATTTTTATACGGTGACATTTAGGCAAAGTAATAAATAAATATTTTTTCACAAATATGTAGTCGTAAATTCTGTTTTTACTTTTGTGCCAAATAACCAAAATTACTCAATAAACTTTTTGTAAAAAGCAACGTTCCCCAAAGCTATGCTTGTCACTTACTTTGACGTCTGACAAATAATGAACGATTGCCATTTGCGCTTGCCGACCAATCAGGTTGAATAAAATGGCCGCCTTATAATGGGCTTTTCCACATTTACGTAGGGCAAAAAAAATTGCTTGCTTCATTTAATTAATATCAACCCCATATTTAATTACAATAGAACTTAATTAGGACTCTCCAAGTGATAGGACATTATAAATTGTTGCCATTAAAGGTAAGTATTATTTGTTGCAATGATACAAAAATTAATATGTCCACATAAGTGTTACAAGAATTTTTAATAAACTTGTCAAAACTAACAATAAGCTCATTGTTTACATTATATATTTGAATTTAAACCGAGCAAAATTAATAAAAAATAAACCAACTGCATTCTATCTTAGCTATAAGCTTAATATGGCGACGGTTACCTGGTGATTTATATTTGTATACCTTGATATGATTCTGTTACCATGTCATTTGTTTCTATGTTTCACCCATACAATACACCTTGAAGAACCTTATTTTCCCAATAATAAATTGGCAAAGTATATGCATGGTAATTTTATTTTTAAATAGTTTTACAAATGTCTATATTTAAATATATTCATATTCTACAACTGTATGAAAGCTCTCTATATACACACCTTGTTCATTGAATAATTATTTTTGGGTCTTTTTCTGATACTAATACACTTACACACAATAGATTACATATGACAATTGTAATTACATAAGAGCAAAATCAGACCATATTCAATTTTGTATTTGAAATATTTAAATATGGAGTGAAGGAATCTAGTAATGCACGAGTCCATTTTGCATTTTCTATGAAATTATCCAAGGGATATTTTTATACAATCTCACTCATTTTTGTATAAAAATGAAACTCATTGATTCCTTATATTGATGGTTATACCTAATGTGACCAGACTTTTTGTTCGTGTTCCCGAAATGAACAGAGACGCAAAATTGTCTCATTTTCAGAAACCACTCGAAAATTTGAGCAGCAGAATATTTGAAAAAATTTGCCGTAATCCTCACTAGCTATATTAAAACAAATTTGTTTGTCTAATAAATATAAATATAACTAAATGTTTTAGGTACCTACTTAGGTTTTTGAGATTCATAATATCTAAGCAATGTAACTTAAAAAGTTTTTTTTTCATTGACTACTTTTTTGGCCTAAACTAAACCAAATTTTGAGTCAAAGAATAAATGGTCACTTTAGTTATACCCCTAATCTAAATAATCGCTTAAAGTAGTCCATTATATCTTTACATAAAATTGTTTTGAATGACAATATGAAAAGAGATGTGTGCTCTAATTGAAATTGTGCAAACTCCTTTATTTCATAGGAATTGGATGATTAGCTTTGAAGTAATTTTGAGTAACAAATAGAGATGGATAGTTAATATTGAACAAAAAAAATAACAATGTAATAACCAATAGGTGTACAATAGAATTAAGTTGACGGTATATCTAATATGATATTCTAAACATCAACATTAAGTCTTTTCAGTTTACTTTGGAACTCTTCTTTATAGTAAAAGTTGCCAATATTGTCTGGCCAAATTATGAGTTTTATGCGTTTTGTAGGAAGCCAAGTTTAAACAGCAGTGAAATCAATTTTTCTTATTCTTATAACCATTTATGAAGTTTGACTTATGACAAAATTGTGATTTGAGATACTAATTACGTAGTATATTGACCATTGTGTCTTAATTTATTTTATTTCTATTCTTTCTGCCTAAGTAATTGTAGTATTTTAGCTAACAAAAGTAGCCTTGTAGAAATCAAGCACCTCCATTTGCACAAATTTTTTGAGAAACTTTTTTTTATACATAATATATCTTCACTAAGACATAATGGAACATTACAATCTAGTCTAACTTAAGAGTAATAAGTAATTTAAGGTTATTCATTTTACTAAAGCGTTTTACTGAAACAACACAAACTAATATATTGTATTTTTCAGATTCCGTGACAATCGACCATGTCTGATGTAGAAGGTACATCACTAGAAGCATTATCTGAGTTTAAAGATGGTGGTAAGTTACTCATTGTACCATTAAAAATACTTGTATTAGCTTGGTGGCTCTTCTGCTCTTCGGCCAAAGATCTATAAAACAATATTTTGTGTATAGTGTATTTCATCAAGTTTCTTTTACAATTATTGCTAATAGCTGCTCTTACCAAATTATATCAATAATTTAATAGGTTATTAGGTGATCAGCTTCCTCTGACACACATGGGACTAACACTGGTTTTCCGGCTGTTTTCACAATACAGCTGAGTCTTAAATATGTACATGGAAAGTTTATTGGTGGACAGTTGATCAAACATATAAATCTTGATAAATAAAAGCAAGCTAAGCTCTAGATATAAAAGCTAGTGATATCAAGACTAAGTGTTTTGCAGGGAGCATTACTTGTGCCATTTTTTTATGTGAAATTTGTAATTTCAGGTAATTTAGAAATTGTAGAAATACAATGTGAAAAAGATCTTCAAGAGGTGAGCTAATTTTTAAAGTTTAAATAAAAGTTAAAATTGGTTATAGACATTTAAGTATTTTAAAAAAATAAAATTATTTTGCCTTTATCTTTCAAAATGTGTGTTATTCGGTGAAAAAAGAGATTTAAAAAATGCTTAGTGCGAATAAAATCATGTTGATTTTTTTTCTATTTAGAAGGTGAAAAAATACTCAATTGACATATTACCAAAGTTATAGACCGTCATAAACAATGACAATTACTGTCAAGTTGATAATTAAGTTCGTCTTTATAATCAGTTTAATTAATTGAATTATAGAAAAAATAATGACAGGGTGGGGTGGACTTGTGGCTGTAGCAATTAAACAAAACGTTAGTAATACTTGTAACATTGTGTTTATTACTTGTATAAGAGAAAATATACTTATTGAATGATACTATTCAAGCTCCCTGATGAGTCCGCGAGTAAAAGAATAAAACTTCGATAGCTCAAGACTCTCTTTAATCGTTATTATAACAGACAATATATAGTTTACAAATATACACTTTGTTAGCGCGTTTTAACTTACAGCTAGCGCCATCTAGTTACACTATATGTATTTAACATTCCGCCCACCAACGTTATTTAACGTTCTTCTCAATATTTACCGCCCACCATGAGGTCAAGGGGGTATGCAAAGTAAACTAAAATTTTCAATGAATGATACTTTTTGTTTAGGAGGATGAAGCAAAGAATGATGGTTGTTACGACAAACTCTACACTTTGACGAACGACACGCTATAGTTAAATGACTGCTTCCTAAATAATTGAAACAAAGATTACTAGATCTTATAAAATTATGCTGATCCTCATTTATAGCACACCTTCTAAAATAGAAATTTTATTGGGTGCTGATGTCTACGGTGATGTCAAGGCCGGTTAGTTCGGGATCCAAACGGTGGATTGACGGCTCAATTCACTGCTTTAGGTTGGGTTTTATCTGGTCCCACTAACTTAGTTAATGAGGAAATTGAAGCACAAACGCAGTGTCATGTGTCATGTAACGTGATACATAGTATGCATACTCAAACTCAGGTTGATGATAATGATTCTTCTATACACCTTCCATACAAGAGCAATTTTACCAATTTAATCGTTGATGATGCACATAAACGAACATTACATGGTGGCCCATTGTTAATGTTGAACTTCTTACGCACGAAGTACTGGATAATTGGTGCTAAAAACTTAGTAAAAAGACATGTACATAAATGCGTGACTTGTACTCGATATAACGCATCAACAAAAAATCAATTAATGGGCCAATTACCATCTGCAAGAGTTATGCCAGCGCGAGCATTTCTTAACAGTGGTGTAGATTTTGCTGGCCCAATTAATAAACGAATGTCCAAAGGTCGCGGAAACAAAAGCTATAAAGGTTATATCAGTCTTTTTGTGTGTATGGTCACTATGGCCAACCACTTAGAAGTAGTTAGCGATCTCACTGCTGACAGTTTCATAGCAGCTTTTAAGCGGTTTGTTGCTCGGAGAGGTCACGTAAGCGATATTTGGAGCGACAACGGAACGAACTTTATAGGAGCGTCTAAAGAATTGAAACACATAGTTGATAATTCTTCTGTAGCCACTGACATTCGCGAATGGCTTGGTAATCAAAATGTCACTTGGCACTTCATTCCCCCTCATGCCCCTAATTTCGGAGGTTTATGGGAGGCAGGGGTGAAGTCAACTAAATTTCATTTAAAGCGAATCGTGGGTGACTCGACCCTTACTTTTGAGGAGATGACCACAGTTTTGTCGCAAATCGAGGCATACCTCAATTCAAGACCATTGTCGATCTTACCTGGAGACACTACAGACCCATCGCCACTCACTCCAGGGCACTTCTTAGTTGGAGAACCACTTGTAGTTATCCCTGAAGCTAGTTATGAGCAAAGTAACATCAGCACACTTAAGCGGTGGCAATTGACGCAGAGAATGATGCAACATTTTTGGCGTCGTTGGTCAAACGAGTATTTAACTTATTGTCTACAACGCTACAAATGGTCAAAACTTACCCCGGAACCTCAAATAGGAGATGTAGTTCTTGTTAAGGAGGATAATCTTCCACCATCACGATGGTTATTAGGTAGAATACTTATGAAGCATCCTGGCTTGGATAACATTACTAGGGTCGTAACATTAAAGTGTAAGGGAGTGCTTCTCAAAAGAGCAACATCCAAACTTTGTGTTTTGCCAATAGCAGTTTAAAAGTTTTAGTTTACTTTTCATACCCCCTTGACCTCATGGTGGGCGGTAAATATTGAGAAGAACGTTAAATTACGTTGGTGGGCGGAATGTTAAATACATATAGTGTAACTAGATGGCGCTAGCTGTAAGGTAAAACGCGCTAACAATGTGTATATTTGTAAACTATATATTGTCTGTTAAAATATCGATTAAAGAGAGTTTTGAGCTATCGAAGTTTTATTCTTTTACTCGCGCATTCATCAGGGAGCTTGAATAGTATTATTCACTTATGTTGATCCTATAAATGACACCGCACATCAAAAGTAAACAAAATAGTTAATAGAATCCAAATTCAAACGTAGTGCATCATAGACAATTATGTGTGGACAGTACGCGACCTTCCATAGATATTAAGAATTGTTTTCAAAATTTCTGAACGAAAAACCATTCTACATTATAAAGTCATTTAAAGAGAGTGGTTTTGTTGAAAGTTTTTAAAAGTGTTAATAAAAGATTCTAGAGCTGTAATATTACACTTAACAAGACGAACACGTCATACTTCTGTGTGTTTTCAAAGCTTCTTTGGACACAGCACGCATAGTAGCCCAGTCATATTAGGGCTTTCACCTCGGAATGAAAGATAATAAGCTGCAAATTGGTATGAACCTTTGTTTTGTTATTCTAAATGTTGTCTCAAAAGTCACAATCGTTATCGTGTCCGCGTCTCAAGATATTCAAGGTCAAAGGTCACAAAAATCGGTTTTTCGCGAATATCTGGCTTCCTATCGGTTAAATGAGATTTGCATTTTTTATAAAAGTTGTAGGCTATAAAATTCCCTACAACTTTTGTTTAAACTTTTTTTTCATACGACCAACCGTTTTGAAGGTAGAGCGCGAAGTGCACATCGTACAGTCATATACGGCCTAATGCAAGGTCAAGCGTGAGTTATGGTTATCAGTACGTTATAAAGTCAATTATTTACTTGGAAATTATAATTATTAAACAATGCCTATTATTTATGTACTAACTATTAATTATTTATATTTAATTAAAGTAAGTAACTTGATTATTTATATATAATTATTCATATTTAACTATTTAAGTATAAAATATTATTAATTCTGGATTATATATTTTAGTTTTATTTTAAGTTAAAATGATAGTAAGAGTATATATTTTACACATATTTTTATTTATTATTAAATACGGCATAATATACATTTATCAAAAGTATCTTTGTTGATTTTAATTGTAATGAAATTGGAAATGGAAGCTAATTATCTTCTTCTTCTTCGTCTTCTTCTTCTTCTTGTCGCTCAAAAATGTTCGATTCATTGTCATCATCCTCATTATCTGTCATGTTCATCTCCAAACCTTCCAGAATATCGGGATCATATGTATTTTCTTCATCGGGATTACTTGGATACAGTGAAGCGTTGAGGCAAGCTTGTCCGTTGCACTGGCCGCAAGCTAAAGAACATTGTAGCCCTAATTTTCTGCATCCACAGCGGGAACCACAACCATTTTTGCAATTGCAAAATATTACGTTTAGTAGTTCGGCTGGTGCTGGAGGTAATAACGTTCGTATGGGCTCCAGGATTTCATTTTCTAGCATCCAGCCCCATTCTTGAGGTTCTAAGTCCTTCCCTAACCACGTTTGAATCTGGTAGTAGACACGTTTTATGTGTTGATGAGCTGCTACACTTGTTGGTGGAAGTGTTGACAGTTGTACAGGTTTATTTAGTTTTGTAAATTTGATGAATTGCGTGTAGCGGAAATGATCAATGTTGTCCTCAGATTTTGGAGCATTATATAATGCCAACAAGATGCGCACTCCATTTTCTAATAATGTTTGTTTTGGGCAGTTTTCTTATTGAAATACTTCCACCAGTTTATCTAAATCAGGAATTTTTTCCAATGCTCTAGTAACAGTTTTTTTTTTCCTTTTTTAAATAGCGCAGAAGTCGTGTCACAGCCACTGAATGCGTGTAAAAATAAAATGTGCTTTTTAGTACGAGGATATTGGTCAAAACTTTAAGTAGAATATATTTGTGTTTTGACATTGCCTTTGCCAACTTTTTTCAAAAAAATTTCCTGATGATGTGACTGAGTACGTCCAATTAAAATAACGAGCAAATCGATATCTTCTCCTATGATGACAGCAGTCTTTTGATGTTCTGATAAGGCAATAGCTGTGTCAATGATGAGAACATCAGCATCATCTCTGGCTTGTTTTGTTGTGATATTAATAGTTTTAAATTTTTCAACAAGCATGTCGATAAAATTTTTTTTATTAGACCGATTTGATAAAAAATTTTCTTGACTGATTGGCACAACCATTGTTTCGTCAAAACAAACTTCATATGATTTTGAAAGTGCAGCAGTTCTTCTTCGTTGTTCCAGTGCTTTAATATTTTTACTATAGTCCGAATATCCGTCAAATACAACAACAATTGCTGAGCCATAATGTGTTTGTAAATATTTAATGTACTTATTTAAAATAATAGAGAAAGTATCGTCTTTGCTCCATACGATGCGACGCAGAAGAAATCCACCATCGATGATGTATGTTACATTATTTTCTTCGCGCTCTACCTTCAAAACGGTTGGTCGTATGAAAAAAAAGTTTATACGAAAGTTGTAGGGAATTTTATAGCCTACAACTTTTATAATAAATGCAAATCTCATTCAACCGATAGGAAGCCAGATATTCGCGAAAAACCGATTTTTGTGACCTTTGACCTTGAATATCTTAAGACGCGGACACGATAACGATTGTGACTTTTGAGACAACATTTAGAATGACAAAACAAAGGTTCATACCAATTTGCAGCTTATTATCTTTCATTCCGAGGTTGACCCCTTTTCTTACCTAATATGACTGGGCTATAGGCCCCGATTACTTAGAGAAGCTTGAAACTATATATAAATTTATTTATTAACGTGATGTTTTTGACAAAAAGTCTGCATTTTCTACCGCATTTTCCATGGAGAGTTTTCACAAGAGTTAAAATGCTAATGTCGTCGGCTAATGGCGACGGGTATCTCGCTCGTATATATACATATTATTAATAAGTTTCTCAAGTTCTTTAAACATAATTTCAGGAAACTCCCGTTCTATATGACGAGGATGGCGATTACCAAAATGTTTCCTGTATGCAAGTTGTCGACGAATCGGGGAAGAGCAATGTGCTGGATTTGCTGAATATGACTCTTATTAAGTGAGTATTTGTAATGATTTTTAATGCTTATATCTAGGCAACACTGAAAATTGTTGCCAATATTTTTAATGTTTTTCTAAGTAATACCCGTTCCACTCACATCGTCGCCTTCGATGGAACCACTTAGAAAAGCAGTGGGCCCATTCTTCCTTAGCGTTCTCTTCTACCGCGCTCTCACGATGTTTTCTTTTAACAGGCGCTGGTCCTCAGCAGTCGCCCTGAAGTTATTGAAATTTGTAGAATAAATATTTCAGATGTTACACCGCCGAGGGAGAATCCTACCGCTTGGTGACCAGCAATGCACAGGGCAACGACTCGGAGACGGTGACGTGTATATTGTCAAACGAGGGAGATGGTGAGATTTTGTTGTCTCATTTCATTCAGGATAGATGTCGATGTTTTTAAAGTGTTTTCTGTAGTGTGTAATTTTTTCTAGAGTACCTTCACTTTTTAATATATAATTTTAAACTATTCTAACATTTTAATAAATAATTTTCAGATCAAGAGCAATTTATGGTTGTGGATGAAAATAATATATATCTACAAGCTGAATATGCTGAAAACTATGAAAATCCTGAAAACGATAAAAATTAAAATAATGGAAATGATAGAAATCCAAAAACGGCGACTGTGGTAAGTAATTAATATTGTCGTGATGACTTGAGGTACTGAGGAAGAGAGTTTAATAAATTTAATATAGGTATATTGTTAATGTGTAGGCCCAGTGGCTTCAGCGTGCGACTCTCATACCTGACTTTCGTAGGTTCGTTCCCCGGCTGTGCACCAATGGACTCTCTTTTTATGTGCGCAGTGAACATTTGCTCGAACGGCGAAGGAAAACATCGTGTGTCAGGCACAGGAGTCTAATCACCTGGTGCCTATTAGATTTAAAAATGATCACGAAACAGCTTCAGAAATCTGAGGCCAAGATAGTATTTTTAATATTAGGTATTGTTAATATTTGTATCAGAGTGTCCATGGGCGGCGGGATCACTTAACATCGGGTGAGCCTCCTGCCCTTTTGCCGCCTGTTCTAAAAAAAAACGATAGCAAGTGACGTCATCGTACCGACATAAAGAGGAAGGAGAGAATTCAATAAGAAAAAATCTTGACAATCAAAATCCCAGAGGCTCTCTTAGGCTGCCTTTTAATAAATTTACGAAAAAAAGGGTCTACTCCTAGTTAATTTTCTACTTTTGTTTTGAAATAAGTACCCTCTGCCTCCTTTGCCGATGAGTGGGGATGCGTTTTAAAATATGACGTCATCGATATTAACAACTTAACAACTAAAATTAACCCTAAACCTTCTCCTCAGGACCCTCCTAGCCAGCCTTCAGAGGCGTCAACGTAAAGGCCGCAGACGCAAAGGTGAACTGCCACCTCCGCACGAATTATTAACATCGCCGACTTTCAAATTGTATCTGTATTCGTGTAAAATGTGCAATTTTAAATGTAATGCCATAAAGGAGCTGCAGGTGCATCGGGTGAGCGTACACATACATACATATATACTATAAAAAACTATGTACTTACTCTGTTAACATTGCTTACCTATAAAAGTTCTAAGCCAATTTAGATAAACTTTGACTGTTACCGAACGTCATAGCTGCGGCGCCATCTTTGATAGGGCGTGTTTCATTGAAAGTAGTTAAATCCGAGAGTTATTTGAATCTCTAGACTGTTAGAGTTTTTAGATTCGATCAAGTCCTATTTGACCAAAATGCTAGATTTTGATTTAAATAAAGCGGCGTCGGAAACATTCAAGTATCTGTCTGACTGAAAGCCAGCGTGTTGATTAAAAATGTAAAACAAGCCGATTTATTTTAAAGAATTTCTTTTTACACAGTGGTTGTTTCGTTTCGATTGTGGTCTTTGTTGACATTGTAAACATGATTGACGATGAAGCTTCAATTGACTCTCTGATTTAGGTACTTTACTGCGACATAATATATACGCTGATTATATATTATCTATATTTTTTTTAAATCCAGGCCGCTGAACACATCGGAGGGATTTCATACCGCGGCAGGAATTCTACAATAGCTCTGCAATGTCCAAAGTGTCCATACAGGGCGCACACTCACGGCCAGGTGAGCTGACCGAACTATATCCGTCTCTCTCTGTCGCGTGGTCCTGAAAAGATTAAACGGTGATTTTAATTGTCTCAATTCAATTCAATGACAAATTTTGACCCGTTAAATTTGTTTCAGCTGTCCAAACACAACACTCAAAGCCACGTCAAACGCGATACAGGTGTGACGTACGGCGAAGCGATAAATTTGGACACCGACGAAGTGAATGCAGCCGATGTGCTGGTCTGTGGGGCGTGCGGGTTCGAATCCCCGTCGAAGGAGGTTTTCCGGACTCACATACGGAAGGAGCACGGCGCTATGGCTTGTTAATAAATACAGTCGTTTTATTTAGTATCGTAGTAACTTGAAAATAAATTAGTCTACTGGCCTAGCTGTATGAGATGGATTGAATCTTACTGAATTATTTATACAAAATATAACGGGTGTACCACAGGTTTCTCTTCGAGAGCCAATACTATTCAATATATTTGTAAATGATATAGCAATCTGTTTTAAGTAGGTTAACGTAAATTTTAAGATCTCAAGTTTTGTCGTGTAGTAACTATAAGGTACCGACCTGGTGTTGAGTGATTGCCCATGGACACAATGCCAGAAGGTTGAGGCAACCTCTGCCTTGACGTCGGATGAAACTCGGCTACTGAATCGTTCACATTGTGCTTCGGTATGTGGCCATCTATGGCAGCCGCATGTAAGAATTGGTAGGATGCATGTGTTGAAAAGTTTTCTCTCGATGTGCGTGCATTATTTATTTATTATATTGTCATTTCTATTATTGGTCATGGCTCTAGTTTTTTGGATGTTCATTGAGAGACCAACTTCTTTGCTAGCTGTTTTCAGTTCTATAAGCATTTCTTGTAATTCTTCTGCCGTGTCTGAGTGGTCCGGTGAATCAAATGCCTCGCAGTATTCTACAAAGCAACAATGAAATTGGATGTTATATTCTTTGCACTTTTAAGCTATCCGTCTGCATGTGATCCACTGTCGAGTAGTTGTTTGTGAAGGCTGCCCGCTCCTCGCAAATATAAATTGCACATCAGGCTTATGGGCCTATAATTGCCGATGGCATCTCTGTCTTTCTATTTTTTTTATTTTCTCCTTTCTTTTCCCCTTTTGTGCTGACAATACCGAAATTTAGTTTTTGAAGGATTGATATTGATTAAGAAATATAAAGAATTGACGAATTGTTAGAAATACTGTGACCGCGTTGGAATTCGATCGTATGGTAGATTGAATCGATCAACAGTTCAACATAGCACCTGATGAGAGTTCCGAATGACCCATACATATTCCGTGTCTCGTTAGATAGATCTGGTCATCTGGAGTCATCGCCTTATTCGTTACAATAATGAAACACTTTCACTTTGGAACGATAACGGTTTTTTTAATGTATATAATGTTATAATTCTAATGTAACATATTGTGATATATTATATTCGCCACGGCAGAAATCGGTTTTACGTGCGGCTATAGATCTAGGCTTTTCTTTTTCTGTTTAGAAAAATTTCACGAAATTTGGTGTAACAAATGGTCCAAGAGCCCGTGAGTGCCAGACCTTCGTCTTTTTATAAAAGCTGAAATTTTTTCTGTGTGTCCCCAGTACAGGTAAGAATGAAGCTGAGGCAGCGGTGGCTTTGGCAGATAACAGGTAACAAAGGTGTATAAAATTTAATTTTTTTTATATTTGATTCATAATAATATCAAAACTCGCGTTGCTCATTGCCAGACAGTTAGTATGGTTCCAACCCACTGCCGGACACCCTTAAACTATTGTGGCGTCCTCGTCGTCATTGGTAGCTGAAATAAATTATATATTAAATTACAAAAAATGCACTTACCAACTTTTACGTATAGACCGTGTCTATTGTTCTCCGCGGCAGACGGGGGGCGAGGCACGCGCATTCCACAGCGCGCTCCGCCACCAGTACGGCCCACGACTTCTTAAGTGACACACGTACATCTCGCTGCCGACGCCGCGGTTTATTTTTACGAAAAAGATATACATCGTTGAGATCACACAAGTTTTATTATTTTTATATAGTGATATACGACAACGCGAACACTATACTGGTGACCCCGACGTGATAAGAGTAAGAAAAAACTACACGCCACGCGGTTTTAGCACTTTTGTCATGCAAGACGATAACGGTGGGGACACGGACAATATGGAAAAAGGTGCACATGAAATTTTCAAAGTTGGAATTAAAATACCACCATTTTTACCGAATAGACCTGCACTCTGGTTTGCTCAATTGGAAGGCCAATTTTGTTTGGCGGGAATAACGTCAGACACGACTAAATTTTATAACGCGACTAGCCAACTGGACCCACAGTTCGCTATTGAAGTTGCGGATATTATAGAAAGTCCTCCCAAAGACAACAAATACCAAACCCTCAAAGCGGAGCTAATAAGGCGATTAAGTAAACCGCGCGAAGAAGAAATCAGGCAATTTTTAGACAATCAAGAACTCGGCACTAGAAAGCCTTCACAATTTCTTCGTCACCTACAACATTTGGCCGGACCACAGGTACCAGACGAATTTATTAGATCAGCATGGCACAATAGGTTACCCAATAACATTCAACCTATCATTGCATCGCATATGGATATGCCGCTAGAGAAACTTGCAGAGTTGGCTGACAAAATTATAGCCATCGCAGCCCCAACCCCACCAAATGTTTACGCCGCTACATCGTCCTCAGCTAACCAACATGCTGGAAATCCTCCAGACCACTACCTCACCGCCTTAGAAAGCTTGGCCAGGCAAGTTAACGAATTAACCAAGCAAGTTGCTTCCCTGAGCATGCATAATAGCCGATCAAGCAGATCACCACAACGTAGGTATTACAGATCAAGATCTCACTCTCGCTCCACCCAAAGATGGAAGGAAAACAAAATGAATAGCGTGTGTTACTACCACAGAAAATTCGGTGAAAACGCCATAAAATGTCTCACGCCCTGTTCCTACAAGACTTTAAACGCGAACGGCAGCCTGTAGTGGCGGCTAACGACTGCCTTACGCATACTCCTAATGACCGCCTCTTCATCGTCGAAAAGAAAACTAAACTGAAGTACTTGATAGACACGGGATCTGACGTTTGCGTTTTTCCTAAGTCGGCGACCAGAGACCAGCGTCATAAAACTAAATATGAGTTATACGCTGCCAACAACACTATCATAGCTACGTATGGCTACATAGCCTTACACCTGGACCTCGGACTTCGCCGGGACTTCACCTGGAGATTCGTAGTTGCGGACGTCACACGACCCATTATTGGTGTTGACTTCTTGGGCCACTACAACCTATTAGTGGACTGTCGTCGTCACCGCCTCATCGACGGCCTCACAAGTTTGTCCGTCAACGCGCCACGCTGCGCCAACATTTCTGTGGAAACGGTGACCATCAAAACAGTTGCTGGAAACTCCGACTTCCATGACTTACTTCGCAACTACCCAGATGTAACGAAACCTACTGGAAATCCAAAAGAAACCAAGCACCAAACGAAGCATCATATACGTACTACCCCTGGTCCACCAGTCGCAGCTCGTCCCAGACGTTTAGCCCCAGATAGACTGCTTATTGCGAAAAAAGAGTTTGAAGAGATGTACGCAAATGGAACAGCTCGTAGATCAGAGAGCCCATGGTCGTCTCCCTTACATTTAGCCAAAAAGAAGGACGACGGTTGGAGACCATGCGGCGACTACAGAGCACTTAATGCCAGAACCATCCCTGATCGATATCCAATAAGACAGATTAATGACTTTGTTTACCAGCTGTCTGGAGCTAAAATATTTTCAAAGATTGACCTGATTAAGGCCTACAATCAGATACCTATCGCGAATGAGGACATACCTAAAACAGCCATAACGACACCATTCGGACTGTTCGAATTTCCGTATATGACCTTTGGTTTAAGAAATGCTGCTCAAACCTTCCAAAGATTCATCGATGAAGTTCTTCAAGGCCTGGAATTTACATATGGGTATATTGACGACATCCTAGTATTCTCGAAGACCAGAGAACTCCATCTTCAGCACCTTAAAACTGTCTTCGAACGACTTAACCAGTATGGCATCTTAATAAACACCTCTAAGTCCATATTCGGCATTAACGAAGTAACTTTCCTCGGCTACAGCGTCTCGACTGAAGGCATACGCCCCCTCAAAGAGAAAGTGGAAGCTATTACCAACTACCCACAGCCAAAAACAGCAAAACAACTCCGACGGTTCCTGGGAATGATAAACTACTACCGGAAATTCATCCCTGATGCAGCAAAGATACAGGCTCCTCTGAACGATGCCTTAACAGGTAACATCAAAGGAAATGCACCTATCGATATGACTAACCTTGTAACAGCTTTCAATGAGTGCAAGCGCAGCCTATCTCAAGCCACTCTTCTTGTCCACCCTGAAATCAACCTGGATCTAGCCTTATTCACAGATGCTTCAGACGACTCCATCGGCGCTGTCCTGCAACAAAAACGAAAAGGCAACTGGGAACCCTTGGGATTTTTCTCTCGTAAACTGACGACATCGCAAAAAAAATATAGTCCATACGATAGGGAGCTTCTGGCCATATACGAAGGTATCAAACACTTTAAATATATGTTGGAAGCAAGAAACTTTTGCATTTACACCGATCACAAGCCCATCACCTACGCCTTCACAACAAACAGAAGCCAGTGCTCTCCAAGACAATTCCGCTATCTTGACTATATATCTCAATTCACCACCGATCTAAAATACATTCCCGGTAAAGACAACATCGTCGCTGACGCCCTATCACGTGTAGAAGAGATTGTCACCATAAATTACGACGCACTTGCAAGAGATCAGGCTCAAGACCCTGAATTGCAAGCTTTGCTTACCAAAAACACAGCACTACAACTGAAGCAGATCGCTGAAAACCAGTTGTACTGCGATTTTTCCACCAAATCGCCTAGACCGTATATAACACCTGCCTATCGCAAACGCGTTCTTGAAACCATACACCAACTCAGCCATCCAAGCGGCCCTACCACTGCTAAAATGGTAGCTCAAAGATTTGTGTGGCCCGGAGTAAGACGCGATTGCAAAACTTGGGCAAAGGAATGTGTAGACTGCCAACGAAGTAAAGTCAACAAACATACGAACGCACCATTTACAACCTTTTCAGTACCATCAGAACGTTTCGCCCACGTACACCTGGACATTATAGGCCCATTACCATACTCTAATGGCTTTAGATACTGCCTGACAGCAATAGACCGCTTCACACGTTGGCCTGATGCCTATCCACTAGCGGATATTACAGCAGAAACTTGTGCTTCCGCGTTCATTACCAACTGGGTATCTCGTCATGGATGTCCACAAACTGTAACAACAGACAGAGGCTTACAATTTCAATCACAACTCTTCCAAAGCATCACTAACCTGATTGGCGCAGAACATCGTCCCACCACCTCATACCATCCGCAATGCAATGGAATGGTGGAGAGATTACATCGCCAACTAAAAGCAGCCATCATCTGTCACAACAACCCACAGTGGACTGAAACACTTCCCCTAGTGCTACTAGGAATAAGAGCTGCCTGGAAAGAAGATCTGCAGGCATCAGCCGCCGAGCTAGTATATGGAGAACCACTACGACTACCGGGACAATTTTTCTCAACTTCGCTTGACCAGAACCTAAATCCAGCAGACTATACAGCTCGCTTGAGAAATCATATGGCAGCATTAACCCCAACTCCTGCATCAAACCACAACAGTAAAACATTCTATTTGCCGAATGACATACATACTGCACAGTTTGTTTTTCTTCGCCGTGGTCCCGCAAAACGATCACTTGAATCACCATATACCGGCCCATATAAAGTTCTGAAAAGAAATACAAAAACATTTTCATTAGACATAAAAGGCAAAGAAGTTACAGTAACAATAGACAGAATAAAACCAGCTTACCTTACGAAAGAAAACAGAGAATACGACACGACCATTCGTTCACCGATGACCGTACTGCCGCTTCACACCAATCACGATGCACCGCTACCTGAAAAAAAGACTAGAAGTGGAAGATTAGTTAAGTTTCCGGACTACTATCGACCGTGAAACGGTCTCGGCAGGGGAGTGATGTGGCGTCCTCGTCGTCATTGGTAGCTGAAATAAATTATATATTAAATTACAAAAAATGCACTTACCAACTTTTACGTATAGACCGTGTCTATTGTTCTCCGCGGCAGACGGGGGGCGAGGCACGCGCATTCCACAGCGCGCTCCGCCACCAGTACGGCCCACGACTTCTTAAGTGACACACGTACATCTCGCTGCCGACGCCGCGGTTTATTTTTACGAAAAAGATATACATCGTTGAGATCACACAAGTTTTATTATTTTTATATAGTGATATACGACAACGCGAACACTATACTATTATAATTTATAATTATACTTACGTTATATTATAAAACCTAAATTTTATATCGATTTTTTTGATCGAATCCGTTTCGTCATCATTTCTTTTATAGGCAAGTTAGTGGGTATCAGCCTTCCGTGCCTGACAAACGCCGATGACTTTTAGGCTCAAGGCATGTTTCGTTTCCTGGAGATGTTTTCCATCACCTCGAGAATTAAATCCGCATGCATAGGCAAAACCAAGGAAAAGTATGATAGTCGTATTTAATCTTATTCAAATATACATACCAAGAAAGCATAGCAACCGTGTAAAAGTAGTAAACACTAAGCTAATTATCTCTTTCGTTAAATGACTCACGTATATGAGCAAGTGAGACAGCTAATGTACACTCATGTCATATTTTGTGATATCGTTGTAAAATCGTGCTTTTTAAATGAAGACAAGACACTACTTATTGAGTGACGTATAAAGGACAAATTATTTTCTATTTTAGCGCGCATACTTATTTTTATGGCTGTTCGGAAAGTAACCGAACACCTTGCAATTAATTAGCATAAGTACATATAGTTCGCCGCCTGCGCGCGACGCTTTTCTTTATACATCAGTGTGTCATCAACCATCACCGCGATCACTCATTAAATTAGTTTTTAAGAGCAAAGCAATCTTTTATTTAATTATCATTAAAGTGTTCGGCAGCAGCCCGAACATTTTTGGTCTTTCATGCTTACGTACAGGCGGGACCTGAAACGCGAGTTTTCGTGAAAGTTTCGTGTGTACGAAGTGCTAGCACCATTGCATTAAATCAGCAAGTGCGGTGAGCTGCTCCAGCTCCCACACAGCATATATCACAGCATACATCAGTTGCATAGCATAGCAGCATCAGCATTCGTGAGGTGGCCAGGCAGGCTACTCACACAACAGCATCACTTTCTGTGGGCGAGCCAGGCAGGCTTGCTACGCAGCAGCATACAGCATTGACAGCACCGCGCGGGTTCGAGCAACAGCACTACAGTAGCAGTATATCAAGTGAGATCTTTCCATATTACTTTTTAATTCAGCATGGAACTCGATAATCTGATTCAGAATCAAAAAACAACATACGAGGCTCTCGATACGAACGAGAAACTTCGGGAGCTTCTCAGAAAGCAAATCTCGAATTTTAAGGCACAACAAACGAGAGGACAATAAGCAACATAGATTTAAGTAACATGTCCGAAAAATGGGAGTTTGAATACACCCTAAAATCACAGCAGCGCTGGTCTGCTATTGACTCTCTTCACTGGAAGATCGACATGTACCAAGAAGGTGAAGATGAGGTATATCAAAACGTATTTTCTAAGAATGAACGAATATACAACGAGCACATCAAATCAATCAACAGCAAATTATGGTCCGTTGCACATCGCGAATATTCTACGCCCAAAATGGATATTCCCGTTTTTATGGGTAACTATCAGCACTGGACCTCATTCAAGGACCTTTTCCTAGAAACAATCGACCGCAACCCGTCCTTATCTAACGCATAAAGAATGCAGTTTTTGAAAAGCAAGGTAAAAGGTGAAGCCGAAAATTTGATTCGTCACCTACAAATCAGTTCCGAAAACTACACTATATGTTGGGAAATCCTAAATAACAGGTATAATAATCAAAGATTAATATTCACATCACACATGAATATCCTGTTCAGTCTCCCAACCATGCAGCAGCAGTCATTGATCCAGATCAAAAGGATGCACGACACAGTAGTCGAGGTACTTAATAGTGTAAAGAACCTAGGTGTCAACATAAGCACCTGGGACCCCGTCATAGTTCATATTTTATCACAAAAACTCGACACAAAGACCCATGCAGGTTACATTGAATCAGTCAAAAATCCCCGTGAATTACCTATTTTACGAGAGTTTATCGACTTCTTAGAATTGAAATTCACTACCCTAGAATCGTCTCGCAGAAAACAAGACTTTTCGACTCAAAAAACAAAACTAACCTAACCTAATCCAACAAACTTATTATCAAAATCAAAATCGAAAACAGCATTTTGAACATCAACCAACAAACAAAGCTTTCCCACCGCGTCCCATCATGAAAGCGCTTCACGTATCTACAGGTATCAAATGTCCATTATGTTCCCAGGAACACGGAATATTCCAATGCAATAATTTCTTGCAACTGCCATGCGAATTGAAACTAAAAACCGTGCAAAAGTTGCAACTTTGCGCAAACTGTTTGTATTCTCATAAAAATAATAAATGTTATTCAATAAAACGATGTCGTACTTGTAATGAAAATCATAACAGCCTGTTACATGACGCCTTTAGCAAGCAAAAATCAACCATATCAACCGCAAGTACTTCGAAGTCTCACGCTCAACAAAATAGCAACGCGGCAACCAAGCCCCATTCACCCGTGGCAAAGGCAACCGAAGTACTCTTAGCAACCGCAGAAGTCAAAATCACGGCAATTGATGGTTCACAGCAAACAATGAGGGTCTTGATTGACCAAGGATCCCAGATATCATTAATTTCAGAAAAGGCGGCTCAATCATTAGGTTTACAACGGCAAAAATGCAACGGCTCTATCTTTGGAGTCGGTCAAAAGCAAAACAATTGCAAAGGCATGCTCACTATTAAGTGCATGTCGGCGCGAAGCGCCTGTAAATAACGAATCCAGATTAATTAAAGCTGTCATTAAATTATTGAAGATAATGACGTCAGTAATACTGGTGTCATAGATTAGTTTGTTGGCATCTGCCATTTAATTTCGACATTAGAGTCTACACTTTAAAGGCTTCTGCTTGGTTCGACCGCTCAATCGAACTGAGGCTCGCACCAATCAGTTCCTGTATTTATAACAACCAGAATTTGTAATAAACAAGCTTCGTAACATTTCGGGTACTCGTTCCACGACCGAACCCGAATAGACCACAGAGTCAAACAGAGTCATAAGAACGAGTGTCAAAGATTACTTTAATATTTATTGTTATCTAGTCTCCAATATTTAAAATTATGATAAATAACTTTCCATAATAATAATTATGACTATGGAGTCAGAATTATTATCGATCATTGAATAGTGATTAATTATAAGATCTAGCAACATTGACAAGTTAAATGAACTAGTCATATTAACGGTTTTAAAGAGATTTGACTTCGATGTCATTAAATGATAATGACAGTGGCAGCTGACACTAACACGCCATTGCTGTAACATAAATAATAAAGAATATAAAATTACTACAGAATATCATAAAATATGAATCCCAAACATTATTAATATTTTTCGTAACAATATATAAATTTGCGCCGATATGCACGTCTGTAAACGATGTTTACTCATTCGAAACCGAAGTTTTAATTATCAACAACTTAATCAAAAGCTTGCCGACTAACAGCTTCGATACACCGTTTCTACCATATTTAGATAACATAAAATTAGCGGACCCTAATTATAATATAAGCAGACCAATCGATCTACTATTCGGAGCGGATGTCTACGCATCTATAATCTTAAGCGGAATAGTTACGGGCGAAAATCAATCACAACCAATAGCACAACAGACGCGCCTTGGCTGGATTCTCTGCGGAAACATGCCCCAATCATTTCACTGCAACGTTGTACTCAGCAACTTCGAAGACCTGAAACAATTTTGGGAGATCGAGGGTATAACGGAGGAGTCTTCAATGTCCACAGATGATCAATATTGTATTGACTTTTACAAGCAAACATCAAAAAGACTCGAAGACGGACGGTACCAGGTCAGGTTACCAATGACAGATAATTTTAAAGAGAAACTAGGAGAGTCTAAACACATAGCAATAGCACAATATCGGAACATCGAAAAGAAACTAGCTAAGGATCCTAATTTGGCAACAAGTTACAAACAATTCATGCAGGAATATTTAGACTTAGGTCATATGACACTCTGTATAGATAACGAAAGGGCTTCCCCGGAATGTTATCTCCCGCACCACGGCGTGCAGCGTGCCGACGCCGGCAAATTCCTACGCGTTGTTTACAGTGGGTCAGCAAAGACATCGTCTGGGTTCAGTCTTAATGATTTAATGTACAAAGGTCCGAATTTACAAAAAGACTTGCAATCACTAATTTTATCATGGAGACAATATAAAGTCGGCTTCATCGCCGACATAGAAAAAATGTTTCGGAAAATTTTGGTAGATAAAACCGATCAAAATCTTCAAAAAATTGTATGGAGGAATTCACTAGAGGAACCTATCAGATCCTATCACCTTACGACCGTAAGTTACGGGACCAGAGAAGCCCCGTTTCTAGCTATGATGCTTAAGCAGTTAGCAGCCGATGAACGCGAAGGTTTTCCTAAAGCAGCGAAAACTCTGGAAAATCAATTCTGACACATACAGCAGACATTCTAGAAAATCTGGACACAGAGCAGACAGAGCAAATATTCAATTTCAAATCAGAAAACACAATCAAAACCCTTGGACTAGGGTGGTCTCCAGCTAATGATGCATTTACTTTCGAGTGCAGACTGTCCAAGGAAACAACATTAAAATTAACAAAGCGGAAGTTACTATCAGAAATATCAAAGGTGTTTGATCCGTTGGGCTGGCTAGCGCCAGTCGTTACAAAGCTTAAGCTACTTTTCCAAAAAGTTTGGATGGAAGTCAAAGAATGGGAAGACGAAGTATCAGCCGAATGTGTGGATAAGAATCAGAACAAACCTGGAAATTATCAACCAATGCACAGTTCCTAGGTGGGTCGGAAGCGCATTACCAGAAGATGCGGATGGCTTGCAAATCCTAACCCCAGCTCATTTCCTGACGGGAAAGGCAGGTTCAACCATTATACAGACAAAGGAAGATGCAAGGAAAAGGTGGCATCTCACTAGCAAATTATTTACAGACATATGGAAGCAATGGTAATCAGATTATCTCACCCAGCTAATAGAAAGAACAAAATGGCGCAAAAGTTGTAAAAACATTGAAGTTGGAGAAATCGTCCTCATACATGATGCTAATTTACCGCCAGGGAAGTGGGCGATGGGTCGCGTCGTCCAGCGTCACCCGGGTTCAGATGGTCGGGTAAGGATATCAATGGCGATAGGGTTTCTTTCATTCCTGAGCATTATGCCTACTTCTAGATCGGAGTATAATATTACAGAGATGAGCGCCAGCCAATCGTTGTATTTCGACCCCATAACAAACAGTGTACCACGATATGGCCCCGTACTGGCAAGGTGAACAAGCATACAAAAAATTATCAAATCACTTGGACAAACTATGTACTAACATAGAGCATAATCAACAATGCCATATGATTTTACTACAAATGAATCACGACTACTCAGAGTTACAATGCAACAATCAACTTTTATTAACACAGCATTTTACCGAGCACTCCAGACAGCGTCGCGGTCTTATCAACGGTGTAGGTTACCTTGCGAACACATTGTTTGGTGTGCTAGATCAGCATTTTGCAGATAAATACTCTGAGGACATTGAACTAATTAGAAATAATCAACAACACTTGGTAAATCTATGGCGTAATCAAACTTCTATAGTAGAGTCAGAATTTAACTTGCTAAAAAGAACAGAAGCATCGATGGAAATGCAGTATAACATTATAAGTAGTAGGTTAAACTCTCTCGATAAGGCAACAAACGTTTTAAATAAGCAAATACAGAGCATGTCGGAAGTCGAAGATTTTATTATGTCAGCAATGTCGGCTATGAACTTACTTCAGAATCTAAAAAGCATTCAAAATACCCTCTTGGACACCATCACTGACGTTTATCAAGGCCAACTGAACACCCACCTGCTGACTCCCAAGCAACTACAGAGTGAACTGAATGTTATATCAGGACAGTTATCAAAGGATTTAAGCATACCGATCGACAACATACAAATAGACTTATACAAAATATATAAGCTTTTAAAAATAAAAACAAGAATCACTACACAATACCTTATCTTTGAAATACAATTTCCTCTAGTGAGCAGGGACATATACCAGTTGTATCAGATAATACCCATCCCACATCAATTTGGCAAATTAATGACTGAAATAGTCGCCTTATCACAATACGTGTCATTAAATCTAAACAAGGACGCATACATAATATTATCAATCGACGAGTTACAAGGATGAATATTACACGAGGGACATTACTTGTGTGAATTGAAGAGCCCAATTTATCATCTAAGCACTGACGAGAAGTTTTGTGTTTTTAATCACATCAGTAACAGTTGGAAAGTAGCTGCTACAACCTTTTTTTTTATTTTTTTAACCTGGGGAAACCCGATTACGTGCGCCCGCGCCTGGGCAAGTTATTAAGTGGCGCGGGGAGTGTGGGGGTCAAGGCCGTAAAATACGATGACCCCATACCCACTAAAACCACCAGGGCCCACTGTTCGCTATGAGACGAGGGCGGGTAACAGCTAGGCCTTTTCACCGCGCCCCGTCTAGCGACTGCCGCTTTCGCGACTCTCTCTGTTTACTTAACACACATTAAAAAATTTAAATAATTACACACCACACTAGTAATTAGCCCCTTTGTTTTTTTTTACGATTGACCTTCGCTGAGCCACCTGCTTAGAGTCTGCGTCGTTACAACTTACATTTTTGTTAATACTATTGTGATAAGTATATATAGGATAGAAGGTCTTAAAATAGTTACAATAAGTTATTAATACAATTACAATTTAGAAAAAAGTTACAAATTACAAATATTATTGATTAGCTATAATTACAATTAGTTCGTCTTACACATTAATAGCTTAGGCTAGTGATTGTAGGTTCGGTTGGGGCGGCTGAGTATCAGTCATGCTATTTGATACAATTTCTTCCTCTCAACCGCCACCAACCGCACCGTAATTATGATAGAACGGAGTGCAAAAAGCTCATGCACACAGAGCTTGATAATTTAAACTCCAAAAACTAGGAGGTATAGCCGCTGTTGTGTTGGTTGAGGGTCGGTCATGCTATTTGATACAATCCCTACCGCTCAGCCACCAGCGTCGTAACCATGGTTAAATAAAAATATAAAAATAAAAAAAAGAGTAAAGAACTAAAAGTAAACATAAAACATGAAATTTGTTGTTGTACAAAAGTAAAAAAGTTATAACATTAAAATTATGATAAACTATTTAAATGTATTTACAACTAAAATAAAGTAAAAATCTAAGATAAATTTAAAAATGAAGTTCCGCAAGTAAGGCGGATGATAGCCTAGTGTTGTATTATCTAAGTGATATTGTAGAGGGTGTATGCAGTGGATTAATGGGTAAATTAGGGGAAGGAAGGGATGTGAAGATAATCTATGTATTTAAGTGTGCAATATGTGTGGTTTAGTGTGTTGTGTTATTGTGTGTATTTGTTGAAATAACTGTTTTGTATAAAATATGTGTGTAGGCCATATGTGTATATGGAGGCTCCCCAAGAGCCAGTGTCGCGCGCTGAGATCATAATCAACTACAGTGTCTGAGCGAATGTGAAGTGATATGAGATTTAAAATGTGTATTGTGAGTTGTCTGGTGAGGTTTCCTGTAAGCAGCGAAACCTGATATGTGGTGTTGATGATTGGAGTAATTGTGGTTAGGCGTAGTTGACTTTAGCCTCAACGCGGGCGCGCATGGCTCTGACCTTGGGGCAGCTCTCCGAGTCGGCTCGGTGTTGAGTGTCTGTGTTGGTTTTGTGTACTGTGTTGTGTTCTGAGCAGTTGGTGCATTTTGGTGTTAGTTCTTTGCATTCCTTGGTGGAGTGGTTACCTGAGCACTTGGCGCATGTGGGTGACTTAGCGGGGCAGCGACTTTTGGTATGTCCGAAGTTCAGACAGTTCTGACACTGTCTGAACGGTGAAAAATTTGCACAGTGCACCCGCTGCATGTCGATGTTCACCCTGCCGAGGTCGGCAAAGGCTCTCCAGGCAGAGGGTGTAGTGTTAAGGACCGCGTTGTAGAGAGAGGTGTTGCGATTTTTGGCCGTAAATTTTATAGTGAATGTGTGAATGTCTGAATGTTCTGATCTTTGATGGTTTGTACTAGGTCGGTTTCGGAAGTGTATTTTGATATGCCTTTTAAGATGGTCATCGGGCTGATACGTTTCTCATCTTGAGCTTTAATGGTGTTTGTGTTATTTAGCTTAGTGATAGTATGTTTCTTGTGGTCCTCGTTTTCGAAGACCATTTTAAGCTTATTGTTTGAAAGTGGCGTGACCTTAAGCGGTGCATAACCGCCCTCGCGGAAGTGGACAGTTTTACAAATTTGTGTAATCTTTCCGTGGTGTTAAACCCCTCGCCGGAAACAACAATAGAGGGGCCGGTGGGTGCTTTAGGGGCCGTCGCGGCGTTGGCGTAAGTTTTGTTCTTGTTGGGGGGGATGGTTGTGTGTTCAGTGAGTGTAGGTTTGGGAGTGGATTTAAATTGTTTGGTTAACACGCTCATTGCCCTGTTGGACTCCTTGAGGAGCTTGGTGTGTTGGTCTATTTTTTCCATTAAGAGCGTGGTGTTCGTGTTAGTGCTTGTGTTTTCTTTTTGTGATTCATCCACTGCTGCAACAGGGGGTTTAGAGGGGGAGGGAGAGCCGATGTGGGCTATGACTCCGAAGAGTCCGTCGATCGCCTCAGTGATGGCTGTCTCCAGCTCAGTTTTGAGATTCCTGGAGGCAGCGACGGCATCCAAACCCTTTTTCCTGTACTCTCTCGCCATCAGGATGTGAGTAGACTCCGTAAGTTGGACTTTACGGGTGAATGCGGGGCTCAGCATCTCTGCCAGAGTCCGCCGGACGGTAGGATTAGAGGACGAGGGCGAAAGGGTGCTCGGGATCGGTGTTTTGGGAGGGGTTCGGGGTAACATTATTTCGTGATGGGTGGGGGGGTGTCGAAACTGGGTTTGGTCTAGTGGTCTAGAATCGCCTTTAAAAGCCGATTCAAATGATATGTGACTCGGGGGGGTGCGGAGGGGGGGTAAAAATTTTAGGGGAGAGGGGGTAAAAATTTTAGGGAAGAGGGGGTAAAAACTCAAACTGGGGGTTGATAGGTAGGTTTGCGAACGACTGTACGGCTATATTAGTGTTTGCCGTTAGTGAAGAGGCGGTTTGAATGAGCCCAAGCTCGGTGTGTTTCTGTATATGTGAGTGTAGTGTTAAAGATGAGGCTGGTCATCCGCCTTACCTGGTACTTCCGCACAGGATAACTCCTGCACCGCTGCACTGGTGTTGCTGGAGTTTGGGATCGTTTTGAAGCCCGCAACGAGGTCAACACGATGGTGCTGGTGAAGAGGCAGTTCTTGGTGATCACCAGGAATTTTGGCTCCTGATGGAGCTCGTGATGAGTGATGAAGAGGTGAAGAGATTGGTTCCGGTGCAGAAAAGAATTGCGGTTATGATGGTATCAAAGTTATATTTTTAGCTGAAGTGGATCCTGTAGAAACCCTGGGATGAAAGTTGAAATTGCTTGTAACTCGAGAACTGTTCGACTAAAAATGGAGATCTTGGTGCCGTCTGGTGCGCCTGACGACGCCGGTGCTGCTGTATTAACGTTGAAGACCCGAGGGCGTTATAACGCAAAATATTTGCGATAATGCGTTTTTTGAAGTTTTCAGGGGCTGTAAGTGCTCCGATTTCCATAAAAGATATGTCTGTTGATAGCTTATAGTTTTGCGCGTTGTTCTTAATAGTCAAATTATTTGTATCTGTATGGGCTGTAATTTGGCAGCTGAAAGACCTGAAAATCCAGCTTTTCGCCCCTGAAAAATCAGGTGTTGATGCAATTGTAACAATATATATATCAAACGGTGCGTCTTTGAACGCTCTATCTTTCTATGTGAAGAGTGACTTTGTTAAAAATGGGTAAATTATTCAAAATTTTCTGAAAAATTTAGAAAAAATTCAGTATCTCCGGATCTACTTGCTGAAATATTTAGGTGTCGTTAGATAGGCCAGGAAAAGCCGGTTTTGATGGTATAACTTTCTTGAACCAGGTGCGTTTTCTTCCTGAAGTTTGAACGCGAAAACCGGTTTTCCGGTCTTTTCAGGATCTGGTTGGCTTCCGATTTTCAGGTGTTATATATCAAACGATAGCTGAAGTAATTGCGCACAGTTCTATGTATATCTTGTTGAAAAATGCTGAAGCGCCGTGATTTGGCGACTGAAAAACCGCAACCGCAAAAAAAAATTTCAGTCGGATTGATGTGATATTGGTATCAAACGACGCGTCTTGAAAAGGGCTATCGTTGATGTGTAAAAAAGATATGGTCGTACATCGATATAAAAAGTTATTAAAGATTTACCACTAAAATGTCTGCCAAATCCACAAATATGTGTCCTTGTCGACCAAAATATAGTCGAAAAACGCACCACACTGCGTTCTATCTATTAGAACTTACTTAGGAATTTAAACTGTACTAATTATATTTTTAAAGTTCAATCAACACAAATTTTTAATGTTTTTTTTTTTTAGTTAAAAAAAAAATCGAAAAAAGACAAATTTAAAAAACTGAAAAGGACTACACGAAAGAGCGGAATTTTCCGCGTCTTTTGATGTATAACACACTGCACTTAGTACGCGGGAACTATTTTTAAAGATTTTCCGAAACTTTGAAAGGGCGCGGAGCGACGTGGAGGCGACCGTTTTACTTGGCGTCTGGACGCGGACTGGTTAGGTTAGGTTTTTTTTTTTTTTTTTTCTAATTTATAGTGGGCCTACCTCCCCGGCGACTCTCGCCCCGGGGCCGAGGAAGCTAAGCTATTTTAATATATATTGTAGTTCCATTTATTTAAAGTATACTGTTTACAAAATAATTGTAGGTTGGGTGGTTGAGGGTCGGTCGTGCTATTTGATACAGTCCCTTCCCTCAACCACTCTACAGATTCCGCGTCTTATTTCCTAATTAAATCTAACTTAATTCTAACTTTTAATTAAAGAGGATAACAAAAATAATGGTGAAAAATAAAAATAAAGATACAAAAAAGAGAAAAAGATATTTACATTATTTAATTTATTTTGCATCGTTGAAATCTTTAAGTTAATTATAATTATAAATTAACTTAAAGATTTCAACGATGTTAGGTTTTTTTTTTTTTTTTTTGCACCTAATAGGCCTACCTCCCGGGCCGTTGGCTAAGCTAAACCTCCTTTCTCGCATGCGTCCTCTTAATAATTGACAACACAGTAGTAAATTTTATTAGGTTTTTCACAGATCAAGATTCAATTACAACTTAAAGTATTCCTTTACAATATTTCAACTTATCTAATTTTCTTCTCATTTCTATCCTGAGACGTGGCCCGCGAGGCGGGCGGCCTTTACTTCTCCGTAAGTATCATCATAATACCCATTAGCAAGTGGGCGCCGGCCGCCTCGCGGTCCCCGCCCCGGCCTTTCTTTCATTAATTTCCTTTCTGTAATTTTTGAACTACAGTCCTCCAGCTGCGATCCATTGCAAGTCAGCGTGTCGGGCAGTCCCCCAAGATTGATCGCCCCGCTTGTAATCTGCTCCAGGTCGCACCTGGAGGAGGCAAAAATGAGGCATTCTCTAACTAGGTGTGTATAGATGGCCAGGTCAACCTCCGGGTTCGCCGTAATAGCTACGCAGCAGGTATTCACAGCGAGTCCTTCGGCACCCGGGACCTTCCTCAGTTTGGATCTCCGAGCGACGCTGATGAGCTCCGCCCTTGTTATTGGCACTTCATCAGGGCTTTTACCCCGTGAGCTGCAAGTCTTTTTCTCTTCCGCTCTCCTTATTATTTGGTTGATGTCATCATCAAACTCAAGATTTTTAGACGGGAGGAATTTCTGTGTCAGCAGCTGCACCGGTTCTTTGAAGTTCCATGCACTGCCCTTTTCTGTACGCGTGGATTCCTCCCAGTCTGCGTTTTTTGTTTTGCGGGTCGCTTTGTTGTCTCTGATATTGTTTGCGCCCTCGGCTTTTTAACAATACGCGTAGCTCAGCCTCGCCGCTTTGTCCCACCCCTGTCGGGTTGGGCAGCTCTGGCTGAAGGCTCCGTGCTCTGCGTCTCTTCCCTTGATATCTTTGCAGTTAATGCAGCTGGGAGGCTTCCCTTCCCCGAGGATCTGGCAATCGGCCCTCATGTGGGCTCCTCCACAGTGACTGCACACCTCTGTCTCTTTTTTACAGAGTCTGCGGGTATGCCCATACCCCAGGCACATCGTACATTGGACCAGAGGGGATTGGTCCTCTACCCAAACCCTCTGCAGGTCCACGTGTATTCTGCCAGCCGATGTCAGAGCTTGCCAGAGTTTAGGCGTGACCTGCAGGACCACGTGGCTCTCCAGAGGGTTTCTTGCCTTCCTTCTGTACTTTTCCACTAGGTTTAGTTCTCGTTCCTCCAGGTGCGCATTCACGTGTTTGTTCTGGTTCTTTAGGGCCCGGGCAATATCCTCGGTGGTGTTGCAGGTCAGTAAATTTATTATTTTTACGAGAGGGTTTTTGTTTGATGTATCTTTCACCTCCATCTCTCTGCCCAGTTTTTCCTTTAGTTTGCTCCTCTCTTCCTCCGTCCTGCAACCCACAACTACCTTCCCGTCTCTTGCTTTTCTTATTTTTTGCACTTGCCAACCTTCCTCCTTCGCGTTCAGCAAGTGCCGAATATTCTGCATCGTCTCCTCTGCCGTGTCGGTCGCGTTCTTCGGCGCCACCACGACAGAGTGCAGTGCAGATTTGTGACCCGGGCCCTCTGTGTTGTATTTGCCCTGACCGAGATTTTCTTTTGTCGCTTCGGCGTACGACTTCATGCTTGCTACCCAGTTGTTTTGTCTTTCCATGTCCTTCTTTTCCTTCTCCTCAAACTCTTTCCTTATCTCGGTCAGGATACATTCATCTTTCTTTTTTGCCAGATTCTCTATACCTTTCCTACATTTCTCCAACCTACTATTTTCTGCCTCCAGTCTTTCAATTTGCGTTTCTAATCTGTTATATATTTCGGTTTCTTTGTCTTTTCCTTCTGTCGTTTTTGTTGAAGTTTTTGTTGGGCCTCCCGCCAGCTCCACTTCGGCTTCCTTTATGAGTTGGTACAGCCGCTTCACAGCTGACTGTACCCCTATCTTTATTTCTGTTTTGATATTGCGGGACTCCGCCAAGTGGGCCATGGCCTTGAGGTAGCAATTTTTTGCTTCTCTTTCCCTGGCTTGAGCGGGAGCAGGAGACTTACCTGCTCCTCCCGCCCCAGCCAGAGGATCTTGTTTTGCTGCCTCAGGGGCCTGGCTGGAGGCCGCCTCCCACGTATCAATACTGCGCCTGATAGCAGGTGCCGTTTGTTTGCATTTGGGTGGAGTGCGAATGCCCAACATTTCGCCTATTAGGATTGTCACGTGAAATTAAATAATTTAACCTAAGGTCTACTCCCAATAGGGTAGTAGCCGTGTCAATTTTAATAATATTCTTTTAAACAATAATTATCTTAAACTATACTTAATCTAAGGCTACTCCCAATAGGGTAGTAGCCGTGTCAATTATAATAATATTTTTATTTACAATAATTTGTCTTATATCTATACTTAACCTAAGGCCTACTCCCAATAGGGTAGTAGACAGGTCAATAAATAATTTACTGTTACAAACTATTTTAGAGTAGGAATTTAGTAAAGAGAAATAAATAAAACAGCTGAGTTAGACAATGGTGCGAACCGCTCATATCTTGGAACAGACAGGGGCGATATATTTATTATAACAGACTACATTGACAGATACAGATTACATTGACTGATACAGATTACATTGACTGATACAGACTACATAATATTAAGTGGATGCGTTCAGTTTAACATCCTCCCTTGAACGCAAACCCATAGCGATGAGGAAGTGCTGGTGTTTGGGCTTCGGTAGGGCTTTGGTGAGGCAGTCAGCAACCATCGAATCAGTGCCCACATATTCAATCTTGACATCACCACATTCAACTTTGTTCCTCAGATAGTGGTGACGAACATCAATGTGTTTACTCCTAGCATGATAACTGTAAGTACCTGTAAGTTTAATAGCACTTTGATTATCACAGTACAAAGTAATAGGTGTAACCTTTAAAGAAGGCCACAGTTCACAGTGCAACTGTCTCAGCCACATAGCTTCTTGAGTAGCAGCTGAGAGCGCCATATACTCTTGCCTCAGTAGTAGACAAGGCAACAGTTTGCTGCCTTTTTGAATTCCAAGATATCGCTGCACCCTGGAAATTAAAAATGTATCCAGTACATGATTTTCTGTCTTCAGTACAGGAAGCCCAATCAGAGTCTGAGTATCCAGTGATTTCTTCATCAACATTACTTTTGTATACAAGCTGTAGATACTTTGTACCTTGTAAGTATCGAAATAACCTCTTAACAGCATTCCAATGCTCTTCTGTATGAGAACTATTATATCGACATAATGTATGCACTGCATAGCATATATCTGGCCTTGTTCCTTGTGAGATGTATAATAAGCAGCCAGTGGCTTCCTGGTAAGGTATACTTTCAAATTTTTCAGAACTTGAAAATTTTATATTCGGTTCCATTGGAGTTCCTACTGAGTTACATTGTTCCATACCAAAACGTCTTAATGTATTTTCTATGTACCTAGTTTGATCAATGGCTATTCCTTCTGAACTGTATGAAATACAAAGTCCAATATAACAATAAGCAATTCCAAGCTCATTCATTTTGAAATTATTCTTCATTTTTATTCTGACAGAGGAAGGTAGGCATAGCTCTGTGTTTTCTAGGCCTTAAATTAATTGTGTTTATAGGTGATTCACTCCTGGATATAGAATGCTCCGGGACATAATCATCATCACTTGCACAGACTGCACTATCAATTTCCTTTAAAGTCATGTCAGTAGTATCATCTAAATTATCTTCATTTATAACTACTTGCGATTCAGTAAGTGGTAGAAAAGCAAAATCTTTATTTACACTTTCTTCTAGGAAGATTACATCTCTGCTTCTCATTACTTTTCCTTCAGTTTTGTCAAACAATCTATAACCCTTGGACTCTAAACAATAACCTACAAATATAAGCTCTTTTGACTTACAGTCCCATTTTAACCTCTTCTCCTTTGGCACATGCATCATAGCTCTGCAACCAAACACTTTAATGTTACTGATATTAGGTTTAATGCCGGACCATAATTCCTCAGGAGTTTTATATTGTAAAGACTTTGTTGGTGAGCGATTGATAACATATGCAGCGGTGGCTACTGCCTCAGCCCAAAACTTCTTAGGTAGGCCAGAATTAATAAGCATACATTTAGCACGTTCTGTTAAAGTTCGGTTCATCCTCTCACTCATGCCGTTCTGTTCGGGGGTATAGGGTATAGTGAGTTGACGTTTGATACCAGAATCCCTACAAACCTTATCAAATGCTTCATTGACATACTCCTTTCCATTGTCAGATCTTAGTGTTTTAATTTTAGCATTTAATTGATTCTCTACTAGTAGCTTAAAACTTTAAACTTTTCGAGTACTTGTGATTTAGAGCTGATAAAGTAAACAAATACCTTTCTAGACCAATCGTCGACAAAAGTGACATAATATCTGGCACCACCGAGAGACTTTTCCTCCATTGGCCCACATACATCTGAATGCACCAACTCCAGGAGGGCGGAAGCCCTTGTGCCAGCATGTTTGAATGGTTGCCTTGTTTGCTTACCTTTTAAGCAAGTATTACATACCACATGCTCCTCTCTACTTGATTCTATATCTGCTCCATCTGTAGACTCATTAAGTTTCTGAAGATCATTATAATTTAGATGACCCATCCTTTGATGCCATAGATGTACAGATGACATCAAAGCATAAGTTTCATTATGAACCACATATAAATTGTTCTTTATATATCCAGTGAGAATTAATTTAGACTCTTTATAAACATTACATGTATTCTTACTAAATTTTACTTGACAGTTATTCTGTGTCATTTGGCGGACTGACAGAAGATTAACAGCCAAATCTGGCACATATAAAACATTTTTTACTTGTATTGTACCAATTTTTAATTCACTTTCACCATCATATGTTTCTATATTTACTTTACCACAGCCTTTTACTGTTAATATTTTGTTGTCTGCAACTTTAATGTTTGTTACTAAAGCAGGTCCGTAGTCATAAAGCCAATCTCTCTTGTTTGTCATGTGCATTGCAGCTCCTGAATCAATGTACCAGCATCCACTCTCTAGGCCTGGTGAGGCTGGAAACGCTGCAACATAGCTAGAAGAAGTATTAATAGTTTCAGACTTATTCTTTTGATTTGAGCTGTTTGAGGCACAAAATTTGGCTAAATGACCATGCCTATTGCACCTAAAGCACCTGGGACCTTTACTATTTGCTTTAGAACCTGAACATTTACTATTCTTTGCCTTGCCTTAGTAGAAATTTGAAAAAAAAACAGATGAGTTGTCCGGAGACTTTACATCCTGTAAAATCTTTGTTTTAACTAAATCAGCAGTGATGGACACACCTGAGCTTTCCATAGCCATAATCATAGGACTATATGACTCTGGTAACCCGGCTAATAATAATGTGCCGAGCCACTCATCATCTACAATGAATTTTATATTACGAAGCTTGTGTGCACATGTGATGATTTTGTTGACATAGTTCTCAACACTACCACAACTTTCCAGATCTGTTGTAATTAGTTCTCGCAGAAGACCTACCTTCCTCAACAAGCCGGAGTCATCAAAAGCCTTTCTCAGGTTATCCCATACCTCCTTAGCCGTGGTGGCATCCTGGATATGAACATAGTTCATAGGGTCAACTAGAAGGACTATTTTTGACCTTGCCTTCGTATCTTCGGTCTTCGTAAAAGCCATGCCCGATGTCTCGACACATTTCCACAAATCTTCATGCTCTAAAAAGGTTTTCACCGCGAAACTCCATGTAGGATAATTATCACGGCCCGCCAAACGATCAATTTGAGCAAAACGGGGGTCCGCCATTGTAAGCTGAAAAGTTAATGACGTCGCGACGTATCACGAAATCAATTTGCATCAACGTGATGCCTATCACTTTATAAATCCTACTTCCCTATTTCTATCCGGGCGTCTGGGCCCATAACCTGTTACAAACTATTTTAGAGTAGGAATTTAGTAAAGAGAAATAAATAAAACAGCTGAGTTAGACAATGGTGCGAACCGCTCATATCTTGGAACAGACAGGGGCGATATATTTATTATAACAGACTACATTGACAGATACAGACTACATAATATTAAGTGGATGCGTTCAGTTTAACATTTACAAACAATGAAATATTCTTAATTATTAATTTCTATGGATTTTTGTCAAATTAATTATTATAATTTCTTAAAACTTATTCTAATGGCTGTCCCAAAAGGGTGGCAGGCGTCAATTTTTATATCCTAAACTTATTCTAAGGTCTACCCCCAAAAGGGTGGTAGCCGTGTCAGAACACTTATATCTAAGAGGGGTTTCCAAAAGGAGAACCCCTGTCACTTAACCTAATATCACAGTCCTGGTACCTTCGGGAGCGGTGTATCACTTGTTTTAATAAAAGCGCGCGAAAGGACCGCCTGACCTTGCCTTGTTTGTATGTGTGTGTGTGTGTGTTTGTGAGCCGTAGCACGTGTGTACCTGTTCGGAGGATCCGCTGCAATCAGCGGAGTCGAATAAGGTGCTACACTTGAGTTCCTGAATTTGTATGTGTGTATGCCGGTGTGTGTGTGTGTTAACTCGAATGTAGAAATGGACAGCCGCAATCTTCTCCCCGAGTCACGAGGAGTTGAACCAGCCGTCACACTTGTGTGTTTATGTGTGAATTGTGTCTTAGTGTGTTTGTGTGTGATAACTATGTGTACGTGTGCTTGAGTGCGCTGTAAACGTACTCAGTCGACTTTGCTTTTTGCGGGGAGTCGAAAGAGCCGTCACACGTGTATGTTCCGTGAGGTTGCAATTTTTCAACCCCAGGGGGTGAGGTAGTAGGGCGAGGGGGGGGTCCAAGGTACAGTGCACGCGACACGTCCCTATAACCCTTTTTTACCCTAATTAGGCCGAAAATGATATTATTTTTAACCTAGCGTGCACCGTTTTATCTAAATTTGATACTACTATAATTTATTAAATATTTTATTAATTAAATTTTGAAAGTTATTTTAAAAAATTTAGTAGGGTTCAAACCGGCGGTCAAAACCCAGTATACTATGTATACTGGATCTGACCTTAAAAACGCGCTAAAATGCACCGTTCCCGAGTTATCCCGCACTTTTCCCCCGTTTTATTCCCGGGCCTCTGGAGCCGCCAATATTGATCAAATTTTTTATACGAATATACCACGTGCCACGTGGTCCGGAGAAAATTTTTTCCAGGGGCCTCAGTTTTTGAGGGAAAAATCGATGAGATTGGTTCCTTTAAATAGATCTCCGCGCGGCGCTTCTGATGATGTGCAGAACGGCTGGGGTCCTCGATCTTGTTCTCGAGCTATTCTTCTTCAAAGGTGTATAACCTTTTTCAGATGTGGTTATACATCAATAAAAAATTTTCCCCTTGAGAAAGTGGAAGACCAAAACCTCCGCCTTATGCAGATTTTTGCGGCGCTTCTGATGGTGGTTTTTGTTTCTTCAAATTTTGTTTCTGTCTGTGACCACGTGCCACGTGGTATTTTCTTCTTTTCAAGATTTCTCTAGATTTTTTAATCGCAAAAATCTGAGTGATATGTCAAAAGAAGCGGCTTGACAGCCTCTTTCTGACCGTGTAAAAATAACGGTAGGTTGTCGCTTTAAATTTCTTGCCGCACGCACTTATGTGTAGAATTTTTATTGTTTTTAATGTTTTTTACACTTTTTGGCACTGTTTTGAAATTTTTATAACACGTGTTATATATCACTAAATTCACGTCAGATGACGTATTTCACTGTTTAATTCACTTCGAAAAACCTATTTTTACGATTTTTCAAAGGCGGAGCGGCACGCTTTCTGACCGATCAGGGCGGCGGTTCGACTGCGACTCAAACGATGTTAGGTTAGGTTAGTGTATCACCCCCCCCCCCCCCTCCGCGGACGAATTTACCCGCGGCTCCTAGGCTTGTCGTGCCGGGGTGGCTTAGTACCTGGAACGACTGCAGCAATGCCGTCGTAAAGGGGAAGCAAATAAGGAGGTATAGGCTGGCCTTCACTTCGAAGGCTAGTCTCTGGAGAGGGCATCAGCGCCCAGCGGAAAGATTTCCGTGAGCCCTTAGCAAGCTGGAGAGATCATTTGATCTCAAAGGTGAAACTGAGGGACTTTTACTTATTCGACGTTCCCGACTGGTGTTCTTTTGAGTGTGCCGGAGGCGGCCAGGGAAGGGGTCTGCTTCATAGCGCTACTGCGTACTTGACTCCGGGCCTCATCTGCTCTCGACTCTTTCTTTTCTAAGAAACGTGCTAGATGCGGTGTAGCTTCATGCCACGCGAACTTACGGGGTGCAAACAATAATCTCGGGAGAACCAATATTAAATCTGTTGTTGTTGTTCTCTTCTTGGGCCAAA
Organism: Pieris rapae; assembly: GCF_905147795.1. Taxonomy (NCBI): domain Eukaryota; kingdom Metazoa; phylum Arthropoda; class Insecta; order Lepidoptera; family Pieridae; genus Pieris; species Pieris rapae. The sequence goes on along the minus strand of NC_059533.1, from coordinate 715,719 downwards.
GTGCAGTGGAACGATGGATAGCCGGCGGAACCGGCAATTATTGGATATACCTTTTGGCGATATATTCAGCGTATGGCTGCGAACGCTCGAATACTCTTCAGCTTGTGATTGTTCTGTGTTCAATTGAAGGAGAGGCCTTATTGGGCAACAAGAGGAAGGAAACCTTGATACAAAAATCCCCTAATGTTCGGCGCTGATGAGCGTGGCGTCGGACACCTAATCCCCTCTATGAGGAATCTTGCCCATGCTCCTCCGGGATACTGCTAGTTCTTGGCTGCTCCTCCACCGATGCCTTGATGTCCTTGACTTATTTATTTGTTCGGCGATCTCCGTTAAAACGTTAAAACGTACGTTACCCGGCAAATACTAACACTATTTCACAATGAAACACGTATATGTTATTCCCGGCAACTATGGAGATCCTACCGGCTGCGCCAGTAAAGGAACGGCAACGGACTTTTCGTTAAAAAAAATAATTTATTGAAATGCACAGAGTGACAGCTCTTAATTAAAAACTAAACAATAATCAACTTAACTTCTATATGCTTACCAATTTATACATTAAAAATTACTTACTAGGTATTTGCTGTTGCTGACACACAACCTACATTTGGTTTAGTGCTAGCAAAGCGTATATCGGTAGGGTTAGTACACTTAACTCGGGCGCCCGTAATCGGGTTTCCCCAGGTTAAAAAAAAAAAAAGGTTAGGTTAGGTTAGGTTAGGTTTTTTTTTTTTTTTTTTTTGCACCTAATAGGCCTACCTTCCCCGGCTACTTTATCGCCGGGGGCGTTGTCTAAGCTACCCATCCGTCCTTTCTCACATTCATCCTCTAAATAATTTAAAACACAGCTTTAATTTTTATTAGGTTTTGTACAGATCAGAGTTTCAATTACAACTTTTTTAAAATATTCCTTTACAATATTCCAACTTATCTAATTTTCTTTCCATATCTATCCTGAGACGTGGCCCGCGAGGCGGGCAGCTTTCACTTATCCGTGAGTATCCTTATGATACCCATTAGCAAGTGGGCGCCGGCCGCCTCGCGGTCCCCGCCCCTCCCTTACTTCCATTAAATTTGGCGGTTCTCTTTATTATTTTTAAGCAAAATTCCTCCAGTTGCGATCTGTAACAGGCTAGCATGTCGGGCAGTCTTTCAAGACTGACCACCATGCCTGTCATCTGTTCCAGGTCGCATCTGGAGGAGGCAAAAATAGGGCACTCTGTAAGTAAATGCGGGATGGTTTGTTCCACCCCGCTGTCGCACTCGCATTCAGGTGTTTCTTTTAATTTGAAACGGCACAGGTACTCGGCAAAAGGCCCGTGGCCTGTGAGTATCTGTGCCATTTCAGGGCTAAATCTCGCTTCTCTCAGTTGTTTATAAGCGCTCGCAACATTTTTCAGAAAAATCTTTGTTATTCCGCCCGTAGTCCCTTCTCTATATCGTTTGTCCCATTCTTCTATCGTTTTCCGTCTTACTTCTTTCCTTATGAACGACAGCGGGTACTCTACGTGGACTGCTTTGACCTTAGAGGTCTCCGCAGCGGCCCTCGCGAGTTCGTCCGCCCTCTCGTTCCCCTCCGTGCCGACGTGCGCTTTCACCCAGTGGAGTCTTATGTTTTGGCCCTTTTTTCGGCTCTCCACCAGGTGGCTGCGGATCTCGACTACTCGGGGGTTCCGAGAGCGTCCGCCCGCGATGGCCTCGAGCGAGGACCTCGAGTCGCTGCAGATGTTCACGTCAGTACCCGCTGCCGTCGCCTCCCTACTGCACCGACGAGAGCCGCTAGCTCTGCTTGATACACGGTGCAGTAAGGGGCCATCTTTATCTTCTTCCATTTTCGTTCTCTACCTCCCTCCCATTTGGTCCATGCCGCTCCGACTCCCTTCTCTGTCTTGCTCCCGTCTGTGTATATGGCTGCTATGTTTCCGTTTTGTATTGGGCCAGGGTCAGTTGTGATGGCGAAGCTTATATCTGGTCTTTCCGCAGGATGGGGTTGTTCTATCGCAGGTACGGCACGCTCAATCCGGTCTCCTTCGCGTATAAACGGGGATGACCCCCTTCTGGCCTCAAACATCGCGGCGGCTTCTTCCACCCTGAGGTCGAGGGGCAGTATCCCCGCCAATAGCGTCGCGGAATTTAGCGATGCCGTCCTGTACGTTTTTGCGATCTTCTGTCCGAAGGCCCGTTGCACCGTCTCCAATTTTTTCTTTGTGCACATTTTCTTTACTGTCGGTGCCCAGGCTGCCGACGCGTATGTTACCGTCGGCTCAATGACGGCTTTGTACACCTGGAGTACCATGTCTCCCGTCATTCCCCATTCAAGCTTCGCCATTCTCGATACTTTTTTATATATCTCTGCCGCTTTTCTGGTGACATTATGCACGTGCTTGTTGAACGTGAGCCCTCCGTCTATTGTCAATCCCAGCAGTTTTATTTCTTTCTCTATGGCTATGTCTTGTCCGTTCATCCTTATTATTGGGGTATCGAACTTCAATCTTCGCGTCAGGACCATTGCCTTGGTTTTTTGTGGCGCGAAGTTGAGCTTGTTCTCGATACCCCACTTTCTCACGTACTCGAGGGCTACGTTTGCTCGTTGCGCGATCGAGTGCGTGTCTGTTCCACTGAACAGCAGCACCACGTCGTTTGCGAATGCCTGTGCATAAGTCCCGTCCTCTTCCAGTTTGACCAGTAGTGGGTCGAGCAGGATGTTCCAGAAGGTGGGGCCGCTAATCGAGCCCTGAATGCATCCCTTTTCAGGTCGCCTCACATGCTCTCTGTTTGCGTAGCGTACCACCACCTTCCTGCCTTTAAAATAGTCCTCCACTACTAGTCTCAATTGCTTGGGACAGTCTTTCTTTGATAGTTGGTACTTGATAGCTGGCCACCATGCGTTGTCGAAAGCCCCCTCGATATCTAGCGACACCATCAACACTATCTCTTTGTTTTCTATGTGGCTTCTCGCTTTCGTCAGGATATCGTAAAGGGCATCCTCCGTGCTCTTTCCTGGCATAAATCCATACTGCCTCCTGCTCATCTTGGGGAGTAGGCTGTGTCTAATTCTGTTGATCATTACCTTCTCTAGTATCTTCCCCATGACTGGCAATAGGCCTATTGGACGGTAGGATTTGGCGGCCGTATAGTCCTCCTTCCCTGGCTTCCTCAGTACCACTATCGTGCATTCCTTCCATAGATCAGGGAAGCATCCCACTTCGTGGCATTTATTAAAGATGGCCAGAGGAACCTCCGAATTCGCCGTGATAGCTGCGCAGCAGATATCCGCAGTGAGTCCGTCGGCACCCGGGGCCTTCCTCGGGTTGAAGCTTCGAGCAGTGCTGATGAGCTCCGCCATTGTGATTGGCACTTCATCAGCGCTGCTTCCCCGTAGGCTGCTAGTCATTTCCTCAACCGTTTTCCTTATTCTTTGGTGGATGTCATCATCCATCTCACAATTGTCAGGCGGGAAGAATTTCTGTGCCAGCAGCTGCACCGATTCTTCGGAGTTCAACGAAATGCCCTTCTCTATTAGCGTGGTGTCTTCCCTGATCCCTTCCGCCTTTCTTATTACTTTGTACATTCTGTCCCATAAGCTCTCCCCTTCTTGCTTCGTGCACAATATCTTCCACCCTTCCTTTTGAGCCCTTTCGATCTCTTCTTCGTACATCTTTTTTGCCTCCAGGTAGGCAGTTACTACGCACTCTCTTCTCCTTGGAGCTGCGTATGAGATCCTTTTCTTTTTCCTTACCATGTCCTTCTTAAGGGCCTCTATTTCCTTGTTCCACCAGGGTGGTTCGAAGCTTTTCTTTCTTTGTTTCAGTTTGGGGATATGCTTCTCGGCGGCTTTTATTATTATGTTTGTATATTTCGTTACTGCGTTGTTGACCCTGGCCTTGGTGTCCAGTACTTTTATCGTTCCTTTGTCTAATCCTTGTTGTGTCAATTCCGTTTTTATTTTCTCTTTAAATTCCTCCCAGTCTGCGTTTTTTGTTTTGTATTTGCGGGTCGTCTTCGGAAGGGTGTGCGTTTGGGGTTTTTGAAGGGCTGTAGTCATAAATATTGTGTTGTGATCCGAACTGGTAATTGATGTGTCAACCCACCATTTCGTTACCTTGCTGAGGAGGGCCGTTGTACATACTGTGATGTCGACTGTACTCGTGTATCTACGGCCCCCTCTAACGGTGTCGAAGGTGGGTGTGTTTCCACAATTTAAGATGCTCAGCCCCTCTTCATCAAGGAACCCTCGTAGTTCCTTTCCTCTTGTGTCTTCGTTAAAAATAAAAAATTTCGTTCCGGCTCCCCCACCACTCACTCCATGCGTTCACGTCCCCTCCAATCAGTACCATCTTGGTTTTTAACTTTCTCGTGAAGCCTCTTAACTGTACGAGGTATGGTTCGATGGGTTCATCGCCTTCGAAGTACACTGATATTACCCCTAGTTCCCAATTGTCCGTTGTCAGGACGGCGGCCACTATGTTTTCGGTGGTGAGTGATTTGTCTTGTGAGACCTCGATGTGTTCATCGAAAACAAGTACCGCCGCCTTCACCGGTTTCTTCCCTGTGGGAACGCACTGCACTACTCTATACACAGGGCTTTCTGCCATCTGTTTATTGGCCCCTGTGTACGGTTCCTGGAGTAGTGCTATCTTTACCTTCCTACCCCTCGCTTCCTTTATAAACTCCTGGTTCGCGATTCTCTTTCTTCCAAGGTTCGCCTGTGCCAGGAGAAAGCCGGTGTTTATGTTGGAGCCCTCGGCTTTTTTAACAGTACGCGTAACTCAGCCTCGCTGCCCTGTCCCATCCCTGCCGGGTTGGGCAGCTCTGGCTGAAGGCTCCGTGCTCTGCGTCTCTTCCTTTGATTGCTTTACAATTAACGCAGCTGGGAGGCTTTCCTTCCCCGAGGATCTGGCAATCGGCCCTCATGTGGGCTCCTCCACAGTGACTGCACACCTCTGTATCTTTTTTTTTTTTTTTTTTCAATTTCTGCGGGTATGTCCATACCCCAGACACATTGTACATTGGACCAGAGGGGATTGGTCCTCTACCTAACCCTCTGCAGGTCCACGTATATCCTGCCAGCCGATGTCAGGGCTTGCCAGAGTGGTTAGGTTAGGTTAGGTTAGGTTTGGTTAGGTTCCCCCCCTCCGCGGACGAATTTACCCGCGGCTCCTAGGCTTGTCGTGCCGGGGGGGCTTAGTACCTGGAACGACTGCAGCAATGCCGTCGTAAAGGGGAAGCAAATAAGGAGGTAAAGGCTGGCCTTCACTTCGAAGGCTAGTCTCTGGAGAGGGCATCAGCGCCCAGCGGAAAGATTTCCGTGAGCCCTTAGCAAGCTGGAGAGATCATTTGATCTCAAAGGTGAAACTGAGGGACTTTTACTTATTCGACGTTCCCGACTGGTGTTCTTTTGAGTGTGCCGGAGGCGGCCAGGGAAGGGGTCTGCTTCATAGCGCTACTGCGTACTTGACTCCGGGCCTCATCTGCTCTCGACTCTTTCTTTTCTAAGAAACGTGCTAGATGCGGTGTAGCTTCATGCCACGCGAACTTACGGGGTGCAAACAATAATCTCGGGAGAACCAATATTAAATCTGGTGTTGTTGTTGTGTTCTTGGGCCAAAGTGCAGTGGAACGATGGATAGCCGGCGGAACCGGCAATTATTGGATATACCTTTTGGCGATATAATCAGCGTATGGCGGCGAACGCTCGAATACTCTTCAGCTTGTGATTGTTCTGTGTTCAATTGAAGGAGAGGCCTTATTGGGCAACAAGAGGAAGGAAACCTTGATACAAAAATCCCCTAACGTTCGGCGATGATGAGCGTGGCGTCGGACACCTAATCCCCTCTATGAGGAATTGAGGTCGTTGACGGGCAGGTCAATGCCTAGCGCCAAAAAATAAAAAAAGACGCGTCCCCGGTTCCCTCCGGAGTGACGGCGAGGACTCGCTACAGCTCGGGCACTCGGCTGCGGTACATGGGTCTTAAAGAGGGCCACAGGGGAGCGGCCCCTGGTCAAATAAAAGCAAGCATGAGTTCGAATACACGTTTAACTACCCCAGGTGGGTTAAATCCCACCCATGGCGATGCCATGGCTCAGCCCCACCGTACTCTGGGGGGGGGCAAAACTCATGAGGAAGAGAAGGATGAGGAGAGAAGAGTGGTAGGATGTGGTGATGTGAAGGAGAATACAAGGGACGGAGGCGAGATGTCTAACCGGAGTACGCCCGTCCCACTCAAAGATTGTAGAGTTATGTTGGTGCGAACTCCACTACCCATATTGAGTCCAAATAACAGCACAGGAGACCGTGAAGTTGAGGCCATTACTGCCATAGGAAAAAATGTCGGACGACAAGTGATGGAGGCCAGCCTGGAGACGAGCTGTGAGATGCTCAGCGCTGACGTATCGTTTACCTCCATCAACTCACCACATGTACAAGGGCGACCGGCGCGATTTTTTCGTCGGAAAAGAAGGAAGGAAGAATGCAGCTCTAGCGACGCTGGAACCCCTCACTCGACGAGAAAGTCGCGGACTGCATTAAGTAAACTCCAACGAGTAGAACGGGAGAAGAGGGTTGAAGCAGAACTACTAGAGGCGACCCCCAGTCCCCCAACAAAAACTGGAAGCACAGCGCAAACCGAACGTCACGCTGATCCAAAGGTGAGGATTGAGGCCAGCCTCGCTGCAGTGGATAAAGTCGCCCGACACTCGAGTAACCTGAAGGGCACTTTTGTCTCAGCGCTAAAACAGGCGGTAACCTCGATCCGTAGAGACGCCGAAGAGCTAGCTGACCGTACAGTCAGCGAGGAAACGAGGGCGCTCCGGAGCGAAAATGAGAGACTTCGTGGACAGGTGGAAGCACTTCAAAAAGAAATGGCTGAGTTGAGAACCCTGATACAAGAGTGCTCCAGGAAACCGGGGCATAAAGAGCCATTACGGACTTCTTCACCATCTTCGCAGCTACCACAACTCTTAGCCGAGCTGGAAGGTCGTTTAATGAGACAAATGGGCGAATGTCTTAGCGCGAGACTCGCAAACCTGGAGCCTCGATTAAATGCGGAACCGAAAATTCGGCCACCATTAGCCGCGGATCCGATTCCAATTGAGGACTCTACGACAAAGAGCATAGAAGAACACTCGATAGGGGAGAAGAGAAAATCTAGGAAAGGAAAGAAGCTGCGGGCACCTGATGCTAACAATGCACCCGATGCAGTAAGTGCGCAGATCCCACCAACCCAGAGCAACCCAGAGGCAAACTGCGAGCAAGAGTGGAAAACAGTGCAAAGTAAGCGTAAACAGGCCAAGAATACCCCAACCGCTGGCATCGTAAAGCCCGCGGCTACGACTACTCAACGGCCACGAGCAAAGCTGAGAGCCCCGAGATCCACGGCCGTTGTGCTTACAATCACCGAAAAAGAACAGACCTACGCCTCTGTATTACGGGAGGCAAAGGAAAAAATTAAACTAAGTGATTTGGGCATAGATGCCGTCAAATTTAAGCGGGCGGCGACGGGAGCGGTGATACTAGAGCTACCCGGATCACGCAGTGGAGACAAGGCCGATGCCCTTGCCAGTAAACTGAAAGAAATCTATGCTAGCGGAGTGAGTGTGTCGAGGCCGGAGAAGTGTGCCGAGGTACGAGTGGCTGGCCTCGATGACTCTGTAACGTCGGACGATATCAAAAAGGCGATAGCGGAGATTGGGGGCTGCAACCGCGAACAAGTAATAGTGAGTGAGGTTCGGCCAGACAGAACTGGATTGTTTGGAGCCTGGGTTCGGTGTCCAATTCTTGCGGCCAAGAAAATCACCGAGGGACGACTACTAATAGGCTGGGTCACAGCAAGAGTAACCTTACTGGAACGCAAGGAAATTAGGTGCTACCGGTGCCTTCAAAGCGGGCACGTAGCGAGCCGGTGCACGTTTGGCGCTGATCGTAGCAATCTCTGCTACCGCTGCGCACAACCAGGCCACCGGGCCGCGACTTGCGAGGGCAAACCCGTGTGCGTCCTTTGCACGGAAGCGGGCCGAAAGGCAGACCATCGGCTAGGGAGCGCTAAATGTCCGGCCCCTAGCGCCAAAGTTGCTAGAAGAGAGACGCCGCGGCACAACATGGTTCCGACCGGGTCCGCCCCACCGGACGGGGAAGCAATGCTTACAGATATAATCGTAAATGCCTAGCACGGTACGGTTCCTCCAATGTAACCTCAACCACTGTGCCAATGCCCAGGATCTTCTGACACAAAGCATGGCACAGTGGTCCATTAATGTTGCAATGGTGTCAGAACCATATATCTCAGAGCTGAGGACCGCTTCAAATTGGATTGTGGATACGGAAGGCCTCGCAGCCGTTATACTCGACGGGGACCAGATGGCACTTGCGGGACCGCACCTAAAGGGTCGCGGGTGTGTCGCCGTCCGAGTCTCGGAGAATCTGGTAGTAATAAGCGCCTACTTTTCACCCAACAAGACACTCGCCGAGTTCGAGCGGTTTTTAGTCGAGATAGGCTCACTGGTAGATTGGGCCCGACCCCACGAGGTAATTGTCGCCGGTGACTTCAACGCAAAGTCGACTGCGTGGGGGACGCTGGATGACCGTGGACGAGGACAGGCCTTGTTACGATGGGCCGCAATGTACAATTTGACAGTATTAAATAAAGGCTCCGAGCACACGTGCGTACGCAGAGCGGGAGGCTCCATCGTTGATGTCACTTTTGCGAGTTCCTGTCTTGCTCGTCGCGTTGAAGATTGGGAGGTTATGACAAAGGTAGAAACACTGTCGGACCATAGATACATCCAATTCCGTATCCCTCCATTGTCGTCTGCTAGATCGGCTGAGCAGAGTCTCATTCCGTCTGAAATCGGCCCTAAATGGTCGCTGAGGTCGTTGGATAGAGTCGTGTTCGAAGAGGCGACAATAGTTAAGTCCTGGTGTTCCAGCCGCACTAATGCTGATATAGAAAGTGAAGTTCGGTGGCATGCAAAAGCGTTAGCAGACCTATCAGAGGCGTCAATGAGACGCGTACGAATTTTGAGGCCGAGGGATAAAGTTTACTGGTGGTCTGACGAACTAGCTGGTCTTCGATCAATCTGTGTGAGATCGCGGAGGATGTTTACGCGGTACAGGCGCCGACCGCTAGCACGTCGCAGTCAAGATGAAGAGGAACGGCTATACGTAGACTATCAAGCTGCAAAAAAGGATCTAAGGGTAGCAATAGCAAGGTCCAAAGAAAATGCTTGGAATGAGTTTCTTAACACGTTGCAACAAGATCCCTGGGGCCGCCCCTTTCGACTTGTAATGAGCAAATTGCGACCCCGGGCGCCGCCACTGACGTCCACCATGCAACCTTCGCTTCTTGACTCGGTGGTATCCACCCTGTTTCCACGTGGGAATGGGCGTACACCTACCCCAGCGCATCCGTACTCGATTCCAAGCGAAGAGTCAATACGCGTGACGCCTGAAGAATTAGAAGCAGCATTGGCAAAGGTCGCCGCTAAAAACACAGCTCCAGGCCCTGATGGCATTCATGGCAAGGTGTGGGCTCTCGCCCTTAAGGACGAAGAATTGGCGTGGAGGTTCTGCAGTTTGTTGACGCAAATCATGCAGAAGGGAGAGTTTCCCTCCGCCTGGAAGACTGGGAAATTAGTGCTGCTAAAGAAGCCCGGAAAAATCGAAACATCCCCTTCTGCTTACCGCCCAATCGTATTGTTGGATGAGGGTGGCAAAATCTTGGAGCGGATCATGGCTAAAAGAATAAATAGACATCTAGAAACCATCGGACCAGATCTGCACAGTGCTCAGTTTGGCTTCCGGCGGTCGCGGTCTACTGTGGACGCAATCGCAGAGGTGCGAGAAATCAGCGAGGAGACCACGGAGCAGGGTGGAGTTGTACTGGCGGTGTCCCTTGACATCGCCAACGCCTTCAACACCATTCCTCACGAGGCTGTTCTGCGAGGCTTAGTACATCTTGGGATACCGTTATATCTCCAGAGGCTAGTAGAATCGTACCTGTGCGATCGTAAAATTGTGTTCCCGGGTAGGGATTCTTGGAGAAGCTACCGAGTCACATGTGGTGTACCTCAAGGGTCCGTTCTGGGGCCCCTGCTTTGGAATATAGGCTACAATTGCATCATTAAGACATCTCTGTCTATAGGTGTTAGGGTCATTTGTTACGCCGACGATACCTTGGTTGTGGCATCTGCTAGTTCCTACGTCGAGGCGAGCCGTCGCGTAACTGCTGGGGTAGCTCAAGTCGTAGCGCAGATAAGACACCTCGGGCTGCGTGTCGCGCTGGAGAAGTCCGAAGCGATCTGTTTTCACGGCCCGGGGCGAGCGCCTCCAGCGGGTGCGCACATCGTCGTTGCGGGAGTGTCCATCGAGGTAGGAAAATCCCTGAAATATCTGGGCCTAGTACTAGATTCCCGGTGGACGTTTAGAGCACATTTTGCGGCACTTGCCCCGAAGCTCACCGCCACTGCAATGGCTCTTAGCCGGATTATGCCAAATCTAGGCGGGCCGAGCGAGGGGTGTCGTCGACTCTACTCCGGCGTCGTCAAGTCGCAAGCTATGTACGGGTGCCCAATATGGGCTGATAAGCTGTCCCGCAAGAACAAGCAGCTTCTGAGGCGTTATCAAAAACTAATGACGATTAAGGTTGCGCGAGCGTACCGCACGGTGTCATACGATGCCGTGTGTTTGATCGCAGGTTCCGCGCCCTGGCAGACGTCTATTGGCGCAGGGCTGATACGCGTGAAGCAGGGAGAGAAACGGACACAGAGACCATACGCTCCTGGCGCCTGGATGCCTGCCAGCGCGTGATACAAGACTGGAGAACCGACTTAGACAGAGCAGAGATGGGCGGATATACAATAAGTGCCATATTGCCCGTCCTAACCAAGTGGTTGGAGAAGAAGCGCGGCCCGTTATCCTTTCGTTTGGTGCAGGTCATAACAGGCCATGGCTGTTTTGGCAAATACCTCCACCGCATCAGACGGGAACCGACCCCTGCGTGCCACCACTGCCAAGGGGATAACGATGATGCCGCGCACACTCTAGCGGCTTGTCCGGCGTGGGCGGAGGAGAGGCGCCACCTGGTTGCGGCCTTCGGGACGGACCTGGGCTTGCCTGAAGTTATTAAGAAGGCGGTGGACGACCTTGACAAGTGGACCGTCCTAACAAGATTCTGTGGCGTGGTGATGCGGCTCAAGGAGGAAGCGGAGAGAGCCCGAGAATGAAAAGAGAAAAAAAAAAAAAAAAAAAATTAAAAAAAAAAAAAAAATATATATATATATATATAAAAAAAAAAATATTTAAAAAAAAAGAAAAGGAAAAAAAAAATAAAAAAAAAAATAAAAAATAATAATTAACAAAAAAAAAAATTCAAAAGGAGTAAAAGGGAGGGAAAAAAAAAAAACAAAAAAACAAAAAAACAAAAAAAAAAAAAAAAAACAAAGGGCTTATTACTAGTGTGGTGTCGAGAGAGTAACAGAGAGTCGCGAAAGCGGCAGTCGCTAGACGGGGCGCGGTGAAAAGGCCTAGCTGTTACCCGCCCTCGTCTAATAGCGAACAGTGGGCCCTGGTGGTTTTAGTGGGTATGGGGTCATCGTATTTTACGGCCTTGACCCCCACACTCCCCGCGCCACTTAACAACTTGCCCAGGCGCGGGCGCCCGTAATCGGGTTTCCCCAGGTAAAAAAAAAAAAAAAAAAAAGGTTTGGTTAGGTTCCCCCCCTCCCCCCCCCCTCCGCGGACGAATTTACCCGCGGCTCCTAGGCTTGTCGTGCCGGGGGGGCTTAGTACCTGGAACGACTGCAGCAATGCCGTCGTTAAGGGGAAGCAAATAAGGAGGTAAAGGCTGGCCTTCACTTCGAAGGCTAGTCTCTGGAGAGGGCATCAGTGCCCAGCGGAAAGATTTCCGTGAGCCCTTAGCAAGCTGGAGAGATCATTTGATCTCAAAGGTGAAACTGAGGGACTTTTACTTATTCGACGTTCCCGACTGGTGTTCTTTTGAGTGTGCCGGAGGCGGCCAGGGAAGGGGTCTGCTTCATAGCGCTACTGCGTACTGGACTCCGGGCCTCATCTGCTCTCGACTCTTTCTTTTCTAAGAAACGTGCTAGATGCGGTGTAGCTTCATGCCACGCGAACTTACGGGGTGCAAACAATAATCTCGGGAGAACCAATATTAAATCTGGTGTTGTTGTTGTGTTCTTGGGCCAAAGTGCAGTGGAACGATGGATAGCCGGCGGAACCGGCAATTATTGGATATACCTTTTGGCGATATAGTCAGCGTATGGCGGCGAACGCTCGAATACTCTTCAGCTTGTGATTGTTCTGTGTTCAATTGAAGGAGAGGCCTTATTGGGCAACAAGAGGAAGGAAACCTTGATACAAAAATCCCCTAACGTTCGGCGCTGATGAGCGTGGCGTCGGACACCTAATCCCCTCTATGAGGAATTGAGGTCGTTGACGGGCAGGTCAATGCCTAGCGCCAAAAAATAAAAAAAAAAACGCGTCCCCGGTTCCCTCCGGAGTGACGGCGAGGACTCGCTACAGCTCGGGCACTCGGCTGCGGTACATGGGTCTTAAAGAGGGCCACAGGGGAGCGGCCCCTGGTCAAATAAAAGCAAGCATGAGTTCGAATACACGTTTAACTACCCCAGGTGGGTTAAATCCCACCCATGGCGATGCCATGGCTCAGCCCCACCGTACTCTGGGGGGGGGCAAAACTCATGAGGAAAAGGATGAGGAGAGAAGAGTGGTAGGATGTGGTGATGTGAAGGAGAATACAAGGGACGGAGGCGAGATGTCTAACCGGAGTACGCCCGTCCCACTCAAAGATTGTAGAGTTATGTTGGTGCGAACTCCACTACCCATATTGAGTCCAAATAATAGCACAGGAGACCGTGAAGTTGAGGCCATTACTGCCATAGGATAAAATGTCGGACGACAAGTGATGGAGGCCAGCCTGGAGACGAGCTGTGAGATGCTCAGCGCTGACGTATCGTTTACCTCCATCAACTCACCACATGTACAAGGGCGACCGGCGCGATTTTTTCGTCGGAAAAGAAGGAAGGAAGAATGCAGCTCTAGCGACGCTGGAACCCCTCACTCGACGAGAAAGTCGCGGGCTGCATTAAGTAAACTCCAACGAGTAGAACGGGAGAGGAGGGTTGAAGCAGAACTACTAGAGGCGACCCCCAGTCCCCCAACAAAAACTGGAAGCACAGCGCAAACCGAACGTCACGCTGATCCAAAGGTGAGGATTGAGGCCAGCCTCGCTGCAGTGGATAAAGTCGCCCGACACTCGAGTAACCTGAAGGGCACTTTTGTCTCAGCGCTAAAACAGGCGGTAACCTCGATCCGTAGAGACACCGAAGAGCTAGCTGACCGTACAGTCAGCGAGGAAACGAGGGCGCTCCGGAACGAAAATGAGAGACTTCGTGGACAGGTGGAAGCACTTCAAAAAGAAATGGCTGAGTTGAGAACCCTGATACAAGAGTGCTCAAGGAAACCGGTGCATAAAGAGCCATTACGGACTTCTTCACCATCTTCGCAGCTACCACAACTCTTAGCCGAGCTGGAAGGTCGTTTAATGAGGCAAATGGGCGAATGTCTTAGCGCGAGACTCGCAAACCTGGAGCCTCGATTAAATGCGGAACCGAAAATTCGGCCACCATTAGCCGCGGATCCGATTCCAATTGAGGACTCTACGACAAAGAGCATAGAAGAACACTCGATAGGGGAGAAGAGAAAATCTAGGAAAGGAAAGAAGCTGCGGGCACCTGATGCTAACAATGCACCCGATGCAGTAAGTGCGCAGATCCCACCAACCCAGAGCAACCCAGAGGCAAACTGCGAGCAAGAGTGGAAAACAGTGCAAAGTAAGCGTAAATAGGCCAAGAATACCCCAACCGCTGGCATCGTAAAGCCCGCGGCTACGTCTACTCAACGGCCGCGAGCAAAGCTGAGAGCCCCGAGATCCACGGCCGTTGTGCTTACAATCACCGAAAAAGAACAGACCTACGCCTCTGTACTACGGGAGGCAAAGGAAAAAATTAAACTAAGTGATCTGGGCATAGAAGCCGTCAAATTTAAGCGGGCGGCGACTACCCGGATCACGCAGTGGAGACAAGGCCGATGCCCTTGCCAGTAAACTGAAAGAAATCTATGCTAGCGGGGTGAGTGTGTCGAGGCCGGAGAAGTGTGCCGCGGTACGAGTGGCTGGCCTCGATGACTCTGTAACGTCGGACGATATCAAAAAGGCGATAGCGGAGATTGGGGGCTGCAACCGCGAACAAGTAATAGTGAGTGAGGTTCGGCCAGACAGAACTGGATTGTTTGGAGCCTGGGTTCGGTGTCCAATTCTTGCGGCCAAGAAAATCACCGAGGGACGACTACTCATAGGCTGGGTCGCAGCAAGGGTAACCTTACTGGAACGCAAGGAAATTAGGTGCTACCGGTGCCTTCAAAGTGGGCACGTAGCCAGCCGGTGCACGTTTGGCGCTGATCGTAGCAATCTCTGCTACCGCTGCGCACAACCAGGCCACCGGGCCGCGACTTGCGAGGGCAAACCCGTGTGCGTCCTTTGCACGGAAGCGGGCCGAAAGGCAGACCATCGGCTAGGGAGCGCTAAATGTCCGGCCCCTAGCGCCAAAGTTGCTAGAAGAGAGACGCCGCGGCACAACATGGTTCCGACCGGGTCCGCCCCACCGGACGGGGCAGCAATGCTTACAGATAAAATCGTAAATGCCTAGCACGGTACGGTTCCTCCAATGTAACCTCAACCACTGTGCCAATGCCCAGGATCTTCTGACACAAAGCATGGCACAGTGGTCCATTAATGTTGCAATGGTGTCAGAACCATATATCTCAGAGCTGAGGACCGCTTCAAATTGGATTGTGGATACGGAAGGCCTCGCAGCCGTTATACTCGACGGGGACCAGATGGCACTTGCGGGACCGCACCTAAAGGGTCGCGGGTGTGTCGCCGTCCGAGTCTCGGAGAATCTGGTAGTAATAAGCGCCTACTTTTCACCCAACAAGACACTCGCCGAGTTCGAGCGGTTTTTAGTCGAGATAGGCTCACTGGTAGATTGGGCCCGACCCCACGAGGTAATTGTCGCCGGTGACTTCAATGCAAAGTCGACTGCGTGGGGGACGCTGGATGACCGTGGACGAGGACAGGCCTTGTTACGATGGGCCGCAATGTACAATTTGACAGTATTAAATAAAGGCTCCGAGCACACGTGCGTACGCAGAGCGGGAGGCTCCATCGTTGATGTCACTTTTGCGAGTTCCTGTCTTGCTCGTCGCGTTGAAGATTGGGAGGTTATGACAAAGGTAGAAACACTGTCGGACCATAGATACATCCAATTCCGTATCCCTCCATTGTCGTCTGCTAGATCGGCTGAGCAGAGTCTCATTCCGTCTGAAATCCATGGCTGTTTTGGCAAATACCTCCACCGCATCAGACGGGAACCGACCCCTGCGTGCCACCACTGCCAAGGGGATAACGATGATGCCGCGCACACTCTAGCGGCTTGTCCGGCGTGGGCGGAGGAGAGGCGCCACCTGGTTGCGGCCTTCGGGACGGAC
The DNA here is from genome assembly GCF_905147795.1 of Pieris rapae. NCBI lineage: Eukaryota > Metazoa > Arthropoda > Insecta > Lepidoptera > Pieridae > Pieris > Pieris rapae. The sequence continues at coordinate 700,136 of NC_059533.1, read as the reverse complement.
CTGGGTTTGCCTGAAGTTATTAAGAAGGCGGTGGACGACCTTGACAAGTGGACCGTCCTAACAAGATTCTGTGGCGTGGTGATGCGGCTCAAGGAGGAAGCGGAGAGAGCCCGAGAATGTTAAAAAAAAAAAAAAAATAAAAAAAATAAATAAATAAAAAAAAAATAAAAAAAAAATAAAAAAAAAAAATAAATAATAAAAAAAAAAATAAATAAAAAAAAAAATTATATTAAAAAAAAAATTATATTAAAAAAAAAAATTGAGGGAAAAAAAAAAAAAAAAAAAGGCTTATTACTAGTGTGGTGTCGAGAGAGTAACAGAGAGTCGCGAAAGCGGTTACCCGCCCTCGTCTAATAGCGAACAGTGGGCCCTGGTGGTTTTAGTGGGTATGGGGTCATCGTATTTTACGGCCTTGACCCCCACACTCCCCGCGCCACTTAACAACTTGCCCAGGCGCGGGCGCCCGTAATCGGGTTTCAAAAAAAAAAAAAAAAAAGGTTAGGTTAGGTTAGGTTTTTTTTTTTTTTTTTTTTTACACCTAATAGCCTACACCCCGGGCGAAGTTTTCCCCGGGCCGTGGAATTTCTAGCTAGATTAAAACACGTGATTTTTAATGTTTATTTCAAAAATAATGGAGAAATATAATTTAAATACTTAATTGCTAATTATCTTATTTTACATATTTGGCTTAAAATACTTGGTTTAACGGTTTCCCATGTGGCAACAGCACGCCGCGTCCAAACGCGGGACCGAGCCATCCGCCAATGTTGTGGGCGTGCTGCAGTCCATGTTTAGTCTACGGGCACTTTGCACGATCTTATTGCACAGTTCCTCCAGGCACGCCCGCAGGTCGCCGCGGGACACGAACTGTGGGAGCCGGTCCTCCGTTAATGAGATTCCCGTTTTCTCCCCCACCTCGTGCCTCGCGACCCCGTACATGGGACAACTGAGCAAGCAGTGCAGGGACGTTTGCGGCGTGCTGTTGTCACAGGGACACGACGGGTCTCGCCTTAAGTTGAATCTGTGTAAATAGCTGGCGAAAGGACCATGACCCGTCATGACATATACAAGGTTTCTGTTTGGTCTCTTTTGTTTGATGAAGTTATAGGCCGAATTTATATCAGGTAGGAAGGTCTTCGTCACAAGGCCCCGCTCGCTCTCAGTATACCTGTGCTCCCACTTATTTAGTGTATCCTTTCGTATTTTCTTTTTTATAAAGGATATTGGGCATTTTGTATATGCAGCTTTGGTTTTTAGCTTTTCGGCTGCGGTTTTGGCCAGGTCGTCGGCTCTTTCGTTGCCGGCTAGTCCGCAATGGGCCTTTATCCAAAAAAGCTTTATTTGTCTGTTGTTTTTTATTGCCGTTTTTAATTGTCCTCTTATTTTAACTATGAGAGGGTGCCATGAATTGCCACCAACAACCGCCTGTAGCACCGATCTCGAGTCTAAGTATATAGCGCTGGTCCTCACGTTCGCGGTGTTAATAACGCGTACAGCTGCCGTCAGGGCGAGTGCCTCCGCCTGAAAGACCGTACAGTAGGGCGACAGCTTGAACTTACCCGATTTAATTTCGGTGCCGTTTTTCCAGCAGGAAAAAGCGGCACCGACATCTTTATCATTCTTGCTGCCGTCGGTGTAGAATTGTGTTAGTCCCTCCGAGCTAGTCTTTAATTCCTCCTCATTTGTAATAAAACCGTAATGCAACTGCGGCTCTTCGGCGGGGTGATCCATTTGGCAGTATTCTGCCTTGTTCTCGACCTCTATGTCGTCCTTGAGGCCCTCCCAGTGGCCTTTTTTCGCCATGTAGAGGGTGGCTACTTCCTTTATTCGAAGGTCCAGTGGGAGAGCCCCGGAAAGAGCTAGGGCCGCGTTCAAGGACACGGTCCTGTTTGCCCTAACGATTTTTTGAGTGAAGCCTCTTTGAATCATATTAAGCTTTTTCCGGACGCATAATTTCTCTGCTGCCCCGGCCCATGCTGCAGCTGCGTAGGTAACGGTGGGCTCCACCACGGCTGTGTAGATTGTGGAGACTATATCTGGATGCAGACCCCACGTTTGTTTGGCCGCCTTTGCCAACTGTTTGTAGAGGTTGGCTGCCTTTATGCATATCTCTGACGCGTGATCGTTGAATGTAAGTTTGTTATCTATTGTAAGGCCAAGTATTTTTATTTTATTTGTTAGTGCGATTTCAGACCCACACATTGTAAGCCTTGGTGCATCATACTTGACTTTGTTTGTTATGATCATTGCTTGCGTCTTCTTGGGTCCAAATTTTAATTTATTTTTGTCACCCCATTTTTTGGCCAGTTCGAGCGCTTTGTTGCCCTTCCTCTGGACTTCCTCTCCACTTACGCCCTCCACTATCACCAGCACATCATCAGCAAATGCTTGGCAATATATATTATTGTCGGACATTTGCTCCAGTATCGGGTCCAGTATTACGTTCCAGAGCAAGGGGCCGCTTATTGATCCCTGCACGCAACCCTTGGTGGTGACTCTTTCGACTTCTTCGCCAGCATAGCGTAGCTTTACTTTACGGTTCTGGAGATAGTCGTCGTACACCCTTCTCAGGTTTATGGGACATCCTTTTTCAGCTAGACGCATGCGTATTTTGGGCCACCATGCGTTATCGAATGCTCCCTCTATATCCAGTGAGATGATTAGTGTTATCATTTTTCCTTTTAAGTTCTTGCGTACTCGGTCCATTAGAGTATAGAGGGCATCCTCGGTGCTTCGTTGCGGAATGAACCCGTACTGCCTTTTGGATAGCTTTGGCACGAGGTGCCACTTTAGTCTCTCGACTAGCATCTTCTCGTAGATCTTACCCATCACGGGTAGGAGGCCAATGGGTCTGTAAGATTTTGGTTCCGTATAATTAGGTTTTCCTGGTTTCCTCAGAATCACCACCGTCGCCTCCTTCCATTGTTTTGGGAACGACCCGGTTTCTAGGGCTTTATTTATAATTGCTCGGTACACTTCAGTCTGGCTCTTGATGGCTCTCTCGCAGATGTCGGCTGTGAGACCGTCACCGCCCGGCGCCTTTTTTGGATTGAAGCTGTTTACGGCTCTTTCTATCTCTAAACTTGTAAATGGTGGGTCGTAAATATCATTATTTCTTGAACCATCATTCACCTGCTCTGCATCTGCTCGTACTAGCCTCTGTTCTTTTGTATCCTCTCTTGGTTCATCCGGGGGGTAAAACGTCTCCGCAAGAAGCATCGCGGATTCTTTGGGGTCGTAGTGTTTGCCATTTACGACAAGGGGAATATCCTCTGCTCTTTTTGTTGTGCGGTTTACTACTCTATAGATCCCTTGCCACATTCCTTCTCTTTCCTGCCTAGTACAAAAGTTGCGCCAGCTCTCTGTTCTCGCCACCATTACAGTTTTTTCATACTCTTCTTTTTCTTTCAGGTATTCTTCCACTACTCTTTCCCTGCGAACTTGTGCCGCGCATCTGATGCGCCTTTTCTTTGTTTTAACCATTTTCCTTTTTCTTTCCAACTCCTCATTCCACCAAGGCAAGATGTTTGTTTTCCTCCTTTTTATCTCTGGGACGGCCTCTTTTGTGGCTGCTATCGTCGCTTCCGTATATTTGTCTATCATCTCCTCTAGTTGTTTCTTATTACTTATTTTGTTAATTGTTTCCATATTTACTTGGGCTTCTTCCAAGAGCTCATTTAATCGTCTTCCGAAGAGTGACCAGTCCGCCTTCCTGGTGTTGTATTTTCTAGTTGTTCGTTCTATTTTTCTTCCCTCTGATCTCTCCAGCCTCATTTTAAACGTTATGCCGTTGTGGTCGGAGCTCACCATTCCCTCCTCCACGGTCCATTCGTCTATAACAGCCAATAAATCCGTGGTGCAAGCGGTAATGTCCACGTGGCTTTTGAATCTCTTGCCCCCCCTTATAGTGTCAAAAGTGGGTAGGTTGCTGTTATTTAATATTTCAAAGTTCATACTGTGGAGGGTTTCTGCTATGAGCTCGCCTCTGTCGTCGACTATAGGGCTGCACCACCAAGGACTCTTTGCATTTGCGTCGCCTGCCAGTATCACTCTCTTTTTGGCCCTACTGCATATTTTCTGAATCCGGTCTATATGAGGCTGGACGTCCTTGGGGTCTGGCTCAAGATAGAAGGATACCAAGGTGATCTCCCAAGCCGCCGTACGCAGCGTGACTACTACCACGTTTGGCGTTGTCAGTCCGAGAAACTGGATTACCTCGATCTTTTCATCAAAAACGAAGATCGCAGCCTTCGTCACGGTCGCTCCCACCTGCTGATGCTGATACACCCTGACGCCCGACGGTTCCTTGACCCTCCCTTCGGATCCAATATACGGTTCTTGAACGAGAGCTGCGAGGATACCTCTGTTTTTTGCCTCCAGCCAGAGTTCGTTTTGAGCTAGTTCTTTACGCTGGAGATTTGCCTGGCATATTAGATAGCCGAATTGTGTCTTGTTGGTGCCTTTAGCAATATGCTACCGAGCTGCGTGCCAGCATGTCCCACCTCCTTCGCATTGGGCACTCGAGATCGAAGGCATTGTGCGCGTCTGAGCTGTTTTTTGCCTTTCGGCAATTCACGCACTTTGCTGGTACTCCTGCTGTGTGTTCGGGGCAGTCAGTCTTCAAGTGCAGTCCCCCACAGTGTGAGCAGGTTGGGTCGGCTTCTTTGCAGTGTTTCCGTCCGTGGCCGAAACCCAGGCACCTCGAGCACTGTATGAGTGGTGACTGGTCTTGTACCTATCGGCGCAAATTTATATATTGTTACGAAAAATATTAATAATGTTTGGGATTCATATTTTATGATAGTCTGTAGTAATTTTATATTCTTTATTATTTATGTTACAGCAATGGCGTGTTAGTGTCAGCTGCCACTGTCATTATCATTTAATGACATCGAAGTCAAATCTCTTTAAAACCGTTAATATGACTAGTTCATTTAACTTGTCAATGTTGCTAGATCTTATAATTAATCACTATTCAATGATCGATAATAATTCTGACTCCATAGTCATAATTATTATTATGGAAAGTTATTTATCATAATTTTAAATATTGGAGACTAGATAACAATAAATATTAAAGTAATCTTTGACACTCGTTCTTATGACTCTGTTTGACTCTGTTGTCTATTCGGGTTCGGTCGTGGAACGAGTACCCGAAATGTTACGAAGCTTGTTTATTACAAATTCTGGTTGTTATAAATACAGGAACTGATTGGTACGAGCCTCAGTTCGATTGAGCGGTCGAACCAAGCAGAAGCCTTTAAAGTGTAGACTCTAATGTCGAAATTAAATGGCAGATGCCAACAAACTAATCTATGACACCAGTATTACTGACGTCATTATCTTCAATAATTTAATGACAGCTTTAATTAATCTGGATTCGTTATTTACAGGCCCTTCGCGCCGACAGCAGCGGTGGGATCACACATCTCCAAGAGACTTCGGGAGAGCTGATCCATACGTAAGTGACGTGTAGAGTTTCGGTACTCGATTGACGTGCCGAAATGGCGCAACTACACTTCGGACCAAGCGAGCCGTTACGCAGAGTATGCTACAATGGCACGGACGTTTTTTTAAGAAGATTCGACCATATGCTACCGACGCCGACGCCGAGGTAATGGTTGCGGTGATCACAGGTATTTACCCTGAGTTTTTTCGATCTGAGTAACTGAGAATTACCTCCGATTCACTAAATAAATTCTTATCAGTTCTTATAATATTTCGTAGGCGTAAAATCGAAAGTAGAGTAAATATAATGATATAACAAAGATCCCGTGTTATGGTATCTTCAAAATATCAATTCGTTCGTTTCACTTTCTTAAACCGGGTCGTTTGTCGTTGTCGTATTACCGGGACTGCAAAGTGAGAAATTCGTCTAAGCATAACGTTATTTCGTCATAATTCAGTAACAACAATACCGGTTTTCATGGCACAGTTTATTAAATGAGATTTCTGCCGTTGTGTGGGTCATCTAGAGTAAAATTGCTACTACCGTCAAAATGACGAATGTAACTCGCTAAATTAAACTATTAAGTATTGTTCATTTATTAAACTTACTACAACAAAATATGTAATTAATTGTTCAAAGAAAGGTATAAGACTTTTTAAAACTATTAAAATTGTCAATTAATTCGAGAAAGTCATAATAAGATATGAATTTTATGAATCGAGAAAAAGAACGGGACGGACCAACTTTGCGTTGATTTTTGCGTGTTGAATTCAAGTGCGGTTAGAGATATTAGCAGACCAAATTTAGAGATTAGGCAGAGCCCGATATTACAGATGCTTAGATATAGCATCTGGCTTTCACGGAATTCCCTAATCAGATGACACTATTAAAAAAAACAGCTTTTGTGTTTAATATTTACGTATGTCTTTCGGTAAATTTATGTATTTTTACTTTTCGTCATCGCTGAAAGTGAAAAGAGAATTTTATATCGGTCATTATATTATTTATTATATTATTATATAAATATAAATTTGAACATTCAAATATTTGGAGACGTTAACTGCTCACAAAAAAAAATTAAATTTGATTTGAGTGGTTTAGTTACTAATTCTTTTTGGGAAAAGGGATTCTCTTCTTTAATATAAAATCCCAGATGCTCTTGTATCTCTGTCTTTTAATAAATTTGGGAAATGTATTAAAAAGAGGAGCTGTGTAAAAAGGCTTACTATAAAGTCAGCGATTGTCTAGTTGATGAAAGGGCCTAGGACTAGTGCTGGGCAAGCTACTTCTAATTAATTTGCTATGAGCGTTGTAGTATTGTTTGATGACTTATTTTATTTTAAAAATTACCGAGAGTTTTTTACGTCGGCTTTTTCTCTCGGCCTACACCCTGTCTTCTTTGCCAATGAGTAGGGATGCCTACGGGATCGAATTTGGTGACGTGGAAAAAGTGATACCTTGACGATCTTATGTTCCAAAATAAACGTGTTTTATTTTAATTTTATTCATAGTTGTCATGACAAATATCAACTTTGTATGAATACTCAATCCAAAACGCTTTCTCTTCAGCTCAGTTACATTCTACACATCAAAATGCAGTGATTTTTGTCTACCGTACGTTGCGTATTCGTTCTACCCACTTTTCGTTCTTATTCTATTTTGCTGGGTTTGGCCCATTACTAAAAACTAAGTGTGCATTTTATATCAACCATCATAAGCGAAACATTCCATACGTTACAGATATGAGTAATTAAGATTTGAATTTAAGTTGTAAATGTAACTGTAAAAGTAATTGTAAAATTAAGCCTAATATTTTTGACGAACATCAGGTGCATGAATGTAATTTGATGTGAATAACTAATGTGATAATAGTGTGATGACAAAAAAAATATCATGTATTTTTGTGATACCATTTTACTGTGGGTTTTAATTTTTAATATTTATTTTTTTAAAGAGAACGGGTATCGGTATATTCTGTCATTAGACTGCTTTTGAGAAGAACTGCTTTATAATTCTTAGTCTAGATGTCAGCAGGCCGAGGCGGTTTACATGTTGTGGTTGGTTGAGTAACCAATTGGAGCAATTTTTCGAACGCCATGAGTTTATACTTCAGTCGAATTGACCGTATCGGCGGAAGATTTGTCGGAGAGTTTTATGTGAGGAGGCCTCGACCTCTTCTACTGACGTTTTTGGATCTAGGTAATTGCATTGAATTACTGAACAACTAATCTAATTAAAGGTAATAATTATTTTATGTATATGCATTGACATGTTTATGAAAAAATAAAAATGTGTTTTACCTATCCAATATCCTTCCTAAAACGCTGGCTGGCCACCATGCGTATCCTTGATCCTGGTCTTGTTGGCTGAACCCAGGATGGGTGATGCCTTGTGTGGGCTAGATCTCTAAATGAGTGATGCCTTGTGTGTGGGCTAGATCTCTAAATGAGTGATGCCTTGTGTGGGCTAGATCTCTAAATGAGTGATGCCTTGTGTGTGGGCTAGATCTCTAAATGAGTGATGCCTTGTGTGTGGGCTAGATCTCGTAATGAGTGATGCCTTGTGTGTGGGCTAGATCTCGTAATGAGTGATGCCTTGTGTGTGGGCTAGATCTCGTAATGAGTGATGCCTTTTGTTTTCCTATCCAATAACCTTCCTAAAACGCTGGCTGGCCACCATGCGTATCCTTGATCCTGGTCTTGTTGGCTGAACCCAGGATGGGTGATGCGTTACGTGTTGGCTAGATCTCGTCACGAGTGATGCCTTGTTTAAAGTTGTTGCAATGTAAAGCAGCGCAAGGGACGCGCTGGAGTCAGTATGGCCGTATCGGCGCAAATTTATATATTGTTACGAAAAATATTAATAATGTTTGGGATTCATATTTTATGATAGTCTGTAGTAATTTTATATTCTTTATTATTTATGTTACAGCAATGGCGTGTTAGTGTCAGCTGCCACTGTCATTATCATTTAATGACATCGAAGTCAAATCTCTTTAAAACCGTTAATATGACTAGTTCATTTAACTTGTCAATGTTGCTAGATCTTATAATTAATCACTATTCAATGATCGATAATAATTCTGACTCCATAGTCATAATTATTATTATGGAAAGTTATTTATCATAATTTTAAATATTGGAGACTAGATAACAATAAATATTAAAGTAATCTTTGACACTCGTTCTTATGACTCTGTTTGACTCTGTTGTCTATTCGGGTTCGGTCGTGGAACGAGTACCCGAAATGTTACGAAGCTTGTTTATTACAAATTCTGGTTGTTATAAATACAGGAACTGATTGGTACGAGCCTCAGTTCGATTGAGCGGTCGAACCAAGCAGAAGCCTTTAAAGTGTAGACTCTAATGTCGAAATTAAATGGCAGATGCCAACAAACTAATCTATGACACCAGTATTACTGACGTCATTATCTTCAATAATTTAATGACAGCTTTAATTAATCTGGATTCGTTATTTACAGGCCCTTCGCGCCGACATACCCATACTCGCTGCAGGTCTATGTGTACTCTCCCCGCTTCTGTGAGCTTTTTCCACACTTGCGGGGAGACCTGCAGTACTATGTTTTCAGTGTGCGGATTTCTGGCACGCCTCCGGTATTTAACGGCTATTTTTATCTCCTCTTTCAAATCTTTAAGTAGGTTCTGGTTTTGGATTTTGATTGCGGCCACTACTTCCTCGTCAGTATGGCATTTTATAACATCTCTGAGGACGACCAGTGGGTCCTTGGTGGTCGCCGTTTCCACTACGAAGGATGGGTCACTGTTTAAGCGGTCTGTTATTTTACCGAGTCGCTCCGTAGTGGTACAGCCTATGACTATTCTTTGGTCTTTAATTTTCCTTATTTTGTCGACGTTAAGTCCCGTATTCTTTGCATCTACGGTATTCCTGATGCGCTCCAACAGTTCGCCGCTCGATTCAGGGCCTGTCGATTTTATAATGATTGAGTGCATAGGCCCTTGTTTGTACGACGTTTTTATTGTTTCGCCTTCGCTAATTGTATTATTTCTACCTTTGGGCGTTGCCGCTTCTGCATAAGTCATTCTCCTCTCCTCTTCCTCACGTCTGTATTCCCTCAGTTCTTTTCTTACTTCTTCTACCACCATCATGTTTCCTTGTCCTTCACTGGTGGCTTTAAAGGCTTTTACTTCCTTTCTTAATAGTTTGCTGGTCTCCTCCATCCTGTCGTTTTCTCTTTTCAGCCGGTTTATTTGTTCTTCTAATTTGTAGATATCGCCTTTTTTGATTTGCGATGTGGTGTCTATTTTGTATGTTTTGTTTGCTTCACCTTCTTTTTCTGCAGTTTCCTCACATTTCCCTTCATTTTCCTTTTTCTTGTCTCTTCCTTCCTTCAATTGTGCATCGGCCTCTTTTATTAGCTCGTATAGCCGCTTTACTGCTGAGGTGACTGCTGCCTTGATTTCGCCCTTTAAGTTGCGGGCGGCGTCAAGCTGCAGAAGAGCGCTTTGCTGCAGTGCTGCGGCTTCGGTGAGCATGTTTTTATATAACTTTTGTTTTTTCGGGGCTTCTGCGCTCCTAGCTGTAGCCGCCTCCAGGTCTCCAATGCTTTTTCTCACCGCTGGTGTTAAGGCGGGTGTTGGTGGCTGTGTGGGGGCCGGTCCTTCTTTTTCCTCCATGGTATGGGTTTGTGGAGCGGTGACCTTTGTCGGAGTGCGAATACCGAACATTTTGTTTTTAAAATCACGCGTAGGTAGGCTATGGTTTGTCAATCTTTAAAATGGAAACGTATTAAGCGAAATAAATAATCAGTAAATATTAAGTTTTCAGAAGGTAACTTAGTCTAGGGTCTACTCCCAAAAGGGGTAGTAGCCGTGTCCCAATACAATATTATTTATTCAGTATTACACTATTTTGTAAAACTTAGTCTAAGGCTTCCCCAATAGGGTGAGAGCCGTGTCAATAAAATAATTTAGCTAAGATAAATATAATCTAGGGTCTACACCCAAAAGGGTAATAGCCGTGTCGGTATACAATATTTATATTCAGTACTACTCTACTTGGTAAGACTTATTCTAGGGCTTCCCCAATAGGGTAAAAGCCGTGTCAATAAAGTAACTAAGACAAAAATATATATAGTCTAGGGTCTACCCCCAAAAGGGTGGTAGCCGTGTCAAAAAAACTTATATCTAAGAGGGGTTTCCAAAAGGAGAACCCCTGTCACTTAACCTAATATCACAGTCCTGGTACCTTCGGGAGCGGTGTATCGCTTTTTCTAATAAAGGCGCGCGAAGGACCACCTGACCTTGCCTTATTTGTATGTGTGTGTGTGTGTGTGTGTGTGTTGGTGTGCCTTGGCACGTGTGCACCTACTCGGAGGATCCGCTGCAATCAGCGGAGTCGAATAAGGTGCTATACTTGAGTTTCTGAACGTGTATTTGTATGTGTGTATGCCGGTGTGTGTGTGTGTTAACTCGAATGTAGAAATGGACAGCCGCAATCTTCTCCCCGAGTCACGAGGAGTTGAACGAGCCGTCACACTTGTGTGTTTATGTGTGAATTGTGTCTTAGTGTGTTTGTGTGTGATAACTGTGTGTACGTGTGCTTGAGTGCGCTGTAAACGTACTCAGTCGACTCTGCTTTTTGCGGGGAGTCGAAAGAGCCGTCACACGTGTATGTTCCGTGAGGTTGAAATTTTTCAACCCCAGGGGGTGAGGTAGTAGGGCGAGGGGGGGGGTCCCAGGTACAGTGCACGCGACACGTCCCTATAACCCTTTTTTACCCTAATTAGACCGAAAATGATATTATTTTTAGGCTAGCGTGCACCGTTTTATCTAAATTTGATATGACTATAATTTATTAAATATTTTATTAATTAAATTTTGAAAATTATTTTAAAAATTTTTGTGAATATGGTTTCCGGTAGGGTTCGAACCGGCGGTCAAAACCCAGTATACTATGTATACTGGATCTGGCCTTAAAAACGCGCTAAAATGCACCGTTCCCGAGTTATCCCGCACTTTTCCCCCTTTTTATTCCCGGGCCTCTGGAGCCGCCAATATTGATCAAATTTTTTATACGAATATATCAAAATGACAGGCTCGCCGAGATCTATCCGAGGTGCAAAATATTGGCGGGATCTCCGACCACGTGCCACGTGGTCCGGGGAAAAAATTTTCCTTTTAAAGAGATTGGTACCTTTAAATAGAGCTCCGCGCGGCGCTTCTGATGATGTCAGGAACGGCTGGGGTCCTCGATCTAGATCTTGAGATATTCTTCCTCAAAGGTGTATAACCTTTGCAAAGTGTGGTTAGACACCTACAAAATTTTTTCCCCTTGAGGAAAATAAAAACCAAGGCTTCCCCCTTGTGTAGTTTTTTGCGGCGCTTCTAGTGATGGTACTTTTTTGTCCAGATTTTGTTTCCTTCTGGTACCACGTGCCACGTGGTGTTTTCTTATTTTTGAAATTTTTCTTAATTTCTTGGCCGCAAAAATCTGGGTGAGGTGTCAAAAGGTGCGGCTTGACGACCTCTATCTAGCCACGTAAAAATTTAGGTAGGTCGTCGCTTTGATTTTTGAGCCGCACGCACTTTTATGTAGAATTTTTATTATTTTCAATATTTTTTACACTTTTTGGCACTGTTTTGAAATTTTTAAAACACGTGTTATATATCACTAAATTTGCCGTCGCGAGACGCGTCAGATGATGTATTTCACTGTTTAATTCACTTTGAAAAACCTATTTTTACTATTTTTCAAAGGCGGAGCGGCACGCTTTCTGACCGATCAGGGCGGCGGTTCGACTGCGACTTGGTTAGGTTAGGTTAGGTTTTTTTTTTTTTTTTTTTTAACATTCTCGGGCTCTCTCCGCTTCCTCCTTGAGCCGCATCACCACGCCACAGAATCTTGTTAGGACGGTCCACTTGTCAAGGTCGTCCACCGCCTTCTTAATAACTTCAGGCAAGCCCAGGTCCGTCCCGAAGGCCGCAACCAGGTGGCGCCTCTCCTCCGCCCACGCTGGACAAGCCGCTAGAGTGTGCGCGGCATCATCGTTATCCCCTTGGCAGTGGTGGCACGCAGGGGTCGGTTCCCGTCTGATGCGGTGGAGGTATTTGCCAAAACAGCCGTGGCCTGTTATGACCTGCACCAGACGAAAGGATAACGGGCCGCGCTTCTTCTCCAGCCACTTGGTTAGGACGGGCAATATGGCACTTATTGTATATCCGCCCATCTCTGCCCTGTCTAAGTCGGTTCTCCAGTCTTGTATCACGCGCTGGCAGGCATCCAGGCGCCAGGAGCGTATGGTCTCTGTGTCCGGTTCTCTCCCTGCTTCACGCGTATCAGCCCTGCGCCAATAGACGTCTGCCAGAGCGGTAGCCTCGAGGTGCCAGGGCGCGGAACCTGCGATCAAACACACGGCATCGTATGACACCGTGCGGTACGCTCGCGCAACCTTAATCGTCATTAGTTTTTGATAACGCCTCAGAAGCTGCTTGTTCTTGCGGGACAGCTTATCAGCCCATATTGGGCACCCGTACATAGCTTGCGACTTGACGACGCCGGAGTAGAGTCGACGACACCCCTCGCTCGGCCCGCCTAGATTTGGCATAATCCGGCTAAGAGCCATTGCAGTGGCGGTGAGCTTCGGGGCAAGTGCCGCAAAATGTGCTCTAAACGTCCACCGGGAATCTAGTACCAGGCCCAGATATTTCAGGGATTTTCCTACCTCGATGGACACTCCCGCAACGACGATGTGCGCACCCGCTGGAGGCGCTCGCCCCGGGCCGTGAAAACAGATTGCTTCGGACTTCTCCAGCGCGACACGCAGCCCGAGGTGTCTTATCTGCGCTACGACTTGAGCTACCCCAGCAGTTACGCGACGGCTCGCCTCGACGTAGGAACTACCAGATGCCACAACCAAAGTATCGTCGGCGTAACAAATGACCCTAACACCTATAGACAGAGATGTCTTAATGATGCAATTGTAGCCTATATTCCAAAGCAGGGGCCCCAGAACGGACCCTTGAGGTACACCACATGTGACTCGGTAGCTTCTCCAAGAATCCCTACCCGGGAACACAATTTTACGATCGCACAGGTACGATTCTACTAGCCTCTGGAGATATAACGGTATCCCATGATGTACTAAGCCTCGCAGAACAGCCTCGTGAGGAATGGTGTTGAAGGCGTTGGCGATGTCAAGGGACACCGCCAGTACAACTCCACCCTGCTCCGTGGTCTCCTCGCTGATTTCTCGCACCTCTGCGATTGCGTCCACAGTAGACCGCGACCGCCGGAAGCCAAACTGAGCACTGTGCAGATCTGGTCCGATGGTTTCTAGATGTCTATTTATTCTTTTAGCCATGATCCGCTCCAAGATTTTGCCACCCTCATCCAACAATACGATTGGGCGGTAAGCAGAAGGGGATGTTTCGATTTTTCCGGGCTTCTTTAGCAGCACTAATTTCCCAGTCTTTCAGGCGGAGGGAAACTCTCCCTTCTGCATGATTTGCGTCAACAAACTGCAGAACCTCCACGCCAATTCTTCGTCCTTAAGGGCGAGAGCCCACACCTTGCCATGAATGCCATCAGGGCCTGGAGCTGTGTTTTTAGCGGCGACCTTTGCCAATGCTGCTTCTAATTCTTCAGGCGTCACGCGTATTGACTCTTCGCTTGGAATCGAGTACGGATGCGCTGGGGTAGGTGTACGCCCATTCCCACGTGGAAACAGGGTGGATACCACCGAGTCAAGAAGCGAAGGTTGCATGGTGGACGTCAGTGGCGGCGCCCGGGGTCGCAATTTGCTCATTACAAGTCGAAAGAGGCGGCCCCAGGGATCTTGTTGCAACGTGTTAAGAAACTCATTCCAAGCATTTTCTTTGGACCTTGCTATTGCTACCCTTAGATCCTTTTTTGCAGCTTGATAGTCTACGTATAGCCGTTCCTCTTCATCTTGACTGCGACGTGCTAGCGGTCGGCGCCTGTACCGCGTAAACATCCTCCGCGATCTCACACAGATTGATCGAAGACCAGCTAGTTCGTCAGACCACCAGTAAACTTTATCCCTCGGCCTCAAAATTCGTACGCGTCTCATTGACGCCTCTGATAGGTCTGCTAACGCTTTTGCATGCCACCGAACTTCACTTTCTATATCAGCATTAGTGCGGCTGGAACACCAGGACTTAACTATTGTCGCCTCTTCGAACACGACTCTATCCAACGACCTCAGCGACCATTTAGGGCCGATTTCAGACGGAATGAGACTCTGCTCAGCCGATCTAGCAGACGACAATGGAGGGATACGGAATTGGATGTATCTATGGTCCGACAGTGTTTCTACCTTTGTCATAACCTCCCAATCTTCAACGCGACGAGCAAGACAGGAACTCGCAAAAGTGACATCAACGATAGAGCCTCCCGCTCTGCGTACGCACGTGTGCTCGGAGCCTTTATTTAATACTGTCAAATTGTACATTGCGGCCCATCGTAACAAGGCCTGTCCTCGTCCACGGTCATCCAGCGTCCCCCACGCAGTCGACTTTGCGTTGAAGTCACCGGCGACAATTACCTCGTGGGGTCGGGCCCAATCTACCAGTGAGCCTATCTCGACTAAAAACCGCTCGAACTCGGCGAGTGTCTTGTTGGGTGAAAAGTAGGCGCTTATTACTACCAGATTCTCCGAGACTCGGACGGCGACACACCCGCGACCCTTTAGGTGCGGTCCCGCAAGTGCCATCTGGTCCCCGTCGAGTATAACGGCTGCGAGGCCTTCCGTATCCACAATCCAATTTGAAGCGGTCCTCAGCTCTGAGATATATGGTTCTGACACCATTGCAACATTAATGGACCACTGTGCCATGCTTTGTGTCAGAAGATCCTGGGCATTGGCACAGTGGTTGAGGTTACATTGGAGGAACCGTACCGTGCTAGGCATTTACGATTTTATCTGTAAGCATTGCTGCCCCGTCTGGTGGGGCGGACCCGGTCGGAACCATGTTGTGCCGCGGCGTCTCTCTTCTAGCAACTTTGGCGCTAGGGGCCGGACATTTAGCGCTCCCTAGCCGATGGTCTGCCTTTCGGCCCGCTTCCGTGCAAAGGACGCACACGGGTTTGCCCTCGCAAGTCGCGGCCCGGTGGCCTGGTTGTGCGCAGCGGTAGCAGAGATTGCTACGATCAGCGCCAAACGTGCACCGGCTGGCTACGTGCCCACTTTGAAGGCACCGGTAGCACCTAATTTCCTTGCGTTCCAGTAAGGTTACCCTTGCTGCGACCCAGCCTATGAGTAGTCGTCCCTCGGTGATTTTCTTGGCCGCAAGAATTGGACACCGAACCCAGGCTCCAAACAATCCAGTTCTGTCTGGCCGAACCTCACTCACTATTACTTGTTCGCGGTTGCAGCCCCCAATCTCCGCTATCGCCTTTTTGATATCGTCCGACGTTACAGAGTCATCGAGGCCAGCCACTCGTGCCTCGGCACACTTCTCCGGCCTCGACACACTCACCCCGCTAGCATAGATTTCTTTCAGTTTACTGGCAAGGGCATCGGCCTTGTCTCCACTGCGTGATCCGGGTAGCTCTAGTATCACCGCTCCCGTCGCCGCCCGCTTAAATTTGACGGCTTCTATGCCCAGATCACTTAGTTTAATTTTTTCCTTTGCCTCCCGTAGTACAGAGGCGTAGGTCTGTTCTTTTTCGGTGATTGTAAGCACAACGGCCGTGGATCTCGGGGCTCTCAGCTTTGCTCGCGGCCGTTGAGTAGACGTAGCCGCGGGCTTTACGATGCCAGCGGTTGGGGTATTCTTGGCCTGTTTACGCTTACTTTGCACTGTTTTCCACTCTTGCTCGCAGTTTGCCTCTGGGTTGCTCTGGGTTGGTGGGATCTGCGCACTTACTGCATCGGGTGCATTGTTAGCATCAGGTGCCCGCAGCTTCTTTCCTTTCCTAGATTTTCTCTTCTCCCCTATCGAGTGTTCTTCTATGCTCTTTGTCGTAGAGTCCTCAATTGGAATCGGATCCGCGGCTAATGGTGGCCGAATTTTCGGTTCCGCATTTAATCGAGGCTCCAGGTTTGCGAGTCTCGCGCTAAGACATTCGCCCATTTGCCTCATTAAACGACCTTCCAGCTCGGCTAAGAGTTGTGGTAGCTGCGAAGATGGTGAAGAAGTCCGTAATGGCTCTTTATGCACCGGTTTCCTTGAGCACTCTTGTATCAGGGTTCTCAACTCAGCCATTTCTTTTTGAAGTGCTTCCACCTGTCCACGAAGTCTCTCATTTTCGTTCCGGAGCGCCCTCGTTTCCTCGCTGACTGTACGGTCAGCTAGCTCTTCGGCGTCTCTACGGATCGAGGTTACCGCCTGTTTTAGCGCTGAGACAAAAGTGCCCTTCAGGTTACTCGAGTGTCGGGCGACTTTATCCACTGCAGCGAGGCTGGCCTCAATCCTCACCTTTGGATCAGCGTGACGTTCGGTTTGCGCTGTGCTTCCAGTTTTTGTTGGGGGACTGGGGGTCGCCTCTAGTAATTCTGCTTCAACCCTCTTCTCCCGTTCTACTCGTTGGAGTTTACTTAATGCAGCCCGCGACTTTCTCGTCGAGTGAGGGGTTCCAGCGTCGCTAGAGCTGCATTCTTCCTTCCTTCTTTTCCGACGAAAAAATCGCGCCGGTCGCCCTTGTACATGTGGTGAGTTGATGGAGGTAAACGATACGTCAGCGCTGAGCATCTCACAGCTCGTCTCCAGGCTGGCCTCCATCACTTGTCGTCCGACATTTTTTCCTATGGCAGTAATGGCCTCAACTTCACGGTCTCCTGTGCTGTTATTTGGACTCAATATGGGTAGTGGAGTTCGCACCAACATAACTCTACAATCTTTGAGTGGGACGGGCGTACTCCGGTTAGACATCTCGCCTCCGTCCCTTGTTAAATTGTTAAAATTAAAAAAAAAAAAAAAAAAAAAAAAAATATATATATATATGTCGGCGCGAAGGGCCTGTAAATAACGAATCCAGATTAATTAAAGCTGTCATTAAATTATTGAAGATAATGACGTCAGTAATACTGGTGTCATAGATTAGTTTGTTGGCATCTGCCATTTAATTTCGACATTAGAGTCTACACTTTAAAGGCTTCTGCTTGGTTCGACCGCTCAATCGAACTGAGGCTCGCACCAATCAGCTCCTGTATTTATAACAACTAGAATTTGTAATAAACAAGCTTCGTAACATTTCGGGTACTCGTTCCACGACCGAACCCGAATAGACCACAGAGTCAAACAGAGTCATAAGAACGAGTGTCAAAGATTACTTTAATATTTATTGTTATCTAGTCTCCAATATTTAAAATTATGATAAATAACTTTCCATAATAATAATTATGACTATGGAGTCAGAATTATTATCGATCATTGAATAGTGATTAATTATAAGATCTAACAACATTGACAAGTTAAATGAACTAGTCATATTAACGGTTTTAAAGAGATTTGACTTCGATGTCATTAAATGATAATGACAGTGGCAGCTGACACTAACACGCCATTGCTGTAACATAAATAATAAAGAATATAAAATTACTACAGACTATCATAAAATATGAATCCCAAACATTATTAATATTTTTCGTAACAATATATAAATTTGCGCCGATACGGCCATACTGACTCCAGCGCGTCCCTTGCGCTGCTTTACATTGCAACAACTTTAAACAAGGCATCACTCATGACGAGATCTAGCCCACACAAGGCATCACCCATCCTGGGTTCAGCCAACAAGACCAGGATCAAGGATACGCATGGTGGCCAGCCAGCGTTTTAGGAAGGATATTGGATAGGAAAACACAAGGCATCACTCATTACGAGATCTAGCCCACACACAAGGCATCACTCATTACGAGATCTAGCCCACACACAAGGCATCACTCATTACGAGATCTAGCCCACACACAAGGCATCACTCATTACGAGATCTAGCCCACACACAAGGCATCACTCATTACGAGATCTAGCCCACACAAGGCATCACTCATTACGAGATCTAGCCCACACACAAGGCATCACTCATTACGAGATCTAGCCCACACAAGGCATCACCCATCCTGGGTTCAGCCAACAAGACCAGGATCAAGGATACGCATGGTGGCCAGCCAGCGTTTTAGGAAGGATATTGGATAGGTAAAACACATTTTTTTTTTTCATAAACATGTCAATGCTTATACATAGAATAATTATTACCTTTAATTAGATTAGTTGTTCAGTAATTCAATGCAATTACCTAGATCCAATAACGTCAGTAGAAAAGGTTGAGGCCTCCTCACATAAAACTCTCCGACAAATCTTCCGCCGATACGGTCAATTCGACTGAAGTATAAACTCATGGCGTTCGAAAAATTGCTCCAATTGGTTACTCAACCAACCACAACATGTAAACCGCCTCGGCCTGCTGACATCTAGACTAAGAATTATAAAGCAGTTCTTCTCAAAAGCAGTTTAATGACAGAATATACCGATACCCGTTCTCTTTAAAAAAAGAAATATTAAAAACCACAGTAAAATGGTATCACAAAAATACATGATAATTTTTTTTGTCATCACACTATTATTACATTAGTTATTCACATCAAATTACATTCATGCACCTGATGTTCGTCAAAAATATTAGGTTTAATTTTACAATTACTTTTACAGTTACATTTACAACTTAAATTCAAATCTTAATTACTCATATCTGTAACGTATGGAATGTTTCGCTTATGATGGTTGATATAAAATGCTCACTTAGTTTTTAGTAATGGGCCAAACCCAACAAAATAGAATAACAACGAAAAGTGGGTAGAACGAATACGCAACGTACGGTAGACAAAAAATCACTGCATTTTGATGTGTAGAATGTAACTGAGTTGAAGAGAAAGCGTTTTGGATTGAGTATTCATACAAAGTTGATATTTGTCATGACAACTATGAATAAAATTAAAATAAAATACGTTTATTTTGGAACATAAGATCGTCAAGGTATCACTTTTTCCACGTCATTAAATTGGAACTTGTAGGCATCCCTACTCATTGGCAAAGAAGACAGGGTGTAGGCCGAGAGAAAAAGCCGACGTAAAAAATTCTTGGTGATTTTTAAAATAAAATAAGTCATCAAACAATACTACAACGCTCATAGCAAATTAATTAGAAGTAGCTTGCCCAGCACTAGTCCTAGTCCCTTTTATCAACTAGATAATCGCTAACTTTATAGTAAGCCTTTTTACACAGCTCCTATTTAATACATTTCCCAAATTTATTAAAAGACAGATACAAGATACAAGCCTCTAGGATTTTATATTAAAGAAGAGTATCCCTTTTCCCAAAAAGAATTAGTAACTTAACCACTCAAATCAAATTTAATTTTTTTTTTTTTGCGAGCAGTTAACGTCTCCAAATATTTGAATGTTCAAATTTATATTTACAACTTTGATTTAGATCTTACTTTGCCATATGTGCAAAATACTAGCGAATGTTTATAATGACCGATATAAAATGCTCTTTTCACTTTCAGCGATGACGAAAAGTAAAAATACATAAATTTACCGTAAATATTAAAACAGAAAAGCTGTTTTTTTTTTAATAGTGTCATCTGATTAGGGAATTCCGTGAAAGCCAGATGCTATATCTAAGCATCTGTAATATCGGGCTCTGCCTAATCTCTAAATTTGGTCCGCTAATATCTCTAACCGCACGTGAATTCAACACGCAAAAATCAACGCAAAGTTGGTCCGTCCCGTTCTTTTTCTCGATTCATAAAATTCATATCTTATTATGACTTTCTCGAATTAATTGACAATTTTAATAGTTTTAAAAAGTCTTATACCTTTCTTTGAACAATTAATTACATATTTGGTTGTAGTAAGTTTAATAAATGAACAATACTTAATAGTTTAATTTAGCGAGTTACATTCGTCATTTTGACGGTAGTAGCAATTTTGCTCTAGATGACCCACACAACGGCAGAAATCTCATTTAATAAACTGTGCCATGAAAACCGGTATTATTGTTACTGAATTATGACGAAATAACGTTATGCTTAGACGAATTTCTCACTTTGCGGTCCCGGTAACACGACAACGACAAACGACCCGGTTTAAGAAAGTGAAACGAACGAATTGATATTTTGAAGATACCATAACACGGGATCTTTGTTATATCATTATATTTACTCTACTTTCGATTTTACGCCTACGAAATATTATAAGAACTGATAAGAATTTATTTAGTGAATCGGAGGTAATTCTCAGTTACTCAGATCGAAAAAACTCAGGGTAAATACCTGTGATCACCGCAACCATTACCTCGGCGTCGGCGTCGGTAGCATATGGTCGAATCCTCTTTAAAAACGTCCGTGCCATTGTAGCATACTCTGCGTAACGGCTCGCTTGGTCCGAAGTGTAGTTGCGCCATTTCGGCACGTCAATCGAGTACCGAAACTCTACACGTCACTTACGTATGGATCAGCTCTCCCGAAGTCTCTTGGAGATGTGTGATCCCACCGCTGCTGTCGGCGCGAAGGGCCTGTAAATAACGAATCCAGATTAATTAAAGCTGTCATTAAATTATTGAAGATAATGACGTCAGTAATACTGGTGTCATAGATTAGTTTGTTGGCATCTGCCATTTAATTTCGACATTAGAGTCTACACTTTAAAGGCTTCTGCTTGGTTCGACCGCTCAATCGAACTGAGGCTCGCACCAATCAGCTCCTGTATTTATAACAACTAGAATTTGTAATAAACAAGCTTCGTAACATTTCGGGTACTCGTTCCACGACCGAACCCGAATAGACCACAGAGTCAAACAGAGTCATAAGAACGAGTGTCAAAGATTACTTTAATATTTATTGTTATCTAGTCTCCAATATTTAAAATTATGATAAATAACTTTCCATAATAATAATTATGACTATGGAGTCAGAATTATTATCGATCATTGAATAGTGATTAATTATAAGATCTAACAACATTGACAAGTTAAATGAACTAGTCATATTAACGGTTTTAAAGAGATTTGACTTCGATGTCATTAAATGATAATGACAGTGGCAGCTGACACTAACACGCCATTGCTGTAACATAAATAATAAAGAATATAAAATTACTACAGACTATCATAAAATATGAATCCCAAACATTATTAATATTTTTCGTAACAATATATAAATTTGCGCCGATATATATATATAAAAAAAAAAAATTAAGGAAAAAAAAAAATAAAAAAAAAAAATAAAAAAAAAAATAAAAAAAAAGGGCTTATTACTAGTGTGGTGTCGAGAGAGTAACAGAGAGTCGCGAAAGCGGCAGTCGCTAGACGGGGCGCGGTGAAAAGGCCTAGCTGTTACCCGCCCTCGTCTCATAGCGAACAGTGGGCCCTGGTGGTTTTAGTGGGTATGGGGTCATCGTATTTTGCGGCCTTGACCCCCACACTCCCCGCGCCACTTAACAACTTGCCCAGGCGCGGGCGCCCGTAATCGGGTTTCCCCAGGGAAAAAAAAAAAAAAAAAAAAAGGTTAGGTTAGGTTAGGTTAGGTTAGGTTCCCCCCCTCCGACCTGGGCTTGCCTGAAGTTATTAAGAAGGCGGTGGACGACCTTGACAAGTGGACCGTCCTCACAAGATTCTGTGGCGTGGTGATG
Organism: Pieris rapae; assembly: GCF_905147795.1. Lineage (NCBI taxonomy): Eukaryota > Metazoa > Arthropoda > Insecta > Lepidoptera > Pieridae > Pieris > Pieris rapae. The sequence continues at coordinate 678,054 of NC_059533.1, read as the reverse complement.
CGGCTCAAGGAGGAAGCGGAGAGAGCCCGAGAATGTTAAAAAAAAAAAAAAAAAAAAAAAAAAAAAAAAAAAAAAAAAAAAAAAAAAAAAAAACAATTAAAAAAAATATATTAAAAAAAATAAAAAAAAAAAAATATACAACAGGAGAAAAGGGGAGGGAAAAAAAAAAAAAAAAAAAAAAAAAAAAAAAAAAAAAAAAAAAAAAAAAAAAAAAAAAAGGGCTTATTACTAGTGTGGTGTCGAGAGAGTAACAGAGAGTCGCGAAAGCGGCAGTCGCTAGACGGGGCGCGGTGAAAAGGCCTAGCTGTTACCCGCCCTCGTCTAATAGCGAACAGTGGGCCCTGGTGGTTTTAGTGGGTATGGGGTCATCGTATTTTACGGCCTTGACCCCCACACTCCCCGCGCCACTTAACAACTTGCCCAGGCGCGGGCGCCCGTAATCGGGTTTCCCCAGGTAAAAAAAAAAAAAAAAAAAAGGTTCCCCCCCTCCGCGGACGAATTTACCCGCGGCTCCTAGGCTTGTCGTGCCGGGGGGGCTTAGTACCTGGAACGATTGCAGCAATGCCGTCGTAAAGGGGAAGCAAATAAGGAGGTATAGGCTGGCCTTCACTTCGAAGGCTAGTCTCTGGAGAGGGCATCAGCGCCCAGCGGAAAAGATTTCCGTGAGCCCTTAGCAAGCTGGAGAGATCATTTGATCTCAAAGGTGAAACTGAGGGACTTTTACTTATTCGACGTTCCCGATTGGTGTTCTTTGGAGTGTGCCGGAGGCGGCCAGGGAGGGGGTCTGCTTCATAGCGCTACTGCGTACTTGACTCTGGGCCTCATCTGCTCTCGACTCTTTCTTTTCTAAGAAACGTGCTAGATGCGGTGTAGCTACATGCCACGCGAACTTGCGGGGTGCAAACAATAATCTCGGGAGAACCAATATTAAATCTGGTGTTGTTGTTGTCTTCTTGGGCCAAAGTGCAGTGGAACGATGGATAGCCAGCGGAACCGGCAATTATTGGATATACCTTTTGGCGATATAGTCAGCGTATAGCGGCGAACGCTCGAATACTCTTCAGCTTGTGATTGTTCTGTGTTCAATTGAAGGAGAGGCCTTATTGGGCAACAAGAGGAAGGAAACCTTGATACAAAAATCCCCTAACGTTCGGCGCTGATGAGCGTGGCGTCGGACACCTAATCCCCTCTATGAGGAATTGAGGTCGTTGACGGGCAGGTCAATGCCTAGCGCCAAAAAACAAAAAAAAAAAAAAACGCGTCCCCGGTTCCCTCCGGAGTGACGGCGAGGACTCGCTACAGCTCGGGCACTCGGCTGCGGTACATGGGTCTTAAAGAGGGCCACAGGGGAGCGGCCCCTGGTCAAATAAAAGCAAGCATGAGTTCGAATACACGTTTAACTACCCCAGGTGGGTTAAATCCCACCCATGGCGATGCCATGGCTCAGCCCCACCGTACTCTGGGGGGGGGCAAAACTCATGAGGAAGAGAAGGATGAGGAGAGAAGAGTGGTAGGATGTGGTGATGTGAAGGAGAATACAAGGGACGGAGGCGAGATGTCTAACCGGAGTACGCCCGTCCCACTCAAAGATTGTAGAGTTATGCTGGTGCGAACTCCACTACCCATATTGAGTCCAAATAACAGCACAGGAGACCGTGAAGTTGAGGCCATTACTGCCATAGGAAAAAATGTCGGACGACAAGTGATGGAGGCCAGCCTGGAGACGAGCTGTGAGATGCTCAGCGCTGACGTATCGTTTACCTCCATCAACTCACCACATGTACAAGGGCGACCGGCGCGATTTTTTCGTCGGAAAAGAAGGAAGGAAGAATGCAGCTCTAGCGACGCTGGAACCCCTCACTCGACGAGAAAGTCGCGGGCTGCATTAAGTAAACTCCAACGAGTAGAACGGGAGAAGAGGGTTGAAGCAGAACTACTAGAGGCGACCCCCAGTCCCCCAACAAAAACTGGAAGCACAGCGCAAACCGAACGTCACGCTGATCCAAAGGTGAGGATTGAGGCCAGTCTCGCTGCAGTGGAAAAAGTCGCCCGACACTCGAGTAACCTGAAGGGCACTTTTGTCTCAGCGCTAAAACAGGCGGTAACCTCGATCCGTAGAGACGCCGAAGAGCTAGCTGACCGTACAGTCAGCGAGGAAACGAGGGCGCTCCGGAACGAAAATGAGAGACTTCGTGGACAGGTGGAAGCACTTCAAAAAGAAATGGCTGAGTTGAGAACCCTGATACAAGAGTGCTCAAGGAAACCGGTGCATAAAGAGCCATTACGGACTTCTTCACCATCTTCGCAGCTACCACAACTCTTAGCCGAGCTGGAAGGTCGTTTAATGAGGCAAATGGGCGAATGTCTTAGCGCGAGACTCGCAAACCTGGAGCCTCGATTAAATGCGGAACCGAAAATTCGGCCACCATTAGCCGCGGATCCGATTCCAATTGAGGACTCTACGACAAAGAGCATAGAAGAACACTCGATAGGGGAGAAGAGAAAATCTAGGAAAGGAAAGAAGCTGCGGGCACCTGATGCTAACAATGCACCCGATGCAGTAAGTGCGCAGATCCCACCAACCCAGAGCAACCCAGAGGCAAACTGCGAGCAAGAGTGGATAACAGTGCAAAGTAAGCGTAAACAGGCCAAGAATACCCCAACCGCTGCCATCGTAAAGCCCGCGGCTACGACTACTCAACGGCCACGAGCAAAGCTGAGAGCCCCGAAATCCACGGTCGTTGTGCTTACAATCACCGAAAAAGAACAGACCTACGCCTCTGTATTACGGGAGGCAAAGGAAAAAATTAAACTAAGTGATTTGGGCATAGAAGCCGTCAAATTTAAGCGGGCGGCGACGGGAGCGGTGATACTAGAGCTACCCGGATCACGCAGTGGAGACAAGGCCGATGCCCTTGCTAGTAAACTGAAAGAAATCTATGCTAGCGGGGTGAGCGTGTCGAGGCCGGAGAAGTGTGCCGAGGTACGAGTGGCCGGCCTCGATGACTCTGTAACGTCGGACGATATCAAAAAGGCGATAGCGGAGATTGGGGGCTGCAACCGCGAACAAGTAATAGTGAGTGAGGTTCGGCCAGACAGAACTGGATTGTTTGGAGCCTGGGTTCGGTGTCCAATTCTTGCGGCCAAGAAAATCACCGAGGGACGACTACTCATAGGCTGGGTCGCAGCAAGGGTAACCTTACTGGAACGCAAGGAAATTAGGTGCTACCGGTGCCTTCAAAGTGGGCACGTAGCCAGCCGGTGCACGTTTGGCGCTGATCGTAGCAATCTCTGCTACCGCTGCGCACAACCAGGCCACCGGGCCGCGACTTGCGAGGGCAAACCCGTGTGCGTCCTTTGCACGGAAGCGGGCCGAAAGGCAGACCATCGGCTAGGGAGCGCTAAATGTCCGGCCCCTAGCGCCAAAGTTGCTAGAAGAGAGACGCCGCGGCACAACATGGTTCCGACCGGGTCCGCCCCACCGGACGGGGAAGCAATGCTTACAGATATAATCGTAAATGCCTAGCACGGTACGGTTCCTCCAATGTAACCTCAACCACTGTGCCAATGCCCAGGATCTTCTGACACAAAGCATGGCACAGTGGTCCATTAATGTTGCAATGGTGTCAGAACCATATATCTCAGAGCTGAGGACCGCTTCAAATTGGATTGTGGATACGGAAGGCCTCGCAGCCGTTATACTCGACGGGGACCAGATGGCACTTGCGGGACCGCACCTAAAGGGTCGCGGGTGTGTCGCCGTCCGAGTCTCGGAGAATCTGGTAGTAATAAGCGCCTACTTTTCACCCAACAAGACACTCGCCGAGTTCGAGCGGTTTTTAGTCGAGATAGGCTCACTGGTAGATTGGGCCCGACCCCACGAGGTAATTGTCGCCGGTGACTTCAACGCAAAGTCGACTGCGTGGGGGACGCTGGATGACCGTGGACGAGGACAGGCCTTGTTACGATGGGCCGCAATGTACAATTTGACAGTATTAAATAAAGGCTCCGAGCACACGTGCGTACGCAGAGCGGGAGGCTCTATCGTTGATGTCACTTTTGCGAGTTCTTGAGTCTTGCTCGTCGCGTTGAAGATTGGGAGGTTATGACAAAGGTAGAAACACTGTCGGACCATAGATACATCCAATTCCGTATCCCTCCATTGTCGTCTGCTAGATCGGCTGAGCAGAGTCTCATTCCGTCTGAAATCGGCCCTAAATGGTCGCTGAGGTCGTTGGATAGAGTCGTGTTCGAAGAGGCGACAATAGTTAAGTCCTGGTGTTCCAGCCGCACTAATGCTGATATAGAAAGTGAAGTTCGGTGGCATGCAAAAGCGTTAGCAGACCTATCAGAGGCGTCAATGAGACGCGTACGAATTTTGAGGCCGAGGGATAAAGTTTACTGGTGGTCTGACGAACTAGCTGGTCTTCGATCAATCTGTGTGAGATCGCGGAGGATGTTTACGCGGTACAGGCGCCGACCGCTAGCACGTCGCAGTCAAGATGAAGAGGAACGGCTATACGTAGACTATCAAGCTGCAAAAAAGGATCTAAGGGTAGCAATAGCAAGGTCCAAAGAAAATGCTTGGAATGAGTTTCTTAACACGTTGCAACAAGATCCCTGGGGTCGCCCCTTTCGACTTGTAATGAGCAAATTGCGACCCCGGGCGCCGCCACTGACGTCCACCATGCAACCTTCGCTTCTTGACTCGGTGGTATCCACCCTGTTTCCACGTGGGAATGGGCGTACACCTACCCCAGCGCATCCGTACTCGATTCCAAGCGAAGAGTCAATACGCGTGACGCCTGAAGAATTAGAAGCAGCATTGGCAAAGGTCGCCGCTAAAAACACAGCTCCAGGCCCTGATGGCATTCATGGCAAGGTGTGGGCTCTCGCCCTTAAGGACGAAGAATTGGCGTGGAGGTTCTGCAGTTTGTTGACGCAAATCATGCAGAAGGGAGAGTTTCCCTCCGCCTGGAAGACTGGGAAATTAGTGCTGCTAAAGAAGCCCGGAAAAATCGAAACATCCCCTTCTGCTTACCGCCCAATCGTATTGTTGGATGAGGGTGGCAAAATCTTGGAGCGGATCATGGCTATAAGAATAAATAGACATCTAGAAACCATCGGACCAGATCTGCACAGTGCTCAGTTTGGCTTCCGGCGGTCGCGGTCTACTGTGGACGCAATCGCGGAGGTGCGAGAAATCAGCGAGGAGACCACGGAGCAGGGTGGAGTTGTACTGGCGGTGTCCCTTGACATCGCCAACGCCTTCAACACCATTCCTCACGAGGCTGTTCTGCGGGGCTTAGTACATCATGGGATACCGTTATATCTCCAGAGGCTAGTAGAATCGTACCTGTGCGATCGTAAAATTGTGTTCCCGGGTAGGGATTCTTGGAGAAGCTACCGAGTCACATGTGGTGTACCTCAAGGGTCCGTTCTGGGGCCCCTGCTTTGGAATATAGGCTACAATTGCATCATTAAGACATCTCTGTCTATAGGTGTTAGGGTCATTTGTTACGCCGACGATACCTTGGTTGTGGCATCTGGTAGTTCCTACGTCGAGGCGAGCCGTCGCGTAACTGCTGGGGTAGCTCAAGTCGTAGCGCAGATAAGACACCTCGGGCTGCGTGTCGCGCTGGAGAAGTCCGAAGCAATCTGTTTTCACGGCCCGGGGCGAGCGCCTCCAGCGGGTGCGCACATCGTCGTTGCGGGAGTGTCCATCGGGGTAGGAAAATCCCTGAAATATCTGGGCCTGGTACTAGATTCCCGGTGGACGTTTAGAGCACATTTTGCGGCACTTGCCCCGAAGCTCACCGCCACTGCAATGGCTCTTAGCCGGATTATGCCAAATCTAGGCGGGCCGAGCGAGGGGTGTCGTCGACTCTACTCCGGCGTCGTCAAGTCGCAAGCTATGTACCGGTGCCCAATATGGGCTGATAAGCTGTCCCGCAAGAACAAGCAGCTTCTGAGGCGTTATCAAAAACTAATGACGATTAAGGTTGCGCGAGCGTACCGCACGGTGTCATACGATGCCGTGTGTTTGATCGCAGGTTCCGCGCCCTGGCACCTCGAGGCTACCGCTCTGGCAGACGTCTATTGGCGCAGGGCTGATACGCGTGAAGCAGGGAGAGAACCGGACACAGAGACCATACGCTCCTGGCGCCTGGATGCCTGCCAGCGCGTGATACAAGACTGGAGAACCGACTTAGACAGGGCAGAGATGGGCGGATATACAATAAGTGCCATATTGCCCGTCCTAACCAAGTGGCTGGAGAAGAAGCGCGGCCCGTTATCCTTTCGTCTGGTGCAGGTCATAACAGGCCATGGCTGTTTTGGCAAATACCTCCACCGCATCAGACGGGAACCGACCCCTGCGTGCCACCACTGCCAAGGGGATAACGATGATGCCGCGCACACTCTAGCGGCTTGTCCGGCGTGGGCGGAGGAGAGGCGCCACCTGGTTGCGGCCTTCGGGACGAACCTGGGCTTGCCTGAAGTTATTAAGAAGGCGGTGGACGACCTTGACAAGTGGACCGTCCTGACAAGATTCTGTGGCGTGGTGATGCGGCTCAAGGAGGAAGCGGAGAGAGCCCGAGAATGTTAAAAAAAAAAAAAAAAAAAAAAAAAAGTAAAAAAAAAAAATACATAAGGGAGAAAAAGGGAGAGGGGGGAAAAAAAAAATTAAAAAAAAAAAATAATAAAATAAAAAATAAAAAAAAAATAATATAAAAAAAAGGGCTTATTACTAGTGTGGTGTCGAGAGAGTAACAGAGAGTCGCGAAAGCGGCAGTCGCTAGACGGGGCGCGGTGAAAAGGCCTAGCTGTTACCCGCCCTCGTCTAATAGCGAACAGTGGGCCCTGGTGGTTTTAGTGGGTATGGGGTCATCGTATTTTACGGCCTTGACCCCCACACTCCCCGCGCCACTAAACAACTTGCCCAGGCGCGGGCGCCCGTAATCGGGTTTCCCCAGGAAAAAAAAAAAAAAAAAAAAAAAAAAAAGAAAGGTTCCCCCCCTCCGCGGACGAATTTACCCGCGGCTCCTAGGCTTGTCGTGCCGGGGGGGCTTAGTACCTGGAACGATTGCAGCAATGCCGTCGTAAAGGGGAAGCAAATAAGGAGGTATAGGCTGGCCTTCACTTCGAAGGCTAGTCTCTGGAGAGGGCATCAGCGCCCAGCGGAAAAGATTTCCGTGAGCCCTTAGCAAGCTGGAGAGATCATTTGATCTCAAAGGTGAAACTGAGGGACTTTTACTTATTCGACGTTCCCGATTGGTGTTCTTTGGAGTGTGCCGGAGGCGGCCAGGGAGGGGGTCTGCTTCATAGCGCTACTGCGTACTTGACTCTGGGCCTCATCTGCTCTCGACTCTTTCTTTTCTAAGAAACGTGCTAGATGCGGTGTAGCTACATGCCACGCGAACTTGCGGGGTGCAAACAATAATCTCGGGAGAACCAATATTAAATCTGGTGTTGTTGTTGTCTTCTTGGGCCAAAGTGCAGTGGAACGATGGATAGCCAGCGGAACCGGCAATTATTGGATATACCTTTTGGCGATATAGTCAGCGTATAGCGGCGAACGCTCGAATACTCTTCAGCTTGTGATTGTTCTGTGTTCAATTGAAGGAGAGGCCTTATTGGGCAACAAGAGGAAGGAAACCTTGATACAAAAATCCCCTAACGTTCGGCGCTGATGAGCGTGGCGTCGGACACCTAATCCCCTCTATGAGGAATTGAGGTCGTTGACGGGCAGGTCAATGCCTAGCGCCAAAAAACAAAAAAAAAAAAACGCGTCCCCGGTTCCCTCCGGAGTGACGGCGAGGACTCGCTACAGCTCGGGCACTCGGCTGCGGTACATGGGTCTTAAAGAGGGCCACAGGGGAGCGGCCCCTGGTCAAATAAAAGCAAGCATGAGTTCGAATACACGTTTAACTACCCCAGGTGGGTTAAATCCCACCCATGGCGATGCCATGGCTCAGCCCCACCGTACTCTGGGGGGGGGCAAAACTCATGAGGAAGAGAAGGATGAGGAGAGAAGAGTGGTAGGATGTGGTGATGTGAAGGAGAATACAAGGGACGGAGGCGAGATGTCTAACCGGAGTACGCCCGTCCCACTCAAAGATTGTAGAGTTATGCTGGTGCGAACTCCACTACCCATATTGAGTCCAAATAACAGCACAGGAGACCGTGAAGTTGAGGCCATTACTGCCATAGGAAAAAATGTCGGACGACAAGTGATGGAAGCCAGCCTGGAGACGAGCTGTGAGATGCTCAGCGCTGACGTATCGTTTACCTCCATCAACTCACCACATGTACAAGGGCGACCGGCGCGATTTTTTCGTCGGAAAAGAAGGAAGGAAGAATGCAGCTCTAGCGACGCTGGAACCCCTCACTCGACGAGAAAGTCGCGGGCTGCATTAAGTAAACTCCAACGAGTAGAACGGGAGAAGAGGGTTGAAGCAGAACTACTAGAGGCGACCCCCAGTCCCCCAACAAAAACTGGAAGCACAGCGCAAACCGAACGTCACGCTGATCCAAAGGTGAGGATTGAGGCCAGTCTCGCTGCAGTGGAAAAAGTCGCCCGACACTCGAGTAACCTGAAGGGCACTTTTGTCTCAGCGCTAAAACAGGCGGTAACCTCGATCCGTAGAGACGCCGAAGAGCTAGCTGACCGTACAGTCAGCGAGGAAACGAGGGCGCTCCGGAACGAAAATGAGAGACTTCGTGGACAGGTGGAAGCACTTCAAAAAGAAATGGCTGAGTTGAGAACCCTGATACAAGAGTGCTCAAGGAAACCGGTGCATAAAGAGCCATTACGGACTTCTTCACCATCTTCGCAGCTACCACAACTCTTAGCCGAGCTGGAAGGTCGTTTAATGAGGCAAATGGGCGAATGTCTTAGCGCGAGACTCGCAAACCTGGAGCCTCGATTAAATGCGGAACCGAAAATTCGGCCACCATTAGCCGCGGATCCGATTCCAATTGAGGACTCTACGACAAAGAGCATAGAAGAACACTCCATAGGGGAGAAGAGAAAATCTAGGAAAGGAAAGAAGCTGCGGGCACCTGATGCTAACAATGCACCCGATGCAGTAAGTGCGCAGATCCCACCAACCCAGAGCAACCCAGAGGCAAACTGCGAGCAAGAGTGGATAACAGTGCAAAGTAAGCGTAAACAGGCCAAGAATACCCCAACCGCTGCCATCGTAAAGCCCGCGGCTACGACTACTCAACGGCCACGAGCAAAGCTGAGAGCCCCGAAATCCACGGCCGTTGTGCTTACAATCACCGAAAAAGAACAGACCTACGCCTCTGTATTACGGGAGGCAAAGGAAAAAATTAAACTAAGTGATTTGGGCATAGAAGCCGTCAAATTTAAGCGGGCGGCGACGGGAGCGGTGATACTAGAGCTACCCGGATCACGCAGTGGAGACAAGGCCGATGCCCTTGCTAGTAAACTGAAAGAAATCTATGCTAGCGGGGTGAGCGTGTCGAGGCCGGAGAAGTGTGCCGAGGTACGAGTGGCCGGCCTCGATGACTCTGTAACGTCGGACGATATCAAAAAGGCGATAGCGGAGATTGGGGGCTGCAACCGCGAACAAGTAATAGTGAGTGAGGTTCGGCCAGACAGAACTGGATTGTTTGGAGCCTGGGTTCGGTGTCCAATTCTTGCGGCCAAGAAAATCACCGAGGGACGACTACTCATAGGCTGGGTCGCAGCAAGGGTAACCTTACTGGAACGCAAGGAAATTAGGTGCTACCGGTGCCTTCAAAGTGGGCACGTAGCCAGCCGGTGCACGTTTGGCGCTGATCGTAGCAATCTCTGCTACCGCTGCGCACAACCAGGCCACCGGGCCGCGACTTGCGAGGGCAAACCCGTGTGCGTCCTTTGCACGGAAGCGGGCCGAAAGGCAGACCATCGGCTAGGGAGCGCTAAATGTCCGGCCCCTAGCGCCAAAGTTGCTAGAAGAGAGACGCCGCGGCACAACATGGTTTCGACCGGGTCCGCCCCACCGGACGGGGCAGCAATGCTTACAGATAAAATCGTAAATGCCTAGCACGTTACGGTTCCTCCAATGTAACCTCAACCACTGTGCCAATGCCCAGGATCTTCTGACACAAAGCATGGCACAGTGGTCCATTAATGTTGCAATGGTGTCAGAACCATATATCTCAGAGCTGAGGACCGCTTCAAATTGGATTGTGGATACGGAAGGCCTCGCAGCCGTTATACTCGACGGGGACCAGATGGCACTTGCGGGACCGCACCTAAAGGGTCGCGGGTGTGTCGCCGTCCGAGTCTCGGAGAATCTGGTAGTAATAAGCGCCTACTTTTCACCCAACAAGACACTCGCCGAGTTCGAGCGGTTTTTAGTCGAGATAGGCTCACTGGTAGATTGGGCCCGACCCCACGAGGTAATTGTCGCCGGTGACTTCAACGCAAAGTCGACTGCGTGGGGGACGCTGGATGACCGTGGACGAGGACAGGCCTTGTTACGATGGGCCGCAATGTACAATTTGACAGTATTAAATAAAGGCTCCGAGCACACGTGCGTACGCAGAGCGGGAGGCTCTATCGTTGATGTCACTTTTGCGAGTTCCTGTCTTGCTCGTCGCGTTGAAGATTGGGAGGTTATGACAAAGGTAGAAACACTGTCGGACCATAGATACATCCAATTCCGTATCCCTCCATTGTCGTCTGCTAGATCGGCTGAGCAGAGTCTCATTCCGTCTGAAATCGGCCCTAAATGGTCGCTGAGGTCGTTGGATAGAGTCGTGTTCGAAGAGGCGACAATAGTTAAGTCCTGGTGTTCCAGCCGCACTAATGCTGATATAGAAAGTGAAGTTCGGTGGCATGCAAAAGCGTTAGCAGACCTATCAGAGGCGTCAATGAGACGCGTACGAATTTTGAGGCCGAGGGATAAAGTTTACTGGTGGTCTGACGAACTAGCTGGTCTTCGATCAATCTGTGTGAGATCGCGGAGGATGTTTACGCGGTACAGGCGCCGACCGCTAGCACGTCGCAGTCAAGATGAAGAGGAACGGCTATACGTAGACTATCAAGCTGCAAAAAAGGATCTAAGGGTAGCAATAGCAAGGTCCAAAGAAAATGCTTGGAATGAGTTTCTTAACACGTTGCAACAAGATCCCTGGGGCCGCCCCTTTCGACTTGTAATGAGCAAATTGCGACCCCGGGCGCCGCCACTGACGTCCACCATGCAACCTTCGCTTCTTGACTCGGTGGTATCCACCCTGTTTCCACGTGGGAATGGGCGTACTCCTACCCCAGCGCATCCGTACTCGATTCCAAGCGAAGAGTCAATACGCGTGACGCCTGAAGAATTAGAAGCAGCATTGGCAAAGGTCGCCGCTAAAAACACAGCTCCAGGCCCTGATGGCATTCATGGCAAGGTGTGGGCTCTCGCCCTTAAGGACGAAGAATTGGCGTGGAGGTTCTGCAGTTTGTTGACGCAAATCATGCAGAGGGGAGAGTTTCCCTTCGCCTGGAAGACTGGGAAATTAGTGCTGCTAAAGAAGCCCGGAAAAATCGAAACATCCCCTTCTGCTTACCGCCCAATCGTATTGTTGGATGAGGGTGGCAAAATCTTGGAGCGGATCATGGCTAAAAGAATAAATAGACATCTAGAAACCATCGGACCAGATCTGCACAGTGCTCAGTTTGGCTTCCGGCGGTCGCGGTCTACTGTGGACGCAATCGCAGAGGTGCGAGAAATCAGCGAGGAGACCACGGAGCAGGGTGGAGTTGTACTGGCGGTGTCCCTTGACATCGCCAACGCCTTCAACACCATTCCTCACGAGGCTGTTCTGCGAGGCTTAGTACATCATGGGATACCGTTATATCTCCAGAGGCTAGTAGAATCGTACCTGTGCGATCGTAAAATTGTGTTCCCGGGTAGGGATTCTTGGAGAAGCTACCGAGTCACATGTGGTGTACCTCAAGGGTCCGTTCTGGGGCCCCTGCTTTGGAATATAGGCTACAATTGCATCATTAAGACATCTCTGTCTATAGGTGTTAGGGTCATTTGTTACGCCGACGATACCTTGGTTGTGGCATCTGGCAGTTCCTACGTCGAGGCGAGCCGTCGCGTAACTGCTGGGGTAGCTCAAGTCGTAGCGCAGATAAGACACCTCGGGCTGCGTGTCGCGCTGGAGAAGTCCGAAGCGATCTGTTTTCACGGCCCGGGGCGAGCGCCTCCAGCGGGTGCGCACATCGTCGTTGCGGGAGTGTCCATCGAGGTAGGAAAATCCCTGAAATATCTAGGCCTAGTACTAGATTCCCGGTGGACGTTTAGAGCACATTTTGCGGCACTTGCCCCGAAGCTCACCGCCACTGCAATGGCTCTTAGCCGGATTATGCCAAATCTAGGCGGGCCGAGCGAGGGGTGTCGTCGACTCTACTCCGGCGTCGTCAAGTCGCAAGCTATGTACGGGTGCCCAATATGGGCTGATAAGCTGTCCCGCAAGAACAAGCAGCTTCTGAGGCGTTATCAAAAACTAATGACGATTAAGGTTGCGCGAGCGTACCGCACGGTGTCATACGATGCCGTGTGTTTGATCGCAGGTTCCGCGCCCTGGCACCTCGAGGCTACCGCTCTGGCAGACGTCTATTGGCGCAGGGCTGATACGCGTGAAGCAGGGAGAGAACCGGACACAGAGACCATACGCTCCTGGCGCCTGGATGCCTGCCAGCGCGTGATACAAGACTGGAGAACCGACTTAGACAGGGCAGAGATGGGCGGATATACAATAAGTGCCATATTGCCCGTCCTAACCAAGTGGCTGGAGAAGAAGCGCGGCCCGCTGTCCTTTCGTCTGGTGCAGGTCATAACAGGCCATGGCTGTTTTGGCAAATACCTCCACCGCATCAGACGGGAACCGACCCCTGCGTGCCACCACTGCCAAGGGGATAACGATGATGCCGCGCACACTCTAGCGGCTTGTCCGGCGTGGGCGGAGGAGAGGCGCCACCTGGTTGCGGCCTTCGGGACGGACCTGGGCTTGCCTGAAGTTATTAAGAAGGCGGTGGACGACCTTGACAAGTGGACCGTCCTAACAAGATTCTGTGGCGTGGTGATGCGGCTGAAGGAGGAAGCGGAGAGAGCCCGAGAATGTAAAAAAAAAAAAAAAAAAAAAAAAAAAAAAAAAAAAAAAAAAAAAAGTAAAAAAAAAAAAAAATAAATTAAAAAAAAAAAAAAAAAAAATAGGAAAAAAAAATAGACAAAAAAAAAGAAAGGGCTTATTACTAGTGTGGTGTCGAGAGAGTAACAGAGAGTCGCGAAAGCGGCAGTCGCTAGACGGGGCGCGGTGAAAAGGCCTAGCTGTTACCCGCCCTCGTCTAATAGCGAACAGTGGGCCCTGGTGGTTTTAGTGGGTATGGGGTCATCGTATTTTACGGCCCTGACCCCCACACTCCCCGCGCCACTTAACAACTTGCCCAGGCGCGGGCGCCCGTAATCGGGTTTCCCCAGGTAAAAAAAAAAAAAAAAAAAAGGTTAAGGGCCTCATAGCCTAGCGGTCTTTGTATGTGGCCGCTATGGTGAGGGGTACTGGGTTCGATTCCCGGTTCGAGGATAAGTTTTCAATTTATCCTCGGCCTTTGGTAGGGTTGTACGGTACCGGGCGAGTGCTTAAACCGTACATGGTGGGCACGGTTGAATTTCTATAGTATGCAGTGGGCAACTATGGAAAGGAGACTGTGTAGGTTTAGAACGTAGCAATACGTTCTAGGCCGAGAGTGGTAATTACAAGTGGTCTAGTAATTCAACATTCTTTTTAAGGGCCTCATAGCCTAGCGGTCTTTGTATGTGGCCGCTGTGGTGAGGGGTACTGGGTTCGATTCCCGGTTCGAGGATAAGTTTTCAATTTATCCTCGGCCTTTGGTAGGGTTGTACGGTACCGGGCGAGTGCTTAAACCGTACATGGTGGGCACGGTTGAATTTCTATAGTATGCAGTGGGCAACTATGGAAAGGAAACTGTGTAGGTTTAGAACGTAGCAATACGTTCTAGGCCGAGAGTGGTAATTACAAGTGGTCAAGTAATTCAACATTCTTTTTTAGCCATCAGGAGGGTCTTAACTGACTCGACTGAACAGCGAGTGATGAAATGGGAAATGATCACATTGATTACACACCGCTCACTCTCGCCTCAACTATCGCAGAGGCTTGGGTTGAATAACTGACGCTGTTTTTGGCCTATTAAGGGCCTCATAGCCTAGCGGTCTTTGTATGTGGCCGCTGTGGTGAGGGGTACTGGGTTCGATTCCCGGTTCGAGGATAAGTTTTCAATTTATCCTCGGCCTTTGGTAGGGTTGTACGGTACCGGGCGAGTGCTTAAACCGTACATGGTGGGCACGGTTGAATTTCTATAGTATGCAGAGGGCATGGAACTATAGAAAGGAAACTGTGTAGGTTTAGAATGTAGCAATACGTTCTAGGCCGAGGATGGTAATTACAGTGGTCAAGTAATTCAACATTCCTTTTTAAGGGCCTCATAGCCTAGCGGTCTTTGTATGTGGCCGCTATGGTGAGGGGTACTGGGTTCGATTCCCGGTTCGAGGATAAGTTTTCAATTTATCCTCGGCCTTTGGTAGGGTTGTACGGTACCGGGCGAGTGCTTAAACCGTACATGGTGGGCACGGTTGAATTTCTATAGTATGCAGTGGGCAACTATGGAAAGGAAACTGTGTAGGTTTAGAACGTAGCAATACGTTCTAGGCCGAGAGTGGTAATTACAAGTGGTCAAGTAATTCAACATTCTTTTTTAAGGGCCTCATAGCCTAGCGGTCTTTGTATGTGGCCGCTGTGGTGAGGGGTACTGGGTTCGATTCCCGGTTCGAGGATAAGTTTTCAATTTATCCTCGGCCTTTGGTAGGGTTGTACGGTACCGGGCGAGTGCTTAAACCGTACATGGTGGGCACGGTTGAATTTCTATAGTATGCAGTGGGCAACTATGGAAAGGAAACTGTGTAGGTTTAGAACGTAGCAATACGTTCTAGGCCGAGAGTGGTAATTACAAGTGGTCAAGTAATTCAACATTCTTTTTAAGGGCCTCATAGCCTAGCGGTCTTTGTATGTGGCCGCTGTGGTGAGGGGTACTGGGTTCGATTCCCGGTTCGAGGATAAGTTTTCAATTTATCCTCGGCCTTTGGTAGGGTTGTACGGTACCGGGCGAGTGCTTAAACCGTACATGGTGGGCATGGTTGAATTTCTATAGAATGCAGTGGGCAACTATAGAAAGGATACTGTGTAGGTTTAGAACGTAGCAATATGTTCTAGGCCGAGAGTGGTAATTACAAGTGGTCAAGTAATTCAACATTCTTTTTTTGGGGGCAGGCTGCTCCCTGAGCCTGTGTTACGCCCCCCGCTGATGGCATTAGACCGAGGCCCCCATGGGGCCTCCAAGGGCTCCTTAGGGGGTGAGGCCCAGGTGGCCTCAAATTGTCCGGGGCCACAGGGCAAGAGAGCCCACAGTGGTCCCGCAGGAGTTGGGGTCCAGAGCTCAGAAGAAAATGTCCCGGGAAATGGAGGGGTCTCTTCAGAGATGCCTCCAGCGGGTCCCAGCTGGGCGACAGTGGCCGGCAAGAAGAAGAAGAAGAAGAGTAAGGGCAAGAAGAAGTCGGACAGTCTTCCAGCTGCACCGGCTCTTCCTACCAAGGGTGGGGTAGGTCTCCCGGCAAGGCAGCCGGCGGCTATGGAGAAGCCTGTTGGGGTGCGGTCTTCCCTTGCTCCGCCGACAACTGCTGCAGTGGTTTTAACACTGCTGCAGGGAGCGGTGGGGGGGTTACCTACGCTTCTGCTCTGTCCAAGGCGAGGCAGGCCATCAGTCTGCCTGACTTGGGGATCGAGCGTATAAGCATCCGAGTAACGGCTACCGGAGCTCGGATGCTGGAGGTGCCCGGAGAAGGTAGGGAGGAGAAGGCTAACCGCCTAGCTGAAAAACTGAGGGTGGTTCTGTCGGAAGAGGCCTCGGTGGGGAGGCCCGTCAAGTGCGCGGACCTCCGCATCCGGGACCTTGATGACAGCATCACCGAGGGGAATGTTGTGGAGGCGGTGGCTGCCAAGGGGGAGTGCCCAGTGGCGGCAATTAAACCAGGGAAAATAATGAGGCATGGGGGCCGGGGTTTGGGGGAGATGTTCCTCCTATGTCCGGTTGCCTCCGCCAATAAGATCAAGAGTGGGAGGCTCCTCATTGGGTGGAGTTCTTGTCGAGTGGAAATCCAGGAGCACCGCCCTTTGAGGTGCTTTAAGTGTCAACAGCTGGGTCATGTGCGCGCAACATGCGACTCAGCGGTGGACCTGGCGGAGGCTTGCCACCGATGTGGGGTTGCGGGCCATAAGGCTAATGAATGCAGCTCGAAAGAGCTGCATTGTTTGGTCTGTGCGGCGGCCGGGAAGGCAGCGAACCACAAGATGGCGGGAAGGGCCTGCAACCCTCCAAGGCAAGGGAGGGCCCCGCATGCCCCTAAAGCGTCCGGCACCGTGGTGGAGAACGTTCCCATGGAGGTTGGTGTGGAGGTGTCAAAAAAATAAAATGTCTGACAACCTCACTAGCCTCCTCCAGGGGAACCTAAGGCGCTCCGCTGCGGCTCAGGACTTGTTCTTGCAGTCGATGGCGGAGTGGGGTGTGATGGCGGCCGTTGTCACAGAGCCCTATTACGTGTCGCGGCAGAATTCGTGGGTGGGGGACCTTCGAGGTGATGCGGCTGTCATTGCTCGGCCTCATGGACCTCCTCTCTCTCTAAGAGAGAGGGGTTCCGGTTTTGTCCTGGCTGATTGGGGGGACTGGACGCTTGTTGGAGCGTATTTTTCGCCCAATGAGCGTCTGAGCCACTTCGAGGACTTCCTGGACGCCATGGGGCTGGCCGTGCAGAGGGCTCTTCCGCGCCCCCTTATCCTCATGGGAGACCTTAATGCGCGGTCTTCCACTTGGGGTGATAGGGTGTCGTGTCGGAGGGGTCCGGTTTTGGAGGAGTGGGCGGCGGAGCTGGGCCTCGTTTTCCTAAATGAGGGAACCGAGCCCACCTGTGTCCGTCCGCAGGGCAGTTCAAGGGTGGACGTGACCCTAGCTTCTGCGGCAGCGGCCCGTGCGACGACGGCGTGGAGCGTGCTGGACGAAGTGGAGACCCTATCGGATCATCGATATATCCGGATGTGGGTCTCTACCTCGATGAGATGGGCAGTGCGGGGGCAGACTTCCCAGAACAGCTTCCCCCGTTGGGCGATTCGGCGACAGCCCGATAGCCCGTCTCAAAGCCCGCAAGAAAGCTCCTGGCCCGGATGGTGTACATGCACGTGTACTGGCAGTGGTCCTCCCTCATATGGAGGTCTCCGTCCGGGAGCTGTACACTGCGTGTCTGCGTGGTGGACGGTTTCCGGTGGCATGGAAGACGGGACGACTGTGTCTCGTGCGCAAGGAGGGGCGCCCGGTGGACAGTTCGGCGGCTTACCGCCCTATTGTCCTCCTGGATGAAGCGGGCAAGGCGCTGGAGTGGGTAGTGGCCTCTCGATTGTGCCGGCACCTCTCTGTTGAGGGGCCGGATCTAAACGAGGCACAGTACGGCTTCCGAGCGGGAAGGTCGACGCTCGACGCACTTCGGGACCTGAGGTCTCACACCGCTGGAGTGGTAGACGGGGGAGGGAGAGCATTGGCAGTATCGTTAGATATTGCAAATGCTTTCAATAGTCTTCCCTTTGGTGTGATCAGAGAGGCCCTTGCTTTTTTCGAGGTCCCTCTGTATCTGCGCCAAATAGTGGGGGACTATTTTATGGAAAGACGGATCGTGTACTCCAATATGGAGGGCACGGTCTCCTACCACCCTGTGCGGTGTGGAGTTCCTCAGGGCTCAGTACTTGGGCCGCTTTTGTGGGACATGGCCTACGATTGGGTGTTGCGGGGCGCGCTTCTTCCGGGATTGCGCGTCTTCTGCTATGCAGACGACACCCTCGTGGTGGCCAGTGGGGCCAGTTTTGGAGAGGTGTCTCGACTCGCAACGGTCGGCACCTCCCTTGTTGTGAGACGGATAAGGGCCCTGGGCCTTAGGGTGTCTCTCGATAAGACGGACGCCCTATTGTTCCATGGCCCTAGGAATGGTCCACCTCCTGGGGCGGTCCTGATGGTGGAAGGAGTGAGGGTACCGGTGGCGGCCAAGATGAAGTATCTCGGTCTCATCTTGGATGGGCGCTGGAACTTTGAGGCCCACTTTGAGGCTCTTGGGGGGAAGCTGGTAGGGGCAGCGGGGGCGCTTGCAAAACTCCTGCCGAACATTGGGGGCCCAAAGCAGAGTGTGCGCAGGCTCTACTGCGGAATTATACGCAGTATGGCCTTGTATGGGGCCCCAATATGGGATGATCGGTTGGGGTCGAGGAACCGCACCCTTCTCAGGAGGCCGCAGCGAGTGATGGCGGTTCGGGTGGCTCGTTGCTACCGGACCGTCTCGTTCGAGGCGGCATGCCTGTTGGCGGCGACTCCTCCCTGGGAGTTAGAGGCGGTGGCCCTAGGGTCCCTGTATCGCCTCAAGTGCGAGACGAGGGCGGATGGCCGATGGGCCGAACTGGTCGGACCGGCGAGGAGGCAGGCCAGGGAGGTCATCCTTGATAGGTGGGCCCATGATCTGGCCACGCCGAGGGCGGGAGTACGAACTGTGGAGGCGATTCGCCCATGCTTACGGGAATGGGTGAATCGCCCGAGTGGAGCTGTGTCCTTTCGGATGGCGCAGATTCTGTCCGGGCATGGATGCTTTGGGCGGTTTCTGCACAGGGTGGCAGGGCGGGAAATCTATCCTATCTGCTACCACTGTGGCGCCCCAGAGGACACGGCGGAGCACACCCTGGCTGAATGTGCCACCTGGTCGAGGCAACGCCACGACCTGGTGTCGGTCATCGGGACGGACCTCTCGCTACCGAGCGTTGTTGCAGCGATGCTAGGTAGCCAAGAGGCATGGCGTGCGGTGGCTTTCTTCTGCGAGCGCGTTCTGCTGCAGAAGGAGGCTGCCGAGCGTCAGCGGGAGGTGCGTGGCGATGGCCGGAGGGGTTGTGCTCGGCGGCGGCGGGGCGGGGGCGCGGGGGCTAGACGCGGAAGCCGTCTGCCCAACAGCGTCCCGCTGCGGCGTCGCTGAGCCCGTATGCAGACATATTTGCCTAAATTCCCTGGGTTGAATGCCTAGTGCGACCCCCGGGGAATTTAATGTGGTGCCAGACGTCATTCATTCAGAATGGATGAGGCTGGCACTGCAGGCGATATGGAGGGTTCTGGAGGAGTTTTTAGTGGGTCGGGTTTCTCCCCTCTGACTAGCAGAGGGATAAGAGTTAACCATCCCCACAGTCCCCGCGTTAGCGACTGCATACGCGCGCGGGCCTGCATCTGTGCATTTCAACCTCCATTAAAAAAAAAAAAAAAAAAAAAAAGTAAAAAAAAAAAAAAATATATATATATAAGGGAGAAAAGGGAGAGGGGAAAAAAAAAATTAAAAAAAAAAAAAAATTAAGAAAAAAAAAAAGGGGCTTATTACTAGTGTGGTGTCGAGAGAGTAACAGAGAGTCGCGAAAGCGGCAGTCGCTAGACGGGGCGCGGTGAAAAGGCCTAGCTGTTACCCGCCCTCGTCTAATAGCGAACAGTGGGCCCTGGTGGTTTTAGTGGGTATGGGGTCATCGTATTTTACGGCCTTGACCCCCACACTCCCCGCGCCACTTAACAACTTGCCCAGGCGCGGGCGCCCGTAATCGGGTTTCCCCAGGTAAAAAAAAAAAAAAAAAAAAGGTTCCCCCCCTCCGCGGACGAATTTACCCGCGGCTCCTAGGCTTGTCGTGCCGGGGGGGCTTAGTACCTGGAACGATTGCAGCAATGCCGTCGTAAAGGGGAAGCAAATAAGGAGGTATAGGCTGGCCTTCACTTCGAAGGCTAGTCTCTGGAGAGGGCATCAGCGCCCAGCGGAAAAGATTTCCGTGAGCCCTTAGCAAGCTGGAGAGATCATTTGATCTCAAAGGTGAAACTGAGGGACTTTTACTTATTCGACGTTCCCGATTGGTGTTCTTTGGAGTGTGCCGGAGGCGGCCAGGGAGGGGGTCTGCTTCATAGCGCTACTGCGTACTTGACTCTGGGCCTCATCTGCTCTCGACTCTTTCTTTTCTAAGAAACGTGCTAGATGCGGTGTAGCTACATGCCACGCGAACTTGCGGGGTGCAAACAATAATCTCGGGAGAACCAATATTAAATCTGGTGTTGTTGTTGTCTTCTTGGGCCAAAGTGCAGTGGAACGATGGATAGCCAGCGGAACCGGCAATTATTGGATATACCTTTTGGCGATATAGTCAGCGTATAGCGGCGAACGCTCGAATACTCTTCAGCTTGTGATTGTTCTGTGTTCAATTGAAGGAGAGGCCTTATTGGGCAACAAGAGGAAGGAAACCTTGATACAAAAATCCCCTAACGTTCGGCGCTGATGAGCGTGGCGTCGGACACCTAATCCCCTCTATGAGGAATTGAGGTCGTTGACGGGCAGGTCAATGCCTAGCGCCAAAAAACAAAAAAAAAAAAAAACGCGTCCCCGGTTCCCTCCGGAGTGACGGCGAGGACTCGCTACAGCTCGGGCACTCGGCTGCGGTACATGGGTCTTAAAGAGGGCCACAGGGGAGCGGCCCCTGGTCAAATAAAAGCAAGCATGAGTTCGAATACACGTTTAACTACCCCAGGTGGGTTAAATCCCACCCATGGCGATGCCATGGCTCAGCCCCACCGTACTCTGGGGGGGGGCAAAACTCATGAGGAAGAGAAGGATGAGGAGAGAAGAGTGGTAGGATGTGGTGATGTGAAGGAGAATACAAGGGACGGAGGCGAGATGTCTAACCGGAGTACGCCCGTCCCACTCAAAGATTGTAGAGTTATGCTGGTGCGAACTCCACTACCCATATTGAGTCCAAATAACAGCACAGGAGACCGTGAAGTTGAGGCCATTACTGCCATAGGAAAAAATGTCGGACGACAAGTGATGGAGGCCAGCCTGGAGACGAGCTGTGAGATGCTCAGCGCTGACGTATCGTTTACCTCCATCAACTCACCACATGTACAAGGGCGACCGGCGCGATTTTTTCGTCGGAAAAGAAGGAAGGAAGAATGCAGCTCTAGCGACGCTGGAACCCCTCACTCGACGAGAAAGTCGCGGGCTGCATTAAGTAAACTCCAACGAGTAGAACGGGAGAAGAGGGTTGAAGCAGAACTACTAGAGGCGACCCCCAGTCCCCCAACAAAAACTGGAAGCACAGCGCAAACCGAACGTCACGCTGATCCAAAGGTGAGGATTGAGGCCAGTCTCGCTGCAGTGGAAAAAGTCGCCCGACACTCGAGTAACCTGAAGGGCACTTTTGTCTCAGCGCTAAAACAGGCGGTAACCTCGATCCGTAGAGACGCCGAAGAGCTAGCTGACCGTACAGTCAGCGAGGAAACGAGGGCGCTCCGGAACGAAAATGAGAGACTTCGTGGACAGGTGGAAGCACTTCAAAAAGAAATGGCTGAGTTGAGAACCCTGATACAAGAGTGCTCAAGGAAACCGGTGCATAAAGAGCCATTACGGACTTCTTCACCATCTTCGCAGCTACCACAACTCTTAGCCGAGCTGGAAGGTCGTTTAATGAGGCAAATGGGCGAATGTCTTAGCGCGAGACTCGCAAACCTGGAGCCTCGATTAAATGCGGAACCGAAAATTCGGCCACCATTAGCCGCGGATCCGATTACAATTGAGGACTCTACGACAAAGAGCATAGAAGAACACTCGATAGGGGAGAAGAGAAAATCTAGGAAAGGAAAGAAGCTGCGGGCACTTGATGCTAACAATGCACCCGATGCAGTAAGTGCGCAGATCCCACCGACCCAGAGCAACCCAGAGGCAAACTGCGAGCAAGAGTGGAAAACAGTGCAAAGTAAGCGTAAACAGGCCAAGAATACCCCAACCGCTGGCATCGTAAAGCCCGCGGCTACGACTACTCAACGGCCACGAGCAAAGCTGAGAGCCCCGAGATCCACGGCCGTTGTGCTTACAATCACCGAAAAAGAACAGACCTACGCCTCTGTATTACGGGAGGCAAAGGAAAAAATTAAACTAAGTGATTTGGGCATAGATGCCGTCAAATTTAAGCGGGCGGCGACGGGAGCGGTGATACTAGAGCTACCCGGATCACGCAGTGGAGACAAGGCCGATGCCCTTGCCAGTAAACTGAAAGAAATCTATGCTAGCGGAGTGAGTGTGTCGAGGCCGGAGAAGTGTGCCGAGGTACGAGTGGCTGGCCTCGATGACTCTGTAACGTCGGACGATATCAAAAAGGCGATAGCGGAGATTGGGGGCTGCAACCGCGAACAAGTAATAGTGAGTGAGGTTCGGCCAGACAGAACTGGATTGTTTGGAGCCTGGGTTCGGTGTCCAATTCTTGCGGCCAAGAAAATCACCGAGGGACGACTACTAATAGGCTGGGTCGCAGCAAGGGTAACCTTACTGGAACGCAAGGAAATTAGGTGCTACCGGTGCCTTCAAAGCGGGCACGTAGCGAGCCGGTGCACGTTTGGCGCTGATCGTAGCAATCTCTGCTACCGCTGCGCACAACCAGGCCACCGGGCCGCGACTTGCGAGGGCAAACCCGTGTGCGTCCTTTGCACGGAAGCGGGCCGAAAGGCAGACCATCGGCTAGGGAGCGCTAAATGTCCGGCCCCTAGCGCCAAAGTTGCTAGAAGAGAGACGCCGCGGCACAACATGGTTCCGACCGGGTCCGCCCCACCGGACGGGGAAGTAATGCTTACAGATATAATCGTAAATGCCTAGCACGGTACGGTTCCTCCAATGTAACCTCAACCACTGTGCCAATGCCCAGGATCTTCTGACACAAAGCATGGCACAGTGGTCCATTAATGTTGCAATGGTGTCAGAACCATATATCTCAGAGCTGAGGACCGCTTCAAATTGGATTGTGGATACGGAAGGCCTCGCAGCCGTTATACTCGACGGGGACCACATGGCACTTGCGGGACCGCACCTAAAGGGTCGCGGGTGTGTCGCCGTCCAAGTCTCGGAGAATCTGGTAGTAATAAGCGCCTACTTTTCACCCAACAAGACACTCGCCGAGTTCGAGCGGTTTTTAGTCGAGATAGGCTCACTGGTAGATTGGGCCCGACCCCACGAGGTAATTGTCGCCGGTGACTTCAACGCAAAGTCGACTGCGTGGGGGACGCTGGATGACCGTGGACGAGGACAGGCCTTGTTACGATGGGCCGCAATGTACAATTTGACAGTATTAAATAAAGGCTCCGAGCACACGTGCGTACGCAGAGCGGGAGGCTCCATCGTTGATGTCACTTTTGCGAGTTCCTGTCTTGCTCGTCGCGTTGAAGATTGGGAGGTTATGACAAAGGTAGAAACACTGTCGGACCATAGATACATCCAATTCCGTATCCCTCCATTGTCGTCTGCTAGATCGGCTGAGCAGAGTCTCATTCCGTCTGAAATCGGCCCTAAATGGTCGCTGAGGTCGTTGGATAGAGTCGTGTTCGAAGAGGCGACAATAGTTAAGTCCTGGTGTTCCAGCCGCACTAATGCCGATATAGAAAGTGAAGTTCGGTGGCATGCAAAAGCGTTAGCAGACCTATCAGAGGCGTCAATGAGACGCGTACGAATCTTGAGGCCGAGGGATAAAGTTTACTGGTGGTCTGACGAACTAGCTGGTCTTCGATCAATCTGTGTGAGATCGCGGAGGATGTTTACGCGGTACAGGCGCCGACCGCTAGCACGTCGCAGTCAAGATGAAGAGGAACGGCTATACGTAGACTATCAAGCTGCAAAAAAGGATCTAAGGGTAGCAATAGCAAGGTCCAAAGAAAATGCTTGGAATGAGTTTCTTAACACGTTGCAACAAGATCCCTGGGGCCGCCCCTTTCGACTTGTAATGAGCAAATTGCGACCCCGGGCGCCGCCACTGACGTCCACCATGCAACCTTCGCTTCTTGACTCGGTGGTATCCACCCTGTTTCCACGTGGGAATGGGCGTACACCTACCCCAGCGCATCCGTACTCGATTCCAAGCGAAGAGTCAATACGCGTGACGCCTGAAGAATTAGAAGCAGCATTGGCAAAGGTCGCCGCTAAAAACACAGCTCCAGGCCCTGATGGCATTCATGGCAAGGTGTGGGCTCTCGCCCTTAAGGACGAAGAATTGGCGTGGAGGTTCTGCAGTTTGTTGACGCAAATCATGCAGAAGGGAGAGTTTCCCTCCGCCTGGAAGACTGGGAAATTAGTGCTGCTAAAGAAGCCCGGAAAAATCGAAACATCCCCTTCTGCTTACCGCCCAATCGTATTGTTGGATGAGGGTGGCAAAATCTTGGAGCGGATCATGGCTAAAAGAATAAATAGACATCTAGAAACCATCGGACCAGATCTGCACAGTGCTCAGTTTGGCTTCCGGCGGTCGCGGTCTACTGTGGACGCAATCGCAGAGGTGCGAGAAATCAGCGAGGAGACCACGGAGCAGGGTGGAGTTGTACTGGCGGTGTCCCTTGACATCGCCAACGCCTTCAACACCATTCCTCACGAGGCTGTTCTGCGAGGCTTAGTACATCATGGGATACCGTTATATCTCCAGAGGCTAGTAGAATCGTACCTGTGCGATCGTAAAATTGTGTTCCCGGGTAGGGATTCTTGGAGAAGCTACCGAGTCACATGTGGTGTACCTCAAGGGTCCGTTCTGGGGCCCCTGCTTTGGAATATAGGCTACAATTGCATCATTAAGACATCTCTGTCTATAGGTGTTAGGGTCATTTGTTACGCCGACGATACCTTGGTTGTGGCATCTGCTAGTTCCTACGTCGAGGCGAGCCGTCGCGTAACTGCTGGGGTAGCTCAAGTCGTAGCGCAGATAAGACACCTCGGGCTGCGTGTCGCGCTGGAGAAGTCCGAAGCGATCTGTTTTCACGGCCCGGGGCGAGCGCCTCCAGCGGGTGCGCACATCGTCGTTGCGGGAGTGTCCATCGAGGTAGGAAAATCCCTGAAATATCTGGGCCTAGTACTAGATTCCCGGTGGACGTTTAGAGCACATTTTGCGGCACTTGCCCCGAAGCTCACCGCCACTGCAATGGCTCTTAGCCGGATTATGCCAAATCTAGGCGGGCCGAGCGAGGGGTGTCGTCGACTCTACTCCGGCGTCGTCAAGTCGCAAGCTATGTACGGGTGCCCAATATGGGCTGATAAGCTGTCCCGCAAGAACAAGCAGCTTCTGAGGCGTTATCAAAAACTAATGACGATTAAGGTTGCGCGAGCGTACCGCACGGTGTCATACGATGCCGTGTGTTTGATCGCAGGTTCCGCGCCCTGGCACCTCGAGGCTACCGCTCTGGCAGACGTCTATTGGCGCAGGGCTGATACGCGTGAAGCAGGGAGAGAACCGGACACAGAGACCATACGCTCCTGGCGCCTGGATGCCTGCCAGCGCGTGATACAAGACTGGAGAACCGACTTAGACAGGGCAGAGATGGGCGGGTATACAATAAGTGCCATATTGCCCGTCCTAACCAAGTGGCTGGAGAAGAAGCGCGGCCCGTTATCCTTTCGTCTGGTGCAGGTCATAACAGGCCATGGCTGTTTTGGCAAATACCTCCACCGCATCAGACGGGAACCGACCCCTGCGTGCCACCACTGCCAAGGGGATAACGATGATGCCGCGCACACTCTAGCGGCTTGTCCGGCGTGGGCGGAGGAGAGGCGCCACCTGGTTGCGGCCTTCGGGACGGACCTGGGCTTGCCTGAAGTTATTAAGAAGGCGGTGGACGACCTTGACAAGTGGACCGTCCTAACAAGATTCTGTGGCGTGGTGATGCGGCTGAAGGAGGAAGCGGAGAGAGCCCGAGAATGTAAAAAAAAAAAAAAAAATAAAAAATAAAAAAAATAAAAAAAAAAAAAAAAAGAGAGAAAAAAAAAATATACTAAAAAAAAAAATTACAAAAGGAGAAAAAGGGAGGGGAAAAAAAAAAAAAAATAATAATAAAAAAAAATAAAAAAAAATAAATAAAAAATAAAAAAAAAGGGCTTATTACTAGTGTGGTGTCGAGAGAGTAACAGAGAGTCGCGAAAGCGGCAGTCGCTAGACGGGGCGCGGTGAAAAGGCCTAGCTGTTACCCGCCCTCGTCTCATAGCGAACAGTGGGCCCTGGTGGTTTTAGTGGGTATGGGGTCATCGTATTTTACGGCCTTGACCCCCACACTCCCCGCGCCACTTAACAACTTGCCCAGGCGCGGGCGCCCGTAATCGGGTTTCCCCAGGTAAAAAAAAAAAAAAAAAAAAAAAAAAGGTTAGGTTAGGTTAGGTTAGGTTAGGTTAGGTTAGGTTAGGTTTTTTTTTTTTTTTTTTTTTTGCACCTAATAGGCCTACCTTCCCCGGCTACTTTATCGCCGGGGGCGTTGTCTAAGCTACCCATCCGTCCTTTCTCACATTCATCCTCTAAATAATTGAAAACACAGCTTTAATTTTTATTAGGTTTTGTACAAATAATTTCAATTTCAACTTTCTTAAAATATTACTTTACAATATTCCAGCTTATCTAATTTTCTTTCCATATCTATCCTGAGACGTGGCCCGCGAGGCGGGCAGCTTTCACTTATCCGTGAGTATCCTTATGATACCCATTAGCAAGTGGGCGCCGGCCGCCTCGCGGTCCCCGCCCCTCCCTTACTTCCATTAAATCTGGCGGTTCTCTTTATTATTTTTATGCAAAATTCCTCCAGTTGCGATCTGTAACAGGCTAGCATGTCGGGCAGTCCTTCAAGACTGACCACCATGCCTGTCATCTGTTCCAGGTCGCATCTGGAGGAGGCAAAAATGGGGCACTCTATAAGTAGATGCGGGATGGTTTGTTGCACCCCGCTGTCACACTCGCATTCAGCTGTCTCTTTTAATTTGAAACGGCACAGGTACTCGGCAAAAGGCCCGTGGCCTGTGAGTATCTGTGCCATTTCAGGGCCAAATCTCGCTTCTTTCAGTTGTTTATGAGCGCTCGCAACATTTTTCAGAAAAATCTTTGTTATTCCGCCCGTAGTCCCTTCTCTATATCGTTTGTCCCATTCTTCTATCGTTTTCCGTCTTACTTCTTTCCTTATGAACGATAGCGGGTACTCTACGTGGACTGCTTTGACCTTAGCGGTCTCCGCAGCGGCCCTCGCGAGTTCGTCCGCCCTCTCGTTCCCCTCCGTGCCGACGTGCGCTTTCACCCAGTGGAGTCTTATGTTTTGGCCCTTTTTTCGGCTCTCCACCAGGTGGCTGCGGATCTCGACTACTCGGGGGTTCCGAGAGCGTCCGCCCGCGATGGCCTCGAGCGAGGACCTCGAGTCGCTGCAGATATTCACGTCAGTACCCGCTGCCGTCGCCTCCCTAACTGCACCGACGAGAGCCGCTAGCTCTGCTTGATACACGGTGCAGTAAGGGGCCATCTTTATCTTCTTCCATTTTCGTTCTCTACCTCCCTCCCATTTCGTCCAAGCCGCTCCGACTCCCTTCTCTGTCTTGCTCCCGTCTGTGTATATGGCCGCTATGTTTTCGTTTTGTATTTGGCCAGGGTCAGTTGTGATGGCGAAGCTTATATCTGGTCTTTCCGCAGGATGGGGTTGTTCTATCGCAGGTACGGCACGCTCAATCCGGTCTCCTTCGCGTATAAACGGGGATGACCCCCTTCTGGCCTCAAACATCGCGGCGGCTTCTTCCACCCTGAGGTCGAGGGGCAGTATCCCCGCCAGTAGCGTCGCGGAATTTAGCGATGCCGTCCTGTATGTTTTTGCGATCTTCTGTCCGAAGGCCCGTTGCACCGTCTCCAGTTTTTTCTTTGTGCACATTTTCTTTACTGTCGGTGCCCAGGCTGCCGACGCGTATGTTACCGTCGGCTCAATGACGGCTTGGTACACCTGGAGTACCATGTCTCCCGTCATTCCCCATTCCAGCTTCGCCATTCTAGATACTTTTTTATATATTTCTGCCGCTTTTCTGGTGACATTATGCACATGCTTGTTGAACGTGAGCCCTCCGTCTATTAGTATTGTCTTTTATTTACATAACTTTTACACATTTAAAGAAAAACACTTTTTTAACGGATTATAGATATGTATTTATATTTAAACTTATAATTATTTGTACATAATTTTAAATTTAAACCGACGTTTCGCGTGCTTTACAGCGTGCGTGGTCACGGTGACTGAAGACAAAGGTGTTAAATGTCAAAAAGTATTACAGCTGCAGAAAAATGTTGTGTTATCTGTATTTATTTCCCCGGAGTTGGTATCGACTAAAAGATGTAGGGTTTTTGCAGAAATTGCTCACGGTGTCCTCCATTTTCGCGGGTTGTTTATTTTGAGATTTTAATTTGGATATTATTGGATCCCAGGTGTTTGATAATTTTAGGCCGTCCTCTCTATTGAAATTGGCGTGTTTTTTGATTTCAATGGCTTCGCGTACCAATCTTGGGAAGAATCTTTTTTCTTTCGCAAGTACTTTCGGTTGGTCAAAGCGTATGTAGTGATTAGGCCTATCTAGTGTGTGTTCACAGACTGCTGATTTTGTGTGTCGTCTATGTCTTATGTCCGCGATGTGTTCCTTGAGTCTGCTGGACATATTGCGTTTAGTTTGCCCTATGTAAGACAGGCCACAGTCGCAATCCAGTTTGTATATACCTGCATCTTGCAATGGGGTGTTACTTTTGATTGGTCTTAGGAATTGCTGAATCTTCTTGTGCGGCTTGAAAATTGTATTAATGGAAGCTCGTTTTAGGACCCGGCTAATTCTATCTGTAACTCCCTTCACATATGGCAGGTAAGCTGGCTGGCGAGGAACTGTTTGTGTCTTGTTTTTGTTTCTGTGATGCAGCCGGGGGATGCGCAACTTGTTTCGGTGTAGCACCTGTTTGACATGCTGTAGTTCCTCGTGACCACGCACGCTGTAAAGCACGCGAAACGTCGGTTTAAATTTAAAATTATGTACAAATAATTATAAGTTTAAATATAAATACATATCTATAATCCGTTAAAAAAGTGTTTTTCTTTAAATGTGTAAAAGTTATGTAAATAAAAGACAATACTATGTGCAACAGTACGGACTGGAAAATGCAAACAAAATTAGACGACTGGAATTCAAGAAAACAAAGGCATCTCGTCTCCTAGCATCCATAAATTTTCTTAAAAGATGCAGAGACCACAACATCATTCCCAATTGTGTACGATTGGCTCCAAGGAAGGACATAATTGGGAGCGCCAGTATTCTTGAAACAGCAAGTAGAAAATTGTTAATTAAACTTATCGCCGGACACAGAACAGAGTATCAGCGACTAAACATTCAAATCCAAAATGAAACGGAGGAACTAAATGAGATATTGTCGGAAACAGATTGGAGGCAGTGCATTAACATCTTAAACACTCGGGCTCATAACAAATTCAATAACTGTAAAGTCATACAAATAAAAAAGTTTGAAAAACTAACACAAAAAACCAATAGACATCTGTCAAACGTCGCGACTTTAAATGACACACCCGAAACTTGTCAAAACGTCACTGTCATCAATCTATCAAAACAAAATTTGGATAAACAAACCATCGAGGTATTAAATAAAGGTCTAAATTTTGCAACGGCACCGCGGAAAATCCCTCACGAAGAAATTGTTAGTTACGTAGAGGAATGTATATTCAAAAATTCGATACCAAAGGATGAGGCCGAAACTATACGGCAGGACATCTCGTGCATACTGCGATCGAGCAAACCGCCAAAAAGAAACCTCACCTTCGCTGAAACAAAGGCTCTCGCGGATCTAAAGGCGAACGAAGATTTGGTAGTACTCCGAGCTGACAAAGGGAACGCAACCGTTGTTATGGATACGTCGGAATATGAAAGCAAGATGGCTCTCCTCTTAAACGATGTCAATACTTATAAAAAAGTCGATAAAGATCCCACAAACAAGGTAATAAAACAAACATCCAGCCTTCTTACTAAATATTCTAAAACACTATCACTAGATGTTAAATCCTTAGCAACAGCCTGTGTAAAACCTCCAAAAATGTATGGATTGCCAAAAATACACAAACTCAACAATCCTTTAAGACCAATAGTCAGTCATATCGACTCACCCACATACAAATTAGCCAAACACTTAGCATCAATATTATCCCCTCTCAGGGGGCACACTAGTGCTTATGTCAAGGACTCTTACCATTTTGTGGAAACATGTAGAGATCTCAAATTACTCCACAACGAAACTATGGTGAGTTTTGACGTTGAGTCACTATTTACAAACTTACCACTAAATGACTGCCTAGATATAATTTCAAAAAGACTTAAGGAACAGAACATGTCACCAGATTATGTAGATATTGTAAAACACTGTCTCACATCAGGGTACTTAATGTGGAAAGATGAGTTCTATGTGCAGGTTGATGGAGTAGCCATGGGTTCTCCGGTGTCACCTATAGTCGCTGACATCTTCATGGAGGACTTTGAGGAGAGAGCTTTGGCCAATGCCCCGGTTAAACCTAGACTGTACAAGAGATATGTCGATGACACATTTGTAGTACTCCCCAATGACAAAATATCTACATTTCTAGCGCATTTAAATTCAATACACAAGAACATTAAATTTACTGTTGAAAAAGAAAACAACAACTGTCTGCCCTTTTTAGACATTTTAATTATACGCAAAGCAGATGGCACACTAGGTCACACAATACACAGAAAGGCAACCCACACAGATAGGTACCTCAATGGTGAATCCCACCACCACCCGTCACAACTGCTCTCTGTCGGTAAATGTTTGTTTCAGAGAGCCCAACGTCTTTGTGATGCGGCCCACCTCAAGGAGGAACTACAGCATGTCAAACAGGTGCTACACCGAAACAAGTTGCGCATCCCCCGGCTGCATCACAGAAACAAAAACAAGACACAAACAGTTCCTCGCCAGCCAGCTTACCTGCCATATGTGAAGGGAGTTACAGATAGAATTAGCCGGGTCCTAAAACGAGCTTCCATTAATACAATTTTCAAGCCGCACAAGAAGATTCAGCAATTCCTAAGACCAATCAAAAGTAACACCCCATTGCAAGATGCAGGTATATACAAACTGGATTGCGACTGTGGCCTGTCTTACATAGGGCAAACTAAACGCAATATGTCCAGCAGACTCAAGGAACACATCGCGGACATAAGACATAGACGACACACAAAATCAGCAGTCTGTGAACACACACTAGATAGGCCTAATCACTACATACGCTTTGACCAACCGAAAGTACTTGCGAAAGAAAAAAGATTCTTCCCAAGATTGGTACGCGAAGCCATTGAAATCAAAAAACACGCCAATTTCAATAGAGAGGACGGCCTAAAATTATCAAACACCTGGGATCCAATAATATCCAAATTAAAATCTCAAAATAAACAACCCGCGAAAATGGAGGACACCGTGAGCAATTTCTGCAAAAACCCTACATCTTTTAGTCGATACCAACTCCGGGGAAATAAATACAGATAACACAACATTTTTCTGCAGCTGTAATACTTTTTGACATTTAACACCTTTGTCTTCAGTCACCGTGACCACGCACGCTGTAAAGCACGCGAAACGTCGGTTTAAATTTAAAATTATGTACAAATAATTATAAGTTTAAATATAAATACATATCTATAATCCGTTAAAAAAGTGTTTTTCCCTCCGTCTATTGTCAGTCCCAGCAGTTTTATTTCTTTCTCTATGGCTATGTCTTGTCCGTTCATCCTTATTATTGGGGTATCGAACTTCAATCTTCGCGTCAGGACCATTGCCTTGGTTTTTTGTGGCGCGAAGTTGAGCTTGTTCTCGATACCCCACTTCCTCACGTACTCGAGGGCTACGTTTGCTCGTTGCGCGATCGAGTGCGTGTCTGTTCCACTGAACAGCAGCACCACGTCGTCTGCGAATGCCTGTGCATAAGTCCCGTCCTCTTCCAGTTCGACCAGTAGTGGGTCGAGCAGGATGTTCCAGAAGGTGGGGCCGCTAATCGAGCCCTGAATGCATCCCTTTTCAGGTCGCCTCACATGCTCTCTGTTTGCGTAGCGTACCACCACCTTCCTGCCTTTAAAATAGTCCTCCACTACTAGTCTCAATTGCTTGGGACAGTCTTTCTTTGATAGTTGGTACTTGATAGCTGGCCACCATGCGTTGTCGAAAGCCCCCTCGATATCTAGCGACACCATCAACACTATCTCTTTGTTTTCTATGTGGCTTCTCGCTTTCGTCAGGATATCGTAAAGGGCATCCTCCGTGCTCTTTCCTGGCATAAATCCATACTGCCTCCTGCTCATCTTGGGGAGTAGGCTGTGTCTAATTCTGTTGATCATTACCTTC
The DNA here is from genome assembly GCF_905147795.1 of Pieris rapae. Taxonomy (NCBI): domain Eukaryota; kingdom Metazoa; phylum Arthropoda; class Insecta; order Lepidoptera; family Pieridae; genus Pieris; species Pieris rapae. The sequence goes on along the minus strand of NC_059533.1, from coordinate 645,666 downwards.
TCTAGTATCTTCCCCATGACTGGCAATAGGCCTATTGGACGGTAGGATTTGGCGGCCGTATAGTCCTCCTTCCCTGGCTTCCTCAGTACCACTATCGTGCATTCCTTCCATAGATCAGGGAAGCATCCCACTTCGAGGCATTTATTAAAGATGGCCAGGGGAACCTCCGGATTCGCCGTGATAGCTGCGCAGCAGATATCCGCAGTGAGTCCGTCGGCACCCGGGGCCTTCCTCGGGTTGAAGCTTCGAGCAGTGCTGATGAGCTCCGCCATTGTGATTGGCACTTCATCAGCGCTGCTTCCCCGTAGGCTGCTAGTCATTTCCTCAACCGTTTTCCTTATTCTTTGGTGGATGTCATCATCCATCTCACAATTGTCAGGCGGGAAGAATTTCTGTGCCAGCAGCTGCACCGATTCTTCGGAGTTCAACGAAATGCCCTTCTCTATTAGCGTGGTGTCTTCCCTGATCCCTTCCGCCTTTCTTATTACTTTATACATTCTGTCCCATAAGCTCTCCCCTTCTTGCTTCGTGCACAATTTCTTCCACCCTTCCTTTTGAGCCCTTTCGATCTCTTCTTCGTACATCTTTTTTGCCTCCAGGTAGGCAGTTACTACGCACTCTCTCCTCCTTGGAGCTGCGTATGAGATCCTTTTCTTTTTTCTTACCATGTCCTTCTTAAGGGCCTCTATTTCCTTGTTCCACCAGGGTGGTTCGAAGCTTTTCTTTCTTTGTTTCAGTTTGGGGATATGCTTCTCGGCGGCTTTTATAATTATGTTGGTATATTCCGTTACTGCGTTGTTGACCCTGGCCTTGGTGTCCAGTTCTTTCATCGTTCCTTTGTCTAATCCTTGTATTGTCAATTCCGTTTTTATTTTCTCTTTAAAATCCTCCCAGTCTGCGTTTTTTGTTTTGTATTTGCGGGTCGTCTTCGGTAGGGTGTGCGTTTGGGGTTTTTGAAGGGCTGTAGTCATAAATATTGTGTTGTGATCCGAACTGGTAATTGATGTGTCAACCCACCATTTCGTTACCTTGCTGAGGAGAGCCGTTGTACATACTGTGATGTCGACTGTACTCGTGTATCTACGGCCCCCTCTAACGGTGTCGAAGGTGGGTGTGTTTCCACAATTTAAGATGCTCAGCCCCTCTTCATCAAGGAACCCTCGTAGTTCCTTTCCTCTTGTGTCTTCGTTCCGGCTCCCCCACCACTCACTCCATGCGTTCACGTCCCCTCCAATCAATACCATCTTGGTTTTTAACTTTTTCGTGAAGCTTCTTAACTGTACGAGGTATGGTTCGATGGGTTCATCGCCTTCGAAGTACACTGATATTACCCCTAGTTCCCACTTGTCCGTTCTCAGGACGGCGGCCACTATGTTTTCGGTAGTGAGTGATTTGTCTTGTGAGACCTCGATGTGTTCATCGAAAACAAGTACCGCCGCCTTCACCGGTTTCTTCCCTGTGGGAACGCACTGCACTACTCTGTACATAGGGCTTTCTGCCATCTGTTTATTGGCCCCTGTGTACGGTTCCTGGAGTAGTGCTATCTTTACCTTCCTACCCCCCGCTTCTTTTATAAACTCCTGGTTCGCGATTCTCTTTCTTCCAAGGTTCGCCTGTGCCAGGAGAAAGCCGATGTTTATGTTGGAGCCCTCGGCTTTTTTAACAGTACGCGTAACTCAGCCTCGCTGCCCTGTCCCATCCCTGTCGGGTTGGGCAGCTCTGGCTGAAGGCTCCGTGCTCTGCGTCTCTTCCCTTGATTGCCTTGCAGTTAACGCAGCTGGGAGGCTTTCCTTCCCCGAGGATGGTTAGGTTAGGTTAGGTTAGGTTAGGTTAGGTTAGGTTGATTATGCCCCCCCCCTCCGCGGACGAATTTACCCGCGGCTCCTAGGCTTGTCGTGCCGGGGGGGCTTAGTACCTGGAACGACTGCAGCAATGCCGTCGTAAAGGGGAAGCAAATAAGGAGGTAAAGGCTGGCCTTCACTTCGAAGGCTAGTCTCTGGAGAGGGCATCAGCGCCCAGCGGAAAGATTTCCGTGAGCCCTTAGCAAGCTGGAGAGATCATTTGATCTCAAAGGTGAAACTGAGGGACTTTTACTTAATCGACGTTCCCGACTGGTGTTCTTTTGAGTGTGCCGGAGGCGGCCAGGGAAGGGGTCTGCTTCATAGCGCTACTGCGTACTTGACTCCGGGCCTCATCTGCTCTCGACTCTTTCTTTTCTAAGAAACGTGCTAGATGCGGTGTAGCTTCATGCCACGCGAACTTACGGGGTGCAAACAATAATCTCGGGAGAACCAATATTAAATCTGGTGTTGTTGTTGTGTTCTTGGGCCAAAGTGCAGTGGAACGATGGATAGCCGGCGGAACCGGCAATTATTGGATATACCTTTTGGCGATATAATCAGCGTATGGCGGCGAACGCTCGAATACTCTTCAGCTTGTGATTGTTCTGTGTTCAATTGAAGGAGAGGCCTTATTGGGCAACAAGAGGAAGGAAACCTTGATACAAAAATCCCCTAACGTTCGGCGCTGATGAGCGTGGCGTCGGACACCTAATCCCCTCTATGAGGAATTGAGGTCGTTGACGGGCAGGTCAATGCCTAGCGCCAAAAAATAAAAAAAGACGCGTCCCCGGTTCCCTCCGGAGTGACGGCGAGGACTCGCTACAGCTCGGGCACTCGGCTGCGGTACATGGGTCTTAAAGAGGGCCACAGGGGAGCGGCCCCTGGTCAAATAAAAGCAAGCATGAGTTCGAATACACGTTTAACTACCCCAGGTGGGTTAAATCCCACCCATGGCGATGCCATGGCTCAGCCCCACCGTACTCTGGGGGGGGGCAAAACTCATGAGGAAGAGAAGGATGAGGAGAGAAGAGTGGTAGGATGTGGTGATGTGAAGGAGAATACAAGGGACGGAGGCGAGATGTCTAACCGGAGTACGCCCGTCCCACTCAAAGATTGTAGAGTTATGTTGGTGCGAACTCCACTACCCATATTGAGTCCAAATAACAGCACAGGAGACCGTGAAGTTGAGGCCATTACTGCTATAGGAAAAAATGTCGGACGACAAGTGATGGAGGCCAGCCTGGAGACGAGCTGTGAGATGCTCAGCGCTGACGTATCGTTTACCTCCATCAACTCACCACATGTACAAGGGCGACCGGCGCGATTTTTTCGTCGGAAAAGAAGGAAGGAAGAATGCAGCTCTAGCGACGCTGGAACCCCTCACTCGACGAGAAAGTCGCGGGCTGCATTAAGTAAACTCCAACGAGTAGAACGGGAGAAGAGGGTTGAAGCAGAACTACTAGAGGCGACCCCCAGTCCCCCAACAAAAACTGGAAGCACAGCGCAAACCGAACGTCACGCTGATCCAAAGGTGAGGATTGAGGCCAGCCTCGCTGCAGTGGATAAAGTCGCCCGACACTCGAGTAACCTGAAGGGCACTTTTGTCTCAGCGCTAAAACAGGCGGTAACCTCGATCCGTAGAGACGCCGAAGAGCTAGCTGACCGTACAGTCAGCGAGGAAACGAGGGCGCTCCGGAGCGAAAATGAGAGACTTCGTGGACAGGTGGAAGCACTTCAAAAAGAAATGGCTGAGTTGAGAACCCTGATACAAGAGTGCTCCAGGAAACCGGTGCATAAAGAGCCATTACGGACTTCTTCACCATCTTCGCAGCTACCACAACTCTTAGCCGAGCTGGAAGGTCGTTTAATGAGACAAATGGGCGAATGTCTTAGCGCGAGACTCGCAAACCTGGAGCCTCGATTAAATGCGGAACCGAAAATTCGGCCACCATTAGCCGCGGATCCGATTCCAATTGAGGACTCTACGACAAAGAGCATAGAAGAACACTCGATAGGGGAGAAGAGAAAATCTAGGAAAGGAAAGAAGCTGCGGGCACCTGATGCTAACAATGCACCCGATGCAGTAAGTGCGCAGATCCCACCAACCCAGAGCAACCCAGAGGCAAACTGCGAGCAAGAGTGGAAAACAGTGCAAAGTAAGCGTAAACAGGCCAAGAATACCCCAACCGCTGGCATCGTAAAGCCCGCGGCTACGTCTACTCAACGGCCGCGAGCAAAGCTGAGAGCCCCGAGATCCACGGCCGTTGTGCTTACAATCACCGAAAAAGAACAGACCTACGCCTCTGTACTACGGGAGGCAAAGGAAAAAATTAAACTAAGTGATCTGGGCATAGAAGCCATCAAATTTAAGCGGGCGGCGACGGGAGCGGTGATACTAGAGCTACCCGGATCACGCAGTGGAGACAAGGCCGATGCCCTTGCCAGTAAACTGAAAGAAATCTATGCTAGCGGAGTGAGTGTGTCGAGGCCGGAGAAGTGTGCCGAGGTACGAGTGGCTGGCCTCGATGACTCTGTAACGTCGGACGATATCAAAAAGGCGATAGCGGAGATTGGGGGCTGCAACCGCGAACAAGTAATAGTGAGTGAGGTTCGGCCAGACAGAACTGGATTGTTTGGAGCCTGGGTTCGGTGTCCAATTCTTGCGGCCAAGAAAATCACCGAGGGACGACTACTCATAGGCTGGGTCGCAGCAAGGGTAACCTTACTGGAACGCAAGGAAATTAGGTGCTACCGGTGCCTTCAAAGTGGGCACGTAGCCAGCCGGTGCACGTTTGGCGCTGATCGTAGCAATCTCTGCTACCGCTGCGCACAACCAGGCCACCGGGCCGCGACTTGCGAGGGCAAACCCGTGTGCGTCCTTTGCACGGAAGCGGGCCGAAAGGCAGACCATCGGCTAGGGAGCGCTAAATGTCCGGCCCCTAGCGCCAAAGTTGCTAGAAGAGAGACGCCGCGGCACAACATGGTTCCGACCGGGTCCGCCCCACCGGACGGGGAAGCAATGCTTACAGATATAATCGTAAATGCCTAGCACGGTACGGTTCCTCCAATGTAACCTCAACCACTGTGCCAATGCCCAGGATCTTCTGACACAAAGCATGGCACAGTGGTCCATTAATGTTGCAATGGTGTCAGAACCATATATCTCAGAGCTGAGGACCGCTTCAAATTGGATTGTGGATACGGAAGGCCTCGCAGCCGTTATACTCGACGGGGACCAGATGGCACTTGCGGGACCGCACCTAAAGGGTCGCGGGTGTGTCGCCGTCCGAGTCTCGGAGAATCTGGTAGTAATAAGCGCCTACTTTTCACCCAACAAGACACTCGCCGAGTTCGAGCGGTTTTTAGTCGAGATAGGCTCACTGGTAGACTGGGCCCGACCCCACGAGGTAATTGTCGCCGGTGACTTCAACGCAAAGTCGACTGCGTGGGGGACGCTGGATGACCGTGGACGAGGACAGGCCTTGTTACGATGGGCCGCAATGTACAATTTGACAGTATTAAATAAAGGCTCCGAGCACACGTGCGTACGCAGAGCGGGAGGCTCCATCGTTGATGTCACTTTTGCGAGTTCCTGTCTTGCTCGTCGCGTTGAAGATTGGGAGGTTATGACAAAGGTAGAAACACTGTCGGACCATAGATACATCCAATTCCGTATCCCTCCATTGTCGTCTGCTAGATCGGCTGAGCAGAGTCTCATTCCGTCTGAAATCGGCCCTAAATGGTCGCTGAGGTCGTTGGATAGAGTCGTGTTCGAAGAGGCGACAATAGTTAAGTCCTGGTGTTCCAGCCGCACTAATGCTGATATAGAAAGTGAAGTTCGGTGGCATGCAAAAGCGTTAGCAGACCTATCAGAGGCGTCAATGAGACGCGTACGAATCTTGAGGCCGAGGGATAAAGTTTACTGGTGGTCTGACGAACTAGCTGGTCTTCGATCAATCTGTGTGAGATCGCGGAGGATGTTTACGCGGTACAGGCGCCGACCGCTAGCACGTCGCAGTCAAGATGAAGAGGAACGGCTATACGTAGACTACCAAGCTGCAAAAAAGGATCTAAGGGTAGCAATAGCAAGGTCCAAAGAAAATGCTTGGAATGAGTTTCTTAACACGTTGCAACAAGATCCCTGGGGCCGCCCCTTTCGACTTGTAATGAGCAAATTGCGACCCCGGGCGCCGCCACTGACGTCCACCATGCAACCTTCGCTTCTTGACTCGGTGGTATCCACCCTGTTTCCACGTGGGAATGGGCGTACACTTACCCCAGCGCATCCGTACTCGATTCCAAGCGAAGAGTCAATACGCGTGACGCCTGAAGAATTAGAAGCAGCATTGGCAAAGGTCGCCGCTAAAAACACAGCTCCAGGCCCTGATGGCATTCATGGCAAGGTGTGGGCTCTCGCCCTTAAGGACGAAGAATTGGCGTGGAGGTTCTGCAGTTTGTTGACGCAAATCATGCAGAAGGGAGAGTTTCCCTCCGCCTGGAAGACTGGGAAATTAGTGCTGCTAAAGAAGCCCGGAAAAATCGAAACATCCTCTTCTGCTTACCGCCCAATCGTATTGTTGGATGAGGGTGGCAAAATCTTGGAGCGGATCATGGCTAAAAGAATAAATAGACATCTAGAAACCATCGGACCAGATCTGCACAGTGCTCAGTTTGGCTTCCGGCGGTCGCGGTCTACTGTGGACGCAATCGCAGAGGTGCGAGAAATCAGCGAGGAGACCACGGAGCAGGGTGGAGTTGTACTGGCGGTGTCCCTTGACATCGCCAACGCCTTCAACACCATTCCTCACGAGGCTGTTCTGCGAGGCTTAGTACATCATGGGATACCGTTATATCTCCAGAGGCTAGTAGAATCGTACCTGTGCGATCGTAAAATTGTGTTCCCGGGTAGGGATTCTTGGAGAAGCTACCGAGTCACATGTGGTGTACCTCAAGGGTCCGTTCTGGGGCCCCTGCTTTGGAATATAGGCTACAATTGCATCATTAAGACATCTCTGTCTATAGGTGTTAGGGTCATTTGTTACGCCGACGATACCTTGGTTGTGGCATCTGCTAGTTCCTACGTCGAGGCGAGCCGTCGCGTAACTGCTGGGGTAGCTCAAGTCGTAGCGCAGATAAGACACCTCGGGCTGCGTGTCGCGCTGGAGAAGTCCGAAGCGATCTGTTTTCACGGCCCGGGGCGAGCGCCTCCAGCGGGTGCGCACATCGTCGTTGCGGGAGTGTCCATCGAGGTAGGAAAATCCCTGAAATATCTGGGCCTAGTACTAGATTCCCGGTGGACGTTTAGAGCACATTTTGCGGCACTTGCCCCGAAGCTCACCGCCACTGCAATGGCTCTTAGCCGGATTATGCCAAATCTAGGCGGGCCGAGCGAGGGGTGTCGTCGACTCTACTCCGGCGTCGTCAAGTCGCAAGCTATGTACGGGTGCCCAATATGGGCTGATAAGCTGTCCCGCAAGAACAAGCAGCTTCTGAGGCGTTATCAAAAACTAATGACGATTAAGGTTGCGCGAGCGTACCGCACGGTGTCATACGATGCCGTGTGTTTGATCGCAGGTTCCGCGCCCTGGCACCTCGAGGCTACCGCTCTGGCAGACGTCTATTGGCGCAGGGCTGATACGCGTGAAGCAGGGAGAGAACCGGACACAGAGACCATACGCTCCTGGCGCCTGGATGCCTGCCAGCGCGTGATACAAGACTGGAGAACCGACTTAGACAGGGCAGAGATGGGCGGATATACAATAAGTGCCATATTGCCCGTCCTAAGCAAGTGGTTGGAGAAGAAGCGCGGCCCGTTATCCTTTCGTCTGGTGCAGGTCATAACAGGCCATGGCTGTTTTGGCAAATACCTCCACCGCATCAGACGGGAACCGACCCCTGCGTGCCACCACTGCCAAGGGGATAACGATGATGCCGCGCACACTCTAGCGGCTTGTCCGGCGTGGGCGGAGGAGAGGCGCCACCTGGTTGCGGCCTTCGGGACGGACCTGGGCTTGCCTGAAGTTATTAAGAAGGCGGTGGACGACCTTGACAAGTGGACCGTCCTAACAAGATTCTGTGGCGTGGTGATGCGGCTCAAGGAGGAAGCGGAGAGAGCCCGAGAATGTTAAAAAAAAAAATATTAAAAAAAATAAAAAAAAAAAAAAATATTAACAAAAAAAAAAAAAAAAAAAAAAAAAAAAAAAAAAAAAAAAAAAAAATTATTAACAAAAAAAAAACAAAAGGAGTAAAAGGGAGGGAAAAAAAAAAAAAAAAAAAAAAAAAAAAAAAAAAACAAAGGGCTTATTACTAGTGTGGTATCGAGAGAGTAACAGAGAGTCGCGAAAGCGGCAGTCGCTAGACGGGGCGCGGTGAAAAGGCCTAGCTGTTACCCGCCCTCGTCTAATAGCGAACAGTGGGCCCTGGTGGTTTTAGTGGGTATGGGGTCATCGTATTTTACGGCCTTGACCCCCACACTCCCCGCGCCACTTAACAACTTGCCCAGGCGCGGGCGCCCGTAATCGGGTTTCCCCAGGTAAAAAAAAAAAAAAAAAAAAAGGTTGATTATGCCCCCCCCCTCCGCGGACGAATTTACCCGCGGCTCCTAGGCTTGTCGTGCCGGGGGGGCTTAGTACCTGGAACGACTGCAGCAATGCCGTCGTAAAGGGGAAGCAAATAAGGAGGTAAAGGCTGGCCTTCACTTCGAAGGCTAGTCTCTGGAGAGGGCATCAGCGCCCAGCGGAAAGATTTCCGTGAGCCCTTAGCAAGCTGGAGAGATCATTTGATCTCAAAGGTGAAACTGAGGGACTTTTACTTATTCGACGTTCCCGACTGGTGTTCTTTTGAGTGTGCCGGAGGCGGCCAGGGAAGGGGTCTGCTTCATAGCGCTACTGCGTACTTGACTCCGGGCCTCATCTGCTCTCGACTCTTTCTTTTCTAAGAAACGTGCTAGATGCGGTGTAGCTTCATGCCACGCGAACTTACGGGGTGCAAACAATAATCTCGGGAGAACCAATATTAAATCTGGTGTTGTTGTTGTGTTCTTGGGCCAAAGTGCAGTGGAACGATGGATAGCCGGCGGAACCGGCAATTATTGGATATACCTTTTGGCGATATAATCAGCGTATGGCGGCGAACGCTCGAATACTCTTCAGCTTGTGATTGTTCTGTGTTCAATTGAAGGAGAGGCCTTATTGGGCAACAAGAGGAAGGAAACCTTGATACAAAAATCCCCTAACGTTCGGCGCTGATGAGCGTGGCGTCGGACACCTAATCCCCTCTATGAGGAATTGAGGTCGTTGACGGGCAGGTCAATGCCTAGCGCCAAAAAATAAAAAAAGACGCGTCCCCGGTTCCCTCCGGAGTGACGGCGAGGACTCGCTACAGCTCGGGCACTCGGCTGCGGTACATGGGTCTTAAAGAGGGCCACAGGGGAGCGGCCCCTGGTCAAATAAAAGCAAGCATGAGTTCGAATACACGTTTAACTACCCCAGGTGGGTTAAATCCCACCCATGGCGATGCCATGGCTCAGCCCCACCGTACTCTGGGGGGGGGCAAAACTCATGAGGAAGAGAAGGATGAGGAGAGAAGAGTGGTAGGATGTGGTGATGTGAAGGAGAATACAAGGGACGGAGGCGAGATGTCTAACCGGAGTACGCCCGTCCCACTCAAAGATTGTAGAGTTATGTTGGTGCGAACTCCACTACCCATATTGAGTCCAAATAACAGCACAGGAGACCGTGAAGTTGAGGCCATTACTGCCATAGGAAAAAATGTCGGACGACAAGTGATGGAGGCCAGCCTGGAGACGAGCTGTGAGATGCTCAGCGCTGACGTATCGTTTACCTCCATCAACTCACCACATGTACAAGGGCGACCGGCGCGATTTTTTCGTCGGAAAAGAAGGAAGGAAGAATGCAGCTCTAGCGACGCTGGAACCCCTCACTCGACGAGAAAGTCGCGGGCTGCATTAAGTAAACTCCAACGAGTAGAACGGGAGAAGAGGGTTGAAGCAGAACTACTAGAGGCGACCCCCAGTCCCCCAACAAAAACTGGAAGCACAGCGCAAACCGAACGTCACGCTGATCCAAAGGTGAGGATTGAGGCCAGCCTCGCTGCAGTGGATAAAGTCGCCCGACACTCGAGTAACCTGAAGGGCACTTTTGTCTCAGCGCTAAAACAGGCGGTAACCTCGATCCGTAGAGACGCCGAAGAGCTAGCTGACCGTACAGTCAGCGAGGAAACGAGGGCGCTCCGGAGCGAAAATGAGAGACTTCGTGGACAGGTGGAAGCACTTCAAAAAGAAATGGCTGAGTTGAGAACCCTGATACAAGAGTGCTCCAGGAAACCGGTGCATAAAGAGCCATTACGGACTTCTTCACCATCTTCGCAGCTACCACAACTCTTAGCCGAGCTGGAAGGTCGTTTAATGAGACAAATGGGCGAATGTCTTAGCGCGAGACTCGCAAACCTGGAGCCTCGATTAAATGCGGAACCGAAAATTCGGCCACCATTAGCCGCGGATCCGATTCCAATTGAGGACTCTACGACAAAGAGCATAGAAGAACACTCGATAGGGGAGAAGAGAAAATCTAGGAAAGGAAAGAAGCTGCGGGCACCTGATGCTAACAATGCACCCGATGCAGTAAGTGCGCAGATCCCACCAACCCAGAGCAACCCAGAGGCAAACTGCGAGCAAGAGTGGAAAACAGTGCAAAGTAAGCGTAAACAGGCCAAGAATACCCCAACCGCTGGCATCGTAAAGCCCGCGGCTACGACTACTCAACGGCCACGAGCAAAGCTGAGAGCCCCGAGATCCACGGCCGTTGTGCTTACAATCACCGAAAAAGAACAGACCTACGCCTCTGTATTACGGGAGGCAAAGGAAAAAATTAAACTAAGTGATTTGGGCATAGATGCCGTCAAATTTAAGCGGGCGGCGACGGGAGCGGTGATACTAGAGCTACCCGGATCACGCAGTGGAGACAAGGCCGATGCCCTTGCCAGTAAACTGAAAGAAATCTATGCTAGCGGAGTGAGTGTGTCGAGGCCGGAGAAGTGTGCCGAGGTACGAGTGGCTGGCCTCGATGACTCTGTAACGTCGGACGATATCAAAAAGGCGATAGCGGAGATTGGGGGCTGCAACCGCGAACAAGTAATAGTGAGTGAGGTTCGGCCAGACAGAACTGGATTGTTTGGAGCCTGGGTTCGGTGTCCAATTCTTGCGGCCAAGAAAATCACCGAGGGACGACTACTAATAGGCTGGGTCACAGCAAGAGTAACCTTACTGGAACGCAAGGAAATTAGGTGCTACCGGTGCCTTCAAAGCGGGCACGTAGCGAGCCGGTGCACGTTTGGCGCTGATCGTAGCAATCTCTGCTACCGCTGCGCACAACCAGGCCACCGGGCCGCGACTTGCGAGGGCAAACCCGTGTGCGTCCTTTGCACGGAAGCGGGCCGAAAGGCAGACCATCGGCTAGGGAGCGCTAAATGTCCGGCCCCTAGCGCCAAAGTTGCTAGAAGAGAGACGCCGCGGCACAACATGGTTCCGACCGGGTCCGCCCCACCGGACGGGGAAGCAATGCTTACAGATATAATCGTAAATGCCTAGCACGGTACGGTTCCTCCAATGTAACCTCAACCACTGTGCCAATGCCCAGGATCTTCTGACACAAAGCATGGCACAGTGGTCCATTAATGTTGCAATGGTGTCAGAACCATATATCTCAGAGCTGAGGACCGCTTCAAATTGGATTGTGGATACGGAAGGCCTCGCAGCCGTTATACTCGACGGGGACCAGATGGCACTTGCGGGACCGCACCTAAAGGGTCGCGGGTGTGTCGCCGTCCGAGTCTCGGAGAATCTGGTAGTAATAAGTGCCTACTTTTCACCCAACAAGACACTCGCCGAGTTCGAGCGGTTTTTAGTCGAGATAGGCTCACTGGTAGACTGGGCCCGACCCCACGAGGTAATTGTCGCCGGTGACTTCAACGCAAAGTCGACTGCGTGGGGGACGCTGGATGACCGTGGACGAGGACAGGCCTTGTTACGATGGGCCGCAATGTACAATTTGACAGTATTAAATAAAGGCTCCGAGCACACGTGCGTACGCAGAGCGGGAGGCTCCATCGTTGATGTCACTTTTGCGAGTTCCTGTCTTGCTCGTCGCGTTGAAGATTGGGAGGTTATGACAAAGGTAGAAACACTGTCGGACCATAGATATATCCAATTCCGTATCCCTCCATTGTCGTCTGCTAGATCGGCTGAGCAGAGTCTCATTCCGTCTGAAATCGGCCCTAAATGGTCGCTGAGGTCGTTGGATAGAGTCGTGTTCGAAGAGGCGACAATAGTTAAGTCCTGGTGTTCCAGCCGCACTAATGCCGATATAGAAAGTGAAGTTCGGTGGCATGCAAAAGCGTTAGCAGACCTATCAGAGGCGTCAATGAGACGCGTACGAATTTTGAGGCCGAGGGATAAAGTTTACTGGTGGTCTGACGAACTAGCTGGTCTTCGATCAATCTGTGTGAGATCGCGGAGGATGTTTACGCGGTACAGGCGCCGACCGCTAGCACGTCGCAGTCAAGATGAAGAGGAACGGCTATACGTAGACTATCAAGCTGCAAAAAAGGATCTAAGGGTAGCAATAGCAAGGTCCAAAGAAAATGCTTGGAACGAGTTTCTTAACACGTTGCAACAAGATCCCTGGGGCCGCCCCTTTCGACTTGTAATGAGCAAATTGCGACCCCGGGCGCCGCCACTGACGTCCACCATGCAACCTTCGCTTCTTGACTCGGTGGTATCCACCCTGTTTCCACGTGGGAATGGGCGTACTCCTACCCCAGCGCATCCGTACTCGATTCCAAGCGAAGAGTCAATACGCGTGACGCCTGAAGAATTAGAAGCAGCATTGGCAAAGGTCGCCGCTAAAAACACAGCTCCAGGCCCTGATGGCATTCATGGCAAGGTGTGGGCTCTCGCCCTTAAGGACGAAGAATTGGCGTGGAGGTTCTGCAGTTTGTTGACGCAAATCATGCAGAGGGGAGAGTTTCCCTTCGCCTGGAAGACTGGGAAATTAGTGCTGCTAAAGAAGCCCGGAAAAATCGAAACATCCCCTTCTGCTTACCGCCCAATCGTATTGTTGGATGAGGGTGGCAAAATCTTGGAGCGGATCATGGCTAAAAGAATAAATAGACATCTAGAAACCATCGGACCAGATCTGCACAGTGCTCAGTTTGGCTTCCGGCGGTCGCGGTCTACTGTGGACGCAATCGCAGAGGTGCGAGAAATCAGCGAGGAGACCACGGAGCAGGGTGGAGTTGTACTGGCGGTGTCCCTTGACATCGCCAACGCCTTCAACACCATTCCTCACGAGGCTGTTCTGCGAGGCTTAGTACATCATGGGATACCGTTATATCTCCAGAGGCTAGTAGAATCGTACCTGTGCGATCGTAAAATTGTGTTCCCGGGTAGGGATTCTTGGAGAAGCTACCGAGTCACATGTGGTGTACCTCAAGGGTCCGTTCTGGGGCCCCTGCTTTGGAATATAGGCTACAATTGCATCATTAAGACATCTCTGTCTATAGGTGTTAGGGTCATTTGTTACGCCGACGATACCTTGGTTGTGGCATCTGGCAGTTCCTACGTCGAGGCGAGCCGTCGCGTAACTGCTGGGGTAGCTCAAGTCGTAGCGCAGATAAGACACCTCGGGCTGCGTGTCGCGCTGGAGAAGTCCGAAGCGATCTGTTTTCACGGCCCGGGGCGAGCGCCTCCAGCGGGTGCGCACATCGTCGTTGCGGGAGTGTCCATCGAGGTAGGAAAAGCCCTGAAATATCTGGGCCTGGTACTAGATTCCCGGTGGACGTTTAGAGCACATTTTGCGGCACTTGCCCCGAAGCTCACCGCCACTGCAATGGCTCTTAGCCGGATTATGCCAAATCTAGGCGGGCCGAGCGAGGGGTGTCGTCGACTCTACTCCGGCGTCGTCAAGTCGCAAGCTATGTACGGGTGCCCAATATGGGCTGATAAGCTGTCCCGCAAGAACAAGCAGCTTCTGAGGCGTTATCAAAAACTAATGACGATTAAGGTTGCGCGAGCGTACCGCACGGTGTCATACGATGCCGTGTGTTTGATCGCAGGTTCCGCGCCCTGGCACCTCGAGGCTACCGCTCTGGCAGACGTCTATTGGCGCAGGGCTGATACGCGTGAAGCAGGGAGAGAACCGGACACAGAGACCATACGCTCCTGGCGCCTGGATGCCTGCCAGCGCGTGATACAAGACTGGAGAACCAACTTAGACAGGGCAGAGATGGGCGGATATACAATAAGTGCCATATTGCCCGTCCTAACCAAGTGGCTGGAGAAGAAGCGCGGCCCGTTATCCTTTCGTCTGGTGCAGGTCATAACAGGCCATGGCTGTTTTGGCAAATACCTCCACCGCATCAGACGGGAACCGACCCCTGCGTGCCACCACTGCCAAGGGGATAACGATGATGCCGCGCACACTCTAGCGGCTTGTCCGGCGTGGGCGGAGGAGAGGCGCCACCTGGTTGCGGCCTTCGGGACGGACCTGGGCTTGCCTGAAGTTATTAAGAAGGCGGTGGACGACCTTGACAAGTGGACCGTCCTGACAAGATTCTGTGGCGTGGTGATGCGGCTGAAGGAGGAAGCGGAGAGAGCCCGAGAATGTTAAAAAAAAAAAAAAAAAAAATAAAAAAAAAAAAAAAAAAAAAAAAAAATAAATAAAAAAAAAAAAAAAAAATAAATAAATAAATCAATAAAAAAAAAAAAAAAATATTAAAAAAAAAAAAAAAAAAAAAAAAAAAAAAGGGCTTATTACTAGTGTGGTGTCGAGAGAGTAACAGAGAGTCGCGAAAGCGGCAGTCGCTAGACGGGGCGCGGTGAAAAGGCCTAGCTGTTACCCGCCCTCGTCTAATAGCGAACAGTGGGCCCTGGTGGTTTTAGTGGGTATGGGGTCATCGTATTTTACGGCCTTGACCCCCACACTCCCCGCGCCACTTAACAACTTGCCCAGGCGCGGGCGCCCGTAATCGGGTTTCCCCAGGTAAAAAAAAAAAAAAAAAAAAAAAAAAAAAAAAAGGTTAGGTTAGGTTAGGTTAGGTTAGGTTCCCCCCCCCCTCCGGGTCTGCTTCATAGCGCTACTGCGTACTTGACTCTGGGCCTCATCTGCTCTCGACTCTTTCTTTTCTAAGAAACGTGCTAGATGCGGTGTAGCTACATGCCACGCGAACTTGCGGGGTGCAAACAATAATCTCGGGAGAACCAATATTAAATCTGGTGTTGTTGTTGTCTTCTTGGGCCAAAGTGCAGTGGAACGATGGATAGCCAGCGGAACCGGCAATTATTGGATTTTCTGTTTCCTGGGGTGCAAGCTGGCACCTTTTGGCGATATAGTCAGCGTATGGCGGCGAACGCTCGAATACTCTTCAGCTTGTGATTGTTCTGTGTTCAATTGAAGGAGAGGCCTTATTGGGCAACCAGAGGAAGGAAACCTTGATACAAAAATCCCCTAACGTTCGGCGCTGATGAGCGTGGCGTCGGACACCTAATCCCCTCTATGAGGAATTGAGGTCGTTGACGGGCAGGTCAATGCCTAGCGCCAAAAAACAAAAAAAACGCGTCCCCGGTTCCCTCCGGAGTGACGGCGAGGACTCGCTACAGCTCGGGCACTCGGCTGCGGTACATGGGTCTTAAAGAGGGCCACAGGGGAGCGGCCCCTGGTCAAATAAAAGCAAGCATGAGTTCGAATACACGTTTAACTACCCCAGGTGGGTTAAATCCCACCCATGGCGATGCCATGGCTCAGCCCCACCGTACTCTGGGGGGGGGCAAAACTCATGAGGAAGAGAAGGATGAGGAGAGAAGAGTGGTAGGATGTGGTGATGTGAAGGAAAATACAAGGGACGGAGGCGAGATGTCTAACCGGAGTACGCCCGTCCCACTCAAAGATTGTAGAGTTATGTTGGTGCGAACTCCACTACCCATATTGAGTCCAAATAATAGCACAGGAGACCGTGAAGTTGAGGCCATTACTGCCATAGGAAAAAATGTCGGACGACAAGTGATGGAGGCCAGCCTGGAGACGAGCTGTGAGATGCTCAGCGCTGACGTATCGTTTACCTCCATCAACTCACCACATGTACAAGGGCGACCGGCGCGATTTTTTCGTCGGAAAAGAAGGAAGGAAGAATGCAGCTCTAGCGACGCTGGAACCCCTCACTCGACGAGAAAGTCGCGGGCTGCATTAAGTAAACTCCAACGAGTAGAACGGGAGAGGAGGGTTGAAGCAGAATTACTAGAGGCGACCCCCAGTCCCCCAACAAAAACTGGAAGCACAGCGCAAACCGAACGTCACGCTGATCCAAAGGTGAGGATTGAGGCCAGCCTCGCTGCAGTGGATAAAGTCGCCCGACACTCGAGTAACCTGAAGGGCACTTTTGTCTCAGCGCTAAAACAGGCGGTAACCTCGATCCGTAGAGACACCGAAGAGCTAGCTGACCGTACAGTCAGCGAGGAAACGAGGGCGCTCCGGAACGAAAATGAGAGACTTCGTGGACAGGTGGAAGCACTTCAAAAAGAAATGGCTGAGTTGAGAACCCTGATACAAGAGTGCTCAAGGAAACCGGTGCATAAAGAGCCATTACGGACTTCTTCACCATCTTCGCAGCTACCACAACTCTTAGCCGAGCTGGAAGGTCGTTTAATGAGGCAAATGGGCGAATGTCTTAGCGCGAGACTCGCAAACCTGGAGCCTCGATTAAATGCGGAACCGAAAATTCGGCCACCATTAGCCGCGGATCCGATTCCAATTGAGGACTCTACGACAAAGAGCATAGAAGAACACTCGATAGGGGAGAAGAGAAAATCTAGGAAAGGAAAGAAGCCGCGGGCACCTGATGCTAACAATGCACCCGATGCAGTAAGTGCGCAGATCCCACCAACCCAGAGCAACCCAGAGGCAAACTGCGAGCAAGAGTGGAAAACAGTGCAAAGTAAGCGTAAACAGGCCAAGAATACCCCAACCGCTGGCATCGTAAAGCCCGCGGCTACGTCTACTCAACGGCCGCGAGCAAAGCTGAGAGCCCCGAGATCCACGGCCGTTGTGCTTACAATCACCGAAAAAGAACAGACCTACGCCTCTGTACTACGGGAGGCAAAGGAAAAAATTAAACTAAGTGATCTGGGCATAGAAGCCGTCAAATTTAAGCGGGCGGCGACGGGAGCGGTGATACTAGAGCTACCCGGATCACGCAGTGGAGACAAGGCCGATGCCCTTGCCAGTAAACTGAAAGAAATCTATGCTAGCGGGGTGAGTGTGTCGAGGCCGGAGAAGTGTGCCGAGGTACGAGTGGCTGGCCTCGATGACTCTGTAACGTCGGACGATATCAAAAAGGCGATAGCGGAGATTGGGGGCTGCAACCGCGAACAAGTAATAGTGAGTGAGGTTCGGCCAGACAGAACTGGATTGTTTGGAGCCTGGGTTCGGTGTCCAATTCTTGCGGCCAAGAAAATCACCGAGGGACGACTACTCATAGGCTGGGTCGCAGCAAGGGTAACCTTACTGGAACGCAAGGAAATTAGGTGCTACCGGTGCCTTCAACGTGGGCACGTAGCCAGCCGGTGCACGTTTGGCGCTGATCGTAGCAATCTCTGCTACCGCTGCGCACAACCAGGCCACCGGGCCGCGACTTGCGAGGGCAAACCCGTGTGCGTCCTTTGCACGGAAGCGGGCCGAAAGGCAGACCATCGGCTAGGGAGCGCTAAATGTCCGGCCCCTAGCGCCAAAGTTGCTAGAAGAGAGACGCCGCGGCACAACATGGTTCCGACCGGGTCCGCCCCACCGGACGGGGCAGCAATGCTTACAGATAAAATCGTAAATGCCTAGCACGGTACGGTTCCTCCAATGTAACCTCAACCACTGTGCCAATGCCCAGGATCTTCTGACACAAAGCATGGCACAGTGGTCCATTAATGTTGCAATGGTGTCAGAACCATATATCTCAGAGCTGAGGACCGCTTCAAATTGGATTGTGGATACGGAAGGCCTCGCAGCCGTTATACTCGACGGGGACCAGATGGCACTTGCGGGACCGCACCTAAAGGGTCGCGGGTGTGTCGCCGTCCGAGTCTCGGAGAATCTGGTAGTAATAAGCGCCTACTTTTCACCCAACAAGACACTCGCCGAGTTCGAGCGGTTTTTAGTCGAGATAGGCTCACTGGTAGATTGGGCCCGACCCCACGAGGTAATTGTCGCCGGTGACTTCAACGCAAAGTCGACTGCGTGGGGGACGCTGGATGACCGTGGACGAGGACAGGCCTTGTTACGATGGGCCGCAATGTACAATTTGACAGTATTAAATAAAGGCTCCGAGCACACGTGCGTACGCAGAGCGGGAGGCTCCATCGTTGATGTCACTTTTGCGAGTTCCTGTCTTGCTCGTCGCGTTGAAGATTGGGAGGTTATGACAAAGGTAGAAACACTGTCGGACCATAGATACATCCAATTCCGTATCCCTCCATTGTCGTCTGCTAGATCGGCTGAGCAGAGTCTCATTCCGTCTGAAATCGGCCCTAAATGGTCGCTGAGGTCGTTGGATAGAGTCGTGTTCGAAGAGGCGACAATAGTTAAGTCCTGGTGTTCCAGCCGCACTAATGCTGATATAGAAAGTGAAGTTCGGTGGCATGCAAAAGCGTTAGCAGACCTATCAGAGGCGTCAATGAGACGCGTACGAATTTTGAGGCCGAGGGATAAAGTTTACTGGTGGTCTGACGAACTAGCTGGTCTTCGATCAATCTGTGTGAGATCGCGGAGGATGTTTACGCGGTACAGGCGCCGACCGCTAGCACGTCGCAGTCAAGATGAAGAGGAACGGCTATACGTAGACTATCAAGCTGCAAAAAAGGATCTAAGGGTAGCAATAGCAAGGTCCAAAGAAAATGCTTGGAATGAGTTTCTTAACACGTTGCAACAAGATCCCTGGGGCCGCCCCTTTCGACTTGTAATGAGCAAATTGCGACCCCGGGCGCCGCCACTGACGTCCACCATGCAACCTTCGCTTCTTGACTCGGTGGTATCCACCCTGTTTCCACGTGGGAATGGGCGTACACCTACCCCAGCGCATCCGTACTCGATTCCAAGCGAAGAGTCAATACGCGTGACGCCTGAAGAATTAGAAGCAGCATTGGCAAAGGTCGCCGCTAAAAACACAGCTCCAGGCCCTGATGGCATTCATGGCAAGGTGTGGGCTCTCGCCCTTAAGGACGAAGAATTGGCGTGGAGGTTCTGCAGTTTGTTGACGCAAATCATGCAGAAGGGAGAGTTTCCCTCCGCCTGGAAGACTGGGAAATTAGTGCTGCTAAAGAAGCCCGGAAAAATCGAAACATCCCCTTCTGCTTACCGCCCAATCGTATTGTTGGATGAGGGTGGCAAAATCTTGGAGCGGATCATGGCTAAAAGAATAAATAGACATCTAGAAACCATCGGACCAGATCTGCACAGTGCTCAGTTTGGCTTCCGGCGGTCGCGGTCTACTGTGGACGCAATCGCAGAGGTGCGAGAAATCAGCGAGGAGACCACGGAGCAGGGTGGAGTTGTACTGGCGGTGTCCCTTGACATCGCCAACGCCTTCAACACCATTCCTCACGAGGCTGTTCTGCGAGGCTTAGTACATCATGGGATACCGTTATATCTCCAGAGGCTAGTAGAATCGTACCTGTGCGATCGTAAAATTGTGTTCCCGGGTAGGGATTCTTGGAGAAGCTACCGAGTCACATGTGGTGTACCTCAAGGGTCCGTTCTGGGGCCCCTGCTTTGGAATATAGGCTACAATTGCATCATTAAGACATCTCTGTCTATAGGTGTTAGGGTCATTTGTTACGCCGACGATACCTTGGTTGTGGCATCTGGCAGTTCCTACGTCGAGGCGAGCCGTCGCGTAACTGCTGGGGTAGCTCAAGTCGTAGCGCAGATAAGACACCTCGGGCTGCGTGTCGCGCTGGAGAAGTCCGAAGCGATCTGTTTTCACGGCCCGGGGCGAGCGCCTCCAGCGGGTGCGCACATCGTCGTTGCGGGAGTGTCCATCGAGGTAGGAAAATCCCTGAAATATCTGGGCCTAGTACTAGATTCCCGGTGGACGTTTAGAGCACATTTTGCGGCACTTGCCCCGAAGCTCACCGCCACTGCAATGGCTCTTAGCCGGATTATGCCAAATCTAGGCGGGCCGAGCGAGGGGTGTCGTCGACGCTACTCCGGCGTCGTCAAGTCGCAAGCTATGTACGGGTGCCCAATATGGGCTGATAAGCTGTCCCGCAAGAACAAGCAGCTTCTGAGGCGTTATCAAAAACTAATGACGATTAAGGTTGCGCGAGCGTACCGCACGGTGTCATACGATGCCGTGTGTTTGATCGCAGGTTCCGCGCCCTGGCACCTCGAGGCTACCGCTCTGGCAGACGTCTATTGGCGCAGGGCTGATACGCGTGAAGCAGGGAGAGAACCGGACACAGAGACCATACGCTCCTGGCGCCTGGATGCCTGCCAGCGCGTGATACAAGACTGGAGAACCAACTTAGACAGGGCAGAGATGGGCGGATATACAATAAGTGCCATATTGCCCGTCCTAACCAAGTGGCTGGAGAAGAAGCGCGGCCCGTTATCCTTTCGTCTGGTGCAGGTCATAACAGGCCATGGCTGTTTTGGCAAATACCTCCACCGCATCAGACGGGAACCGACCCCTGCGTGCCACCACTGCCAAGGGGATAACGATGATGCCGCGCACACTCTAGCGGCTTGTCCGGCGTGGGCGGAGGAGAGGCGCCACCTGGTTGCGGCCTTCGGGACGGACCTGGGCTTGCCTGAAGTTATTAAGAAGGCGGTGGACGACCTTGACAAGTGGACCGTCCTAACAAGATTCTGTGGCGTGGTGATGCGGCTGAAGGAGGAAGCGGAGAGAGCCCGAGAATGGTAAAAAAAAAAAAAAAAAAAAAAAAAAAAAAAAAAAAAAAAAAAAAAAAAAAAAAATAAATAAATAAATAAAAAAAAAAAAAAAGAAAAAAAAAAAAAAAATATATTTAAAAAAAAAAAAAAGAAAAAAAAAAAAAAAGAAAGGGCTTATTACTAGTGTGGTGTCGAGAGAGTAACAGAGAGTCGCGAAAGCGGCAGTCGCTAGACGGGGCGCGGTGAAAAGGCCTAGCTGTTACCCGCCCTCGTCTAATAGCGAACAGTGGGCCCTGGTGGTTTTAGTGGGTATGGGGTCATCGTATTTTACGGCCTTGACCCCCACACTCCCCGCGCCACTTAACAACTTGCCCAGGCGCGGGCGCCCGTAATCGGGTTTCCCCAGGTAAAAAAAAAAAAAAAAAAAAAAAAAAGGTTCCCCCCCTCCGCGGACGAATTTACCCGCGGCTCCTAGGCTTGTCGTGCCGGGGGGGCTTAGTACCTGGAACGACTGCAGCAATGCCGTCGTAAAGGGGAAGCAAATAAGGAGGTAAAGGCTGGCCTTCACTTCGAAGGCTAGTCTCTGGAGAGGGCATCAGCGCCCAGCGGAAAGATTTCCGTGAGCCCTTAGCAAGCTGGAGAGATCATTTGATCTCAAAGGTGAAACTGAGGGACTTTTACTTATTCGACGTTCCCGACTGGTGTTCTTTTGAGTGTGCCGGAGGCGGCCAGGGAAGGGGTCTGCTTCATAGCGCTACTGCGTACTTGACTCCGGGCCTCATCTGCTCTCGACTCTTTCTTTTCTAAGAAACGTGCTAGATGCGGTGTAGCTTCATGCCACGCGAACTTACGGGGTGCAAACAATAATCTCGGGAGAACCAATATTAAATCTGGTGTTGTTGTTGTGTTCTTGGGCCAAAGTGCAGTGGAACGATGGATAGCCGGCGGAACCGGCAATTATTGGATATACCTTTTGGCGATATAATCAGCGTATGGCGGCGAACGCTCGAATACTCTTCAGCTTGTGATTGTTCTGTGTTCAATTGAAGGAGAGGCCTTATTGGGCAACAAGAGGAAGGAAACCTTGATACAAAAATCCCCTAACGTTCGGCGCTGATGAGCGTGGCGTCGGACACCTAATCCCCTCTATGAGGAATTGAGGTCGTTGACGGGCAGGTCAATGCCTAGCGCCAAAAAATAAAAAAAGACGCGTCCCCGGTTCCCTCCGGAGTGACGGCGAGGACTCGCTACAGCTCGGGCACTCGGCTGCGGTACATGGGTCTTAAAGAGGGCCACAGGGGAGCGGCCCCTGGTCAAATAAAAGCAAGCATGAGTTCGAATACACGTTTAACTACCCCAGGTGGGTTAAATCCCACCCATGGCGATGCCATGGCTCAGCCCCACCGTACTCTGGGGGGGGGCAAAACTCATGAGGAAGAGAAGGATGAGGAGAGAAGAGTGGTAGGATGTGGTGATGTGAAGGAGAATACAAGGGACGGAGGCGAGATGTCTAACCGGAGTACGCCCGTCCCACTCAAAGATTGTAGAGTTATGTTGGTGCGAACTCCACTACCCATATTGAGTCCAAATAACAGCACAGGAGACCGTGAAGTTGAGGCCATTACTGCCATAGGAAAAAATGTCGGACGACAAGTGATGGAGGCCAGCCTGGAGACGAGCTGTGAGATGCTCAGCGCTGACGTATCGTTTACCTCCATCAACTCACCACATGTACAAGGGCGACCGGCGCGATTTTTTCGTCGGAAAAGAAGGAAGGAAGAATGCAGCTCTAGCGACGCTGGAACCCCTCACTCGACGAGAAAGTCGCGGGCTGCATTAAGTAAACTCCAACGAGTAGAACGGGAGAAGAGGGTTGAAGCAGAACTACTAGAGGCGACCCCCAGTCCCCCAACAAAAACTGGAAGCACAGCGCAAACCGAACGTCACGCTGATCCAAAGGTGAGGATTGAGGCCAGCCTCGCTGCAGTGGATAAAGTCGCCCGACACTCGAGTAACCTGAAGGGCACTTTTGTCTCAGCGCTAAAACAGGCGGTAACCTCGATCCGTAGAGACGCCGAAGAGCTAGCTGACCGTACAGTCAGCGAGGAAACGAGGGCGCTCCGGAGCGAAAATGAGAGACTTCGTGGACAGGTGGAAGCACTTCAAAAAGAAATGGCTGAGTTGAGAACCCTGATACAAGAGTGCTCCAGGAAACCGGTGCATAAAGAGCCATTACGGACTTCTTCACCATCTTCGCAGCTACCACAACTCTTAGCCGAGCTGGAAGGTCGTTTAATGAGACAAATGGGCGAATGTCTTAGCGCGAGACTAGCAAACCTGGAGCCTCGATTAAATGCGGAACCGAAAATTCGGCCACCATTAGCCGCGGATCCGATTCCAATTGAGGACTCTACGACAAAGAGCATAGAAGAACACTCGATAGGGGAGAAGAGAAAATCTAGGAAAGGAAAGAAGCTGCGGGCACCTGATGCTAACAATGCACCCGATGCAGTAAGTGCGCAGATCCCACCAACCCAGAGCAACCCAGAGGCAAACTGCGAGCAAGAGTGGAAAACAGTGCAAAGTAAGCGTAAACAGGCCAAGAATACCCCAACCGCTGGCATCGTAAAGCCCGCGGCTACGACTACTCAACGGCCACGAGCAAAGCTGAGAGCCCCGAGATCCACGGCCGTTGTGCTTACAATCACCGAAAAAGAACAGACCTACGCCTCTGTATTACGGGAGGCAAAGGAAAAAATTAAACTAAGTGATTTGGGCATAGATGCCGTCAAATTTAAGCGGGCGGCGACGGGAGCGGTGATACTAGAGCTACCCGGATCACGCAGTGGAGACAAGGCCGATGCCCTTGCCAGTAAACTGAAAGAAATCTATGCTAGTGGAGTGAGTGTGTCGAGGCCGGAGAAGTGTGCCGAGGTACGAGTGGCTGGCCTCGATGACTCTGTAACGTCGGACGATATCAAAAAGGCGATAGCGGAGATTGGGGGCTGCAACCGCGAACAAGTAATAGTGAGTGAGGTTCGGCCAGACAGAACTGGATTGTTTGGAGCCTGGGTTCGGTGTCCAATTCTTGCGGCCAAGAAAATCACCGAGGGACGACTACTAATAGGCTGGGTCACAGCAAGAGTAACCTTACTGGAACGCAAGGAAATTAGGTGCTACCGGTGCCTTCAAAGCGGGCACGTAGCGAGCCGTTGCACGTTTGGCGCTGATCGTAGCAATCTCTGCTACCGCTGCGCACAACCAGGCCACCGGGCCGCGACTTGCGAGGGCAAACCCGTGTGCGTCCTTTGCACGGAAGCGGGCCGAAAGGCAGACCATCGGCTAGGGAGCGCTAAATGTCCGGCCCCTAGCGCCAAAGTTGCTAGAAGAGAGACGCCGCGGCACAACATGGTTCCGACCGGGTCCGCCCCACCGGACGGGGAAGCAATGCTTACAGATAAAATCGTAAATGCCTAGCACGGTACGGTTCCTCCAATGTAACCTCAACCACTGTGCCAATGCCCAGGATCTTCTGACACAAAGCATGGCACAGTGGTCCATTAATGTTGCAATGGTGTCAGAACCATATATCTCAGAGCTGAGGACCGCTTCAAATTGGATTGTGGATACGGAAGGCCTCGCAGCCGTTATACTCGACGGGGACCAGATGGCAATTGCGGGACCGCACCTAAAGGGTCGCGGGTGTGTCGCCGTCCGAGTCTCGGAGAATCTGGTAGTAATAAGTGCCTACTTTTCACCCAACAAGACACTCACCGAGTTCGAGCGGTTTTTAGTCGAGATAGGCTCACTGGTAGACTGGGCTCGACCCCACGAGGTAATTGTCGCCGGTGACTTCAACGCAAAGTCGACTGCGTGGGGGACGCTGGATGACCGTGGACGAGGACAGGCCTTGTTACGATGGGCCGCAATGTACAATTTGACAGTATTAAATAAAGGCTCCGAGCACACGTGCGTACGCAGAGCGGGAGGCTCCATCGTTGATGTCACTTTTGCGAGTTCCTGTCTTGCTCGTCGCGTTGAAGATTGGGAGGTTATGACAAAGGTAGAAACACTGTCGGACCATAGATACATCCAATTCCGTATCCCTCCATTGTCGTCTGCTAGATCGGCTGAGCAGAGTCTCATTCCGTCTGAAATCGGCCCTAAATGGTCGCTGAGGTCGTTGGATAGAGTCGTGTTCGAAGAGGCGACAATAGTTAAGTCCTGGTGTTCCAGCCGCACTAATGCTGATATAGAAAGTGAAGTTCGGTGGCATGCAAAAGCGTTAGCAGACCTATCAGAGGCGTCAATGAGACGCGTACGAATTTTGAGGCCGAGGGATAAAGTTTACTGGTGGTCTGACGAACTAGCTGGTCTTCGATCAATCTGTGTGAGATCGCGGAGGATGTTTACGCGGTACAGGCGCCGACCGCTAGCACGTCGCAGTCAAGATGAAGAGGAACGGCTATACGTAGACTATCAAGCTGCAAAAAAGGATCTAAGGGTAGCAATAGCAAGGTCCAAAGAAAATGCTTGGAATGAGTTTCTTAACACGTTGCAACAAGATCCCTGGGGCCGCCCCTTTCGACTTGTAATGAGCAAATTGCGACCCCGGGCGCCGCCACTGACGTCCACCATGCAACCTTCGCTTCTTGACTCGGTGGTATCCACCCTGTTTCCACGTGGGAATGGGCGTACACCTACCCCAGCGCATCCGTACTCGATTCCAAGCGAAGAGTCAATACGCGTGACGCCTGAAGAATTAGAAGCAGCATTGGCAAAGGTCGCCGCTAAAAACACAGCTCCAGGCCCTGATGGCATTCATGGCAAGGTGTGGGCTCTCGCCCTTAAGGACGAAGAATTGGCGTGGAGGTTCTGCAGTTTGTTGACGCAAATCATGCAGAAGGGAGAGTTTCCCTCCGCCTGGAAGACTGGGAAATTAGTGCTGCTAAAGAAGCCCGGAAAAATCGAAACATCCCCTTCTGCTTACCGCCCAATCGTATTGTTGGATGAGGGTGGCAAAATCTTGGAGCGGATCATGGCTAAAAGAATAAATAGACATCTAGAAACCATCGGACCAGATCTGCACAGTGCTCAGTTTGGCTTCCGGCGGTCGCGGTCTACTGTGGACGCAATCGCAGAGGTGCGAGAAATCAGCGAGGAGACCACGGAGCAGGGTGGAGTTGTACTGGCGGTGTCCCTTGACATCGCCAACGCCTTCAACACCATTCCTCACGAGGCTGTTCTGCGAGGCTTAGTACATCATGGGATACCGTTATATCTCCAGAGGCTAGTAGAATCGTACCTGTGCGATCGTAAAATTGTGTTCCCGGGTAGGGATTCTTGGAGAAGCTACCGAGTCACATGTGGTGTACCTCAAGGGTCCGTTCTGGGGCCCCTGCTTTGGAATATAGGCTACAATTGCATCATTAAGACATCTCTGTCTATAGGTGTTAGGGTCATTTGTTACGCCGACGATACCTTGGTTGTGGCATCTGCTAGTTCCTACGTCGAGGCGAGCCGTCGCGTAACTGCTGGGGTAGCTCAAGTCGTAGCGCAGATAAGACACCTCGGGCTGCGTGTCGCGCTGGAGAAGTCCGAAGCGATCTGTTTTCACGGCCCGGGGCGAGCGCCTCCAGCGGGTGCGCACATCGTCGTTGCGGGAGTGTCCATCGAGGTAGGAAAATCCCTGAAATATCTGGGCCTAGTACTAGATTCCCGGTGGACGTTTAGAGCACATTTTTCGGCACTTGCCCCGAAGCTCACCGCCACTGCAATGGCTCTTAGCCGGATTATGCCAAATCTAGGCGGGCCGAGCGAGGGGTGTCGTCGACTCTACTCCGGCGTCGTCAAGTCGCAAGCTATGTACGGGTGCCCAATATGGGCTGATAAGCTGTCCCGCAAGAACAAGCAGCTTCTGAGGCGTTATCAAAAACTAATGACGATTAAGGTTGCGCGAGCGTACCGCACGGTGTCATACGATGCCGTGTGTTTGATCGCAGGTTCCGCGCCCTGGCACCTCGAGGCTACCGCTCTGGCAGACGTCTATTGGCGCAGGGCTGATACGCGTGAAGCAGGGAGAGAACCGGACACAGAGACCATACGCTCCTGGCGCCTGGATGCCTGCCAGCGCGTGATACAAGACTGGAGAACCGACTTAGACAGGGCAGAGATGGGCGGATATACAATAAGTGCCATATTGCCCGTCCTATCCAAGTGGCTGGAGAAGAAGCGCGGCCCGTTATCCTTTCGTCTGGTGCAGGTCATAACAGGCCATGGCTGTTTTGGCAAATACCTCCACCGCATCAGACGGGAACCGACCCCTGCGTGCCACCACTGCCAAGGGGATAACGATGATGCCGCGCACACTCTAGCGGCTTGTCCGGCGTGGGCGGAGGAGAGGCGCCACCTGGTTGCGGCCTTCGGGACGGACCTGGGCTTGCCTGAAGTTATTAAGAAGGCGGTGGACGACCTTGACAAGTGGACCGTCCTAACAAGATTCTGTGGCGTGGTGATGCGGCTCAAGGAGGAAGCGGAGAGAGCCCGAGAATGTTAAAAAAAAAAAAAAAAAAAAAAATATATATATATATATTAAAAAAAAAAAAGAAAAAAAAAAAAAAAAAGGAAAAAAAAATTAAAAAAAAAAAAAAAAATTTAAAAAAAAAATATAATTATTAACAAAAAAAAAAAAATACAAAAGGAGTAAAAGGGAGGGACAAAAAAAAAAAAAAAAAAAAAAAAAAAAAAAAAAAAAAAAAAAAAAAAAAAAAAAAAAAAAAGGTTAGGTTAGGTTAGGTTAGGTTAGGTTAGGTTAGGTTAGGTTCCCCCCCCCCCCCTCCGCGGACGAATTTACCCGCGGCTCCTAGGCTTGTCGTGCCGGGGGGGCTTAGTACCTGGAACGACTGCAGCAATGCCGTCGTAAAGGGGAAGCAAATAAGGAGGTAAAGGCTGGCCTTCACTTCGAAGGCTAGTCTCTGGAGAGGGCATCAGCGCCCAGCGGAAAGATTTCCGTGAGCCCTTAGCAAGCTGGAGAGATCATTTGATCTCAAAGGTGAAACTGAGGGACTTTTACTTAATCGACGTTCCCGACTGGTGTTCTTTTGAGTGTGCCGGAGGCGGCCAGGGAAGGGGTCTGCTTCATAGCGCTACTGCGTACTTGACTCCGGGCCTCATCTGCTCTCGACTCTTTCTTTTCTAAGAAACGTGCTAGATGCGGTGTAGCTTCATGCCACGCGAACTTACGGGGTGCAAACAATAATCTCGGGAGAACCAATATTAAATCTGGTGTTGTTGTTGTGTTCTTGGGCCAAAGTGCAGTGGAACGATGGATAGCCGGCGGAACCGGCAATTATTGGATATACCTTTTGGCGATATAATCAGCGTATGGCGGCGAACGCTCGAATACTCTTCAGCTTGTGATTGTTCTGTGTTCAATTGAAGGAGAGGCCTTATTGGGCAACAAGAGGAAGGAAACCTTGATACAAAAATCCCCTAACGTTCGGCGCTGATGAGCGTGGCGTCGGACACCTAATCCCCTCTATGAGGAATTGAGGTCGTTGACGGGCAGGTCAATGCCTAGCGCCAAAAAATAAAAAAAGACGCGTCCCCGGTTCCCTCCGGAGTGACGGCGAGGACTCGCTACAGCTCGGGCACTCGGCTGCGGTACATGGGTCTTAAAGAGGGCCACAGGGGAGCGGCCCCTGGTCAAATAAAAGCAAGCATGAGTTCGAATACACGTTTAACTACCCCAGGTGGGTTAAATCCCACCCATGGCGATGCCATGGCTCAGCCCCACCGTACTCTGGGGGGGGGCAAAACTCATGAGGAAGAGAAGGATGAGGAGAGAAGAGTGGTAGGATGTGGTGATGTGAAGGAGAATACAAGGGACGGAGGCGAGATGTCTAACCGGAGTACGCCCGTCCCACTCAAAGATTGTAGAGTTATGTTGGTGCGAACTCCACTACCCATATTGAGTCCAAATAACAGCACAGGAGACCGTGAAGTTGAGGCCATTACGGCCATAGGAAAAAATGTCGGACGACAAGTGATGGAGGCCAGCCTGGAGACGAGCTGTGAGATGCTCAGCGCTGACGTATCGTTTACCTCCATCAACTCACCACATGTACAAGGGCGACCGGCGCGATTTTTTCGTCGGAAAAGAAGGAAGGAAGAATGCAGCTCTAGCGACGCTGGAACCCCTCACTCGACGAGAAAGTCGCGGGCTGCATTAAGTAAACTCCAACGAGTAGAACGGGAGAAGAGGGTTGAAGCAGAATTACTAGAGGCGACCCCCAGTCCCCCAACAAAAACTGGAAGCACAGCGCAAACCGAACGTCACGCTGATCCAAAGGTGAGGATTGAGGCCAGCCTCGCTGCAGTGGATAAAGTCGCCCGACACTCGAGTAACCTGAAGGGCACTTTTGTCTCAGCGCTAAAACAGGCGGTAACCTCGATCCGTAGAGACGCCGAAGAGCTAGCTGATCGTACAGTCAGCGAGGAAACGAGGGCGCTCCGGAACGAAAATGAGAGACTTCGTGGACAGGTGGAAGCACTTCAAAAAGAAATGGCTGAGTTGAGAACCCTGATACAAGAGTGCTCAAGGAAACCGGTGCATAAAGAGCCATTACGGACTTCTTCACCATCTTCGCAGCTACCACAACTCTTAGCCGAGCTGGAAGGTCGTTTAATGAGGCAAATGGGCGAATGTCTTAGCGCGAGACTCGCAAACCTGGAGCCTCGATTAAATGCGGAACCGAAAATTCGGCCACCATTAGCCGCGGATCCGATTCCAATTGAGGACTCTACGACAAAGAGCATAGAAGAACACTCGATAGGGGAGAAGAGAAAATCTAGGAAAGGAAAGAAGCTGCGGGCATCTGATGCTAACAATGCACCCGATACAGTAAGTGTGCAGATCCCACCAACCCAGAGCAACCCAGAGGCAAACTGCGAGCAAGAGTGGATAACAGTGCAAAGTAAGCGTAAACAGGCCAAGAATACCCCAACCGCTGCCATCGTAAAGCCCGCGGCTACGACTACTCAACGGCCACGAGCAAAGCTGAGAGCCCCGAGATCCACGGCCGTTGTGCTTACAATCACCGAAAAAGAACAGACCTACGCCTCTGTATTACGGGAGGCAAAGGAAAAAATTAAACTAAGTGATTTGGGCATAGAAGCCGTCAAATTTAAGCGGGCGGCGACGGGAGCGGTGATACTAGAGCTACCCGGATCACGCAGTGGAGACAAGGCCGATGCCCTTGCTAGTAAACTGAAAGAAATCTATGCTAGCGGGGTGAGCGTGTCGAGGCCGGAGAAGTGTGCCGAGGTACGAGTGGCCGGCCTCGATGACTCTGTAACGTCGGACGATATCAAAAAGGCGATAGCGGAGATTGGGGGCTGCAACCGCGAACAAGTAATAGTGAGTGAGGTTCGGCCAGACAGAACTGGATTGTTTGGAGCCTGGGTTCGGTGTCCAATTCTTGCGGCCAAGAAAATCACCGAGGGACGACTACTCATAGGCTGGGTCGCAGCAAGGGTAACCTTACTGGAACGCAAGGAAATTAGGTGCTACCGGTGCCTTCAAAGTGGGCACGTAGCCAGCCGGTGCACGTTTGGCGCTGATCGTAGCAATCTCTGCTACCGCTGCGCAC
This sequence comes from Pieris rapae, assembly GCF_905147795.1. Taxonomy (NCBI): domain Eukaryota; kingdom Metazoa; phylum Arthropoda; class Insecta; order Lepidoptera; family Pieridae; genus Pieris; species Pieris rapae. The sequence goes on along the minus strand of NC_059533.1, from coordinate 615,228 downwards.
AACCAGGCCACCGGGCCGCGACTTGCGAGGGCAAACCCGTGTGCGTCCTTTGCACGGAAGCGGGCCGAAAGGCAGACCATCGGCTAGGGAGCGCTAAATGTCCGGCCCCTAGCGCCAAAGTTGCTAGAAGAGAGACGCCGCGGCATAACATGGTTCCGACCGGGTCCGCCCCACCGGACGGGGCAGCAATGCTTACAGATAAAATCGTAAATGCCTAGCACGGTACGGTTCCTCCAATGTAACCTCAACCACTGTGCCAATGCCCAGGATCTTCTGACACAAAGCATGGCACAGTGGTCCATTAATGTTGCAATGGTGTCAGAACCATATATCTCAGAGCTGAGGACCGCTTCAAATTGGATTGTGGATACGGAAGGCCTCGCAGCCGTTATACTCGACGGGGACCAGATGGCACTTGCGGGACCGCACCTAAAGGGTCGCGGGTGTGTCGCCGTCCGAGTCTCGGAGAATCTGGTAGTAATAAGCGCCTACTTTTCACCCAACAAGACACTCGCCGAGTTCGAGCGGTTTTTAGTCGAGATAGGCTCACTGGTAGATTGGGCCCGACCCCACGAGGTAATTGTCGCCGGTGACTTCAACGCAAAGTCGACTGCGTGGGGGACGCTGGATGACCGTGGACGAGGACAGGCCTTGTTACGATGGGCCGCAATGTACAATTTGACAGTATTAAATAAAGGCTCCGAGCACACGTGCGTACGCAGAGCGGGAGGCTCCATCGTTGATGTCACTTTTGCGAGTTCCTGTCTTGCTCGTCGCGTTGAAGATTGGGAGGTTATGACAAAGGTAGAAACACTGTCGGACCATAGATACATCCAATTCCGTATCCCTCCATTGTCGTCTGCTAGATCGGCTGAGCAGAGTCTCATTCCGTCTGAAATCGGCCCTAAATGGTCGCTGAGGTCGTTGGATAGAGTCGTGTTCGAAGAGGCGACAATAGTTAAGTCCTGGTGTTCCAGCCGCACTAATGCTGATATAGAAAGTGAAGTTCGGTGGCATGCAAAAACGTTAGCAGACCTATCAGAGGCGTCAATGAGACGCGTACGAATTTTGAGGCCGAGGGATAAAGTTTACTGGTGGTCTGACGAACTAGCTGGTCTTCGATCAATCTGTGTGAGATCGCGGAGGATGTTTACGCGGTACAGGCGCCGACCGCTAGCACGTCGCAGTCAAGATGAAGAGGAACGGCTATACGTAGACTATCAAGCTGCAAAAAAGGATCTAAGGGTAGCAATAGCAAGGTCCAAAGAAAATGCTTGGAATGAGTTTCTTAACACGTTGCAACAAGATCCCTGGGGCCGCCCCTTTCGACTTGTAATGAGCAAATTGCGACCCCGGGCGCCGCCACTGACGTCCACCATGCAACCTTCGCTTCTTGACTCGGTGGTATCCACCCTGTTTCCACGTGGGAATGGGCGTACACCTACCCCAGCGCATCCGTACTCGATTCCAAGCGAAGAGTCAATACGCGTGACGCCTGAAGAATTAGAAGCAGCATTGGCAAAGGTCGCCGCTAAAAACACAGCTCCAGGCCCTGATGGCATTCATGGCAAGGTGTGGGCTCTCGCCCTTAAGGACGAAGAATTGGCGTGGAGGTTCTGCAGTTTGTTGACGCAAATCATGCAGGAGGGAGAGTTTCCCTCCGCCTGGAAGACTGGGAAATTAGTGCTGCTAAAGAAGCCCGGAAAAATCGAAACATCCCCTTCTGCTTACCGCCCAATCGTATTGTTGGATGAGGGTGGCAAAATCTTGGAGCGGATCATGGCTAAAAGAATAAATAGACATCTAGAAACCATCGGACCAGATCTGCACAGTGCTCAGTTTGGCTTCCGGCGGTCGCGGTCTACTGTGGACGCAATCGCAGAGGTGCGAGAAATCAGCGAGGAGACCACGGAGCAGGGTGGAGTTGTACTGGCGGTGTCCCTTGACATCGCCAACGCCTTCAACACCATTCCTCACGAGGCTGTTCTGCGAGGCTTAGTACATCATGGGATACCGTTATATCTCCAGAGGCTAGTAGAATCGTACCTGTGCGATCGTAAAATTGTGTTCCCGGGTAGGGATTCTTGGAGAAGCTACCGAGTCACATGTGGTGTACCTCAAGGGTCCGTTCTGGGGCCCCTGCTTTGGAATATAGGCTACAATTGCATCATTAAGACATCTCTGTCTATAGGTGTTAGGGTCATTTGTTACGCCGACGATACCTTGGTTGTGGCATCTGCTAGTTCCTACGTCGAGGCGAGCCGTCGCGTAACTGCTGGGGTAGCTCAAGTCGTAGCGCAGATAAGACACCTCGGGCTGCGTGTCGCGCTGGAGAAGTCCGAAGCGATCTGTTTTCACGGCCCGGGGCGAGCGCCTCCAGCGGGTGCGCACATCGTCGTTGCGGGAGTGTCCATCGAGGTAGGAAAATCCCTGAAATATCTGGGCCTAGTACTAGATTCCCGGTGGACGTTTAGAGCACATTTTGCGGCACTTGCCCCGAAGCTCACCGCCACTGCAATGGCTCTTAGCCGGATTATGCCAAATCTAGGCGGGCCGAGCGAGGGGTGTCGTCGACTCTACTCCGGCGTCGTCAAGTCGCAAGCTATGTACGGGTGCCCAATATGGGCTGATAAGCTGTCCCGCAAGAACAAGCAGCTTCTGAGGCGTTATCAAAAACTAATGACGATTAAGGTTGCGCGAGCGTACCGCACGGTGTCATACGATGCCGTGTGTTTGATCGCAGGTTCCGCGCCCTGGCACCTCGAGGCTACCGCTCTGGCAGACGTCTATTGGCGCAGGGCTGATACGCGTGAAGCAGGGAGAGAACCGGACACAGAGACCATACGCTCCTGGCGCCTGGATGCCTGCCAGCGCGTGATACAAGACTGGAGAACCGACTTAGACAGGGCAGAGATGGGCGGATATACAATAAGTGCCATATTGCCCGTCCTAAGCAAGTGGTTGGAGAAGAAGCGCGGCCCGTTATCCTTTCGTCTGGTGCAGGTCATAACAGGCCATGGCTGTTTTGGCAAATACCTCCACCGCATCAGACGGGAACCGACCCCTGCGTGCCACCACTGCCAAGGGGATAACGATGATGCCGCGCACACTCTAGCGGCTTGTCCGGCGTGGGCGGAGGAGAGGCGCCACCTGGTTGCGGCCTTCGGGACGGACCTGGGCTTGCCTGAAGTTATTAAGAAGGCGGTGGACGACCTTGACAAGTGGACCGTCCTAACAAGATTCTGTGGCGTGGTGATGCGGCTCAAGGAGGAAGCGGAGAGAGCCCGAGAATGTTAAAAAAAAAAATAATAAAAAAAAAAAAAAAAAAAAAAAAAAAAAATTATTAACAAAAAAAGGGAAAAAAATAAGAAAAAAAAAAAAAAAAAAAAAAAAAAAAAAAAAAAAAAAAAAAAAAAAAAAAAAAAAAAAAAAAGGAGGGAAAAAAAAAAAAAAAAAAAAAAAAAAAAAAAAAAAAAAAAAAAAAAACAAAGGGCTTATTACTAGTGTGGTATCGAGAGAGTAACAGAGAGTCGCGAAAGCGGCAGTCGCTAGACGGGGCGCGGTGAAAAGGCCTAGCTGTTACCCGCCCTCGTCTAATAGCGAACAGTGGGCCCTGGTGGTTTTAGTGGGTATGGGGTCATCGTATTTTACGGCCTTGACCCCCACACTCCCCGCGCCACTTAACAACTTGCCCAGGCGCGGGCGCCCGTAATCGGGTTTCCCCAGGTAAAAAAAAAAAAAAAAAAAAGGTTAGGTTCCCCCCCTCTTCAATTTATCCTCGGCCTTTGGTAGGGTTGTACGGTACCGGGCGAGTGCTTAAACCGTACATGGTGGGCACGGTTGAATTTCTATAGTATGCAGTGGGCAACTATGGAAAGGAAACTGTGTAGGTTTAGAAAGTAGCAATACGTTCTAGGCCGAGGATGGTAATTACAGTGGTCAGTAATTCAACATTCCTTTTCTCAAGGGCCTCATAGCCTAGCGGTCTTTGTATGTGGCCGCTGTGGTGAGGGGTACTGGGTTCGATTCCCGGTTCGAGGATAAGTTTTCAATTTATCCTCGGCCTTTGGTAGGGTTGTACGGTACCGGGCGAGTGCTTAAACCGTACATGGTGGGCATGGTTGAATTTCTATAGTATGCAGTGGGCAACTATGGAAAGGAAACTGTGTAGGTTTAGAACGTAGCAATACGTTCTAGGCCGAGAGTGGTAATTACAAGTGGTCAAGTAATTCAACATTCTTTTAAGGGCCTCATAGCCTAGCGGTCTTTGTATGTGGCCGCTGTGGTGAGGGGTACTGGGTTCGATTCCCGGTTCGAGGATAAGTTTTCAATTTATCCTCGGCCTTTGGTAGGGTTGTACGGTACCGGGCGAGTGCTTAAACCGTACATGGTGGGCATGGTTGAATTTCTATAGAATGCAGTGGGCAACTATAGAAAGGATACTGTGTAGGTTTAGAACGTAGCAATACGTTCTAGGCCGAGAGTGGTAATTACAAGTGGTCCTGTAATTCAACATTCTTTTTAAGGGCCTCATAGCCTAGCGGTCTTTGTATGTGGCCGCTGTGGTGAGGGGTACTGGGTTCGATTCCCGGTTCGAGGATAAGTTTTCAATTTATCCTCGGCCTTTGGTAGGGTTGTACGGTACCGGGCGAGTGCTTAAACCGTACATGGTGGGCACGGTTGAATTTCTATAGTATGCAGTGGGCAACTATGGAAAGGAAACTGTGTAGGTTTAGAACGTAGCAATACGTTCTAGGCCGAGAGTGGTAATTACAAGTGGTCAAGTAATTCAACATTCTTTTCAAAGGGCCTCATAGCCTAGCGGTCTTTGTATGTGGCCGCTGTGGTGAGGGGTACTGGGTTCGATTCCCGGTTCGAGGATAAGTTTTCAATTTATCCCCGGCCTTTGGTAGGGTTGTACGGTACCGGGCGAGTGCTTAAACCGTACATGGTGGGCATGGTTGAATTTCTATAGAATGCAGTGGGCAACTATAGAAAGGATACTGTGTAGGTTTAGAACGTAGCAATACGTTCTAGGCCGAGAGTGGTAATTACAAGTGGTCCTGTAATTCAACATTCTTTTTAAAGGGCCTCATAGCCTAGCGGTCTTTGTATGTGGCCGCTGTGGTGAGGGGTACTGGGTTCGATTCCCGGTTCGAGGATAAGTTTTCAATTTATCCTCGGCCTTTGGTAGGGTTGTACGGTACCGGGCGAGTGCTTAAACCGTACATGGTGGGCACGGTTGAATTTCTATAGTATGCAGTGGGCAACTATGGAAAGGAGACTGTGTAGGTTTAGAACGTAGCAATACGTTCTAGGCCGAGGATGGTAATTACAGTGGTCAGTAATTCAACATTCCTTTTTAAGGGCCTCATAGCCTAGCGGTCTTTGTATGTGGCCGCTATGGTGAGGGGTACTGGGTTCGATTCCCGGTTCGAGGATAAGTTTTCAATTTATCCTCGGCCTTTGGTAGGGTTGTACGGTACCGGGCGAGTGCTTAAACCGTACGTGGTGGGCACGGTTGAATTTCTATAGTATGCAGAGGGCATGGAACTATAGAAAGGGTACTGTGTAGGTTTAGAAAGTAGCAATACGTTCTAGGCCGAGGATGGTAATTACAGTGGTCAGTAATTCAACATTCCTTTTAAGTACGCGTTGAGCCTTCATAGCGACAACAGTGACTGTTTGCGCTCCGCGTCCTGAAAATCTTTTGAGGGTCTTTCCGGTGTCGGAGAATACTGTGAGGTGCATCAAAACAACCGCACAAGTGTGCTGCGTGTTTTGACATATATGTGATATTTATATATTAAATACTTTTTAATATATAATAGAAAAGAAGTGTGGGAAATTGACCCGGTGTTTTTTGTGTTTTTATGTTGTTTTTGTCGCGACGACATATTAATTTTTCATTGTGTTTGTGTTGTGTGGATTGTCCTGCATATGTGAGTACTTTTTATTTAAAAATCGGCTCACAGAGTTGGCCGGAAATATTTTTCAAAAAGTGGAGGCGGTTTTTTAACCACAACATTTTGGCGGGAGGTTTAATCACAAATTGAGGAGTACCATCGTCTCCGCCGTGATCAGGCGGTTCGATTTCACACCTCAAAGTTGAGATTGGGAGAAAGAGGAAGGAATTATTGATGTAAGCATCATTTATAGCTACATAATATCATAAGACGCCATCTTGTTTGACAAGTAAGGTGCAAAGGTCGGCATTGTGTGGCGCCGGCCGTCTGGCGGCGGTTGACGTCATACGATTTATCGAGCGGGCGTTCAAGTTTTCCGAAGTGGATAGAGACGATATTGTTCTTAGTTTTAATTTTTGTATATAATTTAATTTAAGTTTAGATTTAAGTTAGAATTAAGACTTTACTATAACATTATCTCTGTTCATAAATATATTTATTATTTATTTATATATTTGGTGGAAGTACTTTTTGTATATTTCGCAAAATGCGAAAGAGGCGGGTTAAGCCGCAGGCCTCGGATAGCGAGGAAGAAGAAATGTCCAGGGCTGGCTCAAAAGAGCGGAGGAAGCGGTCCTTTTTTAAAAACCCTACTAGGGATGGGGACGAGGACGTGTCTCCTCCTCCTAAAGGTAAGCCGCCAAAGAAAGCGGCTGCCCATAAGGAAGGATTTAAGGAGGCGGAGGAAGAGTTGCGTGCTCTCGAGGCTCGCTCTCTTCATGGAGGTGAAGATAGTGGTGCTGGAGGCCACCAGCCAGACGGGGCCTCGACAAGTACAGGTCGGGCCCCGGACGGGCCCCCGTCATCGTGGGAGGACTACGAGGACGATGTGGTCCTCCTGGGGGTGCCTGAAATAAAGGAGAGGTCGGTTTCCCGAGTCCGCAAAATCCTAGAGATTGCGGCGAAATCGGGAAACCTAAAAGGGACGTACGTCCGCGACCTGAAGGTTGCGGCCAAGGAAATTGGAGAGATCGTGGAGGATCTCGCTGATAGGTGTCTGGGGGGGGAAGAGGGCAGACGTCTACAAAGAGACAATAATCGTCTGAGGGCCCAGGTCAAGGAGCTGGGCCTGGAGCTTGCCGCCCTCAGACGCGAGTTCAACGAGCGCACTGCGCTATTTGCACAATCAAAGGGGGACAACAGGGATCCCGTCTCGGTGGATAGTCCCATCACGCCGGATGCTCTCCGTCAAATGATGGAGGGTCTCTTAGACGGGATCAAGGAGAGCCTGATGGGGGAGTTGATGAGGGCTGTGGGGGGCATGCTTGATGCGAAGTTGGCGGGGATTGGGGACAGGCTGCTCCCTGAGCCTGTGTTACGCCCCCCGCTGATGGCATTAGACCGAGGCCCCCATGGGGCCTCCAAGGGCTCCTTAGGGGGTGAGGCCCAGGTGGCCTCAAATTGTCCGGGGCCACAGGGCAAGAGAGCCCACAGTGGTCCCGCAGGAGTTGGGGTCCAGAGCTCAGAAGAAAATGTCCCGGGAAATGGAGGGGTCTCTTCAGAGATGCCTCCAGCGGGTCCCAGCTGGGCGACAGTGACCGGCAAGAAGAAGAAGAAGAAGAGTAAGGGCAAGAAGAAGTCGGACAGTCTTCCAGCTGCACCGGCTCTTCCTACCAAGGGTGGGGTAGGTCTCCCGGCAAGGCAGCCGGCGGCTATGGAGAAGCCTGTTGGGGTGCGGTCTTCCCTTGCTCCGCCGACAACTGCTGCAGTGGTTTTAACACTGCTGCAGGGAGCGGTGGAGCGGGGGGTTACCTACGCTTCTGCTCTGTCCAAGGCAAGGCAGGCCATCAGTCTGCCTGACTTGGGGATCGAGCGTATAAGCATCCGAGTAACGGCTACCGGAGCTCGGATGCTGGAGGTGCCCGGAGAAGGTAGGGAGGAGAAGGCTAACCGCCTAGCTGAAAAACTGAGGGTGGTTCTGTCGGAAGAGGCCTCGGTGGGGAGGCCCGTCAAGTGCGCGGACCTCCGCATCCGGGACCTTGATGACAGTATCACCGAGGGGAATGTTGTGGAGGCGGTGGCTGCCATGGGGGAGTGCCCAGTGGCGGCAATTAAACCAGGGAAAATAATGAGGCATGGGGGCCGGGGTTTGGGGGAGATGTTCCTCCTATGTCCGGTTGCCTCCGCCAATAAGATCAAGAGTGGGAGGCTCCTCATTGGGTGGAGTTCTTGTCGAGTGGAAATCCAGGAGCACCGCCCTTTGAGGTGCTTTAAGTGTCAACAGCTGGGTCATGTGCGCGCAACATGCGACTCAGCGGTGGACCTGGCGGAGGCTTGCCACCGATGTGGGGTTGCGGGCCATAAGGCTAATGAATGCAGCTCGAAAGAGCTGCATTGTTTGGTCTGTGCGGCGGCCGGGAAGGCAGCGAACCACAAGATGGCGGGAAGGGCCTGCAACCCTCCAAGGCAAGGGAGGGCCCCGCATGCCCCTAAAGCGTCCGGCACCGTGGTGGAGAACGTTCTCATGGAGGTTGGTGTGGAGGTGTCAAACAAATAAAATGTCTGACAACCTCACTAGCCTCCTCCAGGGGAACCTAAGGCGCTCCGCTGCGGCTCAGGACTTGTTCCTGCAGTCGATGGCGGAGTGGGGTGTGATGGCGGCCGTTGTCACAGAGCCCTATTACGTGTCGCGGCAGAATTCGTGGGTGGGGGACCTTCGAGGTGATGCGGCTGTCATTGCTCGGCCTCATGGACCTCCTCTCTCTCTAAGAGAGAGGGGTTCCGGTTTTGTCCTGGCTGATTGGGGGGACTGGACGCTTGTTGGAGCGTATTTTTCGCCCAATGAGCGTCTGAGCCACTTCGAGGACTTCCTGGACGCCATGGGGCTGGCCGTGCAGAGGGCTCTTCCGCGCCCCCTTATCCTCATGGGAGACCTTAATGCGCGGTCTTCCACTTGGGGTGATAGGGTGTCGTGTCGGAGGGGTCCGGTTTTGGAGGAGTGGGCGGCGGAGCTGGGCCTCGTTTTCCTAAATGAGGGAACCGAGCCCACCTGTGTCCGTCCGCAGGGCAGTTCAAGGGTGGACGTGACCCTAGCTTCTGCGGCAGCGGCCCGTGCGACGACGGCGTGGAGCGTGCTGGACGAAGTGGAGACCCTATCGGATCATCGATATATCCGGATGTGGGTCTCTACCTCGATGAGGTGGGCAGTGCGGGGGCAGACTTCCCAGAAAAGCTTCCCCCGTTGGGCGATTCGGCGACTTGACCGTCAGGTTGCGGAGGAGGTGGCCATTGTGGAGGGGTGGTGTGCGCCTGCTGGTGCTGGGGATGTAGACGAAGGGGTCGGTAGACTGAGTCAAAGTCTCCGAAGGGTGTCGAATGCGGCGATGCCCAAATGGAGACCGCCGAAGGGGAGAAGAGCTGTCTACTGGTGGACGTCGCATATTGGAAATCTTCGGGGCGAATGTAGCGAGGCGAGAAGGGCCTGCTACAGGAGTCGCCGGAGGAGGGGAGATAGTCCCGATGTTACGGAGGGTCTTCGCTTGATCTATAATGATCGCAAGAGGGCTCTCCGACAGGCTATTTGTGAGGCGAAGGAAAGGGCCCATCGGGAGGTGCTTCGGGGGCTTGATGATGATCCATGGGGGCGTCCCTATCGGTCGGCTCGTAAGAGACTGAAGGGTGCGGGGATGCCTCTCGTGGAGAGTCTGGAGCCGACTTTCCTGGAGCGGGTGGTGGCGGACCTGTTTCCTTTGCCTCCCGACACTGTCCCTCCAAGTATGACGGCGTCTATGGTAGAAGTGGCTGACGGGGAGGGTGAGATGGCTCCGGAAGTCTCTGATATAGAGATGGAGACCATTCTAGCCCGTCTCAAAGCCCGCAAGAAAGCTCCTGGCCCGGATGGTGTACATGCACGTGTACTGGCAGTGGTCCTCCCTCATATGGAGGTCTCCGTCCGGGAGCTGTACACTGCGTGTCTGCGTGGTGGACGGTTTCCGGTGGCATGGAAGACGGGACGACTGTGTCTCGTGCGCAAGGAGGGGCGCCCGGTGGACAGTTCGGCGGCTTACCGCCCTATTGTCCTCCTGGATGAAGCGGGCAAGGCGCTGGAGTGGGTAGTGGCCTCTCGATTGTGCCGGCACCTCTCTGTTGAGGGGCCGGATCTAAACGAGGCACAGTACGGCTTCCGAGCGGGAAGGTCGACGCTCGACGCACTTCGGGACCTGAGGTCTCACACCGCTGGAGTGGTAGACGGGGGAGGGAGAGCATTGGCAGTATCGTTAGATATTGCAAATGCTTTCAATAGTCTTCCCTTTGGTGTGATCAGAGAGGCCCTTGCTTTTTTCGAGGTCCCTCTGTATCTGCGCCAAATAGTGGGGGACTATTTTATGGAAAGACGGATCGTGTACTCCAATATGGAGGGCACGGTCTCCTACCACCCTGTGCGGTGTGGAGTTCCTCAGGGCTCAGTACTTGGGCCGCTTTTGTGGGACATGGCCTACGATTGGGTGTTGCGGGGCGCGCTTCTTCCGGGATTGCGCGTCTTCTGCTATGCAGACGACACCCTCGTGGTGGCCAGTGGGGCCAGTTTTGGAGAGGTGGCTCGACTCGCAACGGTCGGCACCTCCCTTGTTGTGAGACGGATAAGGGCCCTGGGCCTTAGGGTGTCTCTCGATAAGACGGACGCCCTATTGTTCCATGGCCCTAGGAATGGTCCACCTCCTGGGGCGGTCCTGATGGTGGAAGGAGTGAGGGTACCGGTGGCGGCCAAGATGAAGTATCTTGGTCTCATCTTGGATGGGCGCTGGAACTTTGAGGCCCACTTTGAGGCTCTTGGGGGGAAGCTGGTAGGGGCAGCGGGGGCGCTTGCAAAACTCCTGCCGAACATTGGGGGCCCAAAGCAGAGTGTGCGCAGGCTCTACTGCGGAATTATACGCAGTATGGCCTTGTATGGGGCCCCAATATGGGATGATCGGTTGGGGTCGAGGAACCGCACCCTTCTCAGGAGGCCGCAGCGAGTGATGGCGGTTCGGGTGGCTCGTTGCTACCGGACTGTCTCGTTCGAGGCGGCATGCCTGTTGGCGGCGACTCCTCCCTGGGAGTTAGAGGCGGTGGCCCTAGGGTCCCTGTATCGCCTCAAGTGCGAGACGAGAGCGGATGGCCGATGGGCCGAACTGGTCGGACCGGCGAGGAGGCAGGCCAGGGAGGTCATCCTTGATAGGTGGGCCCATGATCTGGCCACGCCGAGGGCGGGAGTACGCACTGTGGAGGCGATTCGCCCATGCTTACGGGAATGGGTGAATCGCCCGAGTGGAGCTGTGTCCTTTCGGATGGCGCAGATTCTGTCCGGGCATGGATGCTTTGGACGGTTTCTGCACAGGGTGGCAGGGCGGGAAATCTATCCTATCTGCCACCACTGTGGCGCCCCAGAGGACACGGCGGAGCACACCCTGGCTGAATGTGCCACCTGGTCGAGGCAACGCCACGACCTGGTGTCGGTCATCGGGACGGACCTCTCGCTACCGAGCGTTGTTGCAGCGATGCTAGGTAGCCAAGAGGCATGGCGTGCGGTGGCTTTCTTCTGCGAGCGCGTTCTGCTGCAGAAGGAGGCTGCCGAGCGTCAGCGGGAGGTGCGTGGCGATGGCCGGAGGGGTTGTGCTCGGCGGCGGCGGGGCGGGGGCGCGGGGGCTAGACGCGGAAGCCGTCTGCCCAACAGCGTCCCGCTGCGTCGTCGCTGAGCCCGTATGCAGACATATTTGCCTAAATTCCCTGGGTTGAATGCCTAGTGCGACCCCCGGGGAATTTAATGTGGTGCCAGACGTCATTCATTCAGAATGGATGAGGCTGGCACTGCAGGCGATATGGAGGGTTCTGGAGGAGTTTTTAGTGGGTCGGGTTTCTCCCCTCTGACTAGCAGAGGGATAAGAGTTAACCATCCCCACAGTCCCCGCGTTAGCGACTGCATACGCGCGCGAA